>NC_142472.1:24690480-25940480 GCF_049115385.1 Moschus berezovskii
AAGCCTGGGTGTTCATTGGAAGGACTGATGCTAAAGCTGAAACTCCAATACTTTGGCCACCTCATGCGAAGAGTTGACTCACTGGAAAAGACTCTGATGCTGGGAAAGATTGGGGGAGGGAGGAGAAGGGGACGACAGAGAATGAGATGGCTGAATGGCATCACCGACTCTGTGGACATGAGTTTGAGTGTACTCCGGGAGTTGGTGATGGACAGGGAGGCCTGGCGTGCTGTGATTCATGGTATTGCAAAGAGTCGGTCACGACTGAGCGACTGAACTGAACTGAACTGAGGTCATTTCATTCTCCTAACTTCCTAAGAAAACAGCCTCCACATTGATTCTTCTGGCTCTGTTGAATTTAATGCAGGCCCCTTTATCCAAATGTCAAGAGAGCCACTGAATATTTAGTTTCAGTTCATATTTTCCTAACAAAGCTTTTAAGTGCTCAAATAAGAACATATAAACTGAACTCAACAGTAAAATGTCTGCCTTTCCACTTAACTTCCTGATAAGTTCTGAGGAGGCTGAGTGAGCTAATGGAAAGTTAAATAGCCTGAAAGAAGAAAACATGGAAGTTAAATGACGAGGCTTCTCTTTGACTCCTTTACTCTTGGCTGCCTGCAGAATTCAAATGTTTTGCAGAACAAATACTGGAGGATAGATCTGTGTTGTGAGATTTTTCAAAATAGAAAAGAATGGTAATTGTTTATGTAATTAAATTAATTAATTTGAAACAGCTACAAGTAAGAAGTACATTTGAAAACAATAAAATATTTATTCCAATGAAAACTATATACATAATTTACCAAATATAATAGTCATATTATTTATCTAATTTCAATGTTTATCAATCTATCAATATTTTAAGATGACATATAAACACTATGAAGCTACTTTAATATAAAAAATAAATCCAAATCTGAACATGAATTATGCTAGAACTGCTGTTGTTCAGTCGCCCAGTCATGTCCAACTCTTTGTGATTGGCTACAGAGTTACAGCCACACTAAAATTCATAATATTCTACAGAGAGTAACATATGTCAGTTCAGTTCAGTCGCTCAGTCGTGTCCGACTCTCCGCGACCCCATGAATCACAGCACGCCAGGCTTCCCTGTCCATCACCAACTCCCGGAGTACACTCAAACTCATGTCCACAGAGTCGGTGATGCCATCCAGCCATCTCATCCTCGGTCGTCCTCTTCTCCTCCCGCCCCCAACCTTTCCCAGAATCAGAGTCTTTTCCAGTGAGTCAACTCGTCGCATGAGGTGGCCAAAGTATTGCAGTTTCAGCTTTAGCATCAGTCCTTCCAATGAACACCCAGGATCGATCTCCCTTAGAATGGACTGGTTGGATCTCCTTGCAGTATAAGGGACTCTCAAGAGTCTTCTCCAACACCACAGTTCAAAAGCATCGATTCTTCAGCGATCAGCTTTCTTCACAGTCCAACTCTCACATCCATACATGACCACGGGAAAAACCATTGCCTTGACTAGACGGACCTTGGTTGGCAAAGTAATGTCTCTGCTTTTTAATATACTATCAACGTTGGTCATAACTTTCCTTCCAAGGAGCAAGCGTCTTTTAATTTCATGGCTGCAATCAGCATCTGCAGTGATTTTGGAGCCCCCAAAAATAAAGTCTGACACTGTTTCCACTGTTTTTCCATCTATTTCCCATGAAGTGATGGGACCAGATGCCATGATCTTTGTTTTCTGAATGTTGAGCTTCAAGCCAACCTTTTCACTCTCCTCTTTCACTTTCATCAAGAGGCTTTTGAGTTCCTCTTCACTTTCTGCCATAAGGGTGGTGTCATCTGCATATCTGACGTTATTGATATTTCTCCCGGCAATCTTGATTCCAGCTTGTGCTTCTTCCAGCCCAGCATTCCTCATGATGTACTGTGCATATAAGTTAAATAAGCAAGGTGACAATATACAACCTTGACGTACACCTTTTCCTATTTGGAACCAGTCTGTTGTTCCATGTCCAGTTCTAACAGTTGCTTCCTGACCTGCATACAGGTTTCTCAAGAGGCAGGTCAGGTGGTCTGGGATTCCCATCTCAACATAGACCCAATTTAATGTATAGCATTCTGATAAAGTGGAATTAACTGTAGATTTTAAAATTGTATTTAGAACAGGTAAATTTTATTTTTATTTTCAGGGACTATTACTATGGACACAAAGAGTCTGTGATTTACAGAAACTGACAGGTAACCATTACTATGAAAGGAAATACAATACATTTAAAATTTTAATATTAGTGAATATCTTCTTGCCTAAATAGCCTCTTCTAACAAAACTATATCCTAATGTCTGTTTTGTCTAATTTACTTGCATTTTTAATTTACATTGTTGGTTTTTAGTGACATACGAAGTGACAGTTTTCAATTTTTATGGGAGAGAAAACATACTGACCATGAATGAGAAATGGCAATTGATACTGAAGAGGGTCAAGGTAAAATGTTACTGAAGAAAAATGGAAAATATTTAAAAACATAGTTTTCATGTGGAAAGATGAGTACTGTGGAAATACCCTTAAATTCAGTAGTTAAAGAGTCTATTTGAATGGCCTCAATGATAAAAACAAATTGTAAGAGATACTTAGAGCGTAAAACTTTTATGTAAAATTATTTTAATAGTCTCTGTTGTTTACTGAGTATAAATATTAGCTTGCCTGTATGTAGTAGCCAGATATAAGAGTTGAGGGACTATTTTCTCAATGATTACTTATAAGATATATTTGAAATAGGAAATTTTATCAGTCAAGTTTGGAGTTACACCAGTTTCTGATCATTCCTGGCAAGGCTATTTCATCAGAAACATAAAGCAAGAAAAACCAAAATCTCTTTATCACGATTAAATGAGCTGGAATATGTGGAGGACTTATTTTAACAGATACAAATCAATTATGATGTAGCAAAACATGTGATGTACTGATGAAACATGTAGCATGGCCAATAAATCTGGGACAAAGATAATATTTTATCAGTATGGTAATATACAATATACAATATGCACACAAAATATGTTAATATACCCATATTAACATACACTTATATCACCAGAATCACATCACTCTGGTGTTAAAATCAGATAATGAATCATTTACAGGCATTTTCAATAATTTTTCTGTAAAGAAATTAATTTCATTTTTATTCATTTTTTCCTTGACTCAGTGTGTACTTCATTCCCATTTCACCCAGTTATACCTACAGTCAATTATTACACATATATTAGAAGCAAAGCAGGAGATGAAGCAATTTAAATATGTATCAGTAATACAGTGTCAATTGATATCAAATACAGATGAACAGAGGGAGACAGCAGCTAAAGGACTTGATCGTGATACATCCTTAAGAGAGACTTGTTTCCCTTTTGTAATCATGTGACAGACATGGACTCTGTTTAGACTATAACTCTGAGACGTGACACTCATTTAACATCTATCCCCACCTGGGTTAAATATACTGGAAAGCTTTATGAAAGGGTGGAATATTAATTGACAGTACTGATCTTGTAAAATACATCTGCGTTTACATCTTTGGGTTTTACAAGGCCTTATCAGTACCTTGTGACAGTTCAGTCCAGATTTTCCCTCCCATTTCTAATCATCCAAAATTCTACATATCCCTACTGCCTCAGTTTTATTTTAGGAGCATTACCTTGACAGACAGAAGGTGTTTAAAAATTCCCAGCACAAAGTCAAATCAATCAGTGTCTGAGAAAAATAAAAAGAATTTACAACAGTCACAGTCCTGGAAGGAACGACAATGTGCATTTTCTTTGATATTTATGTATATGAAACACTGTAGATGCAGACTCAGGCATTATAAGACTTAAAGCTTATACAATTAGTGGCAGTGGTGAGCTATTTTTAAAAAGTAATACTAAATATAATACCTTGAGATTCTGACTAAAGAGATAATAATGTGAACACATTTATAAGTTTTGCTAGGGTCTTGGAAAGGTACCATGAAATGCTCTCAAATTTAAAAAATTAAATAAGTAAAAACATGACAAATCAATAAAACTAATGTTCTCTGGGTAGGGAATGTATCAGATTTATCTCATATTATTTGATTTAAGGCAGACAAGGATATTTTTCACAACTTAGATTTAAGCAACTTGTGCTCAATAACCCATGTTTTGATTGTTCCTTAACTGTTTTATATGTTTGTTTGCTTCCTTAATTGTTTTATATGGTGTCTCTGATCAGATTTCAAAACAATCTAGTACTTCGGTGTTTATTTCAAAGATTATAAAATGGGCAATGGTTAACTTAGAAAAACTTTCCAAAAATATAGAAGGAAGTGCTGCTTTGAAAACCATAAAAGATTGGCAAAGGCACTCATCCATACAAAAGGATATAACTAACAATTAGTGGTACTCAACTAGCAAGAGATGTTAAGTGGGTAAGAGGGATACAAGTTGATACCAATTTATGTGGATTACAAGAGCATATTTGCTTTGAAATTTTTAGTTTCAAAGTAATCATTAATTCAGTATAACTTAGATGCCAGTATAACCTTTGTTAAGCTATTTTTTTCTTCTCAAATTCTCTACTGTGTCATAATACAAAACTGAAATTAACATTGATAATAAGGATGAGCACTGATCCATTAAAGTCTTACAAATGTCCAGCATGTGTTAGATACTAAATTATTTACATTGGTAAAGACACTAAATGACATGCCTAAAGTAACACAGCAAACAGGTAGCAAGGATAGAACTTAGTACCTTGCAATTATATTTAAGTTTGATTTAATATAAACATTTAGGAATATATCAAATATTTTACTCTTTCAGTTTTATGTATTTGACTACTGTTGCAACTGAAGACATTTTATAGGTTCTATATCTTTCAAGTATTTTATACATGTACAAAATTTATTTTATTATAGTTTAGTGATGATTTTTATAAAGTATTTTAAGATACATATGTGTAAATTATGGGCTGAGCTGTGGCCCCTCATAATTTGTATGGTGAAATCCTAACTCTCAGTATTTCAGAATGTGACTGTATATAGATATAGCATCTTTAAAGAGGGAATTAAATTAAAATGGGTTCATTAGGATGGGCCCTAAGATAATATTACTGGTGTCTTTATAAGAAGAGATTAGGATATACCCAGAAGGAATGACTTGGAGACACAAAGACTGTCAGCTACAAGCCATCAAGAAAGGCCCAAGAAGAAATCCACTCTGGCAACACCGATCAACTTCTATCCTCCAAAACTGTGAGAAAATAAATTTCTGTGTTTTAAGCCATCCATTCTGAGGTATTTTGGTATGGCAGTCCTTGCAAACTAATACGGAGTATATATGTATTTTTTTTTTTATTGATTTAGGGCATGCTTCTAAACTTCATTGTATAAATACTCTTTTATATTATTGAAAGTGGTTTCTTATTTCATAACAGTAAACTAGGAATACATTAAAATAACAAATATTCCATTATCATGTCTTGCATAAATCAAGCTTTCCTGTGTAATTTGAGATTTCAATTTTATTACAGTGTATTCTAGCAATGCTTTTTCCCAAATTTATATGCTGAGAATAATTACACTGGGAATTTGAGAAGCAGAATTTCAGTCATATAGGCCTTTACAGGGGAAAATATATATAAAACCACTATATGACACCAAACATTTTTTTTATGTTGATGTACTCTATGTAATTCAATATTTGTTACACATATACAAATTATTTCTGTATTGGTATATATTTAATTGCATCTTTTTCACCTTATTTTTTACACTTCCACATTTTCAGAAATTTCAAGGCATTTTTTACATTAACAGTGTTCAGCAGATTTTTTTTTCATATGAAGAGTCAATGACATCACAGCTTGCTTCCCTCTATGTGGATTATTTGACAACTAAGCAGTAATTCCCCAAAGTTTAAGAGATAACCTTCATTGTTCATCATGACTTTCTGCATAAAAACCCAATATTTCAGGTGTTGGTATCACTAATGGTGTCTGTCAACCAGCATCCATTGCAGATACCATCTGAAGACCAAAGCTGGAAAGTACTGGAAAGTATTCAACAAATGTTTACCATTGGGATTGATTCTTCCTAATGAAATGAAAATGATGGGACAGGTGATACTGTCTAGGTAATTCCAAAACAATAAGTAAAGAAATAGATAATATCTCTTTAAATAGTTTATGTACTGGGGAGGGGAGAAAATGATTAATCTATATATTGAAAGTTTTAAAGTCAAAAAAGAAAGAATGATACGTCAGCTAAGTTTTATGGTCATATTTTTTAATATGCATTATTGTGAGAAGTTCACTGGGAGGGGAAGAACTATTGAAATTTCCAAACACTGGAAAATATGTTTGGCAAATAAAAGCTTCATGAAAAATGCCTGACATCCAAGAAATACTTAATGATAATTTATATGAAAATAATATTTAATATATTAATATTTCAAATGATTGTGATTTAATGAATATAAATAAAGGATTAATACACAATTTCCTCAACTACATGTCATTATAAAATATGTATTTTGGCTGACAATTCCATAATTTACTTTTTTTCCACAAAATTATTTTTCATACATAGACAGGAGTTGGTATGCTTTGAGTCTCCCACTTGTCCAGAGAAGAGAGCATCTGACATGTTTTCAAAGGAGATATAGTAACAGTTGCACAAGCAGAAACTTCATTAAGAAAATTACAGTTTCTGATGTGCAATATTAAATTGATAGTTATAATAAAACCTGTACTCCTATGTCTAATTATTTTGAGATAAGTGCAAAAATACTAGAAAAAATATACATATGAGTTAGGAAGAAGGATTGTATAAAGTTTAATACAAGCCTTCTGATCAAGATAGCACATTGTGACCTTACTACTTCCATCTGAAATTCAGTAACTATTAAAATATTTTAATTATTGGCAAATGCAGGATCTTGTTCATACATACAAATGTAAGACCTTCATAAAAACAGGAACTAAAATAATCCATGGGAGAATCAAAGCAAGTAGAAATAATGGGGGAAGGCAAGAGACAGTATTTTGATATGATTCAGCAACTTCTGGGACAGTACAGTATTGTAGCAATTGTGCAGAGCAGGGGAACTCCCCCCTAATTCTGTTCAGATAATGAGATGTGACATGTATCAAAAAGGTATGAAAAGATATCTTACATATATACTTGAGGTCTCTGTGGCGAGGAGGGCAGGCCTCTCAAGCAAGTCCTGCTGCTACTGCTAAGTCACTCCAGTTGTGTCCGACTCTGTGCGACCCCACAGACGGAAGCCCACCAGGCTCCCCCGTCCCTGGGATTCTCCAGGCAAGAACACTGGAGTGGGTTGCCATTTCCTTCTCCAATGTGTGAAAGTGAAAAGTGAAAGTGAAGTCGCTCAGTCGTGTCCGACCCTTAGCGACCCCATGGACTGCAGCCTACCAGGCTCCTCCATCCATGGGATTTTCTAGGCAAGAGTACTGGAATGGCTTGCCATTGCCTTCTCCGTCAAGAAAGTCCTAAATGGCTTAAAAGAAAAAGGAAACTGGGGCCAGGTTTTTTTTTTACTGAGGTTAGGTGTAGAGCCTGGGTGAGGGTTTTCCTAGGTAGGTAGGAGCTGGTATGCTTTGAGTCTCCCACTTAGCCAGAGAAGGGAGCATCTGACATTCTCATTCACAAGTCCAGATGAAGGGCAGAGTGGGAAGACGGAGGGTGATGTTTAAAAGTTGTCAACAGTCATACATCAGAAAACAGTCAGACTCTTCATTACAGAGTTATTTCAGAGAAATCTGGAGCAATGACACTGCACCTGGAAACAAATGATTTGATAAAGTTAGGTTTCTAGCCTGGAAATAGGCTGCTAATTGCCATGAATTTCTGCACCCACCTAAGAACTGAAGGGATAGGGTTGTATGTCCACAGCAGGGCATTTTCTGGGATAAGAAAGGGAGGACTGCGCTCTGGGAAGCTGACAACTAGGGAAAGCTATAAAATACCCTCAGTGGAGACTGCCTGTTAGAGCAATTCATTCAAATCCCAGTCTCACTGGAATAGACAGACATCTCTCCCATCCCAAAGCAAAGAAGCAGGCAAGTTGTCAAGTGCAGCGTTACTGCTAAAACAAGCTTAAAGCAAAGAGTTATAAGTATTGTAGATGGAATAAAGGGCTTCCCTGGTGGCTCAGTGTGGTAAAGAACCCCTGGCCAATGCAAGAGACACAGATTCAATCCCTGAGTTGGGAAGATCATCTGGAGAAAGAAAGTGGCAACTTACTCCAATAATCTTGCCTGGAAAATCCCAGGGACAGAGGAATCTAGTGGGCTATAGTCCATGGGGCTGCAAAAGAGTCAGACATGGCTGAGTGACTAAATAACAACAATAGCAAAACAGCACAATAACACACACAACTTTTATGGGAAGGTACATAGAACAGGTAGAACACAAAACAGACATAATTCTGAGAAATTGCTGGTGGGAATACAGCTAAGGATAGCTGTTTTGGAGAGCACTTTAACCATTCAGTAAAAGTGTTAAGTGAACTAAAAATTGTACTCCTGCTGCTGCTGCTGCTGCTGCTAAGTCACTTCAGTCGTGTCCGACTCTGCGTGACCCCATAGACAGAAGCCCACCAGGGTCCCCCGTCCCCGGGATTCTCCAGGCAAGAACACTGGAGTGGGTTGCCATTTCCTTCTCCAATGTGTGAAAGTGGAAAGTGAAAGTGAAGTCGTTCAGTCGTGTCCGACCCTTAGCGACCCCATGGACTGCAGCCTACCAGGCTCCTCCATCCATGGGATTTTCTAGGCAAGAGTACTGGAGTGGCTTGCCATTGCCTAGGAGGTATGTAAAGGGTTGTTCAGTGCTTCACCATTTCTCACAGTGGAAAACTGGAAACAGGCTCGATACTTAACAATGTGGGAACCAATTAATCAAAATGATGCAAGATAGAACAAACCATGAAAGAAAGATATAATACTCAAAATCAATACTATAAAATATTAAAGTATGATCTCACTTTGATTTTTATTGCTTGTTTTTACATACTTATAAATTAACTTGGATATTGATTCTGAATTTTAACTCTACTGATAAATAAATCTGCAAGTTTTAGAAAATAGCTGAAGTGCTAAATATTTAGCATATGATATTTGACATTTTATGTAGGCATAAATGACAGTAGAATATAAAGAGAATCTAAGTAGAAGGATATGCCTAGATGAGGCTAATACTGTGCCATTTTTGATAAAACTCAATTTTGTTCTGTGTATGTGAAGGTTTCATTCATGCATAGAATACATACAATGACATGTAGTTAAAAGAAATAACTATTTATGATTTTCTCATTTCATATAGCTACTGAATTTTCACTGTGTTGGTTACTTATGATCTATACCCCCCTACCATATCTTTTCTATTTAACACTCACAGAGGTTAAGAGGTTAATTAAAGCCCTAGGTCCCAAAGGTCAGGAAAAAAATAACACACTTTTAAACATTTTTCTAACCAAAAGTCATTTATTTCCCTTAAAATGCTATTTTTTAGAATGCATAGCAATTAATTCCTACTGAAAAGGAAATTCAAATTATCCTCAATATTGTTGGTGTTATACAGTGTGTTTCCTTTGTATTTTTAAAAGAGGAACCAATACTCAAAAAGCTAGCCATTTCCAAAACTTTGATGTTAACATGAAATATATGCAAATAATCTAGTATCCAGATTCAAAATTTATGAAACACACAGCCAAAGGATCTGTGTACAAGACATTCCTTTAAAAAGTTTGTGGGGGAAAATAACTTAGTAATATATAAAAATGGGTAAACTGGATTGCTAAAACTGATTTAAAAAAATCTATCCTAAATTTATTAATAAATTAGCCACTGATCCTTACTGGATAATATTTATGTACTATACTCCTTCATCAAATGTACTTCACTGTGTCATAGGCTGACCAATGGCCTCTCCAGAGTGTCCAAGTCCTGATCTCTGCAACCAACCAATATGCTAATTTAAACAGTGAAAGAGATTTTGCAGATGTGATTATATCATGTACTTTGAGATGGGGAGATTATCCTGGATTATCCAGGCCTGCCCAACCTAATTATGAGATTCCTTAAAAATAGAGAACTTGCCCTAATGAGCTCAGGGTCACAGAGACAGAACTACAGAAAATCAGGGAGGTATAATGTTGTTAACTTTGAAGAAAGGAAGAGGGTCACCACCAAGGACGGTAGGTTGCCTCTTGAAACTAGGAAAGTCAAGGCCATGATGACTTTCTCCAGAGCTTCCACCCAATAATGAAGACTTCCAGATACCTTTATTTTATGAAAGTGAGACCAATACTCAAGTTCTAATTTACACAACTATATTCCAGATAATAATTGTCTGGTGTTTTAAGCCATTAAATTTGTCATAACTTTTGTGTAAGCCACAGAAATTAATATAATGTGGAAGGAAGGAAGAGAGGGAGGGAGGGAGGGAAGAACTGAGGAGGAAAGACAGAGAAAGGAAAGACAAAAAAGAAACAAAGAAACTAAATTCTATTTCCATCATAGTGAAAAAGAATTTCTAAAATCGTGAAGTTGATAATGTTCAACCATTAATTTCACAACCCTTTTTAAACCCTACCTCATTGTCTAAAAGCAAAAATATGTAAATAAACAGGAAATCTTAAATCATGTTTTTGAGCCTCAGCGGTGAATGAAAATAAATATCATAGGAATGTTTAGCAATGGCTTATATATTATTCCATATGATTCAGTTCAATTCCGTTAAGTCGCTCAGTCATGTCCAACTCTTTGTGACCCCATGGACTGCAGCACACCAGGCTGCAGGCTTCTCTGTCCATCACCAACTCCTCGAGCTTCCTCAGACTCATGTCCATCGAGTTGGTGATGGCATCCAACATCTTGTCCTCTATTGTCCCCTTCTTCTGCTTCCAATCTTTCCCAGAATCAGGATCTTTCCCAATGAATCGGTTCTTACCATCAGGTGGCCAGAGTATTAGAGCTTCAGGTTCAGCATCAGTCCTTCCAATGAATATTCAGGACTAATTTCCTCTAGGATTGACTGGTTGGATCTCTTTGCAGTCCAAGGAAATAAGAGTCTTCTCCAACACCACAGTTCAAAATCATCAATTCTTTGGCACTCAGCTTTCTTTATGATCCAACTATCACATCCATTTATGACTACTGGAAAAACCATAGCTTTAACTAGATGGACCTTTTCAACAAAGTAATGTCTGCTTCTTAATATGCTGTCTAGTTTGGTCATAGTTTTCTTCCAAGGAGCAAGGGTCTTTTAATCTCATGGCTTCAGTCACCACCTGCAGTGATTTTGGAACTCAAGAAAACAAAGTCTCTCACTGTTTTCCCATCTATTTGGCATGAAGTGATGGGACCAGGTGCCATGATATTAGTTTTTGATGTTGAATTTTAAGCAAGATTTTTCACCCTCCTTTTTCACTTTTATCAAGAGGCACTTATGGTTCAGGAAAATTAAATTAACAATACATATAAGGGGATGGATCATACCTTGTACTGCTAATCATATATTCTAAAAGCATGTACTTTAATATAAATAAAATATGAGGAAGTATCTATTTTATAAAAAGGTGAAATTGCTACAAATAGGAATATTAAAATTAAAGAAGAAATTAAGAGGAGAAGACATATCTCCATAGCATAATATAATTCTAATCAGAAGTAATACATCGCAGACATGGCATATCTGAAAAGTAGAATTAATATCATGGACAGTGCAAACTTTTTATATTCAACTCAAGAAACAGGAATGAGAAGGTTGATATAAAGTATCAAAAACAGTCATATGCTTTATAATTATTTTCAAATATGAACTAGAAGAAAATAAAGCAGAGGGACTATAAAGACACAGTAGAAAATAATTTACTGGGATTTAAGAGCTGCTAGAAAGTGATATTAGAAAGGATTCAATTTATCAGGCTATATTACTGAATAACCACTGCAATTAATCATATCTTGGTGATAATTTTGATTTATTCAGTAACAAAAAGGAAGAAAAATAATATCAAACTAACTCAGAAATCAAGTTGACCTCCACTTTCTGGCACATAATACAGAAATCAAGGCACAGTCTTTAAAGAGTTTTGCTGTAATTTATTAAGTACTATGAAACCTGTACATTCAAATGGATTTATATGCATTTTATCATTAATCCTCACAATTTTATTCCATTTAAAAGACAAAGACCTAATTTTAAGAAGCACTTTATAATATCTCAAGCCCACATAACCAGAGAGGTATAAAGTGAGATTTAAAAATTATGGATATGTCTCTAAGTCTTATGCTCTTACAAATTATAGGCTAAAACTTTATGGATTTTGGAAAGGTGCTGGAATCCAAAAATTAGTTGTAAAGAAGTAAGTGAATGGTAATTAAGGTCAGCCAAGCTAAGTCAGAGATCAAGCAGAATAAAAAGAGAAAGTGTTCTGAAACGATAATAATTACAAGATCAGAATGGGCCCTCTGTTTAGCTGTGAGTGTGTGTGTGTGTGAGAGAGAGAGAGAGAAGAAAGAAAGAGAGAGAGAGTGTACCTTTTAGAATTTCAGTTACTTTGTTAAGGAAGAAAATTGTAGGACAAAAGACTGTCTGATCTCGAACATTAAACCTAACCTTGAGTTTACAGAATAATAAATTGATTCTATTGCAGAAAATGAGCTATGTAAAGATGATCATTGTTAGTGGAACTCAGAGACTGAGAAAAAAACTACACATTAGAATATTCCATACAACATTATACCAAACTAGACAGCATATTAAAAAGCAGAGACATTACTTTGTCAACAAAGGTCCATCTAGTCAAGGTTATGGTTTTTCCCGTGGTCATGTATGGATGTGAGAGTTGGATATAAAGAAAGCTGAACGCTGAAGAATTGATGCTTTTGAACTGTGGTGTTGGAGAAGACTCTTGAGAGTCCCTTGGACTGCAAGGAGATGCAACCAGTCCATCCCAAAGGAGATCAGTCCTGGGTGTTCATTGGAAGGACAGATGTTGAAGCTGAAACTCCAGTACTTTGGCCACCTGATTCGAAGAGTTGACTCATTTGAAAAGACCCTGATGCTGGGAAAGATTGAGGGAAGGAGAAGGAGAGGACAGAGCATGAGATGGTTGGATGGCATCACCAACTCAATGGACATGGGTTTGCGTGGATTTCAGGAGTTGGTGATGGACAGGGAGGCCTGGTGTGCTGCGGTTCACGGGGTTGCAAAGAGTCGGACACGACTGAGTGACTGAACTGAACTGAAGCATTCACTGACCAAGATTTATGCTGATATAAATCTTGAAATAAATTTGACATGATCTAATTTTGTATGATGATGAGAGTCCCACACCATTCCAAATTATATCTCTCAATATCTTAGTCCTTGTACTAAAAAAACTTGAACCAGGGTTCACAAGTCCATTGTCTCTTCTAGTACTTCACCTCAACCACTCCAATCTTGAATATCATCTTCACTCTCCCTGCAGTTATAATTTTAAACCAGAAGTCTTCAATTAGGGTTTCTAATGTCTCCTTTTCTGTTTGCTTTTGCAGTCAGTCTGATTTGAATGTTACCAGTGAATCCAGTGGAACTGACTGTTGTTAACATTAGTGAAGACCTTTTTAATCTTCAAATTTGTTAACAGTGCTCAAGTCTTACAACTGTGGAAACACCATGAAACCACTGGGTTCTTTTAAATATCTACAGGTACCAGTTTGTCAGGGCTGCTGTTAAATCGTTGCTCAGTTCAGTTCAGTTCAGTCGCTCAGTCGAATCTGACTCTTTGTGACCCCACGAATCACAGCACGCCTCCATGTCCATCACCAACTCCCGGAGTTCACTCAAACTCATGTCCATCGAGTCGGTGATACCATTCAGCCATCTCATTCTCTGTTGTCCATTTCTCCTCCTGCCTCCAATCCCTCCCAGCACCAGAGTCTTTTCCAGTGAGTCAACTCTTCCCATGAGGTGGCCAAAGTATTGGAGTTTCAGCTTCAGCATCAGTCCTTCCAATGAACACCCAGGACTGATCTCCCTTAGAATGGACTGGTTGGGTCTCCTTGCAGTCCAAGGGACTCTCAAGAGTCTTCTCCAACACCATAGTTCAAAAGCATCAATTCTTCAGCAATCAGCTTTCTTCATAGTCCAACTCTCACATCCATACATGACCACCACTAGTCTTTCAAATTCCAGCAGATTACATTATTATCAAAGCATTACTGATATCTTCAATTAAGAAGGGCATAGCGAAAAAAATGAATGAAATTTATTTAAAATATAATACTAGAACAATTTTTATTTGATATGTTCCACACTTCTGAAGTTCAGATAAAGCATCTTTGTTAAGTAGCATCCAAGAGTTTTCCTTAATGTTCGAAGCTTTTCTTTGTCACATATTTATGTTTTGATAAATATGAGTAATTTGGGGAGTGAGTCAGAATTTGAGGAATAATTCATGTTCCTCAATTTGAATTATGGAATCCATCTTGTTTAGTTTTCTTATGTTTCTGCCTTTTCTCACAGGAAGAAAGAAAGAAAAGAAGAAATAAAGAAAGGAATGAAAAGAAAATAAGAGAGGGAAAAGAAGATGGGGAAATGGGGAAAAGTTGAGCATTTATAATTTTTTAAACAAAGTAATTGCAAACTTTAGAGAAATTTTAGAAAATTCAGAAAATCAACATAGAGAAAATTAAACTATGCAAATCCCACTAATCAGCAGGCCTCTCATAATAGATTGTGAAAAATACACATTTTTCTGCAACAGAAACTATTCGATGATTCGCAAAACATATACTGATGCCCTATGACTTCACAAAATTTCCTAATAACTATCATTTAAACAGTTCAGCTTCCATTCACATGTTTAAATGACCAATGCAATTAAGATTTGTGAAGAAGATTCTGCAGTCATATAAACATTATACTAAGCTAATTGTACAGGGGACAAGGAGCAGGACCATCCCAAACAAAAAGAAATGCAAAAAAGCAAAACAGTGTCTGAGGAGGCCTCACAAATAGCTGTGAAAGAAGAGAAGCGAAAAGCAAAGGAGAAAAGGAAAGAGATACCCATTTAAATGTAGAGTTCCAAAGAATAGCAAGGAGAGATAAGAAAGCCTTCCTCAGTGATCAATGCAAAGAAATAGAGGAAAACAATAGAATGGAAAAGACAAGAGATCTCTTCAAGAAAATTTGACATACCAAAGGAACATTTCATGCAAAAATGGGCTCAGTAAAGGACAGAAATGATATGGACCTAACAGAAGCAGAAGATACTAAGAAGAGGTGGAAAGAATACACAGAAGAACTGTACAAAACAGATCTTCATGACCCAGATAATCGGATGGTGTGATCACTCACCTAAGGCCAAACGTTCTGGAATGTGAAGTCAAATGGGCCTTAAGAAGCATCACTACGAACAAAGCTAGTGGAGTTGATGGAATTCCAGTTGAGCTATTTCAAATCCTGAAAGAAGATGCTGTCAAAGTGCTGCACTCAATATGCCAGCAAATTTGGAAAACTCAGGAGTGGCCACAGGACTGGAAAAGGTCAATTTTCATTCCATCCCAAAGAAAGGCAATGCCACAGAATGCTCAAACTACCACACAATTGCACTCTTCACACACTAGTAAAGTAATGATCAAAATTCTCCAAGCCAGGTTTCAGCAATATGTGAACCATAACTTCCAAATGTTCAAGCTGGTTTTAGAAAAGGCAGAGGAACCAGAGATCAAATTGTCAACATCTGCTGGATCATCGGAAAAGCAACAGAGTTCCAGAAAAACATCTACTTCTGCTTTACTGACTATGCCAAAACATTTGACTGTGTGGATCACAATAAACTGTGGAAAATTCTCAAAGAGATGGGAATAGCAGACCACCTGACTTGACTCTTGAGAAACCTGTATGCAGGTCAGGAAGCAACAGGTAGAACTGGACATGGAACAATGGACTGGTTCCAAACAGGAAAAGGAGTACATCAAGGCTGTATTTTGTCACCTTGCTTATTTAACTTGTATGCAAAGTACATCATGAGAAACGCTGGGCTGGAAGAAGCACAAGCTGGAATCAAGGTTGCCTGGAGAAATATCAATAACCTCAGATATGCAGATGACACCACCCTTATGGCAAGAGTGAAGAAGAACTAAAGAGCCTCTTGATGAAAGTGAAAGAGGAGAGTGAAAAAGTTGGCTTAAAGCTCAACATTCAGAATACTAAGATCATGGCATCAAGTCCTGTCACTTCATAGCCACTAGATGGGGAAACAGTGGAAACAGTGGCTGGCTTTATTTTTTGAGCTCCAAAATCACTGCAGATGGTGACTGCATCATGAAATTAAAAGACCCTTACTCCTTGGAAGGAAAGTTATGACCAACCTAGACAGAATATTAAAAAGCAGAGACATTACTTTGTTAGCAAAGGCCTGTCTAGTCAAGGTTACGGTTTTTCCAGTGGTCATATATAGATGTGAGAATTGGACTATAAGGAAAGCTGATTGCCAAAGATTTGATGCTTTTGAACTGTGGTGATGGAGAAGACTCTTGAGAGTCCCTTGGACTGCAAGGAGATTCAACCAGTCCATTCTAAAGGAGATCAGTCCTGGGTGTTCATTTGAAGAACTGATGTTGAAGTTGAAACGCCAATATTTTGGCCATCTGATGTGAAGAGCTGACTGATTTGAAAAAACTCTGATGCTGAGAAAGAACTCCTGCTGAAGGTAGGAGGATAAGGGGACAGCAGAGGATGAGATGGTTGGATAGTATCACTGACTCAATGGACATGATTTTGGGTGTACTCCGGTAGTTGGTGATGGACAGGAAGGCCTGGTGTAATGCAGTTCATGGGATTGCAAAGGGTTGGACAAGTGAGAACTGAATTGACTGAATAAATATATAATAATTGATTAAATATCATATTTCTTTTTTATCATTGGTTTAAGGAAAGCAATATGCTACTAGTTACCATGTGAGCATTCAGTTCAGTTCAGTTCAGTCGCTCAGTCGTGTCTGACTCTTTGAGACCCCATGAATCACAGCACGCCAGGCCTCCCTGTCCATCACCAACCCCCAGAGTTCACTCAAACTCATGTCCTTTGAGTCTGTAATGCCATCCAGCCATCTCATCTCTGTCGTCCCCTTCTCCTCTCGCCCCCAATCCCTCCCAGCATCAGAGTCTTTTCCAGTGAGTCAACTCACCCAAAAAGGTGGCCAAAGTATTGGAGTTTCAGCTTTAGCATCAGTCCTTCCAATGAACACCCAGGACTGATCTCCTTTAGAATGGACTGGTTGGATCTCCCCGCAGTCCAAGGGACTCTCGAGAGTCTTCTCCAACACCACAGTTCAAAAGCATCAATTCTTCAGGGATCAGCTTTCTTCACAGTCCAACTCTCACATCCATACATGACCACGGGAAAAACCATAGCCTTGACTAGAGGGACCTTTGTTGGCAAAGTAATGTCTCTGCTTTTTAATATGCTATCTAGGTTGGTGAAAACTTTCCTTCCAAGGAGTAAGCATCTTTTAATTTCAAGGCTGCAATCATCATCCGCAGTGATTTGGAGCCCCCCAAAATAAAGTCTGACACTGTTTCCACTGTTTATCCATCTATTTCCCATGAAGTGATGGGATCAGATGCCATGATCTTTGTTTTCTTAATGTTGAGCTTCAAGCCAACTTTTTCACTCTCTTCTTTCACTTTCATCAAGAGGCTTTTGAGTTCCTCTTCACTTTCTGCCATAAGGGTGGTGTCATCTGCATATCTGGGGTTATTGATATTTCACCCAGCAATCTTGATTCCAGCTTGTGCTTCTTCCAGCCCAGCATTCCTCATGATGTACTCTGCATATAAGTTAAATAAGCAGGGTGACAATATACAACCTTGATGTACTCCTTTTCCTATTTGGACCCAGTCTGTTTTTCCATGTACAGTTCTGACTGTTGCTTCCTGACCTGCATACAGTTTTCTCATTAGGCAGGTCAGGTGTTCTGGTATTCCCATCTCTTTGAGAATTTTCCACTGTTCGTTGTGATCCACACAGTCAAAGGCTTTGGCATAGTCAGTGAAGCAGAAATAGATGTTTTTCTGAAACTCTCTTGTTTTCTCCATGATCCAGGAGATGTTGGCAATTTGATCTCTGCTGCCTCTGCTTTTCTAAAACCTGCTTGAACATCTGGAAGTTCACGGTTCACATATTGCTGAAGCCTGGCTTGGATAATTTTGAGAATGACTTTACTCGCATGTGATATGAGTGCAATTGTGTGGTAGTTTGAGCGTTCTTTGGCATTGCCTTTCTTTGGGATTGGAATGGACTGACCTTTCCAGTCTTGTGGCCACTGCTGAGTTTTCCAAATTTGCTGGCATATTGAGTGCAGCACTTTCACAGCATCATCTTTCAGGATTTGAAATAGCTCAACTGCAATTCCATCACCTCCACTAGCTTTGTTTGTAGTGATGCTTTCTAAGGCCCACTTGACTTCACATTCCAAGATGTCTGGCTCTAGAGTGATCATGCCATCATGATTATCTTGGTCATGAAGATCGTTTTTGTACAGTTCTTCTGTGTATTCTTGCCACATCTTAATATCTTCTGCTTCTGTTAGGTCCATACCATGTCTGTCCTTTATCGAGCTCATCTTTGCATGAAATGTTCACTCGGTATCTCTAATTTTCTTGAAGAGATCTCTTGTTTCTCCTATTCTGTTGTTTTCCTCTATTTCTTTGCATTGATCGCTGAGGAAGGCTTTCTTATCTCTCCTTGCTATTCTTTGGAATTCTGCATTAAGATGCTTATATCTTTCCTTTTCTCCTTTGCTTTTCACTTCTCTTCTTTTCACAGCTATTTGTAAGACATCCTCAGACAGCCATTTTGCTTTTTTGCATTTCTTTTCCATGGGGATGGTCTTGGTCCCTGTCTCCTGTACAGTGTCACGAACCTCCATCCATAGTTCATCAGGCACTCTATCTATCAGATCTAGTCCCTTAAATCTATTTCTTACTTCCACTGTATAATAATAAGGGATTTGATTTATGTCATATCTGAGTGGTCTAGTGGTTTTCCCTACTTTCTTTCATTTAAGTCTGAATTTGGCAATAAGGAGTTCATGATCTGAGCTACAGTCAGCTCCTGGTCTTGTTTTTGCTATCTGTATAGAGCTTCTCCATCTTTGCTGCAAAGAATATAATCAATCTGATTTCGGTGTTGACCATCTGGTGATGTCCATGTGTAGAGTCTTCTCTTGTGTTGTTGGAAGAGGGCGTTTGCTATGACCAGTGTGTTCTCTTGGCAAAACTCTATTAGCCTTTGCCCTGCTTCATTTCATGCTCCAAGGCCAAATTTGCCTGTTACTCCAGTTGTTTCTTGACTTCCTACTTTTGCATTCCAGTCCCCTATAATGAAAAGGACATCTTTTGGGGGTGTTAGTTCTAAAAGGTCTTGTATGTCTTCATAGAACCATTCAACTTCGGCTTCTTCAGCGTTACTGGTTGGGGCATAGGCTTGGATTACTGTGATATAGAATGGTTTGCCTTGGAAACGAACAGAGATCATTCTGTTGTTTATAAGATTGCATCCAAGTACTGCATTTCGGACTCTTTTGTTGACCATGATGGCTACTCCATTTCTTCTAAGGGATTCCTGCCCACAGTAGTAGATATAATGGTCATCTGAGTTAAATTCACCCATTCCAGTCCATTTTAGTCCACTGACTCCTAGAATGTTGATGTTCACTCTTGCCATCTCCTGTTTGACCACTTCCAATTTGCCCTGATTCATGGACCTAACATTCCAGGTTTCTATGCAATATTGCTCTTTACAGCACCGGACCTTGCTTAGGTAGGAAAAATAAATATGTACTAAAAATGTAATCGGAAACAAATCAATTGTGCTTTAAATTCTGTTGTTATGCTAATATAATCATATGAGATTGAAATCATGATGCATATCCCCTAGGTTGTCCATTTAACTCACCTTCCAAGTGTAAGATTCCCTGCAGGAAATCCCAGGATACCGAATAACATATCAAAATCCAATCAGAGGTTGGAGTCCTTCATCCTCAATACAAACCAAATTATCCACTGAGAGTGGAACAGCACTCTCTACATTACTTTGAAAATTTTGGTATGATATTCTGTATTCCTACTACACTAAACAAAAGTCAGATGATTTAGGCAAAGCTTAGTGGCTAGTGTCATGCATGGAATAATGTAGGTACTCATTTTTTTAAGCTGCAAATTCATTTTAAGCTAAGACTTACAGGATTCTAATCTGCTCTCATTGTCATGACAACCTTTTTAATATTAGGGGAGAATGCACAGTGAACTAAATAATAATCTTTCCCAGATATCTTCCTAAAGAAATATGTTAATTAGATCCTGCATTTGCACATTAATTTTAAGGATATTCTGTATATTCCATTTACTGTTGAAATATAATTACATAAAAATATTTTTGAAATTATGGAGCAAGTCATTTTAACAGTTTAAAATGAGAAATTTATGAAATTTTCTGAAAATACTTTAGCTGGAAATATATCTAAATTATCTGCTTTTAAAGATGAGAAAAAGTCTGTTTGTTCTAACAAGTCTTATTCAACAATTTCCATTTCAATTTGTCTCCATTGACCATAAAATCATGCACAGATTAGCACTAATGAAGTTCAGTAATTGAAAGAAATGTTAATTTGACATTATAATTTCCATTAACCTTTACTTTATTTTTGATACTTTTCACCAACTTCCATCTTTTTATAAAGTATGATAGCTCTTGCCATAGAATTTACTAATTTATCATTCCAATTATATCTTTAAATATGAAGATGGTTCTAATACACACCACATGACTCCTTTATATGAATTCATCTTCAATTTATGAAAATGAGGGGACTCAGGGACTCAATAATATCTGTTTCTAAGATAAAAAGGATTATATACTAGCCATAGAAAAGAATAAAACAAAGAAAATTTTGTATTTAAGATATATGTTGTAAAATAATATTAAAGTTTTTTAAAAATTCTTGAATATCTAGAAGTTATTGAACACTCAGTCACTAAATTCTTAGAGTCTCAAAGAAAGACAAATTCTTACTTATATCTACAAATTCAGGTCCTAGCATTATGTTTAGGCTCAGTAGATGCTCAAATCCTTTTTGAAATACTTTCTTTAAAATCTTTAAATGTAAAATTTGAACAATTATGGATTTCCCCTTCTAATTTGAAATATATCTAAACGCCTATGAAACTATAAATAATAAATTCAAAAAATTGAATGGACACGTAAATGTTTATTCTAGTCATTCCAATTTTCCTCATTCTGATTAGTATATATATTTTCCTTAATAATAATACAAATATAGATTAAAAATTTTACAGAAAACTTGGATTTTGGAGTCCAAATATTTCTAGTGTACTCACATAAGAAACTCAGTTAACAAATATTTGGGCTTAAGTTGGTAAAGACTTAAGTTGACCTGATAGCGTAAGTTGGTAAAGACTCTACCTTCAAAGCAGGAGACCCCAGTGTGATTCCTGGGTCAGGAAGATCCTCTGGAGAAGGGAGAGTCTACCCACTCCAGAATTCTTGGGCTTCCCTTGTGGTTTAGCTGGTAAAGAATCTGCCTGCAACCCAGGGAGAACTGGGTTTGATCTCTGAGTTGGGAAGATCCCCTGCAGAAGGGAAAGGCTGAGTGACTTTCACCGTAATAAATATCTGGTGTAATGGCATGTTTCACATTCATTTTTTATATATGTGGGTTTCTTTTAATTCTTTGACAACAAAGTTGACATAACTAAAAGTAGAAGAAAGAAAATTGTAGGACATAACCAGATTTGTTAATCTAATTTTGTGTGACAAAAATGTGTAATGAGAAAGGCTTTAAAACTGACAAGAGAGAAATAAATTAATGAGCTAAATAATTAATAAGATTTCTGGTACTTTGTAAAGTGGGTATACTGGCTATGACAGATGATATGAAAAAACTGAAGGCTGATCAATAATATAGTGATTTTTATTATGAACTTTGGTGAACTTGTAGAATATGCAATCTCTGCTCTATAGCAACCATAGACAAATTATTTCTGATGTCAATAAGAGGTACATTGTTAGAATTGAGGGGGAAAAGCCTATTTATATTGATATACATTAATATAAATACATAGACTGAAAAAATAAATGTATTAAAAAGATACACTATGTTATAGTGAGCAGAAGGATGGAGTGGCTATATTATTCTCAGTTAAAATAGACTTCATGTAAAATAAAGCAGCCAAAGATAAATATATTAATGCCAAAAGAAGCAATTTTACACTAGGAAGTAAGAGTATTTGCAATTAATTCAAAATGCATGAATCAAAATGAATAGAACTCGATAGGGAGAAACAGACAAAAACAAAACCATAGCTTGTATTTTAAAAATACTTCTTTCAGTAATTGATAAAACAACTGGACAAAATATAAGTAGCTGCAACATCAAATAGATAACTTACAGAACAATCATACATTATTTTCAAGGGCAAAAGGTAGGTGTATCTAACAGCCCATGAGTTTTAATGGTATTAATACATTTCAAGGACTAATATTAGATTATATTTCCTTCCAAAAATGGCATAAATAAAACTTCATATCTAGGAATTATAGATATTTAAAAATAGAACAACACAGTTAAAAATAACACATGGGTCTAGAAGGAAAAAAATCACTAAAGAAATAAGTAAATATTTTCAACTGAATGATTATAAGAATAGAGCATATCAAGATTTGTAGCATAATTCTGTAACAGTAACTTGAAACTGACAGCTTTACATATTTACATAAAATGAAATAGTTTAATAGTGCATGCTAAATCACTTCAGTTGTGTTCAACTCTGTGTTAACAGCAGTCATCTGATTTACACATTCCTGCTCCTTTATTCAGAGAAGGCAATGGCAAGCCACTCCAGTACTCTTGCCTAGAAAATCCCATGGATGGAGGAGCCTGGTAGACTGCAGTCCCTGGGGTCGCTAAGGGTCGGACACGACTGAACGACTTCACTTTCACACATTGGAGAAGGAAATGGCAACCCACTCCCGTGTTCTTGCCTGGAGAATCCCAGGGACGGGGGAGCCTGGTGGGCTGCCGTCTATGGGGTCACACAGAGTCGGACACGACTGAAGTGACTTAGCAGCAGCAGCAGAGTTCTTCACATCAGATGGCCAAAGTACTGGAGCTTCAGTTTCAGCATCAGTCCTTCCAGTGAAAATTCAGGACTGATTTCCTTTAGGATTGACTGGTTTTATCCCTTTTCTGGCCAAGGGACTTTCAACAGTCTCTCCAACACCAGTCTGAAAGTACTGATTCTTTGACATTCAGCTTGTTTCATGATCCAACTCTCACATCTGTACTATGACTACTGGAAAAACCATAGCTTTGACTGTACACACTTTTGTTGACAAAGTGATGTCTCTGCTTTTCAATATGCTGTCTAGGTTTGCCATAGCTTTTCTTCCAAGGATCAGGCATCTTTTAATTTCATGGCTGCAGTCTGTTTTGGAGTGGTTTTGGAGCCCAACAAAAAAAGTCTGTCACTATTTCCAATTTTTCCTCATTCATTTGCCATGAATTGATGGGACTGGATGCCATGATCTTAGTATTTTGAATGTTTAGTTTTAATCCAGGTTTTTCAGTTTCTCCTTCAACCTCATCAAGAGGACCTTTAGTTCTTCCTCACTTTCGGTCATTAAGGTGGCTTCATCTGAATATCTGAGATTATTGATATTTTTCCTGGCAATCTTGATTCCAGCTTGGGATTCATCCAGTCCAGCATTTTCATGATGTATTCTGCAAATAAGATAAATAAGCATGGTGACAATATACAGCCTTGATGTACTCCTTTCCCAATTTTGAACCAACCCATTTTTCTATGTCCTGTTCTCACTGCTGCTTCTTGACCTGCATACAAGTTTCTCAGGAGATAGGTAAGGAGATCTAGTATTTACCTCTCTAAGAATTTTCCACAGTTTGTTGTAATCCACACAAAGATTTTATCATAGTCAATGAAGCAGAAGTAGATGCTTTTCTGGAATTCCCTTCCTTTCTCTATGATCCAAAGAATGTTGGCAATTTGATTTCTGGTTCCACTGTCTTTTCTAAATCCAGCTTGTATATATGGAAGTTGTGTCACACACTGCTGAAGCCTAGCTTGAAAGATTTTAATATTAGTGTACATTAAGATATAAAGGAATCTATGAAAACTCACTGAAACTAATAATAAATTTAGCAAATTTGTAGGCTATAATGTTAATAAATAAAGTATCAATTATATTTTATGTAATCTTAAGACACATTGAAAGGAAAGGAAAATAAAAAAATAATTTTGTTTACATTAGTGTCAACAAATTCAAAACAGGTAGGGTTAAGAAAGAAAATGTATGGATGTGAGAGTTGGACTGTGAAGAAAGCTAATCGCTGAAGAATTGATGCTTTTGAACTGTGGTGCTGGAGAAGACTCTTGAGAGTCCCTTGGACTGCAAGGAGATCCAACCAGTCCATTCTGAAGATCAATCCTGGATGTTCATTGGAAGGCCTGATGCTAAAGCTGAAACTCCAATACTTTGGCCACCTCATGCAAAGAGTTGACTCACTGGAAAAGACTGATGCTGGGAAGGATTGGGGGTGGGAGAAGAAGGGGACGACAGAGAATGAGATGACTGGATGGCATCACCGACTCGATGGACATGAGTTTGAGTGAACTCCGGGAGTTGGTGATGGACAGGGAGGCCTAGCGTGCTGTGATTCATGGGGTCGCAAAGAGTCGGACACGACTGAGCGGCTCAACTGAACTGAACTGAAACCAAACTTTTCCCCGACATTATTTCCATAGATCAGAATGTACATACCTTATTTTTAACTCAATAAATTGTGCTGTAGGTCAAAAAATTTAAGTATTAGAAATTATCCTTAATACCCGCATCTCTTTTGACTTTTAATATTTAAATCCACCTAACCATGTGTCCTATACATTATTTATTTTTAGATTTTACTTCTATTTCCTCAAAACTATTCCAGCTTGGACTTTCAATAACTCTATTCTTCATTTTGTGTTAATGTGCTTAGATCCCATATTGGTAGAAGGTCAAGCTAGAAGAAGCAAGAGACCTAATTATATACTAACTTATAGAACAAATACTTTTCTTTCTCAGGTTAAATTGCCAAAGTGAATGGCTCATGACTGCAAGACAGCTTGATGCATTTCTAAATGTCCTTCTATCATTCCTTAAGATCATTTATTATCTACACCAGGAGTGTTTGGTCACTTCTGGTTTCACTCAGTGAAAAACAGAAAAGAACATCAAAAAGTTACACTCTTGCATCTTTGGCCAGGATCCTCAAGTAGCACACATTGCTTCTGCTCACATCATGTTAAGTATAATTTAATCAAAACAGTCACCAAATGTAAAGAAAGACTGAAAATGTAGCTAAGTGCACATCATGAAGAAAGAGGAGCAGGTTTTGAAATGCAACCAGCAGTCTTTGCTACAAGTTCATGGCCTCAACTCATTATTTGCATCCTTAACAGACCACTCTACACACCCTCAAGCTTCAAAGTATTTATACATAACTCCCAGGGTAAATCTCAACATCTGTCTATCACACTAGCACTTTATGCTCATCTTTGTCTTCAAATCAAGCATAATCTTATCTCTTTCTCCATCTGAATTCACACTCTAGAAATTCTGAACTATTTACTTCAGTCACTCAGTTGTGTCTGACTCTTTGTGACCACATGTACTACAGCACGCCAGGCTACCCTGTCCATCACCAACTCCTGGGGCATCCTCAAACTCATGCCCATTGAGTTGGTGATGCCATCCAACCATCTCATCCTCTGTCCTCCCCTTATCCTCCAGCCTTCAATCTTTCCCAGCATCAGGGTCTTTTCAAATAAGTCAGTTCTTCCTATCAGGTGGCCAAAGTATTGGAGCTTCAGCTTCAGCATCAGTCCTCCCAATAAATATTTAGGACTGATTTCCTTTAGAATGGACTGGTTTGATCTCCTTGCAGCCCAAGGGACTCTCAACAGTCTTCTCCAATACCACAGTTCAAAAGCATCAATTCTTCAGCACTCAGGTTTCTCTATGGTCCAAATCTCACATCCATACATGACTACTAGAAAAACCATAGCTTTGAATAGAAGGACCTTTGTCAGCAAAACAACGTCTCTGCTTTTTAATATGCTGTCTAAGTTGAGCATTTCTTTTCTTTTAAGGAGCAAGTGTCTTTTAATTTCATGGCTGCAGTCACCATCTGTAGTGATTTTGCAGCCCAAGAAAATAAAGTTTGTCATTGCTTCCATTGTTTCCCTATTTGCCATGAAACGATGGGACTGGATACCATGATCTTAGTTTTCTGTATGTTGAGTTTTAAGCCAGCTTTTTCATTCTGTTCTTTTACATTCATCAAGAGGCTCTTTAGTTCCTCTTCACTTTCTGCTATAAGGGTAGTGTCACTTGCATATCTGAGGTTATTGATATTTCTCCCAGAAACGTTGATCTTGATGAACCTTGTGCTTCATCTAATCCAGCATTTCGCATGATGTACTCTACATATAAGTTAAATAAGCAAGGTGACAAAATATAGCCTTGACATACTCATTTCCCAATTTGGAACCAGTCCATTGTTCCATGTCTGGTTCTAACTGTTGCTTCTTGAGGTGCATACAGATTTCTCAGGAGGCACGTAAGGTGATCTGGTATTCCCATCTCTTTAATAACTTTCCACAGTTTGTTGTGATCTACACAAATGAGATTATTTTTCTCCTCCGTTCTTCCTGCTTCCCCTTACTCTCTTCTTCCTTCTCTCCTCCTCCACCTTCTCATTATTATTATTACCTTTTATTTTTTAATAGTAATTACTTCATTCTGGATAGCATTCTCCACATTTCATCATCTGACATATTGTTAGCTTAATATTTTTTCCCAGAAGAATTAAAGGCACTCGTTTTCTTTACAATTTACAGTTTAATGATATTTTATAATTGTTATCCAGCTGTCAATCTCTGCAGCAGGCTAACTCCTTGATATCAGGGCCCATGTCTGTTCATGTGGATAATGTATGCTCATAACTTTTAAAATTATTGATTCACAGATTGTGTAAGACTGCTTAACTCAATAAAATACAATAGCATTGAGAGCAGAACACTCTAAGTATGCATTTTATTCAGTTTAAGTATTACATATGAAAACTCTAAGAATACAATATAATTCCAACATATGCAAATCCATATGAGGGTTGGCATCATGAATCATATTATTTGGAGACAAAACTTTTTAAAGTGAGAAATTTTGTAATGAATCATATTTTCAAACTCATTTCATTAAGTAGCTTTAGATTTGTTTCTTTATGTAGACTTCTTATATTACATTCACAAATAAGACAGCCAACATTTATTCATACTGCTGTTTTGCAACTTATTTTATTTTTAAATGGTACCTCTCAAGCAGACATTAAATAGGCAAGATTGTTGTCTGACCTTGTTCTGTTCTGTTCTGTTCTGTTCAGTCGCTCAGTCGTGTCCGACTCTTTGCGACCCCGTGGACTGTAGCTTACCAGGCTTCTCCATCCATGGGATTCTCCAGGCAAGAATACTGGAGTGGGTTACCATTTCCTTCTCCATGTCTGACCTTGTACATGCATTTAAAATAACATCAATAGTAAAGTGCATAATACAATCTCATTTTTATTGATACTGTTCATTGATTCGATGTCTCTTTCACTGTGTCAGATATTTTGCATAATTTCCTAGCAGTGAGAGATCCATGTGAAAATACATTTCTAGGCAACCCGAATCGGAGAAGGCAATGGCAAGCCACTCCATTACTCTTGCCTAGAAAATCCCATGGATGGAGGAGCCTGGTAGGCTGCAGTCCTTGGGGTCGCTAAGGGTCAGACACGACTGACCGACTTCACTTTCACTTTTCACTTTCCACTTTCACACATTGGAGAAGGAAATGGCAACCCACTCCAGTGTTCTTGCCTGGAGAATCCCAGGGACAGGGGAGCCTGGTGGGCTTCCGTCTATGGGTCACACAGAGTCGGACACGACTGAAGTGACTTAGCAGCAGCAGCAGCAGCAGCAACAGCAGCAGCAGCAGGCAACCCGAATAAGTCATTAACTCTCATTTATGACTGCTGCTGCTAAGTCACTTCAGTCGTGTCCGACTCTGTGTGACCCCATAAATGGAAGCCCACCAGGCTCGCCCTTCCCTGGGATTCTCCAGGCAAGAACACTGGAGTGGGTCGCCATTTCCTTCTCCAATGTGTGAAAGTGAAAAGTGAAAGTAAAGTCGCTCAGTCGTAGCGACTCCACGGACTGCAGCCTACCAGGCTCCTCCATCCATGGGATTTTCTAGGCAAGAGTACTGGACATTTATGGCTAAAAGTGTTAATATTCCAGTAAGTGGAGTTCTCTACTACTGTGATCACTGAAAACTATCTTTGCTGTCAGAAGGTTTCCTGCCTGACACTATGTAAATCAGAGAATTTCCAGACTTATCAATGCCCAGGTAAAATTTTGCACTAAGTTTGAAATACAGTTTGAGTAATGAGCTGCCCCAGAACTAATAAAATAAAAATAAAATAAAAGGTAAGTAGAAGAGATGTGTTATTCAGTTGAGAATGAGTCCAGGGAAATTTTCTGCATAGATGACGTTTTAGGAGCAGTTTTGATGTAGGAAACAAGTTCTGATAAATTTCATTCAAATTTCCATTTTATTATTATTTAAAGTTTTGACTATTTGCTACTGGCTTTGGACTTATTCCTGTCCAGAGAGAATTTAAAATGTATCTAATTAGATGATAAAACTCAAAATAATTTATCTCTACATTTTTCTTGAAGAGGAAATCGGAGAATAGATCTGCTACTATTATAACATCAATACCCCTCTCCCTGACATCACGTTTATTATATGTACAACTATTTTATTCTGCCACCCATTAATTGAAATATTCCAATATATCAAGCAACATGTTATTAATTAATGTGGGTAAAGCATAATGTATTTACTTAATCTTCAATTATACGATGTAATGATTTTTCTATTTTACAATGGCTCAGATGGTTTGAGGAATCTGGCCAGAATCACATAGCTAATAAGTGAGTAATCTATAATTCAAATATATAACTGCTTGTTTCTAAGCCCACACTGACTTCATTAATCATAATACCAATATTGTAACTACCACAAGGTCTGATATATATAAGTTAGGTGCACCACCAAGAACACTCACTAGATAGCCTTAAAATATGTGTATGGAGAAATCAAAATTAATTACTTGATCTAGAGATTAAATATACTTTCCTTCAATATCTTAACTAGCTATCTTTTTGAATATCAACAAACTGATTTTAAAGTTTACATGGAGAAGCCAAAGGCTTATATTATCCAACACAGTACTGAGAAAGAACAAAGTTGGAGGACTCAGAAAATCTGACTTTAAGATTTACTACAAAACCGCAGCGATCTAAACAATCTAGCACTGGTGGATGTGTAAACAAACAGCTCAATGGAGCACAATGGAAAGCCCAACATTATTATATCCTACTAGATTTCTGGGAATTGAAATCCATTAGATATGGTGAGCTTAATCTTATTTTTGTCTTTTTATGTATAGGAGACATTTCTGTACAGAGACAACTATATGGAATACATGTATACACCTATCTTTTAAGTTGTATCCATACGCAGAATATACTATATACAATAATGCAGAGCCATAACAAAATTTCATAGACTAAATAAAAACCTTCCCAAGGTATTTACATAATTAGTCTGCACTTTAAGATATATGCTTTTCCTATCTGACACTTCTTGGATAAGCCGATGGACCAAGTTATTAACCCCTCTGATTTCAGATTTCCTATGCCTCTGATGGTTATTGTTGTCTCATGACTCTGACTGCAGCGCCTCAGTAATTCCTGCTCTCTGCCCTTGCATGCAGAAAGTGAGTGTGAAAGTGTTAGATGCTCAGTCACATTGGATTCTTCATGACCCTTGATCTATAGCCCACCATGCTCCTCTGTCCAAGGATTCTCCAGGCAAGAATACTGGAGTACATAGTCATTCCCTTCTCTAGGGGATCTTCCTGACTGAGGGATCAATGCCTCCCACATTGCAGGCAGATTCTTTACCATCTGAGCTAATAGGGAAGCCTTGCATGTGTGAAACTAATTGGGAGTTGACAGCCATGGACAGCAGCAAGAAATTTTATAAGGTCATCAGTTGAAACCAGTGTTGACAAAGAAGTCATAGTGGGACTCCTAAGTCAACAGCCATACATCACCCCCTGTCAGGTGCATTAATCATTTTAAAGCCTGAAAAAGATAAAAAAGAGGTGGAATAAATGCCAAGAATTATTATAAAATTTTGCTCAAATGTCTCAGAATCTATTATTCATTAATTTATTCAAATAGAGCAAAATTTAAGCAGTTTTACTTCTGAAAAATTATTGTTTTTCTCCTCTTATGTAATAATGTGTTTTGTTCTCTCAGTCTAAATCTCTGAGAAAGTCCTTCTACAAAGGATAAAATAATAGACATGGCAAAATCACCACAGCATCTTATGAATGTATACAAAGATACAGAGCTATAAAAAATGTATTAAAATAAGTATTCTCATTCAGCAAGTTGTCATGCATTCATAATTTTTCTACAGTATTTAAAGGTATATACCATTAGCACAAAATGCCTGTATATAGTGAATTAGAAAAAGAACACTTCCAAATATCAACAACAGAAAGGCAAAGGAGAGTTTGAGTTTCATAACAATACAGCTTACAACAGCACCAAAGTTCCAAATAACAATAAAAACATCTAAAAGCAGTGAGAAAAACTTTATAAACTCTAAAATATTAAAGAGAAAATTAAAGAACACTTACATAAATGGAAGAATGTCATGAATTTGAATACTTAAAAATTTAAAGATGTAATTGTTACCCATATTAGTTACACATTTTGTGCCACCCCATCAAAATTCCACAAGTATATGTGCTTGCAAGTATAAGTATTTATGTATGTGTGAAGTTAGATAAACAATCTAAAACTTATATGGACTTATAAAGAGCCACAAGTAGCTAAGATCAACACAATGGAAGGACCAATTCTAATGGAAAGTAACAGTTAGGTTAGAACTATTGAAGTTAAGCAAAAGGAAATGTGACCAATGAACTAACATAGAGAGCACAGACGTGACCAATGCGCACACGCTTCCTTAACTTATGGAAACAAATGGCACTGCAGAGAAACGAAGAAAGGACAGTGGTTTCAATGCATGACTTGAATCCAATTGACTAACATGAAGAGACAGAAAGTTAAGATCGCTCAGTCTCAAAGCAGTCTCAAAATTAGGTTCCCTATAAAGGAAAGAGCAAAATTTATATTAAAAATAATAAAACTCTTTGAGGATAATATGAGATATAGATCTTCCTACCAAATTTTATAGTGGAGTACATATTATAATATTTATTCATTGTTGTAGAGAATGGTCAAGTATGCCAATAGATTTTTTAATAGTCACTAAAGTTTAACATACACAAATTCAATGACAAAGTGATTCCTCAACTTGGATGTGTTTTTAACAATAATGCATGTATTGAGGCTTTAAACATATGCATGAATGTTTTTGGCTTCCCTGGGGGCTCAGGTGGTAAAGAATCTGCCTGTTATGTGGGAGAATTGGGTTCGATCCCTGGGTTGGGAAGATCCCCTGGAGGAGGGCATGGCGACCCACTCCAGTTATCTTGCCTAGAGAATCCCCAAGGACAGAGGAGCCTGGTGGGCTACATGGGGTCATAAAGAGTCGGACATCACTGAGTGACTAAGCACAGCACAGCACAGTACATGAATGTTTTAATCAGCATGGAACCAGAAATCACACCAATGTCTATTAACAGTAGAATATGTGAAAAGTTTGAGAAAAATACAGCAATACACATAAACACAACACCTACATACAACAACACAGTTAAATCTCCAAAATGTCAAGTTTTGCAAGTTAGGCAAGAACATCTAACATATGAATCCATTACATAAAATCCAATAACAGTCAAAACGGAATTATACTCTTAGAAAACAGGATTCTATCTGTTTTAGGGAAAGAGAGAAAGTAGAGATTAGAGGATGAAAACATGGAAAGCCCATGTGTCCTTGTCTTTTGAAGTGTTAATAAAATGCTGCCTCAAGAGTTAATGATTGGGAAATGTGAAGATACAGAAACAACAGGAAGATGCAGGCCATCAGACTAGGGAACTGGAAACAAATTTAGACTATAATTCTACCACAAAGCAGAATCACCTAACTTTTAGTTCCCTGAAAGGTATAGATAAAGATTTGACACATTCTTAAGTTGTTTTTACAGGAAGCAGACCCCCAGCAGATGAAAACTGCTGACCACATGAACACAGACTCTAGACTGGCTGAAATCAGAAATGAACTGATGCTTGAAACTTTATAACTTGATGCCAACTATTTGGCAAGAATTGTCCACAGTTTGATCATGCCCTGCTCCTTGAACACTATAAAACTCACTACCCACTCCAGGGTGGGTCCCATGGTCTTAAGGGCATTAGCCCACTTTGCTTGCAAAGCAATAGTAGGTACTGTTTTCTACTTCACTCAAAACTCTGTTTCCCCATTTCTATTCAGCACCAGTGAACAGAGGCCAAATTTTGGCAACAAGGAAGCATATAAGTGTCTTCGGAAATACTAAAATATATTGTTTTACTAGACATGGGTATGGTTATACGTGATTAATTACTTCTCAGTAGTTCAAAACACTGTAAAATATTGCATTGTGTATTTTCAATATGCATTATTATAATTTTATTTAAAAAATTTAAATAATTAAAAGGATTATTTTATGTCCAGAAATGTGACTTCTTCAGCATAGAAATCTCTGAGATTTAACTATTTAATTTTCTAACTTTTCCATAGCAATATAATTTCTAATTATTTTCTAGGCATCTAAAGTTTTTTATTCAAAATTATTCTCCATATTTTCTCCCTAAACATCATGCTGCTTATCTCTTGCATCATATTTCATTTTTATAAACAAATAAACTTCAGCCTGGCCTACACTGTTTTCCTTATTTCTTTCTTGCATATCTCCTAAATTTCCCTTCAAATGCCTTCTCAGTGCATTTTCATCACCATATATAATTTCCATTTTATCATTTTTGGTCTTATATATGAGATTCTATTTGCATGATCCCTTCTTTCAACAATCCTCCAGGGAAGTTACCATATATCAATCTCATTGTTTCACTGTACAATTAGGTTTATATATATGTGTGTTCAAACCATGCTTTTAAAATTATTTTTAAACAGAATGTGCTGATAATTTATCATTTTGGTTCTGTGTATCCCATATTTTCCATCATTATCCAATTGCCTTCTGTGTATCAATTATTTGAAAACAATGACTAAAGAAGTTTGGAAAATTAGGTAAATCTGTTTACTCTGAGTTCTTGATAAAGCACATAGCAATTTACAAATAATGGGTGTTTTTCTTCATATGGTGCTATTCATGGTCAGTAGTGAGTATAAATCATCAATACATGGGTGTTGACTGTCTCAACATCTGGGGATTAACATAATGGTCACTGACCTACTTTAATAAATTTAGTAATCAGATATGTACTAGATTTAGATTTTTGTGTTTGGACAGGCAAATTCTACCCTTCTAATTATAAAGTGATTATTATCACTTGTTTCTTTTTTTTCTTTTAGCAAAACAGAATGCCATTTTCAAGCATGTTCTATCATGAAATACATCATGAAATTTTTGTTAAAATATATTTCTCAGGATTTGATACTGATTGCAGAGAAAAAAAGAACACCCTAACATATGATAAATTATAGTTAAGTGCCTGAGTACTTTTGGTAACCTTCTATTAGTCATCTCAGTGTGTTATTAATTTCTCAGAATATTTCATGCATATGTTTTAAAGCCAATTGGGTTATAGATATTTCATTTCAGTTATACCAAGTTTAAGCAGTCCAAAATATGCTCTCAGGAAGCATAATTAGATGGTGGTTTATAAAATTGCCTTAACGTATAAATAGAACAAAACTAAGTCAAGTGAACAGAGGATAAAGATATGAATGGTTAATGAAAACTCATTTGTATTCTGAGCAGCTATAGTTTAGAAAGAGTTATGATTTTGAAATACATTTAAGCAATATACTTAAAAGATATAGAAACATTTTATGTTTGTTATTGAAATCACGCCATTTTAAATGTCCTTGAAACAACTATGAGCATTGGATGAGAAATATATCCTGCCCAAAGAGAGTGTAAACACCATTTCATATTCTTACCAAATTAAATTAGAACAAGTAAAGGTCAAGGTATCTGATTGTTAGCTGGATCTTTTTTTTTTTTTTGCAGATAGTGAAGTGCAGTTTATTACACCAGCGAGCCCAAGGCAGAGTCTCCTCTTAGCCAAGGACCCCGACCAGAATTTGTGAAAACCTTATATACCCTAAGTGTACGTGCCCAAATCCACCTCCCCAAATTCCTGGAAACTAGTCTGAACAAAGGAAGAGAAAGATACAATCAAAGTTAACCTGTGATTCATATGCCTTAAGCCTAGGTCAGTTCAGTTCAGTTCAGTTCAGTCGCTCAGTCGTGTCCGACTCTCCGCGACCCCATGAATCACAGCACGCCAGGCCTCCCTGTCCATCACCAACTCCCGGAGTACACTCAAACTCATGTCCACAGAGTCGGTGATGCCGTCCAGCCATCTCATTCTCCGTCGTCCCCTTCTCCTCCCGCCCCCAACCTTTCCCAGCATCAGAGTCTTTTCCAGTGAGTCAACTCGTCGCATGAGGTGGCCAAAGTATTGCAGTTTCAGCTTTAGCATCAGTCCCTCCAATGAACATCCAGGATTGATCTCCTTTAGAATGGACTCGTTGGATCTCCTTGCAGTATAAGGGACTCTCAAGAGTCTTCTCCAACACCACAGTTCAAAAGCATCAATTCTTCGGCGATCAGCCTTCTTCACAGTCCAACTCTCACATCCATACATGACCACGGGAAAAACCATTGCCTTGACTAGACGGACCTTGGTTGGCAAAGTAATGTCTCTGCTTTTTAATATACTATCAAGGTTGGTCATAACTTTCCTTCCAAGGAGCAAGCGTCTTTTAATTTCATGGCTGCAATCAGCATCTGCAGTGATTTTGGAGCCCAAAAAAACAAAGTCTGACACTGTTTCCACTGTTTTTCCATCTATTTCCCATGAAGTGATGGGACCAGATGCCATGATCTTTGTTTTCTGAATGTTGAGCTTCAAACCAACCTTTTCACTCTCCTCTTTCACTTTCATCAAGAGGCTTTTGAGTTCCTCTTCACTTTCTGCCATAAGGGTTGTGTCATCTGCATATCTGAGGTTATTGATATTTCTCCCAGCAATCTTGATTCCAGCTTGTGCTTCTTCCAGCCCAGCGTTCCTCATGATGTACTCTGCATATAAGTTAAATAAGCAAGGTGACAATATACAACCTTGTCGTACACCTTTTCCTATTTGGAACCAGTCTGTTGTTCCATGTCCAGTTCTAACTGTTGCTTCCTGACCTGCATACAGGTTTCTCAAGAGGCAGGTCAGGTGGTCTAGGTAGTTATCATAAATTCTATTATGCTTACTGGGGTATGACCTGATAATTGTCATATGTTGATATTGTCAGGTATGACCTGATATTGTTATATGTTGATATTGCCAGGTATGACCTGATATTGTCAGGTGACCTGGGTTATTACTGATAATTGTCCACTGTTAGCTGGATATTTCATGATGACCTTATTCATTACATGATCTAAAATCAGGACAAGAAAAATAGTTTTCTGATTCCATGTCTGTGCTTAACAGAAATATGGAGAAACAGCTATGCTAAAATTTAGAAATTATGAGGTCAATGAATCATATCATACTAATTACAGATTGCTATGACAGTACAAAGACAGCTTTATAAAAGAATGTGAACTAAATAAATATGGAAGTCAAACTATCATAATTAACTTGGTGTAAAAATGATTGTAATATTCCAGAGAAAATTTTGAAGAAAAAACTGATTTATCTGTAGTATCAAAAGATATGAATTTAAACTTTAATTAGCTTAACAATATAAATATGCTGTCATGTGTGCATATATAATTTAGCAAAAAATAAGGTTAAAATATTTGTGATATTGACAATTATTATAGAAAAAATTTCCAATTATTGTTCACTTCAGTCGCTCAGTTGTGTCCGACTCTCCACGACCCCATGAATTACAGCACGCCAGGCCTCCCTGTCCATCACCAACTCCCGAAGTTCACTCAAACCATGTCCACAGAGTCGGTGATGCCATCCAGCCATCTCATTCTCCGTCGTCCCCTTCTCCTCCCGCCCCCAACCTTTCCCAGCATCAGAGTCTTTTCCAGTGAGTCAACTCGTCGCATGAGGTGGCCAAAGTATTGCAGTTTCAGCTTCAGCATCAGTCCCTCCAATGAACACCCAGGATCGATCTCCTTTAGAATGGACTGGTTGGATCTCCTTGCAGTATAAGGGACTCTCAAGAGTCTTCTCCAACACCACAGTTCAAAAGCATCGATTCTTCGGCGATCAGCTTTCTTTACAGTCCAACTCTCACATCCACACATGACTACAGGAAAAACCATTGCATTGACTAGACGGACCTTGGTTGGCAAAGTAATGTCTCTGCTTTTTAATATACTATCAAGGTTGGTCATAACTTTCCTCCCAAGGAGCAAGCGTCTTTTAATTTCATGGCTGCAATCAGCATCTGCAGTGATTTTGGAGCCCCCAAAAATAAAGTCTGACACTGTTTCCACTGTTTTCCCATCTATTTCCCATGAAGTGATGGGACCAGATGCCATGATCTTTGTTTTCTGAATGTTGAGCTATTGTTAACATCACTTAAAACAAAGTTTATTTCTTTAATCACTCCACCACCACATAAAGAAGGAGAGCAAAAGCAAAAAGAAAGAGAAAGATTCATCATATTTTTAAAGACATGTATTTCAGTGTAAAATACATATTAATAATAAAATACTGGTAAGTCTAAAAAGCTTCCCTGGTGGTTCAGACAGTAAGGAATCTGCCTGCAATGCGGGAGACCTGGGTTTGATCCCTGGGTGGGGAAGAGCCCCTGGAGAAAGGCAGGTCAACCTGCTCCAGTATACTTGCCTGAAGAATTCCCATGGACAGAGGAGTCTGGCAGGCTACAGTCTGTGGGGTCACAAAGAGTCAGACACGACTGAGTGACTAAGCACACAGTAAGTCAAAAAAGAAAGCAAGTTTTTAATTTTCTTTGCCCAAAGTTACACATGATTTATGCATTTGTAACTCGGACACGACTGAGCGACTGAACTGAACTAAACTGAACTCACAGTAATGGGCCATGAATAATTAAAAAAAAAACAAAACTAAAATCAAGAATCCAAATATTTTCTAAATCAAAATCCTGGGCAGAGTGAACTTTGATACTACAGAAGAAAGGAACCTGCAAAGATTTTTGAGTTGTGAGAGATTTTGTGAATGCTTTCATACAAATTATTTTATTTTCTCCACCTAAATTCAACAAAATCTATAAAACAAACCCCACAACTCTTGTAATGTATTCTGTGAGATGTATTTATTGATAATATTTGGCAAACAAGTGTTTATTTCAGTTAGTATTAGAATAGGTAACTTATTAGAAATGAAATGTCTTCTACTTTACAAAATTTTCCCCACTCAACAAAATAAATCATACTTCTATAAAAGTACTAAGAATGAAGAAATGCAATAAGCATACCCTACCTACAAGGAATTTAACTTTCAGTTTTCTGTAGGGAGGAATGTGAACTGAATGAACAAAGTATAATACTGGTGATGCAACAATAAGAGTTTAGTATTTAAAAGGGCTACGGGAGCAAAATAACATGCTGAAAGTTTTGGAAAGGCTTCTTTGATTTGGCAAAGTGTGTACTGTACCATAATTGTAATTTGAATGTCCATAATCACGGGTTTAAATCATCCTGTATTTTTGTCCTTTCACTGGTCAAGTGAAACTGACTTCCAACTTATTTCTCTCCCCTCTGTTATTGGTAACAACCCTTCCTCAATTATTTCTGTGATCTTTGACCAGGAGTTAACATTGAGTTTTTGTTACGTATGATTTCTACAGTTTTTGGAAACACCATATGCTCAAGACACATCAGTCAGTATAGTGCTATTTTCTTCCATCCAAACATCATTCTATGGCTTATCACTTAAACCTAAATGTTTATCAGAAGAGATTCCTATATTCACTTGCCCATGGTGAATTAAAACTAATGTTACTCTTCTTAGAGCTGAGTTGAAATAAGGTTGTGACATTTCTATAGTCAGCATATGAACTTTCATTTATTCCTTCTGATTTCAGTTTTAAAACCCATCATTAGCTAATAAACGTTGGAAGTCACTTTAGCACAAACTACAGTGAGAAATTTGTAAATGTCTTCCCTAAATTGGTAAAGAGGGTCATATGGATGTTTATTTTCAGAAAAAGTTCAATGGATCTAGAGTTTTCAACCTATCTTGTTTTTGTTTTACTTCCCTCACAAATGTAAGCACTTTCAGAGGTGCTTATAATATCCAAACAGTAGTGCAAAAATAGGCTTCCTTCTTAACTTCTCTCCACACACACACACACACACCCCCCACACCAAACAACAGACAATTAAGCTGTAGCTATTTCTACTATGGGGCTTCTCTGGTGGTTAAGTGGAAAGAACCCATCTGCAATGCAGGAGACATGAATTTGATCTGTAGGTTGGGAAGATCCCCTGGAGAAGGAAATGGCAAGCCACTCCAGTATTCTAGCCTGGAAAATCCCATGGACTTTCCATGGAGGAAAGGAGCCTGGCAGGCTACAGTCCATGGGGTTGCCAAAGAGTGAGACACAACTTAGCCAGCAACAACAAACCTACGACTTCTACTATGCTTATTAAATTACCATTTATTATCTTGGCGGGCTTTCTAGGTGGTGGGAGTAGTAAAGAATCCGACTGGCAGTTCAGGAGACATGAGAGACTCAGGTTCAATCCCTAGGTAGGGAAGATCCCTGAAGGAGGAAATGACAAACCACTCCAGTATTCTTGCCTGGGAAATCCCATGGACAGAGAAGCCTGGTGGGTACCTGTCCATGAGGTTGCAAAGCGTTAAGACTCAACTGAAGTGACTTAGCATGCATGCACATTATCTTGACAGCAAATAAAAATTTGATTGCTATCCCTCTTTCATTCTTGGGATTCAGGAGAAAGTTTACCAGGTAAACTCAGGTAAGTTGTTAGCTGTTTTACATTCCTAATATTTAATCAATTAAAAATAAATCGAACAACAACAAAACAATATCAAAACTAAAATCATCAGAGCCAAGGATTAAAATACTGGTAGTAGGTCTCCACATTACCATAATCAACTATTATAGTAAAAATACAGAGAGAGGAACATTGCAAATAATTGTGGAAAACCAACATCATAGGGCTCTCCTTCTTGAATGAAGGGACACAGAGGAGACCTCTATAATTACCCCAATTTCAGTCTGTTGCTGCTGCTGCTGCTGCTAAGTCGTTTCAGTGAGACCCCGTAGACGGCCTCCTACCAGGCTCCCCTGTCCCTGGGATTCTCCAGGCAAGAATACTGGAGTGAGTTGCCATTTCCGTCTCCAACGCATGAAAGTGAAAAGTGAATGTGAAATCCCTCAGTCGTGTCCAACTCCTAGCGACCCCGTGGATTGCAGCCTACCAGGCTCCTCCATCCATGGGATTTTCCAGGCAAGAGTACTGGAGTGGGGTGCCATTGCCTTCTCCGGATTTCAGTCTGTAGGCAGTATCAAATGTTTGGTGACTTTGTGGAGCAACTGAAACTTTCTCACATTGCTGCTGCTGCTGCTGCTGCTGCTAAGTCGCTTCAGTCGTGTCCGACTCTGTGCGACCCCACATTGCTAGCAGTAGTGTATAATGGTATTGGGCATCGCAGGTGGCTCAGTCGTAAAGAATATGCCTGCAATGCAGGAGCCGGGGATCCCATTCCTGGGTGAGGAAAATCCCCTGGAGCAGGTAATGGCAACCCACCCCATTATTATATACCCAACCCAGTATTCTTGCCTAGGAATTTCCATGGACAGAAGAGGTGGGTGGGGTACAGGGTGGGGAGCTACAGTCCAAGGAGTGGCAAAATAGTCCTACACAACTTAGTAACTAAACAACAACATAATGGTACACTCATTTTGAAAAACACTTCAGGCATCCGGTGGGAATAGGGCCCCACACAGACCAGCGCTTACCTGGAAAGCCTTCAATAGCAGCCAGCTGAAAGCAGCAGGAGGTGGTTGCATAAAAGGGCTGACACACAAAGCCCTTCAGGCACACATGGTGTTATTTTCTGAAAATACCACGAAATGACCTGTCTGTGCTCAAAATCCCCACTTATCAGTACCCCCAGCTGTGTGTGGAGGGACACGTGGTTTATGAAGGGGCCAAAGCTGCCAGCATCCTTCCTGGACCAGCCTCCATCAACCAGCACCGTTCCTTTCTGCCCCTAGCTTCTCAGGAGATCCCTAATCCACCCATTCCCTGATGCCACTCTGATGGTAGAAAGGGGGAAAATTGGCGTAATTTTTCTTGTTCACTAAGAGGAGGTTCTGGAACCTCAACCACACGTAAAAGCTGAGGATTGATCTGCTGTTGGCGAACGCGAGTCCCAGCTAATCCTGCGCCTGCACCGCTGGGCACACCGGCGACTTCCGGCAGGTGGCCCAGGACCTGGAAACTGAGTTATGTGTGGTAAAGTTAGCTCTCCGACGTGCCTGGTGAGAGATAGGGAATACCAACCCTTTTAGATTCAGTCAGTTCAGTTCAGTCGCTCAATCATGTCCGACTCTTTGTGACCCCATGAACCTTCATGAACCCCATGAACCTCAGAGAGCACGCCAGGCCTCTGTCCATCACCAACTCCCAGAGCTTGCTCAAACTCATGTGCATTGAGTTAATGATGCCAGCCAACCATCTCATCCTCTGTCGTCCTCTTCTCCTCCTGCCCTCAATCTTTTCCAGCATCATGGTCTTTTCAAATGAGTCAGCTCTTCCCATCAGGTGGCCAAAGTATTAGAGTTTCACCTTCATCATCAGTCCTTCCAATGAACACCCAGGACTGATCTCCTTTAGAATGGACTGGTTGGATCTCCTTGCAGTCCAAGGGACGCTCGAGTCTTCTCCACCACAGTTCAAAAGCACCAATTCTTCAGCGCTCAGCTTTCTTTATAGTCTTGCTGCTGCTGCTAAGTCGCTTCAGTCGTGTCTGACTCTGTGCGACCCCATAGATGGCAGCCGACCAGGCTCCGCCGTCCCTGGGATTCTCCAGGCAAGAGCACTGGAGTGGGTTGCCATTTCCTTCTCCAATGTGTGAAAGTGAAAAGTGAAAGTGAAGTCGCTCAGTCGTGTCCGACTAGTAGCGACCCCATGGACTGCAGCCCACCAGGCTCCTCTGTCCATGCGATTTTCTAGGCAAGAGTACTGGAGTGGCTTGCCATTGCCTTCTCCTCTTTATAGTCTTAAGCAAGGCCAAATGAAAGGCAGCCAGAAGGGGAGGTTTTAACTTGAAGCGGCCCAGGATTCAAGTAGACTGACTGGGACTGGAGTCGCTATTAAGATACAAAAGGACGAACTTAATGAATGTTGTTTTTCCACTTCGCATAAACTGAGCAGTTTAAAAAAAAAAAAACTTTGGCAACTTCTTTTGAAATTAAGTATAAATCTGAGTTATGACCTGAACGTTTTTAGTAGAAGTAAAATCATAAATCAAGAAAAGATGGTGGTTTACTGGCAAAGTCGTCTCTGACTCTTGGAATCCCATGGACCAGACTCCTCTCTGTCCATGGGATTCTGTAGCAAAAATACTGGAGCATGTTGCCATTTCCTACTCCAGGAGATTTTCCTGACACAGGAATTGAACCGAGGTTTCCTGCATTGTAGGCAGATTCTTTACAGACTGAAAATGGTGTAGGAATATTATAGAAGCTTTATCAATAAATCCAAAGCTGGTCCTAATGCAAATACCTGTGAATAGATGAGTGCTGTGAGGATATATTCTTTCTTGGATTTGTTGTACAAGATGCTGTGATCTAAATGATGATTATACCCTCAAGAATTAAACTTCTAGTTTTTCCTTGACTTTTTTTATACAAGAGTTTTGGTTTACACAAAATTGAGAAGAGGTGCAGAGCTTTCCCACAAATCCACTAGTCTGAGCTAGTCTTGTTTTGACCTCGGTGCTTGGCCAGGAGTATTGGTTTTACTTAAATGTATTCTTCCTGTGGTCCATGACATGGCTACTTCTAGTGATCATTGCTTCATGGGCTTCATTTGCATTCAGTGGAGAGACTGATGCCCTGTGAATCACTAAGGAAAAAGGAAATTTTTGTCCTAGAAGCCCTGTCCTTAGATCTTACTGCCCTAAAAAGAGTTCAGTTTCTGTATGATCGGTCCAATTACTATTAATACAAACAAATTACCTTCATTGGATTATATTGGTTGGCTCTCTCTGGGGTGCAATTGAATGGAAATAACAGTCTCAAAAAATGCTTTAGAAATAAAAGCCATATAGCTTAGCGACACGGAGAAGGCAATGGCAAGCCACTCCAGTACTCTTGCCTAGAAAATCCCATGGATGGAGGAGCCTGGTAGGCTGCAGTCCGTGGGGTCGCTAAGGGTCAGACACGACCGAGCGACTTCACTTTCACTTTTCACTTTCACACATTGGAGAAGGAAATGGCAACCCACTCCCGTGTTCTTGCCTGGAGAATCCCAGGGATTGGGGAGCCTGGTGGGATTCCGTCTATGGGGTCACACAGAGTCGGACACGACTGAAGTGACTGAGCAACAGCAGCTTAGCGACAACTTTAATCTAATATCATGTGTGTGCTCAGTCCTGTCTGACTCTTTGTGACCCCATGGACGCTACGTTTTTCTGTCCATGGAATTTTCCAGGTGAGAATGCTGAAGTGAGTTGCCCTTTCCTTCTCCAGGGTATCTTCCCAACACATGGATCAAACCAGCATTTCTTGCCTCTTCTGTTCTGCATTGGCAGGGGGATTCTTTACCACTGCACCACAATATTAGTAAAGCATTTTCAGAGAAAGTAGGTTACTATAGTTAGAGGCCCCAAAAGGTTACCTCTAAAAAACAAGCATACAAAGCCCCACAGATTTAAGCTTACATTTTTGTTATTTTTCTTTTTTTCTTTGAAATTAAGAGATGTACACAAGCCAGGTTGTGCCAGCTTATTTATTTTACATATATAAGCCAAGATGCAGTCATTTGGTAAAGGAAGTAGAAAATAGCTATGAACACTACATCTGAAGGTTTTAATATCAGGTTGACTTTCTTAATCTGTGCCTTAATTTTAAAATGTCAAAGGTGTATGTCGGCAAGTAAAAGCTGTGCCTTAACTGAGATAACTGAAAATTATGAAACTCATTCGGCTTTAGTGTAGAAATAATTCTTACTAGCACAGAGGAAATAAAATTTTCTATATGAATTTTTTTTATTTCATGGTAATTCTGGCTATTTTAATTGCATATTACTTGAACGAAAAGATCAAGTTTCCAGCTGTGTTGAAGGGTGATGGACTGGTATTCAAATGTTTAAATTCCCATCTTGTGCTTTACATTGTTGACAAGTAGGAAACAAGGCATGTTAATTCTGAAGTGGCTCACTTTTAAGAGGCCATCTGCAATCACACTGGGTGGTTTGCAGGCAGTTGGTATTAAAAAGTCACTCAGCTCATTAGTGGTCCAATTAGCTGCTATGTAGTGCAGCACTCTGGCAAGTTGTCTGGACTGCCATGTAAAATGTAGGCATGATTCTCAGCTATGGAAGCTGCTGGACAAGAAGCCGGTGGACATCCAAGTGCAGAAAGTTACCTAGAAACTATTCTTCAAATGTCAATGAATCATCTAATATTCCACTGAGAATATATAATTTATTTAGGTAGGTATCCTAATCAGATTGTGATATCATTGCAAGTCACTATTAATATCTGATACATTTGTGCTAAGTCACTTTAGTCATGTCCCACTCTTTGCGACCCCATGGACTAGAGCCCACGAGGCTCCTCTGTCCATGGAAAACTCCAGGCAAGAATACTGGCATGGATTGCCCTCTTCCCTCTTCCAGGGGATCTTCCCAAACCAGAGTTTAAATTCACATCTTTTATATCTCCTCTATTGGCAGTGAGTTCTTTACCACTAGCACCACGTAGGAATCCCTTAGTTTTTATAAACAAATGCAGAAAATAAGGCCTGGTAAAATTCTTCCTGATCCATGGGTATTAGCATGAGTCAGTTAGTCAGTCAGTTCAGTCGCTCAGTCGTGTCCGACTCTTTGCGACCCCATGAATCACAACACGCCAGGCCTCCCTGTCCATCACTAACTCCCAGAGTTCACTCAAACTCATGTCCACAGAGTCGGTGATGCCATCCAGCCATCTCATTCTCTGTCGTCCCCGTATCCTCCTACCCCCAATCGCTCCCAGCATCAGAGTCTTTTCCAGTGAGTCAACTCGTCTCATGAGGTGGCCAAAGTATTGCAGTTTCAGCTTTAGCATAAGTCCTTCCAATGAACACCCAGGATTGATCTCCTTTAGAATGGACTGGTTGGATCTTCTTGCAGTCCAAGGGACTCTCAAGAGTCTTCTCCAGCACCACAGTTCAAAAGCATCAATTCTTCGGCGATCAGCTTTCTTCACAGTCCAACTCTCACATCCATACATGACCATGGGAAAAACCATAGCCTTGACTAGACGGACCTTGGTTGGCAAAGTAATGTCTCTGCTTTTTAATATGCTGTCTAGCTTGGTCATAACTTTCCTTCCAAGGAGTAAGCGTCTTTTAATTTCATGGCTGCAATCAGCATCTGCAGTGATTTTGGAGCCCCCAAAAATAAAATCTGACACTGTTTCCACTGTTTCCCCATCTATTTCCCGTGAAGTGATGGGACCAGATGCCATGATCTTCTTTTCTGAATGTTGAGCTTCAAGCCAAACTTTTCACTCTCCTCTTTCACTTTCATTAAGAGGCCTTTGAGTTCCCCTTCACTTTCTGCCATAAGGGTGGTGTCATCTGCATATCTGAGGTTATTGATATTTCTCCCAGCAATCTTGATTCCAGCTTGTGTTTCTTCCAGCACAGCGTTCCTCATGATGTACTCTGCATATAAGTTAAATAAGCAAGGTGACAATATACAACCTTGATGAACTCCTTTTCCTATTTGGAACCAGTCTGCAGTTCCATGTCCAGTTCTAACTGTTGCTTCCTGACCTGCATACAGGTTTCTCAAGAGGCAGGTCAGGTGGTCTGGGATTCCCATCTCTTTCAGAATGTTCCACAGTTTATTGTGATCCACACAGTCAAAGGCTTTGGCATAGTCAATGAAGCAGAAATAGATGTTTTTCTGGAACTCTCTTGCTTTTTCCATGATCCATCAGATGTTGGCAATTTGATCTCTGGTTCCTCTGCCTTTTCTGAAACTTGCTTGAACATCTGGAATTTCATGGTTCACATATTGCTGAAGCCTGGCTTGGAGAATTTTGAGCATGACTTTACTAGCATGTGAGATGAGTGGAATTGTGTGGTAGTTTGAGTATTCTTTGGCATTCCCTTTCTTTGGGATTGGAATGAAGACTGACCTTTTCCAGTCCTGTGGCCACTGCTGAGCTTTCCAAATTTGCTGGCATATTGAGTGCAGCACTTTCACAGCACCATCTGTCAGCATTTGAAAGAGCTCAATTGGAATTCCATCACCTCCACTAGGTTTGTTTGTAGTGATGCTCTCTAAGGCCCACTTGACTTCACATTCCAGGAGTTCCTTCTAAAAAACTCCTGACAGGGACAGAACACTCACTACCTCACCTGCTGCTGCTGCTGATCACTTCAGTCGTGTCCGACTCTGTGCGACCCCATTAGACGGCAGCCCACCAGGCTCCTCCGTCCCTGGGATTCTCCAGGCAAGAACGCTGGATTGGGTTGCCATTTCTTTCTCCACACTACCTCAACTAGGCAAGTAGTGAAGTTTCTTCCCATATTGAGATGAAATCTAACCTCCATGCAACTTCCACTTACGGGTCCTTTGGAGCTACAGAGAATAAATTTAGTCTATTTTCCACATTGCTCTTCTTCAGATAATGGAAGGCAGCTATCAATTGGGTATGAGTTTAAAAAATACCCTGTTAGTGAATGAGTTGGTTAATGTTCTTTTGGTTGCAAGCAACACAAATCAATTCTGGCTAGTTTGAGCCAAGAAAAAAAAATTTTTTTTAAAGAGACAATGAGTTTCCTGATATTGGAGGAGGAATTGAACAACCCAGGCATGGGAAGGAGGAATCCATGGATGGTTCAGGGAATTGCAAGAGCAGCAGTTAGAAGCTGTTGTTTCTAGCCACCATTATTTACTTTTAATGTACATTTAATTCATGACAAATTGTGACATTTTGCTATGCATATGTACTTTTTAAAAAATGAAAATCAGTTTAAATTGAGGAAAAAAATTTAGGACTCTTCAGTTATGGTCTGAGGTGTGTTATGCTGTACTCTATTTCAAACACAATGGTGTGATGAATGAAACATCCTTTGTGCCTCTAAGTAAAGCTTCCACACTTGAAATGATGGATGTTATGAGCCAAAATTAAAGAAAATAATAATAATGAGTGCTCATAAACTAATTATTGTGTTCGGAAAGGAGAATAAAGAATACATTTTCATGGAACATAACCAAAATTTCATTGACTGAAAGCATACCAAATGATCTTACATCAAGCACTAAATCTCATGTAATGTTTCAGTCGACTTATATCACATAAGTAGCTAAAGAAAAGAATATCAAAACAAAAACACACATATTCACTCTGGCAATGAAAAGAAGAAAGGACAGTTTTTAAACATTTGTATTTTTGTTTATTTACCTATAGGAAGATACACTCATTTACCTGAGGTTTGTGAAGACATGACTAGGAGGCATAAAGGGGTATTTCTGACTTCTAGACTGCAGAACTATGGGAAAATAAATTTCCCTTTTAAGCCATCCAGTCTGTCATAAACTGTTGTGGCAGTTCTAGTAATTTAATAAAAGTTTACAGCAAGAAACAACAATGTAGATGTTGTTTTAGTAATATTAATGAAAATTGTTTTGTGTTTCTATTACTGTGGTCAGATTTACTTGGTATCTCTAAATATTTCCTTGATAATATTTTACGATTGTAAATATAAAAATGCATATACATGTATATGGGCTTCCCTGGTGGCACTAGTGGTAAAGAATCTGCCTGCCAGTGCAGGAGACATAAGAGACACAGGTTTGGTCCCTAGGTTGGGGAGATCCCCTGAAGGAAGGCATGCAACCCACTCCAGTATTCTTGCCCAGAGAATTCCCATGGACATAGGAGCCTAGCAGACTACAGTTCATGGGGTGACAAAGAGTTGGACATAACTGAAGTTACAGCATGCATACCTGTCTATATTATTTTAAAAGGAGTAATAATATATCCAAAGTGTTCTATACTTATTTTCCCTAGAGATATCCTCATAAGATTGTTAAAATTCAAGTACAAGACAAGTCTAGCAGACATTGAAGGTTACATTTTTTTTCCTGATTAATTGCCATTAAAATAGAACATGAGTAATTGGCTAATTTTATAACCAGTGTTGTTATCACTGCATTTAACATCAAACACAATATTTATTTTGCTGATATTAGCAATTGCATTATCCCTGTTTTTCATCAGGAATAAATGTCTGTAGTTTTAATTTCTTACAGTGTTTTTTTCTGGCTTTTTTTTTTTTTTAATCATGGCAATTCTGGCTTTATAGAATTTTCTTTCCTTTTCAAGTTTTTGGAAGCATTTGAGAAGCAATGGTATGATCATTCTTTATATGTTTGGTAGAATTCACTAGTGAAACCATCTGGTCCTAGGCTTTGAAATGATTTTTAAATTAGAAATAAAGAATAAGGAATACTCTCATATTATAGTTTATCATGTTAAAATCTCAAAATATGTTGAGTCAGTGTGTTAAAAATTATAATAAATCACTATTTTAAAATATCAGTTTGCCTCGTGTAAAAATCATATAATTTACTTCAATAATAATTTAAAACAGCTTGTCATAAATCTATATACTATCCTTGATTTTCCAGTTTTCTGGGTACAAAATGGTTATGAGTTGATGTTATGAGTTGTTACAAGTGTTCCTCCAAAATGTATATGTTGGAGACCCAGCCCCAAATACTTCAGAATGTAACCTCCTGGAAGATAGGATCCTTACAGAGATAAGTTAAAACAAGGTCATTATAGTGGATATTAATCCAGTATGACTGGTGTCTCTATTAAGAGGGAAAATTTGGACACAGAGCCATTCTCATAATGAAGATGATAAAAAGACACATAAGGATTTGGCTTTCTATGAGCCAAGAAGAAAGGTGTTGGTCAGATCCTTCCCTCTTAGACCTCAGAGGTACATCTTGATTTTGGACTTCTAACTTACATTCCAAAGCAACAAATATATATTGTTTAAGCTGCCCAGCTGGAGATGCAGGCATCCTCCTCTTTTCAAATGTTCACTTTACGCTACTTCACTTTTACAAAAGACCTGCATTAGTACCTGTTTTCACTAACTGAAAAAGGATTCAGAGAATTTTCACAAATAAAGGTGAAAAGCGAAAACAATGCTCAGCATTGGTTTTGTAGTCAGCAGTTACTGAGGCAAGATGCATTCTGAGCAACAAGTGTCACAGCAGCAAAGAGTGGCACTGCCAATCTCCTGACCTGGAAACTACCCTCAGCATCACAACTTCAAACTGACATAACTTTGAACTATGTCTGTGAGCATTTGTGCTTTATCTCCTTTTATTTTGTGCATCAGTTAGCAAGATATGACCAAAGGTAGTTGTTTCTTCTATTCCTGTATGCCATTTCAACTTAAGAAAGACCTCATAGGATTATTCTACTTTTGGATATTGGGGAAACCTGTACTTCATTAAGTCAGTCATAGAAATTTAATAAATTGGTTTTTACGAAGTATCTACAGACTGAGGTCATCATTTTATTTCACATGTAACTAATTCTTAAACTATTACACTACAGTTTACTCATGTTAAAATATAAATGCATTTTCTAATGATGAACAGTACAATTTAGATTGAGGTGAATATTGTATTTGCATTTAGAGACATACATAGTTACAGATATACATATTGATTTTCAAACAAACGACAAATTAAGCAAAGTAAGTACTTTAAATTAAAGTTGTATTCTGCCATATTTAGGAAGAAGAGGTGTTTTTCTTTTGCTTAATTATAGGAAAAGTAGATTACATTTTAAAGCATCTATGATATATTCAGACCCTCATGATTTCACTTTGATAAACGTGACAAGATTAGGAAAAACATAAAATCTTTCTTACTTACAGAGAGTACTGTTTATTCTTCTTTTAACTTAGAACTAGTAGTCCTGAAAAGCTTAGTTGGTCATATGTATTATTTGAATCAAACACGTGAAAGATAAACATTTTCCAATGTGCCAAATGCTCCACAATAAGAAATCTGATGGAAATTGAATCAAGTGCTATTTCTCAAATAGCCCTATACTAAACATGTAAAGTTCTTATCAGTAGCCTTCATAAATATTGTGATGATTGTGATTGTTTCTATGGTGTAGCAATTTTTAAAACATAAGGAGAGAAAAGATGTTTTACAATTAATTATTCAGAGCTAATATCAAACATAGTCTCATTTGAACTTTACACTTTTCCTCCATTGCTTTTGAAAAGTTCAGAGTTATTCGACTTGGTGTTCTATGGTATCAACCATTGGGGTGGAAACACTCCCTTAAATGAATTCTTCAGGCTGTTAGCTTAGATGTGCTCCATTTATTTGTGCTCTGCTATTTTCTTGTACATATATTAGAGACTATGTAAGTAGATTACTTTCCATTACTCTCTGACCATTCAGTCTGTGATTTTGTAGCTAAGGAATTTTATTATAAAATCAAAGGAACCTGTATCTAAAACATATTTTTAGAGGTATAGAATATGTACCTAAATGTTTAAAATGCTTTGCTTTAGCACTATTTGAGGTGTCTAGGTGTCGAAGGAACTAAATAACTGGTTATAAAAATTTCTAAGGATCATGTTATGTTAAAAGACAATCATTATCACAGCAGTGTGTTCAAAGTCACTATATAACAATTCAGTTCAAGATTTTCTCACTAGCATTTTGCCTTGAGAGTTGGCATAGACATTTTCTATGGAAGTATATTCACCAACTATTTTATCTCCTTGAGAATGCTCTGAAACACATGAGAAAAGAAAAACACAGCTTTATGTGTGCATTCATATATGAAGTTGTATCTGGTTATGTGATCATGTTTATAAACAAATTAACTATCAGATATGAGGTTTTATCCTATTTGCAAGCTAACAAGTTAGACTGCTACAGTTTCACATATATACTGGAGAAAGTCATGAAAAGCTGTGTCAGGGACAAGGCATTTATTGCTCAGAGAAAGAAAAGTTGCAGAACACCAACACTTTCTTGTGCCAACTCTCCGAACCTCAGCTCCTACAATGTGATGAGAAGACCAAGATACACCCCCAAAAATCAATGCTACATTAAAGGAGAGGAATTTTCTGTTTAGGAAATTCAAATTGTTATACTGTGCAGTTGGGCTTCCCAGGTGGCTCAGACGGCAAATGCAGGCGAATTCTTTACCATCAGAGCCACCAGGGAAGCCCCATTTTGTATGTAAGTCTGGAAATAAATTATTTAATAAATGTAAAGAATCATGTAAGAAGCTATTTGGTTCATGTTTCACCTTATGAGGAGTTTGAATTGTAAACTACTCAGGACATCATTTGTATACAAAATTCAATGACTAGAATTTTTACAATATATTTTAGAGATATTGTTGAAATTATTTTTGACAGAGAAAGAAATTCTTCAAATTATTTTATTTGTACATTAAGGCCAGTAATTTATCTCTGACAGCTAGAACATTTACTTTTTTTTTTTTATTGGAGGCTAATTATTTTACTAGTTCCAAATAGGAAAAGGAGTACATCAAGGTTGTATATTGTCACCCTGCTTATTTAATTTATATGCAGAGTACATCATGAGGAACGCTGGGCTGGAAGAAGAACAAGCTGGAATCAAGATTGCCGGGAGAAATATCAATAACCTCAGATATGCAGATGACAAAACCCTTATGGCAGAAAGTGAAGAGGAACTCAAAGGCCTCTTGAAGGTGAAAGAGGAGAGTGAAAAGTTTGGCTTGAAGTTCAACATTCAGAAAACGAAGATCATGGCATCTGGCCCCATCACTTCATGGGAAATAGATGGGGAAACAGTGTCAGATTTTATTTTTTGGGCTCCAAAATCACTGCAGATGGTGATTGCAGCCATGATATTAAAAGACGCTTACTCCTTGGAAGGAAAGCTATGACCAACCTAGATAGCATATTAAAAAGCAGAGACATTACTTTGCCACAAAGTCTGTCTAGTCAAGGCTATGATTTTTCCCGTGGTCATGTATGGATGTGAGAGTTGGACTGTGAAGAAAGCTGATCGCTGAGGAATTGATGCTTTTGAACTGTGGTGCTGGAGAAGACTCTTGAGAGTCCCTTGGACTGCAAGGAGATCCAACCAGTCCATTCTAAAGGAGATCAATCCTGGGTGTTCATTGGAAGGACTGATGCTAAAGCTGAAACTGCAATACTTTGGCCACCTCCTGTGAAGAGTTGACTCACTGGAAAAGAGTCTGATGCTGGGAGGGATTGGGGGTGGGAGGAGACGGGAACGACAGAGAATGAGATGGCTGGATGGCATCACCGACTCTGTGGACATGAGTTTGAGTGAACTCTGGGAGTTGGTGATGGATAGGGAGGCCTGGCGTGCTGTGATTCATGGGTCGCAAAGAGTCGGACACGACTGAGCGACTGAACTGAACTGAACTGAACTGAATTATTTTACAATATTATATTGGTTGGTTTTGCCATACATTGACATGAATCTGCCCCGGGTATACATGAGCTCCCCTTTCTGAACCCCCCTCCCACCTCCCTCCTCCCCTTATCCTCCCTCTGGGTCATCCCCATGCACCAGTCCCAAGCATCCTGTATCATGTGTCGAACCTGTACTGGTGATTTGTTTCACATATGATAATATACATGTTTCAATTTACTTAAATAAATGTCACCTGTAGTGTTCATTTGGACTTCTGAAGTGGCTCACTAGTAAAGAATCTGCCTGTAATGCAGGAGACATGGGTTCAACTCCTGTGTCGGGAAGATCCCTTGGAGGAGGTCCTGGCAACCCAGTACAGTATTCTTGCCTGAGGAATCCCATGGACAGAAGAGCCTGGTGGGCTACAGTCCATAGGGTCACAAAGAGGTGGACACAACTATAGTGACTGAGTTTACATGCCCACATACATTATGTTTATTTTATCCAGCTTAATAAATCCTAGACATTTAATTAAGGGCTTCCCTAGGAGTTCAACTGGTAAAGAAATCGCCCACAATGATGAAACCCCACTTCAATTCCTGGGTTGGGAAGATCCCCTGGAGGAGGGAATGGCAACCCACTCCAGTATGCTTGCTTGGAGACTCCCCATGGACAGAGGAGCCCGATAGGCTCATGTGTTTGTGTTTCTAAATAAGTTTCTGAACGGAATTTTTTTGAATTTTCCCCAGATTACCATATTTATTTTAAAGAATGTTGTACTATTCATTTTTATTTCCTGTTCCAGTCATTTTGTCACTTATAATCAAATAGAAAATATTGATTGTTGAAGTGAATCAGACATTGACATAGCTGGGCCATACAAATTCAATAGTGTATGTAGTTTGGATTTTGTGTTGCCATGATTCCTACATACATCCATCTTACTGTCTATGAAAGAGAGTCATAAATAGCAATAATAAATATAAAGATCACATAGATATGTGTGCATTTGTGAGTATATATATATATGTGTGTGTGTGTGTGTGTGTGTTTAATTTTGATTCATAGAAGTATAAATATGGTGAATTGGGCTGGTCTGACTGAACCCCAACTCAAGCCTACCTGACCAAACTCCCCTAATGTAACCCCACTATTATACTGGGTATACCACAACATTTCTTGAAGAGATCTCTTGTTTTTCCTATTCTGTTGTTTTCCTCTATTTCTTTGCATTGATTACTGAAGAAGGCTTTCTTATCTCTCCTTGCTATTCTTTGGAATTCTGCATTCAGATGCTTATATCATTCCTTTTCTCCTTTGCTTTTCGCTTCTCTTCTTTTCACAGCTATTTGTAAGGCCTCCTCAGACAGCCATTTTGCTTTTTTGCATTTCTTTTCCATGGGGATGGTCTTGGTCCCTGTCTCCTGTACAATGTTGCGAACCTCCGTCCAGAGTTCATCAGGCACTCTGTCAAACAGATCTAGTCCCTTAAATCTATTTTTCACTTCCACCATATAATCATAAGGGATTTGATTTAGGTCATATCTGAATGGTCTAGTGGTTTTCCCTACTTTCTTCAATTTAAGTCTGAATTTGGCAATAAGGAGTTCATGATCTGAGCCACAGTCAGCTCCTGGTCTTGTTTTCGCTAACTGTATACAGCTTCTCCACCTTTGGCTGCAAAGAATATAATCAATCTGATTTCGGTGTTGACCATCTGGTGATGTCCATGTGTAGAGTCTTCTCTTGTGTTGTTGGAAGAGGGTGTTTGCTATGACCAGTGTGTTCTCTTGACAAAGCTCTATTAGTCTCTGCCCTGCTTCATTCCGTGCTCCAAGGCCAAATTTGCCTGTTATTCCAGGTGTTTCTTGACTTCCTACTTTTGCATTCCAGGCCCCTATAATGAAAAGGACATCTTTTTTGGGTGTTAGTTCTAAAAGGTCTTGTAGGTCTTCATAGAACCGTTCACAGAACCGTTCAGATTCCAAGGGAACATTTAATGCAAAGATGGGCTCGATAAAGGACAGAAATGGTAGGGACCTAACAGAAGCAGAAGATATTAAGGAGAGGTGGCAAGAATACACAGAAGAACTATACAAATAAGATCTTCACGAGCAAGATAGTCACGAGAACGTGGTCACTGACCTAGAGCCAGACATCTTGGAATGTGAAGTCAAGTGGGCCTTAGAAAGCATCACTATGAACAAAGCTAGTGGTGGTGATGGAATTTCAGTTGAGCTATTTCAAGTCTTGAAAGATGATGCTGTGAAAGTGCTGCACTCAATATGCCAACAAATTTGGAAAACTCAGCAGTGGCCACAGGACTGGAAAAGGTCAGTCTTCATTCCAATCCCAAAGAAAGGCAATGCCAAAGAATGCTCAAACTACCGCACAATTGCACTCATCTCACACGCTAGTAAAGTGATGCTCAAAATTCTCCAAGGCAGGCTTCAGCACTATGTGAACCGTGAACTCCTAGATGTTCAAGCAGGTTTTAGAAAAGGCAGAGGCACCAGAGATCAAATTGCCAACATCCGCTGGATCATGGAAAAAGCAAGAGAGTTCCAGAAAAACATCTATTTCTGCTTCATTGACTATGCCAAAGCCTTTGACTGTGTGGATCACAATAAACTGTGGAACATTCTGAAAGAGATGGGAATCCCAGACCACCTGACCTGCCTCTTGAGAAACCTGTATGCAGGTTAGGAAGCAACAGTCAGAACTGGACCTGGAACAACAGACTGGTTCCAAATAGGAAAAGGATTGCGTCAAGGCTGTACATTGTCATCTTGCTTATTTAACTTATATGCAGAGTACATCATGAGGAAAGCTGGGCTGGAAGAAGCACAAGCTGGAATCAAGATTGCTGGGAGAAATATCAATAACCTCAGATATGCAGATGACACCACCCTTATGGCAAAAAGTGAAGAGGAACTCAAAAGTCTCTTGATGAAAGTGAAAGAGGAGAATGAAAAGGTTGGCTTGAAGGTCAACATTCAGAAAACAAAGATCATGGCATCTGGTTCCATCACTTCATGGGAAATTGATGGAAAAACAGTGGAAACAGTGTCAGACTTTATTTTTTGGGGCTCCAAAATCACTGCAGATGCTGATTGCAGCCATGAAATTAAAAGACGCTTGCTCCTTGGAAGGAAAGTTATGACCAACCTTGATAATATATTAAAAAGCAGAGACATTACTTTGCCAACCAAGGTCCGTCTAGTCAAGGCTATGGTTTTTCCCGTGGTCATGTATGGATGTGAGAGTTGGACTGTGAAGAAAGCTGATCACCGAAGAATTGATGCTTTTGAACTGTGGTGTTGGAGAAGACTCTTGAGAGTCCCTTGGACTGCAAGGAGATTCAACCAGTCCATTCTGAGGGAGATCGATCCTGGGTGTTCATTGGAAGGACTGATGCTAAAGCTGAAACTGCAATACTTTGGCCAACTCATGCGTCGAGTTGACTCACTGGAAAAGACTCTGATGTTGGGAAGGGTTGAGGGCGGGAGGAGAAGGGGACGAACGAGAATGAAATGGCTGGATCGCATCACCGACTCTGTGGACATGAGTTTGAGTGAACTCCAGGAGTTGGTGATGGACAGGGAGGCCTGGCGTGCTGTGATTCATTGGGTCGCGGAGAGTCGGACACAACTGAGCGACTGAACTGAACTGAACTGAACCACAACATTTAAAACATACATTGTAGCTGCAATTTAAATAACTGAAACTTTCACATTATACAAATTAAGAATCAACTCAATACAAGGGGACATTAGAAGACTATGGGATTATGGGACCAGATGTATCGTAAGAGTTGGCATCTGAGAATTAAGACAAACTGGCGTCTATGAACTTGGAAAACAACAAAATTCCATGAAATGAAGAGGGAAAAAAGAAAGATCAATGAATAGATTAGAGGATATTAATGAAAAAGGAAAAAGAGAAATCAGTGACCAAAAGAGCATAAATAGAATAGTGATCATAAATGCAAATATATCTATCAACAATCATAAGTGACAGAAATATATATTCCATATATTCACAGACAAAGCAAATAATAGGAGGTTCACATAGCAATACAAGTTTTACTACACCTTTATGTAACTGTCAATCTTTTTCTCAAACATATATATATATATATATATATATAAGGAATATTATTTTATAATGCTAGTACTGTCTGGAAGTTGTCTAGGAACAATGCAAGGAAAATATAAAAACTTTTCACACAGATCACATGCCCTGGGTAAAAATGTATACTATAATAAAAGTATAATGAAGTATAACTTTAGAAATCATATGCATGTACTCCCAAATAAATGTTGAGTAAAAGAGAAAATGATAGGTAAGACTTAGAAACATTTACTCTAAAAATAATAAAAGTTCTCGGTATGAAAACTTGTAGGCACAGCTATAGCAGTCTCAGAGTAAACAAAAAGGAAGGAAAGATATATATACGTGAGCATAAAAGCAAGAACAAAAGTGAGAAAGACCACCAATGATCAGAAGAGAAAACTATAATTGCAGAATCATTGAATCTGCAAAACTATGTTGTAAAAATCAAGATTTGAAGACACAATTCTTATTTTCTTACACATACTCATCTTTGATTACTCTAAATAAGTTCAACCCTGCAATTTTAATAACATTTTGCAAAATCTTTAAATACTAAGCAATTACTTTCTATTTTAAAGATATTAAGATAATATTAGATAAAGAATAAACAAAATCAATTTGTAATGCTAGTAAAATCTTGAAACTGGTCAGAGATAACAGAAGAAAATTTTAAAAAATCTGTCATTAATCAAAGAGTTGCAATATTTGTAAATAAATTGCAAACAACTCATATTCAGTAATATAGGAGAAATAAAAATATAGAATTATTCAGTTCAGTTCAGTTCAGTCGCTCAGTGGTGTCCGACTCTCCGCGACCCCATGAATCACAGCACGCCAGGCCTCCCTGTCCATCACTAACTCCTGGAGTACACTCAAACTCATGTCCACAGAGTCGGTGATGCCATCCAGCCATCTCATTCTCCATCGTCCCCTTCTCATTAGGTAGCATTTAATTGAAGAATGAAGCTATTTCAGCATTGTATGTTATAAATTAAACATTACAAAAAAAAGCTCTAAATTGCTATGATTATCAAATTCGATACTGAAGAATGTCAATGAATTCTGATGCTAATTTTTGGTAAAAATAAACAATATTAAAATAAAATGAAATATCACAAACTATTGAAGGCTTCCCATATGGCTCAGATGGTAAAGAATCTGCCTGCAATGAGGGAAACCTGGGTTCAATCCCTGGGTTGGGAAGACACCCTGGACAGGGGCATGGCAAACAAGTCCAGTATTCTTGCCTGGAAAATCCCCATGGACAGAGGAGCCTGGTGGGCTTCAGTCCCTGGGGTCACAAAGAGTCATACATGACTGAGCGACTAAGCACATTGTAGCCTACTTAGATTTTAAAAAATACTAAGTAAAACATTATACTCGATCAGTTAAGTTCAGTTCAGTCGCTCAGTCATGTCCTACTCTCCGTGACCGCATGAAACAGAGCACGTCAGGCCTCCCTGTCCATCACCAACTCTCGGAGTTCACTCAAACTCATGTCCATCGAGACGGTGATGCCACCCAGCCATCTCATTCTCTGTCGTCCCCTTCTCCTCCCACCCTCAACCTTTCCTGGCATCAGACTCTTTTCCAGTAAGTCAACTCGTTGCATGAGGTGGCCAAAGTATTGGAGTTTCAGCTTTAGCATGAGTCCTTCCAGTGAACACCCAGGATTGATCTCCTTTAGAATGGACTGGTTGGATCTCCTTGCAGTCCAAGGGACTCTCAAGAGTCTTCTCCAACACCACAGTTCAAAAGCATCAATTCTTTGGCGATCAGCTTTCTTCACAGTCCAACTCTCACATCCATACAAGACCACGGGAAAAACCATAGCCTTGACTAGACGGACCTTGGTTGGCAAAGTGATGTCTCTGCTTTTTATTTTTTTTTTTTTTGAACAGGGGAAAATTTATGCGTCGAACCTGGACTGGTCACTTATGATAATATACATGCTACAATTCCATTCTCTCCAATCATTCCACCTTCACCCTCTCCCACAGAGTCCCAAAGACTGTTCTAAATGCCTATGTCTCTTTTGCAGTCTCTTATACAGGGTTCAGGTTACCATTTTTCTAAATTCCATATATATGCATTAATATATGGTATTGATGTTCTTCTTTCTGGCTTACTTCACTCTGTATAATTGGCTCCAATTTCATCCACCTCATTAAAACTGATTCAAATGCATTCTTTTTGATGGCTGAGAAATACTCCATTGTGTATATGTACCAAAGCTTTCTTATCCATTCATCTGCAGATGGACATCTAGGTTGCTTCCATGTCCTGGCTATTATAAACAGTGCTGCAATGAACATTGGAGTACATGTGTCTCTTTCAATTCTGGTTTCCTCGGTGTGTATGCTCAGGAGTGCGATCGCTGGATCATATGGCAGTTCTATTTCCAGTTTTCTGAGGAATCTCCACACTGTTGTCCATAGTGGCTGTACTAGTTTGCATTCCCACCAACAGTGTAAGAGGGTTCCCTTCTCTCCACACCCTCTCCAGCACTTATTGCATGTAGACTTTTGGATAGCAGCCATTCTGACTGGTGTGAAATGGTATCTCATTGTGGTTTTGATTTGCATTTCTCTGATGATGAGGGATGTTGAGCATTTTTCATGTGTTTATTAGCCATCTTTATGTCTTTGGAGAAATGTCTGTTTAGTTTAATATACTATCAAGGTTGGTCATAAATTTACTTCCAAGGAGTAAGCGTCTTTTAATTTCATGACTGCAATCAGCATCTGCAGTGATTTTGGAGCCCCCCAAAAATAAAGTCTGACACTGTTTCTACTGTATTTCCATCTATGTCCCATGAAGTGATGGAACCAGATGCCATGATCTTAGTTTTCTGAATGTTGAGCTTCAAGCCAAGCTTTTCACTCTCCTCTTTCACTTTCATCAAGAGGCTTTTGAGTTCCTCTTCACTTTCTGCTGCCATAAGGGTAGTGTCATCTGCATATCTGAGGTTATTGATATTTCTCCCAGCAATCTTGATTCCAGCTTGTGCTTCTTCCAGCGTTCCTCATGATGTATTCTGCATATAAGTTAAATAAGCAAGGTGACAATATACAGCCTTGACGTACTCCTTTTCCTATCGGGAAACAGTCTGTTGTTCCATGTACAGTTCTGACTGTCACTTCCTGACCTGCATACAGGTTTTTCAAGAGGCAGGTCAGGTGGTCTGGTATTCCCATCTCTTCCAGAATTTTCCACAGTTTATTGTGATCCACACAGTCAAAGGCTTTGGCATAGTCAATGAAGCAGAAATAGATGTTTTTCTGGAACTCTCTTGCTTTCTCCGTGATCCAGCAGATGTTGGCAATTTGATCTCTGGTGCCTCTGCCTTTTCTAAAACCTGCTTGAACATCTGGGAGTTCACGGTTCACATATTGCTGAAGCCTGGCTTGGAGAATTTTGAGCATGACTTTACTAGCGTGTGAGATGAGTGCAATTACTCAATAGCAAATCTTAAATTTATCTATTAAATCAACAGAAATCTAAGGATGTGTATCAATACTAGTTTGAACAGTAAACCAGATTTCCTATCGAAAATCAGGTATTTGAGGAAGTCTAACTACTGGGAAGAGACGGGGATGACAGAGAATGAGATGGCTGGATGGCATCACTGACTCGATGGACATGAGTTTGAGTGAACTCCAGGAGTTGGTGATGGACAGGGAGGCCTGACGTGCTGTGTTTCATGTGGTCGCGGAGAGTTGGACACGACTGAGCGACTGAACTGAACTGAACTGAACTGAACTACTGGGACATGGAACAACAGACTGGTTCCAAATAGGAAAAGGACTATATCAAAGTTGTATATTGTCACCCTGCTTATTTAACTTATATGTAGAGTATATCATGAGGAACGCTGGGCTGGAAGAAGCACAAGCTGGAATCAAGATTGCTGGGAGAAATATCAGTAACCTCAGATATGCAGATGACACCACCCTTATGGCAGAAAGTGAAGAGGAACTCAAAAGCCTCTTGATGAAAGTGAAAGAGGAGAGTGAAAAGTTTGGCTTGAAGCTCAACATTCAGAAACAAAGATCATGGCATCTAGTCCCATCACTTCATGGGAAATAGATGGGAAAACAGTGGAAACAGTGTAAGACTTTATTTTTTTGGGCTCCAAAATCACTGTGGATGCTGATTGCAGCCATGAATTAAAAGACGCTTACTCCTTGGAATTTCATCACCTCCACTAGCTTTGTTCGTAGTGATGCTTTCTAGGGCCCACTTGACTTCACATTCCAAGATGTCTGGCTCTAGGTCAGTGATCACGTTATCGTGACTATCTTGGTCGTGAAGATCTTTTTTGTACTGTTCTTCTGTGTATTCCTGCCACCTCTTCTTAATATCTTCTGCTTCTGTTAGGTCCATACCATTTCTGTCCTTTATCGAGACCATCTTTGCATGAAATGTTCCCTTGGAATCTCTAATTTTCTTGAAGAGATCTCTTATTTTTCCTATTCTGTTGTTTTTCTCTATATCTTTGCATTGATCACTGAGGAAGACTTTTTTATCTCTCCTTGCTATTCTTTGGAACTCTGCATTCAGATGCTTATATCTTTCCTTTTCTCCTTTGCTTTTCGCCTCTCTTCTTTTCACAGCTATTTGTAAGGCCTCCTCAGACAGCCATTTCGCTCTTTTGCATTTCTTTTCTATGGGGATGGTCTTGGTCCCTACTCCTGTACAATGTCACGAACCTCTGTCCAGAGTTCATCAGGCACTCTATCTATCAGATCTAGTTCCTTAAATCTATTTCTCACTTCCACTGTATAATCATAAGGGATTTGTTTGAGGTCATATCTGAATGGTCTAGTGTTTTTCCCTACTTTCTTCAATTTAAGTCTGAATTTGGCAATAAGGTGTTCATGATCTGAGCCACAGTCAGCTCCTGGTCTTGTTTTTGCTAACTGTATACAGCTTCTCCATCTTTGGTTGCAAAAAATATAATCAATCTGATTTCGGTGTTGACCATCTGGTGATGTCCATGTGTAGAGTCTTCTCTTGTGTTGTTGGAAGAGGGTGTTTGCTATGACCAATGCATTCTCTTGAAAAAACTCTATTAGCCTTTGTCCTGCTTCATTCCGTGCTCCAAGGCCAAATTTGCCTGTTACTCCAGGTGTTTCTTGACTTGCTACATTTGCATTCCAGTCCCCTATAATGAAAAGGACATCTTTTTTGGGTGTTAGTTCTAAAAGGTCTTGTAGGTCTTCATAGAACCGATTAACTTCGGCTTCTTCAGCATTACTGGTTGGGGCATAGGCCTGGATTACTGTAATATATAATGGTTTGCTTTGGAAACGAACAGAAATCATTCTGTCATTTTTAAGATTGCATCCAAGTACTGCATTTCGGACTCTTTTGTTGACCATGATGGCTACTCCATTTCTTCACAGGACTGGAAGAGGTCAGTCTTCATTCCAATCCCAAAGAAGGGCAATGCCAAAGAATGCTCAAACTACCGTACAATTGCACTCATCTCACACGCTAGTAAAGTCATGCTCAAAATTCTCCAAGCCAGGCTTCAGCAGTATGTAAACCGTTAACTCTCAGATGTTCAAGCAGGTTTCAGAAAAGGCAGAGGCACCAGAGATCAAATTGCCAACATCCGCTGGATCATGGAGAAAGCAAGAGAGTTCCAGAAAAACATCTATTTCTGCTTCATTGACTATGCCAAAGCCTTTGACTGTGTGGATCACAATAAACTGTGGAACATTCTGAAAGAGATGGGTATCCCAGACCTCCTGACCTGCCTCTTGAGAAACCTGTATGCAGGTCAGGAAGCAACAGTTAGAACTGGACATGGAACAACAGACTGGTTCCAAATAGGAAAAGGTGTACGTCAAGGTTGTGTATTGTCACCTTACTTATTTAACTTATATGCAGAGTACATCATGAGGAACGCTGGGCTGGAAGAAGCACAAGCTGGAATCAAGATTGCCGGGAGAAATATCAATAACCTCAGATATGCAGATGACACTACCCTTATGGCAGCAGAAAGTGAAGAGGAACTCAAAAGCCTCTTGATGAAAGTGAAAGAGGAGAGTGAAAAGGTTGGCTTGAAGCTCAACTAAGAAAACTAAGATCATGGCATCTGGTCCCATCACTTCATGGGAAATAGATGGAAAAACAGTGGAAACAGTGTCAGACTTTATTTTTTGGGGCTCCAAAATCACTGCAGATGCTGATTGCAGCCATGAAATTAAAAGACGCTTACTCCTTGGAAGGAAAGTTATGACCAACCTTGATAGTATATTAAAAAGCAGAGACATTACTTTGCCAACCATGGTCCGTCTAGTCAAGGCAATGGTTTTTCCCGTGGTCATGTATGGATGTGATAGTTGGACTGTGAAGAAGTCTGATCGCCAAAGAATTGATGCTTTTGAACTGTGGTGTTGGAGAAGACTCTTGAGAGTCCCTTATACTGCAAGGAGATCCAACCAGTCCATTCTAAAGGAGATCAATCCTGAGACTCCCGGCTCCGGTGCAACCGACCACGCGCAGAATCCTGGCTGAGATGAGCTACCCTGCGCCCAGGGTTAGGGCAGTGGCCGAGAGGAGCTGTACCACGTTCAGGAGGTGGTGGCTGCTTGGGCACCGGAGGGCTGAGAGCAGCTGATCCACACTCAAAGCAGGAGGGGCGGCCTTGAGGAGATACCCCTCATCCAAGGTAAGGTACAGAGGCTGCGCCTTGCTGGAGCAGCTGGGAAGAGATACTCCACGACCAAGTGGAATATAAGAATCCAGTGTTCTGGGGAGGAAGGAACAAGATGGCGGAGGGATAAGACGGCAAGACCACTTTCTCCCCCACAAATTCATCAAAAGAACATTTGAAGGTGGAGTAAAGTCCACAAAACAACTTCTGAATACTGGCAGAGGACATCAGGCTCCCAGAAAAGCAGCCCATTGTCTTCTAAAGGAGAGAGAAGAAATCCAGCTCCACCCACCAGAACACCGCCACATGCTTCCCTAACCAGTGAACCTGGACAAGTCACCCGTCCAACCCCACACATAGCGAAGAAACTACATAATAAAGAGAACTCCACAAACTGCAAGAAGAGGGAAAGGCCACCCCAAGCAAAGCAATATAAGCAAGATGAAGAGGCAGAGAAATACCCAGCAAGTAAAGGAACAAGATAATTGCCCACCAACACAAACAAAAGAGGAAGATAAAGGGAATCTACCTGATAAAGAATTTCAAATTTTGATGGTGAAAATGATTCAAGATCTTGAAAGCAAAATGGAGTTACAGATAAATAACCTGGAGAAAAGGATTGAGAAGATGGAAGAAAGATTTAATAAGGACTTAGAAGAAATTAAAAAAAAAGTCAATATACAATGAATAATGCAATAGATGAGATCAGAAACACTCTGGAGGGAACAAACAGTAGAATAACAGAGGCAGAAGACAGGATAAGCGAACTAGAAGATAGAATTGTAGAAATAAATGAAACAGAGAGGAAAAAAGAAAAACGAATTAAAAGAAATGAGGACAATATTAGAGACCTCTGGGACAATGTTAAACGCTCCAACATTCGAATCATAGGAGTCCCAGAAGAAGATGACAAAAAGAAAGACCATGAGAGAATACTTGAGGAGATAATAGTTGAAAACTTCCCTAAAATGAGGAAAGAAATAATCACCCAAGTCCAAGAAACCCAGAGAGTCCCCGACAGGATAAACCCAAGGCGAAATACTCCAAGACACATATTAATCAAATTAACAAAGATCAAACACAAAGAACAAATATTAAAAGCAGCAAGGGAAAAGCAGCAAATAACACATAAGGGGATTCCCATAAGGATAACAGCTGATCTTTCAACAGAAACTCTTCAGGCCAGAAGGGAGTGGCAAGACATACTTAAAGTGATGAAAGAAAATACCCTACAGCCCAGATTACTATACCCAGCAAGGATCTCATTCAAATATGAAGGAGAAATCAAAAGCTTTACAGACAAGCAAAAGCTGAGGGAATTCAGCATCACCAAACTAGCTCTCCAACAAATGCTATAGGATCTTCTATAGACAGGAAACACAGAAAGAGTGTATAAACTTGAACCCAAAGCAAGAAAGAAAATGGCTATGGAATCGTACTTATCAATAATTACCTTAAACGTAAATGGGTTGAAATTTTCAAAAAGGCTAGGAAACAATTCTCATAGCCATCAATAGTTCAGTGTTGAGTTCATGAATAGTTTTTAAAGTGTGGGACAAACTGTAGTATTTGCTATTTGAAGTACTGTTTGTAATTGGCATATTACGATGTAACATTGGTCTTCATTTCCAACTTAAAACGCCTAAAAATGCCTAACAGGTTTTTAGATTTGTGAATTTTAGTTGAAATGTATTTTACGATGTTACTAAATTACCTGCAGAAATATTGAAATATTTCAGAGAACTTATTCACTGTACATTTAATTTATTTTATTTATAAAAGTTATGAACTATAGAAAGTTTTACTTGTTGGGTCAAATGCTTGTTGCTTCAAATGCTTGTTGCATTTGAAGTGCTAGTTACAAGAAAATCAAATACCTTCAATGTACAAATGCTATTAAGTTTTCAAAGGACTCTGGAGTATAAGTAAGTTTGTTTAAAGAAATTTAGTCTGTTCAACTTGAAAAAATAAATAAATATAATTGGATTATTAAAAAAAAAATAAAGGAGATCAATCCTGGATGTTCATTGGATGGACTGATACTAAAGCTGAAACTGCAATACTTTGGCCACCTCATGCGACGAGTTGACTCACTGGAAAAGACTCTGATGCTGGGAAAGGTTGGAGGCAGGAGGAGAAGGGGACGACGGAGAATGAGATGGCTGGATGGCATCACCGACTCTGTGGACATGAGTTTGAGTGTACTCCAGGAGTTGTTGATGGACAGGGAGGCCTGGCGTGCTGTGATTCATGGGGTCACGGAGAGTCGGACATGACTGAGCGACTGAACTGAACTGATCTGAACTTACTCCTTGGAAGGGAAGTACTTGGAATCTTATAGAATGAATCAGCAATATTTAATAATCTTTAAAATACTTCTATTTACCAGCCGTTTTGCTTTTAGCCATATTGTCTAAGGAATCTCTCGCACACACATGTCGGGATATTTGTGATACAGTTTATAGCAGTAAAATTTGGAAAAACATGACTTGTCCACCAATATGGGACAAGATCATTAAATTATAGGACATTGTAAAGTAGAATACCACATGGCAGCTAAAGAATAGAACATAACCATACCATGTTTTAATATTATTGATCTTAAAGCAAAATGGTTATTGAAGAATCAAGAAGTTGTCAGGATATGTATATGTGAAAACACATAGGCCAAGTTTAAACATACATAAACAAAAAATAAAGCCTATGTGTGATTTATCAGTGTATGTACAGCAGCAGCCTAAAAATAAAACTTTCTGTTCTGTGTGGACCATGGCCAGTGTTCAAGAAGTTAAGATCAGATGAGAAGTTCTGCTTCTTCAGGTCTCTCCTGATTCAGGGAGAGAAGTTAGATTCCTACCTTTTTCTTCACTTGGCTGTTGTGGATAGACTGCAGGTAAGCACTGTTTCCACAGATGAGAAACTTCAGCTTGTCTGGAAATAGTCAACTGTTATCTCCATGCCTACTGGGCCAGAAAGAGGAAGATATTTCAGTCTTGCCCTGACTCTGACTTTAACCTGAGTCTGGGGTTTTTCACCTTTTGTTCTCTAGGTAATGCTAATTTATTTGCTTGACTTCCATAGCCAATCTAATAAAGATCACACTTTCAAATGTTAAAAATGATTGAGACACACTAAAGGCAGAGGTGAATATCTGGGTCTCTCAAATTAACACCTGAGAAAAGTTTTTTCAGAATTTTTTTAAAGGCTGAAATCCTTTCATATGTACACTCAAAAGATGAGCTCTACATATTGAGGAAAATACACGATAGTGAAATATGACAAAATAATCTTAATTTTGATCCATTGTATTGATTTCAAAAGAGTTTCATTTTTATAGAGGCATGCATTTACTGGAAAGGAATGAAAACAAAAGATTATCTGCACTAGCCAATTCTCCATACTTTGACAATCACCAACGTTTTTCTTCATTATCTGTTTAACAACTCAGTGATAAGTATCCTACCATTCTCACCCTGGAGGTAACCTTCTGAAGCTATTACAGGGTAGCAGTTCTAATTATTGTAAAGCTTTTATGACATTACACACGTCTGCTTTGCAAAATCTCTACTCTTCAGAGCCACAGGTAAAATACCTAAATTTTATTTGCAAAGGAAGCATTTTAAATATCTGAAATATCATATTTGTTTGAAATTTCACCCAGTCTAATAAGAATCTTCTCCCTTAGAACTCCTATGATAAGGTTTCTTTCCTCTCTATCCTTACTGCTATCACTGGGAAGAAATCCAGCTTAACAATATTCTTGTTATATCATGCTTATGAGTACTATGTGTGACAGTTCAACTGAAGTCTTAGAATCAGACAAAGAGCAGGTACATTAGAATTGTGTGAAAAAGATTTACCATTTAATGGTGTAATCATGATTAATCTATTTCTCTCTCTTGCTCTAAAAAGAACCAAAGGTACCGCTTGCCTGTGTTTTGCATCCAGTTTTTGTGCAAAAGACAGAAAAAAAATTTCTCTACAGCTATTAGGCTTAAATTTCTTTGTTACTGTTATTGCTGTCAGATCATAATGGTGAGCCTTTAAATTGTACTTTATATGAACTGTTCCACCCAATAACTGTACAATTTTTAAACTATATGTTTTTACTAAATTTCAGGCTTTTGAAACAATTTTATCAACTTGTCATGTTTACTATATTAGTTATTTTCTCTGGATTTGTGCCATCTGCCAATTTAAACAATGTCTTCCTAAATCCAATTTTTTTGAAAAGAGGAAGTTGAAGAGAGAGATTTACTAAATTGATCTCTTTCTTTGTATTCCCAGAGTCTAACAACATTTAGTGACAATGAACTGATATTTATGTAATGATGAATCCTTAGTTAGTGGACTCCAGTTAATACATGACTAGATTTTCAATTGCAGTGTTTAACTATCTATGAATTTATTAAAATGATTTATGTGTGTTAGTGGCTCAATCGAGTCTGACTCTGCAACCACTTGACTGTAGCCTATCAGGCTTCTCTGTCCATGGGATTCTCCAGGCAAGAATACTGGAGTGGGTTGCCATTTCCTTCTCCAAAATGATTTATGGTTCAACTCAGATTTTTTTCAAATACCTGAAGTAGAATCTCAGTAATGACTTAACATTGATAATGTCGTTTACTAGTTCCTCTTTCTTCCGTCTTCTTCCTATTTCTATTCATCCCATTCCCTCTTGTCAGATAAAATTTCCTAAGACTCAACTCTGATTAAATTGTTGACCAACTGATAAACTGTATTTGGTGTAAGAGCCTCATTATTAGCTGTGCTACATTCACCATAAATTTTTCTTATCTTCCCAATCAAAACAGATGAAATCCTCTGAATTCAATGTTTTTAACCATTCTTAAACTTCTGAAGTTGAATGCAGCCTTCTTAAATTACAGATCTATGATTTGTTGTTTAGTTGCTATGCTGTGTCCAACTCTTTTGCAACCCCTTAGACTGTAAACCACCAGACTCCTCTGTCCATGGAAATTCCAAGGCAAGAATACAGGAATGGGGTGCTAGTTCCTTCTCCAGGGGATTTTCCTGACCCAGGGATCAAACCTACGTGTCCTGTGTTGGCAGGCAGATTCTTTACCTGTGGCTTACCTCTGTTGTAAATGACAAAAATAACAACAGTTATTAATGACTATGTTGGATGGAAAACTAAGATCATGGCATGTGGTCCAATCACTTAATGGGAAATAGGTGGGGAAAAAGTGGAAACTGTCAGACTTTATTTTGGGGGGCACAAAATCACTGCAGATGCTGATTGCAGCCATGAAATTAAAAGACACTTACTCCTTGGAAGGAAAGTTATAACGAACCTCGATAGCATATTAAAAAGCAGAGACATTACTTTGCCAACAAAGGTCTGTCTAGTCAAGGCTATGGTTTTTCCTGTGGTCATGTATGGATGTGAGAGTTGGACTGTGAAGAAAGCTGATCGCCGAAGAATTGATGCTTTTGAACTGTGGTGTTGGAGAAGACCCTTGAGAGTCCCTTGTACTGCAAGGATATCCAACCAGTCCATTCTAAAGGAGATCAATCCTGGGTGATCATTGGAAGGACTGATGCTGAAGCTCCAATACTTTGGCCACCTCATGCAACGAGTTGACTCACTGGAAAAGACTCTGATGTTGGGAAGGATTGGGGCGGGAGGAGAAGGGGACGACAGAGAATGAGATGGCTGGATGGCATCACCGACTCGATGGACATGAGTTTGAGTGAACTCCGGGGGTTGGTGATGGACAGGGAGGCCTGGCGTGCTGTGATTCATGGGGTCAGAAAGAGTCAGACATGACTGAGCGACTGAACCGAACTGAACTGAACTGGATGTAATTTAGAGATCAGCACTTCATACAAAATAAAAGTTGGACTACTAAAGCTTTCATAATTTTTACTTAATAGTTCCAGCTGGAAAGTAAAGCCAGGATTTAAACCGAGGTCTTGCTCATTCAATTACTGTGTTTGTAATTATTCTAGTGTCCTGTAACCTCCCAGAGTATTTTGTCATCTACTTGCATTTCATCCTTTCACAGTAAGTGATACCTAGAATTATACCCAAGTTCTTTAGACAATTCATGAAAAAAAAAATAATAATAATAATTCTTCCGTCTTTCTCTTTGTTGTGGCTTTCTCTAATTTCTCCACTGCTCACATTGTCCTCCCCGTTTTCTTCCGAATCTTTCTTCCTCTTTCTCTTCCTTTCACACAATTTATAGTTAAATACTGGATAAAAAAAGTTAACTTTTCAAATTTTCTCATCAAAAATTGAGGAAGAGTGGCCCAATTTTCCCTTATTTATTATTTTTCCTCACATTATCCTTAATTTCCAGAATTGATGCTTAAAATGTCATGAATAAAACACTCAGTCAGTTCAGTTCAGTTCAGTCGCTCAGTCGTGTCCGACTCTCCACAACCCCATGAATCACAGCACGCCAGGCCTCCCTGTCCATCACCAACTCCCAGAGTTCACTCAAACTCATGTCCACAGAGTCGGTGATGCCATCCAGCCATCTCATTCTCGGTCATCCCCTTCTCCTCCCACCCTCAACCTTTCCTAGCATCAGAGTCTTTTCCAGTGAGTCAACTCGTCGCATGAGGTGGCCAAAGTATTGCAGCTTCAGCTTTAGCATCAGTCCTTCCAATGAACACCCAGGATTGATCTCCTTTAGAATGGACTGGTTGGATCTCCCTGCAGTCCAAGGGACTCTCAAGAGTCTTCTCCAGCATCACAGTTCAAAAGCATCGATTCTTCGGCGATCAGCTTTCTTCACAGTCCAACTCTCACATCCATACATGACCACGGGAAAAACCATAGCCTTGACTAGACGGACCTTTGTTGGCAAAGTAATGTCTCTGCTTTTTAATATACTATCAAGGTCAGTCATAACTTTCCTTCCAAGGAGTAAGCGTCTTTAAATTTCATGGCTGCAATCAGCATCTGCAGTGATTTTGGAGCCCCCAAAATAAAGTCTGACACTGTTTCCACTGTTTTTCCATCTATCCCATGAAGTGATGGGACCAGATGCCATGATCTTCTTTCTGAATGTTGAGCTTCAAGCCAACCTTTTCACTCTCCTCTTTCACTTTCATCAAAAGGCTATTTAGTTCCTCTTCACTTTCTGCCATAAGGGTGGTGTCATCTGCATATCTGAGGTTATTGATATTTCTCCTGGCACTCTTGATTCCAGCTTGTGTTTCTTCCAGCCCAGCGTTCCTCATGATGTACTCTGCATATAAGTTAAATAAGCAAGGTGACAATATACAGCCTTGACGCACTCCTTTTCCTATTTGGAATCAGTCTGTTGTTCCATGTACAGTTCTGACTGTTGCTTCCTGACCTGCATACAGGTTTCTCAAGAGGCAGGTCAGGTGGTCTGGTATGCCCATCTCTTTCAGAATTTTCCTTAGTTTATTGTGATCCACACAGTCAAAATCTTTGGCATAGTCAATGAAGCAGAAATAGATGGTTTACTGAAACTCTCTTACTTTCTCCATGATCCAGCAGATGTTGGCAATTTGATCTCTGGTACCTCTGCCTTTTCTAAAACCTGCTTGAACATCTGGGAGTTCACGGTTCACATATTGCTGAAGCCTGGCTTGGAGAATTTTGAGCATGACTTTACTAGTGTGTGAGATGAGTGCAATTGTGCGGTAGTTTGAGCATTCTTTGGCATTGCCTTTCTTTGGGATTGGAATGAAGACTGACCTTTTCTAGTCCTGTGGCCACTGCTGAGTTTTCTAAATTTGCTGGCATATTGAGTGCAGCACTTTCACAGCGTCATCTTTCAAGATTTGAAATAGCTCAACTGGAATTCCATCACCTCCAGTAGCTTTGTTCATAGTGATGCTTTCTAAGGCCCACTTGACTTCACATTCCAAGATGTCTGGCTCTAGGTCAGTGATCACATTATCGTGACTATCCTGGTCTTGAAGATCTTTTTTGTACTGTTCTTCTGTGTATTCTTGCCACCTCTTCTTAATATCTTCTGCTTCTGTTAGGTCCATACCATTTCTGTCCTTTATCGAGCCCATCTTTGCATGAAATGTTCCCTTGGAATCTCTAATTTTCTTGAAGAGATCTCTTGTTTTTCCTATTCTATTGTTTTCCTCTACTTCTTTGCATCGATCACTGAGGAAAGCTTTCTTATCTCTCCTTGCTATTCTTTGGAATTCTGCATTCAGATGCTTATATCTCTCCTTTTCTCTTTTGCTTTTCACTTCTCTTCTTTTCACAGCTATTTGTAAGGCCTCCTCAGACAGCCATTTTGCTTTTTTGAATTTCTTTTCCATGGGGATGGTTTTGGTCCCTGTCTCCTGTACAATGTCACGAACTTCCGTCCATAGTTCATCAGGCACTCTATCTATCACATCTAGTCCCTTAAATCTATTTCTCACTTCCACTGTATAATATAAGGGATTTGATTGGGTAGCTCCAAATAGTAATACTTGTTTTACTATTAATTTCCATTTAATCATACCATTGAAGTTTTTTTTTACTCTTAATTAATATTTGGCAATAATTTTGAAAAAGCAAATTATTGGTTGATAGCCAGAAACTAGTTTTGTAAATAATAATTTAAGTATGTTTTGTTTGTACCTCAGAAATTTCTGTCAGGTGTAATTAAAAGTTATCTTTTAACCATTTCTGTTTCCCAATATGCTTCACCAACTATCTTTAAAATAAAACATGAAGGAATACAGAAATTATAAACACTATATACTTAAGATGAAATTACAGCTGAGCTATTTAAAACCCTGAAAGATGATGCTGTTAAAGTGCTGCACTCAATACGCCAGCAAATTGGGAAAACAGCAGTGGCTACAGAACTGGAAAAAAGTCAATTTTCATTCTAGTCCCAAAGAAGGGCAATGCCAAAGAATGTTCAAGTGTTAGTTGCCCAGTTGTGTCTGACTGTTGCGCCCCTATGGGCTATAACCACCATGATGCTCTGTCCATGGAATTCTCCAGGCAAGCATACTAGAGTTGGTAGCCATTCCTTTCTCCAGGGGATCTTCCCAACCCAGGGATTGAACCCGGGTCACCTGCATTGCAGGCAGTTTCTTTACTATCTGAGCCACCTGGGAAGCCCAAAGACAGTGGGCACAGCCTAAAGGGATAGATCCCCCTGAGACTCGAACTCAGATCTCTGGATTCAGCGTCCAAAGTCCAGAGTATATCATGGAACTACGGCATGCTGTCTTTCAGATTTAGTGGTTGGCTGGCTGGTTAGTTTTTGAGACCTCATTCATATGTCAGCCAGCATCAGGTCATGTGTCTTTCTTAAGCAGGCTTAATTGTATTAAATCTCTTGATGTTTGTGTGCTTTGCAGAGAACAGCAAGATGAGACTAATCCTCAAGTTAATGTGTTTCTCAATATCTGCCTGGGTCACATTGACAAATGCCCCACTGCCACAAGCAAGGCTCATGCCCAGGATTGTACTGAAGGCATGGAGAAATTAATAGACACACCAATTTCATTTGTCTGTTTGTTTATTCATAAATGCGTTAGCTCATTTTGCTACCTAGAGAGAAGTGTCAGCATGTCAGAAAGTCAGATGATCATATTATCCTTGGAATTTAGACATGAAGAGTACAGAATGCATGGATCAAAGAACAGAGGACACTGAGTATCCAGACAGCTCAGCAAGAGCTGCCTGAAGGCATGTCTACCTTTAGCAGAACAATACATAGATAAGTCAGTGTGGACATATCCTGGTGAAAATAGCAAAATGTGATCCTAGACTCTTTCCTGGAATGAAGATGCTGCCCTGCAGAGGTGGTTTTTTATTCTGATAATAAATTCTGGCTAAATCTGTGCAAATCATTATAGTTAACTCACACTAAGTATATATGTTTATATACATGCACAAGCTTCTGTACAAAAACCAGCTAGTCCTGACTAGAGTTGTTAAACAAACACTGATACTTGAATGTTGGATTCATTCTCTTGGAAAGATACTCTTGTTTGTCTTTTCAGTTTTCCTTCAAGTCAAAAGTGGATGTGACTAAGGCTGTTCATATATAACTCAGTTTTGAATGGAAGCTTCCAATGCCTACAATATAACTTTACTTTTGCTTCTGATGAGTTTGAATGTCACATTAATAAAACTGACACAACTAAATGAATATTTATTTAAGAGATTTTTACCAAGAAAATGTCTATCTTAAATCAAACATATAATAAATAGGCAAAGTGAGTATTGTAATATCTTATGTCTCCTGTCTTTTTAAAATAATCCTCATAGATGCCAAATAGTCTCTAAAAATAACTGTCAAGTGTTTTGTTCTCTGTGCATCTAGAAACTATGCTATTAGCAGTTCTTAAAAATAAAAAAGAAAAGCTTCATCTACTGCTTTGTTACTCTAATTTCACATAAAATAAAAATTAAAGACTTTTATCAATATATATATCACTAAAAGAGTGCCTTTCATAGCTCCTAATTACTGGCAAGGCTTTTATTCAAAATAAGCTATTTATTCAATAAATTTTTAGTGTCTTTGTATAGGTAAAATATACACAACCTCATAAAAATACTTATGTATGTATTTATCATCATGATTTCTGAGATAATGTAACAGCATTATTCCATTTTACCAAATATTTATTCATTCTGTTGTACCATCACAGAAAGCTCTCTCTTACATCCAACTTCAGTGTTTGCATGTATATTCAAAATTTATATGTGCATATTAGCACATGCGTAAATTAACTTATGATTGTTTTCTGCACGATTTATTTTCAAAATAATATTTTTTTCTCTTTTTCAAAGTAATTAGTGTCCAAAATAGTGTTATCCACTTAGAATATATTTATTCTGCACTATGGCCGATATCTATCTTTGAAAGAAAAATTCACAACCCACTATATATCTACGGTTTATGAAGATTGGGAGACTCTAAGCTTTACTAAAAAGCATCATCCCCTTAGTTACTAGATTACATCCATTAATATGCCATTCATATTCAGACATTTATTTGTCTTAAATCAAACTCGGATGTCACATATAACATAGGGATATTCTGACCATGGATAAATTTAACATTGTGTTTAAATTCTATTCTAGTTTACTGTAAAAGTTTATTAGGAAAAAAAATAACTCACTTTTATTTAGATGGCTGATGCTTAATTTCTTTGCCATTGTGGGACCAAAGTCATCCTTTTCCTGCTAACTGTGTGCTAGGATCACGGCAAGATTTTAAAGGGCATCCCACTTCCATGGGCAGTTCATAGCGTGGGCTTTTGCTTTCTTCCAGTTCAGCTGGGATTTGTCTCTCAGATGTCCATTTTTTCTACTAGTAAGAGAAAACACCTTTTAAAGGACTAATGTGATGACACCCACCGGATGATCATCTTATTTTAAGATCAACTGTGCAGTATAACATAACCTAATCATGGAGTGACATTTTCATCTTCACAGAGGATTATGCAGGGCACATACACCAGAAGGAGGAAAATCTTAGGGGACATCTTAGTGTGCTGCCAGACCTAAATGACAGAATGTTAATGTAGGTGTGAGAAATGTTCTTGTAAAATTTGATCTCTAAAAATTGCAACATTTTGGGAGAATTTGAAAGGATATGTCTGACTGTACAACTGAAAATTGAAAACATAAGGGCTGATAGGAATATGAAATGTGAGGATCTTACCAACTACTCTGTTTCCCTAATTGATTTCATGGCACCTTTGTAACAGGACAGCCTATGTCAGATATTTATCAAACTATTTATTTCAAAAATGGGTGCTCACTATTTCCCATAAACTAGTACTGCATTGCATGGGCCATTCACATTAAATCAGTCTTTTTCAACAGCTTCCTCAATTTCATCTCTTACTAAAAGCAATCAGTGTTCACAGTTCACACAGATTCTAGATTCTCTCTTCATATTTCATTTCTTCTAATGGACTAGCCTATCTTTCATGATCTCATTATTGTTTTACAACATCTTGCCAAATATATCCTCTCTATAATAAACAATACACACTATTGTAATAACCAATATACACTATTAACCTCATGTTTTTTTCTTAAGATATTTCCTTACAGTTACAAGTTCATTGGGATTTTGATTGCCATGTCAAGATAAGTAGGCAGCAAGGTAACCAAATAAGTTGTCCTCATATAATGTATAATAATGTATATGAATTTATTTCTTACTTCCCATATCAGGTTCTTGTCAACTTCTCTGGTGACTCAAATGGTAAAGAATCTGCTTGCAATGCAGGAGACCCAGGTTTGATCCCTGGGTCAAGAAGATCTGCAGAAGGGAATGGCAATCCCTTCCAGTATTTTGGCCTAGGAAATCCCATGGATAGAAGACCCTGGTGAGCTTACAGTCCATGGGTTGGCAAAGTCAGACACAAATGAGAGACTAAGCATACACATATCAGTTTTTACCATTTACAAACTGACTGCTAAATCACTGCCATATATATCAGTTCTTTTGCTCTTGTTACATCCACTACCTGAGGTGAATTCTATACTCATTTTACATGCTCACGGTCAGTGGGCTTCACTTCACGACACAGGACCCTAGGCTGCTGGAGGTTTTACCATCTTGTGTTATCCCATCTAGGTGGACTTCAAGGATGCTACAGAAGGAAGGAGGTAATGAAGATAATGGGGTTCCCTGGAGGCTCAGATTGTAAAGCCTGCAATTTGGGAGACCTGGGTCCGATCCCTGGGTCAGGAAGATCCCCTGGAGAAGGAAATGGAAACCCATCCCAGTACTCTTGCCTGAAAAATTCCATGGCTAGAGGAGCCTGGTGGGCTACAGTTCATGGGATCACAGAGTCAGACACGACTGAGCGACTTTACTTTCACTCTCAGTGAAGATAATGGTGACCTCCTTCAAAAGGTCCCATGCACACACTGCTGCACTCGGTTTGCCCAATCCTGCAGCAGGCCACCCCGGACCCACACCTCCACCAGAGTCTCCTGTACACTGACAGGCAAGTCTGGGTCGGTCTCTTGTAGGGTCACTGCTCCTCTCTCCTGGGTCCTGGTGTTCACAAAGTTTTGTTTGTGCCCTGCAAAAGTCTGTTTCCCCAGTCCTGTGGAAGTTCTATAATCAAATCCCACTGGCCTCCAAAGTCAAATTCCATGGGGTTCTCAGTCCCTTTGCTAGATCCCCACATTGGGAAATCTGTTGTGGGTCCTAAAACTTTCTTAATTGTGCAATAATTTATTTTGTATAATTGTTCTGCAGATGTGGGTCGTCTACTCAGTGGCTCTGTGGTGGGGTTTATGGCGACCTCCTTCAAGTGGGCTTATGCCACATGATGTGTGACCCAAGTCTGCTGCACCCAGAGCCCCTGCCCCATACCTCTGCAGGAGACACTCAAGCACTCAAAGGCAGGTCTGACTCAGTCTCTGTGGGACGCGGGTCCTGGCGCACACAAGGTTTTGTTTGAGACCTCCAAGCATCTCTGGCAGGTATGGGGTTTGATTCTAAATGTGATTACACCCCTCCTACAATCTTACTGGGGCTTCTCCTTTGCCCTTGGACATTGTGGTATCTTTTTTGGTGGGATCCAACATTCTCCTGTCAATGTTTATTCAGCAGTGAGTTGCAATTTTGGAGTTCATAGTCAAAGCTATCGTTTTTCCAGTCTTCATTTATGGATGTGAGAGTTGTACTATAAAGAAAGCTGAGAGCAGAAGAATCAATGCTTTTGAACTCTGGTGTTGGAGAAGACTCTTGAGCGTCCCTTGGACTGCAAGGATATCCAACCACTCAATCCTAAAGGTCCTGAATTTTAATTGAAAGGACTGATGCTGAAGTTAAACCTGCAATACTTTGGCTACCTGATGCGAAGAACTGACTTATTGGAAAAGACCCTGATGCTGGGAAAGATTGAAGGCAGGAGAAGGGGATGACAGAAGATGAGATGGTTGGATGGCATCACTAACTTGATGAACATGAATTTGAGCCAGCTCCAGGAGTTGGTGATGGACAGGGAAGCCTGGTGTGCTACAGTCTAGGGTCACAAAGAGTCAGATACGACTGAGCGACTGAACTGAACTTAACAAGTAACATCAGGGCTCTATTTTTAAAATAGAATTTGAGAAAAAAGTGAAATGGTTAGTCCCTCAGTCGTGTCTAATTCTTTGTGACCCTATGGACTGTAGCCCACCAGGAGCCTCTGTCCATGGAATTCTCCAAGCAAGAATACTGGAGTGTGTTGCCCTTCCCTTCTCTAGGGGATATTCTCGACCCAGGAATCGAACCCTGTCTCAGGTATTGCAGGCAGATTCTTTGACGTCTGAGCCAGTAAGGAAGCCCTAGTGAGAAAAAGTAACCAGACATAAATTAAAACTGTATCATCTCATTTACATGCTTTCAACAGCAGGCAGAACTGATCCATGGTGCTGTGAATCCAGATAGCGGTTACCTTTGGGGAAAGGTATTTGATGAAAAGGAGGCGTGAGGGTGGTTGCTTCTAAGTGGTTCTGTTTCTTGATGTTGATTGTGGTTCAGTTCCTGAAAGCTCATTGAGCTTTACCTTTTTATTTAAGCATTTTTTTATCTTTTGGTCAGTACCCATTTAGTATTTCAATATAATTTTAATGAGAGAATATAAAACAAAATGAATACTTGAAAGTTGAATACCTGGTTAAAACTATTGTTTTCCCAGTCTGAGATGATAACTTATTCTAAGGTCACTGTTATAAAATTTAAACAAGTTTATCTGCCTATGCTATAGCTTTTTTAATCTATAAAATGCTATTTACATTCTATCCTTTGATTTAGTAAAAAATTAAGTTATGTGATCTATGAGGTGGAGTTTCATGTGTTATTTGCTTTTAAGGGAGCCCACAACTCCTCTTCCCTAACATACACACAAATAAACAACACACAGCACAAAAATAGAATACTTCTGGGAGTAGATGACATTCAAGGCTATTAATTGGGTCAATAAGCCATGGGCTAGACTTTATATGTGATAATGAATTTTGTTGAAGTGTACTCTTTTTCTCTTGGTCTTGAATAGATGTACTGTTCATAAAGGATTATGCCTAGTTTTTCTTGGAACAAATCCTTATTTTAGAAAGGCCTGCACTGGGAAGATTAGGTCAGCCATTCTCTGAATTGAAAGTGAATCTCCAGCTCCTCATTTGATTTTCTTTAGAGCTGTCATTGGACATATGCCCCTTTGTGACTATTGTTACAGTTCTTATCAAACCGATGTGGTGCTACTGGCAAAAGGAGAAGAAACTGCTAAGGTTGGCCTTGAGGCTAAGAAAAATAAACCTTTAGATCAGCCTGGTCTGGCACATCAAGGTTTTAGACTACCTTTTAGCAAGAAAGTGAAAAGAGTATGGCCTGATGCTCTTTAATCTGTGGATTTTTACATAGTTTTAGAAACCTGAACTCAGGGATACTTCGATTAGAATAAAATTTTGGTTTTATGATCAAGAATCTAGTCCAATCTACAAACACCAAAAGGATTTATGGTATTGTGTTTTGTTGTTTCTGTTGTTTAGTCGCAAAGTCGACTCATTTGTGACCCCATGGACTGTAGCCCACCAGACTCATCTGTCTCTGGGATTTCCCAGACAAGGATGGGAGTAGGTTGCCATTTCCTTCCCCAGGTGACCTTCCTGACCCAGGGATCAAACCAGTGTCTGCTGCATTGACAGCCGGATTCTTACTGCTGAGCCACTTGGTAAGCCCTCCCTTATGGTATTGTATAAATAGCTATTTCTGATAGACACATGCAAATTCATACATTTTTATAGTATAACAAAACACAGAATCTTAACACATGTTTACAGACTGAATTTAGCTATGTTTTATAATATTAATTTTCAAATAGTTCTTCCCAGATCATGAATGACTGAACAATATATCCCAAGTGAGGTAAGAATTACCAAGAGTTACCAAGGTTCCAACTAAAATGATTTTTTTCTTTCTTCACTCCATTCAACGGGCTATGACCACTTGAAATTTTTATATACTTTACATCTTTAATGCTTTTCTTAGATAGGTGAGATCACTTTACTTCAAGAGAAAATTAGATTTCAAGGAACTGAATTAGAATGCTACTTAAAAAAAAAAAATCTGTGAGCTTCTGGGGTTTGACCATAGGTATGATCAACATTTCAGCAATTTTTGACTGTGTTTCATGCATTTTATCTCATCAATGAAGACTGCAGATGGCCCTCTTTGTCAATTCTACTCACCCACCCCAAAACTATTTTCTCTTCATAGCATCAAGCAGTGGTTCTTTCTTATTTTTCCTGTCTCATTTTAGTTTTTCCATACTAAACATTTCTTGTTGAAAGGCCTTTTTATTTTTCTTTTTGCCTTTTTAGTAATGTTTTTAATGGGCTGCACTTCTGTGGTAGCTCAGATGGTAAAGAATCTGCCTGTAATGCAGAACACCCAGGTTTGATCCCCGGTTCAGGTAGATCCCCTAGAGAATGGAATGGCTACCCACTTCAGTATTCTTGCCTGAAGAATCCCATTGACAGAGGAGCCTGGTAGAATATAGTCGATGGGGTCACAAAGAGTCAGACACCACTGAGTGAATAAGCATATATAATGTTGTTTATGAGTTTAATGTAAGAATCTGCTAAAGAACTAATTTAAATGGAAATTCTTGTACTTATCAATAAAGATTCTGAAAAAGTTAGTAGTCTTATGCCAAAGAATGTCTGTATTTAATAGCCATTACAGGTAATTTGAATACAGTGATTTCCACAGCATATTTTGAGATTTATGTATGGTGGGTCAGGAATAGGTTGAAAATTAACCTAATTAGCAGTAGATATTTCACTTTTAGAGTTTGAGGTTGAAAATCTAGTAGATAATAGAGTTCGATATTGCTTTCTTTGCATATCTTACTTACAGTGTCCATGGAGTGTTGTTTTAGGGAAAAATTTGTGTAACCTTGTTTTTCTAGTAACCAAATAATTAGTATCTCTAGGACGTGATGGTTATGGTTCTATTCATTACTTTTTACAGTGACTGAATCTAGGACATTAACATTTGGGAGTTAAATATCCTATGTAAATAATAGGGCATGTGACACCACCTTTGTAGAATTTACATTAGTATCATCACAGGATATTTTGTGTTTAGTAATTTTGCATCAAATTCATTTTTCAAAGGAAAAAAATGACCTACTCAAGACTTAAGATAGTAATAAATTCTGTATTTTCTGTCTCTATTTTTTATTTCCTTCCTTCTATCCCTTCCTTCTTCCCTCTCATTCTCTCCCTTTCTTTTTTACTTTTTCTTTCTTTCCTCCTCAGTAAAAGCCACCACAGGGACTATCACTATAAAGGTGTTCTGTGTCTGCGAATTAACAAATAAATTAGTAAATGATACAATATCATAATTCCATATGCTTAGGTAAATTATACTGATTCCTTAAGGGAGACTGACATTAAAATACTTTTTATTGATCATTACTGTTCTTGGTTGAATACTGTCTTCTGAAAAATTAATGTCCTCTCAGTTCAGTTCAGTTCAGTCACTCAGTTGCGTTCGACTCTTTGCGACCCCATGAACCACAGCACGCCAGGCCTCCCTGTCCATCACCAACTTCCGGAGTCCACACAAACCCATGTCCATTGAGGCGGTGATGCCATCAAACCATCTCATTCTCTGTCGTCGTCCCCTTCTCCTACTGCTGTCAATCTTTCCCAAGCCTAATGTCTCTGCTTTTCAATATGCTATATAGGCTGGCCATAACTTTTCTTCCAAGGAGTAAGCGTATTTTAATTTCATGGCTGTAGTCCCCATCTGTAGTGATTTTGGAACCCAGAAAAATAAAGTCAGCCACTGTTTCCACTCTTTCCTCATCTATTTGCCACGAATTGATGGGACCTGATGCCATGACCTTAGTTTTCTGAAGGTTGATCTTTAAGCCAACTTTTTTACTCTCCTCTTTCACATTCATCAAGAGGCTCTTTAGTTCTTCACTTTCTGCCTTAAGGGTGGTGTCATCTGCATATGTGAGGTGATTGACATTTCTCCCGGCAATCTTGATTCCAGCTTGTGCTTCTTCCATCCCATAGTTCCTCATGATGTACTCTTCATATAAGTTAAATAAGCAGGGTGACATGATACAACCTTGACGTACTCCTTTTCCTATTTGGAACAAGTCTGTTGCTCCTCGTCCAGTTCTAACTGTTGCTTCCTGACCTGCATACAGGTTTCTCAAGAGGCAGGTCAGATGGTCTGGTATACCCATCTCTTTCAGAATTTTCCACAATTTATTGTGATCCACACAGTCAAAGGCTTTGGCATAGTCCATAAAGAAGAAATAGATGTTTTTCTGGAACTCTCTGGCATTTCTGATGATCCAGAGGATGTTGGCAATTTGATCTCTGGTGCCTCTGCCTTTTCTAAAACCTGCTTGAACATCTGGAAGTTCACGGTTCTCATATTGCTGAAATCTGGCTTGGAGAATTTTGAACATTACTTTACTAGCATGTGAAATGATTGCAATTGTGCGGTGTTTTGAGCATTCTTTGGCATTTCCTTACTTTGAGATTGGAATTAAACCTGACCTTTTCCAGTCCTGTGGTAACTGCTGAGTTTTCCAAATTTGCTGGCATATTGAGTGCAGCACTTTCACGGCATTATCTTTCAGGATTTGAAATAGCTCAACTAGAATTCCCTCAACTCCACTAGCTTTGTTCATAGTGATTCTTCCTAAGGCCCACTTGACTTCACATTCTAGGATGTCTGGCTCTAGGTGAGTGATCACACCATCGTGATTATCTGGGTCATGAAGATTTTTTCTGCTTCTGTTAGGTCCATACAATTTCTGTCCTTTATCGAGCCCATCTTTGTATGAAATGTTCCCTTGTTATCTCTAATTTTCTTGAAGACATCTCTAGTCTTCCCCATTCTATTGTTTTCCTCTATTTCTTTTCATTGATCTCTGAGGAAGGCTTTCTTCTCTCTTTGCTATTCTTTGAAACTCTGCATTCAAATGGATATATCTTTTCCTTTCTCCTTTGCTTTTCACTTCCCTTCTTTTTCACAGCTATTTGTAAGCCTCCTCAGACAGCCATTTTGCTTTTTTGCATTTAATTTTTTTGGGGATGGTCTTAATTCCTGTCTCCTGTACAATGTCACAAACCTCCATCCATAGTTCATCAGGCACTCTGCCTATCAGATCTAGTCCCTTGAATCTATTTCTCACTTCCACTGTATAGTCATATGGGATTTGATTTAGGTCATATCTGAATGGTCTAGTGGTTTTCCCCACTTTCTTCAATTTCAGTCTGAATTTGGCAATAAGGAGTTCATGATCTGAGCCACAGTAAGCTCCCAGTCTTGTTTTTGCTGACTGTATAGAGCTTTTCCATCTTTGGTTGCAAAGAATATAATCAATCTGATTTCGGTGTTGACCATCTGATGATGTCCATGTGTAGAGTCTTCTGTGTTGTTGGAAGAGTGTGTTTGCTATGACCAGTGCATTCTCTTGGTGAACTCTGTTAGCCTTTGTCCTGCTTCATTCTGTACTCCAAGGCCAAATTTGTCTGTCACTCCTGGTATTTCTTGACTTCCTACTTTTGCATTCCAGTCCCCTATAATGAAAAGGACATCTTTTTTGGCTGTTAATTCTAGAAGGTCTTCTTTGTCTTCATAGAACTGTTCAACTTCAGCTTTTTCAGCGTTACTGGTCGGGGCATAGACTTGGATTACTGTGATTTTGAATGGTTTGCCTTGGAAACAGAGATCATTCTGTCATTTTTGAGATTGCATGCAAGTACTTCATTTTGGACTCTTCTGTTGACTATGATGGCTATTCCATTTCTTCTAAGAGCTTCCTGCCCACAGTAGTAGAGATAATGGTCATCTGAGTTAAATTCACCCATTCCAGTCCATCTTAGTTCACTGATTCCTAGAATGTCAATTTTCACTCTTATTGTCTCCTGTTTGACCACTTCCAATTAACTTGATTCATGGACCTAACATTCCAGGTTCCTATGCAATATTGCTCTTTACAGCATCGGACCTTGCTTCTATCACCAGTCCCATCTACAACTGGGTGCTGCTTTTGCTTTTTCTCCATCCTTTCATTCTTTTTGGATTTATTTCTTCACTGATCTCCAGTAGCATATTGGGCACCTACCGATCTAGGGAGTTCATCTTTCAGTGTCCTATCTTTTTGCCTTTTCATACTGTTCATGGGGTTCTCAAGGCAAGAATACTGAAGTGGTTTGCCATTGCCTTCTCCAGGGAACCACATTCTGTCAGACCTCTCCACCATGACCTGTCTGTCTTGGGTGGCTCCACACAGCATGGCTTAGTTTCATTGAGTTAGACAAGGCTGTGGTCTGTGTGATGAGATTGGCTAGTTGTCTGTGATTTTGGTTTCAGTCTATCTGCCCTCTGATGCCCTCTCTCAGTGCCTACCATCTTACTTGGGTTTCCCTTACCTTGGTCGTGGGGTATCTCTTCATGGCTGCTCCAGCAAACAGCAGCTGCTGCTCTTTACCTTGGACGTGGGGTAGCTCCTCTCATAATTGACTAAAATATTATGCTAGCTGCAGGTATACAACAGTGTCATTCAATATTTTTATATATTAGAAAATAACCACAGTGGGCCTAACCACCATCGGTTATCATACATAGTTATTATGGTACTTTTGACTATATTCCTAGTGCCTTGTATATTTCATTCCAATGACTTACTTTATAACTGGAAGTTAATAACTCTTGATGTCTTACTTATTTCAGTCATCCCCTCCAACCCTTTCCATGCTGGCAACCAACTGTTCTCTGTATTAGTCTGTATCTGCTTTTTTTTTTTAATGCTTTTTCATTTCAAAACTTTTTTTTAGGTTACCCATATAATAAAATCATACAGTATTTGTCTTTTTCTGTCTAAATTGTTTCCTTTAGCATAATACCCACAATGGCCATCCATGTTATTGAAAATGGCAAGATTTCATACATCTTTTATAATTAATATTGCATTGTGTATATATACAATATATTATAATATAAAATATATATATTAATATATATAATATATATTAATTTATAATATATATATTCCTTATATACTCATCGACTAACAATTCATCTAATTGGAAGTTAGGTTGTGTCCATATCTTGGCTATCACGAATAGTGCTGCAGAGAATATAGGAGGGTATGCATGAGTGTATGCATGCTAAGTCACTTCAATCATGTCTTACTCTTTGAAACCCTATGACCTATAGCCCACAAAACTCCTCTGTCCATTTAATTTTCCAGGCAAGAATATTGGAGTGGGTTGCCATGCCTTTCTCCAGGGGATCTTCCCAACCCATGCAAGAAAGTTCTTTACCAATAGTGCCAGCTGGGAAGCCCATAGAGGTGTAAATATCTTTTAAAATTAGTGTTTTTGTTTCTCCAGAAAAAATACCCAGAAGTGGAATGAAGCATGGAAAATATTCCCTGGATTCTAGAGAGAGTTTGGCATTTACTGATTTTGGTCCTCTAGCTTCCAGTGTTATTGAGTCCTACTTGGTCTTCCTGCTGCACAACAGGCCAATGTATTGGAAGGACAAGGCATTAAGGCAAGGAATATGACTTTATTTGGATAGCTGTCAGGCCAAGAAGATTGAAGACTAATGTCTCAAAAATAACCATCTTATTGGGGTGCGGATGCCAGATTCTTTTATAGAACAGAGATGCTGGAGAAATGAGGAAACAAAATGAAAGGCCATTAATCTTGCAATATCTCCTAGAATGGCAAACCTCAGGTAGGTGATGTATTAATTTTTTCCATCCTGCTATTTACATGTAGATAGGATTATGTACAAAGGCACTTTAGTTTAACAGTAAGGCAGAGGGGCAGGGTTCTCTGAGGCAGGCCATTTCTTATAATTATAATAAGAAAAGCAATGGAAAGTAAGTCCAAGAAACAGTTCCAAGATGGAGTTAGAATTGGCTTTTCTCAGAACCACAACAGTAATAGAATAAATTTCAATTGTTACAGGCCACCCCTTTGCAGTACTTTGTTATAGCAGACCTAGAAACTTAATACAATGGTCAAGAATTTTTTTAAAAAGTACACTTAAAATGATGATTTCATTCTTAATTCATTCTTTATTTTTGTTTTTTTAAGTAACTAAATATGCATTTCAAGTATATTCTCCCTATATATACTATTCTCTCAGACTCATCTCTGATTCTTAAAATCTTTGTCATATATAATATGCCTGTTTTACAGTTCAGCTTCATACTATTCTCTGAAAAACAGACCAGACAATAAATTGAGAGAAGAGGTATTGTTGCAAAGAATACCGTAATGACTTTATTCAGAAAACTAGCAGACTGAGAAGATGATAGATGAGTGTCCCCAAGAACCATCTTCCCTGAATTCAAAATTCAAGCTTCTTTTATTCTAAAATGAGAGGTGGTGTGGCTGGTTGTTGCGGACTCCTTGGTGCTTGGCCAGTCCCCAGAGGGGATGTAATTTTCTTTTGTTCTTGGAGCTGTCCACTAGGTCTTGTCATAACATTCTTATAAACTTTAAACAAGACAAATGTTATATTTTGTTCTGCAAGTTTTTAATCTCTATATGAATGAAAAGTGTTATGCTATTAAAGGTCAAGCCTGGGAGGCAAAGCCTGGAGAAAGAGCTATTGTATTTATTACAGGCTATAGGCAACATCCTTTTGTTTGAGGAGATAAGTCACATAGCCAGTATGACTAAGCACAGGCAACAGAGCACAACTTATAGCTAAAGGAAGAGATTCAATACGCAATCACGTTGTTCTTCCCTGTGACATTCCCTCATACTGTATTACATTTACAGAAGTATATGTTCATAGAAATTTTACTTTAGCTTTATATTTAAAATATTTGGTTAATAATACAATAAATATTGCATGTGAATTGTATATAAGGTATGAAATCCTGCTCTTAGAACTTCTGAAAAAGAAATTGTCATTCCAATGAATAAAGAACGACCAGTCTTAAAAAGAGAATCAATCAACCCTAAGATCCATCCAAAGTGTCAGACCAATAACAGATTGGCACAGAAAACAGATTAGCGATAACTCAACAAATGTTTTGATCTTCTTTAGACTAGCATGCCATTTCTTTAGAAATTTAATTACAAGAATGCTAGAATTGTTCACTAGAAAATCAAGCCACAGGTTATTAAAGTTTAAAAGAGAAAAGTTCACGATTTACAGTTGGTTTGAGATTAGGGTAAGTGTTTTCTAAAACGGTTCATGCAGCTCACACTGAGTTCCAAAGGCAGAACACATTGTATTAATTTTAACTATATGTTTGAAGCCAGTTATTGTGAAACTTTTGTTGATAGTGTCCCTTTGTGGGATTGAAATAGGGTAGAATAACTCATGCTGCATTGTACCCGCATGGCTTCCTACTTAAGAATTAATTGCTAACATTTTGCCTTGTCCTTATGTGCATTATGCTCTAAACATAAGGACTTTTTATAATTAAGGGAAATTGCCAGTACTCTGGCCAGCAGAGTAAATGAAAACTTGTATTAACAACACTATAAAGCCCTGTGTTTGTGCAAGAAATTACAATAATGTCCTAAAACTCAATGTCAAGTTTTATTTCTACAATAATGATTTTTTTGGAGCTAATGCTTATTCAAGGACAGCATAACTGTGTGAATGTAGTAGGCAATGAGGTTATAGCTTTATCACTTCCAGAAGTCTCTTTGTATATGTGATAAAGAATATTATTCAATTATTTTTGAAATAAACTAGGCAATTATCAAAGTTTCTGTAAAATTCGGTATGCTTTCCAACTATTCTTAATTTCCCAGATATCAGGGGTAGGTTTAGGGGGAAGAGAAAAAGTAAGGCAGGAAGGAGAGTGTGTATAAGCTGTATTTTTCAGAAATTCTGTTTATTTCACAAAATTATTTATTTTATTAAGTTATTTGCTGGGAGAAATATCAATAACCTCAGATACGCAGATGACACCACCCTTATTGCAGAAAGTGAAGAAGAACTAAAGAGCCTCTTGATAAAAGTGAAAGAGGAGACTGAAAAAGTTGACTTAAAGCTCATCATTCAGAAAACAAAGATCATGGCATCCGGTCCCATCACTTCATGGCAAATAGATGGAGAAACAGTGGAAACAGTGGCTGCCTTTATTTTTCCAGGTTCCAAAATCACTGCAGATGGTGATTGCAGCCATGAAATTAAAAGATGCTTACTCCTTGGAAGGAAAGTTATGACCAACCTAGATAGCATATTAAAAAGCAGAGACATTACTTTGTCAACAAAGGTCTGTCTAGTCAAGGCTATGGTTTTTCCCATGGTCATGTATGGATGTGAGAGTTGGACTATAAGGAAAACTGAGTGTAGAAGAATTGATGCTTTTGAACTGTGGTGTTGGAGAAGACTCTTGAGAGTCCCTTGGACTGCAAGGAGATCCAACCAGTCCATCCTAAGGGAGATCAGTCCTGGGTGTTCATTGGAAGGACTGATGTTGAAGCTGAAACTCCAATACTTTGTCCACCTCATGTGAAGAGCTGACTCATTTGAAAAGACCCTGATGCTGGGAAAGATTGAGGGCAGGAGGAGAAGGGGACGACAGAGGATGGCATGGTTAGATGGCATCACCGCCTCAATGGCCAGGGTTTGGGTGGACTCCGGGAGTTGGTGATGGATAGGGAGGCCTGGTGTGCTGTGATTCATGGGGTCACAAAGAGTCGGACATGACTGAGCAACTGAACTGAACTGACTGTTATCATTTATATGCAGTATCACACACAAAGCTTAGGCATGGAAGTCTATTTATGAGTTTACAAATGTGTATACCCATGTACTCTATGCCCCAAATAAATTATAGAATGTTTCTGTCACTCACAAATGTCGCTTGTACACCTTCCAGTCAATTGTCATCCCCTCTGACCCTGCTGTCTTTCCAACCATTGTTCTGACATTTTTCACTATTGACTAAATTTACCATTCCTGGAATATTATATAAAAGAATCACTGGGTATACACTTTTGCATCTGACTTTTTTACTCAACATATTGTTCTTTGAATTTAATCCATGTTGCTACACACTTCCCTAGTTCATTCACTTATTGCTGGATAGTATTCTTTCATGTGAACAATCAAAAACTTGCCTAAATGTTTTCATGCCATTGGACATTTTGGTTGTTTCCTATTTTGAGCTATTATGAAAAAAAGCAGCTTTGAACATTTATGTGTGTGTCTGTGAGCTCATGATTTATCTTGGGAAATACCTACATATGGAATTTCTGAGTCATGAAGTGGGTATAAATTTATGGAAAAAGAATGTCAGATTAATACTTAACATGACCATACAATTTTACCTTTCTACAAGTATCCATCTCTACCTATATCCTTCTCTATTACGTTTTCACCAGTATTTATTGTTGTCATAATTTAAAAGATTTTACCACTGCAGTCAGTGTGATGGTATCTCAATGTGGTTTCAATTTGCGCTTCTTTAATGACTAATAACAAAACACTTTTTATGTGCATAAATGTAAGAGCAATCCTTCATTGTCCCATGATAAGGTAGACACTCTAGTTTTCTTGAGATTTACCTGTTTCTATTGTAAACTGTATACTGTTAAATCTCGATTTTTGAAAAAACGCAGTCTGTAATTTGTCTTTTAATTGTGCTGTGTTGTTGAATTACATTTAGTGCAATTATCTACATAGCTATACTTAGAAGCTTCCCTGGTAACTCAATCAGTAAAGAATTTGCCTGCCATGCAGGAGACCCAAGTTTGATCTCTAGGTCAGGAAGATCCCCTGGAGAAGGAAATGCCAATCTATTCCAGTATTCTTGCCTGGAAAATCCCATGGACCGAGGAGCCTGGCAGGTTATAGTCCATGAGGTCACAAGAGTCAGATGCAACTTATCAACTAAATCAGCACTACATCATACTTAATTCTAATCAAGCTATTTTTTTCTATGTATCCAATTTCTTCTTGGTGACATTTTCTTCTTTTTCTAGATAGTGTTTGATACACTAAATACTTTTTTACTGCATTGACTTATTGAATATGTATCTTGTTTTAAATTTGTAGTGATACTTTAAGTGTTTACAGTAACCATTGATTTATTAAAGTTTACCTCAAAATAATATTATTCCATATTTGTTGTAAGAATCTTAAATTACTATTTTTCCAGCTCCCATTCTTTGTGCCATTATCATACAAACTAGTACAGCCACTATGGAGAACAGTATGGAGATTCCTCAAAAAACTGGAAATAGAACTGCCCTATGATCCAGCAGTCCTCGGGCATACACACCGAGGAAACCAGAATTGAAAGAGACACATGTACTCCAATGTTCATTGCAGCACTGTTTATAATAGCCAGGATGTGGAAGCAACCTAGATGTCCATCTGCAGACGAATGGATAAGAATGTTTTGGTACATATACACAATGGAGTATTACTCAGCCATTAAAAAGAATGCATTTGAATCAGTTCTAATGAGGTGGATGAAACTGGAGCCTATTATACGGAGTGAAGTAAGCCAGAAAGAAAAACACCAATACAGTATACTAACACATATATATGGAATTTAGAAAGATGCAAATGATAACCCTGTATACGAGACAGCAAAAGAGACACAGATGTATAGAACAGTCTTTGGGACTCTGTGGGAGAGGGTGAGGGTGGGATGATTTGGGAGAATGGCATTGAAACATGTATGTTGTCATATGTGAAACTAATTGCCAGTTCAGGGTTGATGCATGTTACAGGATGCTCGGGGCTTGTGTGCGGGAATGACCCAGAGGGAGGATAAAGGGAGGAGGGAGGTGGGAGGGGGGTTCAGGAAGAGGAACTCATGTACACCCGGGGGGGGGTTCATACCAATATAATATTGTAAAATAATTAGCCTCCAATAAAAAAAAAACCCATTACCAGTTCAGTCGCTCAGTCCTCTCTGACTATATTTGTGACCCAATGGACTGCAGCACACCAGGTTTCCCTGTCCATCACCAACTTGCAGAGTTTACTCAAACTCATGTCCATCGAGCTGGTGATGCCATCCAACCATCTCATCCTCTGTCGTCCCCTTGTCCTCCCACCTTCAATCTTTCCCAGCATCAGGGTCTTTTCCAATGAGTCGGTTTTTCCCATCAGGAGGCCAAGGTACTGGAGTTTCAGCTTCAGCATCAGTCCTTCCAATGAATATTCAGGGCTGATCTCCTTTAGGATGGACTGGTTTGATCTCTTCGCAGTCCAAGGGACCTTTAAGAGTCTTCTCCAACACCACAGTTCAAAAGCTTCAATTCTTTGGTGCTAAGCTTTCTTTATAGTCTAACTCTCACATACATATATCACTACTGGAAAAACCATAGCTTGGACTAGACAGACCTTTGTGGGTAACGCCTCTGTTTTTTTAATATGATGTCTAAGTTGGTCATAGCTTTTCTTCCAAGGAGCAAGAGTCTTTTAATTTCATGACTGCAGTCACCATCTGCAGTGATTTTTTTGAGCCCCCCAAAATAAAGTCTCTCATTGTTTCCATTTTTTCCCCATCTATTTGCCATGAAGTTATGGGACTAGATGCCATGATCTTAGGTTTCTGAATGTTGAGTTGTAAGCCAACTTTTTCACTCTCCTCTTTCACTTTCATCAAGAGACTCTTTAGGTCTTCTTCCCTTTCTGCTATAAGCATGGTGTCATTTGCATTTCTGAGGTTATTGATATTTCTCCCAGCACTCTTGATTCTAGCTTGTGCTTCATCCAACCTGGCATTTTTGCATGATGTACTCTGCATATAAGTTAAATAAGCAGGGTGACAATATACAGCCTTAACATACTCCTTTCCCGATTTGGAGCCAGTCCATTGTTCCATGTCAAGTTCTAACTGTTGCTTCTTGAACTCATATAGATTTCTTAGGAGGCAGGTCAGGTGGTCTGGTATTCCCATCTCTTTAAGAACTTTCCACAGTTTGTTGTGATCCACACAGTCAAAGGATTTGGCATAGTCAAAAATTCGAAAGAAGATGCTTTTCTGGAAATCTTTTGCTTTTTCGATGATCCAGCGGATGTTGGCAATTTGATATCTGGTTCCTCAGTCAGTCTCTCCCATCGGGAAGCTTCCATAAACTTCTTATCCTTATCCATCAGAAGGCAAACAGAATGAAAACCACAATCACAGAAAACTAAGCAAACTAATCACATGGACCACAGTCTTGTCTAGCTCAATGAAACTATGAGCCATGCCATGTAGGGCCACCCAAGATGGACGGGTCATGGTGGAGAGTTCTGACAAAATGTGGTCCACTGGAGAAGGGAATGGCAAACCACTTTAGTACTGTTGCCTTGAGAACCCCATGAACAGTATGGAAAGGCAAAAAATTATGACACTGAAAAACCCATTTATTGAGGTATAATTGACAAACAAAAAGTTTTACATATTTAATGTATACAAATTGATGAGTTTGGAGATAAGTATGTATCTATGAAACCATTACCTCATTCTATGCTGTAAACATCTTCAGTTCAGTTCAGTCACTCAGTCGTGTCCGACTCTTTGCAACCCCATGAATCATAGCACACCAGGCCTCCCTGTCCACCAACTCCCGGAGTTCACTCAAACTCATGTCCATCGAGTCTTTGATGCCATCCAGCCATCTCATTCTCTGTCGTCCCCTTCTCCTCCTGCCCCCAATCCCTCCCAGGATCAGAGTCTTTTCCAGTGAGGCAACTCTTCGCATGAGGTGGCCAAAGTATTGGAGCTTCAGCTTTAGCATCAGTCCTTCCAATGAAGACCTAGGACTGAGCTCCTTTAGAATGGACTGGTTAGATCTCTTTGCAGTCCAAGGGACTCTCAAGAGTCTTCTCCAACACAACAGTTCAAAAACATCAATTCTTCGGTGCTCAGCTTTTTTCACAGTCCAACTCTCACATCCACACATGACCACGGGAAAAACCATAGCCTTAACTAGATGGACCTTTGTTGGCAAAGTAATGTCTCTGCTTTTTAATATGCTATCTAGGTTGGTCATAACTTTCCTTCCAAAGAGTAAGCATCTTTTACTTTCATGGCTGCAATCAGCATCTGCAGTGATTTTGGAGCCCCCCAAAATAAAGTCTGACACTGTTTCCACTGTTTTTCCATTTATTTCCCATGAAGTGATGGGACCAGATGCCATGATCTTTGTTTTCTTAATATTGAGCTTCAAGCCAACTTTTTCACTCTCCTCTTTCACTTTCATCAAGAGGCTTTTTAGTTCCTCTTCACTTTCTGCCATAAGGGTGGTGTCATCTGCATATCTGAGGTCATTGATATTTCTCCCAGCAATCTTGATTCCAGCCTGTGCTTCTTCCAGCCCAGCGTTCCTCATGATGTACTCTGCATATAAGTTAAATAAGCAGGGTGACAATATACAGCCTTGATGTTCTCCTTTTCCTATTTGTAACCAGTCCATTGTTCCATGTCCAGTTCTAATTGTTGCTTTTTGACCTGCATACAGGTTTCTCAAGAGGCGGGTCAGGTGGTCTGGTATTCCCATCTCTTTCAGAATTTTCCACAGTTTTTTGTAAGCTTCAAGTTTGCTCCTGTCTTCTTTCCTATTTTTTTTTTTTTACATTATATTATATACTGGAAAACACACCCTTACTTTTACATACGTTTTAAATTCTGTAATAGAGTATCTTAACGTCTGAAGAAATAAACAGTGCTCAGTATTTTTATATTTTTCGCGTATTTACCATTTCTGCTTTCCATTTCTTCTGGAAGCTCAGATTTTGTCTGAAAACCTTTAGCTTCTTCCTGAAGAACTTCCTTCAACAGTTTTATTGTATAGGTCTTCTAATAGTATATTCTTTAATTTTTGTCTGAAAATGTAAACAGTTCTTTTTCAATTAGAATAATTTTTTACTTGAAAAAGAATTCTAGGTCAAAAGTTCGGTTTTGTTATTTTGTTTTGTATCAGCTTCTTAAGATTATCATTTCAGTGGTTTCCATTTAGTTTCTTGTGGGAATTTTAGTAGTTGATGTTATTTTTAACTCAATGATCTATATTTTCACTCCTCTAATTTTAAGTGATCTTTGTCTTTAGTTACCAGCCTTTTATGAAATGATTTTTCAGTTTGATTTTATTTATGTTCATCTTACATGAAAATTGGTTTGCTCTTTTTGAGGATTATTTTATTTATTAGACATACAATACTCACTTGTGCATGGTGTTTACTTTTGATCTAGTTTACCTGTAATACTATAGAGAGAACTTTTTGAGGTTACTTTTGAACTAGTTTAGCCCTTAATATGGAGAGAGCTTTCTGTGAATTTTGGATTCCCTGCTGATTGCTGGGGAATCAGATTATTTCAAACATAATTATCTTCTAGCCTTTTATAAGTTCCAGGGGTACACATCTCACAGTCCCTGGATGATGGTTCTTATGCCAGTATTTGTTTTGTTTCGTTTTCCCCAATAGTTGTTCTCTTTTTAGCCTCATGCAAAGAGTAGGCAAGTATGGGATACAGCCCAAAACTCAAGGGAAGACTGTTACTTACTTATGAATCTTTTCCTCTGCCCAGCTACTTCTTCTTTAGTACTTCATTCTGCAATGTTTGAACATCTTAGTCATTCTAACTCTGATCTTAGCATAACAAGACTAAGCACATATTTTATATGCTTCTACTGTCTCATAGCATCTGTGTTCAGTTGTGTCCGATTCTTTGTGGCCTGATGGATTGTAGCACACCAAGCTCCTCTGTCTATGGAATTTTCCAGGCAAGAATACTGGAGTGAGTTGTTATTTCCTACTCCAGGGCATGTTCCTGACTCAGGGATCGAACTGGTGTCTCCTGCGTTAGTAGGTGGATTCTTTACCACTGCACCACCTGGGAAGCCCTACACATGCTATGGTTTAGATATGTGACTAGGCAGAGGGTTAGGATAATCATGGAGATCATCTCATTTAGCAACTTATATCACATATTATATTTTTAAACTGTCTACTGCTCAACATCAATACTCATTTATTTTGTGTTTCTGAACAGTTATTGAGTTGTTTATGATAAAAGGCTTTCCAGGTGGCACTAGTGGTAAAGAACCTTCCTGTTAGCAGGAGACATAAGAGACACAGGTTCAATCCCTAGGTCGGGAAGATCCCCTGGAGGATCTAGACAGGGGAGCCTGGATAGCTACGGTCCATAGGGTTGCAAAGAGTCAGATGAGACTGAAGTGACTTTGCACACACATGATGAAAGGACTTGTATTTATTACAAGCTCAGGACTGGAGGTATAACTGGTTGTAGAGTTTCAATTATGAATGCCTATTTCTGAATTTTAAGTTTATTAGTTTTATTATGCTATTGAAATCACCAAAACTGTTTGTTAGAAACACTGGCTACAAGAATATATTAATATATTTGTGAACCCCTTCCTGTTTTATATCCCAGAGTTTAATAAAATTAAGTCATGTAATTACACAATTTCAATATACAGTGTGACTCAATGCATGCACTCAATCATTTTGTTATTAATCTCTCTTCCATGACATTGTGATAATTAATATTGTGAATCTAATTGATTGGCCCACCAGGGGCCTAGAAAGTCAGTTAAACATTATTTCTGAGTGTGTCTATAATGGCATTTCTGCATGAAATCAGTAGACTGAGTAAAGCATATTGCTCTTCCCAATATGGGTAATCATCATTCAATCCACAAGACCTGAATTAAATAAAAGCTGAGTAAGAAAAAATTATTTCTTCCTGACTGTCTTTGAGATAGGATGTAGGTCTTCATCTGCCTCCATACTTGGACTCGCACCCTCATCTCTCCTGGCTCTCAGACTCTTAGACTAGGATTGGAAATTACACCACCTGTTTTCCTGACTTGGAACCAAGATTGGAGTTATATCATTCATTTTCCTGGGTCTTTCTATTAAAAGCTGCACATCTTGGATTTTTCACTCTCCATATTTGCTTAAGACAAGTTTCAATTATATATATGCTGCTGCTACTGCTGCTAAGTCACTTCAGTCGTGCCCGACTCTGTGTGACCCCATAGACGGCAGCCCACCAGGCTCCCCCGTCCCTGGGATTCTCCAGGCAAGAACACTGGAGTGGGTTGCCATTTCCTTCTCCAATGTGTGAAAGTGAAAAGTGAAAGTGAAGTCACTCAGTCGTGTCCGACCCTTAGCGACCCCACGGACTGCAGCCTACCAGGCTCCTCCATCCATGGGATGTTCTAGGCAAGAGTACTGGAGTGGCTTGCCATTGCCTTCTCCGGATAGTGGGTCCAAATACCTTAAATATCCAAATTTAGTAGTCATTTATGCATTATGGTAAAACATACTTCAGTCATATTTTGTTATGCTACATGTAGTTGACCACTGGTAGTGAACTAGAAGTTCGAGTGCTAGTCATAATTTAATCAGTATGACTCTCATTTCCTTTCTACATATTCATATTTCTTTTTACCAATTGTATTAATTAAGAATTATTATGAGCTAACTGGAGGGACTGATGCTAAAGCTGAAACTGCAATACTTTGGCCACCTCATGCGACGAGTTGACTCACTGGAAAAGACTCTGATGCTGGGAAAGGTTGGGGGCGGGAGGAGAAGGGGACGACCGAGAATGAGATGGCTGGATGGCATCACCAACTCTGTGGACATGAGTTTGGGTGTACTCCGGGAGTTGGTGATGGACAGGGAGGCCTGGCGTGCTGTGATTCATGGGGTCGCGGAGAGTCAGACACGACTGAGCGACTGAACTGAACTGAACTGAATGAAAATGTCAGAGAAAGCAATGGCAACCCACTCTAGTACTCTTGCCTGGAAAATCCCATGTACGGAGAAGGCTGGTAGGCTGCAGTCCATGGGGTCGCTAAGAGTCGGACTTCACTTTCACTTTTCACTTTCATGCATTGGAGCAGGAAATGGCAACCCACTCCAGTGTTCTTGCCTGGAGAATCCCAGGGACAGGGGAGCCTGGTGGGCTTCCATCTACGGGGTCGCACAGAGTCGGACACAACTGAAGCAACTTAAAAAAAAAAAGAAAATGTAGAGTGTTTGAAAGGAGCTAATATGTCTGGGAAAATATTGCCTGGAGATGTTCATTTCATACCTCAAGATGTGAAAATACATAAGATCCTTGAAGATAGAAGCCACATCTGTGTTTTTCAAAGGTGTGTTTTCGTAATCAGTCCTGGTATCTAGTACATTGTGTGTCCACTTAGTGCTTATTGCATGACTGAAGTTCACAAAATGCGTTCTATGCAGTCTTTATTGTATTGGGCATTACAACGAACATTTTATTCTTGAAAAAAGGGGGATTAAGGTTTACTCTACTTTATCAAATTATAGAGTGCTATCTATAAACAAAATGTGCTTAAATATTTGAAAATTATGATAGAAGAATAAACTGACACACAGAATAGTGGCTGAATTCAATTTCTGATTATGCTGATGTCTCCATTCAAAGTTTATTATGAAAGGAAGGAGACAAATTAACTTAACTTTTAAGTAACGATATTTAAAGATAAATATTTTTAGGTAAACACTGGAAAAACTATATATAAAAATGATTTGATGGCTTAAACTTTCACATGACCAAAGTTCTCACTTCTAAACAATGTCATTTTTTCCTGTCTTTTAAAAACTGGCAGAGCATTTCACTCTTGTCATTTTTTCTTTAGATTTGTTCCTTAAACTGCTCTGAATTAGTAGTACACTACTTTTTGTACTGAAATCATATCAAATTGCTTTAGTTTTCATATTTTGTAATATTTTATCATTTGTTACTCTGTATTTTAAATGAAATATTTATATATCAAAATAAAAATAATACTTTGTATATGTGAAAATCAACACATGCACAAAATAAAACATTCTGCTGGAGCAGAGGCTGTATTTTCTTCTTATATATATGTGTGTGTGTGTGTGTGTTTGTGTGTGTATTCCTGAAGAATAAACTTGTCTGCACACAGCAGTCATATTATGTGTATTATTAAATGACAGATAGTTAGGTTCATTATTTGTGAAAGTCAGTCTTCAATGTTTATCTAAATCAAGTTTAATCCTCAAACAATTATTTAAAAATTACAATAAAAAAGGTATACAGAATTTTAATTTTTAGAAGAGAATTGGAAATAACACTGCAGATATTAGAGGAGACACATGGCATTAGTGATAAACAGAAGATGTACTGGGCATGTTATTACTTCCAGGTGCCTGTCATCTTATTTAATCCTCATAATAATTAAGGTAGGTATCATTATTGCTTCTGCTTTTCAAATGAGGTAACTGAGGGCTAGAGAAGTTAAAATCTTGCTAATAATCACACAATTAGTAAGTGGCACAGCCAGGAATGAAACTCAGTTTGGTACAACTCCAGATTTTGCAGTCATTGCCACAATAGGAAATGTTAGCCTAAGTGGCTTTAACTTATAAATGATTAGACAGAGAGAAGAAATTGTTTTACATATTTTACATAAGTCCTAAGATGCCATAGAAATAGTAAAATGTTAAAAAAAATGACTTTTTTTTCTATAAACATGAATTTAAAAACTGAGTATTTCTGAGGGACCTGAATTCAAATACAATCTTACACAGGGTGTACAAGTGCTCTAACAGAAATTCTAGAACTGAATAGCACCTGCTGCTGCTGCTGCTAAGTCACTTCAGTCGTGTCCGACTCTGTGTGACCCCATAGACGGAAGCCCACCAGGCTCCCCCGTCCCTGGGATTCTCAAGGCAAGAACACTGGAGTGGGCTGCCAAATTCCTCAACTCGTTTATGTCCAGGCATTTAACTCTATTTTCTATCATATCTCAACTCAACCTTGAAAAACAATTTCCAAGACTCTTCAATATGAAGAGAATGTGCCCCAATAATATAAGCATGCAAGTATTTTTTCTTCTTGTTAATTCCATAACTTTAGTCTGATAATGATTCAGGTATCAAATTGTCTTCATGTAAAAGTTTATTTTTTTTTCAACTTGTAGCTAAGAATTTTCAAATAATGATTTTTTAAAAAATTAGCTTTACAAAAAGATTCTAAATTTGTCACGCTTATGTGATAATTTGAAGTTTGTATTCTTTTCCAGATATGTAAGTGTATGTATTGAAAACATTTTCAAAAAATAATAGAATCTTAGTAAATAATTTAATCACTCTTTTTACTGTGTAAGGCATATTGCGATATCCCTTATAAGTTGGCTAAGTGGGATCTCCTACAAAAAAAAGAGGCACACTGCCCAGTGGGCAGAGAGCTAGAGTTAGAGATAGCTGCAGATTTGGAGGAAAGTCAAGGCTTCCCTCTTGGGTCAATGGTAAAGAATTTTCCTGCAATGCTGACTACATGGGTTCAATCCCTGGATCATGAAGAACCCATGGAGAAGGAAATTTCAACCCACTCCAGTATTCTTGCCTAGGAAATTCCAGGGATGGAGGAGCCTAGAGGGCTATAATCTATAGGGTCACAAAGAGTTGGACATGACTTTGAGGCTAAACAACACAGAGAAAAAAGTCAAAGTGTGAGTAACTAGAAACTTGTGAGGTTGTTAAGATTAACTTTCTGAACAAACATTAATTTGCATTAAAATTCTCCAGAAAAAGAAAATAAATAATATATATGTATATACACACATTTGAACAGATTTCCTATGAAGAAATGGCACCTGTGATTAGGTCCTGAAAAGTCCCATGATCTGTTGTCCTCAGTCTGGACACCCAAGAAAGCCACTGGTTTCATTCTGGTGCAAGTCAGAAGACCTGAGATCCAGGGGAGCCAGATGTGTAAATCCCAGTCCAAAGACAGGAGAAGACCTATGTTCTAGCTCAGTTGGGCAGGCAGGCAGGGAGAGGGGGCAAATTCCTCTTTCTTTCATATTTTGGTTCTATTCAAGGTCTCAACAGATTAGATGATGCCCACTCACATTGTGGAGGTTGATCTACTTTAGTAAGTCCACTGATTCAAATGCTAATCTCATCTGGAAACACCTTCACAGACCCAATGAGAAATAATGTTTAACTTGGGCACCCCTGAACCATTCAAGTTTAGACATAAAACAAACCATCACAGCATGGATATGAGTTAAATAAAGACAACTATTAGCCAGCTGAAGTAGGAGGAAGCATCTTCTGGAAAAAAGAGTAAGCAAAGATCCAGAGAAGCTCTTAGTATTTTCTGACACAGTAAATAAATAAATGAATGCTGCACTAAACAACATAATTTCTCTGGAAACTATAGAAATCAAGTGTGCTGGGTCATGAAGTGTCAGGAAGGATAAAAGATGAGTTTTGCACAATGGACAAGACTCAAATGATGTAGTGTCTTCTTAGAGGAGCTTTATCTTTATCCTACAATTGAAGGTTAGTTATTTAAGGAAGTGATGAGGGATTGTCCCATCTATACCTCCTGGGATAATACTGGAGAGAGATAAAGCATTTAGAATGCAAGGAATGCTGGGACTCTAAATGCATGGAGGATATGGCAGGATAAAGAAGGATGAAAAAATAAACAACAAATTCCTAACTTGTGAAATAAGGTATATATTGTAATATCATTACCAGAAGGGAGAACTCTGTCGTAGTTTAATAAGAACAGTAAAAAAATATTTCAGGTAGAAATAACAGCAGGAAGTTCGATATATGAGTAAGGCATTTAAATTTGGAAATATATGAGTATACATGAATGTGAGAATCTAAAGTGTCTTTATGACTATTATATCGATAGCTATGGAAGTTGGGTGGATCAATAATGGCAAAAAATAAAATTTGAGGAACAGAGTCTAGGCAACTTAGAAAATGATTAAGGGGCTATTTCATTCAGTAGTCAAACATTCCAGACATGTTTCATATTTTTGAAAGTGAATAACCTTAATTTTCCTGTTTTTCCCAAGTCATCTGTCAAGTTGCTTACATTCAGGGAGATCTGTTGGTGATTCCTAGCACCGAGGCTAACACAGTGAGGACTGTGCTGTGTGTGAAATCCTGGTTGAGAATATGCCTCTGGGTAATTTTTCACTGCGAACATCTAATATAATTTTAGGAAATTGATTGTTAGGCCCTTAATTATAGTGACAGATGCCAGGAGGTTAAATAGACCTGAATGTTCACAAATCTGAAAACCACTTCAAAAACGATAAAGATAGAGGAAGTATAAAGATAGACAGTTTGTTATTTTAGTGGATCTTTACAACTTTTCCATAAAAATCATATAGATCCAAACAGATCCTTTACACAGCCGGGGAGAGTATAAGAATGTGACTGTAAGAAAAAGGGGATACACAAACAAAACCTAATTTAAGTCATTCAATTACCCATGTTTGACGACATTCCACTCTGCATACCAAATGTCTCTTGGCTTCAGTGTTAAAGCTGGATTGAGGGAGATCTTTGGCAGGCCATCATTGTCTTAGTGTAATCAGGCACTTAGCAACCCTGACATTGGCTGCTGGCATTCTTTGTTTGGAAATAGCAGTTGATTCCACAATGAACTAGTTGATTGCTAATTTTGTGCTCTAATGCAGAGAAGCAGGGGGCCCCCATACTGCACTTAAATCCAGATGTCAGTGTGCTACCAAGATATGTTATTTAAAGATTATTTTCACTCACTTAGTGTTTCTATAGAGATTTTATAGTGTGCATTTTCTCAGACCCTTTGGCTCTTAACTTTTTCCATACTGATAAAGAAAGGTTATAATTACTTTTATAGATCTTCCCTGAACTACAGACAAATATTAGAAGAATGAGCATATTACTTACTGATAGAATTAACGCAACAAATGTGAGTAACATAGCAGAAATCTTATGATATGACGAGACTTAAAGGAGCATATAAGCTAAAAAGTTTAACATTTAAGGGAGGTTCAGCAGGGAGGGGAGTTTTAAATAGTGTGAGTGAACCTCAAACAGTTAGCTGAATGATGAGTGAAATAAAACGATCTGCCTCCCTGGGTAAGAGGGAACTCTTCAGTAAACTACCCACAGGTATCATTTGTACCATCTCCTCTCCTGGGTCTGAAACCTGCTGTCCTACACTTCAGAATTGGAATTGCTAGTCTCCATAATCTTGTGTGTCAGTTCCTTATAATACATCATATAGATGTAAATATTTATGTAAAATATATAAATATCTAAATATTATATATAATACATAAATATAAAATATATATCTGAAGATATTTATAAATCATATCACATTTTACATAGGGGATTCCCAGGTGGCTTGGGCTTCCCCAGTGACTCAGTGGGTAAAGAATTCACCTACAATGCAGGAGACATTAAAGACACTAATTTGATCCCTCCATCAAGAAGATTCCCTGGAGAAGGAAATGGCAACCCACTCCAGTATTCTTGCCTGGGAAATCCCACGGACAAAGGAACCTGACAGGCTAGAGTCCAAAGGGTTGTGAAGAGTTGGACATGACTGAGCAACTAAGCAATACATCCCATGTGGCGCAGTGGTAAAGAATCCACTTACCAATATAAGAGACACAAATTTGATCCCTAGAATTGGGAAGACCCCCTGCAGTAGGAAATGGTAACCCATTTCAATATTCTTGCCTGGAAAATCCCATGGAGAAAGGAACCTGGTGAGCTACAGTCCATGGGATCACAAAGAGTCAGACACAACTGAGCACACACACATACACGCACACACATACCTCTTCCATATGATTTATATATGCATATATATATTTAATGGTTCTGTTTCTCTGGAGAACAGACTAAAACAGACTCTTTACTTATTTTTCTATCCAGTGTAAATTAGCATTGAAATTCTCAGTCAATTTACCAACTTTTTTTTCAGTCATTTATGTAGGCCTGAATAAAATTTATCTGTATCCTGCATGCAAAATTTCCATCTACTTACAATGAATAAGCGCACTGGCAGAAGCTTTCATTCATAGGGATTGCCAAATTTGAGCTCCTGGATCCCCGCCAGATTCTAAGCAATGAGGCAATGCATATTGTAACACAGCGCTGCTGGGGAAGACATCCAGCAAGACAGATGACAGGGAGATGACAGCTGCGATATGGTGAGGTGAGGAGGGAAACCACCAGTGCACAGCGTGCAGGAGAAATGCTGCAAGTGCTCACTGAGGCACAACTTCACACAACATGACACAGCAATGGGGTGTGGAGAAACAGCAGTGGACAGGCTGTCTTCGGCAACAGTAATTGTAAATGGGTGACTCACGTATAGTAAAGGCATCAGTTACTCCACAGGGAGAAGGGAAGTGACACTGCATAAAAGCATCAGCTCTCATAGAAAATAATATTTTCCATGAGAAAGGTTGACATTTATGAGGTGTGTAAAGGGAATCAGTCATCCTTGAAGCACATTTATACAAATAAACAACAATGGTGCTTCCATTTTTGTTTTAAATGCAAAGATCAGTTTAGCACAAATAATATTTGTTACTGGGGTAGAACAAGCACTTTTAGTTTTATTTTTTATAAGTGAAGTTGAGAGGTATGCATTTTACAAATACGACAAGGAAAAATCCTTAATGAAATTCTAATTACATGAGCAGTATAACAGGATACTTGGTGTTATTTACATTAAATACTTTTCACTATTTCTCTTTTATGTTGATTCTCTATTCAACTTCAAGTGGTAGTAGCTAGCTTTATTGAATTGTATGTTTTGCAGCTTTCAAAAATTATATAACACCAGTGAGAGTTGGACTGTGAAGAAAGATGATCGCCGAAGAATTGATGCTTTTGAACTGTGGTGTTGGAGAAGACTCTTGAGAGTCCCTTGTACTGCAAGGAGATCCAACCAGTCCGTTCTAAAGGAGATCAATCCTGGGTGTTCATTGGAAGGACTGAAGCTAAAGCTGAAACTCCAATACTTTGGCCACCTCATGCGACGAGTTGACTCACTGGAAAAGACTCTGATGCTAGGAAAGGTTGGGGGTGGGAGGAGAAGGGGACGACAGAGAATGAGATGGCTGGATGGCATCACCGACTCTGTGGACATGAGTTTGAGTGAACTCCGGGAGTTGGTGATGGACAGGGAGGCCTGGCGTGCTGTGATTCATGGGGTCGCGCAGAGTCGGACACGACTGAGCGACTGAACTGAACTGAATGTTCAATAATACGTTTTTTCAGAACTATAGGCTATTAAATAAAGAAACTCATACATAAATGTTTGTATGACATAATGAATGACCATTAAATCTTCTGTTAGTGTCTTTGTGATGGTGATGTGAGAGTTGCTGAGTAACAAGGATGCTATGGAAAATGCCCTAAAGCATTATTTTTAGTTCCTTAATTCAGTCGTTTAAAGAATTCAAGATACTCTTGGGCCCCTTAAAAGTATTGATATAAATGATATATTGATTTATATCTTTATCGATATAAATGATCTAGGACACTTTGTGGCAATTTTAATTCAGAAAGGATCAAAATTTAATAGAAATTTATTTTCTGCCCTTTCTTTTATAGGAAGAATTGAGGTTCCAAAGTTTAGTGCATTTGTCCATGTTATTTAACTTGCCAAATATTACATTGCCAAAGTGCCATGTGTTTATGACTTTTAACTTTGTTTTTCTTCTCAATGTGAAAATCACCTTTTTTCCTACGTTTAAAATACTGATATATAATTTGCTTCCTTGGGATATGTTCCTGAACTTGCAATAATTAAAAAAATAGGACATGGAGGGCTAAAGGGTAGGTGGAAACTATGCATTTAATCCTCATGGGATTCATGACATTGTGGACGCAAAGTAAATATAAAAGACCTCGTTAAAATATAAGAACATGTGGTGGAACAAAGATTTATTGAAGTTAAGAAAATATGGAAACAACATTTCCAACTGAGATTTTCAGGGCTTGTTTTAGAGAAGGTAAAAATTGCCTTCGGATGCAAGAATTGGTAGAGTCTTGACAAAAACTGATTATAACAAGTATTTATTCTTTATTCATCCTCTATATATAATGAGGAAAACATCAATACATCATGAACTGACATGAGAATTGTTATTATATTTTGAGAAGATACTTTTAGAAACTTCCTGAGGTAGAAAGTGAAATTGAGAGGACACCAGCAGGATCCACAGTAATCCAACGTGATGAAAGAAGAGGATAATTTGGGAGTTGATCTTAAGAGAGTGAATGTCAGAAGCCAGGGATATCACATAGCAAGGATTAACTTTTAGAATGATTCTGAGGAGAATTTCTTGGCTTCAATAAAAACTTTTCCTTATAAACTCTCCTAATCTTCGGTTAATGAATTCTTATATTTTGTTTGTCATTCATTTTGTATGGCTATTGCACTGATGTATTCCATTGAAGATAAAGTATGTTCAAAATCAGAATCCAACCTTCAGGAGGAATTATTATTATGGCCTTTTCCAGTGAATTCAAAGACATTTGAAAACAGCTTTGACTTACTTAGTTCAAAGAATAGAGGTCTGAGGAGCTGTTAAAGAAATTGCTCTAGATACTGAACCAGTGGCTGACATCTGAATATGTGTGTATGTGTGAAAAAATTTGTGTTTTACTATCTTTACAAATAAAATGGTATATTGTTAATAGTACTAATTTCTTGGTATGTAGAGATAGTTCAGGTTGTGTCAAAATCAACTATCTTCATGTGATAAAGTATCACTAGAAAAATGTGTTATACATAAACATGAGAAAAGAATTTCAAAATTATCATTGACACAATAAAATAATTCTATATCTGGAAAAATATTGGAGATATAATTGCATAACTCTAATTTCAAAATTGACTTCTCATTCAAAAATATCAATAAGTAGCTGATACGTCACTTCAGATGCCAGCCCCGGCGGCGCAGACGCGAGAGACGCCGGCCCCAGCGCAACCCACCAGGCAAAGAGACACAGCCAAGAGGAGCTACCCCACGCCTGAGGCCAGGCCCAGCAGCCGAGAGGAGCTGCCCCACGTCCAACAGGGGGTGGCTGTGCAGGCGCAGGAGGGCCGAGAGGATCTACTCCACGTTCAAGGTCAGGAGGGGCGGCCTTGAGGAGATACCCCTCATTCAAGATAAGGTACAGCGGCTGCACTTTGCTGGAGCGGCTGTGAAGAGATTTTCCATGACCAGGTAAGAGAAATCCAAATAAGACGGTAGGTATTGCGAGGGGGCATGCAGACACACTGAAATCATAATCACAGGAAACTAGTTGATCTGATCACACAGACCACAGCCGAATGTGGTCCACTGGAGAAGGGAATGGCAAACCACTTCAGTATACTTGCCTTGAGAAACCCATGAACAGTAACAAAGGGCAGAATGATAGGATACTGAATGAGGAATTCCCCAGGTCGGTAGGTGCCCAGTATGCTACTGGAGCTCAGTGGAGAAGTAACTCTAGAGGAATAAAAGGATGGAACAAAGGCAAAACCAATACCCAGTTGTGGATGTGACTGATGATAGAAGCAAGGTCCGGTGCTGTAAAGAGCAATATTGCATAGGAACCTGGAATGTTAGGTCCATGAATCAAGGCAAATTGGAAGTGGTCAAACAGGAGATGGCAAGAGTGAACGTAGACATTCTAGGAATCAGTGAATTAAAATGGACTGGAATGGGTGAATTTAACTCAGATGACCATTATATCTACTACTGTGGGCAGGAATCCCTTAGAAGAAATGGAGTGGCCATCATGGTCAACAAAAGAGTCCGAAATACAGTGCTTGGATGCAGTCTTAAAAACGACAGAATGATTTCTGTTCATTTCCAAGGCAAACCATTCAATATTACAGTAATCCAGGCCTATGCCCCAACCAGTAATGCTGAAGAAGCCAAAAATGAAAGGTTCTATGAAGACCTACAAGACCTTTTAGAACTAACACCCAAAAATGATGTCCTTTTCATTATAGGGGACTGGAATGCAAAAGTAGGAAGTCAAGAAACACCTGGAGTAACAGGCAGATTTGGCCTTGGAGCACGAAATGAAGCAGGGCAAAGGCTAACAGAGTTTTGTCAAGAGAACGCACTGGTCATAGCAAACACCCTCTTCCAACAACACAAAAGAATACTCTACACGTGGACATCACCAGATGGTCAACACCGAAATCAGATTGATTATATTCTTTGCAGCCAAAGATGGAGAAGCTGTATACAGTTAGCAAAAACAAGACCAGGAGCTGACTGTGGCTCAGATCATGAACTCCTTATTGCCAAATTCAGACTGAAATTGAAGAACGTAGGGAAAACCACTAGACCATTCAGGTATGACCTAAATCAAATCCCTTATGATTATACAGTAGAAGTGAGCAATAGATTTAAGGGACTAGATCTGATAGATAGAGTGCCTGATGAACTCTGGACGGAGGTTCGTGACATTGTACAGGAGACAGGGACCAAGACCATCCCCATGGAAAAGAAATGCAAAAAAGCAAAATGGCTGTCTGAGGAGGCCTTACAAATAGCTGTGAAAAGAAGAGAGGCGAAAAGCAAAGGAGGAAAGGAAAGATATAAGCATCTGAATACAGAGTTCCAAAGAATAGCTAGGAGAGATAAGAAAGCCTTCCTCAGCGATCAATGCAAAGAAATAGAGGAAAACAACAGAATAGGAAAAACAAGAGATCTCTTCAAGAAAATTAGAGATTCCAAGGGAACATTTCATGCAAAGATGGGGTCGATAAAGGACAGAAATGGTAAGGACCTAACAGAAGCAGAAGATATTAAGAAGAGGTGGCAAGAATACACAGAAGAACTGTACAAAAAAGATCTTCATGAGCAAGATAGTCACGATAACGTGATCACTGACCTAGAGCCAGACATCTTGGAATGTGAGGTCAAGTGGGCCTTAGAAAGCATCACTACGAACAAAGCTAGTGGTGGTGATGGAATTCCACTTGAGCTATTTCAAATCTTGAAAGATGATGCTGTGAAAGTGCTGCGCTCAATATGCCAGCAAATTTGGAAAACTCAGCAGTAGCCACAGGACTGGAAAAGGTCAGTCTTCATTCCAGTCCCAAAGAAAGGCAATGGCAAAGAATGCTCAAACTACCGCACAATTGCACTCATCTCACACGCTAGTAAAGTCATGCTCAAATTCTCCAAGCCAGTCTTCAGCACTATGTGAACCGTGAACTCCCAGATGTTCAAGCAGGTTTTAGAAAAGGCAGAGGCACCAGAGATCAAATTGCCAACATCCGCTGGATCATGGAGAAAGCAAGAGAGTTTCAGAAAAACATCTATTTCTGCTTCATTGACTATGCCAAAGCCTTTGACTGTGTGGATCACAATAAACTGTGGAACATTCTGAAAGAGATGGGAATCCCAGACCACCTGACCTGCCTCTTGAGAAACCTGTATGCAGGTCAGGAAGCAACAGTCAGAACTGGACATGGAACAACAGACTGGTTCCAAATAGGAAAAGGTGTACGTCAAGGTTGTATATTGTCACCTTGCTTATTTAACTTATATGCAGAGTACATCATGAGGAACGCTGGGCTGGAAGAAGCACAAGCTGGAATCAAGATTGCCGGGAGAAATATCAATAATCTCAGATATGCAGATGACACCACCCTTATGGCAGAAAGTGAAGAGGAACTCAAAAGCCTCTTGATGAAAGTGAAAGAGGAGAGTGAAAAGGTTGGCTAGAAGCTCAACATTCAGAAAACAAAGATCATGGTATCTGGTCCCATCACTTCATGGGAAATAGATGGAAAAACAGTGGAAACAGTGTCAGACTTTATGCTTTTGGGCTCCAAAATCACTGCAGATGCTGATTGCAGCCATGAAATTAAAAGACGTTTACTCCTTGGAAGGAAAGTTATGACCAACGTTGATAGTATATTAAAAAGCAGAGACATTATTTTGCCAACCAAGGTCCGTCTAGTCAAGGCTATGGTTTTTCCCGTGGTCATGTATGGATGTGAGAGTTGGACTGTGAAGAAAGCTGATCGCCGAAGAATTGATGCCTTTGAACTGTGTTGTTGGAGAAGACTCTTGAGAGTCCCTTGTACCGCAAGGAGATCCAACCAGTCCATTCTAAGGGAGATGGATCCTGGGTGTTCATTGGAAGGATTGATGCTAAAGCTGAAACTGCAATACTTTGGCCACCTCATGCGATGAGTTGACTCACTGGAAAAGACTCTCATGCTGGGAAAGGTTGGGGGCGGGAGGAGAAGGGGACGACCGAGAATTAGATGGCTGGATGGCATCACCGACTCTGTGGACATGAGTTTGAGTGAACTCCGGGAGTTGGTGATGGATAGGGAGGCCTGGCGTGCTGTGATTCATGGGGTCGCTAAGAGTCGGACACGACTGAGCGACTGAACTGAACTGAACTGAAGTCACTTCAGTCGTGTCCGACTCGGTGCGACCCCACAGACAGCAGCCCACCAGGCTCCCCCTTTCCTCGGATTCTCCAGGCAAGAACACTGGAGTGGGTTGCCATTTCCTTCTCCAATGCATGGAAGTGAAAAGTGAAAGTGAAGTCGCTCACTTGTGTCCAACTCTTCGCGACCTCATGGACCGCAGCCTACCAGGCTCCTCTGTCCATGGGATTTTCCAGGCAAGAACACTGGAGTGGGGTGCCATTGCCTTCTCCATCAATAAGTAGATAATTTCCAATTCTGTAAAGCACTATGAGTTAATATTATAAACTAATCCTTTCTTTTCTAAATCTAATTATACCAAATCAAATATTTGCAAATACCATGTTATAGACACTCTTAAATTAAAAATAAACTCCTGGCTAAGAAACAGAGCAAAGCCCTTCCACTATGACAAGAAATGCTGAAGCTATGTCTGTCAGTCTTTATTTCCAGGCAAGAATGCTAGAGTGGGTTGCCATTTTCTACTCCAGAGGATCTTCCTGACCCAGGGATCAAACCCATGTCTCTTGCATCTCTTTCATTGGCAAGTGAATTCTTTACCACTAACACCATCTGGGAAGCCCTGATCTATGGTATATAATGATTAAAGTCCAGACCTCATAAAGTGAAGTTGGGCCAAGGCTTCCCCATCCATTCATTCAGGCATTTGTCAAAAACTGTGAGTTTACTCTCTGACACTATGGATCATATAATTCAGTCTAATTGAGATAAAATAAAGATTTTTAAAAATTCCCAGAATTTTTTTTTGGGAAAAATTTGGCAAAAAAACAGACAATCTTTACTGCCTACTGGTTACAGATTGGGTTTGTAGTCGTCTCTGTAACACTTGACAGACAGAATCTTCCAGGATTGGTACAATATTACTTGCAGTTTTCAAGATCTCTTTAACTTTCAAGGACTATAAGAGACTAGGCATTCCCTCTGCTCTCATAGAATTGCAATGTTCTATCAAAATCTCACTCTGGTAATTATCATAGTCTCAATATGATGATACTATATAGCATGTGCTCATGTGTGTTTACTTGCTCAGCCACATACAACTCTTTGCTACCCTTTGGACTGTAGTCTGTCAGGCTCCTCTGACCATGGGGTTTCTCCAGGCAAGAATACTGGAGTGGGTTGCCATGCCCTTCTCCAGGATATCTTCGCAAACCAGGGATTGAACCCAGGTCTCCTGCATTGCAGGCAGATTCTCTACCATCTGAGCCACAAGGGGAGTCCTTATAACATAATATAATATATTAATATTGATATACATACATGTGCATATTATATGTGCATATAGAGAAAGCCTTATGTAGATTACCTATGTATACTGTAGTAGCATTAAAGATTAATAGTTTATTAACATTAAGGCTTCAACTAAGCCTGAGGATAATCATCATTTCTGCCTTTGATTTGGGCCAATATAGTAGTGACTTTTCAACTATTTATTTGCATATTACCATTTTGAACTGCTTTTTAAATAATCTGTCTTCCTTGACTTGACATCTTTTTCCCCCTTCCTATTTCTGATGTGGGGTATGATTTGTTTAAATGATTTCTGTTAATTTAAAATGTCAGTATTCTATTCTGCCAATATTTTTAGGCAGAACAAAATAGATATAAATATAGCAGCTTGTCTCAAATTGACTAAGCAAATACAATATTGGATAGCACCTGTCAGATACGCTTTAGTGAACAAATTAAATGTAATAAAAATAAAATATATTTAAAATTCATAAGGTATCCACAAAGAAAAATTAACATGCTATACAAATTGAAAATGAAGTAAGAAGAGTCATAGTGATATTTTCATAAATGGTAACTTCTAGCAACTTTTTACTAGTCAAGGAAATAAGCCAAGGTAGTATTGTGTGAAAAATCCAACTACATTGTGCTGAAAGATGATAGCTATCAAGTGCCTATAAAGCAAAAATATAACAAATTGGGCTAATTTTAGTCCTTTAACACTAAATTTGTTTCAAGGCTTTGCTTATTTTGAAGAAGGACTATTCAAATATATGCTGTTTGAAATTGAATATATATTTCTGTGTGTCTAATGTGGTATTTTTTACAAAAATACATTTGATTTTTTAAAAAACTCTTCTCTTTTGTATTTTTATATTAACTAAATAATTTTGAATTTAGCTTCTAGCTTTACAATAATTCATTTTTTTCTAATGTTTAAGTTATACAGGTGTGCATGCATGCTAAGTCACTTCAGTTGTGTCCTACTCTTTGTGACCCTATGGACTGTAACCTACAAGACTCCTCTGTCCATGAGGTTCTTCAGGCAAGAATTCTGGAGTGGGTTGCCATGCCCTCCTCCAGGGGATCTTCCTGACCCAGGGATCAAGCCCACGTCTCTTACATCTACTGCATTACATTGTCAAAAGATTGATAAATGAAGGTGGAACCACTGATTTAATGTATTCAAATTTTAAAAATGTTGACAGTTCTCAGGGCAAAGTATTATTTTTCTTGTTTCTACAACTTATTTTATGACCTAGTAATTGTAGGTTTATTTTTGTTCTTGAAATAACTTGCCATCAAAATATTTATACATTTATTTCTTATTTACCTGACTGTGATTGATTTAGAATATTTTTGTATAAAACTTCATTTTTTTCTCTATTTTTACACTAATGAATAAACCGCATGTGATATATTCGTACAACAAAATATTATTCAGATACAGAAAGAAATGCATTCAGTTCAGTTCAGTTGCTCAGTCGTGTCCGACTCTTTGCAACCCCATGAATCACAGCACGCCAGGCCTCCCTGTCCATCACCAACTCCCGGAATTCACTCAAACTCAAGTCCATCGAGTTTGTGATGCCATCCAGCCATCTCATTCTCTGTTGTCCCCTTCTCCTCCTGCCTCCAATCCTTCCCAGCATCAGAATCTTTTCTAGTGAGTCAACTCGATGCATGAGGTGGCCAAAGTATTGGAGTTTCAGCTTCAGCATCAGTCCTTCCAATGAAGACCCAGGACTGATCTCCCTTAGAATGGACTGGTTGGATCTCCTTGCAGTATGAGGGACTCTCAAGAGTCTTCTCCAACACCACAGTTCAAAAGCATCAATTCTTCGGTGCTCAGTTTTCTTCACAGTCCAACTCTCACATCCATACGTGACCCCTGAAGAAATGCATTACTGACATGCTAAAACAATACTAAACATGAAATCTTTATGATAAAGAAGCAAGCTCCCAAATCATATATTGAATCATTCCATTTATACAAAATATGCAGCATAGCCTAATCTGTAAAGACATAAAGTGGATTAGTTTTTTTTCAGAGGTTGGGATAAAAAGTAAATGGGGAGTGACAGCTAATGGTTACATAATTTTGGGGAGAGTGATCAAATATTCCCAAATCAGTGATGATGCTTTCATAACTTTGTGAATGTACTAGAAACCAATGAAACAACACTCTAAAAGGGTGAATGTTCATGGTATGGCAACTGTAGATGAATCAAAAACTACCAAGGGATTGTCAGTGAGTTTGGAAGACTAAGAAACCATTGTATTAAATTTTGAGTCTTATCATTTGTAATATAGCAGTTTTGCTGTAAAAAATGTGATGTGCTAATTTCATAGGTTTTCTGTTCCAATTTCCTTTTTTATATTTGGTCATCTTGTCAATTTTTTTTTAAAAAACTTGTAGGTTTAGCAAAAAGATTCTTTAATTATAATAAAGATATATCTAGCCAATTTGTTCACTACTGGGGATATGAAGAAACAGTAACTTTTGGAAGAAGATTTGGATAAAATTTGTGCACTCCCCAAAGACAAACTATATAATCATTAACTTAGTACTAGGAAGTGTCAACTTTGTAAATATACCAATAGACTTAGTATATTAGAATAGAATTTTAGTAAGTCAAAAGGCAAAGGATTCATGGAGAAAGAGTGAAATTGTCAGGCTTTTCAGGGCTTGCTTAGTTCTTTGCTAGAGTTTTAAAAGGTGCCTAAGAAGCAATTGATTAAAGCATCTGCCTGCAATGTGGGAGACCCAGGTTCAATCCTTGGGTTGGGAAAATCCGTGGAGAAGGAAATGGCAACCCACTCCAGTACTCTTGCCTAGAGAATCCCATGGACAGAGGAGCCTGGTAGGCTACAGTCCGCAGGGTCACAAAGAGTTGGACACGACTGAGCAACTTCATTTTCACTTTCACAAGAAGCAATTAGGGCTTCCCTGGTAGCTCTGCTGGTAAAGAATCTGCCTGTAATGTGGGAAACCTGGGATCAGTCCCTGTGTTGGGAAGATCCCGTGGAGAAGGGAACGGCTACCCCTCCAGTATTCTGGCCTGGAGAAGTCCATAGGATCCCAAGGAATAGGACATGACTGAGCTACTTTCACTTTCACTAAGAAGCAATTAACTATTTCTGTGCTCAATGGCAAAGAATCCTCTGCCAATGCAGGAGACACAAAAAAATTGTTTCCCTGGGTTGGAAAGATTCCCTGGAGTAGGAAATAGCAACTCATTCCAGTATTCTTGCCTGGAAAAATCCATGGACAGAGGAGCCTGGTGGGCTACAGTACACTGGGTCAGAAAGAATTGGACACTACTGAGCAAGTGAGTGTGGGCATGGGCACGTGCACACACACACACACACACACACACACACGAATGTGTATTTCTGTCAATTTAGATTTATGTATGAAAAAATGACTAACTATTCAAATGTCAGCTTGAAATATGAAGTATCTAGAATGATACATTTTCCTGATGCTGTAAGAGTCAGAACCTTTCTCCTGCTCAAATCTCACAGGAGGTGTAGTGACAAACATATTTGCTTTGTGAAAGCCATAGTGGGAGAACTGTCTGTGAACCACACAATATTTTTAGATCAGAAATTAGATCCAAATAACACATGAATTTCCAAAAGGTACTTCTTGAGTGTCAATAGGGCCACATAGGCATTAGTCTTATTGAGAAAATCTCCTTTGAGATCTTGAGATCCCTGATAAACCCTTTGCGTTTAGCAATGGAGCTGTCATTTATCCAATTCCCCCCCCTCCACTGTGGCAGGACTGATTAATATAAACAAATTCATGATAAGCAAAATGAAATGGAACATTTCTGTTTCAAATAGGACCAGTAAGAAGATAGCACCCTGCCTCAGTTGGTCTAAAACACAAACCAGATAAATTATAGAGTAAAAAGTTATTCTGACTGATCCAAATTCAGTCAATTAATGTTTTTTCTTTACTCCCATAATACATTAACAACTCAAACTCCAAATGCAGTTGCAGTTTGCAAATAGAAATTCTGAATATGTTCACAAACAGCTAAATCATTTACATGTATATACTGAAAGTCAATTTATTTTGGATTTAAAAGGTTATATATTTACCATAATCTTATCTTTAATAGCCTGAAAATGGCAATATATTTTTTGACTTTTATCCACATACCACACAGAAGATTATAAGCTTTGTTTACTAATTTTCACTGGGCTACATCAGGAAAAAATACAGTTACTACCTGATATTTTACATAATTTCAGGTTTGCAGAGGTTATTTTAATACTTCAAAGGTATAACCTATAGAAGTTCAATGATAGCAAGAAGCAGGCAAAAGTTTAACAAAAGAATTGATTGCCCTGAACTGTCTAAAAAAAAGTAAATTTTCTAAATTTTTTTCCCAGGGTATACAAAAAATGGAGATGTGTGTAGGATAGAAATGAGCAAGTCAAATTTACAGAAATAATGGCAATTTAATAATGATTAAATTTTATTATTTTTACTGAAGTCTCATAAGATATTTTGTGAAAAAACACTACTTCAAAAGCTAATTTTAAATCTACAAGTAATTTTTATTAGGAGTAATAATAGTATGGATGAACATGGAAATTCTAATAACACAGTAGAATAGGGCATGGAAATCATTTCTTTAATCAAAGAAGGATGTCCATATCTCTTTTATTGTATATTAATGTATCTGAGAGTATAACTAGGTAAGATTCTTAGATGAAAGTCTGAAAAGGAAGAGTAATGAAACATTAAATCATTGGAAAGAAGTACAATACTTATAAGTGTTTTATTAGCAAAAGAAGAGAAAAAGACATTGTTGAGGAAATGGTCCAGAAATAGAAACTATTTTCTCTAAACAATTTTGTTATCACAAAAGTGGATGAATCACAAATCATCATTAAAGTGAATTATGTTTCATTGGGATGATTTATGGATATAATAACTAAATTTAGATCCTCAAAATGTATAACAAAACATTTTTCTTACTTTTTAGCAAATAAATAGAAGTCAAATCATAAATATAGGAAAATTGATATGAATATTTATGAAGCCACTAATGGGAAATTTGTGTATCCTTTTGGTGGTAAGAGTAAAATATGTTTAAAGAAAATCAAAGATGTATAGCTACTAAAAGATTAAATATTCTTCATATAAAGTAAATCAAAATGCCAGTAAATCAACACATTTCTAAATTTTAATTAGCTTAAGATATTTTTATTTATAGTTGACATATATTTTGGATGGGAAATTTGATCACAATCAAAATAATTGTCAAGTGTCAAATAAAATAGATCAATCGTAGCAAATTCAGTATCAAAGACAATATATTTTCAAAGATATACAATATAAGGAACAAGTAGGAATGTTATCTATTAGTAAGACAAATAGCACATCAAGAAGATAAAGCAATAATCGATACATGTGCACCACAATGAATTCTTATCTGACAAAACTATGGAAGGAAATAAATAAATCAACTGTTATCACTGGGAATTTTAATATACTTCTCTCAGAAAACAACCAAGCAAGCTGTCAAAAGATGAGCAATGATGTAGAAGATACATTATGTGATGTCTTTGTAGTCAAACCAGAAATGCATATTTCAATAAAGATCAAAGATATATGTGAGAAATTCAACGGATTTTAGAATTTATATGGAAGACTACATATTTTCTATGAGTCAAATAAATTTGAGAAAGTTTTAGTCAACCACATATAAAAGTATACTCTAAAAAATATAATCAGAGACTTCCCCAGTGGTCCAGTGGTTAAGACCAAGATTTCAGTGCAGGCTGAATGATTTTGATCCCAGGTCAGGAAACGAGATCCCATATGCCATAAGGCAGAACCGCCAAAAACAGAGGAAACAAAAGAAAGCAGAAGTGTGATACTGACACAACAAAAAATCAAATGTGTCACAATGTAGAGCTCAGAAACAGACCCATCAATGGATAGAAAAATTTATAACAGTAAAATTGGCATTGCAAAATGGTAAAAAGTAAACAATACAATTGACATTGTAATAAAGGATGAAGCAAGAGCACATGAGTAGAGAGCACTGGGAAGAAGCAACTAATCTCTGGAAAAAATTTAGGATGAATTTCTGTCTCGTGTTACTTTGAAATATAAAATCCATATTCATCAAAGAATCAAATGTGAGAAGCAAACAAATTCGATGATTAAATGTGCACAAGTACAGTTTACCCTTTAACAACTCAGTTTTTAACTGTGTGCAGTTACATGGGTATTTTTTTTCCCAATAAATACACTATTATACAATAATGGTTGAATCTGTGTATACAGAATATCAGATAAAATCACTGTGGATGCTGATTGCAGCCATGAAATTAAAAGACGCTTACTCCTTGGAAGGAACGTTATGACCAACCTAGATACTATATTAAAAAGCAGAGACATTACTTTGCCAACCAAGGTCCGTCTAGTCAAGGCTATGGTTTTTCCCGTGGTCATGTGTGGATGTGAGAGTTGGACTGTGAAGAAAGCTGATCGCCGAAGAATTGATGCTTTTGAACTGTGGTGCTGGAGAAAACTCTTGAGAGTCCCTTGGACTGCAAGGCGATCCAACCAGTCCATTCTGAAGGAGATCGGTCCTGGTTGTTCATTGGAAGGACTGATGCTAAAGCTGAAACTCCAATACTTTGGCCACCTCACGCGAAGAGTTGACTCACTGGAAACGACTCTGATGTTAGGAGGGACTGGAGGCAGGTGGAGAAGGGGATGACAGAGAATGAGATGGCTGGATGGCATCACCGACTCGATGGACATGAGTTTGAGTGACCTCTGGGAGTTGGTGATGGACAGGGAGGCCTGGCGTGCTGTGATTCATGGGGTCGCAAAGAGTCGGACAGGACTGAGCGACTGAACTGACTGACTGATGAGACTTGAGCATCCCTGGATTTTGGTATTCACAGGGGCTCCTGAAATCAATTCCCCCCCTACTATTTGGATACGGAGGGAAGGCTGCATCTTTGTGACTATGAGATGTAGAAGAATACCTTAAGTATTACCTCAAAACATAATGCCTAATGTAAGTTGGTACATTTGATTATAAAAATTTATGGATTTATTTTCAGTAAATGATGACTTAGGTAAAATTACCAGATGGATGTCAATATAGAATAACATACTTGCAGTGTCTAAAATCATCAAGAAACTGTTGCATACAAGCAAACTTATAAACAAAAACAAATTAGAAAATGGATTAAAATTAAGAATAGGCAAAAGTGAAAGTGAAAGTGCTAGCCGCTCAGTCCTGTCCAACTCTTTGCAACCCCATGCACTGTAGCTTATCAGGCTCCTCTGTCCATGAAATTCTCCAGGCAAGAATACTGGAGGTTGTAGCCATTCCTTTCTCCAGGGGCTCTTTCAGAACTGAGTCTCCTGCCTGGCACACAGATTCTTTGCTATCTGAACCATCAGGGAAGCCATTAAGAAGAGCAGTCCTCTAATCAGAAATCTAAATGCCTTACAAAAGTAAGAAGACGCCAAAGTTACCACAAGAAGCAAAACATCAATGAGATATTATTTCATATCTACTAGATTGGCAGAATTTCGAATTGTGGTATAATTCCAGGTGTTAATGTGGATAGGGGGAACAAGAAAATGATTGCTCTGACTGCTAAGGCTATCCTATAACCCAACAAGGACTATGAAAACAATGATAAACTGCCCCCTCTCAGAATCTCCAACCTCACCCCCTTCAAAAATAATACCTAAGAATGGGGCCAGCTGTTTGTGTGAAAGTCTCCATATTATCTATGCGAGTTAAACAAGGGAATTATACAAAACGGTCAATTCACTAGCACAATATTTAAGTCAACTATACTTCAATAAAATACATTATTTTTAAAGTGTCAATTTCAGTTCAATTCAGTTGCTCAGTTGTGTCCGACTCTTTGTGACCTGATGGATTGCAGCACACCAGGCTTCCCTGTCCATCACCAACTCCTGGAGCTTACTCAAGTTCATGTCCATTGAGTCGGTGATGCCATCCAACCATCTCATCCTCTGTCATCCCCTTCTCCTCTCGCCTCCAATTTTTCCTAGCATCAGGGCCTTTTCCAGTGAGTCAGTTCCTCACATCAGGTGGCTAAAGTATTGGAGTTTCAGCTTCAGCATCAGTCCTTCCAATGAATATTCAAGACTGATTTCCTTTAGGATGGACTTATTGGATCTCCTTGCAGTCCAAGTGATTTTCAAATGTCTTCTCCAACACCACAGTTGAAAAGCATTAATTCTTTGGCACTCAGCTTTCTTTATAGTCCAACTCTCATATCCATACATGACTACTGGAAAAACCATAGCTTTGACTAGACGGACCTTTGTTGGCAAAGTACTCTGCTTTTTAACATGCTGTCTAGGTTGGTCATAACTAGCAAGCATCTTTTAATTTCATGGCTGCAGTCACCATCTGCAGGGATTATGGAGCCCAAAACAATAAAGTCTCTCACTGTTTCCATTGTTTTCCCATCTGTTTGCCATGAAGTAATGGGACTGGATGCCATGATCTTAGTTTTTTGAATGTTGAGTTTTAAGCCAACTTTTTCACTCTCCTTTTCTCAATTTCATCAAGAGGCTCTTTAGTTCTTCTTCCCTTTCTGCCATAAGGGTAGTGCCATCTGCATATCTGAGGTTATTGATATTTCTCCTGACAATCTTGATTCCAGTTTGTGCTTCATCCAGCCCAGCATTTCACATGATATACTCTGCATATAAGTTAAATATGCAGGGTGACAATACACGGACAAAATCACAGCCAATACATAGATAAATCACAGACTTCATCCTTTCCTGATTTGGAATCAGTCTGTTGTTTCATGTCCAGTTTTAACTGTTGCTTCCTGACCTGCATACAGATTTCTCAGTGTCAATTTACTAAACCAGAAAAAATACTCATTTTAATTGCATTGCAAAAAGTTAATGTTAATGTGTAAACAAAATCAGTAAATTGAAGAATTTGAGGATATTTTGGAAAAATCAATGTTTCACATATATTTGGTAAACTGCGAACCAGAAATTAAGAATTATCATTTCTTATCAAACTTATATACTACCTTACAGTATATTTTCTGTTTATTTTCTCTATTTAGAAACTAAATCATCATTAGCTGTTTTAATAAAATAAGGTAATATTGAAATTTTACTAAGGTGTTTTCTAGTTATATAATCATAATTCATTTTATAATCTGTTATTTTGTCTTTGTTTTAATTCTTTTATTTTTACTAAGCCACCATTTGTGAGGTAACAACTTTAGATTATCTTGGTTTCAATGTTCTATTTGTCTATAAACTTTGTTATTTCACACTTTAACTTTTCTTCTTTTCTTTTATAGCTCATTTTAACATGATGTCAGATAATTTATATTTCTTTAAGTAGTATTGATTTCTCTTAAAAATTTGTTGGTATACTTATATACTTACTCTTTCAAATGAACTTAAAAACTTCAAAAGTAGTCAAATGTGTTCACTGAACAGAACTTCCAATAAAATAAAAATATTCATATGCCATATTAATCAAGCAACATAGTAGAAAACAGAAAATTATTACCTCCATAATTGCTTTATGTTATTTTCTTACCAGCAGTGAATCAAACAAAAGTACATTTCTAAGCAATAAAAATTCTGTCTTAAGACAGAATTCTTGCATTCATTAGATGTAAGATACAAAGGAACAGATCTCACGCCCATCTTAGTTAAGCAGCGTCATGTTAATTTACTGTACTGTTACTTGACTGGAGTTATTAAAACTGAGTAACAGAAGTAATGGCTTGCATTTTGAAATATATATAGGGTTCTTGTGTGTTTTAATCTACCAATAATATATACAATGATTAATAAATTATCTCATGAAATTTGAATATTCTGACATACTTCATTCTGTTATTAATATTTAAAATGATAATGAGATATTCCATAAGGTAATTTTTATGTCAATTTTAGGTATAGGTCTATATTCTCTAATCGAGGCACACATATAATGGTTTATGCAGTTTTTTTTATTATTGAAATGATACAAAACATCATAAAATATGTAAATTTGTTGCTCAACATGTGGATTTAATACATTTATTTATTGTATTATGATTGTGATTGTAACAATGTTAGCACCTTTATCATATCATGTAAAATTGTAGCAATGTTAGCACTCCTTGGAAGGAAAGTTATGACCAACCTAGACAGCATATTAAAAAGCAGAGACATTACTTTGTCAACAAAGGTCCCTCTAGTCAAAGCTATGGTTTCTCCAGTGGTCAGGTATGGATATGAGAGTTGAACTATAAAGAAAGCTGAACACCGAAGAATTGATGCTTTTGAATTGTGGTGTTGGAGAAGATATTTGAAAGTCCCCTGGACTGCAAGGAGATGCAACCAGTCCATCCTAAAGGAGATCAGTCCTGAGTGTTCATTGGAAGGACTGATGTTGAAGCTGAAATGCCAGTACTTTGGCCACCTCATGTGAAGAGCTGACTCATTGGAAAAGACCCTGATGCTGGGAAAGATTGAGGGCAGGAGGAGAAGGGGACGATAGAGTATGAGATGGTTAGATGGCATCACCAACTCAATGGACATGGGTTTGGGTGGACTCCGGGAGTTGGTGATGGACAGGGAGGCCTGGCGTGCTGCGGTTCATGGGGTTGCTAAACGTCGGACATGACTGAGCGACTAAACTGAATTATCATTCTTTTTTGTTGTTGGAATAATTAATATCTAGTCTAGCTAGTAAAGAATCCACCTGCAATGCAGGAGAACTTGGTTCAATTCTTAGTTTGGGAAGATAACCTGGAGAAAGGATAGGCTACCCACTCCAGTATTCTTGGACTTCCCGGATGGCTCAGATGGTAAAGAATCTAGCTGCAATGCGGGAGACCTGGGTTTGATCCCTGATTTGGGAAGATCCCCTGGAGCAGGGCATGGCAACCCACTCCTGTATTCTTGTCTGAAGAATACCCATTTACAGAGGTGCCTGGCAGGTTACAGTCCATGGGGTCGCAAAGATTTGGACAGGTCTTAACGACTAAGCACAGCACATGGTCTTAGCAAGTTGGATGGCTATCATATATGGCATTATTGGCTATCCACCTCTTTATTTGGGTTACTACTTTGTGTTCTGTATATTTTATGTTAAGATCTGTTTATTTACCTAGATTTGCCAAAGGATTTCTTAAGCATCAGTCTTGAAAAGAATAAAAGAAAATATTCATATGCCCACAGGCTCTGTTTCTAAAACCACTTTCTGTTTGTTTTTTTCCCTCCAAATAGCAGTTTTTGTTTGGTATTCACTCTCTTTCCACTAATGCCTTCACTTTAGCTTCTTAGCTATCTAAATTAATGACCTTTAGACATAACCTTTTTCACAATTCTGAAATCCAAAATTTCTGAATATCATAATAAATGCATTTAACGGCAAATCTAAGGAGAATGGATCTCAGGTTATTTATATTCTTTATACATCTTAGTGTGATCATTTTTAGCTGTAGAAATGTTAATGTGTTGCTATAGAGCCGATGCCAAAGATTGTTGTAGGTTGCACATATTGAATGGTTATGAACTTGCTTGCCTTTTGAAAAGCAAAAATATTCTAAACCCAAGTGTTTCAAATGAGGACTGAGGGAATGAAGTAAATAATGCATTCATTGAGCAACTATAATTATCAACTACACAAATTTTCCTGTGACATTATGTCCCTCAACAGTTACTATATAGACTGTCATATTGAGCATTTCAACCCAAAAGAATGAGAGAGGTTTAAATTTCAGGATGATAGATCTAATGATAAGACAGTAAGGGTCAGAATAAGATTTCTAAAACATCACAAGCTGTTTTAATGAAGTACATAATTTGAACTGGGCAATAGCACAGAGTCTAGATAATATGAAATTAGTTAATAAATTTATAGTATTAATATTTAAACAATTATCAGATATATAAATGTATATATATACTTATTATATATACACTATGTAAGTTATAATTTTACAAGTATTGACACATAGATGTTTTAGTTAGAGGAATGCAACTCTATATTTTACTTTGACACTACCAATACTTAGAATATACTCTAAAAATCATCTGGGAAATGGGGTTAAGATCTACTTGGAAATATATAGAAAAGTTGCACAGAATAAGGATGAGTTTTAAAACATTTGTGTAAAGAGATAATATTTAAGATGATTGGAAAACTATTAATCAAATATTATCTTACACTTAAAATATTGGTTAATATTATTATATTAAACAAAACTGTGAGAAAAATCCTGGTAAATACTGGCAAATTACATAACAAATTATTCTTTAAAAATTTTTTAATAATGATAAAGAAAAAGACCAATAATTCAATAGAACAGTAGTCTTAAGATCTAAACAAAGAATTCAAAAACACAAGAACACAGAGAAATGTAAATGTCCCTAATATGTGAAATTATGCTGAATCCTGCTCATAATATGTGCATATGAAACTATTACAATATGCTATTAATTATCTATCAGATGAAAAACACAAAAAATGACAGCATATTATTTTGGAGAACTTGTGGTCAAATGGGCAAATTTATACCTTCCTGTATAAACTCAAAATAACTGAAGCACTGTATCCAGAGGTTTGACAGTATCCTTCCTGTAAAAGGAGATATGCATTCATATTTTCAGGGCTTCCTTAGTGGCTCAGTTGTAAAGAATCTGCTTAAAATGCAGCCAAATCAGGGGACACAGGTTTCATTCCTGGGTAGGGAAGATCCCTTGGAGGAGGGCATGGCAACCCACTCCAGTATTCTTGCTAGGAGAATCCCACAGAGGAGCCTCGTGGGCTATAGTCCATGGGGTCACAAGGAGTGAGACAGGACTGAAGCAACTGAGCACACATGAAAATTCATGCTTCCACTAAAGAAAAATATTTCTAAGAAACTATTCCTAATATATATTCACAATTATAATACAGTTTGGCCTATGTCTTAGGTTATTCTCTATATATTTATTAATCCAAAGGACTGAAATTAGTCCATATCTCCCTGTACATGAGGAGAGAAAACTCTCTACAGGCTCTCTACAGAGAGCCTGGTTGAAATCTCTCTACAGGCTCCTTCTGTACAAGCCCTAAGTTCACTAGTGCAAGTCATGTAGCCTCATCTGACCTCGGGTTTCTTATTTACAAAGTTAGGTAGATCAACCACATCATCTGTTTGATAATTTTCATAGAAAATGAATTAGTCAGTCTCCTCTCTTACGTTGGAACAATAATCTTTCATTTCAGAGACCCTGTTAGAAAATATCTCTAAATACAACATGAAAATTATAGGTCTTTAAAAATAATTTTGGCTAAATGGATTAATTTCCAATAGACAGTAATACGTTATTTAAAGTACTGATTACTTTTGTTATAGTAACAATGTCTAAAAATTAATTTTGTTAAATATGATTAACACTTCTTTATATGTAAGAGACAGCAATTAAGTATAGAACAAGTCCAATTACTAAGTGATTATTTGAATAGATTTAGAGCCAGTGCTGCTAGTTGGTAGCTGTATTAATGTTTCCAGTTACTTAACTTTTTTCTGATTCAGTTTCCTTACCTTCAATTTAGGAATAAAAGTACTTAATAGTAACTGATATGTATGGATGTGAGAGTTGGACTGTGAAGAAAGCTGATTGATGCTTTTGAACTGTGGTGCTGGAGAAGACTCTTGAGAGTCCCTTGGACTGCAAGGAGATCCAACCAGTCCATTCTAAAGGAGATCGGTCCTGGGTGTTCATTGGAAGGACTGAAGCTAAAGCTGAAACTCCAATACTTTGGCCACCTCATGCGACGAGTTGACTCACTGGAAAAGACTCTGATGCTGGGAGGGATTGGGGGTGGGAGGAGACGGGGATGACAGAGAATGAGATGGCTGGATGGCATCACCGACTCGATGGACATGAATTTGAGTGAACTCTGGATTTGGTGATGGACAGGGAGGCCTGGCGTGCTGTGATTCATGGGGTCGCAAAGAGTCGGACACAACTGAGCAACTGAACTGAACTGATAACCTACCACACATTTTCTGTGAAGTTTAAATGAGCTAATTTAAGTGAAGTGCTTAAAAAGTTGCCTGATACACAATAAACATTCAATATATGTTGGCTATTATTTTGTTTATTGACAAAATGTCCGATAGTTGTGTGAAAAATATTCCTTTGTTAAAAGGATAAAGAAAAGTTGTAAAGAACTCACTCTCCAATGTTAGTCATCAAGTGGTTAAGCCTGATTTTGAACTTTGGTTTTTCTTAAATAGTTCCAAAAATTGTAGCTCAGTGTTATCTGTTACATCATTATGGGCTAATAGAGAGTGTTATAGCATGCAAATGTTTATTCCTTCGCAAAATCCATATGTTGACACATTTTCCAAAGTGATGGTATTTGGAGATGAGGCTTTTAGGACGTGATTTGATAACGAGGGTGAGCTCCAATGAATGGAATTAGTACATTTATTAAAGAGATTCCAGCAAGAAGACCCATCCACAAACTAGGAAATGGGCTGTCATCAGACACGAGAAGCTATCGGCACATTGATTCCGGACTATTCAGCCTCAGAACTGTGAGAAATGCATGTTTGTTGCTTTTAAGTCACCTATTCTATGGTATTTTTCTTATAGACGCTCAAATGGACTAATGCAAAGGCTCTTTTGTAGTTCTTGCCTCTTCCTAATTGCCCTGCCAATGTACTTCTGTTTTCATGGAACAAACTCAATTCTTTATCGAAGAACTGAAAAAATCATTATTCGTTCACTGACATTTTACCTTAACAAAAAGTAGAGATTACTCAGCTCTGTTTCTAACAGTTCAACAATTCTCTCACACAGTAGTGACTTTTGCTCTTTATCTCTGATGTCCATCTCCTGCATTCATTTGGCTCCAACCACTGAACTCAATAATTTCAGCAAAACTAATTAACATAAAGCTTTTGTGATTTTCCTTGTTATCTACAAGAATTCTGGTGCCATAAGAGCTTCTGAGATAAACTGGCAGCCTGGAGCTTTTGGTAATCATGCTGCCTCATGTCCTGACTACTATTGGGAGAGCTCTGCGGCTATATGTGCATGTTACACTTAGTCACTCAATCGTTTCTGACTGTTTGGGACCCAATGGATTGTAACCTGCCATGCTCCTCTGTCCACGGGATTCTCCAGGCAAGACTACTAGAATGGGTTACCCTGTCCTCTTTCAGGGGATCTTCTTGACCTAGGGATTGAACCTGTGTCTCTTAAGTCTCCTGAATTGGCAGGTGGGTTCTTTACCACCAGTACCACCTGGGAAGCCCCCTGCTGCCATATCCCATAGTACAACCTCCCACTCGACCCTTTGGCTGTTATGTAATTTCTAGCTCCTGGGCAAAAGCTAACATTTCTCAATAAAGCTTTAAATAGTTTTCCCTCAGAGACTATTTGGGGTAGTTTTATTGCTGTTGCAGCCTTCAAAGGCACCCTGGGTCCAAACCCAGCTCCTCACCTCAAGGACAGGAGAAGAAGGGTGAAGAGAAATCCTTAATGATAGAGAATTTTCCTTTACTGATAAAATTTAATTACATACTTTCCCAAAGGATTAACAGAAAATTTGTCTCCCTAGAAGCATTAAATAAGAATTTTAGCATCTCTCAATATGGCCATAGATGAGGGCAGGACACACAGTAGAAGACAATCAGAATCTGCAAAAAAGCTTCTAATATTAGAGCATTTTCTGTATATACAGTGTAACTGTTAGTCACTCAGTCGTGTCCAACTCTTTGCGACTCCATGTTTTGTAGCCCACACAGTCCTATCCAACTCTTTGTGACCCATGGGTTGTAGCTCTTCACTTTCCTCTGTCCATGGAATTCTCTAGGCAAGAATACTGGAGTGGATTGCCATTTCCTTCTCCAGGGGATCTTCCCAACATTGGGATCAAAATTGGGTCTTCTGCATTGCAGGCAGCTTCTTTACCATCTGAGCCACTGGGTACACAATCTACAAGAGGCACAAATATGTCTTTCCAGTCTCCTAACAGCAGCTCCTGGAACAATTGGTCAGATTTTGAATGCTGCGATTAGCTTATCATTTCTCTAGTCTGTTTCAGGACAGATACTCTTCCTAAATTTCTGTCCATAGAATGGATTTCAAGGATACAGCTAATTAATTAGGCCTAAAAGTCTTGGTTATCAAAATGTTTTTTAAAAACTTGCTGACCATTGACTTCATGAAAATATGTCCAGGAGATAGATCAGTTATATAAACTGTGAGGGTGCAAAATAGTCCATTTTACTTGATAAATCTTATACAATGGTGTGATTAAAATTTACAAAGAAGGGTGAAGATTAAAAAAAAGAGCTTTATATGCATTCATAATCCAAATGTTAACTCCTCCTCTACAATCCCCTCTAGCACTGTCAATGTCTGAATTTTAAGGATGAACATCTTGGACTCTGACCTAAACCACAAATTTTGAATGTGATATCCAATGAATAATTTATAGATGGTTCTATTCAGAAGTTGCCATGCATACAAAAGTAAATAAGGACAAATAAATAAGTTGTGAATGTATAACAGGCCACATTAAAGTCAAAGGCTAAATGCTGTACATCCATTTAAGTAACACCCAGGGGTACAGGCATATTTCTCTAGGCAGAAAATATATAGAAGTTTAATATTAATGTAAATTGTCTTTATTTTTACAAATAATAGTTTTAAATTATCTCCTCAAGGAAATGTTTTATATTCAAAATGCCAAGGCTACAAAGTAGGAATTATATTTTTGATAGGGTTAGAAAACTTATTTAATGCCTATTTGTTTCAGTTTTATCACTGGTGAATTAAAATGGTGAAAATTTCTATCTTATCATGAAGACTACATGATTTAAGAACTTTAAGAACCACAGAGCAGAGACGCGAGAGACACCCGGCTCCCGGTGGCGCAGACGCGAGAGACGCCCGGCTCCCGGCGCAACCGACCACGTGCAGAATCGTGGCTGAGAGGAGCTGCCCCGCGCCCAGGGTTAGGGCGGTGGCCGAGAGGAGCTGTGCCACATCCAGGAGGCGGTGGCTGCTTGGGCACCGGAGGGCCGAGAGGAGCTGATCCACATTCAAAGCAGGAGGGGCGGCCTTGAGGAGATACCCCTCGTCCAAGGTAGGGTACAGCGGCTGCGCCTTGCTGGAGCAGCTGGGAAGAGATACTCCACGACCAAGTGGAATATAAGAATCCAGTGTTCTGGGGAGGAAGGAACAAGACGGCGAGACCACTTTCTTCCCCACAAATTCATCAAAAGAACATTTGAACGTGGAGTAAAGTCCACAAAACAACTTCTGAATACTGGCAGAGGACATCAGGCTCCCAGAAAAGCAGCCCATTGTCTTCTAAAGGAAAGAGAAGAAATCCAGCTCCACCCACCAGAACACTGACACATGCTTCCCTAACCAGGGAACCCGGACAAGTCACCTGTCCAACCCCACACACAGCGAAGAAACTACATAATAAAGAGAACTCCACAAACTGCAAGAAGAGGGAAAGGCCACCCCAAGCAAAGCAATATAAGCAAGATGAAGAGGCAGAGAAATACCCAGCAAGTAAAGGAACAAGATAATTGCCCACCAACACAAACAAAAGAAGAAGATATAGGGAATCTACCTGATAAAGAATTTCGAATTTTGATGGTGAAAATGATTCAAAATCTTGAAAGCAAAATGGAGTTACAGATAAATAACCTGGAGAAAAGGATTGAGAAGATGGAAGAAAGATTTAATAAGGACTTAGAAGAAATAAAAAAGAGTCAATATACAATGACTAATGCAATAGATGAGATCAGAAACACTCTTGAGGGAACAAACAGTAGAATAACAGAGGCAGAAGACAGGATAAGCGAACTAGAAGATAGAATTGTAGAAATAAATGAAACAGAGAGGAAAAAAGAAAAACGAATTAAAAGAAATGAGGACAATATTAGAGACCTCTGGGACAATGTTAAACGCTCCAACATTCAAATCATAGGAGTCCCAGAAGAAGAAGACAAAAAGAAAGACCATGAGAGAATACTTGAGGAGATAATAGTTGAAAACTTCCCTAAAATAGGGAAAGAAATAATCACCCAAGTCCAAGAAATCCAGAGAGTCCCCAACAGGATAAACCCAAGGCGAAATACTCCAAGACACATATTAATCAAATTAACAAAGATCAAACACAAAGAACAAATATTAAAAGCAACAAGGGAAAAGCAGCAAATAACACTCAAGGGGATTCCCATAAGGATAACAGCTGATCTTTCAACAGAAACTCTTCAGGCCAGAAGGGAGTAGCAAGATATACTTAAAGTGATGAAAGAAAATAACCTACAGCCCAGATTACTATACCCAGCAAGGATCTCGTTCAAATATGAAGGAGAAATCAAAAGCTTTACAGACAAGCAAAAGCTGAGGGAATTCAGCATCACCAAACCAGCTCTCCAACAAATGCTAAAGGATCTTCTCTAGACAGGAATCACAGAAAGAGTGTATAAACTTGAACCCAAAGCAATAAAGAAAATGGCTACGGGATCGTACTTTTCAATAATTACCTTAAACGTAAATGGGTTGAATGCCCCAACCAAAAGACAAAGGCTGGCTGAATGCATACAAAAACAAAACCCCCATATATGTTGTCTACAAGAGACCCACCTCAAAACGAGGGATGCATACAGACTGAAAGTGAAGGGCTGGAAAAAGATAGTCCATGCAAATAGAGACCAAAAGAAAGCAGGAGTAGCAATACTCATATCAGATAAAATAGACTTTAAAACAAAGGCTGTGAAACGAGACAAAGAAGGAAACTACATAATGATCAAAGGATCAATCCAAGAAGAAGATATAACAATTATAAATATTTATGCACCTAACATAGGAGCACCGCAATATGTAAGACAATTACTAACAAGTATGAAAGGGGAAATTAACAATAACACAATAATAGTGGGAGATTTTAACACCCCACTTACATCTATGGATAGATCAACTAAACAGAAAATTAACAAGGAAACACAATCTTTAAATGATATAATAGAACAGTTAGACCTAATAGATATCTATAGGACAGTTCAGTTCAGTTCAGTCGCTCAGTCGTGTCCGACTCTCCGCGACCCCATGAATCACAGCACGCCAGGCCTCCCTGTCCATCACCAACTCCCGGAGTTCACTCAAACTCATGTCCACAGAGTCGGTGATGCCATCCAGCCATCTCATTCTCCGTCGTCCCCTTCTCCTCCCGCCCCCAACCTTTCCCAGCATCAGAGTCTTTTCCAGTGAGTCAACTCGTCGCATGAGGTGGCCAAAGTATTGCAGTTTCAGCTTTAGCATCAGTCCTTCCAATGAACATCCAGGATTGATCTCCTCTAGAATGGACTGGTTGGATCTCCTTGCAGTATAAGGGACTCTCAAGAGTCTTCTCCAATCTATAGGACATTTCACCCCAAAACAAGAATTTCACCTTATTCTCAAGCGCACACGGAACCTTTTCCAGGATAGATCACATCCTGGGACATAAATCTAGCCTAGGTAAATTCAAAAAAATTGAAATCATTCCAAGCATCTTTTCTGACCACAATGCAGTAAGATTAGATCTCAATTACAGGAGAATAGCTATTAAAAGTGCCAACATATGGAGACTGAACAACACGCTGCTGAATAATGAACAAATCATAGAAGAAATCAAAAGAGACATCAAAATATGCATAGAAATGAATGAAAATGAAAACACAACAACCCAAAACCTCTGGGACACTGTAAAAGCAGTGCTAAGGGGGAAGTTCATAGCAATACAGGCACACCTCAAGAAACAAGAAAAAAGTCAACTAAATAACCTAACTCTACATCTAAAGCAACTAGAAAAGGAAGAAATGAAGAACCCCAGGGTCAGTAGAAGGAAAGAAATCATAAAAATTAGGGCAGAGATAAATGCAAAAGAAACAAAAGAGACCATAGCAAAAATCAACAAAGCCAAAAGCTGGTTCTTTGAGAAGGTGAATAAAATTGACAAACCACTAGCCAGACTCATCAAGAAACAAAGGGAGAAGAACCAAATCAATAAAATTAGAAATGAAAATGGAGAGATCACAACTGACAACACAGAAATACAAAGGATTATTAGAGAATACTATCAGCAATTATATGGCAATAAAATGAATAACCTGGAAGAAATGGACAAATTCCTAGAAAAGTACAACTTTCCAAAACTGAACCAGGAAGAAATAGAAAATCTGAACAAACCCATCACAAGCACGGAAATTGAAACTGTAATCAAAAATCTCCCAGCAAACAAAAGCCCAGGTCCAGACGGCTTCACAGCTGAATTCTACCAAAAATTTAGAGAAGAGCTAACACCTATTCTACTCAAACTCTTCCAGAAAATAGCTGAGGAAGGGAAACTTCCAAACTCATTCTATGAGGCCACCATCACCCTAATCCCAAAACCTGGTAAAGACCCCACAAAAAAAGAAAACTATAGGCCAATATCACTGATGAACATAGATGCAAAAATCCTTAACAAAATTCTAGCAATCAGAATCCAACAACACATTAAGAAGATCATACATCATGACCAAGTGGGCTTTATCCCAGGAATGCAAGGATTCTTCAATATCCGCAAATCAATCAACGTAATACACCACATTAACAAACTGAAAAATAAAAATCATATGATTATCTCAATAGATGCAGAGAAAGCCTTCGACAAAATTCACATCCATTTTTGATAAAAACCCTCCAGAAAGTGGGAATTGAAGGGACATACCTCAACATAATAAAAGCTATATATGACAAACCCACAGCAAACATTATCCTCAATGGTGAAAAACTGAAAGCATTTCCCCTAAAGTCAGGAACAAGACAAGGGTGCCCACTCTCACCACTACTATTCAACATAGTTCTGGAAGTTTTGGCCACAGCAATCAGAGCAGAAAAAGACATAAAAGGAATACAAATTGGAAAAGAAGAAGTAAAGCTTTCACTGTTTCCTGATGACATGATCCTCTACACAGAAAACCCTAAAGACTCTACCAGAAAACTACTAGAGCTAATCAATGATTACAGTAAACTTGCAGGATATAAAATCAACACACAGAAATCCCTTGCATTCCTATACACTAATAATGAGAAAATAGAAAGAGAAATTAAGGAAACTATTCCATTCACTGTTGCAACGAAAACAATTAAATACTTAGGAATATATCTACCTAAGGAAACAAAAGACTTGTACATAGAAAACTATAAAACACTAGTGAAAGTAATCAAAGAGGACACTAATAGATGGAGAAATATACCGTGTTCGTGGATTGGAAGAATAAATATTGTAAAAATGAGTATACTACCCAAAGTAATTTATACATTCAATGCAATATCTATCAAGCTACCAACAATATTTTTCACAGAACTAGAACAAATAATCTCACAATTTGTATGGAAATACAAAAAACCTCGAATAGCCAAAGCAATTTTGAGGAAGAAGAATGGAACTGGGGGAATTAACCTGCCGGACTTCAGGCTCTATTACAAAGCCACAGTCATCAAGACAGTATGGTACTGGCATAAAGACAGAAATATAGATCAATGGAACAAAATAGAAAGCCCAGAGATAAACCCACGCTCCTATGGACACCTTATCTTCGACAAAGGAGGCAAGAATATAAAATGGAGAAAAGACAGTCTCTTTAACAAGTGGTGCTGGGAAAACTGGTCAGCCACTTGTAAAAGAATGAAACTAGAACATTTCCTAACACCATACACCAAAATAAACTCAAAATGGATTAAAGATCTAAATGTAAGACCAGAAAATATAAAACTCCTAGAGGAGAATGTAGGCAAAACACTTTCCGACATAAATCACAGCAGGATCCTCCATGACCCACCTCCCAAAACATTGGAAATAAAAGCAAAAATAAACAAATGGGACCTAATTAAAATCAAAAGCTTCTGCACAGCAAAGAAAACTCTAAGCAAGGTGAAAAGACAGCCTTCAGAATGGGAGAAAATAATAGCAAATGAAGCAACTGATAAAGGATTAATCTCCAAATTATACAAGCAGCTCCTGCAGCTTAATTCCAGAAAACTAAGTGACCCAATCAAAAAATGGGCCAAAGAACTAAACAGACATTTCTCCAAAGAAGACATAAAGATGGCTAACAAACACATGAAAAAATGCTCAACATCCCTCATCATCAGAGAAATGCAAATCAAAACCACAATGAGATACCATTTCACACCAGTCAGAATGGCTGCTATCCAAAAGTCTACATGCAATAAATGCTGGAGAGGGTGTGGAGAGAAGGGAACCCTCTTACACTGTTGGTGGGAATGCAAACTAGTACAGCCACTATGGACAACAGTGTGGAGATTCCTCAGAAAACTGGAAATAGAACTGCCCTATGATCCAGCAGTCCTCGGGCATACACACCGAGGAAACCAGAATTGAAAGAGACACATGTACTCCAATGTTCATTGCAGCACTGTTTATAATAGCCAGGACATGGAAGCAACCTAGATGTCCATCTGCAGATGAATGGATAAGAAAGCTTTGGTACATATACACAATGGAGTATTTCTCAGCCATCCAAAAGAATGCATTTGAATCAGTTTTAATGAGGTGGATGAAATTGGAGCCAATTATACAGAGTGAAGTAAGCCAGAAAGAAGAACATCAATACTGTATATTAACGCATATATATGTAATTTAGAAAAATGGTAACCTGAACCCTGTATAAGAGACTGCAAAAGAGACATAGGCATTTAGAACAATCTTTGGGACTCTGTGGGAGAGGGTGAAGGTGGAATGATTGGGGAGAATGGAATTGTAGCATGTATATTATCATAAGTGACCAGTCCAGGTTCGACGCATAAATTTTCCTCTGTTCATTTCTTTGCATTTGTGCTTTTTTAATAAAAATACTTTTAACTGTAAAAAAAAAAAAAAAGAACCACAGAGCATCATAAAAGTTAAAAATAAATGAGTAAATTATTTGAATTAAGCTTTTAAATTTATAAATAAGGAGACAATCTCTGGTAGCTTTATTTACTTTTTTCAAAGTCACAGTACTATTAAGTGTTACAGAAAGGGTAAAATGAACATTTCTGAAATCTACCTGCCTCCAAAAACTATTTTGTGTGCTCACTGATTCATTTCAGAAAAGTAGAAGACTCACTCAAATATGTATCCTATAAGTTAAACAGTTCAACATATATATTATATATATATATAATTTAAAATATCTCAGTTCTCCAGGTAAGTTTTTGACTGGAAAAATAGAAAACTAATGAAAAAGAAACCTACTTTCCAAAAAAAGATGTTTATCATTCATAAATTTGACAAATATTTCCTTTGAATTTACTTGCAAATTCCTATTCTAAGAATACTTTGGACATTCATATCTACAAAGGGAGTACTTTAAACATGTTTATTCTCAATTTCGCTTTTTCCATCTTAGTTGAAATAGATGTTTCAGTCATGTCCAACTGGGGCTTTGAAGTATAGTTCTTCAGTCGCCAGACTGTTCTCTATAAACATGATTGAGACAGATTTAGATTTGGATTCTGACTTCCTATACTAAACTCTAGGAATGATTCTAAATTGAAAATTATGGTTCAATCTAGTTCATTCCAGTGGGAACTGGCACAGTCATAGACATTTCTGTTCTTGCAACTATCAGCTTCAGCTAAACCTTGTATTTTCAAACTTTGGTCCAGGTGAAAAAGCTTCTTTATAGTCTGAAAACTTTTATACCTCTAAGGAAATTGAATAGATATAAATATAAACTGTCAAGACTAATCTGAAATAGAGGGTCATCATTTAAAGCTTTCTTTGTAGTTCAGTAGCTCCATCTTGTCTGATGTTTTGTGATCCCATGGACTGCAGTAGGCCAGGCTTCCCAGTCCTTTACCATCTCCCAGAGTTTACTCAAACTCATGTCCATTGAGTCAGTGATGTCATTCAACTATTTTATCCTTTGTCATACTCTTCTTCTCCTGCCTTCAATCTTTTCCAGCTTCAGGGTCTTTTTCTCTTCATATCAGTGGCCAAAGTACTGGAGCTTCAGCTTCACCATCAGTCCTTCTAATGAATATTCAGGACTGATTTCCTTTAGGATTGACTGGTTTGAGCTCCTTGCAGTCCAAGGGACTCTAAAGAGTCTTTTCTAACACCACAGTTCAAAAGCATCAATTCTTCAGCACTCAGCCTTCTTTATGTTCCAGCTCTCCCATCCAAACATGACAACTGAAAAAACCATATCTTTGTTTATACTGACTTTTGCCCACAAAGAAGTCTCTGCTTTTTAATATGCTTTCTAGGTTTATCATTGCTTTTCTTCCAAGGAGCAAGCGTCTTTTAATTTCTTTTAATGGCTGCAGTCACCATCTGCAGTGATATTGCAGCCCAAGAAAATAAAGTCTGCTACTGTTTTCTTTATTTTCCTATCTATTTGCCATGATGTGATGGGACCAAATGCCACTATCTTAGTTTTTTTGAATGCTGAGTTCTTAGCCAGGTTTCTCACTCTCCCCAAGGCCTTCATCAAGAGGTTCTTTATTTACTCTTTGTTTTCTGTCATTAGGATGGTGTCATCTGCATATTTGAGGTTATTAATATTTCTCCAAGTCATCTTGATTCCAGTTTGTGCTTCATCCAGCCTTTCATTTCACATGATGTACTCTGCATAGAAGTAAAATAAGCAGGGTGACTATATACAGCCTTGATGAACTCCTTTCACAATTTTGAACCAGTCCATTGTTCCATATCTGGTTCTGACTGTTGCTTCTTGACCTGCATCATTCAAAGCTTTTGTTGAATTGGCAAAAAACAAATTTTGCAAATAAACATAATAAGAAATTGAAAGCAATTTGGGTATTGAGTGGTAATTCCTTCAACACTCATGTGGATCAGTTTATTGCTTGTCCAAATGTTGTTTTGTTGACAGAGTCTTTGATGTATATTAAATGTTAGTAAAAGAGAAGGCAATATGTGAAATGTGTCTAGTTGTGTATCACAAGGATTTTTATGTACTTGGAGATAAAATATATTTTATCAAGTTTATTTTAATGCAAAATATACTAACAATGCCAAAAAACAAATGACATAAAAATGTATATATTGATAAGTCTTGTCTCAATACTGTTCCAACACAAACTGTTCCTTCATCTTCCTATAAAGATTGATTTTAAATACTTTTAAATAAAACATACCTAATTTAGTATAAATATAGATATATTTCATTACATTCTATCTTCTTTATATATGTTAGTATGTGGCATACACTCTTAGGCAATTTTTCTAAACTCAGTATGTAGTGTTACTTTTATGTCAGTCTATAGCTCTCTGTGCAGAGTTCTCCATTGCATAAGCACAACATATTTTATTTAACAAATCTCATATTACTTCACATTGATTTTTTTCAGTCTTTCACTATTATCAATGATGTTGCTATGAAGAGCTCTGTATGTAGATGATTACGTATGTGTGTAACTATGTAAGTAAATATATTACAGGGTCTATTTCAAAAGTGGATTGGTGATTTGATGTGTAAATACATGTGTAATACTGGTAGCCACTGATCTCTAGTAGCATACTGGGCACCTACCGACCTGGGGAATTCCTCATTTAGTATCCTATCATTTTGCCTTTTGATACTGTTCATGGGGTTCTCAAGGCAAGTATACTGAAGTGGTTTGCCATTCCCTTCTCCAATGGACCACATTCGGCTGTGGTCCATGTGATCAGATCAACTAGTTTCCTGTGATTATGATTTCAGTGTGTCTGCCCTCTGATGCCCCCTCCCAATACCTACCATCTTATTTGGGTTTCTCTTACCTTGGTCGTGGAAAATCTCTTCACAGCCGCTCCAGCAAAGTGCAGCCGCTGTACCTTACCTTGGATGAGGGGTATCTCCTCAAGGCCGCCCCTCCTGACCTTGAACATGGAGTAGCTCCTCTTGGCCCTCCTGTGTCCGCGCAGCCACCGCCTGTTCGAAGTGGGGCAGCTCCTCTCGGCCCCTGGCCCTGGCCTCAGGCGTGGGGTAGCTCCTCTCTGCCGCGCCTCTTTGCCTGATTGGTTGCGCCGGGGCTGGCGTCTCTCACGTCTGCGCCGCGGAAGGACTGATGCTAAAGCTGAAACTGCAATACTTTGGCCACCTCATGCGACAAGTTGACTCACTGGAAAAGACTCTGATGCTGGGAAGGGTTGGGGGCAGGAGGAGAAGGGGGCGACCTAGAATGAGATGGCTGGATGGCATCACCGACTCTGTGGACATGAGTTTGAGTGAACTCTGGGAGTTGGTGATGGACAGGGAGGCCTGGCGTGCTGTGATTCATGGGGTCACGGAGAGTCGGACACGACTGAGCGACTGAACTGAACTGAACTGGTAGCCATTTGTAAGTTTGTTTCTATGTGGCTCTTTCATTTGTACTCAAAATGGTAAAATGTAAAAATAACTATTTCCTTAAAGTCTGGTCAACAATATCTATAATTGATATTCCAATATTTATGGGATCTCTTATTAGGAATATATTTCTCTTATAGAGAGAAAAATATCAATCTTTATAAGCATTTCTATTTGTGATGATAGGCTTGCCAGGAATAAGCCTCGAGAGTGTCCATCTTCATCTGGACTGTCCATGCAAGGTTCTAGTCTAAAAGAACCTTTTTTAATGGTTTCTACAGTGAAAGTTCTCCTTGTTTGGGGGTGCTTATCCAAGAAAAATTTCTTAGGATATTGGTTTCAAATTTAAGTATGCATAAGAATCATTTGTGCATCCCAACATGTATAGTTTCCTAGCGTCTACATACTAGTTAACCTAATGAGAGATTGGAAATTTTAATTTTCTGCAAAACTACAATCTTTCAGTTTTTTAAGCAATCATTACCTGCCCATTCATTTTTAACTGTTTTTACACTAACAATTTTGGAGATTTTCCTTAAACATAAAATTCCATATAGAAGTTTGGCACAAATGACATTGTTCTCAGAAAATTTGTTTCCAAAATACAGATTAAATAGGTAAAACTTGTGATGATATTGCAAGGGTCAGTATTGCCAAGTCACCCCACAAATGCGCATATTACTGATGCTTTGTACTTTGTATTAATAACAGTTTCCCTGTTTATTTTTATTTTCCTTAAGAATTATCTTCTAAGGACCAATCTACATTCTTAATTATGTCTCCTAGTCTGCTTAGTACTACTGATTAGGTGTTTAGGCTAAGAGATCGATACAGCATTCTGGGCTTCCCCAGTGGCTCAGCGGCAAAGAATCTGCCTGCAATGCAGATGATGCGGTAGACTTAGGTTCAATCTCTGTGTCAAGAAGATTCCCTGAAGAAGAATGGCAACCCACTCCAGTATTCTTGCCCAGAGAATTCCATGAACAGAGCAGACTGGTGGTCTACAGCCTATGGGATGGGACTGAACTGACTTAGCATGCATGCAAGCATGCACGGAATCTTATTTCATTTAGCAGATTCCAAATTGTGTTATAAAGCTTTTTGGTTAGTTCTGATGATGCTTATTTCTGGATAATATTATTGAAAAGTTATGTATTTGGGATTTCACATAGCATGTTGTAATCTGCCTGAAGAGCTGGCACTCCACAGAAGCAAGTTGCGTCAGTAACTTGTCTGTCACAAGTTTTCAATTCAATGATATGGTAGTAAAGAATATGATTTTTTACATTGTCTTGGGCACAATATTGGCCCTATTCAAGAATGTATTTTTAAAATGTTTTTGCCAAAATAATTATTTTCTATAGGCATGCAATTGAAATTGATGTAAAGAAATAAATAGAAAACTAGTATGTTGGTCCAACATAGGAAGAACTTACCTTACAGTGAAGAAGAGGAGGCCAAGGAAAAAACAAAAAAAATGTTATAGACTGAGCACTTCTTAAGTGTCAGAAACTGTGCTAGGTACTTTGTCACACACTCAGTAACTTTGGAAAGAATCCAAGAGGTTATTACAATTAGGATTTTGATACAAGAATCAAAGTATATACAGAGTTTTTAACTGACACAATCTGGAATTGAAGACAAGTCGAAAGACCATACTTTTTAAATATTTTGAATGTTACTTGTTATTTTTATCACCACTGTGGAAGATAATTTTTGATTGTTAATTTTTATCTCAAAATATTCCACAAGACGTTTTGATTTCACACCAAGCTTTCAACATAACAATTGCATCTCCGGCATGAATGTTCAAAGATTCGAACTATCTGTGTATTTTCTGCCACCAGGGATACTCTATGACAAGGCAAATTAGAATCACAATGTCCATCAAATTTATGAGAAATGTAAACTCTTAGTTAAACAAAACATTTTGTACAGTTCTTAGAGCATTTTTATCTCTAGGCAATTTCCTTGTAGCCTAGTAAGTATTTATTAGATTGTTAGGTGAACTTGAAATCAGAACAAAGATCTTTAAAAAGGATTTTTCAGCTGAGGGGTTTCCCTGGTGGCTCAGATGGAAAAGAATCTGCCTGCAGTTTTCCTGGATTAAGGAATGGCTACCCACTCTAGTTTTCTTGTCTGGAGAATTTCATGGACAGAGGAGCCTGGTGACTACAGTCCATGGGATCACAGTCAGACAAGACTGAGTGACTTACATTTTTTTTTCAGCTGAACTACGTAACTACCTAGTTGTTCACTCATCCTCTTTCTTTCTCACCATTAGACATCATTTGGCTCTTTCAGGGGTTCTTCATAGCTGTGGTTGAAATATCTCACACATCCTTTCATCATACGTTAAAACAACAGTGTAAAGGCCAGTCATCAGAAATTGACAATGAACAATTGAGAGCAATCATTGAAGTTGATCCTCTTACAAATATACAAGAAGTTGCCGAAGAACCCAGTGTAGACCATTCTATGGTTGTTCAGCATTTGAAGTAAGTTGGAGAAGTGAAAAAGCTCAATAAGTGGGTGCCTCATGAACTGACTGAAAAAAAAATAATTGTTTTGAAATATCTTCTCTTATTACGCAACATCAATGAACTATTTCTCTATCAGATTGTGATGTGCAATGAATAGTGGATTTTAGATGACAACTAGGGACCACCAGCTCAGTGGTTGGACTGAGAAGAAGCTCCAAAGCACTTCCCAAAGCCAAACTTGCACCAAAAAAAGAGGTCATGACCACTATTTTGGTAGTCTGCTGCCAGTCCGATCCACTACAGCTCTCTGAATCCCAGAGAAATCATTATATCTTAGAAGTATACTCAGCAAATTGATGAGATTCACTGAAAACTGTAATGCCTGCAGCTGGCATTGGTCAATGAAAGGGCCCAGTTCTCCATGACAATGTGAGACCACCTGTCCCACAGCCAATGCTTCAAAAGTTGAATGAATGGGTCATGAAGTTTTGGCTCATCTGCCATATTCACCTGATCTCTCATCAACTACCAATTCTTCAAGCATCTCAACAACTTTTTGCAGGGAATATGCTTCCTCAATCAGCAAGAGGTAGAAAATGCTTTTCAAGAGTTTGTGGAATCCCAAAGCAAGGATTTTCATGCTGCAGAAATGAACGAACTATTTTACTCACTGGTAAAATTGCATTGACTGTAATGGATCCTATTTTGATTAATAAAGATGTGTTTGAGCTCAGTTATAATGATTTAAATTCATGGTCCAAAAGTGCAATTACTTTTGCCAACAAATCAAAAACAAAGGAATAATAAATTTAGAATAGAGATACCAGTGGTTGAGGAACGAAAAGGAGGAGATGAGGAAAGACCAAAAAAGTGTTTCTAAGTTTGGGTCATTTCTAGTATTCAAATGCATGATACTTTTACAATAGAAATGTATAGAGAAATAGACATAGATGGATAGAGGCTGGTAAGAAACAATGATGAACATATTAAGATTAATCTAATCCTGTGAATTTATCTGTTAAAAAAATGGAAAACAAGGCAAATGAAATTACATTTTAGCTAACAAAAGGCAGTCATGATATAATCTCCAAAAAAAGAAATGCAAAAAGGCAAAATGATTGTCTGAGAAACTCTACAAATAGCTGAGAAAAGAAGAAAAGAGTAAGGCAAAGGAGAAAAGGAAAGATATACTCATCTGAATGTAGAATCCCAAAGAATAGCAAGAAGAGTTAAGAAAGCCTTCCTAAAGTAAACAATGTGAAGAAAGAGAGGAAAACAATAGAACGGGGAAGACTAGAGATCTCTTCAAGAAAATTAGAGATACCAAGGGAATTCATGTAAAGATGGGCACAATAAAGGACAGAAATGGTATGGACCTAACAGAAGCAGAAGATATTAGGAAAAGGTGGCAAGAATACACAGAAGAACTACACACAAAAAAATCTTAATGACCCAGATAACCACGATGGTGTCATCCCTCACCCAGAGCCATACATCCTGGAGTGCGAAGTGAAGTGGGCCTTAGGAAGCATCACTATGAACAAAGTTAGTGGAGGTGATGGATTCCAACTGAGCTATTTCAAATCCTAAAAGATAATGCTGTGAAAGTGCTTCCCTCAATATACCAGCACATTTGGAAAACTCAGCAGAGGCCACAGAGTTGGAAAATATCAGTTTTCATTCCAATCCAAAGAAAGGCAGTGCCAAAGAATGTTGGAACTGCTACACAATCGCACTCATTGAACATGCCAGCAAAGTAATGCTCAAAACTCTACAAGTGAAGCTTCAAGAGTATGTGAACGAGGAACTTACAGATGTTCAAGCTGGATTTAGAAAAGGCAGAGGAACTAGAGATCAAATTACCAACATCTGTTGGAACATAGAAAAAGCAAGAAAATTCAAGAAAAACATCTACATATGCTTCATTGACTATACTAAAGCCCTTGACTGTGTGGATCAAAACAAACTGTGGAAAATTATTTAAGAGTTGAGAACACCAGTATGCAGGTCAAGAAGCAACAGTTAGAACTGGACATGGAACAATGGACTGGTTCAAAATTAGGAAAGGAGGATGACAAGGCTGTATATTGTCTCCCTGCTTTTTTATCTTCTGTGCAGAGTACATCATGCAAAATGCCAGGCTGGATGAAGCACAAGCTGGAAACAAGATTGCCAGGTGAAATATCAATAACCTCAGATAAGCAGATGACACCACCCTTACAGCAGAAAGGGAAGAGGAACTAAGGAGCCTCTTGATGAAAGTGAGAATGAAAAAACTGGCCTAAAACTCAACATTCCAAAAACTAAGATCATGGCACCCAGTCCCATAACTTCATAGCAAAAATGGAGAAACAACGGAAATAGTGACAGATTTTATTTTCTTGGTTTCCAAAGTCACTGCAGATGGTTACTGCAGCAATGAAATTAAAAGATGCTTGCTGTTTGGAAGAAAAGCAATGAGAAACCTGGACAGCATATTAAAAAGTAGAGACATTACTTTGCCGACAAATGTCTGTATAGTAAAATCTATGGCTTTTTTCAATAGTCATGTGTGGATGTGAGAGTTGGACCATAAAGAAGGCTGAGTGCCAAAGAAATGATGCTTTTGAACTGTAGTGTTGGTAGACTCTTGAGAGTCCCTTGGACTGCAAGGAGATCAAATCAGTCAATCCTAAAGGAAATCAATCCTGAAAATTTACTGGAAGGACTCCAGTACTTTGGCCACCTGATGCAAAGAGCTGACTCATTAGAAAAGGCCCTATGCTGGGAAAGATCAAATGCAGTAGGAGAAGGGGACAACAGAGGATGAGATGGTTGGATGGCATTACTGACTCAATGGACATGAGTTTGAACAAGCTCATGGAGATGGTGAAGGACAGGGAAGCCTGGCTTGCTGCAGTCCATGGGGCCACAGAGTCAGACATGACTGAGAGACTGAACAGCAGCCATATAATTCCTGGATCAGTCTTCATGTGATGGAATCTGAGTCTTCTAGAATTACTTAGCATACTCTGATAAATGAACTCTTGGTTACTTCACAGATTGCTACTAATAACTGGTGGTGTCAGATTTGTCTAGTTTATTATTTTTTTATGGATTGCCTTATGTGTTTCCAACTTCTTGGAAGGCATGCATCTTCATATCACCAACATTCTCTGAAATCAGTCAGTTGGAAAGACTGGTCAAATATCAACTGAGAAAAGAACGAGGTTGGAGAAGGAAAAATGCCAGCATTTTTCAAGCAGTGGAAAGAGAAGTTGTCTGACCTCTCCATTCATAAGGACAGGTTTATTTTTGCTGAGGAGACAGACTATCAGAAGATATTATTGCTTAAAATTCTCCCCTTATTCAGATTTCATGACTACCAAGCCACTCTCAAGAAATGTGTCAACTTCTAGTACAAATCCATTTCAACGGGGGATATAGTTAATCAGGCAAGAAATAAGTAGTGTGTCTCACTGCAAATTAAGAAATTGTCATTTGAACTTACATATCAGCCTGTGAGAGTTAATCAGTGTACCCCAGAGGAGCAGATCCATGTCCAGGGTTCTGACAAAAGGTAATTTCTGTCTCAAGTCTCCATAGTAGAATGTGGACCTTTTGCTGAAGCAAAGCTGTCCTGTGATGGCACTTGTTTGACAGCCAACTTACTTCTCCAGATGACATTCTTACTTCCCCTGCTCTTCTCATTCACACTTCAACAGGTTCTACTTGATTGAAGTGCCCCCTCAAGCCTGCACAAATGGAGATAGCTCTCTTAATTAGAGTTCTCAGTATGTGACTGAAAACCTTCTGTGAAGGCACCAATCACAAACCTGCAAAGAGAAAAGAACTCAGATAATGCCTGCTTTACACTGCTGGCTTCCTCAGAGTCCCCTTTCCTCTGCTCCCCTTGGTCTTTGCATCTTGCCTGTCTGGCTAGACTATCTAATTTCAAATTCAGATCTTGCTTCCTCTTAAACTTGATGAAAGCAGTCTTAGCAAAGCACATTTGAAAGGGTAAGGATTGCACTTTTCAATTGCAGGCCTAGCATTTGATAGCACTTAAATCGGGGGAGAAATTTTATTGGTTAGTTATTCATTTTGTTGCTATGGACTTGTAAATTAGGCCTATTACAAATATTTGAAAAAATATTCAACATTTTGAGCGAATTGGCAAAATGCTAGTAACCTAGTTTGTAACAAACATCTTGAAATATAAGAAGAAAGAAGGAATATATCAATAGATTTAATGATGCATTTTTAAAGAGTAAACACAGACATGAATTGGTGTATTTTTTATACCCATATGAATTTGTTTACTAAAAAATATTACAAACTCACTATGTAGATGTGAGTTCCCTGTGATATACAGTAGGTTCTCATTAGTTATCTATTTTGTACTCAACTTGATTTTAAATCATGGCTCTGTCTCTTATGAATTATGTGACCTCTCACATACTACCTAAACCCTAAACCCCATCTCTTTGCCTATAAACTGAATAAGTTATCTTCCGTTAAAAGTTTATTTTTATTGAAGATCCAATAAAGGCACCTTATATCCTTATATTGTTTTGCAAAAATGTTAGTATGTAGTTGGCACTATTATAAATATCATTTTCAACCTTATTAATTAGTAGTCATTTAAAGGGTATGGAACACTATTTCCTTATCAAAATATGGCAATCTTTCCCGACTTTGGAATATGTGTCACCTACTTATTTTTGTGTATTCTTTATTATCCTAAATATTTTTTGAACCCACCATTAAAGTTTCAAAGGAAAGCTTGATTAGTACACTTAAAAGCATCAAGTCAGCCTCTAATTTCTCAAATTAGTGACTTAAAATATTACTTGATTCTTACAGACTCTTGCTTTATTATTGAGCTTCTAGGGAATCAATGTGAAAAAAGTAATTTATGTTAAACAGTTAAAAGACTAGTGTTGACAAAACACTTGCTTACAATAGAAAATGCTCTTTGTGATGAAAACAGGTTGTCTTATCAAGATGAATTGTATTTGCTAAAAGTTAATGAAGAATATGGATACATTTAAAAGTAAATAAAAATATATATCTTAACCAGTACACACAAAGCAAGGCAGGAAAGACATTGAGGATTGAGTTGGCCAAGGTTATAAAACAGGAGAACAGCATACTCATTGCTTGAAAGCAGACCTGGTTCCTAATCCAGTATTTGAACACAGCATTTAAAAAAACAAATTTAATTGAGATTGTTTTTCTCATCATTTAACCTTTATATCTTTTAAAAATAACAAAGAATGATGATGATATTGCATAAAGTAGATACCAAAAAGGGAAGAATGTAAGAGTAGTTTTGTTTCCTACTGATATGATCATTTCCTGTCTTGGACACAGTTTAGGGTTCAGATCTAGTTGCTTCTCTACATTAATACTTGTATCATTCAGAGGTCAATCAATAGGCAAAAACCATAGTACTTTGAGAAGTGAATACTGAAGGCAAAGAATCATTATCTTAAAACTAGAGATTAATTATGAAGGAGTTAAAAACAAACAGAAAACTTCTAATGAACAGCATAATATTAGATATCAGGAGGAACAACACCCTTGAGGGATGAAACAGAGCAAACAGGAAATAAATAAATGGATAACCTTCCCTAACCCAATGCCTTTTCTGAGAAGTTAGCAGTCATTACTTATAAGACAGATAAATCCACTGAGAAACCACAGGCTGGGGCAGCCAAGTGAGTATCAGCTCTCAGATGTGCTAAATTAAAATCACTTGGAAACCCTGTATAAAAATGCCATTGAGACCCACTTGACATTCCTGTAAACATTGTCCACTGGGGTACACGCGGAACTTGCCAAGAATTCACAGAAATGCACTGAGAAGCCATCCACTAGGGGGTTAGTGTTGAAACTTGATGACTGTTGAGTACAATTTGATACATACTTGTCATTAACAGCCACAGGAGAAATAAGAGGAACAGAAACATAAGTCCTTCTGGAACCAAGAAGACAGGCCCTTCACTCCTTCAGTGACCTTCCAGTACCCTCCAGTGATAAAACATGGTGCCAGGTAATATGAAGAAAAATGGTTAGAAGGACTTTACTATTGCAGTTCAATCAATGAAGTATCTATATTGACAGCTAAAACAGTACAATGACATGAAATATGGTGTCCTTAAAAATTAGAACAAAGTCAATCAATAAATTACCTCTCTATATATATCTCACTCATTCCTTTTAACATTGTCTTGTTCCATCCCCAGCCCCATTATCACATAGGTAACATCGGAGAGAGGAGATTCTATTGAATTAGTGATTGACTACCATGGCAAAAATCACTGCTTGCCAAAAATGAGAACTCATTAAGTTATATTTTACAATATAATCAGTTAACTTCGGATCCTAAAAAATGCTTTTATTAATAATAGAATGTTATTCCAGTAATAGAATTTGTTATTCCAGTAATATGCTTGGTATGAAATTTATAGTACCACAATAGAATGCAATGCATTCAATTAAAGACAAATATACACAATCCAGTAAGTCTAAAGAGTTATAAGCATATGTGAATATGTTACTGTCTATTTCATACTCAATATTACAATAAATATGATTATTATAAATTAAGAAAACACTATTCCTCTATGGAGTAAGTTAGATGAAATTCAAATTGATGTTTGGTAACTGTATATGTGACATAGAGCTATTTACTATGAAGATTTTAATAGGTACACTATTAATAATGGTGTACTGATATTCTTACACAACTATGAATTAGGAGAATATTGAGATATATTACTACTAATAAAAACCCATCTTTCTCATCAATTACATATTTTAAACTATTCTGTGAGGCATTCAAAATGGATCTGGGTGAGTATTTGTTTCAGGGAAAAGTAGGATGTATGAATCAACAATCTCACTAGGCTCCATAATTGACAAAATAATACATTGCTTCTCAGATTTGGGTCACTATTTTATTTATAAATGTTTATACTAAAAGATGGGCTTCCCTGGTGGCTCAGAGGTTAAAGCGTCTGCCTCCAATGCGGGAGACCCGGGTTCGATTCCTGGGTCGGGAAGATCCCCTGGAGAAGGAAACGGTAACCCACTCCACTATTCTTGCCTGGAGAATCCCATGGACGGAGAAGCCTGGTAGGCTACAGTCTATGGGGTCGCATAGAGTCGGACACGACTGAGCGACGGAACAGAACAGATACTAAAAGATGGGCTTCCCAGGTGGCGCTAGTGGTAAAGAATCTGCTTGCCAATGCAGGAGACATGAGACTCGGTTTCCATCCTTGGATGGGGAAGTGGCTGCATGGCAGCCCACTCTAGTATTCTTGCCTGGAGAATTCCATGGACAGAGGAGCCTGGCAGGCTACAATCCATAGGGTCGCAAAAAGTCAGACATAACTAAAGCGACTTAGCACGTATGTACTTATACTAAAAGACACACCATAAATTATGTACACATTCAAGTAAATTTAATTTTAAATCACCTGCTGATACTTTGTAAGCATAAAGTTGAGGATTTGACAGTATTGTTGTGACTTTATGACATGGTTTGCGGAGTGATTAATTTACTTCTCAGATGGATGTGTTTCTATGTACTTCCATTGGAAGCAGACACACCGACACGCCTGAGGAAATCACTGGTTAGATTTATTTCCACTGTTCAGCAGAGTGAATCAAATAGAAGCAGGGTTCCTTATCACTCTGAAACTTCGTTGGTGATAACCCACATGTACACATGTTCAAAAAGAAAACACGAGTGGACTCAAAATAAGATAAACTAGCCAGAATATGAAACATTTTGTCTGAAATTTGCTAAAACTGATGGTTAGATGAATATCATACCGAGTTGAGGCTTTACCACTTAAAATTAAGCTGATAATAGCTAACTCCTGGCATTGCTCACCTTATCTTAAAATTTATTTTGATTTGGTCTATTTTTTTTTAAATAAAAACCAATACATACACAAGCACACAAACCTTTGGAGGTTCCTTGGAAAAAGTAATACTCTAAATAAGCAAACAAACTGCTTTTAATGTAGTTAAAAAAACTATATTTGCATATCAATTATGTGCAATAAAACTAAATTATTTATAGATTTAAAAATTAAACTATAAAGTGATAGTCTAAAGTTATTATGTAAATCTTCATATAGATGTTTATTACATAACAAAAATAAATGAATGAGCAGAAATATTTAATAAAGGAGATGCTGCTGTTGCTGCTAAGTCACTTCAGTCGTGTCCGACTCTGTGTGACCCCCTAGACGGAAGCCCACCAGGCTCCCCCTTCCCTGGGATTCTCCAGGCAAGAATACTGGAGTGGGTTGCCATTTCCTTCGCCAATGTGTAAAAGTGAAAAGTGAAAGTGAAGTCGCTCAGTCAAGTCTGACCCTTAGCGACCCCACGGACTACAGCCCACCAGGCTCCTCCATCCATGGGGTTTTCTAGGCAAGAGTACTGGAGTGGCTTGCCATTGCCTTCTCCGAATAAAGGAGCAGCAATGTGTAAATCCAGAGAAGGCAATGGCAACCCACTCCAGTGTTCTTGCCTGGAGAATCCCAGGGACGGGGGAGCCTGGTGGGCTTCCGTCTGAGGGGTCACACAGAGTCGAACACGACTGAAGTGACTCAGCAGCAGCAGCAATGTGTAAATCAGATGACTGCTGTTAACACAGAGACTTTTCAGAATGCCCAAGAGATCTAACACAAGGGGAAAGGCACCAATTGTTACAACAAGAAGAAATAGCTATCTAATTTGTCCAGACAGATAACAGACAGATAAGGGCTTCCCTGGTGGCTCAGAGGTTAAAGCGTCTGCCTCCAATGCGGGAGACCCGGGTTCGATCCCTGGGTCGGGAAGATGCCCTGGAGAAGGAAACGGTAACCCACTCCAGTATTCTTGCCTGGAGAATCCCATGGACGGAGAAGCCTGGTAGGCTACAGTCCACGGGGTCGCAAAGAGTCGGACACGACTGAGCGACGGAACAGAAACAGAAAGAACGGCATAAGTGGAGATAATGTTGGGATAGTAATATTGCAAGTTTTTTGTTTGTTTGTTTTTTAGCACATGGAAAACATGCTTAATTGTCAGCAGGAAGAGCCTATGAGAAGAACTGAAACTCTGCTTGATGGCTACACAGAGAGAGTGACAATAACATTCACAGTCTGGCTTTACTTACAGCAGACTAAAGTCCCCGAATGAAAAGACTTTGCTTCAAATTGTTTCTAAGGAGGGCTTCCCTGGTAGCTCAGCTGGTAAAAAATCTGCCTGTAATGCAGGAGATCCCGGTTTCATTCCTGGGTCAGGAAGATCCACTGGAGAAGGGATAGGCTACGCACTCCGGTATTCTTAGGCTTCCTTGGTGGCTCAGTTGGTAAAGAATCCGCCTGCAATGTGGAAGACCCACGTTGAATCCCTGGGTTGGGAAGATCTGTGACAGTATTCTAGTATACTGGCCTGGAGAATTCCATGGACTGTGTAGTCCATGGGGTTGCAAAGAGTCAGACACGACTGAGAGACTAAGGAAGGTAGTCGTAGAGGGAAGAGAGATGTACACTACCCTAAACAAAGTGAAAGCTGTCGAAAGCAATGTGGAAATAAAATCCAACCATGTAAAGAAGAAAATCCTTCACCACATCAATGAATGCAATATTTATTGAACACTTAACATTCATTCATGATAAAAGTGACCAGTAAAACAAGAATAGAGGGAAAATTCTTCCATATAATAGCATTGTCTATAGAAAATATATAGCTAACACTATGCTTACCAGTGATTGACAAGATCAGGAACCAGCCATGGCCACTCTCACCACTCCTATTCAACATAGTGCTGGATATCCTAGCAAGTGCAGTTAAGTGAAAAAAAAAAAGATGAAAGCATCAACTGGAAAAGATGAAACAAAACTTTATTTGCTGTGAACATGTTGGCTGCACAGAAAAGGCCAAGGGATCTCAAAACACAACCAAGCAAACAAATAAAAACGCTTAGAACTAATACATGATATAGTAAGTTAGATGATACAAGATAAACATACAGAAATAAGTTTTATTTTTATATTAGTGAACATTTGGACAGTGATTTTAAACACACGTTACCATTTACAGCAGTTCAAAATATAAAATATTTTTCTGCAAATTGAAAAAAATATGTACCTATATGCCTGAAACACCATAGTACTGATGAAATATTAATAAATCAAAGAGGATTTAAATAAACAGAGAAAGTTTCTGTGTTCAGGGACTGGGATGTTCAATATAGTGAAGATGTCAATTCTCCCCATATGTGAATACAGGTTTAATGAAATTCTTAACCAAATCCCAGAAAACTTTTGTGTGATAGGCAAAGTTATTTTATATGGACAGAGAAAAGAGCTAGAATAGCTAAAAAAAAAAAGGAAAAATAGAAAATAAATCACATACCCAACTTCAAGATTTGTCACATAGCTCCAGTAAGTAAATGCTATGTATTTGTTGAAGAACAGACAAATTAAGACAATGGGACAGAAAAGAGAGTTCAGAAATAGACCTACATGTATATGTCCAGTTGGTTTTTGACAAAGATGTAAAGGCAATTCAATACAGGAAATGTAAACTTTTCAACAAAGGGTTGGAGGAGTAACTGAGTATCCATTGTTTTTTTATTTTCATCTCGTGAATTAAATCTCTCACATCATACAAACATTAACTCAAAGTGAATCATGACTAAAACGCAAACTGTAGAACTTTCCAAAACTTAGGAGAAAATATAGGTGAAAAATATCTTTGGGATCTAGGGGTAGGCAAAGAGTCTTTAGACTTGATGGCAAAAAAAAAAGAAAACAATACAAAAGATAAAAACATGATCAACTGAACTTCATAAAAATAAAAAGTTTGCTTATGAAAGATCTTATTCAGAAGATTGAAAATATTACAGAGTTGGAGAAACTATTTGAACGCCACATATTTTAAAAAGGACACGAGCCTAGGATATACAGAGTGAAGTAAGCAGAAAGAGAAACACAAATATAATATATTAATGCATATATATGGAATTTAGAAAGATGGTAAAGACGACCCCATATGTAAGATAGCAAAAGAGACACAGATGTAAAGAACAGACTTTTGGACTCCATGGGAGAAGGTGAGGGTGGAACTATATGAGAGAATAACATTGAAACATGTATATTACCGTTTGTAAAATAGATGACCAGTACAAATTTGATGCATGAAGCTGGTGCTCTGGCACAACCCAGAGGGATGGAGGGTGAAGGGAGGTGGGACGGGTGTTCAGGATAGTGGGACACATGTAGGACACATGTACACCCATGGCTGATTCATGTTGATGTATGGCAAAAACCACCACAATATTGTAAAGTAATTAGCCTCTAATTAAAATAAATTAATTAATAAAAGGATAGTATAAAAGCAAATAATAATATAAATGGCAAATAATCCAATTATCTTATACTTAAGAGTAAAAAACAAATAAGTCTATTGGAAAATGGATAAAACACATGAAAAATTGTTTCACATAAAATGATATATAGATAGCAAAAAAAAAAAAAAAGGAAGAAAAATGTTCAACAAAGTTACTCACTAGGGAAACACAAATTTAAACTGCGCTGAGATATCACTACATACTGATTAGATTGGCTGAAAAAAATAATCATTACACCAAATGCAGGGGAAATGTGGGAAAATTAAATCACCTAAGAATTGGTCTCCAAAATCACTGCAGATGCTGATTTTAGCCGTGAAATTAAAAGATGCTTACTCCTTGGAAGGAAAGTTATGACCAACATAGACAGCATATTAAAAAGCAGAGACATTACTTTGCCAACCAAGGTCCGCCTAGTCAAGGCTATGGTTTTTACAGTGGTCATGTGTGGATGTGAGAGTTGGACTGTGAAAAAAGCTGAGTGCTGAAGTTTTGATGCTTTTGAACTGTGGTGTTGGAGAAGACTCTTGAGAGTCCCTTGGACTGCAAGGAGATCCAACCAGTCCATTCTAAAGGAGATCAATCCTGGGTGTTCATTGGAAGGACTGATGCTGAAGCTGAAACTCCAATACTTTGGCCACCTCATGTGATGAGTTGACTCACTGGAAAAGACTCTGATGCTGGGAGGGATTGAGGGCAGGAGGAGAAGGAGACGACAGAGAATGAGATGGCTGGATGGCATCACTGACTCAATGGAGGTGAGTTTGAGTGAACTCTGGGAGTTGGTGATGGACAGGGATGCCTGGCGTGCTGTGATTCATGGGGTCACAAAGAGTTGGACATGACTGAGCGACTGAACTGAACTGAAGGAAGTATTCTTGATGGGAATGTATGGTATTATAGCCACTCGAAGGCAATTTGGCAGTTGCTTAAGAAACTAATCATGTAACAAAAAATTCACTTAGCCATTGTACTCTTAGATATTTACTCTTAGAAAATGAATTCTTATATTCATACCAAAACCTGTGCATGGTATTCATCACAGATTTATTGGTAATATTAGTGTATTTAAGTTCAGTCCCTAAGTCACTAGGCTTCCCTGTCCTTCACTATCTCCCTGAGTTTGCTCAAACTCATGTCCATTGAGTTGGTGATGCCATCCAACTATTTCATCCTCTGTCACCCCATTTTCAGGGGGGGATAATGGGTTTTCATTCCAACCTCAGAGAAAGGCAATGCCAAAGAAATTATATATTAGGGTGATTCTAAAATTCTCCCTATCTAGTCTCTTAGATATATATGCTATGCTTTAATACATGAAAAACTTTCTGATTATTTAATTCTGTAAAGAAAATCATTAGAAAAATGAAAATAAAGTTTTAGAAACATTATTGATATTTCTGTTGGAGAAAATGTAAGATCCAAGTCTCTTCAGTTGTGTCCAGCTCTTTATGACCTCCTGGACTGTAGCCCACCAGGCTCTTTCATCTTTGCAATTCTCTAGGCAAGAATATGGAGTGGTTACCATGCCCTCTTCCAGGGCATCTTCCCAACCCATGACTGAACCCGCATATCTTATGTCTCCTGCATTGATAGGAATGTTCTTTGCTACTAGCACCACTTGGGAAACTCCAAGATTGGTTTAGGTATGACCTAGATAGTATATTAAAGAGCAGAGACATTACTTTGCTAAAAAAGGTCCGTCTAGTCAAGGCTATGGTTTTTCCAGTGGTCATGTATGGATGTGAGAGTTGGACTGTGAAGAAAGCTGATGGCTGAAGAATTGATGCTTTTGAACTGTGGTGTTGGAGAAGACTCTTGAGAGTCCTTGGACTGCAAGAAGATCCAACCAGTCCATTCTGAAGGAGATTGATCCTGGGTGTTCATTGGAAGGACTGATGCTAAAGCTGAAACTCCAATACTTTGGCCACCTCATGCGACGAGTTGACTCACTGGAAAAGACTCTGATGCTGGGAGGGATTGGGGGCGGGAGGAGTAGGGGACAACAGAGAATGAGATGGCTGGATGGCATCACCGACTCGATGGAGGTGAGTTTGAGCGAACTCCGGGAGTTGGTGATGGACAGGGAGGCCTGGCGTGCTGTGATTCATGGGGTCACAAAAAGTCAGTCACGACTGAGTGACTGAACTGAACTGAACTGAATTTAATTCCATCTAAGCTAAGAAACTGAAGAAATCATGGTGAAACTGAAGATATCATGGTGAATTATTATAAAATCTAGTTTTCAACAACATATTACTCAGTTGTATTTATAGAATCTGGTTATAATAATGAAATATTTTCTTTACTCAAAGATAAATTTATTCATATTGCCCATACCTAAATATATGTATTACCTTGGAATATATAGTAAATGATAGCAATATTCAGTGACATAGCACAGCTTGTTCTCTTAATCAGTTTCACATGTCCATTAATATTGAATAAATTTTTAAATAATTAGCAAATGTCCTTGAATGGTGTTTCCATATTTAGTTTTTTCTCAATATTTGAAAAATATTATATCTGTCTTTTCTTCTAAAACCCAAGAATTCAGGTCCAGGAAGTAGATAGAACTGACTTCAAGTATAGGTTCCATAACTTATAAGCTGTACATTTTGAAGCAAGTTATTTAATTTCCTTAAGATTTTGGTCTTCATGAAAAAATGACTACAACAGCACTCACCTCACAGGACTGGAAAACAGTACAAAACTCCTACACATATATTTGTAATAAATTAAAATTTCAATAAATTTTATACACTATTAATATATTACTAGAAACTATATTAATCTTTCCTACAGAGACCTGAAAAACTTTGAAAACTTACCAGTTATTTATTGATGTTAGTCATTTAAAATTTTGCCTTAAAATATAGTAATCGAATGGGTAATTTAATTCAGAAATTCCCTGATTACTCACTGGAAGGACTGATGCTGAAATTGAAGTTCCAATATATTGGTCACCTGATGTGAATAACCAATGCATTGGAAAAGACCCTGATTCTGGGAAAAATTGAAGGCAGGAGAAGAAGGGGAAAATAGAAGATGAGATGGTGGGATGGGATCACTGATTTAATGGACATGAGTTTGAGCAAACTCCAGTACATAGTAAAGGACGGGGGAGCCTGGTGTGCTGCATTCCATGAGGTCAGGGAGGGTCGGACATGACTTAGCAACTAAACAGCAACGGAATAGTTTTAAGAAAGCAGAATATAAGCGGCCATTTGGTCAAATTAGTAGGATAATTTTTTAAAAACAAAATTTTGTATAAAAACAGATTATCTGCAAAACAGAATACACCACTCACCAATTTTCTTTGCTTAATTTCAGCACACTATCTCTCATATTGTTCCTCCTAAAGCTATCTATTTCTACTTGCAAAATCAATCCTGTAGTTTAGTCCACAATTACTGTAAATGCATAACAAAGCTTCACTCTTGTCTTTTAAAATCCAAATAATAAAAAAAATGTAGATAAAATAAGGCCAACTTTTGATTTTCTTTACTTTTCATTGTACCTGAAAAATCCATTTATTGATATTTCTTGCTCACATATTTGGGCTAAGTCTATAAAACAACACTTGACTATCTTCAACAATTTTAACAATTACAACCATTTAACTAATTTGACATTTAACATATCAGAATGATTGAAAACAAGCAATACAAAATGTACACTGTAAGATTATACAGATTTGTTATAGAATGAAAAGTGTACAGAATAAGAAGAAATTCCATTCTCCTAGTCACCTCAAGATACTCTTTTCTTTAAATGTAATCACAGAAAAATTTTGTTGTGTATGCTTTCAAACCATTTTAAAATGATATGCATATGAACATACAATGCATGAAATCATATATGCATAAAAATATACATAAAAAGTGAAAGTGAAAGTGTTAGTTGCTCAGTCATGGCCATGTCTGAGTCTTTGCAACACCATGGACTGTAGCCTGCCAGGTTCCTCTGTCCATGGAATTTTCCAGGCAAAAAAACTGGAGTGGGTAGCCATTGGCTTCTCCAGGGGATCTCCCCAACCCAGGGATGGAAACTGGGTCTCCTGCATTACAGGCAGATTCTTTACTGCCTGAGCCACCACGGAAGAAATATATACATATGGACAAAATTATTTTATCTGAATATTACTGAATACATATAAACACACACCTTTATGTTTCATTCATTGAATTATTTGATTTTCTTTTTCTATCTCTGTCTCTTTCAATATGTGTTAGCACTCGTTTGTCATGACTACACTGTACTAAAATTAATTTTGTTTAATGCTCTGCTTGATAGATATTGAGATTTCTAATAATTTTTATATTTTGTATTTCCAAGTCATGCTGGAGTTATCTTTCTTACTCATAAATCTGCAAAACATAATACACTATTTGCAACCAATTCAGATACATTTCCGCACACTGGCAAAAGTAAAATTCTATCTTGTAAGGTTATTAAAAATAACTTATTCACTGATGTATCAGTCTGTTCAGTTGCTCAGTTGTGTCTGACTTTTTGTGACCCCAGTGGACTGCAGCATGCCAGTCTTCCCTGTCCATCAACAGTACCCGGAGCTTGTTCAAACTCAAGTCCATTGAGTGTGTGATGCCATCCAACCATCTCATCCTCTGTCATCCCCTTTTCCTCCTGCCTTCAATCTTTCTTGGCATTAGGGTCTTTTCCAATGTGTCACTATGTATAGTTGCCAATATATAAAGTATGGTGATTATACATCTGGACAGGCACAGGTCAATGCTGATCTTTAGGAGCACTTAGAAGAATGGTACCAATTCAGGCACTTGAAGGCCAATGCAGAATATTAATAATCTATAGTACTCTATGCAATACTTAAAACTCTGGAAAGACCTTGTGCCAGGTAGTTTTATTGTTAAGGGATGTTTACATGGTGATTGCCCCCAGCTGTACATTCTCATTTGCCTGTGTGACCAGTGGGACATAAAAATTTCACTAGAAATTTTGCTCAAGTTCTACAAAAACCAAAATTTGTTATATGTATCTTCATGATTTACAATATAAATTTGACCATATTTTGTGCAACAAAGTGTTTCAAGGTCCTGGTTCTCATCTGTGATTTTGTTTTCCTGCTGTACCATATACTTTCTCTGCATTAAAAATAAAATCTTATGTGAGTAAAATTTGTAGAGTCTTGTGAATCCTTTAAATTATTCAGATATTTGAAATAGATGCATATGTGTGTAATTTATAATTCATATATTGCCAATTTTGTATATTATTATTTAACTATAAAATAAATATTTATAGAGCAGAATCCAGAGAAATAAACTTTCAAGCTAAATCCAAAAATTGGTCTTGTTTTGCTTGGCAGTTCAATTTGTTTAAAATGTAAACTTTGTACTTGAACATTTTTAAGAATACATGATTGTCCACCTCAACACATATTTAAATTTTTGTAACTTTAATGCTACCTTGAATTAATTTTAATATACCAAAAAGCATTATTTAGTTGTGCCATTTTTCTAATATTACCTTCAGAACACCTGTATGCTTGTATAATCTTTACCCTTTTATTGGTTGTTTTACCGTAGTTCAGTCCCTAAGATGTGCCTTACTCTTTTGTAACCTCATGGACTGTAGCCAACCATGCTCCTCTGTCCTTGGGATTTCCCAGGCAAGAATACTGAAATTGGTTGCTCTTTCCTTCTCCAAGGGATCTTCTTGACCAGGAATCAAACCCATGTCTCCTACATTGCATGTGGATTCTTTACCTCTGAGCCACCAGGGAAACTCTTGCTGACTTATTGATTATTATTTATCTAGAATTTTACTTCAAATTTTTCCTCAAACATCTGCTGATTTAAAATGATAGGTAAATTCCTAGTATTGGTTTTCTCAACTATCTTTCTTACTAAAGGGTTAGTCACTGAGTTGTGTCCAAGTCTGCAACTCCATGGACTATAGCCCACCAGGCTCCTCTGTCCATGGAATTCTCCAGGCAAGAAAAATGGAGTGGGTAGCCATTCCCTTCTCCAAGGAAACTTTGCAACCCAGGATCAAACCTGGGTGTCCCACATTGTAGGCAGATTCATTAGTGTGACCTTCCAAGGAAGCCCCTCTTTCTTATTAACTTTTGAACAGAAGTAGAAGCTGGTTTCTTAGCTTTGCATATGTATATGGAATGTTTGTCTAAGCTGTCTTCATTTAATGTGTACAAGTAAGAAATACACTGAAAAATAGAGCCCATTCAGTATTGAAATAGCTTCATTTTGGAAGACTTCTCAAAATTGCTTTTGTAGAACATCTTTATTTGACATCTCTTTCTGCTTTATTGACTATACCAAAGCCTTTGACTGTGTGGATCACAACAAACTGTGGAAAATTCTGAAAGTGATGGGAATACCAGACCACCTGACCTGACTCTTGAGAAATCTGTATTCAGATCAGAAAGCAGCAGTTAGAACTGGACTTGGAACAACAGACTGGTTCCAAATAGGAAAAGGAGTACGTCAAGGCTGTATATTGTCACCCTGCTTATTTAACTTATATGCAGAGTTCATCATGAGAAACCCTGGGCTGGAGGAAACACAGGCTGGAATCAAGATTGCCAGGCGAAATATCAATGACCTCAGATATGCAGATGACAACACCCTTATGGCAGAAATTGAAGAGGAACTAAAAAGTCTCTTGATGAAAGTGTAAGAGGAGAGTGAAAAAGTTGGCTTAAAGCTCAACATTCAGAAAACTAAGATCATGGCATCCAGTCCCATCACTTCATGGCAAATAGATGGGGAAACAGTGGAAACAGTGGCTGACTTTACTTTTCTGGGCTCCAAAATCACTGCAGATGGTGATTGCAGCATGAAATTAAAAGACGCTTGCTCCTTGGAAGGAAAGTTATGACCAACCTAGACAGCATATTGAAATGCAGAGACATTACTTTGTCACCAAACGTCTGTCTAGTCAAGGCTATGGCTTTTCCAGTGGTCATGTATGGATGTGAGAGTTGGACAAGAAAGCTGAGTGCAGAATTGATGCTTTTGAAGTGTGGTGTTGGAGAAGACTCTTGAGAGTCCCTTGGACTGCAAGGACATCCAACCAGTCCATCCTAAAGGAGATCAGTCCTGAATATTCATTGGAAGGACTGATGCTGAAGCTGAAACTCCAATACGTTGGCCACCTGATGAGAAGAGCTGACTCATTTGAAAAGACCCTGATGCTGGGAAATATTGAGGGCAGGAGGAGAAGGGGATGGCAGAGGATGAGATGATTGGGTGGCATCACCAACTAATGGACATGGGTTTGGGTGAACTCCAGGAGTTGGTGACGGACACGCTGCGGTTCATGGGGTCACAAAGAATCGGACATGACTGAGTGACTGAACTGAACTGAAATATAAAAATAGCTGGCATTCTGGTATATATGAAACACATTTCTTCTTTTATTGATGTTGTAGATCATTTGACAAATGGCTGTGACCACCCTCTTTCTTGTACTCATAAGTTGGGTTAAACCTCTTCCACATTAATTATGGTTTTGTCACATGGCTTGTTCTGACGGATGAATTAGTAGAAATTTTTATATAAGCAGAAACTGAAAGGATGTTTGTACATTGGGATTTGCCCCTTCCTACTGATAATAACTGAATAAATTTGAACTATCTGGGAGAGGGGAATGCAGTTAGAGAGTGGAATTGACCATTTCCAAGTCCCAGAAATAACCTCAGCCATCTCAACTGAGTCCCCATGTATGTTAAGGATGTCATTTCAGATCATCGAAGTCTACCCAGGCTGGCTCAGACAAAAAAGAATTCCCTGGCAAAACCAATGAATTGTAAGAAATAATAATATTTTTTTTTGTCATAGGCAACTAAATCTTGAGGTGATTTATTACATAAGACAATCTAAGTATAACATCTGGGTATCTTTTTTCTCCCCAAATACTGATAAGTTTCTACAATTGTGTATTTCTGTCCACAGAAAAATGTCTAAATTGTAACATGTACTTGATTATGGAGATATACTATTTCTTTGAAAACTGTATAAGTAAATATAATTGATATTGGACATTAGGATGTGATGGCTCAATAATGAATATCCCTTTGCCCTCTTCCCATTAATAAATCAAGATAAAAATACCTGATTTATTAATGACATGTGCTTTCTTGAGAATATGGCTTAGATACATGACTTCAAAGAGATTCTTTTTACTGTCATCACTTTAACTAAATTCAATGACCCAAAGAGTTTGCTTTCTCAAGGCAGAATCTGCTCTAGAAAATATGCAAAATAATGAAGAGCAGACAAGAATTTACCCTTTCAGCACTCAAGTAGTATCAAAAATAGGAGGACACACAGGTTCACTCAGCATGGCAATCCTACTATTTCTCCTACATTAATAAATCAGATAACTTATTCTCATAAATTTATTTCCCTTATTGGAGTCAATTTGTGATTTTCTACCTTCTATATAAGCATGAAGAGTAGAATAGATGTTATTTCCATTAACAATCTTGAGATTTAGAAACCCCTGAAACTCCCAAGAGGGAATGTTGGGTACAGGAGACTAGAGATTGTTTCTCAAATCCGGTTCTATTGATGTAAGTTTTTAGCAAATTTGTGGGGAGTGCAGATATTTTAAGGAAAATTTTATGTATTTAGTAAATTAGCTCACATGTTTTCAGGAACATGAGGAAGTTAAAAATTAGTAATATAAAATGGTCCCATCACTTCATGGCAAATAGATGGGGAAACAGTGGCTGACTATATTTCTTGGGGCTCAAAAATCACTGCAGATGGTGACTGCAGCCATGAAATTAAAAGACGCTTACTTCTTGGAAGGAAAGTTATGACCAACCTAGACAGCATACTAAAAAGCAGAAGCATTGCCAACAAAGGTCTGTCTCATCAAGGCTATGGTTTTTCCAGTAGTCATGTATGGATGTGAGAGTTGGACTATAAAGAAAGCTGAGCACTGAAGAGCTGATGCTTTTGAACTGTGGTGTTGGAGAAGACTCTTGAGAGTCCCATGGACAACAAGGAGATCCAACCAGTCCATCCTAAAGGAAATCGATCTTGAATATTCATTGGAAAGACTGATGCTGAAGCTGAAACTCCAATATTTTGGCCACCTGATGTGAAGAACTGACTCATTTGAAAAGACCCTGATGTTGGGTAAGGTTGAAGGCATGAGGAGAAGGGGACAACAGAGGATAAGATGGTTGGATGGCATCACTGACTCGATGGACACGGGTTTGGGTGGACTCCAGGTGTTGGTGATAGACAGGGAGGCCTGGCGTGCTGTGATTCATGGGGTTACAAAGAGTCGGACACAACTGAGCAACTGAACTGAACTGAATATAAAATGAATATTCTATCACTTTGCTTTCCTTATTATTCTCTCTATATATTTCACTTCCTCATTTCACAATCACTTTTTAGAATCATCTTCAACAACAAGATTGAATGATTTATGTTACTTTTTTGTCATGAATAGTGTTTTAATTATAATTGTAGTTCAGAGATAGCTTTTTTTAATGAACATATTGTATAAAATGTTTTAGAATCAATTTGAGTATGATTTATAAAAGTTTCCTTATGCTTATATCCATATACATTCTATTTTGATACTGTAAAATCATCCAAGTTTATAGGTATAAATTAAAAATCTTATAGAAATTCATTGTGGTTATGTAAGAAGCATCTTAAATAAAGTTTTATTTATGAGAATTTTTATATATGTAACAGAGATACTCAAATACTAATTTTGCAAGTTTCAAAAAGGAAATATTTCAAAAAGTATTATGAAAATTTATTATTCAAATGAAGCTTATGTTAAACACAAATGACTACACTATGACATAATTTATAAATCAACACTGTCTTTCCTTTCATTTTTTAAAATTTGTATTTTCATATTACAAGATGTCTAAACTATGGAAGTGTCCAAAGAGATGTAATTCACTAATGCATTCAGTTGCTGGAAACCCAAATGTGAGTTTTTACTTTTAATGCAGTCGGTGTAATAAATAATCAGCATAATTATAGTTTTTTTTAATTGGATCTGGACATTTTCCAAAACCAAAAAATAATTGTTCTTGCAATAATCTCCTGCTTGATTTTCTTGTTCTTAGTCCAAAACTCTTGGAATTACATTGCTTTAACTTGTTCCAACTTGGTTGGAATAAGTTGTTTCATTATTTTAAACATAAAAATCCTCATTAGTTAACTCTGCTTTTTTTATACTAATGCTTGTTTATAACATCCATGTATATAATAATAGTCACTGTTACATATTTGCCAACTTACATTGTTTTCTTAATGCTAAACTTTCAACATGTTCAAAAACCACCATCTGTCTATTACAATTTTTGATAATAATTTGGACTAAAATCCACACAGTTATTCCAAAAAATCTGGTATCTGACAATTAAAAATCATCATTGCTATTAATATTTTTAAATGACTGGACTACATAATTTAAAAAAAAATCATGTTATAGATGAGTTAAGATGAAAATCAACAATTTCCTACCCTAGCACTCCCACAGCCATCCCACTCATTAAAAGCAGAAACTGAATTATTTCTGTTTTGGGTGTCTTGTGGTAAACTCCATAACCCTAAATTGCTTCATAAAAGTTTCTTGACATACTAACTTTGGACCAAAATTGCAATACCTTAGCAAAATTGACATTTTACACAGGTAATTCTTCATTGTACTTTGTTGCTCAATGTGTCTGACTCTGTGACCCCATAGACTGTAGCCTGCCAGGCTCCTCTGTCCACAGGGATTCTCCATGCAAGAAAACTGACGTGGGTTGCCATGTCCTCCTCCAGGGATCTTCCCAACCCAGGTCTTCTGCATTGCAAGCAGATTCTTTATTCATGAGCCATCCTAGGAGCTCAAGAATACTGGAGTGGGTAAACTATCCCTTCTCCAGGAGAACTTCCCAATCCAGGAATCAAACCAGGGTCAACTGCATTGCAGGCAGATTCTTTACCGGCTGAGCTATCAGGGAATTCTTCACTACAGGAGATGTTACAGAGTTCTACAGGATGGCTAGAAGCATCTGGCATTTCTGATCTCTCTCCACTCATTGCCTGGAGCAGGTTCTTCCCCGCACACACACATCCTCTCCACACCCCGTAACCCCAAGTAATGACAATCAAAAATGGCTCAAGACTTTGCCTAATATCCTGTTGGGAACAAAATAACCCCTATGGAGAATCACTGATTAGACATTGCATATCAACACCCCATTCTGAAAATTAAAATTTCATATCCTCAAAATAATACTGTCAGTTATCCTGTTTTAAAAATGTTTGAGTTCTATTATTAGTAAGCACTTCTTTTTGTTACTTTTGTAAGGTTTAATAATATCTGTAAGTTTCCATTTGTTGATCCATTTTTTAAAAAAATTATTTATAGATTTCTCAGCATGGGTAACCCTCACACTTCTATGAACTTATTCAACTGTCCTTTTTTTTCCTTTTACATTATTTTTTAATTTATTTATTTTAATTGGAGGCTAATTCAGTTCAGTTCAGTTCAGTTCAGTCGCTCAGTCGTGTCCGACTCTCCGCGACCCCACGAATTACAGCACGCCAGGCCTCTCTGTCCATCACCAACACCCGGAGTACACTCAAACTCATGTCCACAGAGTCGGTGATGCCATCCAGCCATCTCATTCTCTGTCGTCCCCTTCTTCTCCCGCCCCCAACCTTTCCCAGCATCAGAGTCTTTTCCAGTGAGTCAACTCGTCGCATGAGGTGGCCAAAGTATTGCAGTTTCAGTTTTAGCATCAGTCCCTCCAATGAACATCCAGGATTGATCTCCTTTAGAATGGACTGGTTGGATCTCCAAGCAGTATAAGGAACTCTCAAGAGTCTTCTCCAACACCACAGTTCAAAAGCATCGATTCTTCAGCGATCAGCTTTCTTCACAGTCCAACTCTCACATCCATACATGACCATGGGAAAAACCACTGCCTTGACTAGATGGACCTTGGTTGGCAAAGTAATGTCTCTGCTTTTTAATATACTATCAAGGTTGGTCATAACTTTCCTTCCAAGGAGTAAGCGTCTTTTAATTTCATGGCTGCAATCAGCATCCGCAGTAATTTTGGAGCCCAAAAAAATAAAGTCTGACACTGTTTCCACTGTTTCCCCATCTATTTCCCATGAAGTGATGGGACCAGATGCCATGATCTTTGTTTTCTGAATGTTGAGCTTCAAGCCAACCTTTTCACTCTCCTCTTTCACTTTCATCAAGAGGCTTTTTAGTTCCTCTTCACTTTCTGCCATAAGGGTAGTGTCATCTGCGTATCTGAGGTTATTGATATTTCTCCCAGTAATCTTGATTCCAGCTTGTGCTTCTTCCAGCCCAGTGTTCCTCATGATGTACTCTGCATATAAGTTAAATAAGCAAGGTGACAATATACAGCCTTGACGTACTCCTTTTCCTATTTGGAACCAGTCTGTTGTTCCATGTCCAGTACTAACTGTTGCTTCCTGACCTGCATACAGGTTTCTCAAGAGGCAGGTCAGGTGGTCTGGGATTCCCATCTCTTTCAGAATGTTCCACAGTTTATTGTGATCCACACAGTCAAAGGCTTTGGCATAGTCAATGAAGCAGAAATAGATGTTTTTCTTTACATTATTGTATTGGTTTTGCCATACACTGACATGAATCTGCCCTGGGTGTACATGTGTTCCCCATCTTGAACCCCCCTCCCACCTCCCTCCCCATCCCATCCCTCCAGTTTATCCTAGTACACCAGCCCCGAGCATCCTGTATCATGCATCGAGCCTGGACTGGCGATTCATTTCACATATGATAATATACATGTTTCAATGCCATTCTCCCAAATCATCTCACCCTCACCCTCTCCCACAGAGTCCAAAAGACTGTTCTATACATCTGTGTCTCTTTTGCTGTCTCGTATACAGGCTTGCCCACTTACCTATATCTCAGTTGTATGTTTGCTTTTAAATTGTCAAGATAAACCATATTCATGCTCTGTTCAGTAACTTTGTTTAATCATATTGCCACAGAGCTACAAAACCAGATATTTCAAAGGTTGAGGCCAATGACAAAAACAAATGTGGTGGTTATATGGGAAATCTCCCTTATTCTCAATATCGGTGTGAGCCTAAAACTTCTCTAGAAAATTAAAGTCCTAACAAAGAAAACAAAAAAACAAAACAGAAAAGAAGATAAATATCCATCTCAAGAGGCAAAAAACTCCAAACAACCAAAATATAACAGAGTAAACCCAAAGAAAATAGAGGGAATGAACTAAAAAAAGAGAGAGATCTAAAAATTAATAAAATAGAAAATAAACATATAGTAGTGGACAAAATGTAAATGGAGACTCATTTAACATAACTGGAAATAATGATGGATTGCCTAGTGTGTGACCAATGACCAGTGTTGAGACTTTCATATCCAAATAAATATTTTTTAAAAATATTCTACAGACTAATAAAAGAGTTAATATCAGTTTGAGCTTTCAGTTTGCACAATAACAGTTTATTTCTACTACCCTAAACACAATAACTTTTATTTGGATTATTGTGGGCACTAGTGGTAAAGAATCTGCCTGCTAATGCAGGAGATATAAGAGATGCAGGTTCGATCCCTGGGTTGGGAAGATCCCCTGCAGGAGGGCATGACAACCCACTCCAGTATTCTTGCCTGGAGAATCCCATGGACAGAGGAGTCTGGCAGGCTATAGTCCACAGGGTCACACAGAGTCGGACACAACAGAAGTGACTTAGCAGGTAGTGTTTACTTGTGATCATTTATTCTTTTTAATTTCTCTATGCTCCTATGATTTCAATTCCTAATTTTAAAAATCCAAAATTAATCATTGTTTTAGCTGTTTCCCAGAATAACTGAGCATAAACAGAGGGCATATTTTTAGTTATTTTAATTAGGGAATATAGCTGCAAGGATCAGGGCTAAAAGGAATGACGCAGGAAAGGGTGTAGAGACCCATAAGGAAAGGCGTTTACGAGTTGGGAATTGCTCCTGAGTTGTCAATGCCCTTAGTCTTTTCTCAGAGGGGCTATTTAAACTGCAGTTCAGCACCTTCACTTGAGGCAAAACAGGGAAAATCCCTCCACCAGCTGCCAACTCACAGAGTCAAAGGTGAGGCTTTGGGGATACTAAGTTCCCAACAGTTGTAAGATACACAAACACAAATACAGAGTTGTCTGTGATGGGGTAACAGGCAACCTCTGGGGAGAAGATAAGAGGTGCCGGTGTCATTCTGAGGAAAGAAGCTGTCAGGTTATACACCTGTGGATTTGCTCAGAGCCCACAAATATCATTGACTCAGCAGCAAATGGAACAAAAGAAATTTGTGTGGTCAGTGTCTAGTACAGAGGTTAAATTACTTATGCTTTTCTTGTGCACCAGCTTTTAAAACAATGTCATGTTTCAGTTTTGTACTTGTATCATGATTCTGTTTTACAAATACCTTTCCTTTGAAGACCCTAATTATTTTTATTGAGCGATTAAGCGTGTTTTTATTGATGTATTAGAAAGTCCTTGCATTTCATCTTTGTTATGTGAAGTTTTTCTTGTCTTCCTGAAGACATTTTTTTTTTTCAGATCTTACCGTCTCACTATCTAATTTGAAATAATAGCTTTTTAGATAAGATAGTGTTCTTATTCATTTCCAATTTTTTTTTAGTCCTAAACTTTCCCTCTTTTAGTGTCAATGTTAATAATGTTGGACTGCTATTACATTTAATTTTCTCAACAAGCATGAATGATGACCGTCTTTTTTGAATCTTTTACCTATAAAAGTCATTAAATTATTCATGTAACTGTATTACTTAAGAGAATATTTGACTGATGTAGCAAAATTTAAAAATATACTATCTTCTAATTCCATAATGATTCTTTCCTATCATCTTTCAGCAACTAGTTTTGCTGATGAAAAGTATGGTATTGGTATGACTTCCTTGACTTTATTTTGTGACCTTCTCTCTTTCCCTGTCTCTGACCGTTTGGCTCTCTCACACACATGAATGTACATGCATCTTTTAAATATCAGGCTCCCAGACATTTATTTTATCTGATAATTCTAAGCCATTTTGTTTCCTTCAGTTATGAATATTTTAATGACATAATTAATTCCGAGATATTATCTTATCTAGGATGTTCTCTCAGAACCTCTTATTCTCAAATACTGAGCCATCTGGATTTACCATCTTTTAACTATTTTAAATTCACTATATGTGAAATGGTATTATATGTATGCATGTATGTATGTATGCACACAAATGAATATAGATTCTGGTTTAATAACATCATTAAAAGTTTAAATGGCAAGGCATTAATTGCCTCATCAAACATTCATTTTTAATGAATATTATTAAAATATCAGTTTTATGGTTGAATGTATTGGTTATGCTTACATGTTTATATTATAGTAATGTAAAAAAATAATCAATGGAAACCTCAACTAGAGTTGAAACTGGAAACAGGACCTCTCATACCCTCTGACAATTGCACAGCCCATCAGGAAGAAAGACTACACTCCTCTCCTGAAAAGGACTCAACCAATGAAAGCCATGGCTCCTTGTTTGCTCAGAGCCCTCCCCAACTTATTTTCCTCTCTGTAAAGCATTCTCCTCTCATTATTGTGACCGGACTTGCAAGTGGATTATCCTGGTTGCAGAATCCAAATAGATTGCATTTCTCTGTTAATTCCAAATAAACTCTCATCTTTGATGAAGAAATATCTGGCTTTTTATTTAGGTCAGCATTTCGTTGGCCCATGGCGGGACCAGAGAGGAATCCTGAAGCTTCCAGGAGTCACCAAAGCAAACAGGTATGGTACCCACAATTGAGTTGCTCACTACTTTTCTAAGCTACCTCTTTCTCCTGGATGCAAGCTCACACTCTCTTTGCATTTAAAGCTCTCCAGATTTTATTTGGTGGCTAGGGCTTTCCTTGTAGCTCAGTCAGTAAAGAATATGCCTGCAGTACAGGAGACCTGGTTTCGATCCCCTGGAGAAGGAAATGGCAACCCACTCTAGTGTCCTTGCCTGGAAAATCTCATGGACAGAGGAGCCTGCTGAGCTGCAGTCCATGGCATCACAAAAAGTCAGGCACGACTGAGCCACTAACACTTACTTAGATGGTAATCGACCTGCAGTGCAGGAGGCCTGGGTTTGATTGTTGGGTCAGGAAGAGACCCTGGAGAAGGGAATGGCAACCCACTCCAGTATTCTTGCCTAGAGAATTCCATGGACAGAGGAGACTGGCAGGGTACAGTCCATTGGGTCTCAGAGAGTTGAACACTGAGCGACTAACACTTGGACTTTCAGGCTTTATACAGGAGTTTATCTTTCTGTTAAAATCCTGTTCTGTGTGCACATAGTCATTTGGCAGTTCAATCTGATTTTAATATCAGAATATTAAACTGAAATCAGCTAGCCTTTGGCCCATTCCCCTCAGAGCAGGGGCTTCTTCTCCTGAAATTGGTTAATTTTCAACTCATTCTTTTAGGAATAAGGTTTGTTTCTTGGAAACAGTGCCGGATTTTTCAGTTTTTTGCCTATTCCTTTGGAAGGGCTGCCCTCTGGAGACTGGAAAAAAAAAAAAAAATTAGCCTGGCTTCTCAGAAAGGAGGCTGTCTTCTTAGTACTGTAGGACTGGCCAGGATTCTCTTGAAAGCTGTTTGAACTCAGCGGTTTGTGTTGTAAGTTGCTCAAACCCTTTGAAAGTTGCTCTTTATTATGGAGAAAGCACTGCTAGGAAATGGGATCTTGGTTATCTAAGCATTTTGAGGTGCTGCTACTGGTGGTGAAGAACCCACCGGCCAATGCAGGTTAGACATAAGAGACATGGGTTCAATCCCTGGGTTAGGAAAATCCCCTGAAGGAGGTCATGTCAACCCACTCCAGTATTCTTGCCTGGAGAATCCCATGGACAGAGGAGCCTCGTGGGTTGCAGTCCACAGGGTGACAAAGAGTTGGGCATGACTGAAGCGACTTTGTAGCCATGCAAGCCCTGCATCAGAGACTCCAGTCAATTTTATGTTTAAGGACTCAGGTCCTTCCTCCTGTGTACTTTTAACCAAATGAATTGACCTGACCTAAGGTAAAACTCCAATACTTTGGCCACCTCATGTGAAGAGTTGACTCATTGGAAAAGACTCTGATGCTGGGAAGGGATTGGGGGCAGCCAGAGAATGAGATGGCTGGATGGTATCACCAACTCGATGGACATGAGTTTGAGTGAACTCTGGGAGTTGGTGATGGACAGGGAGGCCTGGCGTGCTGTGATTCATGAGGTCACAAAGAGTCGGACACGACTGAGCGACTGAACTGAACTGAAGTGAAGGTAACAAACAATATTAATGACCGGTATGAGGAACTGTTGAAACCTCCAACCTTAATTTCCTTACAATAGAATTGGACTACAATAGCTCAGAAGCTTCTAAAAATGGTGGAATGCTTATTTCAATTGGCATTTTGAGGTTTCCGAATGGTTCTCAGAAGTCTAAAATTGCCTTCTTCAAAAAAAAATTAGTAATAATAAATAAAGAAAGAATTTAAATTAACAAAGGTAAGGAAAGAATGATAGATAAAAATGCTCCTGAAGGCAATCTTGGCTTCTTTGTCTCATGCTAATTCTTTCACCAAAATTTCCTCTTTCTCTGAAACTCTCTCCATTCCCTTTTCTTCTGAACTTCTCAGAATCTGTCCCTTTGAAATTAAACCTTCTGAGGATCTAAGGTTAAATAAACCCTTAACCTGTACTCCCGGGAGTAAACATTAAATGCAAGGCATGGTCAAAGACTTTTCCAAAATAACCAAAGATCCTCACAGATTTGGTGAGGAATTTACTATAGTCATTCAAATTTATAAACCTGGTTTCTCTAACTTATTCCAGCTAGTCCATGAAGGTCAGGTCCAGTATTTGATGAAAGTTGCTAATTGAGAAAATCCTAAAAGGTCTCTAGATTTACAACTGGGAGAACATTATGCTGACCTATTAAAATATTATGAGGTAACTTCAAAGAGTAAATCCTAAGGCTGTTCCAAAGCTTGTTGATTGGAACAAAATTCAGCCTTGCACAGAAAAATCTGATGAATCAGTTCATGATTATTACAACTGACTTCAGATTTTTTAAAGAAAATTCTGGTCTGCCTTCAGATGTTGATCCAACATGGATAGCATTTAACTTTCTGTTTATTCTTGGGCTGAAACAGCATCTTTCCCTTCTAATAAAGAGGCCAGGATAGAATGCTAAACTATGTCCACTCCAGATTTACCAAACCAGCTCTCTGTTAGTCGAGTCACCTAAAAGGAAGACTACCAAATTCTTGATCTTCAACTCTCCTGAGATGAGGCTCTTAAATGAACCCTTCAATTTTCTGCAATTTTTGCAAAGATCCAGGACACTGGAAAAGAGATTGTTACAAGTAAACATTTTAGCCTTCTAACCAGCCTCTCCAATGTCCTCTCAATTCTCAGTGATGGGGATCCAGGGAACTACAGGGACTCTCCCTAATTCTCCTTCTTAATTGACATGGAGAAACATTTCTCCAGAATGGGGATGAAATTCTTCCCTGGTTAATTGATACTGGAAACACACTTGTGGTGCCTAATTTTGCTGTTATAAAGCGGCCCCAAAAGCTCAAATTTCAGATAATGGAGATCTCTAATGAGCTTGAAGAAGTTCCTGTCTCTGAACTCATTTTCTTTTTTTTTTTTGGCTGGTTGAAAGATCCACCCTCTTTTCTCCTTAGATCCTTTGTCCCTATCCATTTATTAGGCTGAGATTTCTAAGAGAAGTATAAGGATAGAATTTCTTTTTCCCCAAAGAGGGAAGTAATTCTAGAAAGTTGAAAGTAGTCATAAAAGTAACCAACTAGGGGAATTAAATGACCCTTTGGGATTGGGATTGGGAGTGGGAGGAGACGGGGACGACAGAGAATGTGATGGCTGGATGGCATCACCAACTCGATGGACATGAATTTGGGTGAACTCTGGGAGTTGATGATGGACAGGGAGGCCTGGCGTGCTGTGATTCATGGGGTCGCGGAGAGTCGGACACGACTGAGCAACTGAACTGAACTGAACTTCACATCTTTTATTTGTTCCTTCTCTGGGAGTACTAGAGCAGGTTCTGGAAATGCTGATCATTTGTCCTTATTGAATTAGCTATCACTTCTCTTATGAGCAAGATCTCTTACTACTGTTGGCAAAAGTCACAGCATATCCCCCATCAAAATTCATATAGACTCTTAAAGCCTCTTCTCAGAATGAAGCAATCCTTAATAAATAAAATAGTCCTTCAAGGCAAAAAACCCATAATAGAAGGTTCAGTTCAGTTCAGTCACTCAGTCGTGTCCGACTCTCCGCGACCCCATGAATCACAGCACGCCAGGCCTCCCTGTCCATCACCAACTCCCAGAGTTCACTCAGACTCAAGTCCACAGAGTCAGTGATGCCATCCAGCCATCTCATCCTCGGTCTTCCCCTTCTTCTCCCGCCCCCAGCCCTTCCCAGCATCAGAGTCTTTTCCAGTGAGTCAACTCGTCGCATGAGGCGGCCAAAGTATTGCAGTTTCAGCTTTAGCATCAGTCCTTCCAATGAACACCCAGGATCGATCTCCCTTAGAATGGACTGGTTGGATCTCCTTGTGGTACAAGGGACTCTCAAGAGTCTTCTCCAACACCACAGTTCAAAAGCATCCATTCTTCGGCGATCAGCTTTCTTCACAGTCCAACTCTCACATCCATACATGACCACGGGAAAAACCATAGCCTTGACTAGACGGACCTTTGTTGGCAAAGTAATGTCTCTGCTTTTCAATATACTATCAAGGTTGGTCATAACTTTCCTTCCAAGGAGTAAGCACCTTTTAATTTCATGGCTGCAATCAGCATCTGCAGTGATTTTGGAGTCCCAAAAAATAAAGTCTGACACTGTTTCCACTGTTTTTCCATCTATTTCCCATGAAGTGATGGGACCAGATGCCATGATCTTTGTTTTCTGAATGTTGAGCTTCAAGCCAAACTTTTCACTCTCTTTCACTTTCATCAAGAGGTTTTTTAGTTCCTCTTCACTTTCTGCCATAAGGGTAGTGTCATCAGCATATCTGAGATTATTGATATTTCTCCCAGTAATCTTGATTCCAGCTTGTGCTTCTTCCAGCCCAGAGTTCCTCATGATGTGCTCTGCATATAAGTTAAATAAGCAAGGTGACAATATACAGCCTTGCCGCATTGAAAGTCCTTAAAAAAATATTTTAGGGAGGATACCATGGAGAGGGAGAGGGCAATCTGCTCCAGTGTTCTTGCCTGGGAGGACCCATGGACAGAGGGGCCAGGCAGGCTGGGGTTTGTGGGGGTGCAAGAGTTGGATACAACTTAGTAAAGAAACCACCACCACCACCACCACAACATTCAGTTTCTCTAAACAGACTAGGAGACTCCTTTCTAAGTCTAATCATTTGTATATTTCTTTGCATTTTTTTCTATGGGCAACCATGCCATTTACAGATAAAATTTTGTTTTGAAAAAGATATTTTAAAACTTATTTGGCTGAGTTGGATTTATTATGGTGAGCAGGCTCTCTAGTTGTGGCATAGATGCTTAGTTGTCCTGCTTCCCTGACCAGGGATAGAACCCATGTCTCCTGCATTGGAAGGTGGATTCTTAACCATTGGATCACCAGGGAATTCCCAAAGGTTACAAGTCTTTAGGCTTCGTTAGTTGCTATACCAGCTCCTTAACACTCCAATTTTAGCAGTGAGAAGCTTAAGAACCGAGGATGTTTGTCCAGGACCTCCCAGAAATAAACAACAATGTTATTCTTCCACACAGGGATATTTCTAACTCTTATATGTTTTTAGCATCCATTCCCACCAGAAGTCGATTCTTGTAATTGTAATTTATTTATGCAGTGCCTTCTTTAGCATTCCAGTTGATGAAGCTAGTCAATGCATTTTTGCCTTTGTTGTTCAGCCAATCAGTAGTGCCTGACTCCTTGTGACCCGGTGGACTTGCCTTGACTTGGCAAGAAAAATAATTCACCCAAATAGCAATGCCCCAGGGTTTTACTGATAATCGTTCTTATTTCTCTGAAATCCTGAAGGCTGATCTAGATGAATCAAGTTCCCCACAGGTTCTGATTTGTTGTGATATGTGGATGATTTGTTTCTTCTCTCTCCTTCTCAAGCTTCCTCACAGAAAAAAACAACATCCAGCTGCTAAAACTTTTAATCTTAAAAAGACAGAATTCACCAAAGAAAAATTGCAGTTTGCCCAAACCCAGGTTAGATATTGAGGGCATCTGATATTAGAAACAGGATTACATCTAGATCAAGATGAACTTCCTGGTGTCCTAAGTTTCTCAAAACCTAAAACTTAGTGCCAACTGGGAGGGTTTCCAATGTTTGTCAGTTACTGATGCAATCTGATTCTGCATGTATCTCTTATGGCCACACCTCTCAATGTCTTACTCAACCATAACACCCATGGCCCAATTTTATGGGAAGAATTAGATAACACAGCCGTCAAGGCCTTAAAGAAAAGTTACAGGAACCCACCTGCTCTTGGGTACCACAATTATCAAACGCCCTCTTTTCTTTCTCATATTTAAAAGGGAACTGGATGCCCTTATGTTACTCACCCTAAAACACAGAGACAAAATAGTCAAATTCATAAAATTAAAGAGTGGAAAAGTGGTTGCCAGTGCCTGGGAGAGGACAGGGAAACAGGAAGATTTTATTGTGTATTTATATACTATTGTGCATTTATAAATTCAGAGGATGGATCTCATGATAAGTGTTCTTCCTATAATTAAAAAATTGATGGAACAGCTAGCAAAATGTGAATGGGATTTGAGTAATACATGATACCAGTGTTAATTTCCAATATAATACAATGTATAGATATTAATTTCCTAAATCTATAATTGTTTTGTGGTTATGTAGAATAATGTTCATGATTGTAGAAATCATATTCTAAAGTATATGGGGATTATCACATGCAATCAATGTAATTACAAAAGACTCAGGGCAAAATTTTTGTTATACTGTATTTACAACCTTTTAAAAATTTGAGATTGCTTTTTAAAATCTATGAAAACTCTATGCTCAATTATAAGTGCTACTTACTAAACATGATAAACTGGATACAATCACCAATACAGTAACTTAATAACTTGTATTTTAAGACCTCAGAATAAAGTTGTTTTTTTGTTTACCAAAAACAAAACAAATAATGAGTTGATTTTCTAAAAAGAAGTTTGGTATTCATTTGCTGTTTGTTTATATTTCTGTTTCCCTGGTGGTTTAGTCGCTAAGTCGTGACTGACTCTTGTGACCCCATGGACTCTTGCCGGCCAGGCTCCTCTGTCCATGGGATTCTTCAGGCAAGAATACTGGCATGGCTTGCCATTTCCTTCTCCAGTTTCCCTAGTGGACCTTTTCTATTATGATTATATTGTAACTTCATTTTTTTTTTTTTTAATGGCTGTGCTGTTTCTGGGATCCTAGTTCCCTGATCCAGGATCAAATCTGAACTCCTTGCAGTAGAAGTTTAGAATCTCAACCACTGGACCTCCAAGGAAGGTAAAAATAACTGATATCAGTAAACTGATAGTTTACTCTGGGTAATAAGTAGGCATAGCTTAATCCTGAGTCACCAATATACACAATAGTATCCCCAGTATACCCTAGGCAGTTTATTAATATCCACTGGAGATTATTTCTCATGTTTCTACCTGGTCATAATCTCTTGATTCGTACTCTTCATAATGCAGTGAAAGAGACAAGTTCAAGTGCTGACTAGTACAAAGAATTCATAGCTAGACATTTAGTTAATGAGGCTACTTTCAGCTGTAGTTTCCCACTGTTCCCATGTGTATATCACATTTGGAAATTCTCGCGTGTTCTGCCTGGAGAACTGACTCCCACTTTCTAAGCAGTCTGATACTGAATCTATTTTAGAAATATGCTCTTTTTCTGTTTCATTAGTAAACTCACTTCCAAATGCTTCATTCAATTTTTAAAAAGTTAAAATCTTTTTTTCTCTGATATCTCTCCGTCCATAATCTTAGCTTTTGTGGGATTATACCCTGTTGCATCATAGTATTTTCATTTTAATAAGTTATCATAAGGGAGGAGGAAGGAAAATATGCATGCTTATTTTGCCAGCTTGGTGGTGAATCAAAAGGTACTGAAAACTGACTTTGGAAAATCTTCATAATGATGTCAGTATGAAGAGTCACGTTTCCTGCCTCTAAGAAAAAAATACTGCAAGATTTGCTAGAATCTGTACTATTTTTAAAAGCTTTGTTATTTTCAGTTATATTGAAAATACAGTTTGGATGTTTAAACTGGAATCTCTGAGCTAAAATTGCCTAATCTTTTTCTTGGTATACTTAGTGAACAGAAATCAATGATGATAAAAGCAAAAGGAAATTAACTATTTGACAGCAACATTAAAGCATATATATATATATATATATATATAATCAAGGAGCAGTGACATTGGATATGAGTAATGGATTTGGTGAGGCCAGTACATACATCCCATGATGTTTTGTGCAAGCAGTTATTCCTGATGGCTTGTTTGTGGACTGTAGATTCAGAAAAGTGAATTAGATATACCATTATCATTTAGTTTCATTCTACTATGCTGCAGTCTATTCATGATAATTAAAAAATCAGACAATTAATTTTGAGTGTTTTGCAATTCATCTTCGCTGCATCTGTTCTTTTCGTCTTTTCATTATTTTTGATAAAGTACTATCATACTATAGTTGTTACTCTGAGTTTTCTATTTAAGGGACAAATCATGTATTTAAAAACATGTACTTTTAAATATAATATTTACTCTTATGCATTTTTGATCTGGATAAATTATGCTTCACTTTTAGCTTGGTAGTTGATAAACAGTGTAGATTTTTTTCTGATTTCATTTTTAAGAAGAAAGCATAGAACATTATGGAGCTTCCCAGGTAGTACACTGCTAAAGAATCTGCTTGCCAATGCAGGAGATACAAGATACACTAGTTTGATACGTGGGTTGAGAAGATCCCCTGGAGTCAGAAAGGGCAATCCATTCCAGCATTCTTGCCTGGAGAATTCCATGGACAAAGGATCCTGGTGAGCTACATTCCCTGGGTTTGCAAAGAGCCGTACATGACTGAGAAACTAAGCACACACATAGGACATTATACTTAATGTTTAAGAGAAGATCAAATTAAATTATTTTCTTCTGTAGGTTTTATTTTTCTACTACTTTGTGATTAACTGTAATAGTTTACTTGATTCTCAGACTTTATCTGATTTTATATATCCACTTTTGTTGAATGTTAAAATTCAACTAGGAAGAACCTCAAAAGTTTGTCAGCTGTTTTATGCTTCATGGTTAAACTGTATCATTTTAATTTTAATGAAGTTTAATGATTACTAAGATCTACAATCTTGTTGAGTCTAATTTGATAACACAACTATTTGTGTAATCTCAGTGTCATTCACATATTTTTTAAAAGTTATAACCTAATAAGGAAATTTCAAATGTGGTTTTGTATGGGAAAATTAAGAAACCTATCATTAACACTGTCAAAAGTCAAGACACCTGTTGATAATATCTAGTGCTATTTGTACTTGAAATTCAGTAGGGTATAAGATCTGGAAAATTTGAAGGGGAGGAACTTACTCAATACTCATTATTTTCTCAACAATTTCATATTGTTTCTTGTAACTTTAATAGATTCAATTAGATAAAATATAAGACAGTATTTAGAAGTTGGAGAACTCTTAATTTACCTTAATTGTCCTCCAGATTAATAAGTGTAGTTATAGATCTGAAATTATCTACAGGAATTATGCTGCAGAACTTTGTCTAAGATGTGTAAAATAATAATATGGAATCAATAACTATAAGCAAGAATGGAGAATATTTTGAAGAGGAAGAAAATGGTTTCAATTTTTAACATGCTAAATCCATTCCTCTGATAGATCTTTGATTTATTCTCTACATAGGTGTGGGATTGTTTCGTTCAAATCTTTGAGTATGTAATTTAAAAAATGAAACATCTATTAACTTTTAATATGGATATAACATAATCAAATGGACATAATAAGGTGTGTGTGTGTTCAGTTACTCAGTTGTATCCGACTCTTTATGTCCCCATGGACTGTATAGCCCACCAGGCTCCTCTGCCCATGGAATTTTCCAGGTGAGAATTATAGGGTAGAGATTTCAAAAATTTTGATTCTATGTGTGTGTAGGGAAGGTTACCACTTTAATCTTCATTTTACATTACAGGAGAAAAAGCAAAAACTTGCACAGCAGAATATAATGTAGTGTAGGTGTCTACACCACAAAAACAGAAATCCCCAAGATTTTTAATTATCTTTTAGGCAACATTCAGTTATATTTTATTGCTATCTCTAGTGATGTTAGCACAAGTTATAAAATGTTTAATGGATGCACATTATCAATGGATGCGAAAAACCATACTATAGTTCTCTTACTGTTAAAAATTAACATAAACTAGGATGAGCCTGTAAAACTAGCAGCATACTTCATTTAACATTTCAGGCGAAAGACTGTTGCATACTATCCTGAAAGTAACAAGACAATTCCTACTCCTTTTTAAGCTAGATGGATGACTACACCATGAGGATATAACGTGATAATATTCCTAACAAGCTTGTTTAAAAAAAGTGACTGCACTAACTAGATCAACGCCAGCATTCTGACATCATAAAGCAAGAAGAATCTATTTATAACACAAAGTGACATAACCATTTTTCCATCCTTTTACTTTGCAGTGAAGTAGCAATGGGTCAATTGGTTTTCACTCTGGTCACAGGAAAAATGGTGGGTCCCATACATATAACTAGAACAGCATTTATCATTAAATGCCACCAGCATAATTCTGCTAGAATGGATTTTTTTTAAAGTAATTCTACATAATGGACATTAATCAACTTGATTGCTGCTGCTACTAAGTTGCTTCAGTCGTGTCCGACTCTGTGTGACCCCATAGAGGGCAGCCTACCAGGCTTGTCCCTCCCTGGGATTCTCCAAGCAAGAACACTGGAGTGGGTTGCCATTTCCTTCTTTGATGCATGAAAGTGAAAATTGAAAGGGAAGTCACTCAGTCATGTCCGTCTCTTCATGACCCCATGGACTGCAGCCTACTAGGCTCCTCCACCCATGGGCAAGAGTACTGGAGTGGGTTGCCATTGCCTTCTCCAAATCAACTTGATTGGAGTATGATTAATTGAAAGGGATATTTGAGTCTGTCACATGCTTGTGACATGATGGTATCAGGCTTCAAGTACTGAAAGGAATGATCAATATTTATAAATCTTTTATTTTTCTTATATAAGTTTTATTGAACTCTTTGAAAATATATGGAAATAAAGTACAAGAGGATATGCATTGAAAAGTTTTACCTATTATGATGCATTGAAAATTCACATGGAATTTTGGGGTTGGTCAAATTTGGTAGAAGTGGGCAAATGATAAATTGGCATGAAAGATTTAATGAGCAAATAGTTCTGAAGCTATTTTGATTAGTCAACATATAATAAAAACTCTATTTATTTATTAAACTATAGCCCACTTATTCTTTTGTTTTAAAGATTTTAGATCACTAAGAAAAATATCCATAATATAAAATTTTTTCTTAATAATCTTAACTAGATGTTTATTTTGCAAACTCCATTCAAACAACTCTTTTGGTGAGCTTGTGTTTTCATTTCAGAGTTCATTGTCTGGGGTTCACTTTTTAATAATGATATCACTAATATGAAGCATAGCAAATGTTTCACTCCAGAAGAGGAAGAACCAGATGTGATATTTAATAAATGGAGAATGTAGGAAAATCTATATTGGTAGGTCAAGAATATTATGAAAAATATATACTTCCTGGATAAGGCAATTTTAAAATGGTATAAAATATCAATATGTCTATGTATGCATTTAAAATTTTCTGCATTAATCATCTAATTTATCAGAACTGAGCTTATAATTCAGAGGCCATTTTGATTTTATTTAATACTACACAACATTTATTTGATTTTCTTTCTTTATTAGAGGGATCAAACACAAGTTAAACTACCAAAATTAATATGCTGATTTTTTTTTCTTCTACTTTTGCTTAAAGCATCCTAGGTTCTTCAGTTCAGTTCAGTTCAGTCACTCAGTCGTGTCCGACTCTTCGTGACCCCATGAATCACAGCATGGCAGGTCTCCCTGTCCATCACCAACTCCCGGAGTTCACTCAAACTCATGTCCATCGAGTTGGTGATGCCATCCAGCCATCTCATTTTCTGTCGTCCCCGTCTCCTCCTACCCCCAATCCCTCCCAGCATCAGAGTCTTTTCCAGTGAGTCAACTCATCGCATGAGGTGGCCAAAGTATTGGAGTTTCAGCTTTAGCATCAGTCCTTCCAATGAACACCCAGGACTGATCTCCTTTAGGATGGACTGGTTGGGTCTCCTTGCAGTCCAAGCGACTCTCAAGAGTCTTCTCCAGCACCACAGTTCAAAAGCATCAATTCTTCGGCGATCAACTTTCTTCACAGTCCAACTCTCACATCCATACATGACCACTGGAAAAACCATAGCCTTGACTAGACGGACTTTGGTTGGCAAAGTAATATCTCTGCTTTTTAATATGCTATCTAGGTTGGTCATAACTTTCCTTCCAAGGAGTAAGCGTCTTTTAATTTCATGGCTGCAATTTTCCTAGTAATCGGTTAATATTCCTTTTTTCTGCTCCAATTTCTCTTTTTCATCTCCCTCCCATTTAACTGGTTTGATTATAATTATTGCCTCATTTCTATGAATTTGTACTTGGCCTATTACCTTGAAACAATCACTTTGAGTGTCTCTGTTGAAAAAATTAAGTCTCCATTTCCTATGTGTCTGTCTATATAAGAACTTATATTGATGCTAATTATTATGCTTAGCAGAAAGATTTTATTAGTGAATTACCATAAGCTCTTCAAGGTCATAATCTTTTTAATTTCAGATAGAATCAAAGATTCCTTCTGAAAACTGTTCTAATGATCATAATTTGTAATTTCCGATGCTAACTGTTCTATAACAAAGTAAAATGATGAAAAATAAGCAGAAATGCTCTCATTTCCTTTTTTTCCCCCTAATCTTTCAAAAGAAATAAAATTCCAGTTGTATAAACAGATGGTTGATCACCAGAGCAACCAAAGTCTGATAAGAATTTTTCAGAAGCTTGTCAGGATCACAGCCCACACACTTGTACTTAAAAAAAAAAGATTTAAGATTTAGCAGAATTTTACAAGAGATACTAATGGGATTTATGACAAAAATCAGAACACTTTTCCACTTTTATCCAATTTTCTAAAAGTGTAGAAAATTAAGTATAATTAATTGTAGCATTAAATATAATAAGGACATGATAGGAAACAAAACTAATTCTTTTAAACAGTGCAATGATGCAGCCAATATTCTTTTAGCACTCATGAGTTATTTTCTATTACTTACTAAATTCAATAAATACCTAATGAATATCCTTTTTATATGCTACTAAAAATACAATAGATAAATAGATAAAAGACTATTATACAGGCTTTTCCCTCTAAAATGTAACAATCTAAGTAATAAATTTATAGGTGTACTCAATTGCCAAAATAATGTGACAAATGCTTTTCACATATCATGTTTCACATATCTGTGTTTCATTACATAGATGATTGGTGTATAAAAAGTGATGATCAGAGCTGTATTGTTGTTTTCTGTTGTTTTTAGCATTGCTGTTATTATTATTATAATAAATAAAAGGTGTTGGCTCAGTAACATGGGGAACACATTTTTCCGGGGAGTCAGTTTTCAATGTCTAGGTGGCTTGAATGAAGATGGTTGTTATGACTACTAGTTCTAAAGGGTGGGTGTTTTGAAAGTGGTCAGAAGAGTTGACTGGAAGACATATTTCCATAGAAAGTTCACTTTGGTTTTACCAATAGTTTGTACTATTTGGAAATTTGTGGTGAATGTGTGTGTGTGTGTGTGTGTGTATGTATTTGTGTTTGTGTGTGATTGTGTATTGAGGGAAGCCAGGGAGAGATAAGTTAGTCTTTCCGAGTCACCAGTAGATAATGGAGATGATACTTTGCACGTTTTAGAATTAAGAAAAGTAGAATGGAGACTAGGAAGAATGGCAACATGCGCAAGGATGAGCGAAAAATCAAGTTTTTCCACAGAATGCATTTAGGGCAGTAGAGGGAGAGGTTGGAATACTGTGAAGTATCCTAAAGTCTCGTAGACTTTACTGTTTTCCAGACTAGGGAATATCTGGAGCCCACTCATAATTAGAATCCCCTCTTTAATGAGTCTTAGAAGGCAATGCCACTATATTGCACAGAATGCCCCAGTGTGACATGTCAGATAGTTCTAAAGAACATTTTCATGACCATTTACAGGCCATTAGTAATTTATCATGCAGTTTAATTCTTAGATTCTATGAAATCAAATTAATTGATACCAAATCTATTTCTTACAGACATCATTGATTTCAGTGTCCATTCATGTACCTAGGACACTGTCATTCATCTAGAAGGTACTCTTTAACTAGGCATTATATGAATGATAGAATGATCAATTAATGTATTCATACATGCATTAAGGAATGTGTTACACAGAGACTTAAGTAGGTAACGCAACAAATAAGTAAAGTACCTTTAATGAGAAATAAAATTTCTTCTAAGGAAGAGTAGTCAAGAGTGGAAGAAAATAAATTAATAAAATAACAGAAAGTATTCAAATCCGTGGTCTAATTTTTGAAGTAAAAACAATTACTTATGTATTTTTTCATGAACTAGTTGACTTACTAGTATGTATAAAAACAATACATTTTGTAATTTGAATATTAGACACAACTGTAGTCTGTTATTTTATTTTGAAAGTATCTGTATATTTATACCTTGACAATAGGAAATAGTATCTCTAAGGAAAAAAATAGATTAATATCTCTAACAAAATTGAAAGATATAAAAGAATACACATGTATGTTTTAAAAATCATACAGCATTTTATAAGATTAATAATTACTTGGAATGTTAGCTAGCAAGTTAAATGATCTTGTATTCTTATAAATGGAAGTACAATTATATTTAACATTTGAAAAAATGATAAAAAACAATCCTGTCAGATATGCAATCTTTTAAAATAATTTTCAAAATTTTATAAGCCTTTGATATAAATTACTAGTGACTAAAATTTTAATTTTACACATCATTGAATATTTTTTCTATCATTTTAATCTGCTTTTATTATTTTGTAATACTTATCACCCTCTTTTATTTTTCTACTTAATTTATCATGTTTGTTTATTTATTACATCTTACCATATAAAGTCCATGAAGCCACCTAGAAAACTTCTTGCCATGCAGTAAATATTCAATAAATTGAGGTAAATAAATGAATGAATGTCTAATATAAGGAAGGTTATTCTAGTGGGGACCTTTTCTCTCTCTCTGTGTGAAGTCTCTGTGGTGGCCAAATTGAAAACATTGCAATTGATAATGCTAAGTATATATAAAAAGTGCTAAATCTTATTCTTAGTCCATAATTAATATTCAATTTTTAAGTTTGAATGGATAAATGAATAAGTGTGGGAGTAAAATAATTAACAAGTTAATTCAGATATCTGGTCCTATTAAATAGGATTGGGTGAAGTGGTTCCTATTACAAGCGCTTCTAAATAGCGAAATTAAACTTATTTGATATTATTGGCTTTAACAAAACAAAATAATTAGAAACTAGTGGAATCTTTGACTTTATAGCAGTTTAATTATGTAATGAAGCAAAGCATTACAAATTAAATATTTTAAGAGCACATTATCTTAAGATAGAAAAGAATATAGTATTTCATTTTTAAAAAGCCCTTCTTTTTCCTTTTTTTAGTGATATAAACAAAGTTCCTAATGCTTCATTTAGTTTGCATTTCACTATTAAAAAGTAATACAGGAATTTCTATCTTCTGAAAGACAGAAATTTATCTATCTTATTATTTCAATTTATTTATTTATCTTGATAAATTTGAAGATAGTTAATTCATTAAAATTTCTTTCTATAAGTATCTTCTCACTCTATGCATTCACATTTGTGTAATCTTTGTTTTATTACAAAAGGGATAATTTAAATAGAGAAAATTATTTAATAAAGATTGTTATAGATTATGTCCTCATCCTCATACTGTCATACTAACATACTAAATTAAGTTTAACCTAATTTAAATCATTTACATATACATATATATAATATATAGATCTGTATTAATATATGGCTAATAAAATTTTTGGAATAATGCTCTAAAATATTTTGGGGAAGGACAGTCTAGCCTTATTTTTCTTTCAAATGTTTAACTAGAGTATCACTTTTTAAAAATTAATTTTTCCAATGATAATTGTTCCAATTAAGTTTTCCAGTGATATTAGGAGATAATTTATTTGCACATCATTATGGATAATTCATATTTAGTGATGCATTTATATTTATATATATAAATATTTTATATATTGTATATAGTTAATATATGCATATATAGGGTTGATATATGCATATAGTGTGTATAGTGATATATAAATAAATTTTAGGAAAATTTCATATTTGTTTATTGATCTGTTTCTTTTAAACTGAGTGATAGACTACTTTTATTATCATACTTAAAAGTAATAATAAAGAATTACTAAATAGAAATTTCAAGGTAGTGTTAAGCACTAACAGCTTTTGAAATGGGCTAGGCTAGGCACCAATTTTGAGCATTGTTTTTACCTTTAATTCTCAAATAATTCCATGAAATAAATGCTTCTCACTTCTTGGTTTTACAGAAGAGGACATTAAGTTGGAGAGATTAGGCAATTTTCATCAGGTCCTGGAGTTTCTATATGTTGGAGCCAGCACATAAATCCAGGCATTGTGTCCTAAAGCCAGCTTATTTCACCACTATTTCATCTTTTTTCTTTAAAATTCTCCTTTATTCTTTTTTATCTGCTGTAGAAAAACTAGTGTCATTTGCTCCTACCTCGTTGAGGGCACTTTGGGATTTTCTACTTTATCACTCTCACAAACCATGCTATAATAAGCACTCTTGTTCATGCTTCTCTCACTCTCTGTCTTTTTAAAATCACATCTGTGATCATTTTTTCCAGGCCAGGAAAAAAAAAAAAAGGGACTGATGATACAAAATGTTTGCAGATTTTATAATGATAGGTCCAAAAGACAGGAAGGCTATCTCTGCCTCAAATCAATGTACTTGGAGACCATTAATGTGATAGTCTCTTCATATCAAGGGCTAGAAAGAACATACTAGGGCTTCCCTCCTTGGTGGCTCAGCTGTAAAGAATTTTCTTTTAATGCCAGAGACGTGGGTTCGATCCCTGGGTCAGGAAGATCCCCTGGAGAAGGAAATGGCAACTCACTCCAGTATTCTTGCCTGAGAAATCCCTTGGACAGAGGAACCTGCCAGGGTACAGTCCAAGGGGTCACAAAGGAGATGGGCAAAAATTAACAAATAAACAGCAATAACAATGGGGTAATATGTTAGTAAGAAGAAAACACCTTCAATAGGTTAGTAAGAAAAAACACCTTCCTTCGGTTCAGCAGTGTGACTGGCACTCATTCATACCTTAGGTAGGAATTCACCATGGGCCAGACCGTATAGTGAACCTATTTAATACAAAAGTGTAAGGTACGTATTAAAAGAGGGGTATTGAAGTATTGGTCTGTTCTTCACTGCTCCATTGTAGCAGTGTTTCCAGCCATTTGTGTTCCCACACTTGGCATGGGGCTTGGTTTTATGATATACATTAGCAAATTAAATGGTTTTAGACATCAACCATGTAATTTGCTAATGACGGAGCAACTTCACTTTCACTTTCCACTTTCACACATTGGAGAAGGAAATGGCAACCCACTCCAGTGTTCTTGCCTGGAGAATCCCAGGGACAGGGGAGCCTGGTGGTCTTCCGTCTATGGGGTCACACAGAGTCGGACACGACTGAAGTGACTTATCAGCAGCAGCAGCAGACATCAAGTGAACAGAAACTTGCAGTGGCAATCCACCTGTTGCCATTGTTCTATACTTGTGCACTTGAGCTTGCCCTGAATTTTGGAAAAACTTGTGCCTAAGGTACCTGTTGATTCAGGGAATGAAAGGCACAGGACAGTTGACTCATTCCACAGACCAGAGTGAAGACCAGTGGAGTATGGCTAAGATCAGCTGAATTCCAGTTGATCCAGACACTGCAGAATCATGTTATGCATTTAGTTTGTTGCTTCTATTTATTCTCCTTCAATCTGGAAGAGTTCTTCAGTCTTCATCTATCTGCTTTTTATATGACTTTTATAAGACCAGTGATATGGCAGCTGAACCTTAAATAGTCTTCTAAATTTTTCATGTTTTATTAGTTCAGAAGCTTCAAAAAAGCTATTCTAACTGCAGTGTCCATCCTAACTCTTACTGGTTTTTCCACAATGCTTAATGCATTTAAAATTCACAAAATATTTATTGAGCTCTTCTTCAGCTAGATATTTAAACAAAGGAGATAAACCCCCTTGTTTTATGGAACTTTGATCTGATTAAACAAATGACCACACATCTGAAGTGAAGCAATTTCAGCAATAATAAAATTGTTCAGAAATTAATTCTACCATTTATTTTAAAATAATAAGTTAGAGTTTAAAAAGTAGTATTACAAATCCCTTTCAGAAAACCAGTCTTTAAAATGTATCTTCTCTGTTTCACTTCAGTACAAAGACTGCCTGCGCTTAGTTGCTTCATCATGCCTGACTCTTTGTGACCCCATGGACTGTAGCTTGCCAGGCTCCTCTGTCCATGGGGATTCGCCAGGCAAGAATACTGGGGTTGCCATGCCCTCCTCCAGGGGATCTTCCCAACCCAGGGATCAAACCCAGGTCTCCCGCACTGCAGACAGATTCTTTACCATCTGAGCCACCAGAGAAGCACTACAAAGACTGGAGGAAATCCCAAATTCAAGTAACTCTGCCCAAAAAACTTTTCAAAAGACTCACATTACTGTAGAAAAGCAGTAGAGTAGGGCCTAAAGGAACCACGGCATTCACCATGAAATCTTTTTCACGTCATTTCTTGTCTCTGCTTCCCACTGCTTATTGGTTTCATTTTCCAGGAAGGCTTCCAACACATGTCAGGAAACAAGGACACTCACAGAAAATGAGTAGGCTTGTCCTCAGAGAAACACTTGAACTCTTGCTTAGTTTGGAAAAACAGTTCAATCTACTTTGATGAAATCAAGAGCCCTGAATCAATCAAGATATCAAACCAGGAGACAAGAATTGAAAAACTGATCATTATGGTGTGAGCCTTATTTGTAGACGCACATTCAGTGTTTCTTAGAAGCAGTGCAGAGCCACTGCTGAGTAAAGAAAATATTATAGGTATTCAAGTAATGGCCTGAACTCTGTTATCTAGACTGTCTGTTCTGTAGCTTCAGTTTGGACTTTATTCTTGATAATGGATAGAACTCTATTGTGTGAGTGTGTGTGTGCTCAGTTGTATCTGACTCTTTGCGACTCCATGGACTGTAGCCCTCCAGGATCCTCTGTCCATGGGATTTCCCAGGCAAGAATATCAAACTGGATTGCCATTTCCCTCATCTTCCCTACCCAAGGATTGAACCCACAGTCTCCTGCAGCTCCAGAATTGGCAGGCAGATTCTTTACCACTGAGCCACCTGGGAAGCCCCTAGAATTCTATTGGAATACACTAAAAGAGATTTATTAAATTCATGCAAATGTCTGCCTCATATCAAGCTCATGATGCAAAAGGACAGAAGGATATCACATTCAATATCTACACTCTTATATTTCAGGCTACTGAAGCAAAAACATTGTTTTAAATAATATCTGTATCTAATATTTGTTAGATATTGATTTATAGAAAAAATAGTAAATAGAGAAATGCATCTTGGTTGTACCAAATCCAATCAATCCATACCACTTGACCAGATCCTACGGATTGAGATTTTGAAATCAAATGACAGACATCAACCATGAGGAGATTAATTACGACCTCTTCTTATGTCCAAATTAGCTATAATGACAATAGTTTGGTATGCTTTCTACCCATAACGGATCTCTTCAGTATTTGAAACCACTATATTTCCATTTCCATAACAGCTCCCTGCAAGAATCACAATGCATAAATATGTTCTCTGTGATGAACAGGGCACTCTAAATTGAGAACAAGCCACAGCTGCCATTTTCACTCTTAACTTAATCCCCTCTCATGTTATTCAGTCTGCCTTTCTTCCATTTTATGAGAAACTCAAGGGCATTTTGGAATGTATTTTATTTGCTGACCAACTTTTACTCATTTTTATCTTCTCTTCCTGAGTTCTTTAGTCCATAAATTCAGCCCTTTGGAAAAACTTCCCTCTTCTCTGAACATTTATACCAGCTGAAAAATCATCCTTAACAGATTTCTGAACTGAAGCTGACTTTATTGATTCTTCCAAATTCTGTCACCTTATGCATCCAGTGAGAAACTTCCAGGTGGTCCTCCCCAGAGCACTGCCTTCCCTCAGTGTTTGAGCTTTCCATGTCTCAAATAACTTGCAGAACATCAGTGACTGCATAAACATCCTTTACTTGAGACCTCCTTTACCATAACAATTAGATATACTTATGATCTTTCTTTAATGTTTAATTTCCCTCGTTGTTCCTCTAATCCTTTGAAGCAGACACAGTTGTTAAAGCATATTTTTAAATTTAATTCTCAATTTATCCTTAGTCTACCTCTGTCACTTTTTATTTTTTGGCTGGATCACAGTATCTTCTTCTCTCTTTGCTTCCAGGTTAGTTCATTCACTTTTCTACCAAAACACAGAAAATATTGCTTTGTGAAACTGGGAGATGGGGATATGAGTTTCAGAGGTGTTATCTCTTACCCCCACAGGCAGGGCCCACTATCAACTATGATATTTATTACTTGGTGCCCATAAGCTGCCTCCAACATGAGGTCCATGCTGATACACCAGGTCTCTGGGAATCCATGCCATCTCAAAATTCTGTGTTCATTAGATGTCAAAATATCAAATTATTCTCCTTTCCTCACTGTAAATTAAACCAAGTGAATGGCCATAGAGCGTTTTGGAAAGGACTGGAGGAATCAGTATGGTGTAACCTTGCTATTCAGTTGCAAAATGTTTCCTCCTAAGGATTTTGCAATTTCTCCAGTCAATAGATTCCAAAACTGAAAATCAGTTAAGTGCTGAGAATTGAGCAAGTATGAATTTTTATTGAGGAATTGCCTGCTCCTTCACCATTGTTGACTGATCCAGGGGACATGATGCTTTATTAATTGTTCATAAAATTTCTTGCTGGTGAAGCACCATTGTCTGCCCCTCCAGCCTTACTCTTCATTATAGCAATTGAAGCCTCTGGCTTGGCAGTTAGGTGCTGTCATCTGGCCTCTTTTAGTCTGGGGCCCAGTGGATATTAACAAACTAAGTACTGTAATCACTACCCCAATGTCATACCTAGTCTGCAACAGAGAGCCATCACCAAACTTCCTAGTGAAGACTGTGCTTTTTGCCCACACAATCTTGACAGCCTTGGTGAATGGTATGTCATTTTCACTTTCCAGTAGAACGCAATACTCTGGCAATTTTCTTGACTTCACAGCAAATTTTGATTTCAGCATGTCTACCTCCCTCAGTCATTCTCTTTCTACCTCTGCTTGCAGAAAGAGTAAGTATCATTTCTACTCTGTTCGGCATTAGTCATCAATTTCTCCAGATCTCTCAGAATCACCCCAACAGAGAATTTGATCCATTTCCTAGGATTTTTGCCAGGTTGTGAAATCCCATATCCCTAGAAAGTGCTCTCAAGTCAATGAAGTTATACTTACCTATTTTTATATGCTCACCCTCTTGTTCCAGCATCCTCGATATCCAAAACCTTGGATAGTCCCATGTCTTGGTTGAGTATTTAATATCCATTGAATCTGTACCTCTAGTTGTTTGGTGTTCTATTTTCCACTCATTTATGTTCATCTTTCCACTGCAAGGACCTACTTGTAATCTAAAAAAAAAAAAAAAAAAAAAAACTAAATTAACTAAAAGAAAACAAACAACTTTGACTCTAAACTTAGTCTTTATTTGCTATTAATGGCCTTAACTTACTCATTATCCTTCTGGAAATAACCAGCCACTTTCACTATCTTTCACACTTTCAGATGCCTGAATCATTGCATTTGCAAGGGCATTTTCCATGTCTGTAACAATTTCTTAGGGCACCTACAATGAATTCTTTAGCAATTGGATTGCCACTCCATCTGTGCCATGTATTACTATTCTGGATATCATCAAGTGTGCCCATGAGGTGGTGACTAAGTGGTCCCAGAGTGCAGAGCCACTACTGGTGCCATATATTTTAGCTTGGGTCCTCCAAGAAACAGACTCCAATAAGAATTCGATATAAAGAGATTCATTGGGTGAGAGAGAATGGGAAAGAGCTGGAGTAGATCAGGAAAGCTGTCAGATCATCAGGCAGGTCTGACTTCTGTGGAGGAGAAAGGAAAGTAAGAAAGACTAGATTTAAAAAAAGAAAATCTAATATAGTTCTAAGAAAGTTAATGGTAAGGACATTGTTGAGCCTTTAACCCAAGTTGTTGATTAGCAATGTAATGTATTTTCCAGAAACAGTCCAGCTTCCGGTACCCTGACACACTCCATTCTTGCCAAGAAGACTCTACTGAATGTATGCAATCACTGAGAGTGCAGTGACTAATTTCAAGGCATTGCAACAGGCACCAATGGTCGATTAGATTCCCTGAGGTCAGAGATCTAATAGGCATATCCTCCTGACAATGATCCCTGCCAGCTGTGAGGAAACACTGCCTCTGTCCATCACACGTGGTCCTCAGTTTAAAAGGGTTTGTGCTTAATGTAAAACGCTGGTAAAAAGTAAATATTAGCAGGTTACAATACTAAACTCTCATACATGGCTGATAGGAGTGTAACCAAGTAGTACCTTGGGGAGACTTTTGCCCCATTTATTAAATCTAAATATGGGTTTATCCTGAGACCCAATCCCACTCTTGGTGCTACATTCAACAAAAACGTTTTCAACAATGTTCATTGCAGCACTATTTCTAATAGCTAAAAACTAGAAACAATCCAAGTTTCTTTTGATGAACAACTCAACTGTAATATAGTCAAACAACAAAATAACTCACAGCAATGAAATAGAACAAAGTGCTGCCTCATACCAGACCATGACTAAAATTTCACTGAAATAATGTTGCACAGAAAAGAAACCTGACATTAAAGAGTACATATTATATGATGATTACTTATATGAAGTTCAAAAGCAGGGAAAACTAATATATGGTCTTAAAGAACAAAGCAGTGGTTACCTCCTAAATAGGGGTCAGAGTGAGGGCTGAGGAGACCTGGAAATCTCCTGGAAATCTGGGTCGAGTAATAAATAACATTGTCTTCTCGTGATCGGTAAAAAAACAAAAAAACAAAAAACTACAACAAAAAACTCTGATGCTGACCCCTTAATTTATTAACAATTTTTAAATAGGGACCCCCTACCTTTTCATTTTGCACTGGACTCCAGAAATTATATGGTTAATCCTGTCTGTAATTATAACTGTAAAATCACATTTTTAGAAAATATGCAAAATTTTACCTTTTACAGTAGAGTATTTCCGCACAAGAATTAACTTCCAATTATCAATCCAAATATCTTAAACTGATAGTTGATCTAGTATGATTTTGCAATTGCTCTATTTATGCTCCAACTCTATAAACTTCCTTAATTTGACTCTACATAGATGTAAGTTCTGTTTTCACACCTATAAACATTACCTAAATTCCTTCAAAGTTTAATGATTCTCTGCTGAACTTTACTGAAACGCACTTCTGTAAAAATCAAGACTAAAGATGGGGAAAAATCATACACTAGCTTTAAGAACTAAAGAAAAAAAGACAGTGAGCCTCAAGATGAAAAGACTTTAGAACTAGAACTTGAAATAGGAAACCATTAATTAAGCTTTTGAAAGGGAATATTAAACGTGAAACATAAAAGGAAAACTTACATTGTAATAAAATCATCTTAGGAATGGTCTAAAGAGAAACAGTGTGAAATAAAAAGCTTGGAGAAAAACTATTCATTGTTCTGAAAAAGGCCGTATTTTTTTTGAAGATCAGGGAAGGTTGGAACTATATACAAAGCAAGAACCAGAAAAAACTGTTAACTTTTAAACCATGATCTGGGTGATTATGCATTATTATTTTTTGTTATTCATATTTTGGTTAAAAATATGAGTTTTTCATATTTCAATTTTTTCATACTTTGATATATCTTTGCACAGAAAAAGATATATCAAAGTATGAAATAAGTCATCTCAAAAATCAAATTAAAATGGGCTCACCAGATAACCTATGAAGATGACAAAATTTGGAAAGGTACACCTTAAAATAATATCTAGAATATATTAGCATTTATCATATAATAAGCTCTGAACAAATGTTAGTCATTAACAGTAGTCTTTTCATTTTCACTAGCAGATGAATGACATTCCACTCAAACTTTTCTATTCTTTTTTAAGAGTAAAGGACATTTGTTTTCTCTATAATTGGAGAATCCCAGGAAGTAGTTACTTCATGCTCTACACTTATATACACTAGAGTTCCATCCGATTTTTTCTTCATCTTTCCACCAGTCTCCTTCCACATTTGTTAGAGTCTGTTATAGTCATAAAACATGCAGAAAAGAAATTAAGTGGATTCAATGGATGGAACCAACATCATGAGTGTAGCTGAAGAACATTTACAAAAATAGCTGCTTTTTTCTAAAAATAATCTGTTAAAGTAGGATAGGTTCAGGATCATTTTAAACAAAAATGTTATTAATTCTTGTAAATGGATAACATCAGGAGAAATAGAAGATAGTGTTCTATGAGATAGAAATAACAAATACACATTATCACATTGATATACTCCCTGGAGTAAAATACAAGGAATTAAAACAGAAATTGCATTTTACAAATGTTTGCGGCCTAATTTTGTTTTATGATAGTCCAAATATTTTTTGGAAGACTAGAATATGTGTGGGTTTTTGGAGGGTGCGTGGTTGGGGGAATTAGACCTTCTAAGAAAAATATAATGAGTATCAATCCTTGAAAGTGAAGCATGAACGGATATAAAAGAGAAAAACTAAGAAAATAGAATTTTTATGGCTTATGGTAAATTTCATTTGCATTATGGAACCTAAAAAGTCAAGAATGGCCTGCCTATTTTGTTTGAATATAAATATTTTGCTTTTTATTTCTGCTAAGGTAACAGAAAAAATAACATAAAAATACACCAAGTATTACTGGCTTGTAAAACTGTTGTTATATAAATTAGCTTTCCAAAATTTTTTACAGTGCCTATGAATTTTCTGTGCTTGCAGATTGTTCTTTACTGTCCATTACTGGGTTCAAAATGTTCCTTCGTCTTAGCAAGATATTTTAAAATTAATGTGTGATAATTTATTTAAAACATTTTGGTCTCTGCTTAGTCATAAAAAATATTCTTTTTCATCACTCTGTAATCATTGTAATAATATAAAAAAGTTTAAATCTCACTTTTATTCATAAAGTGCTATAATGAAATTCTCAGACTTCAAATCCATTCATAGCTGCACTTATCCACTGGATCTGAAAATTCACTGAGTAATATAATTGTGTCTTTTCACTACTAATTGAATATTATTAATCACTAAAAATCTCTGAATAAAGGTGAAGTAGACACTCATAAGCACTGAGTCAACATGAGGAAATTATTAGGTCATTATGATAATAATACCTTATATTTGTATAGGGCTTTAGAGTTTATGAGGTGCTTTCATTTTATTTCTAAAATAGCTGGATAAGTAAGTGCATTTTTGATTGCACATGACTGATTTATTAACCTACACTAGCCTAAGTATTTAGAGGAATTTATTATAAAGGTCCTCAGCTGACATTTGGAGCTTACTGGACTATTGGGAGGTGGAGATATTGAATAATATCCTCTAAACTAAGAAGGAACTTCAAGACCAGGAAACAAATCAGGCAACTCCATGAAATTCAATAATGAAGTTTATTGTGGGTAACTTACATACCGGAGAAGGCAATGGCAAGCCACTCCAGTACTCTTGCCTAGAAAATCCCGTGGATGGAGCAGCCTGGTAGGCTGCAGTCCGTGGGGTCGCTAAGGGTCGGACACGACTGAGCGACTTTACTTTCACTTTTCACTTTCACACATTGGAGAAGGAAATGGCAACCCACTCCAGTGTTCTTGACTGGAGAATCCCAGGGACAGGGGAGCCTGGTGGGCTTCCGTCTATGGGGTCACACAGAGTCGGACACGACGGAAGTGACTTAGCAGCAGCAGCAGCAGCAGCAGCAACTTACATACAGGCAGATTCAGGTGGACAATAATCCAGGGGCATTTGCAGCTGCATGTGACACCACTGAAAGGAGTGCAGGGGAATTTAAGGGACCAAAGCTAGAGTCTGACTACTAGGCAGAAGCAAGTCTGTACCTTTGGGAACCAGGGGCTTTTCCTCTCCCCCAGCAGTCTTATAAGTGTCAGCAGAAGGCACTCTTTCAGCTTTGATCTCAGATGAAGGCAAGGATAAAAGTTGATAGAGACCTTACCTGGCATGGGTTAATGAGTAGGCTAAAGCTCAGTTATGCAGAAAGGGGAGAGAGTAGGTCTACAGGCCTAAGATGGGGCTGACAAAATGGTGTCAGATTGGCTCAGCCACGTGGGGCACAAAAGCCTGGTTGTGGAACAAACACAGACAACAGTTTATAAGCATAAGCTTTGTTCTCATTCCAGCTTCTCCTTACGTTTGTATTCTTATAGAAAAGGGGGAGGAAGTCCACTGAGAGGACATGGATACAGGTTGCCATGAAGTCTCTGTCTTGGCAATCGGAGTCTCCTTATCTGCTTTCCAGGTGGCACTAGTGGTAAAGAAACTGCCTGCCAATACGGGAAGCATAAAAGACACGGGTTCAATCCCCGGGTTAAGAAGATCCTCTAGAGGAGGGCCTGGCAACCCACTCCAGGGCTCTTGCCTAGAAAATTCCATGGACAGAGGAGCCTGGCAGGCTACGGTCCATAGGATCGCAAGGAGTCAGACAAGTATGTTGGCTCAGACAGTAAAGAATCTGTCTGCAATGCAGGCGTCTGGGTTCAACCTCTGGGTAGAAGGATATGGCAACCCACTCCAGGATTCCTACCTGGAGAATTCCATGAACAAGGGAGTCTGTTGGGCTCCAGTCCATGGGGTTGCAAAGAGTCAGACATGACTGAAGTGACTTAGCACACATGTTAGACTGTGAAGAAAACTGATCGCCGAAGAATTGATGCTTTTGAACTGTGGTGTTGGAGAAGACTCTTGAGAGTCCCTTGTACCACCAGGAGATCCAACCAGTCCATTCTAAGGGAGATCGATCCTGGGTGTTCATTGGAAGGACTGATGCTAAAGCTGAAACTGCAATACTTTGGCCACCTCATGCGACGAGTTGACTCACTGGAAAAGACTCTGATGCTGGGAAAGGTTGGGGGCGGGAGGAGAAGGGGACGACGGAGAATGAGATGGTTGGATGGCATCACCGACTCTGTGGACATGAGTTTGAGTGAACTCCGGGAGTTGGTGATGGACAGGGAGGCCTGGTGTGCTGTGATTCATGGGGTCGCGGAGAGTCGGACACGACTGAGCGACTGAACTGAACTGCACTGAACTGAATCTCCTCCCTGTCCTTGGAGTCTGGGTTCAGCTCACAGTTCCCATAGTTGGAGCCATTTCAAGGAAGTAATCTTGAAAGAGCAATGTTTTCTTAAGACCATCCAGTCTGTAACATGACTGAACCCAGTTAAGAACTCTAAATAAACTTTTATGTTTCTGATAGGTGGGTGGGGAGCGTCAACCACATTTCAGTGGCCTAGGACAAGCCTTGTAGTAACTTCTGTTGCTCTTTAAATTTGCCACCTGCCGACGCAGAGTGGTCTGCTTTTTCCCTAGGTCTTTCCTTACCCTCCATGTACACTGGTCAGTTCGTGAACAAATAATTCTCTTTCACTCTCTATCCTCTTTCATTTCTAACTCTTTTCCTCATTCTGATTTTGCTGATTTTTCGTGTCTGAATGGCAGAAAGTGTTTTCACTGATAATTCTGCTTTATTACATAGGTACAGAAAATCAAAAACAGACTTTTCTTTCTCAAGTCCCTTCCTAGAACGTTTGGTGAGGCACCTTCAAGCATCATGGAGATTAGTGGGAAGTAGGGGTAGGTTCAAAAAAGAGAATATATTTCCTAGACAAACATAGGACAAAATAATGCTTACTGTCTACAAATATCACCATGTGTGTGATTATTCCATATTTGCAAAAGAGGAACCAATGAGCAGGACTCAAAGTATTTAATTCATGATTTCTTTTCAACATACTTTGTACATTTTCAACAGTACTTATATATATAGGATTTTGTCTTGAAATTCCTTTGAAATTTTGCATACAATAATGAGAGAATGTGGTTAGTTGATGGCAATATGGATATAGGTAGTTCTATTTACAATATAGGTAGTTCTATTTACAACTATTTAAAAATTTTTCTGGCCATATTCAGTCTTTAATTTAGGGCTTTTGATAGACATATAGGTAAATGGATATCTATCTGTTTATCTATATACACATACTTGTTTGTTGGCATTGCTTAGTCACTAAGTCATGTCCGACTCTGTGACCCCATGGACTGTAGCCCCCCAGGCTTTTCTGTTTGTGGGATTTCCCAGGCAAGAACACTGGACTGGATTAGCATTTCCTTCTCCAAGGGATCTTCCTGACCCAGAGGTTGAACCCATGCCTCCTGCATTGGCAAGCAGGTTCTTTACCACTGTGCCACCAAGGAAGCCCATATATGCATATATATTACATTAAATATATACACACATAGATATAAAATATGAAAAGCATATACATATATATTATACATAATATTTAATGCTTCTGTAGTTGCATTTATCAATCAGTTACTTGTTACTGATTTCTGAATCCTAGTTAAAAAACTTTCTTTATTTCTAGTATATAAATAAAATCACTCATCTCTCCTAGTTCAGTTCAGTTCAGTCGCTCAGTTGTGTCCGACTCTTTGTGACCCCATGAATCACAGCACGCCAGGCCTCCCTGTCCATCACCAACTCCTGGAGTTCACTCAAACTCATGTCTATCGAGTCGGTGATGCCATCCAGCCATATCATTCTCTGTCGTCCCCTTCTCCTCCCGCCCCCAATCCCTCCCAGCATCAGACTCTTTTCCAGTGAGTCAACTCGTCACATGAGGTGGCCAAAGTATTGGAGTTTCAGCTTTAGCATCAGTCCTTCCAATGAACACCCAGGATTGATCTCCTCTAGAATGGACTGGTTGGATATCTTTGCAGTCCAAGGGACTCTCAAGAGTCTTCTCCAGCACCACAGTTCAAAACCATCAATTCTTCGGTGATCAGCTTTCTTCACAGTCCAACTCTCACACCCATACATGACCACGGGAAAAACTGTAACCTTAACTAGACGGACCTTTGTTGGCAAAGTAATGTCTCTGCTTTTTAATACGCTATCTAGGTTGGTCATAACTTTCCTTCCAAGGAGTAAGCGTCTTTTAATTTCACAGCTGCAATCAGCATCTGCAGTGATTTTGGAGCCCCCAAAAATAAAGTCTGACACTGTTTCCACAGTTTCCCCATCTATTTCCCATGAAGTGATGGGACCAGATGCCATTATCTTCGTTTTCTGAATGTTGAGCTTCAAGTCAAACTTTTCACTCTCCTCTTTCACGTTCATCAAGAGGCTTTTGAGTTCCTCTTCACTTTCTACTATAAGGGTGGTGTCATCTGCATATCTGAGGTTATTGATATTTCTCCCGGCAATCTTGATTCCAGCTTGTGCTTCTTCCAGCCCAGCGTTCCTCATGATGTACTCTGCATATAAGTTAAATAAGCAGGGTGACAATATACAACCTTGACGTACTCCTTTTCCTATTTGGAACCAGTCTGTTGTTCCATGTCCAGTTCTAACTGTTGCTTTCTGACCTGCATACAGGTTTCTCAAGAGGCACGTCAGATGGTCTGTTATTCCCATCTCTTTCAGAATGTTCCACAGTTTATTGTGATCCACACAGTCAAAGGCTTTGGCATTATAGGGGACTGGAATGCAAAAGTAGGAAGTCAAGAAACACCTGAAGTAACAGGCAAATTTGGCCTTGGAGCACGGAATGAAGCAGGACAAAGGTAATAGAGTTTTGCCAAGAGAACGCACTGGTCATCTCTCCTAGATGTTGCTAATTTCAATACTATGTTTCGTTTTTTACTTTGGTTGGATCTCCAAACACTTAGAGTTTTTAATGATGTATTTTATGAAGTATAATTGAAATTTCATTTTTTCTATGTGACTATTACTTATGTTTTCAAAATTCTTTACTAGAAAAATGCTTTTCCCACCAATTTGAAATAGCACTTTTATCATATACTAGCTATTTAGTCTATTTCTGGATCTGGGCTGCTGTAGTTTTTTTCTGGCAATCTTTCTATGTCAATATCATGCAGCTTTATTTATAAAATATTTATACTATATTTAAATTTTTGTCTGAGCTAGTCCCATTTTCCTCATCCACGTCATTTCCCTTCTTTCTGAAGATTTGCTTGGTTGTTTTAACTTTGTATATTTTTCTATAAAAAATAAAATCAATTTTTCTACTTTTAGACACAAAATCCTCTTGGCATTGTATTAGTATTTTATCGAATATATAACTTTACTTGGCAGCGATTTTTCTTTTTAATGAGTCTTTCTATAAACGAAGATTGTCATTACGTTGAGCACATTTTCAAAATGCAACCCACTCCAGTATTCTTGCCTGGAGAATCCCATGGACGGAGGACCCTGGTGGGCTATAGTCCACGGGGTTGCAAAGAGTCTGACACGACTGAGCGACTTCACTCACTCACTCACCACTTATGATGAGTATTTTGTTTTTTATCATCCAATCAGATGATATTTGCAGGAAAAAATATATTATTTTATTATACTGTATACCTGTGATTACTGTTCGCAATTTTGAACTAATATTCATATGTCAGTTTGGTTTTTAGTTTTTATTTTTCTGACCTTTCTCTGACTTGGTTCTCATTTGGTGATTAATCTTTCAAACATCCTGGCTTGAGCAGATCTAGAATCCTGGACACTGGCATTGCAATCACAAGCAGATGCTACCTGTAATAGATGTATTTAGTGGACCAAACACAACAATTTTCCCTTCCAACCACCTCCTAAACCTAGTCTAAATCTAGTAAGAGGAAGTAGTATGGGGTCCTTGGAAATATAGTTTCCAGATTACTAGCTCAGTTCTTTTAGAATGGAATATATGAAAATGGGGTGTGGGATTCTGTAATGATATGGAAGTAATCAGAGCTTTCCCCTTCTTTTCTGGATTAAAAATTAATCACAGTTTGTTTATGTTGTTGATATTTCTTTTTTTTACAACCAAATAGTGTACAATTAGTTATTGTGTCTAATTTTCTGCTTTTCAAAAAAACTTATTATTTACTTCTTTATATTATTGAATTATATGCTTCAGCTACTTTTTCTTTTTGATTTTATTGGCACTTTTCTAGCTTTGCTACTAGGTGTTTTATTCTTTCACTGTTTTCACTAATGTAGGTGTTAGAATACTATGCATTCTCCTTCTAAAATTGCTCAGGTGTATAAATATTTGAATTTTTTTTTCAATTCAATGGTATTCTGGAAAATATTGAAAATTGTTTTTTTACACAAGGGCTGTTTATTTTAAAAGGACATAATCATAATTTCAATATCAAGATGAAATATTTTAAGTTTCTGTTCATTCCTAGTTTTATTTTATTCTTATAATTTTTTTAAATGTATCAAGAATTTTTTTTTGAAGCTTTTTCAGCTCAGTTCAGTCACTCATTCGTGTCCGACTCTCTGCGACCCCATGAATCACAGCACGCCAGGCCTCCCTGTTAGGGTCCTTTTTTTTGTAAATTTTTCTATATAGCTGAAACAAAATTATAATCTTCAAGATTACAGAATTTGATGTATATATATGTGTGTGAGTATGTATATATATTTATGCACATCAGTTCAGTTCAGTTCAGTCTCTCAGTCGTGTCTGACTCTCCACCACCCCATGAATCACAGCAGGCCAAGCCTCCCTGTCCATCACCAACTCCCGGAGTTCACTCAAACTCATGTCCACAGAGTCGGTGATGCCATCCAACCATCTCATTCTCAGTCGTCCCCTTCTTCTCCCACCCCCAATCCCTCCCAGCATCAGACTCTTTTCCAGTGAATCAACTCGTTGCATGAGGTGGCCAAAGTATTGCAGTTTCAGCTTTAGCATCAGTCCTTCCAATGAACACCCAGGATCGATCTCCCTTAGAATGGACTGGTTGGATCTCCTTGCAGTACAAGGGACTCTCAAGAGTCTTCCCCAACACCACAGTTCAAAAGCATCCATTCTTCGGCGATCAGTTTTCTTCACAGTCCAACTCTCACATCCATACATGACCACGGGAAAAACCATAGCCTTGACTAGATGGACCTTTGTTGGCAAAGTAATGTCTCTGCTTTTTAATATACTATCAAGGTTGGTCATAACTTTCCTTCCAAGCAGTAAGCGTCTTTTAATTTCATGGCTGCAATCAGCATCTGCAGTGATTTTGGAGCCCCCCAAAATAAAGTCTGACACTGTTAAATTGTGTTATTTAGATCTCCTATACCCATATGAAGCTTTTATACACTTGATTTGTCTTAGACTGAAGAAGGACTATTACTTCCTATTATCTGTGCCTTTCTATATTTCAGATCCCTTAGTTTCTGCTTCAAAAAGATTCCTATTGAACTTTTTGTTTGCTTGTGCATAGTTGTTGATAGCAATTATAATTCTATTGTGCATTGAGACCTATAGATTTTCTTTCTTTTCTCATTTAGAGTTTTAGCTAGATTTTTACTTCTGCAAGCTATTAAAAGTATAGCTATTTTTCCCCTCCTTTTTTTGTTCACTTGACTTTATGTGGTATTCTTATATTCACCTTGTTATTTTTAATATTTCTGATCATGTTTGTGTCTTGTATCTAAAATATAATTGAATTTTATTTTCCGAGCCAATACATGTAGAACCTTCATCCTCTGTACTATATTGACTGGCTCTCAATTATAAATAATATTAAAATTATCTTTTAACATCTTTTTACCCTTTGCTCTAATCTCCTCCAATATCTAATTTACTCAATAACAGTGTCTTCCTTAGCATCTATGTAAGTTTTGTTATGTATTTTGCATTTGCTCAAAATTTTAAAACTTTACATAATGCTATTTGAAACTCAAAATTTCCTTATGAGACAATTGAGAAACATAATACTCTTCTTGTACCTGTGTTTTCTCTTTTCAAGCTTTATTTTTAAGTTTTGTTTTTTATCAACATCATCTAAAGTAAGCACAGCAATACTCAGCCATTAACTTCTCTTTTGTCTTAACTTTAGTTTTACAATTAAACATATATAGTGTTCAGTCCCCTTCCTGAGGTTTCCACAGTTATTTCTTAAGTAGATGACGTCAAATTTAGGTTCCTGAAAAGGGTGTGGTCTTGTTAGTGTGATATTTTCTAAATTAATATTTAAATATTTCAAGATTTTAAAATTTCTGATTATTAAAGGACAGGTGAGATGTATATAAATTCTTGCTTCATACTTTCTTTCCTTGAGTATCACATAGATGTCATTCTATTGCCTTTCACTTTGAATGTTGCTAATTACACATCTCATGTCTGTTTGAATTTCTTTCCTATTGAGTGACTCAATTTTCTTGCCTAGGAAGAAAACAATTTAGTAAATTGTGTAAATTAAGTCATTTAAAGTAAAATTACATGTACTATATAAATATATATGCATATATTTTACTTTAATGCAATTACTTTAATTTCTTTAATTTCTTTATATATATTTAAGCAGAAATATTGCTGGGAGAAATATCAATAACCTCAGATATGCAGATGACACCACCCTTATGGCAGAAAGTGAAGAAGAACTAAAGAGCCTCTTGATGAAAGTGAAAGAGGAGAGTGAAAAAGTTGGCTTAAAACTCAGCATTCAGAACACTAAGATCATGGCATCTGGTCCCATCACTTTGTAGCAAATAGATAGGGAAGTAGTGGAAACAGTGACAGACTCTTTTTTGGGGGCTCCAAAATCACTTGGAAAGAAAGTTATAACCAACCTAAACAGCATATTAAAAAGCAGAGACATTACTTTGCCAACAAAGGTCTGTCTAGTCAAAGCTATGGTTTTTCCAGTAGTCATGTATGGATGTGAGAGTTGGACTATAAAGAAAGCTGAGCACTGAAGAACTGATGTTTTTGAACTGTGGTGTTGGGGAAGACTCTTGAGAGTCCCTTGGACTGCAAGGAGATCCAACCAGTCCATCCTAAAGGAAATAGTCCTGAATGTTCATTGGAAAGACTGATGCTGAAGCTGAAACTCCAATACTTTGGCCACCTGAAGAACAGACTCATTTGAAAAGACCCTGATGCTTGAAACATTGAAGGCAGGAGGAGAAGGGGATGACAGAGGATGAGATGGTTGACAGACGATGAGATAGTTGGATGTCATCACTGACTCAATGGACATGAGTTTGAGTAAACTCTGCGAGTTGGTTACAGACAGGGAGGCCTGGCGTGCTATAGTCCATGGGGTCAAAAAGAGTCGGACATGCCTGAGTGACTGAACTGAACTGAAGTGAACTGAAGTAGAAATATATTCAAAGACCCCACGAGTTCGTGAAAGCCACTCTTTCATACTGGCCTTTTAGTCCTACTCTTTATGTGCAACTACTTTTTACCTGGGCTCCCCAGGTGGCACTAATGGTAAAGAGCTGTCTTGCCAATGCAGGGGACATTACAGACAGGAGTTCGATTCCTGGGTTGCCCCTGGAGGGGCATGGCAACTCAGCCCAGTATTCTTTTCTGAAGAATCCCATGGAGAGAGGAGCATGGTGGGCTACAGTCCATAGGGTTGCAAAGAGTTGGACACGACTGAAGGATCTTAGCACACCCATATGCCCTTTTCCCTCTCCCTCTTCATCATCCAGGAAAAAGTGTGATGCACACAAACATATTACATGCCCCCCATCCAAAAGTAACATTCTTATGAAATCTTTCCTAAACTGAAATGACAAAGGAACAGTTACCTTATGACATACCTTGCTAATGGATACACAAAATAAATGAGATAAAGCACAGATGCTATGGACACAGTTCAGAGCTATGAAGGCTTGATGCTAAGACATTGAGTGTAGCTCTCATGGAAGGAAATGAGTGGGGCCATTCTCACTGCTCAGGATGCCTGCTGCTTCTGCTATGACTTGCTGCAAAACCAGCACTGAACATTATTTTCACTTCTCTGCTATTTTTTCAGTTAGCAAATGCAGGTATTAAAATGGATCTTTTGTTAAAATTAAGTGACATAAAAAGGATTTTCAAAAAGTGAAGAATACCTGTCTTTCTGTCTTGCTTTATTAGGTAAGGTGAAGTCGCTTAGTCATGTCTGACTCTTTGAGACCCCACAGACTGTAGCCAGGCTCTTCTGTCGATGTGATTTTCCAGGCAAGAGTACTGGAGTGGGTTGCCATTTCCTTCTCCAGAGGATCTTCCAGACCCAGAGATCGAACCCAGGTCTCCCGCATTGTTGGCAGACGCTTTACCATCTGAGCCACCAGGGAAGTCCTTGCATTATTAGGGATTGGCTATTAACTCTGTGTTTGTCATTTCCAGAGACTTCAATCTCTAACCTTTACATTCATGATCCACACAATAGAAAGGAGGAAGAGACAGGAGAAATTGATTTATTTCTTAATGTACACAACTGTGACATACGGCACCTCTTATATACAATACAGGTTAAAAATTGTGTTTTTAACTTCTAAAGAATCAGTAATTTAATAAAATAAATCCTTGTGGGATTAAAAATGACAAATTAAAAAAAAAACTTGGTTTGTGTAACGAAACATGATGTATACCACTTAGTTTGAAACCTAACGTTGTAATAAACACGCTCAAACAGATTCCTGTCTCCATCCCCTCTCTCTCTCTTTCCCTTATTTTTCCCTCCAAACAAAATGAAATGATAAAATGAAATGCAAATTGAAAATGCATGTAACTCATGCATGTTACTGGACTTTCACTTCTTTATTCAATCCTCTTTTACTTACCTTGTCTTTAGAATATGGCTTCATATCTCATGGAGAGAATTTCTTTTCTGCTCTTTGATATTTAGCTCTTTTAGTGTCCTAATGTCAATGTGTCCTTCCTGAAGAAAAACTTCTGCCAAAAAATAGTCTTTCCCTCAATAAATGTTTTGGTCAATTTTTAAAATGGAAATCCAAAACATGAAGATTTTCTTTTTTTAAAATGTGTGTTTTTACCAAGCTAAAAGCAACGTTTCACAACATACGGAAATAAATTATCAAAATTAATCAAACTCCAGAATATGTCTAGATTCAGTGGTATTTGCTGAGTCCTAAAATGATCAGAGTGGAAATTAGGTGGCATAGTAATCAATAACGGAGGCTCAAGTAAACGATAAAAACTCACATGATAGAAAGGAAGACACTGAAGTTTTGCTCTAGTTGGATGAAAATAATAGAAGAAAGCTCGCCTTAAGTGCAAATGTAAACCAAGGTACAATAAGAAGGCATAAAGGAAATTATGGGTGTGACTGGACTCTGATCCACAACAAGGCACAGAGTAAGACATCATAAATACTCCAGGAGTAGCCAGAATAGCAATAGCAGCTCTGTTAGTTAGCAAAGCCCAGGCTGTGTGGGCTCAAAAAAAAGAACAAGGAACATATAGCTGTGCTTTGTAAACAAGTGAGAGTGCCCCAACTCCATGGCACACACATGAGGCTCTTATGTCAGGTATCCTGTACCTTGTCCCACCTCTCGGCTGACAGAAGCTCCACCATCTGGAATCTCACTGGTTGAGGCAGCAGAAGGAAGAGTCAAGCACTGGTGTTGAAATACTTCCATGTCACTTTCTCTCATATCTCTTTGGTCAGAGTAAGATGTATGGCTACTGCTAATTTCAATGGATCTTGAGCAGTGAGTGTCTTTTATGTCAGGAATTTGAGGAAAATATTACCAGTGATTACCACAGCAGCAATGGTGGATGATGTTCTGTAACGATTTATGACGGGTTGAATTGTGTCTTTCCCCAAAATTAATATTTTGAAGCTCTATGTGCTGAGAAGCTGGAGCTGGTGTATTGAATTTAGAATAAGTAGATTATAACCTGCTGAATTCAGAGGCACACACTACCCACACAGGAGAAGCAGGGAACTTCTTTAGCATCCAAACTCCCACTTTGGGTAAGTGAAACCCAAGGGCTTATTTTGATTGAAGAGGGTTTCAACACGCCCACACAAAGGAAGTAGAGTCAGAACGTTTATTACTTAGAGCTTCAGAAGTAAGGACACAGTGAGCTGGGAGGAAGGCCGCCCTAACTCGCAGTACCTCAGACTGAATGCGTTTGTAAATCAGTTTTTAACAAGTTGATTTTTAGAATGAGACCATTAGGATGGGAGCTAATTCAATCTGACCAGTACCCTTAACAGAAGAAGAGATTAGGACAGAGGGAGACATAATAACTTTATAAGGATTTGATTAAAAATGATTTAAGTATTTTCTTCACTTTTGCAGCAGCAAATTGTATTTATATGAATATGACATGGTCGTTTCTACCTCAGGGTTTATATGTGGGTTCCTAGACTAAACTTCAGGATTTTCTAGGACTAGACTAATTGTAAAAAGATCCTGCAGAAACAGAAGATATCTACATATATCTTTATTAAGAAAGGAATCAGTTACAAAATGCAAAGATTTTGTATTAATATATTTAAATTTATATATTAATCATATTCTTGAATGCTCAAAAAATTCATTTTTTGAATGCATTTATAAAATACTTAGGCTAAGACTTGGCTCAATTATTATTTGATTGTATGTGTTCTATTGATCGATTTGGGCAGTTAGCAGACAGAAAATGTGTCAAATTAAACTATGAATCAAAGATATCTAAAATTTGGTTAATGCTCAATAGATGCTTTATATTAAATACATAGCTGAACATATTGTAATATCATAGTTATTGTAATTTTACATTTATTAGGTATCAGAAGGAAGATTTTACATCTCTCAGAAACGGAAGGAAGAAGCCCACTCTCACTAATATTTATTGTCACAGATAATTTTGAGATCAAGAGAAAATGGTTCATATTGCCACGATCTTAAGTAACCTAACCAAAACTAGGTATAATTACACATACACCCACACAAACACATACCTCATTTTTTAAAGATGCTGAAACTGCAGTGAAGTTGCAAGACACACGTAGTTACATGAAGCTCTTGATTTATACATAAACAATGTTTCTACAAAACTTTGTGGTCTTTTTCTACCAAAAAAAAAAAAAAAGGATTTTTCTTCTACATAAAATTGAGACAACATTTCTTCTATTAATATTTGAATTGATTACCAATTGCAGATCCAATCTACTTATTGATGATAAAATGTCAGAGGTGCATGATCGTATCTATCAACCATAAACCTTATAAAATATGCCATTAAATTATGTGTTCCTTTGATAACTATATTTGCATTGCTTGATTAAAAATTAGAGCACATATTCATCTGGTATAATGTTGTGTGTTGGGAAGAAAATTTTGAGTGTATAAAACAGTAAAAATTAAAACAGGAAAGAAATCAAAAGATTTAAACCCTCGGTCTCCTTCCTACTTTAGAAAATCAAATAAATCTGCTTATGCTATATTATAATTTGAATATAAATAACAATTAAAACAAAATGTAATTTTTGTAGCAATCTATGTATATGAATAACTTTTGTATCATCTTTGTTTTTCCAAGCTGTTAGGAGGATAAATTAAATACACTTTGCAGAAAAAGTTTCTTTCAACTATCTTGAGATTTAAACATTTTTCTTATTAAATAGTAATAAAAGAAAGCTAAGTCCCTATCTTCTCCTGTGTAGACAGCTCCTCCTAGAGCTATATTTTATATTTCAAACTTATTTTAGCTGTTTTTTTCCTCATAGTCTTCTAGTAAGTGATGTCTTTAAAATGATGTTGAAATAATAGTTTATTGAGGTTGATAGTCTGGGATATTGCTAATGTAGTTATTCATCTTTGCTCATTTATTTTGCAATTTTAGATAAATGTTATACATATGAAATATGCATTCTCAATGTAAACACATAAATTTGGAATTAAAAGGTAATAGAGCTCGAGGGCTCCCTTTTGGCTCAGCTGGTAAAGAAACCGCCTGCAATGCAGGAGGCCTGGGTTTGATCCCTGGATCGGAAAGATCCCCTGGAGAACGGAAAGGCTGCCCATTCAGTGTTCTGGCCTGGAGAATTGCATGGACAGAGGAGCCTGGTGAGCTACATGCCTGCCAATGCAGGAGAGGCAGGAGACGTGGGTTCAATCCCTGGATCAGGAAGATCAGCTAGAGAAGAAAATGGCAACCCACTCCAGTATTCTTGCCTAGATAATCCCAGGGACAGAGTTGGACAGAACTGAGCAACTTTCAATTTCACACTTCAAGGCAAAATTATTATCAAAATACTCATAAATGCTGAAGTAGGAAGTGTTAGTTGCTTAGTCATATCCAACTCTTTGCAACTCCACGGACTGTAGCCTACCAGGCTCCTCTGTCCATGCAATTCTCCAGGCCGGAATGGAGGGGATTGCCATTCCCTTCTCCAGGGGATCTTCCTGACTCAGGAATGGAACCCAGGTCTCCTGCATCATAGGCAGATATTTTTTACCATCTGAGCCACAATGGAAGCTGAAGCTGAGCATTTCAATACACATCAAAGGAAAATTAAACATTATCCAAGAGTTCACCCTCAATTAAAGTTTTTCTAAAAAAGACAGAGATAGAATAAATTATAAATCAGTATTGCACAAAACATGGTATTATAATGTCATAGTTCTAATAACAATAAAGCTTTAAGTTTCCCCATAGGCTATTCCTGCATTTTCAGGTATGTTGTTCAAGTTATGCATTGTTTTGAGGGGATTTATTTGTTATAAACAATTCTTTCTAAACAAATTTATGTTCTGAACCACAAGTCAAGATTTGATTACTGAAAATGTGTATATAATGCAAAACTAATTATAAAGACCCATCATTGAAATGTACTTTTTTTCCCAGGGATTTAAATGATTTCTGCCAAAAGAAGAGGAGTTTTTAATATGCAGAGAGCTAGAATGAAGCTTCTACTAAACAGCAAAATAGCTTAAGCCAAACAGCCCTTCCCAATGCTTTTATTTCTAACTATTCAATGTGGCTCTGGAGAAATTCAGAATAGTATTGAGGATCATATTCTACACAATGCTTATCTGTAAATGAAAATGTACATTGCTTATTTTTTAAAAGAAACATTTTAGGTATAGAGATGCCGTATTGCTAATGACTGATTCTATAATTAGCAATCTAATTTTGGCTACTGGTCCCATCACTTCATGGGAAATAGATGGGGAAACAGTGGAAACAGTGTCAGACTTTATTTTTTTGGGCTCCAAAATCACTGCAGATGCTGATTGTAGCCAGGAAATTAAAAGACGCTTACTCCTTGGAAGGAAAGTTATGACCAACCTAGATAGCATATTAAAAAGCAGAGACATTACTTTGCCATCCAAGGTCCATCTAGTCAAGGCTATGGTTTTTCCCGTGGTCATGTATGGATGTCAGAGTTGGACTGTGAAGAAAGCTGATCGCCGAAGAATTGATGCTTTTGAACTGTGGTGCTGGAGAAGACTCTTGAGAGTCCCTTGGACTGCAAGGAGATCTAACCAGTCCATTCTAAATGAGATCAATCCTGGGTGTTCATTGGAAGGACTGATGCTAAAGCTGAAACTGCAATACTTTGGCCACCTCATGCCACGAGTTGACTCACTGGAAAAGAGTCTGATGCTGGGAGGGATTGAGGGCAGGAGGAGACAGGGACGACCGAGAATGAGATGGCTGGATGGCATCACCGACTCGATGGACATGAGTTTGCGTGAACTCCGGGAGTTGGTGATGGACAGCGAGGCCTGGCGTGCTGTGATTCATGGGGTGGCAAAGAGTCAGACACGACTGAGTGACTGAACTGAACTGAACTGAAGCAATATTAAAATGAAAATTTCATTTGCCATTTCGTTTCCAAGGGAATTTCCCATGCTAAATAACAGCCATGGAGCCACATTGGACTGAAAACAAATGTCACAACATGTTTTTGTGACAGCCATAATATCTTTAACATTTTATAAAGAAGTCACTTTACTTTCATTTTTAAGATGTTTACTTTAATATCCTGTATATACACTTCTTTCCTTTTGCTCTTTTTTTTTTTTGTTTTTTTACTAAAGAATTGATAGTTTTTCTCTTAAGGACATTTTTTATATCTTTATGACAAGAATTTACAAGCTAATATAAATATTTATGCACATCCCTGAGATGCTGGAGTCCTTTTTAAGATTTTCTTTAGCTCCTCTGCATTGCTGCAAATACAGAATAAAATAAAGAATAAAACTATGTGTTGTGAATGCTACAATATAATGCCCATTTCATGTCATTCTGTGTGTTGAAAACAACAAAGTACTTTTGGGACCAGCACATTTGAGTTTGGCTGATAGCCTCACACTCTGTAACTTTAAGACCTTGCTTATCTGTACCTCCATTTTCAAATAAAATATCAACTGTCTTTCTTAGGATTATTTACTATATGAAACAATAGCCAACTCAGTGCCTAGCACATAGTATTGTTCAATACATATTCAATACAAGAGGAAGTAAAAATATTCCTTAGTTGCAATATGAGTAGAGACCTGCAGGATGAATGGAAAACCGTAGCACAGAAATGAATGGAAGCAGATAAACTGCATAAAGACCATAGAATCAAGCAGGTATATTTTGTTAGCACATAAAGGAAGAAGACAACATAGCATAACCTGAAAACTCTGGAAACTTTCATTGCAGTCAGACCATGAAGAGCCAGAAAAAGTAGAGATCTCACATATCAACCTGTACTTAATATATACTTATGGGAAAATTTTATTTTGGAAATGGAAAACATTATGATAAAATTCTTTTGCAATTCCATACTTTGATCACTTGATCTATCCATTTATCAATTCATTCAGAGTGAGGATGGATTTCACAACCAAAGTTGACAACAGGGAAACCAACTAGAGTAATGCTGTGGAAGTCCATTCTAGAGGCTCCAAGGGAATGAACTTGGAATTGGATATGGAACAATGGACTGGTTCAAAACTGGAAAAGGAGAACATCAAGGCTATATATTGTCACCTTGCTTATTTAATTTATATGCAGAGTACCTCATGTGAAATGCTTGGCTGGATGAAGCACAAGCTGGAATCAAGATTGCTGGGAGAAATACCAATAACCTCAGATATGCAGATGACACTACCCTTATGGGAGAAAGCGAAGAGGAACTAAAGAGCCTGTTGATGAAGGTGAAAGAGGAGAGTGAAAAGGCTGCCTTAAAACTCAACATTCAATAAAGAAAGATTATGGCATCCAGTTGTATCACTTCACAGCAAATAGATTGGAAAGCAATGGAAACAGTAACAGACTTTATTGTGTTGACCTTCAAAATCACTACAGGTGGTGATTGCAGCCATGAAATTAAGACTCTTGCTCCTCAGAAGAAAAGCTATTTTAAACCTACACAGAGTATTAGAAAGAAGAGACATCACTTTGCCAACAGAAATCCCATGGACAGAGGAGCCTGGCAGGCTACAGTCCTTGGAGTGGCAAAGAGTCTGACACGACTGAGCGACTTCACTTCACTTCCCTTCACATGTTTTCTCCAGTAGTCCTGTATGGATGTGAGAGTTGGACCATAAAGAAAGCTGATCACCGAAGCTTTTGAACTCTGGTTTGGAGAAAACTCTTGAGAATCCCTTGGACAGCAAGGAGATCAAACCAGTCAATCCTAAAGGAAAGCAGTCCTGAATTTTCATTAGAAGGGCTGATGCTGAAGCTGAAGCTCCAATACTTTGGCTACCTGATGTGAAGAACCAACTCATTAGAAAAAACCCTGATGATGGGAAAGATTGAAGACAGGAGAAGAAGGGGATGACAGAGGATGAGAAGGTTGGATGGCATCACTAACTCGATGCACATGAGTTTGAGCAAGCTCCAGGAGATGGTGAAGGACAGGGAAGCCTGGTGTGCTGCAGCCCATGCGGTTAGAAAGAGTCAGACATGACTAAGCAACTGAACAATGGTAATAAAAATAGTGATGATATTGCATTATCAAGAAATATTTTGAGTGTTCAGTTCAGTTCAGTTCAGTCGCTCAGTCATGTCTGACTCTTTGTGACCCCATGAATCACAGCACGCCAGGCCTCCCTGTCCATCACCAACTCCCGGAGTTCACTCAAACTCATGTCCATCGAGTCGGTGATGCCATCAAGCCATCTCATTCTCTGTCGTCCCCTTCTCCTCCCACCCCCCAATCCTTCCCAGAATCAGAGTCTTTTCCAGTGAGTCAACTCGTCGCATGAGGTGGCCAAAGTATTGCAGTTTCAGCTTCAGCATCAGTCCTTCCAATGAACACCCAGGATTGATCTCCTTTAGAATGGACTGGTTGGATCTCCTTGCAGTCCAAGGGACTCTCAAGAGTCTTCTCCAACACCACAGTTCAAAAGCATCAATTCTTCGGCAATCAGCTTTCTTCACAGTCCAACTCTGACATCCATACATGACCACTGGAAAAACCATAGCCTTGACTAGACGGACCTTCTGAGTGTAGTGAGTGAAAAAGTTGGCTTAAAGCTCAACATTCAGAAAACTAAGATCATGGCATCTGGTCCCATTATCTCATGGGAAATAGCTGGGGCAACAGTGGAAACAGTGTCAGACTTTATTTTTTGGGGCTCCAAAATCACTGCAGATGCTGATTGCAGCCATGAAATTAAAAGACGCTTACTCCTTGGAAGGAAAGTTATGACCAACCTAGATAGTATATTTAAAAGCAGAGACATTACTTTGCCAACCAAGGTCCGTCTAGTCAAAGCTATGGTTTTTCCCGTGGTCATGTATGGATGTGAGAGTTGGACTGTGAAGAAAGTTGAGTGCCAAAGAATTGATGCTTTTGAACTGTGGTGTTGGAGAAAACTCTTGAGAGTCCCTTGGACTGCAAGGAGATCCAACCAGTCCATTCTAAAGGAGATCAATCCTGGGTGTTCATTGGAAGGACTGTTGCTAAAGCTGAAACTCCAATACTTTGGCCACCTCACGTGAGTGGTGCTATTCATGGGGTCGCAAAGAGTTGGGCATGACTGAGCAACTGAACTGAACTGAACTGAACTGAACTGAATGTTTGAAATATTAAAATTTTGATTCTGGTACATGATCTTCCTGTCTCCTTCCCCAGGCATTCATTCCCTTATTTAGTAATATTCATCACACTCTATGTATATCCTGTTACAGTTGGATAATGAGACTAGGGTTCTGGGGAGAAAACAGAATTGAATGTTAGCATGCAGAAATCATCAGGAAATAGCTTAAATTTAAAGATGTGAAACTAAATGAGTTCTAGGAAGTGAATTGTAAGATATAAAAGAAAGACAGAAAGTGATCAAAATGTTAACTTTATTCAGTAAAATTACTTTCAGTGGCAGATAGAGGTCTTTCATATGCCCAAATGGTGTCTTTCTTTCTAGGACACTTCTTAATTTATCTTTTTCTCAGTGATTAAACCTACCTTGCAAAACTTCATACATGGCTGAAAGAAATCCAAGAATGTATCTCTTTGTAGGAAATAATAGGCTCAAGATAAGTAAAAGGAAAGGTCAGAATGGGTCATCCTCTTCTGAATCGTAAAATAATGTCAGAGTATTTCTAACCATGGAGGAGCAAGCATGGGAGGAAGAGCCATGGGTGTTTTTCTAGTGTTTTCCTAGCCTGAGAAATGAATGCCTGGTGCTTTTCCCAACAGCAATATTTACTTGTATTAAAGTATAATTTCATAAAGGAGATAAGGGAGAAGGAAGAATCTATGTCAAATTCCTGATTTGTTTAGGTTGTATGATTTCTCTTTCATTGGCACAACCAGAAAACTCAGGGTGAGCATATATTTTGGGATACCAAGTCACTAAAATTGTTTTTTATGGTCTCCAAGATTGGAATAGCATTTCCCAAATATGTTAATGAAGTGGCATGCTTATAAATAATTAAAGGATGTATGCTTATGTTAAATAATCACAAAGTTAATCTCAAACTTAACTGACCAGCTGATAGGTCCATGTTACAGCTTTGTACATTCCAATGGATAAGATAAGTAGTATTTTGGACAGGCTATTCATAACTAAGGCTTATTAATATGCTTAACTTCTGAAAATATTATTTGGGAAATTTCAGTATAGAAAACTCTTTCAGACATTGCCTTGGAAAGAAATGGCTCCTCCCCTACAAAAAATAGTTCTTTTATATTTTCAATTTTTCTTATAAATCAATTACCCATGGCATTTGTTGATCTAAAATATTTATATCCGGTGCCCCAAGAGCGTATGCGTTTAATTGTGATCAAAAATTGTACTCATCATTTGACCATTCAAAAAACATCCATTATACTACTGACAGAAATCAATACATCTGCCTTCAGTTCAGTTCAGTTCAGTCGCTCAGTCGTGTCGGACTCTCCGCGACCCCATGAATCACAGCACGCCAGTCCTCCCTGTCCATCACCAACTCCCAGAGTTCACTCAAACTCATGTCCACAGAGTCGGTGATGCCATCCAGCCATCTCATTCTCGGTCGTCCCCTTCTCCTCCCGCCCCCAATCCTTCCCAGAATCAGAGTCTTTTCCAGTGAGTCAACTCGTCGCATGAGGTGGCCAAAGTATTGCAGTTTCAGCTTTAGCATCAGTCCCTCCAATGAACATCCAGGATTGATCTCCTTTAGAATGGACTGGTTGGATCTCCTTGCAGTATAAGGGACTCTCAAGAGTCTTCTCCAACACCACAGTTCAAGAGCATCGATTCTTCGGCGATCAGCTTTCTTCACAGTCCAACTCTCACATCCATACATGACCACGGGAAAAACCATTGCCTTGACTAGACGGACCTTGGTTGGCAAAGTAATGTCTCTGCTTTTTAATATACTATCAAGGTTGGTCATAACTTTCCTTCCAAGGAGCAAGAGTCTTTTAATTTCATGGCTGCAATCAGCATCTGCAGTGATTTTGGAGCCCAAAAAAATAAAGTCTGACACTGTTTCCACTGTTTTTCCATCTATTTCCCATCAAGTGATGGGACCAGATGCCATGATCTTTGTTTTCTGAATGTTGAGCTTCAAGCCTTAATAATGGCCATTAATTCAAGGCTGACTGACCTTGAATTGAATGTATTTATACTGTAATTTAAGCATGTTTCAATATGTCTGCTTAATATTGGGATGACTCCATTAGGTATGGTCATCTGTAAGCACATTAGAATCTCTTGGCTTATTTTGCTAACACTGAATATCCAGGCAATTATCACAAATGTAACTCTACAGTATGCGTGTCTCTTAGCCTCCCCATTGGGCTCAGTTCCTTGGCAGTGAGTTCTTCAATTTATTGATCTTCATTTTTCTCTTACCTAATTCTGTGCCCTGAATGTAATGTATATTAGTCATATAGCACATACATTTTAAATAAAAATATTTCATCCTTGTGGTCAGTGTGTAAATGGATATCAGAGTTGGAAAGCAGGCAGGATTTCATATACTAGTCACCATATAAAACTGTTTGATCTTAAACTAAAATTTTTAGAATTTTCTCAATTTGCTTGTTATGTGACAATTTTTTAAAACTATACTGAAGACTGAAACAATGCATAGGGAGTTTTCAGCACATGTTTTGAATATCATAATGTAGCTAAAATGAGTTATAAGTGATATGAAAGAATGAATCTCTCACTATGCCTGTGCTTTTATAATTTTCATCTTTAATGATTCTGGCAACATTTATGGATATATGTAAATTAACCCATGAAATACTTTGGAGATATCCCAATTTAAAGAGCTGTCCTTGTCTGTCTGATTATCATTGATATAAACATGATAGTGATCATGGGTATTTTTATTTTCAAGAATGCGAGAAAGTGTTAAAGAGGTAATAAAAGTCTGCCTATGTCCAAGGGCTTTTGTATCACTGCAAGTAAGCAACTTATTTACAATAGAGCACAGTGTTTACAAAGAACTTTCTTTCTACTGCTTTGCCCCAACATGCTTTGCTCTTCCCTGAAGCTATAAAAGCAATGTGATCCCTGAGGTCCTACCGTAAGTGATCCGTTCTTTGGTATTCAAAAAATTCACAGAAGTAAAATATCTACATTGTATGGAAAGATCATTATACTATTGACTACAAAATAGGAACATGGCTCCTTATGAGGAGAGAGCTGCCAATTTTGAAGTGAAGTGAAGTGAAAGTTGGTCAGTCATGTCCGACTCTTTGCAGCCCCATGGACTAATCAGTTCTTGGAATTCTCCAGGCCAGAATACTGGAATGGGTAGCCTTTCCCTTCTCCAAGGGTTCTTCTCAACCCAGGGATCGAACCCAGGTCTCCCACACTGCAGGCAAATTCTTTACCAGCTGAGCCACCAGGGAAGGAAATTTTGGAACAGGATCAAAAGATGTTTCCTGAAACTTGTGATTCTGAGCAGTACACACTGGCAAGAGGGAGTCTGTAAGAGGCTAGACTGAAGCACAGTGATTGAACATTCTGATGGGAAGAAGAGAAAAGATCTATCACAGAACTGATTATTTCAAGAAAGCAAAACTATTGCAAGTGAAAGCATATAGGAGTTCGTACAGTGAAATCTGAATTTTCCTTTAAATCTAAGGGAAGGAAGAAGTGAAAAGATTTTATCTGAATGGTCAACATAATTGCTATGATTACATTTGGTTTCTAATTTTTGTGAAGAATATGAAAACATTTTTGCAGACTCTGTGTACATTTGTCTATTAATTATCTGATTTTCCTCTGGAAAATTGTTAGTTTTTCTTTCTTTGTTTATTTTTGGCACATTTTGGGGCTAATGTCCAGATAATGGGTGGGGAGAATTATTTGTTTTTGCTTTTTCCATACTGTAACTTCTACCATTACTGATATCATTAAACTTCTGTGACATAAAGTTATCAGGAATAGATGCACACAAACAGGCTTATGAGCAAGTGAACGTTAACTATAGAATACAACTTATTTTACCTTGACATATTTTATGTTTTCAGCTTTACCACCCTTATTATTCTAAAAATAAATTTACCTTCTATTTAAGCAGATATCTTTAAAGTTTAAATGAAATATCAGTTTGATTTGGATTCACAACTAAAATTGTTATGACTCCATGACTTGGAAACAAAGAATCAAAAGGCAAAACAGGGCACATCTAATCTAGGGCCCTCATTTCAGAGATTGTAGAGAGTAAATGACCCAAGGAACTATAAAAACGTAAGACAAATATACAAAAATAAGGCTTATTAACAACAATATCTTATATAGGATGTTATTCCTCTAACTCTCCAGATTTCAAGCATTTATCTATAGCTTTATCCAGAGAATGTTTCAAAATTGTGTTTCCTTCATTCAAAAGAAATTATATATGCAAAAAGAAATGTAGAGAATGAGAGAAAATATTTGCAAATGATATAAGCAACAAAAGGTTAATAAAAAAAATATATAAGCTTGTACAACTCAATATCAAACAATCAAATGACCCAATAAAAACTGGGCAGAAGACCTGAATAGACATTGTTCCAAAGAAGACATACAAATGGCTAACAGGCACATGAAAAGATGCTCAACTTTGTTAATTATTAAAGAAAGCAAATTAAAATAACAATGAGATATCCACCTCACATTTGTCAGAATGATTATCAACAAAAATTCTACATACAAAAAAGTGCTGGCAAGGATATAGGGAAAAGGGAGCCATTGTACACTGTTGGTGGGAATGTAAACTGATGCAGCCATTGTGGAATATAGTATGGAATTTCCTGAAAAAATAAAAATAGAGCTACTATGTGGTCTATCTATCCCACCATCTGTGACCTGACTGCTAGACAATAAGGGACATTCGCTATTATTCTCTTCTTTTCTCCTTTCCTTCTGGAGTTTATAGAGACTTAAGATTTAACGCACAAATTTGGACCACTTGAATGTAATTCTTTTCAGGCACTAGTTTATTGAAAAGACATCAAGTTAAAGGATATAAGCACCTGCAATTTGCATTGAAGTTAAAGAGATTAATTTTGGAGTGAGGCTAGCACTGACTCATTCTCTCCTTTTTTAAAAAAAATAACGTAATATATTAGGATATGTCAAAAATTATTATTTCACATGCTCTCAGAAAGGAATTCTGCTCTTTTGGGGTAAAATGTCCTAAAAATGTTGATAAAATCCAGTTGATTTATGGAGTTCATTTCTTATATAACCTTACCAACTTGCTGTTTAATAGTTCTATGTATTATTAGGGGAGAGAAATATTGAAGTCTCTAACTGTACCTGTAGATTTATCTAAATTTCCTTTGAGTTTTGTCAGTTTTTCTTCACGAAGCTTTGTTTTTAGGCATAAAAGTATTTGACTTACTGTGACTTCTTGGTGAATAAGCAATGCCCCACCAACTCCTGGTAATGTTCTTTGCTCTTATTCTTCTTTGTTATTAGTAGAGTCACACTAGCTTTGTTGTGTTTTGATGTGTTTGCACAGTAGGTATATCTTTATTCTTCTTTGTTCTTTTGAACAACCCTATTTTTCTATTTTTTGTGGGTGTTTAGATTATTTATGGTCTTTTACCATTTATATTTTATTATACTTTCTCTACCACATATCTGTCTCATGCCTTTATCCATCCATCAATGCATTTGGTTTAAAAAATATATATTATTTATAAGCTTGCACTGGTTCAGAGTTGCAGCATGGGGGATCTTCTTTGTTGTGGCATGTGGTATCTTTAAAAAAAATGTTTTATTAGAGAATAATTTACTTTACAATAGAGTGATGGTGTCTTCTGTACATCAATATGAATCAGTCATAGGTATACAAATGTTCCCTCCCTCATGAACCTCCCACCCACCTCCCTCCCCATCCAATGCTCCAGGTTGTCACAAAGCTATCTTCAATGTAATTTTTGATGTATGGAATTAGTTCTATAATTCAACATTTTTGTACCCTCTGCTTGTTACTGCTTCCCCCCCTTTTCCATTTTCTCCTGTGATACTTGAATACTTTTAGTAATACACTTTAAGATTTGTTCAGTTCAGTTCAGTTACTCAGTCTGTCCAACTCTTTGCAACCCCATGGACTGCAGCATGCCAGTCTTCCCCTTCCATCACCAACTCCCGGAGTTTGTTCAGACTCATGTCCATGGAGTCAGTGATGCCATCCAACCATCTCATCCTCTGTTGTGTCCCCATTCTCCTCCTGCCTTTAAGATTTGTTATGTAGTAGTTTTAGCTGTGAAAATGAAAGTGTTAGTCGCTCAATCCTGTCCAACTCTTGGCGCCTCCATGGACTAGACCACCAGGCTCCTCTGTCCATAGAATTCTCCAGACAAGAATACTGGAGTGGGTTGTCATGTCCTTCTCCAGGGCATCTTCCCAGCCCAGGAATTAAACTTGGTTCTCCTGCATCACAGGCAGATTCTTTACTGTCTGAGCCACCAGGGAATTCCTGAGAGTTTTAGCTGTATCTCCCTACAGTTTGTTTTAGTAGTTGCTTCAGTTCAGTTCAGTTCAGTTCAGTTCAGTCGCTCAGTCGTGTCCGACTCTCCGCGACCCCATAAATCACAGCACGCCAGGCCTCCCTGTCCATCACCAACTCCCGGAGTACACTCAAACTCATGTCCACAGAGTCGGTGATGCCATCCAGCCATCTCATTCTCTGTCGTCCCCTTCTCCTCCCGCCCCCAACCTTTCCCAGCATCAGAGTCTTTTCCAGTGAGTCAACTCGTCGCATAAGGTGGCCAAAGTATTGCAGTTTCAGCTTTAGCATCAGTCCCTCCAATGAACATCCAGGATTGATCTCCCTTAGAATGGACTGGTTGGATCTCCTTGCAGTATAAGGGACTCTCAAGAGTCTTCTCCAACACCACAGTTCAAAAGCACCGATTCTTCGGCGATCAGCTTTCTTCACAGTCCAACTCTCACATCCATACATGACCACGGGAAAAACCATTGCCTTGACTAGACGGACCTTGGTTGGCAAAGTAATGTCTCTGCTTTTTAATATACTATCAAGGTTGGTCATAACTTTCCTTCCAAGGAGCAAGCGTCTTTTAATTTCATGGCTGCAATCAGCATCTGCAGTGATTTTGGAGCCCAAAAAAACAAAGTCTGACACGGTTTCCACTGTTTTCCCATCTATTTCCCATGAAGTGATGGGACCAGATGCCATGATCTTTGTTTTCTGAATGTTGAGCTTCAAGCCAACCTTTTCACTCTCCTCTTTCACTTTCATCAAGAGGCTTTTGAGTTCCTCTTCACTTTCTGCCATAAGGGTAGTGTCATCTGCATATCTGAGGTTATTGATATTTCTCCCAGCAATCTTGATTCCGGCTTGTGCTTCTTCCAGCCCAGCGTTCCTCTACTGATTACAATTTATATACTCAGGTTACACAGTCTGCTTACAACCAATATTTTACCATTTGATGAGGAATATAGAAAATGAACAACCATCTAAGCTCCTGTATGTTACAGCTTTCTTGTATACTCCATCTATATACATTAAAAAACAAGTCATTCAGTAATATCATTTTTGCTTTTAAGCATTAAATAAATGATTTTAAAAATTCAGAGTTGAAAAATCTAATATATCTACCCAAATATTTACCATTTTTCATTATTCTTCTTTCATTGGCAACATTCCAAGTTTTTGTCTGGCATTGTTTCTCCTCAGTCTGAAAAACTCCTTTTAGCAGCAATCATTTTATAGGAGATTTGCTGTAATGGATTTTTTAGATTTTCTTCATCCAAAAATGTCTTTCACTTTCATTTCTGAAGGATATTTCCACCGTATATAAAACCTTTTTTAAACACTTTAAAAATGGTGTTTCTACATTCTACTTCAATATTTTTTCTTTGTCTTAGTTATCAGCAGTTTCATTATTTTGTATCTGATCATAACATTCTTTGGATCTATTTTGTTTAGAGATTCTCTGAGCTTCCTGAATCTATCAATTTATATCTTTGACCAAATTTATGAATTTCAATCATTAATTTATAAATATTTTTAAACATTACCTTCTTTTTTCTTTCATGCTGGAATTCATATTACATCAGTATTTAACCTTTTGTTTATTTACTGCAGATTCCTGAGAATATTTTCCATTCTATTTTTTCTTTTCTTACTATTTTTTCATTCATCAGATTGGATAATTTCTTGTGATATGAAATTTCTGTTGCTTTCCTTTGTCATTTCCATGTTTCTACTTAGTCCATCCAGTATATTCATTCCATCTGCCGTATATTTTATATGTAATATTTCCATTTGATTCTCCATTGTATCTTCAAATCATTTATTGAGACATTTCATGTTTCTTTCAGGAGCAAGCACAGGACTTGATAAACAACTGTAGGGGTCACTTTTTCATATGTTTTCCTCTCTGCAATGTTCCTAGTATATTAGTGTTCTCTCGAGTTCCCATTTTTAGTTCTTTGTTTAGAGAACTGGGCTTTAGTCACCAGCTCTCTGGCACACTTCAATGACCGTGTTCACATTTGTGGTCAAGTGCTAGAATTGCACAGAGAGAGCAAATGTTACAGGGGTTTGTTCCAACCTTCTAGGACTAGAGGTCCACCAATCAAAAAGGAAGGTTCCTCTTCCTCAGAGTCTTGGATCTTGTGGTCTCTTGCTGTGACATTTGTGATTTTTCCATTTGGTGATTTTTAAAAGGTCACTTTCAAGCTCTATGAGCCCAACAGGAGGGGTTTCCTGGATTTCTCTTATCTACAGAAAAGTGTTCACTTTTGTATTTTATGCTGTGTAGTGTAGTCCTGAGAAAACAGTGGGAAAAGAATTGGTAAATCACCATTGGTTCAGGGTTGCTTGTAATTCACCCAAATCAGTCCGCTACTATTTACTTTTCAGAGTCCTTAATTAGTTGTTAATACTAAATCCATTCTTGGAATAATTCATACTTTCTTTTGGTGGAAGAGTCAGGTTGAAGTATGCTTACTCCATCTTACCTAGAAACAGAAGACAAAACCTGCTGGCATTTTGAGCATAAAATGTATATATTTTATATGTTTATTTGAAGGAAAAAGATAGATGATAAAATACTTTTGGTACAACATCATTAAATATCACAATATCTCCAAATCCAAATGTTAATGTAGGTAGTTTTGTTTGATAATTTGTGCTTTTAAATATGTGGGCTGTGCAATTTCACAGATCTAATAAGTGATTGTATCAGTAAATTATAAAATAATGTGAGTCAAAATGCCAGGAATTAATTCCACAGGAATGGCCATAATACAACAGCTCAACTTTTAATATGGGACAGCTTCCATGTCACACTATTGCTCTATTTTAAATATCATTCTTTTACCTTCATCATGCTTTTATAAAAATCCATACATTCCTAAAATATCATCTCTTTTATGCAAGTACTTCCAAGTCTCTTCTCTAAATAATTAAGAAAAATTCTTATTAGTTTTAATAAACGTTATTTTAAGCATAATATTAAGTAAAAGATAGATATAATAGTGAAACTTTGTCACTGATAGATTTAAAGTTTATTCTTGTAGGAGGAAAAAAAAATGTTTTTTCTTTCCAATCAACTCCAACACTTTTAGTCATATATTCTCAATGTACAAAAATGTTGGGTTGGCCAAAGTGTTCATTTGGGTTTTTTCCATATCTTACAGAAAACTTGATGAACGTTTTGACCAACCCAATTAAAAAAAAAATTAGACACTATTTTTTAAAATAGATACCTAGATTCATAACAAAACAAACACCATATATAGAATCAGATATAAATTGTTTAGTAACTAAATTTCTAATAAAGTACATAAAGTCCGTTATTGGAAAATCTCTATTAATTTTGAAGCTCTAAAAAACTCATTTACAGTAAAATGCCATATTATATATTTAGATTTTAGATAGAAATAGCCTGAGTTACTTATGCATTTTAAAAAAGTAAACATATTTTGGTTATCCAAGTTTCCCACAACTTGCAAATTAGTATATGTGTTTATTTCCCTGGAGAAAGAAATGGCAAACCACACCAGTATTCTTGTCTGGAGAATCCCATGGACAGAGGAGCCTGGTGGGCTACAGTCCACGGGGTCACAAAGAGTCAAACACAACTGAGCTACTAACATATATATGTGTTTATTTTAGGTCAAAATATATTTCTCTACTAACAAAATTATGTTTGGAGGAATATTCAAGTTTTATATTGACAATATTAATGTAATTTTAACTAATCATTTATCTTTTGGCATATTCTTTGCTAGTAATATACTTCATTTCTTCTAAAAAATTTTCATATTATTAAAATTATTTATGATCAACATAAATCCTTATTTTTTCAAATTCATCAAATTTGTGTACAAACCAGTTCCCCTTGGGCACACGGTATGAAAAGCATCTCAAATTTAGTACCATAATGAGAAAATTCTCACTGAACTATCTTTTATAACTCTATAAATTTATTCTTGATTAACATCTCTTCCTGATATTAAAACTCTATTACTTGGGAATCTGAAAATGAGTCTGAAATAGCACACTGAAGGCTGTATTTAGGAGTGTTATTTTTCTGACATCAAAATGATCTGAATGATCTCTTAAGATTTTTCTATGCTTCTTTTTTAAAATATTGCTTGGGGCCATTGAGATGACTTTAAATTCATCCTGCTGAGAGGCTAAGCAGAAAGGATTAATAGAGAGTATGTTCTTGCATTTATAAGAGCTAAACTAGGTTGTTTAGAATCAGAACACAGCAAGTCCAAAGGTACCTCTAGCAATGACTTTAACAGATTATTAGCTATTTTTAAGGAGGAAGAGAAAATATATGTCCTCTAGCAATTTTAATCGTTCAAGCATAATTGAAATGCTGTGAAATAGATCTATAAGCAGACTTTATGTGAGTAATTGTTTAGTGTCTCCTCTTTATCAAAAGGACTGTTTGGAGGAACTGTTTGTCTCCATCATCTAAACATGTATTAATTTTTCTTTCATTAAAATTTGATCTCTTATAGAAAATGCTGTGATCAAAAATGAAACAAAGGGGTTTCTCCTCAGAGCATTTTGCCTTATTCCACTTAGGTAATTGAGAACTACTTAAATGTACCAGAGAATGGCAATTACCTGCAGGGTGATTTTAGCTTTAGCTGCGGCAGTAGAAAGAATTGCCATTTTAAAGCTTATCCTCTGTTTCTGTGGGGTGAATTTTGGTATTCCCCACTTTAGATGCTCATTCTTAAAAATATGAAGGTGTAAATAGACATTGGCCAAAAAGTGGCCAAAGTACTTAAACTGCTTTCACTTTCTGATTTTTATATTCGACAATTAACTCATAATTATCAAAGACATTTTTGTCTCCTGTTACTCATTACCTACAAGCTAAGTTTAGCTAGTTAGAATAAAAAGATGAGCTTCCTTTTAGTTTATGTGTCCAGAGATTTTCACTAAAAAAGAAAATTTAGAGCTCTAAGTAAACTGAATTTTTTCAAAAAGAATCTTTAGAGCTTGGCGACGTTCAGAATAAGATAATGTCATATATATTTATTTCAAATAAATTTTTTTGGAATGTTTTTCATAAAGGTTTAAATATTGTGTAGCTCAATATCATGGAGAAGGCAAATGGCAAGCCACTCCAGTACTCTTGCCTAGAAAATCCCATGGACAGAGGAGCCTGGTAGGCTGCAGTCCATGGGGTTGCTACTAGTCGGACACGACTGAGCAACTTCACTTTCACTTTTCACTTTCACGCATTGGAGGAGGAACTGGCAACCCACTCCAGTGTTCTTGCCTGGAGAATCCCAGGGATGGCGGAGCCTCATTGGCTGCCGTCTATGGGGTCGCACAGTCAGAAACGACTGAAGCGACTTAGCAGCAGAGGCAGCAGCAGCAGCTCAATATCAAATACTGGTTTTGATTAATATGCCTAATACATGTGGGTAAGCCTCTCAGCTCTCCTCTGCATTTCTTTTGGTTGCTGGAGCTCATAAAGAGACATGCAAATACTGTACTTCCTACTTCTTGATGCATTGACAATGTGGAAAATAAATCTTTACATAATTTATCTTTTTAAAAATGCAATATTTAGTAAAAGTAATAAAAGCCTTAAATGAAATTAATAAAAGTTTTCCTTCAGTACAAAAAAAAAAGCTGAGATACTGAATTTATCCAGTGATAAGAGCCAAGAAGAGGGGAAATCAAATACCATTATAATATTCAAAGCAAAGTTGGTTTATCCAGTTAGTAATTCATTACTTTTTAAATAGTTTTCTTACACTTAAAAAAATGTTGTATTGAAGATGCCTTAAGACATCATTAGAGCAGAATCAGGGCTAGGATAGTGAATTAGACCAAAACTAGAGAAATTTTGGCTCAATGTCAAAGGTACTTTCTAAAAACTAATCATTCCCTTTCATGTGTAGAATTCATAACTATTAAGGAAATTATAGAAGGGCTTCAACATTGGGGGAAAAAATCACACTAAAATGATCTCTGAGGACATCTGAAACCCTAATAATCTATGAGTTCAGTGTGTCCATTCCACATTTAATTAGCCTGAGCACATTTTTTTATTGACTTCATTTTGTTCTTAGTTCAAAGAAGATAAAGTGTACAAAACCACAAATATATATCATTGTTTCATTTGGGAAGAAAGAGTTCTAATTAGGTTTAGTGATAAAATATATTAAGTCAAAAGTTTAAAGGGTGGAGCATTGTGATGTTCCAATGAAAATTGTTTATGCAAATCATTGTTGCTTATCAATCAGAAAGAGGTCATTATTATAATTATAACTTTATGTGGACAATTGTCAATCAAACAGATTGTGTTTAATTAGTACTCTGAATGTCTTGTTAAAATTAATTAATTTTATTGGAGGATAATTACTTTGCAGTATTGTGGTGGTTTTTGCCATACATCAACATGAATCAGCCACCAGTGCACATGAATGCCTTTTTAAGTTTGAATTTTTGCTGCTAAGTCACTTCAGTTGTGTCTGACTCTGTGCGCCCACAGAGACGTCAGCCCACCAGGCTCCCCCGCCTAGGGAGTCTCCAGGCAAGAACACTGGAGTGGGTTGCCATTTCCTTCTCCAATGCATGAAAGTGAAAAGTGAAAGTGAAGTCGCTCAGTCCTGTACGACTCTTAGCGACCCCATGGACCACAGCCTACCAGGCTCCTCCATCCATGGGATTTTCCGGGCAAGAGTACTAGAGTGGGGTGCCACTGCTTTCTCCGTTGAATTGTTAGAATTCTAATTCTAACATATGTTGATTGGGCATGTTATATTATGAACAATAGTGATTTACCATATTTTATTAGCTGAAAATGGGAAAATATGAGCTATTTCTCTCAGCTGTAAAATACATGAAAAATTATGTGAATGTAACAACAGACTGGTTCCAAATAGGAAGAGGAGTACGTCAAGGCTGTATATCGTCACCCTGCTTATTTAACTTATATGCAGAGTACATCATGAGAAACACTGGGCTGGAAGAAGCACAAGCTAGAATCAAGACTGCCAGGAGAAATATCAATAACCTCAGATATGCAGATGATACCACCCTAATGGCAGAAAGTGAAGAGGAACTAAAGAGCCTCTTGATGAAAGTGAAAGAGGAGAGTGAAAAAGTTGGCTTGAAGCTCAACATTCAGAAAACTAAGTTCATGGCATCTTGTCCCATCATTTCATGGGAAATAGATGGGGAAACAGTGGAAACAGTGTCAGACTTTATTTTTGGGGGCTCCAAAATCACTGCGGATGCTGATTGCAGCCATGAAATTAAAAGACGCTTATTCCTTGGAAGGAAAGTTACGACCAACTTCGATAGCATATTAAAAACAGAGACATTACTTTGCCACCAAGGTCCATCTAGTCAAGGCTATGGTTTTTCCCGTGGTCATGTATGGGTGTGAGAGTTGGACTGTGAAGAAAGCTGATCGCAGAAGAATTGATGCTTTTGAACTGTGGTGCTGGAGAAGACTCTTGAGAGTCCCTTGGACTGCAAGGAGATCCAACCAGTCCATTCTAAAGGAGATCAATCCTGGGTGTTCATTGGAAGGACTGATGCTAGAGCTGAAACTCCAATACTTTGGCCACCTCATGTGAACAGTTGACTCACTGGAAAAGATTCTGATGCTGGGAGGGGTTGGGGGCAGGAGGAGACGGGGACGACAGAGAATGAGATGGCTGGATGGCATCACCGACTCGATGGACATGAGTTTGAGTGAACTCCGGGAGTTGGTGATGGACAGGGAGGCCTGGAGTGCTGTGATTCATGGGGTCGCGGAGAGTCAGACACGACTGAGCGACTGAACTGAACTGAAACTATGGTGGAGATAATGAAGATAATCATGACCTCCTTCAGAAGATCCCATTCACTTGCTGCTGTACTCAGTGCTCCCAGCCTGCAGCTGACCACTGCAGACCCAATCCTCTGCTGGAGATTCCTGGACACGCACAGTGAAGTCTGGGTCAGTCTCTTCTGGGATCACTGCTCCTTTCTCTTGGGTCCTGGTGTGCACAAGCTTTTGTTTATGCCTGCCAAGAGTCTGTTTCCTCAGTCCTGTGTAAGTTCTGGCTGCTCTATGGTGGGGTTAATGACGACCTCCCCCAAGAGGGCTTATGCCATACCCAGGTCTATTGCACCCAGAGCCCCTGCCCCTGCAGCAGGCCAATGCTGACCCATATCTCCACAGGAGACACTCAAACACAGTTCTGGCTCAGTCTCTGTGGGGTCTCTGTGTCCGGGAGGGCCCAAGGTTTGTTTCAGCCCTCTGAGAATCTCTGGCGGGTATGGGATTTGATTCTAAACATGATTTCGCCCCTCCTACTGTCTTGCTGGGACTTCTTCTTTGCCCTTGGATGTAAGGTATCTTTCCTTGGTAGAATCCAACATTCTCCTGTTGATGGTTGTTCAGCAGCGAGTTGTTATTTTGGAGTTCTTGGAGGAGAAAATAAGCACATATCCTTCTACTCTGCCATCTTGTATTCAGTTTCACCTTTAATCTTCAGTAATGTTAAATCAAATGATGTGCCTCTATTTTGTCAATCAGCTGAGTCTGAAGGGATGACCCTCCCTCAATCATCCACTCAACTCCTAACTGCCACTTCTGGTGTCAGACACTAATATGCAATCTAGATTTGCTGTAGCCTTGCTGTAGTAGCAGACCTACAAAAATGTGAAATCTCAGTTTAAATCTTTGCTTTCTTGCCTGTGAGTTATTCACTTTTTGCCCTACTCATAAGTGAAATTAATTATCTAGCTGTCTTGTTAATTTATAAACTTAGCAAGCTGCTGATCAGTAAAGTATTCCAATAGGCAATTGGAATTTCATTGTTTTCATCCCTTATATCAAAGATTCCCATTACCATTTTGTAAGTATAATTCACATTGTTTGCCGCAGCTCAGGATGTTTGTTCAAGTGGGATGGAATTCGTCATACAGCTGATTCACCGTCCATTGTACTGGATCGTTAATCTTTGCCGGTAGATATATTTATATTCTTGGCAGTTATACATTTTCTAGATTTTCTCTTCCATTAGAATGAATGAGTAAAATGTAGAACAGATGGTCAAAGTGATGACTCTTCTACATTTTCTGTAACTACACCAATAAAGATTAACACTCATGTTCTACTATGACTTCTTCAGAATATGAGTATTTATATGGTTGTGTTTTGTTATTACAGATATCTTTGTTTGTAAAATTACTATGTTTTGCATTAAAATAATTGGGAATACTCAACCAAGCAAAGAATATTACTTTATATAAATTCAGTGAAATCTATTCTCTTTTACAGTTTTCTCTCTTAATTATAAAAATTGATGAATATTTGATAATTAGTGTCACAAATGAGGTTAAAAAATCAAAGAGGAATCAGAAGGCATTACAATACCAGTCATGGAGAGCCTTTTAATTCATATAAAGATGCATGCATGCATATATGTTCAGTCACTTCAGTTGTGTCAGACTCTTTGTGACCCCACAGACTGCAGCCTGCCAGGCTTTCTATCCATAGCAAGAATACTATCCAAGAATTCTATCCATAGCAAGAATTTTCCCAGCAAGAATATGGAGTAACTTGCCATTTCCTTCTCCAGAGGATCTGCTTGACCCAGGGATCAAACCCGTCTCTTGCCTCTCCTGCACTGGTGGGCAGATTCTTTACTACTAGCACCACCTGGGAAGCCCAAATCAAAGCATTAACAAATTGAAAGATAAAAACCGTATGATCATCTCAATAGATGCAGAAAAAGCTTCAGATAAGATTCACCACCTGTTTATGATAAAAAAAAAAAAGTCTCCAGAAAATGAGCAGAGAGAGGACATTTTTGTTATTTAGTTGCTAATCTGTGTCCAACTCTTTTGCGACCCCATAGACTGTATAGCCCAACAGTCTTCTCTGTACAAGTGATTTCCCAGGCAAGAATACTGGAGTGTGTTGCCATTTCCTTCTCCAGAGGATCTTCTTGACCCAGGGATTGAACCTGCATCTTCTAATTGGAGGATTCTTTACTACTGAGTCACCTGGGAATCTCCATTAAGTATCTTACAAGAACATTAAAGTGGGAAAGACTCAACCAAATATTGTGGTGAAGTTTTTGGTAGTCAAGAATATTTTTTAAATGCTACAATAAAGCTTTCTAGAAAGAGACCAAAGGTAATTTAGAAGAACTATTATTATATTGGCATCAAATATTTTATGTGCAACATAAAGTATACTATATAAATATACATATATACAAAATTTACATTATAATTATCTGTATTATACATATATTATATATTATATGTATATTGCAATATACATACATATATGTGTGTATATGCTAATAATTATAAACAAATCATTCAAAGTTAAACAATTTAGGGTCTACTTTTGATGCAGTTTTATAAAGGCCAGTTATCTGAAAAATGTTAATATATCCTCTCCATGGTGAAAGTAAAAATGAGGCATGATTATCAGTAAGATTTCTTGAATATAGCAGCAACGTGTTTCACATTTGAGTAGAGCACTTACCGTATAAACCATAAGCATACTTGTTTTGACCAGGAAGGAGAGCAGAAGAAATCAGTGGAGCCCATGTAGGCTTTAGTACACTTTCTTGTTCTGCTTGGATGTTGTAACCCAGCAGATCTCACAGTTCTTTAAGGGTCTGTGGCAAATAAGGATACTTTATGAAGCATCTGGCAAGCACCAATGGGAAAATCACCACACTGGCCTCTCAGGTTCTGATATAGATTCATGCCTTCATTGTCCAATAACTATTCACTTTTTGAGAAACAGTCTTTGACTACTATACTCAGGTAAATACTGAGTTCCCAATAGTGGGATATAAAATGCCATCCATTCAGAACTATTCATTATAAGCTGTATGTTATCTGACATGAAGTCTTATGGATGAGAAGGCTCAGAAACAATGTACTATCAAGTGGAAATGGTATGAGAAAGTTCAGATACAATTACTATGCGTGTTAGTTGCCCAAACTTCTTCAACACTTGGTCTTTTAGTATTGCCTCTTCTTTCTCAACCTATACCTATGCTGTCAAGAAAAGTTTCTTACAATTAGTTTAGAAGAAGGAAAAACTCAGCCCTGATGTATAGACAATTCCACAAGATAGCATGGTACCAAACAGAAATGGATGACTGAAGCATTAGAGACCTACACGGTGTTGTCACTAAAGGTTAGGGGCAAATGAAACTCCTCTGAGCAGTGAATTTGCTTCTCCATTTTATCTGGACCCAAATAAGCTCAGTAACACAGATCAACACAAATTCATATGCAGTTGCTAAGTGTTTTGACTGCTTGGAAAGAACAGGATTGAAAGATTGCTAACAAAGAGGTTTAGAGAAAGAAATATATACCTGGGAGTCTCAGCTGAATGTTCACGAAAGGACATGCAATGCACAACGTCCTCTCATAATAAAATAGTGTGTTAGTCAGGTTTCTAGACAAACAGAACTATCTGGAGTACATATGAAGAGATTTACTGTAAGATATTAGTATATGTGATTATGGAGGCTGAGAAGTCCCATAGTCTGCCATGTGCAAGCTGGAAACCCAGGACAGCCAGTGGTATAGTCTGAAGGGCTGACAGCAAAAGACAGACGTCATGGCTCAAGCTGTGTGTCAAGCTTTCTCTGTCAGGCAGAGAAAGAGAAAATCTTCCCTTCCTCCACATTTTTGTTCTGTTCAGACTCTTAATTCAGATGCCAGTCTCTTCCAAACACCTTCACAGACACACTCAGAAATAATGTTCAACCAGATATCTGGGCATGTTCAGTTCAGTTGCTCAGTCGTGTCCGACTCTTTGCAATGAATGATTTGTTAATGATTGTGGATCTTTATGTTAACACTGGGAAACTGGGCCCAGGAAGACAATTTTTTCTTACTATTTCATAATCTATTTAAAATATTAATTGTATTTAAATAGCCCATCTAAATTAAATTCAGTAAAGAAAAACAGGGAAACTCCTAAAATTATAATGTTTTACAATGCATGATAGGGAAGAGTGTGTTGGTAATATAACCCATAATTAATGAAATGAAAAGTCAAGAATCCAAACAGAAAATCTGCCCTGACTACACTGATTTGAAAAACACCCCATGACTAATATATTTGAATTTTAAGTATAAATTGATTACAAGGGCTATTGGAAATATAGTGAGAGTAAAAACATTAACATTGGAATTATATTAAAAATATAAATCAATAATTAAAAGACAAATGATCCATTAAAAAAGTGCTGAGTGTCTAAAAGGCATTTAACAAATAAAGAAACGTCAATAGCACACATAAGTACTTGAAATGACTGTCCAACTCACTGTTATTAGGTAAATGAGAGAACAATGAGAAAAATAGGCTCTGACATGCATATTCATGGGAATTTAATGTATTGTCTCATTTCTGAACGTCAATTTGAAGATTAAACCATAATTTAAGGTGTATCATTTGACTTCTCCATATATTGTATGGATAGGTAGATTACATGATATATTTTCATTTTTATAATAATAACAAAATTGAGAGCTCATTTATTAAATAAGCAAAACCTTACAACTTCTAAGAATTTAAATTGGGAATAAAATATATTTCTTGCTGTAAGAAAAAATGTGGAATTTTTTTTTTTACTCTATGTCTTGAAATATTCCTCTGGGAGAGTATTTGCTACAATGCACTTGATGAAAGTTTAAATGATCCTAGAAAAATACATTAACTTAATCATTTTTATTTGTAATTTAAGACTTGGTTACATATGATGACAATTCCACATTTCTTTTCTAGATATTAAAGGATCATTAGTGGGCTTCCCTAGTAGCTCAGATGGTAAAGCATCTGCCTGCAGTGCAGGAGACCCTGATTCCATCTCTGGGTTGGGAAGATACCCTGGAGAAGGAAATGTATCCCTGAAATGTATCCACTCCAGTATCCTTACCTGGAGAATTCCATGGACAGAGGAGCCTGTCAGGCTACAGTCCATAGGGTGGCAAAGAGTTGGACAGGACTGAGTCTGAGCGATTAACACACACAAGTAATTATTTATCAAGTGTCACATGCTCAGTCATGTGCAATTCTCTGTGACTCCATGGACTGTAGCCCACCAGGCTCCTCTGTCCATGTAATACTTCAGGCAAGAATACTGGAGTGGATAACCATTCCCCTTTCCAGGGGATAGAACCCCTGGTCTTCAGCTTTTCAGGCAGATTCTTTTCTGTCTGAGTCACCAGGGAAACCTCTGCATATCTGAGGCTGTCGACATTTCTTCCAGCAATCTTGATTCCAGCTCTTGATTTATCCATCCCAGCATTTCGCCACTAGAGAAGCCCTATTTACCGTTAAACATTCTCAAAAATGTTTTGTCAGTGCTTAAACTAGTCAAAATAGTGTAATAATGGCATAATATTCTATATGTTGACCTGGACATTAGATTATGCACATTTTCAGAAAAATATTCTAAGTCTTTGCTAAATCTCTATTCTGTATTTTCTATTTGTTTTATTCAAGTAAATAAAATTCTGTTACATGGTATTGATAAAAAATAAATCAAAGATTTATTTAACAAATACACTCATTGTTTGATGATTATCACAGTGATAGCTAAAACATATATTTTTCTCAATAAAATATCAAGTTAACATTAAAGCATTAAGTACATCAGCAAATTAGCAAATAATCTTATTACTCACTTTAAAGTTCTTCCTATTAAGTATGCATAAAATACATCATCATTGGTAATAACATCTTTGAAAAGTGAATCACTCAAGCAAACATAAAAAGTTGTATTTATATTTGCTTGTGTCTATAGGCTGTCTTTCAAAATACATACATTGCAATATAATAAAATTAATTTGTAGAGAAAATCAAAGTTTTAAAAATTCATTAAGTAAATAAAACCAAATGTACTTAACCTTAATTTATAAAGGAGACAAATACATGTATTAAATACTCTTTCTGGAAAAATAGTATTTGTAAACTCTAGCATTGGTTGGTTTTTCATGCCTTTGACTATGCTCAAGGTGTTAGGTTAATCAGCCATAATGTCAACATTTGATTGATTGATGGTCAGATTTATACAGAAATACAAGGACAGGTGAGATACGTGGGGATATGTAGTCTTGTTGACCTGTCACGATTTTATGTGGTCTTCTTCCTTTTCCACATATAAAGTAAGAGAAAATATAATATTTTAGAAATAGAAAATTTGTATTCCAGAGTGAGATTTTTCTTTTATAACTCGCTGTTCCTTATTGACAGAAACCATTCTACATTGAGCAAACACTCATCCCAACCCATCAGTGTAATGTTTGTTCACTCCCAGAGCTATTATTGTCTCTGCCCTTTATCTGTTCAAAGGTTCTTTCCTTCATATCTCTTAGTACCACACAGGTTCATTTGTTTCTCTTTTACTCCAATTGCAGCACCTCTCTTAGGCTTTTTACATTTACACTCATCGTTCCTTGGCTTTTCATAAGATAACTCCGTTCTTCTTTAGCTTGTATTCTCTGGTTCATTATAATTATCTTTTGCATCATTTTCAATAATGCCAATAATTTTTTCCTCTCTCATATTCATTAGGCAAAAATCCAAATGATCACAGAGTTGTTTTTAAATAGTGTCTGGAAATCCTACAACAGTTCAAAATGATTCCCTCCATCCTGCCACAGGAAACTTACTTCATATCATCTCTCTCTTCAAGTCTCTAGCATCTCCACTTCTACTTCTTGTCTGAGATTAAAGAGGCAATTGTGAGAGAAATTTCTTGTTGCCAGATCACCAAATCTCTCTATGTATTCCTAGTGTAGCTTCTATGCATTGTACTTTCCCTGAATAACTGTAATTTGCCCATCTTGTCCATTGCATCCCATTTCTACTCACCTAATAGAAGACTCTACACTTGTAATTTTGCCTTAGTTCTCTGCATGGCAAAATTCTTTTTATTAGCAGAGTCAACAAAAGCATGTTGTAATGTTTTTCATTTGCACCCCACTCCAGTACTCTTGCCTGGAAAATCCCATGGATGGAGGAGCCTGGTGGGCTGCAGTCCATGGGGTCGCTGAGGGTTGGACATGGCTAAGAGACTTCACTTTCACTTTTCACTTTCATGCATTGGAGAAGGAAATGGCAACCCATTCCAGTATTCTTGCCTGGAGAATCCCAGGGACGGGACCTTGGTGGGCTGCCGTCTATGGGGTCGCACATAGTCGGACATGCCTGAAGCGACTTAGCAGCAGCAGCAATGTTTTTCATTTAAAAACTTGCAAGAAAAATAAAGCAAAACAAAATCTATTATGTCCCTTCTTTCATCATTAGCTACTGAACCTCTCTCTCTCTTCGTTTTTTTTGCAATAATTCTCAGAAATCTGAACTTACAAACACCAAGTCTTCACTTTATTCTCTATGAAACCCACTATCTTAAATCCGACCCAACAATGCTTTAATTTTCAGGACTCAAATAAATCTCCCATTACACTCATCCATTACCTCTTTATAAGCAAAATGTACATATGGAGCATTTTCTATACTCATTGGAGTTGTTAACCATCTGATAAATTTGACTATTACCTCCTTTCAGATGCTTTTTGGCTTATTTATATATCTTTATTTTTTATGAAATGTACACATTTACACACATGCATGCACACACACATACCTTCTGCGTACATTCTACCCAATTTAAGAAACAAAATATTAGTAATACCCTTAGCCCCTATTGAACACCTTCTTAATCATATTCTTCTCCTAAAGAAAAAGAAAGAAACAAAGTGAAGTCACTCAGTCGTGTCCGACTCTTAGCAACTCCATGGACTGTAGCCTACCAGGTTCCTCCATCCATGGGATTTTCCAGGCAAGAGTACCGGAGTGGGTTGCCATTTCCTTCTCCAGGGTATCTTCCCAACCCGGGGATTGAGCCCACGTCTCGCGCATTGTAGGCAGATGCTTTACTGTTTGAACCACCAGGGAAGTCGAAAGTGAAAGTGAAGTCACTCAGTCATGTCCGACTCTTTGTGACCCCATCAACTGTAGCCTTCCAGGCTTCTCAGTCCTTGGGATTTTCCAGGCAAGAGTACTGGAGTGGGTTGCCATTTTCTTCTCCAGGGGATCTTCCCAACCCAGGGATTGAACCCGGGTCTACCACATTGTAGTCAGATGCTTTACCCTCTGAGCCACCAGTGAAGCCCTCTTCTCCGAAAGGTACACATTATTCCAAGCCCTATTTCCAAGGCAAACCATTCAATATTACAGTAATCCAGGCCTATGCCCCAACCAGTAATGCTGAAGAAGCCGAAGTTAATCGGTTCTATGAAGACCTACAAGACCTTTTAGAACTAACACCCAAAAAAGATGTCCTTTTCATTATAGGGGACTGGAATGCAAAAGTAGGAAGTCAAAAAACACCTGGAGTAACTGGCAAATTTGGCCTTGGAGCACGGAATGAAGCAGGGCAAAGGCTAATAGAGTTTTGTCAAGAGAATGCACTGGTCATAGCAAACACCCTCTTCCAACAACACAAGAGAAGACTCTACACATGGACATCACCAGATGGTCAACACCGAAATCAGATTGATTATATTCTTTGCAACCAAAGATGGAGAAGCTGTATACAGTTAGCAAAAACAAGACCAGGAGCTGACTGTGGCTCAGATCATGAACTCCTTATTGCGAAGTTCAGACTTAAATTGAAGAAAGTAGGGAAAACCACTAGACCATTCAGATATGACCTCAATCAAATCCCTTATGATTATGCAGTGGAAGTGAGAAATAGATTTAAGGGACTAGATCTGATTGATACAGTGCCTGATGAACTCTGGATGGAGGTTCGTGACATTGTACAGGAGACAGGGACCAAGACCATCCCCATGGAAAAGAAATGCAAAAGAGCGAAATGGCTGTCTGAGGAGGCCTTACAAATAGCTGTTAAAAGAAGAGAGGCGAAAAGCAAAGGAGAAAAGGAAAGATATAAGCATCTGAATGCAGAGTTCCAAAGAATAGCAAGGAGAGATAAGAAAGCCTTCCTCAGTGATCAATGCAAAGAAATAGAGGAAAACAACAGAATAGGAAAAACAAGAGACCTCTTCAAGAAAATTAGAGATTCCAAGGGAACTTTTCATGCAAAGATGGGCTCGATAAAGGACAGAAATGGTATGGACCTAACAGAAGCAGAAGATATTAAGAAGAGGTGGCAGGAATACACAGAAGAACTGTATAAAAAAGATCTTCACGACCAAGATAGTCACGATAATGTGATCACTGACCTAGAGCCAGACATCTTGGAATGTGAAGTCAAGTGGGCCTTAGAAAGCATTACTACGAACAAAGCTAGTGGTGGTGATGGAATTCCAGTTGAGCTATTTCAAGTCTTGAAAGATGATGCTGTGAAAGTGCTGCACTCAATATGCCAGCAGATTTGGAAAACTCAGCAGTGGCCACAGGACTGGAAAAGGTCAGTCTTCATTCCAATCCCAAAGAAAGGCAATGCCAAAGAATGCTCAAACTACCGCACAATTGCACTCATCTCACATGCTAGTAAAGTCATGCTCAAAATTCTCCAAGCCAGGCTTCAGCAATATGTAAACCGTGAACTCCCAGATGTTCAAGCAGGTTTTAGAAAAGGCAGAGGCACCAGAGATCAAATTGCCAACATCCGCTGGATCATGGAGAAAGCAAGAGAGTTTCAGAAAAACATCTATTTCTGCTTCATTGACTATGCCAAAGCCTTTGACTGTGTGGATCACAATAAACTGTGGAACATTCTGAAAGAGATGGGAATCCCAGACCACCTGACCTGCCTCTTGAGAAACCTGTATGCAGGTCAGGAAGCAACAGTTAGAACCGGTCATGGAACAACAGACTGGTTCCAAATAGGAAAAGGAGTGCGTCAAGGTTGTATATTGTCACCTTGCTTATTTAACTTATATGCAGAGTGCATCATGAGGAACGCTGGGCTGGAAGAAGCACAAGCTGGAATCAAGATTGCTGGGAGAAATATCAATAACCTCAGATATGCAGATGACACTACCCTTATGGCAGAAAGTGAAGAGGAACTCAAAAGCCTCTTGATGAAAGTGAAAGAGGAGAGTAAAAAGGTTGGCTTGAAGCTCAACATTCAGAAAACAAAGATCATGGCATCTGGTCCCATCACTTCATGGGAAATAGATGGAAAAACAGTGGAAACAGTGTCAGACTTTGTTTTTTTGGGCTCCAAAATCACTGCAGATGCTGATTGCAGCCATGAAATTAAAAGACGCTTGCTCCTTGGAAGGAAAGTTATGACCAACCTTGATAATATATTAAAAAGCAGAGACATTACTTTGCCGACCAAGGTCCGTCTAGTCAAGGCAATGGTTTTTCCCGTGGTCATGTATGGATGTGAGAGTTGGACTGTGAAGAAAGCTGATCGCCGAAGAATCGATGCTTTTGAACTGTGGTGCTGGAGAAGACTCTTGAGAGTCCCTTATACTGCAAGGAGATCCAACCAGTCCATTCTAAAGGAGATCAATCCTGGATGTTCATTGGAGGGACTGATGCTAAAGCTGAAACTCCAATACTTTGGCCACCTCATGAGACGAGTTGACTCACTGGAAAAGACTCTGATGCTGGGAAAGGTTGGGGGCGGGAGGAGAAGGGGACGACGGAGAATGAGATGGCTGGATGGCATCACCGACTCTGTGGACATGAGTTTGAGTGAACTCTGGGAGTTGGTGATGGACAGGGAGGCCTGGCGTGCTGTGATTCATGGGGTCGCGGAGAGTCGGACACGACTGAGCGACTGAACTGAACTGAACTGATCTTTATCATCTTCTTGCTTACCTTAATGGTATAAAAATATATCATGCTATGTGTATTAATGTGAAATTTTTTGAATTCAAGATTATTTTCTGAGATATGTTCAGGTTATAAATGGAGATAAACTGCTCAATATCAGGCCAATAAATGAATCTACTGCAATCTATTTATTCATTCTCCTGTCTGTTGAGAATTTGCTCTCTTCTATTTATTTATTTACTTTGCTTAACTCACAGCAAATACTCATGTGAATATTCCTCCCGATGTAGCTGTAAAGGAATTTCCTTAGAATTTTAACTAGAAAGGAATTACTAGGTCAGAATTTGCAATCCATATATTTAAATTTATTATGATAATTTTTGTCAAAAATAGCATTTTAATTTTATTTCTTTTAAAGAATAAAATAAATTTATTGGCTTACATCACAGGAAAGTCTGAAGAGTATAAGGATTTATGGCATGGCTAAATCCAATGCCTAAAACTATGTCATCAAAACTATATTTTACTCTTTGGACTTCCCTGGAGGTCCAGTGGTTAATAATCCATGCTGCCAATGCAGGGGGCATGGGTTTGATCCCTGGTCAAGGAACTGAGATCCCCTCATGCCATACAGCACCACCAAAAAAAAAAAAAAAAAAAGGAACAGCAGTTTAATTCAAGCAAATAATTAATTATAATTCCTATTATTTTATATCTTCTTCACTGTTTAGAAGTTTTAGACTTTGAAGTATCTGTCACACTGATAAGTATAAGATGATTTCTTTTCATGATTGGGTCACTGAAGACTGATCCTGGGTTCATTTTTCCAATCCCTTGGTATATAATTGAAGCAAATTATTGACAGGTGTCAGAATGCTCACATTACTTGTTAACCGTTGAAGTAAGAACCATTATGATGGAATGAAGTGAACGAAGCCCCTTGAACTTATTTACTGTAAGTAATAAATTATGTTCATTTATGTATGGCATATATTAATTAAATAAGAATAAATAAATAAAAATAAATACCACATCTCAGGTGAAATTGCATCGTTAAGTGCTAGCATTGAAATTTTAATTAATATAAGGGAGATTATGCCCATTATACTCCTATTAAATTAATAAGCGTTCAGGTTCTTAAAAAATTAAATAAGTAAAACAAAATCGAAACAGATGGTGAATGGTAAATGATTGTAGTTGACTACAAACCTACCAAGTTTATAGCTTGAGTATCACCTTCTGTGAAAGATGTTTTATCTTTATTTTATGTATTAATAGAGTAATAGCCTCTGGCACCAGGTTTGCAGATCTGCTGAATCAATCTTTTAGACCCTCTTCAAGAAAAAGGCTAAAAAATTGTAAAATTTAACATGGAAAGGAAACTATTACACATCCACTGAATTGTCCAATGGATACTTTATCTCCTGCTTTCAGTCATGTAGTGGGAAAATCTCAGAACATCTTAGTCTTCTGCAGAATATCACAGTGATTCACTATATTGGTAACAAAAAGTGGATATCTTTTTACTTGCTCCAGTAATCTATTGCTGCATAACAAACCAACCGAAGAGTTGAGTGTTATAAATAACAAATTCATAATTTCGTGCATCTGAACTGAGACAACAGTCCCTAAAAGATGCAATATTAAGAGGAACCCAGGAAACCAGATGACTATCAAAACCAAAGCCACAGCACTTGGACCCAGTTCAATCATCCTTTCGATCCACAGCGGTTTAGGTCTTACTGGTAGGAGTGAAGGAGTGAATTAGGGAAAGAAAAGATGTTTCCTTTTGAGTAGGTGCTAATGTGAGCAACTGAATTATAATTCTTCTGGAAAAGCTTAGAAGGCAGTATGGCTAATCCCTCAAATTTATAGTAAACAAAGGATCAATTCGATCACATATTGGCTTAGGACTCCCCCAAGGGACTGCCTAACAGCCTAGTGCTTTACTTTGTATACACACTTAGGTTGGGATGAGTGGAGTCCTGTGGCCAAAGAAAGTGGTTGAGATTGAAAACCCAAATATTTGACTTAAAGTATGTTACTGTCCTCGACTTCTCCCCCAGGAAAACTTTACATTAGTAAAAGGGGAAACGATCTTTAAAATGTGTTGAAAGCAGGCTTTAAACTGAAATCAAAATACCAAGAGAGAGGCTTTGCTGGTGGCTCTGTGGTACTGGTGGTTCAGTGGTAGAGAATACGCCTTGCCATGCAGGGGATGTGTGTTCCATCCCTGGTGTGGGAGGATCCCACATGCTGCGGAGCAACTAAACCTGGGCGCCACAACTACTGAGCCAGTGCTCTAGAACCAGGGAGCCACAACTACTGAACCCACGCACCTAGAACCTGTGCTCCATAGCAAGAGAAGCCTGCACAAGGCTCCTCGCAACTAGAGAAAGGCCCACCAAGCAACAAAGACCCAGCACAGCCAAAAATAAACAGTTAATTAATTTAAAAAATAACAACAGAGATGTAATGTCATTGTGAATTACTTCTTAGATCTGTTGTATTCAGACATTAAAAAAAAAAGTGAGGCAATGTCCATGTAAATATGGAGCACTGGGTGATGTGAGCAGATAAGTAAGGCTCTCTGCTAAACATCTTACATCTTACACAGTGATTGTCATACCACGTAGCAGATATTGCAACAATCTTTTGATTAATCAATAAATTTTAAGCACCCATAAATGTAAAACCTAATCACTTTCTTCATAAAGCAACAAGGAGTTTTTCTACTTTTTGAGAGCACAGATCTATTTTTTCTTAATATGCGATTCTTTTTTTTTAAACAAATTTTGAGACTGTCTGATAAAGTCTACCTAGTAATTAAGAATATTTCTGGCTCCACAGGACTTAGAACTTAGCATTACACTGTAATAAAGGCAGCTTATCAGTAAAAACCACTTGAAAAATTAAGTATAAATATTAATACCTGATTGGATGTTGAGGGATAGTTTAGTAGGATACACATGATTAAATAATACTGGTGCCAATAATAATATTCTGACATCTGTTTATCAGAAAATACAAAAATGTAGGGACTTCCTTGGTGGTCCAGTAGTTAAGAATCTACCTTGCAATGCAGAGGACACAGGTTTGATCCCTGATTGAGGAACTAAGATCCCACGTACTGTGGGAGCAGCTAAGCCCACATGCTTCAGAGCCTGTGCACCTGTATACCACATGAAAGATCTTGCATGATGCAGTGTGCATGGCACAGTCCCATGTACTGCAACTAAGATTTGATGCAGTCAAACAAATAAAACTTTAAATATTTTAAAAAATACTAAAAAGTAGCCTCAGAGCCTCAGACTTACATCCCCTCCACTAGACATCAGTGTTGTCAGCATTAAATATCTCTAGGACATCGCCATGCTAAAATACCTAAGCTCTGGGAGAACATATCCATCTCATATCTCTGCCATTCCTTTGAGTCTGTCTCCCCTCAGCCATCATTACAATGATAAATAAGAGAATTTCAGCATTTAAACACTGCTGTTTTAACTCAAGTCAATTTATTTCTTCCAGGGATGAATTTTAAACAGCTCTATGCGATAAGTGATATGCCAATATTTTCTGGTCCCAATATTCTGTAACATAATTTGCATTTTTATTAAGGTGTAATTTACATACACAAAACTATATCCATTTTAAACATACATTTTGATGAGTTTGATAAATGAATATGCTCATATTACCATCCCACCAATCAAGAGATAGAACATTTTTCTTATTCCAGAAAGTTCCTTCGATGACTTTTTTCAGTCAATCCTGCATTGCCATCTCCCAAACACCAAAGTAATTCCTTCCTGATTTCTATCACCATAGTTACTTTAGCCCCTTTTTTTAAGCTCATGAAAGTGGTAATAAAGTGGTATTTTCTCTTTTTTGTTTGCTTTCTTTACTACAACATAATGGTTTTGAGATGTATAGGTGGCATTGTGTGAGTCACTAGGGTATTTTTATTGTTGAATGATATTTTACTGAATGAGTATACCACACCTTGTTTATTCTTCTGTTCTTGAACATTCGGATTGTTTCTAGGTTTGGGCTGCTGTGAATAGCTGTTATGAACTGTCATGCATGAGTGCTCGTGGTCATAGTTCTCTGATGCCAACAAAATAACCATGAATGGAATTGTTGGATCATCAAGTAGACATATTTTACCATTAAAATAATTAAACACTTTTCCAGAGCATTTCTACTGTTTCACAACTGCATCAGTGCTTTTGCTTTCCAATTGGCCCATTATTCCTTGCCAACACTTGGCATTATCACAGTTTTAATTTTTTTCATTCTTATGGCTAAGTAATACCTCGTTGGAATTTAATTCAAAGTTCTATGAAGAATGATGAAGTTGCTCATCTCTTTTTGTTTTTATTACTTAATTGCATATTGTGTATATGTATATGTGTGTGTGAAGTGTTCTTTTAAATGATTACTCATTTTTAGTTGGGTTACTTACTTTGCATTGATTTTTAAGAGTAATTATGTATTTTAGTACAAGTGCTCTGTTGGATAAATCTATTAGAAATATTTCCTCACTAGTTCTCACCATTTTTTAAATTGAAACTGATGAAAATTGCTTTTTATACATACATAAATATACATATAACTATACATATATATACAGTTGAAATCTTGTTTACTAAATATCAAGGCTTGCTATGATTAATCATTGATGTTGATTTTCCTACTAATGCCTTGACTATTTCCCTGCTTCTTAAAACGCAACTTTCCTATTATCTAAGTAGTCTAATTGTTGTTGTTTACTGGCTATGTCCAACTCTTTTGCAAGCTTATGGACTGTAGCCTGCCAGAATCACCTGTCAATGGGATTTCCCAGGCGAGAATAATGGAGTAGGTTGCCATTTCCTTAGCTCAGCTGGTAAAGAATCCGCCTGCAATGCAGGAGACCCTGGTTCAATCCTGGGTTGGGAAGATCCCCTGGAGAAGGGATAGCTACCCACTCCAGTATTCTTGGGCTTCCTTGGTGGCTCAGCTGGTAAAAAATTCACCTGCAATGCAGGAGACCTGGGTTCGATCCCTAGGTTGGGACGATCCCTTGGAGAAGGGAACGACTATCCACTCCAGTATTTTGGTCTCAAGAATTCCATGAATCTGCCCCAGGTGTACATGTGTTCCCCATCAGCCAATGTATAGCAAAACTAATAAAATATTGTAAGTAATTAGCCGCCAATTAAAATTAAAAAATAAGTAAATAAACATGAGGGCATTTCATACTCCTCCCTCTATCATTCATTAAAAAAAAAAAAGAAAGAATTCCATGGACTGTATACCCATGGGGTTGTAAAGAGTTGGATACAATTGAGCAACTTCCACTTTCATTCACACACACACACATATATATACATACATATATATATGTATAATTAATGCATTTACAAAATCTCACCTTCTGATACTATTGGACAAAGTGATTTTATTCCTATTGTTATATATATAACTTTTGATAAAAAGTTCAGCTATACAGTTTAGTTAAATTTTGAAAATTATAAGTGAGAAAATCTATGCCTGGCACAGCATTCATCACATGGTGTAACAAAATAAATATCTTTTAGTCAATGACTGGTTCCATAATGTAGGATTAGGCTTTTAAAGCAGTGAAAGTTTTATTTTTGAGAGAGGAATATCACCCTCATTTTGTGCTTAATGAAATGAACCTAATTAGCTCCTTGCATTTTGTATTAGTGGTTAGGTCATCTGAGGCCAATTTTATTATTTGCATTAATTTATAATACTAATCATGTTCTAAGAAGTAAGGATATGGTAATTAGTTTCTGTCATTTAGAAACAACATTCCTGAACTACTTTATGATTACTGACATCTAGTTATCTTTTGAAAAAGTTTTATTAGAATATAGGCACCTGGAAAATCTTGCTTCAATACATTTTCCAGTGTCATTATTTGTACTCCATGATTAGTATCAAGAGACTGAATTCAAATACCACAATCTCTTCTTATTATTATAGTCTGTAATTTTGTAAATTGTTATTAAACATTAAATATTCATGAGGGTTTTTTTTATTTTTTGGTTGTCAGCAATGATGCAGTATGTTGCTGGGGGCTAGTTTTCGTTGTGGACATTGCTATTAATCAAAAAAATGAATTAAAGTGCTCTTTGAGAAATAAACTATATGAAGTAATAAGAATGTATATTTTATATTCCATTAGTCATTTCTAGGAAAATCTATCAAATTTTTAAGCAATATTTTTCATGAGAAATGAAGTAAAATTCATTAATCAATTCAGAACTAAGACAATTAATCTAGCTCTGGTGAAATTCAACCTGGACTAAATATTTTCTAAAACTTTTTAAGATGCATTCATTTAGCATCTTTGAAATTCCATTCTTGAATTATATATTTACGAACCATTTTGCCATCAAAGTGCACATAGTCTAATGGCTGACTTTGACAGAGGCAAAAAAATAAAATAAAATAAAAATGTCTGTGTGAAACTCCTCTTAGTATATTTTAGATAGACTCACATTTTAAGAGATAGTGAAGGATAGGGAAACCTGATGTGTTGCAGTTCATTGAGTCACAAAGAGTTGGATAGGACTTAGCAACTAAATCACAACAAAAACAAGAAACATATTCTTCATGTATATTTATGCAATCTTTTATTTGAAAACTATTTATTGAATTTTAAACTGCATATATTATTTGATGCCAAAACTGTCTAGAAATCTATTCTACAGGTTCTACTTATAGCAACTCACAATTCACCAGCAAAATCAAGTCACAAGCCTTCCACCTTTTCAGAGGTGGAGAATGCAAAGAACATTTGCACCAAAGAAAACTTTAAATATATTTCTAACTATTCACTGTCTTGGAGTGTATCTGTATATATGTACATAGGCTTATGCATGAGAATGTACAGATGTGAAATTTCTTATATCCATTTCTATAAATAGTTCCTCTTACTGTAATAAGAAAAATTCCTCTTACTGTTAAAATACACTCAGATATTCATAAATTTATTAAGTAAACATATATGTTAGGCTTTTACATAGAATATATGTATATGCACATACATGTATAACCACAAATAATAACATATATGATATATACAATATATTTATATATTGTATGTTTATATAAAATCTGTGTATGTGTATATGTATATATTTAATTTTAGTGCATTTAATTTTTTTCCCTTTCACTCCATAAAAATTTTACTTATTTATTTATTATGGTATTTGTGCCATTAGTCTTTCCATTGATAGTTTCTGGGATTCCTTTGATTATTTGAAAGTCCTTCTTCCACAAAAATGTTATGAATATGATAGTCTCTGTATTTTTCTGTAGTTTTAATGTGTCTTCAGTTTAGATCATTGATGCAGAAGTTATAGGATGGATTTGTGTAAATGCATTTGTACAGATATCTAGCTTTACTCACTTTTCAAAATAGCTACTTCCAAAACAATTTGCTAAATCATCTATTCTCCCATGTTAGTTTGAAATATGATCTTTAGCATAGCTTAAGTTCCCACATTATTCCATACTTTTAACTCTACTTTATTGCTATGATCACTTATTCCTTGGGTAGTACCATTTACACATAATAATATTAAAAGGGAGTTCAATTCCCAATAAGATTAAGTCTTTATATGATCATTCTTCATCAAAACTTTTTGAGCTGTTCTCTCACATATACTTTTCCACTTAAACTTATAAAATAAACATTCTGATTTGCCTATACGTACTTTGTATATATTTAAATTATTTAAATTCTAAACAATTTTCTATCATTTCCTCTTTTTTAGAATATAATATATGTCATATTTTTCCTCTGTGCATAGCTATAACAATGCAACGTCCTAAATATAGAGGTTGGTTTAACATTGAATTTTATAGTGTTCAGGTTTAACATTAAATTATATAGTATCCAAATTCCCACTCACACATATGTAACTATAAATCTAAATGGATTTTTATGGTGACTAAATTTAATTAAGGAAGCAGATCAAAAAGAAAAACCATAAAATTGCTTAACTAATCCTGAGTTTTGAAAAAAGAAACACTTTTAATAACAAAATCAATAATAGTTTTTTTTAGTTTTTCTCAAATATCTAAAAAAATATACTTTTCCCAAAGACCTCAACATTTGTTTTATTTTAAAGAATAAAAGAAATTTCCTGTATGAAACATTGCAGTATATCTGTAATGTTGGCCTTCAGATTTACAGTTAGTCAAATCTCACCAAATGTCACAAAATATAATTGAAAACAGATAAAATATTTTGTAACTTAGAAATTATAGCTTATTGTGGTTTCCTCTTAAAATACCTGTAAAAAATCTATAAAATATTCTTAATGATAAAATATTAGCAACATTTCCAATACAATGAATAGAAACCTTGATTATATATATACTTTCATTTTACAGTAAGGTTGAGGGTTGATGTGACTAATCTAATTTGTTCATGGATGTACTCTTAGAGAACAACTGAATAGAATTCACTTCAGAGTATTTTGATCACTAGCTAGACTCAACTATCTGTGTATACAGACTTAGTGTGAATATGTGAAAAACATCAACTTTCAATTATACCACAATTAAAAAGTAGGACTGATGTATGAAAAGCATCTCATTCATGTTAGCAACAAAAATTAAGAAAAATATGTTGGTATATACTTAAGCATAGTGTCATTTCTGTATGAGTGAAGCTACAAAATCCTAAACAGAAAGGTAGATAATGCCTTAAATGCAAAGATGCAGTGTGAAAAGGGTATTGATCCTTCCTTCATTAAGCCTATAAATTCAGTGGAATAATTAATTAATTAATTAAAATATTGATGGCACTTATTCTAAAAGAATCGTGAATAATGTTGAGACAGGGGAGATGATTTTTAAGTATGCTCAATTAATAGTCATCATTTAGAATACATCTACATTCAGAGAAGAAAACATAAACAAACATAGAAAAATTAAAAATATAAATCCATTATTCTACAAAATAATTTAAACAACCTTGCAGACAATGACAGTATTGTCATTTGTCAGCAACCTAGACAGCATATTAAAAAGCAGAGACATTATTTTGCCAACAAAGGTCTAGTCAAAGCTATGGTTTTTCCAGTAGTCATGTATGGATATAAGAGTTGGACTATAAAGAAAGCTGAGAGCCAAAGAATTGATGCTTTTGAACTGTAGTTTTGGAGAAGACTCTTCAGAGTCCCTTGGACTGCAAGGAGATGCAACCGGTCAATCCTAAAGGAGATCAGTCCTGGGTGTTCATTGGAAGGACTGATGCTGAAGCTGAAACTCCAATATTTTGGCCACCTAATGTGAAGAACTGACTCATTTGAAAAGACACTGATACTAGGAATGATTGAAGGCGGGAAGAGAAAGGAATGATATAGGATGAGATGGTTGGATGGCATCATCGACTCAATGGACATGAATTTGAGTCCATGTCCATTGACATGGGAGTTGCTGATGGACAGGGAAGCCTGGCATGCTGCAGTTCATGGGGTCACAAACAGTTGGACACGACTGAGCAACTGAACTGAACTGAACTGAACAATGAATTAATGATGTTCAGATTCACAAAAATTTCAGGAAAGTAGATATTGGTGCAACAATGAAATTGGGGAAAAAACAAAATGATTATAATAACTTGTGCAGGAGAAATTTGAGGAAATGAGGACTCTCATGCAATACTGAAAGGAATATATTTTTAAAGACTAATTTGGCAGGAAGGATAACTGTAAAATGCTCAGAAGCTTTGTTTCAGTAGTTTTACTTCACGAAATTCTACTTAAAAACATTTCAATTCAGGTGATGAGTATAAAACTGGATCATTATTAGTAATAGTAAAAAAAAATAAGGGATTTTTAAAATAACAGGTTAAGAAAAAAGAATTGGCTAAAATGCTGTGAACAGACTGATCGATGGCATTGTTCAGTTCTTATCCTTACTGATTTTCTATCTACCAGTTATCTTAGTGACTGAGAGAGGAGTGTTCAGATCTCCTGTATACTTGTGTATCAGTCTATTCCTCTCTTCAATTTGGTGATGGTGTTGTTCAGTCACTTAGTCATGTCCTACTCTTTTCGACCCCATGGACTGCAGCATACCAGGCTTCCCTGTCCTTCACCATCTCTTGAAGCTTGCTCAAACTTGTGTCCGTTGAGTTGGTGATGTGATGCCATCCAACAGTCTTGTCCTCTGTTGTCCCCTCCTCCTCTTTCTTTCTATCTTTCCTAACAACAGGGCTTTTTCTAATGAGTCAACTCTTTGCATCAGGTGTCCAGAGTATTGGAGCTTCAGTGTCAGCATCAGTTCAGTTCAGTTCAGTCGCTCAGTCGTGTCCGACTCTTTGTGACACCATGAATCACAGCACGCCAGGCCTCCCTGTCCATCACCAACTCCTGGAGTTCACTCAAACTCATATCCATCGAGTCGATGATGCCACCCAGCCATCTCATTCTCTGTCGTCCCCATATCCTCCCACCCCAAATCCCTCATAGCATCAGACTCTTTTCCAGTGAGTCAACTCATCTCATGAGGTGGCCAAAGTACTGGAGTTTCAGCTTTAGCATCAGTACTTCCAATGAACACCCAGGATTGATCTCCTTTAGAATGGACTGGTTGGATCTCCTTGCAGTCCAAGGGACTCTCAAGAGTCTTCTCTATCACCACAGTTCAAAAGCATCAATTCTTCGGCCATCAGCTTTCTTCACAGTCCAACTCTCACATCCATACATGCGGGAAAAACCATAGCCTTGACTAGACGGACCTTGGTTGACAAAGTAATGTCTCTGCTTTTTAATATGCTATCTAGGCTGGTCATAACTTTCCTTCCAATGAGTAAGCGTCTTTTAATTTCATGGCTGCAATCAGCATTTGCAGTGATTTTGGAGCCCCAAAAAATAAAGTCTGACACTGTTTCCACTATTTCCCCATCTATTTCCCATGAAGTGATGGGACCAGATGCCATGATCTTCGTTTTCTGAATGTTGAGCTTCAAGCCAAACTTTTCACTCTCCTCTTTCACTTTCATCAAGAGGCCTTTGAGTTCCTCTTCACTTTCTGCCATAAGGTGGTGTCATCTGCATATCTGAGGTTATTGATATTTCTCCCAGAAATCTTGATTCCAGCTTGTGCTTCCTCCAGCCCAGCATTCCTCATGATGTACTCTGCATATAAATTAAATAAGCAGGGTGACAATATATAACCTTGACGTACTCCTTTTCCTATTTGGAACCAGTCTGTTGTTCCATGTCCAGTTCTGACTGTTGCTTCCTGACCTGCAAACAGGTTTCTCAAGAGGCAGGTCAGGTGGTCTGGGATTCCAATGTCTTTCAGAATGTTCCACAGTTCATTGTGATCCACACAGTCAAAGGCTTTGGCAAAGTCAATGAAGCAGAAATAGATGTTTTTCTGGAACTCTCTTGCTTTCTCCATGATCCAGTGGATGTTGGCAATTTGATCTCTGGTGCCTCTGCCTTTTCTAAAACCTGTTTGAACATCTGGGAGTTCACGGTTCACATATTGCTGAAGCCTGGCTTGGAGAATTTTGAGCATGACTTTACTAGCATGTGAGATGAGTGCAATTGTGCGGTAGTTTGAGCATTCTTTGGCATTGCCTTTCTTTGGGATTGGAATGAAGACTGATCCTTTCCAGTCCTGTGGCCACTGCTGAGTTTTCCAAATTTGCTGGCATATTGAGTGCAGCACTTTCACAGCATCATCTTTCAGGATTTGAAATAGCTCAATTGGAATTCCATCACCTCCACTAGCTTTGTTCATAGTGATGCTCTCTAAGGCCCACTTGACTTCACATTCCAAGATGTCTGGTTCCAGGTGAGTGATAAGGGTCCTCTTCAATTATTAGAGCATTAATTCTTCATTTCTAATGCTTTCTTTTCTGATTCTTCACATATTCCTCTCTCATGCATTGGGTCCCACAATTATTTGCCTTTGTTTTCTGTTTTGTGAATGTGTTAGTTGCTCAGTCATGTCCAACTCTTTGTGACCCCATGAAGTGCAGCCCACCAGGCTCCTCTGTCCATGGGATTTCCAGGCAAGGATATTGGAGTGGTTTGCTATTTCTTCCTCCAGGGGATCTTTTCAAGTCAGGGATCGAACCTAGGTCTCCTGAACTGCAGGCAGATTCTTTATTGACAGCTACCAGGGAAGAGCAGTTAGCTACCAGCAAAGCCCAGTAGTCAATGTCATATATTTAAAATTTATAAGAATTTTTTGAATTTTCATATTTTCTGACAAAAATGTGGCCAGAGTTTACATTGAATATAATCTGAATTTTTGTGTGTGTGTATAATTTCACTTAAGTAATTCAACTAAACTCTCATGTGAACTAAAAGGAGAATGCATAATTAATTGCATAATAACTTTATAAATTTGTAAAATTCCATGGTTTGCTTTCAAGACATTACATTGTACCATTTTCAAGAACTTGCATAGACTTGCTATGCTAGCATTTAGAATTCAACAGCACTAAATCAAACAACATAAAGACAAAACATAGTACATCTCCCAACTGTAAACTAATCTGTTTGACAAAGGACCTGTGGAAAAGAACTCTTCCTATTTTGAGTGCAAAAAAAAATCATAATAAAATTAAAAATTTTCATTTCTACAGTGCTTTATATAACTATGCTAAACAATACAAAATTATCAAAGTCAAATCTGTAATGACTTTTGTTGAATAATGAAGTTTCAGTTAAAAGTTGCTAAATAAATTTACATTCAGGTGTAATTATAACTAATGATTTCATTCATCAATTATGTTTATCACATCATTTTCATAATTATTGAGAACTCTCAAGCATTTTAAGAGATTTTGGTGGGGAAATGTGGATTGTCTTCAACTGATATGACTGTATTGTGAGGACTTATAGACACACAAATATAAATGTTCTTGATGAATTTCTTTATTATTGTGCATCAGATTAAACACATTTGCTTTGTTTTTTTGGATGAAACATTTTTGGCCATTCTCCCAAATCATCCCACCCTCGTCCTCTCCTGTGTATTATCATATGTGAAACGAATCACCAGTCCACGTTCGACGTATGATACAGGATGCTCGGGGCTGGTGTACTGGGATGAACCATAGGGATGGGATGGAGAGGGAGGTGGGAGGGGGGTTCAAGATGGGGAACACATGTACACCTAGGGCAGATTCATGTCCATGTAGGGCAAAACTAATACAATAATTTAGAGTAGTTAGCCTCCAATTAAAATAAATTAGTTTTAAAAAAGATAGGCAAAACACTCTCCGACATAATCCACAGCAGGATCCTCCATGACCCACCTCCCAGAATATTGAAAATAAAAGCAAAAATAAACAAATGGGACCTAATTAAAATCAAAAGCTCTGCACAGCAAAGGAAACTATAAGTAAGGTGAAAAGACAGCCTTCAGAATGGGAGAAAATAACAGCAAATGAAACAACTGACAAAGAATTAATCTCCAAAATATACAAGCAGCTTCTTCAGCTCAATTCCAGAAAAATAAATAACCCAATCAAAAAATGGGCCAAAAACTAAACAGACATTTCTCCAAAGAAGACATACAGATGGCTAACATACACATGAAAAAATGCTCAACATCCCTCGTAATCAGAGAAATGCAAATCAAAATCACAATGAGATACCATTTCACAGCAGTCAGAATGGCTGCTATCCAAAAGTCTACATGCAATAAATGCTGGAGAGGGTGTGGAGAGAAGGGAACCCTCTTACCCTGTTGGTGGGAATGCAAACTAGTACAGCCACTATGGAGAACAGTGTGGAGATTCCTTAAAAAACTGGAAATGGAACTGCCATATGATCCAGCAATCGCACTCCTGGGCATACACACCGAGGAAACCAGAATTGAAAGAAACACATGTACTCCAATGTTCATTGCAGCACTGTTTATAATAGCGAGGACATGGAAGCAACCTAGATGTCCATCTGCAGACGAATGGATAAGAATTTGGTACATATACACAATGGAGAATTACTCAACCATTAAAAAGAATGCATTTGAATCTGTTCTAATTAGACGGGTGAAACTGGAGCCATTTAAATATAGTAAAGTAATCCAGAAAGAAAAACATCAATACAGTAGTCAGTTCAGTTCAGTTCAGTCGCTCAGTCGTGTCCGACTCTCCGCGACCCCATGAATCACAGCACGCCAGGCCTCTCTGTCCATCACCAACTCCCGGAGTTCACTCAAACTCATGTCCACAGAGTTGGTGATGCCATCCAGCCATCTTATTCTCGGTCGTCCCCTTCTCCTCCCACCCCCAATCTTTCCCAGCATCAGAGTCTTTTCCAGTGAGTCAACTCGTCGCATGAGGTGGCCAAAGTATTGCAGTTTCAGCTTTAGCATCAGTCCTTCCAGTGAACACCCAGGATTGATCTCCTTTAGAATGGACTGGTTGGTTCTCCTTGCGGTACAAGGGACTCTAAATAGTCTTCTTCAACACCACAGTTCAAAAGCATCAATTCTTCGGCGATCAGCTTTCTTCACAGTCCAACTCTCACATCCATACATGACCACGGGAAAAACCATAGCCTTGACTAGATACTAACATATATATATGGAATTTAGAAAGAGGGTAAACTTAACCCTGTATACGAGACAGCAAAAGAGACACAGATGTATAGAACAGTCTTTGGGACTCTGTGGGAGAGGGTTAGGGTGGGATGATTTGGGAGAATGGCATTGAAACATGTATATTATCATATGTGAAATGAATCACCAGTTCAGGGTCGATGCATGATACAGGATGCTTGGGGCTGGTGCATGGGGATGACCCAGAGGGAGGATATAGGGAGGAAGGAAGTGGGAGGGGGGTTCATGAAAGGGAACACATGTACATCCGGGGTGGATTAATGTCAATGTATGGCAAAACCAACCAATATAATATTGTAAAGTAATTAGTCTCCAGCAACAACAATAAAAATTAAAAATTAAAAAAATAAATAAAATTAGAAAGAAAACATTTTTGGTAATAAATAATATTTTCTTTTATTTTATTGGAAATAATGAAATTGCTGTCAGATACAGACTATTGTTAAATATTTTGTATATTGTCAAGAAAATAACGAAAAATAAAGTCATAAATCTAGATACATTATAATTAAATGTTGATAATAGCTACTTGATCAGCTATTTAATGGCTTTTACTACCTTAGAGCTACATTTGACTGCTGTTAAAATGTAGATATAAAATATTACAAATTTATTAAAATAATTTATATTAAGAGTGATCCATTTCCAGTCATTAGTTACAAAATAAAGGACTTAGCGCATAAAATGTGCCCTTGTTTGCCTCAAGATTAATAACAATACTCACTGAAGCAAATAGTGAGATGATAGTATCCAAAGCCAGTACATATGATTTACATAGTGTGTTAAATCATTTTATTGAAATAGGGATTAATTTTATAAAAGGTATACCATAATATTTTGTGTGAATATTTAAATTCTGACATCATCCTGTACAAATCATTATTAAAAACATCACCTGAAGAGGAAAATCCAAGAAAAAGAAAGCAAGATCATGTGAATTGGTTTGCATTTTTGTTACATATAGTAAATAATATTTGGGGAACTCAAGCAACCTAAAAATTTGATTAACATTATCAATATGATTAGAAATGTGAGGTGTTTTAAAAAGATTTTTTTCCTAAGTCTTAAAACTTATAGGACTTTTGTCTTAAGGTGGGTGCTGTTAAAAGAAACTTACTCATACGCATATACGGCATAAAATGATGTACCATTTTGTAAAGTTAAGTTCGTGCAAATTCTGTTTTTCATACTGCTTTATAAATTCGATTTTAATGTTATTTTCAAGAAATTCCAGGATTTCTAACTGTTAAATCCATATTTTCCTTATAATTTGTATTCTAATATCATAGTGGCATTTAGGGACTTCAGGTTCACTAATCATAATGGGAAATAAGAAAAGTAACATCTTTCAATATTTTTTCTCAAAACTATATAGAATAAAGTTAAATAAAGTTAATAAAATGAACCTGGAAAGAAATCTTGCTTTCAGTATAAATCGAATAAGGAATGCATAAACTTTGAAATAAAAATAAATAAAAACACCTAAATCCCAGCAAACCATCTCAGGTACCCATCCTGCCACAAAGCTTCATGGGAAGCAATCACAGGGTGATAAAAATTGTGGGAATACTGCAACAAGCTTAAGATTGATCTCAAACTACTGTCAGTAAAAGTACGTCTACCCAAAGGCTGAAACATACTTGAAAAAAAAAAAATAATAATAATCCCTGTAGGTCAGAATACAGAACACATTTTTTTTTATGTGATCTCTGATCTCGAGGTCATAGACAAATATACTGAGGCATAAATGAACTGTATTTCTTTTCCTGATTTTTTTTTTCAAGAAATCACTGAGTGTCAGATGGTACTAGGGAGTTGGAGAAAATAAAAAATTTAAAAAAAATATGAAAATGTTTCCTTATATAAAAGAAAATTAAATACAATGACAAACATAGTTACTTTGTGTTATTGTGTTTTACTTTATTTTACTTCGTAGATATCCCATTTTCGTACATATTGAAAGTTTATGGAAACCTTGTATTGAGAAATTTTATTGGTACCATAATTTTCAACAGCATTTGTGTCTCTTGCAATAATTCAAAATTTTTCATTATTATTGCATTTGTTATGGTGCTCTGCCATCAGTGATTTTTGAAAAGGGGCTTCCCTGATGGTGAAGTTGGTAAAGAATCCACCTGTAATGCAGGAGAGTCTGGTTTGATTCCTGGGTCAGGAAGGTCTGCTGGAGAAGTGATAGGCTACCCACTCCAGTATTCTTGGGCTTCCCTTGTGGCTCAGCTGGTAAAGAATCCACCGGCAATGCAAGAGACATGGGTTCAATCCCTGGGTGGGGAGGTCTCTTGAGAAGGGAAAAGTTACCCACTCCAGTATTTTGGCCTGGAGATTTCCATAGACTGTATAGTCCATGGGGTCACAAAGAATCAGACACGACTGGGGGACTTTCCCTGTTGCAAAAAGGTTACAACGCTGAAGGCTCAGATGATGGCTAACCTTCTATAGCAATAAAGTATTTTTAATTAAGGCATGTATAGTTTTTAAAAACCTAATAGTATTACACACTTAATAGGCTACTGTGTAGTGTAAACATTACTTCTATATGCATAGGGAAAGCAAAAAAAAATTGTGATTTAATTTATTGTGATATTCACTTTAATGTGGTGGTATGGAACAAAATACCCACTATCTCCAAGGTATGTGTATGTTACAGTTAATGAAGAAATTCATAAAGTATGTCATGGCTACTCCAGATATGAACTTGATAAGTTGTAATTTTTTTTCAACACTGAAGCAAGAAAAGGAGGTAACATATTATTTAGCTTTCTTTTCAGAATGTGTAAAAAATGGATAAGCATGGGTAAAATTTATCTAACAGTTAATCTACTTTAAACATAATTATTCAAGTAAAGTTTTCTAATTAATGTTTCTGAGATTAGGAATATTTTGTTGATGCACTTTTTAATGCACTGTTGACCATTTTATTTCTTCTTAGTCAAGGATAATTTAATAGCTATATCCTGTTGGTATCATTAATGAAATAGATGATGTTGGTTAAATCCTCCCATAATGCAAGAAGTTTAAACAGTCACCAAAAAAATATAAGCAATTTTTCAATGGAAAACTATGTTATTAATTTCCAGAGGATTCATGTGATTAGGGTAGGCACATGGGACACAAAATTAAAATATTTATCTATAGGAATTGGTAAGCTAAAAACAAATAGCTAAAATTTGCAAGAGAGTTCCAGAAAAACATCTATTTCTGCTTTATTGACTGTGCCAAAGCCTTTGACTGTGTGGATCACAACAAACTGTGGAAAATTATGGAAACGATGGGAAAAAAAGACCACCTGACCTGCCTCTTGAGAAATGTGTATGCAGGTCAGGAAGCAACAGTTAGAATTGGACTTGGAACAACAGACTGGTTCCAGATAGGAAAAGGAGTGCATCAAGGCTGTATATTGTCACCCTGCTTATTGAACTATTATGCAGAGTACATCATGAGAAACGCTGGATTGGATGAAGCACAAGCTGGAATCAAGATTTCCGGGAGAAGTATCAATAACCTCAGATATGCAGATGACACCACCCTCATGGCAGAAAGTGAAGAGGAACTAAAGAGCCTCTTGATGAAAGTGAAAGAGGAGAGTGAATAAGTTGGCTCAAAGCTCAACATTCAGAAAACTAAGATCATGGCTTCCAGTCTCATCACTTCATGGCAAATAGATGGGGAAACAGTGGAAACAGTCACTGACTATTTTCTTGGGCTCCAAAATCACTGCAGATTGTGACTGCAGTCGTGAAATTAAGACCCTTACTCCTTGGAAGGAAAGTTATGACCAACCTAGACAACATATTAAAAAGCATAGACATCACTTTGTCAATAAAGGTCCATCTAGTCAAGGCTATGGTTTTTCCATTGGTCATGTATGGATGTGAGAGTTGGACTATAAAGAAAGTTGAGCACTTAAGAACTGATGCTTTTGAACTGTGGTGTTGGAGAAGACTCTTGAGAGTCCCTTGGACTGCAAGGAGATGCAACCAGTCCATCCTAAAGGAGATCAGTCCTGGGTGTTCATTGGAAGGACTGATGTTGAAGCTGAAACTCCAACACTTCGGCCACCTAATGCAAAGAGCTGACTCATTTGAAAAGACCCTGATGCTGGGAAAGATTGAAGGCAAGAGGAGAAGGGGAGGACAGAGGATGAGATGGTTGAATGGCATCACCGACTCAATGGGGATGCATTTGAGTAAACTCCAGGAGTTGGTGATGGATAGGGAGTCCTGGCGTGCTGCAGTCCATGGGGTTGCGAAGAGTCAGGCACAACTGAGAGACTGAACTGAACTGAAAATTTGCATATTTCCACATAAACTGATATTGAACTTAATAGAAAAGTAACTTCTAAAGCATGTACATTTTAACACACAATATGAACAAAACAATTTATGAAAGTAAGTAGGGTTATGTTCCATTATTTACTGGATAGTAAACTATTTTTTAAGAGTTTTAAAATAGACTACTCAATGCACTTTTGTCACTCTGATATCTAATATTTCCATGTCAATGATAATATAAATGGAAAGAAAGGACTCAAGTTTTTTTTAGTCATTAATACTTGGATTAACTTGAATTGTACAAATCGATTAAAGAGTAGAGGATAAACACACCAAAACCCTAAGCACCCAAATTGTAGTAGCACAAGACATTGAGAAAATATTGTTTATTGGGAAGGGGCAGTTTAAAATAATTCATTGTCTCATTTCATCCATTGTATTTAAGGACTCCAGACAATCTTCAGTGATTTCTAAATTATGGCCTCCGTTTATTGTAAAAGTAAAGAGATCCTCGGGAATATAAAGTGATTTCAGTAGTAGGATGACATGCTTTAACATAGACACTCACAAGTCTAACTTTCTATCCCTCAGAGCATTTATATAATAAATTAAGTTAAACAAGTGAATGTTTAAAGGGATTCCTAATTTTTACCATGTAAACTTGGAGTTTCTTTTCACAATAAAGTGAATTATCACCTTATTGTTCTATTAATTTCAGATTTATATTCTGCTTCATTTTACCAAAATATCTTAATGATCAAATTTGCCCAATTATGTTTACCACATTTTTTTTAGAGAAGAGGTTTTTGAGGAAATAGAAATATCATAGCACTTTAGGAATAACTAGAGAAGAAAATCAAGCGAGAATATCAAGTTTTCATTGCTAAATATCAAACAAGAAACCATTTCCTTTTTTGGAGCTCTTCTCTAAGAGATGATGAATAAATTGAAATGTGGAAAGTCATTTTGTCTGACTCATTTCACTCTAACAATGGGAAAAACTACAACAACAACAGTGTATTTCTGAGTATGAAAAAGAATACTAAAACTGGAGGAAAAATTAGCTTCCATTGGACAGGACTGAGCGACTGAGCGCACACACACGTACTCAAATTTAGGTTGTCTGAGAGTAAAATAAAACTCTTAAGAATATAGACAGTTTGCATGAGTTCCCCTTCCTGAACCCCCCTCCCACCTCCCTCCTCCCCTTATCCTCCCTCTGGGTCATCCCGGTGCACCAGCCCCGAGCATCCTGTAACATGCGTGAAACTTGGACTGGTGATTCGGTTCACAAATGATAACATACATGTTTCAATGCCATTCTCCCAGATCATCCCACCCTCGCCTTCTCCCACAGAGTCCCAAAGACTGTTCTATACACCTGTGTCTCTTTTGCTGTCAAATAGGAAAAGGTGTACGTCAAGGTTGTATATTGTCACCTTGCTTATTTAACTTATATGCAGAGTACATCATGAGGAACGCTGGGCTGGAAGAAGCACAAGTTGGAATCAAGATTGCCAGGAGAAATATCAATAACCTCAGATATGCAGATGACACTACCCTTATGGCAGAAAGTGAAGAGGAACTCAAAAGCCTCTTGATGAAAGTGAAAGAGGAGAGTGAAAAGGTTGGCTTGAAGCTCAACATTCAGAAAACAAAGATCATGGCATCTGGTCCCATCACTTCATGGGAAATAGATGGAAAAACAGTGGAAACAGTGTCAGACTTTGTTTTTTTGGGCTCCAGAATCACTGCAGATGCTGATTGCAGCCATGAAATTAAAAGACGCTTGCTCCTTGGAAGGAAAGTTATGACCAACCTTGATAGTATATTAAAAAGCAGAGACATTACTTTGCCAACCAAGGTCCGTCTAGTCAAGGCAATGGTTTTTCCCGTGGTCATGTATGGATGTGAGAGTTGGACTGTGAAGAAGGCTGATCGCCGAAGAATCGATGCTTTTGAACTGTGGTGTTGGAGAAGACTCTTGAGAGTCCCTTATACTGCAAGGAGATCCAACCAGTCCATTCTAAAGGAGATCAATCCTGGATGTTCATTGGAGGGACTGATGCTAAAGCTGAAACTGCAATACTTTGGCCACCTCATGCGACGAGTTGACTCACTGGAAAAGAGTCTGATTCTGGGAAGGATTGGGGGCGGGAGGAGAAGGGGACAACGGAGAATGGGATGGCTGGATGTCATCACCGACTCTGTGGACATGAGTTTGAGTGTACTCCGGGAGTTGGTGATGGACAGGGAGGCCTGGTGTGCTGTGATTCATGGGGTCGCGGAGAGTCGGACACGACTGAGCGACTGAACTGAACTGAACTGATACAGGGTTATCATTTCCAACTTTCTAAATTCCATATATATGCATTCAGTTCAGTTCAGTTCAGTCACTCAGTCGTGTCCGACTCTTTGCGACCCCATGAATCACAGCACGCCAGGCCTCCTTGTCCATCACCAACTCCCAGAGTTCACTCAAACTCATGTCCATCAAGTCAGTGATGCCATCCAGCCATCTCATTCTCCGTTGTCCCCTTCTCCTCCCGCCCCCAATCCTTCCCAGAATCAGACTCTTTTCCAGTGAGTCAGCTCATCGCATCAGGTGGCCAAAGTATTGGAGTTTCAGCTTTAGCATCAGTCCTTCCAATGAACACCCAGGATTGATCTCCTTTAATGGACTGGTTGGATCTCCTTGCAGTCCAAGGGACTCTCAAGAGTCTTCTCCAGCACCACAGTTCAAAAGCATCAATTCTTTGGCACTCAACTTTCTTCACAGTCCAACTCTCACATCCATACATGACCACTGGAAAAACCATAGCCTTGACTAGACAGACCTTTCATCAAGAGGCTTTTGAGTTCCTCTTCACTTTCTGCCATAAGGGTGGTGTCATCTTCATATCTGAGGTTATTGATATTTCTCCCGGCAATCTTGATTCCAGCTCGTGCTTCTTCCAGCCCATAGTTCCTCATGATGTACTCTGCATATAAGTTAAATAAGCAGGGTAACAATATACAACCTTGACGTACTCCTTTTCCTATTTGGAACCAGTCTGTTGTTCCATGTACAGTTCTGACTGTCGCTTCCTGACCTGCATACAGGTTTCTCAAGAGGCAGGTCAGGTGGTCTGGGATTCCCATGTCTTTCAGAATGTTCCACAGTTTATTGTGATCCACACAGTCAAAGGCTTTGGCATAGTCAATGAAGCAGAAATAGATGTTTTTCTGGAACTCTCTTGCTTTCTCCATGATCCAGCGGATGTTGGCAATTTGATCTCTGGTGCATCTGCCTTTTCTAAAACCTGCTTGAACATCTGGGAGTTCATGTTAGTATATGTATTAGTATACTGTATTGGTGTTTTTCTTTCTGGCTTACTTCACTCTGTATGATAGGCTCAGGAAGGGGAACTCATGTACACCCGGGGCGGATTCATAAACCAACCAATATAATATTGCAAAATAATTAGCCTCCAATAAAAAATAAAAAAAAGAGAAGTGAGACAGGAAAAAAAAAGTTTTAATCAATGTAAGTGGAGTAACTAGATCCTTAAAATTTAGTTTTATGGATCGCACACAAAAAAAAGAATCAGCACAAGCTCACTGACCCATGGTTAGGAAGAAATTGGGCTTGGCCTAAAAGAAATCAAGCAGGAGAAAATTACAAGTGTTAATAAAAACGTAAAATGCCACCTTTGTCCTTAGCACTAGGCATCTTTATGTTATTGATACTTATTCTCATCAGCTGTATTATTAATATGAACTTGTAATAAGAGCCAGTTTTTAATTTGCAGCTTTATGATTTAATTAATCATTTTTTATTAAAATGAAGGAAAATAATAAAAACACTAAGAACTGTATCTACCAGTTTATTACATAAATGACTAATATGCTTAAAAAAAGAATATAGACAGTTTAAACATAAATTCAGTTATGTATTCATGTTAATATATAAAAAATATATGAAGAAATAAATGATGTAAATATTATTTATACTCATATTCTATATGTGATATATACACTGATTAAGTACATAGTCCTTTTGTGTGTCACTCAGTCATGTCTGACTCTCTATGGCCCCATGGATTGTAGCCCATCAGGCTCCTCTGTTCATAGCTGTTTAAATAGATTAATGATTACTGAGCAATATTATATAACACATTCAGGTAAAATGAAACAAGAAAAGGGTTTTGGTCAATGGATACTAGATGAAGGAATAAAAAATGTTTTGTTTGAATGGAAAAGAGAGTGCTGAACATTGTGTCCTTTGTTAATGTAAATGAAGTTGCTCAGTCCTGTCTGACTCTTTGCAACCCATGGATTGAGGCAGATTGGGTATGACGTTTGAAAGTGGTGTCCATATCTTAACATTCAAGTAAACCAGTTCCAGCTTTTGTGTTTCTGCTCCTCAGTGGAGTAGATAGATAGAGAGAAATACTTCCAATAAATAGAATTGGCAAAAACTGCTATCAACACCACCCAACAAATTTCTGAGAGTTAAATAATGTAATAAATTAGAATAAAAATGAACAATAAAAGTGAATTAACTTCATAGAATGGCATATCATGAATGTAATCTATAAAGAGATTATAACTTAATGAGTTAACATGGAAGGTAAATTTTTAAAAGACTTTGACTCTTTGATATTTGAAAAGGTCAAAGTCAAATAATAACAAATATTAGTGAAATTTTGGAGTAACTGCTTTGTGAAAGCATGTAATGAATTACTTATAAATATACATTAATATTCTGTGACCCAGCAGTTTCCCCACTATTCACCTTTCTGAGAAACATGTGCATATATTTGCAAGGAGACCTTTTAAGAAGGTGCAATGCAGTGATGTTTGTTATTGTCAAGAAGAGGAACTGGACATCTAGTCAGATGTCTCCCTTAGACATCTATCATCAGAGAACTGGGGAAAATATAGGAATAGATGCATCTAAATGCATTCTTGGTAGTAAATCCATATACATTAACATATGCAGATATATAAGAAATATGTTCAGTATAAAATATAAGAAAGATAATTGAATATTCTTTCTTTAAAATAGATGTATTGCAATAAGTGTTGGACTTAAACTGACTTTAAATTTAAAATAAATTTTATAAATAATGAAACAAAACCAAAAAGATAATTACTAATAAAATTACTTTTATATTTAAGTATTGTAAAACACATGCTCATAGTCAGTTCAGTTCAGTTCAGTCGCTCAGTCGTGTCCGACTCTTTGCAACCCCATGAATCAAGCTATCCACTAAATATCCAATAAAAATTCAGAGTATTCTCATGACAATACTTCAAATTAAATATCAAAAATATGCATATAATTGAATTTTAATGACAAAATTATACATGACATAAATTTACAATCAACTGTCTCCACAAAAGATATTCATATTAAAAATGTTTGTTCTTACTCAAAGAGGTGTCAATATTTTATCAATAGATGGTTTATCATCAGTTCTTGTTCATGATAGCTAAAATCCAACCATATTTTGTCTATTTGATGAGAAAAATATACGAAAATCACAGCAAAATTTCTACTTCTGCTACTGTAAATATGAAAATAAAATGTACAATTTTTCTTAACATATCTTTTTAAGTGCATGTTCTTAAAATCACCCATATAGGAATACAAATTTTTAAATCAAAACTTTAGAATGTAAAGAAATATGAATTAAATAAATAATTTTTTGCTGAACTTCTTTAAAAATTAAATCCGGCTACATTTCTGGAGTAAAAGAGAAAATAAAATAATATCAAATCATAAATATTCCTTTAGAAAAAGTTATTTTTCAGCTTGTGTGTATATGTGTACTCAGTCTTGCCTGACTCTTTCTTATCCCATGGACTGTAGACTGCCAGTCAAAGGCTTTGTCATAGTCAATAAAGCAGAAGTAGATGTTTTTCTGGAACTCTTTCACATTTTCAATGATCCAATGGATGTAGGCAGTTTGATCTCTGGCTCCTCTGCCTTTTCTAAATCCAGCTTGAATATCTGGAAGTTCACAGTTCATGTACTGTTGAAGCCTGGCTTGGAGAATTTTGAACATTACTTTGCTAGCATGTGAGATGAGTGCAATTGTGCGATAGTCTGAGCATTCTTTGGTATTGCCTTTCTTTGGAATTGGAGTGAAAACTGACCTTTTCCAGTCCTGTGGCCACTGTTGAGCTTTCCAAATTTCCTGGAATATTGAGTCCAGCACTTTCGTAGCATCCTCTTTTAGGAGTTGAAATAGTGGCAAGAATACACAGAACTATCCAAAAAATATCTTCATGACCCAGATTGCCATGATGGTGGGATCACTCATCTAGAGCCAGATATCCTGGAATGTGAAGTCAAATAGGCCTTAGGAAGCAACATAACAATCAAAGCTAGTGGAGGTGATGGAATTCCAGCTGAACTATTTCAACTCTTAAAAGATGATGCAATATGCCTTTGACTGTGCAGATCACAACAAACTGGAAAATTCTTAAAGAGATGGGAATACCAGACCACCTGACCTGCCAACTGAGTAATCTGTATGCAGGTCAAGAAGCAACAGTTAGAATTGGACATGGAACAACAGACTGATTCCAAATCACAAAAGGAGCACGTTAAGTCTGTATATTGTTACTCTGCTTATTTAATGTATATGCAGAGTATATCACGAGAAACGCTGGACTGGATGAAGCACAAACTAGAATCAAGATTGCCAGGAGAAATATCAATAACCTCAGATATGCAGATGACACCACCGTTATGGCAGAAAGTGAAGAACTAAAGAGCCTCTTGATGAAAGTGAAAGAGGAGAGTGAAAAAGTTGACCTAAAATTTCAACATTAAAAATATTAAGATCATGGCATCACTTCATCACAAATAGATGGGAAAACAATGGAAACAGTGACAAACTTTATTTTCTTGGGCTCCAAAATCACTTCAGATTGTGACTGCAGCCATGAAATTAAAAGATGCTTGCTCTTTAGAACAAAAGCTATGACCAATCTAGACAGCATATTAAAAAGCAGAGACATTACTTTGCCAACAAATGTCCACCTAGTAAAAGCTATGGTTTTACTAGTAGTCCTGTGTGGATGTGAGAGTTGGACTATAAAGAAAGCTGAACACTGAAGAATTGATGTCTTTGAACTGTAGTGTTTGGAGAAGACTCTTTAGAGTCCCGTGGCCATCAAGGAGATCCAACCAGTTCATCCTAAAGGAAATCATTCCTGAATATTTATTGAAAGTACTGATGCTGAAGCTGAAACTCCAATACTTTGGCCACCTGATGCCAAGAAGTGACTCATTTGAAAAGACCCTCATGCTGAGATGATTGAGGGCAGGAGGAGAAGGGGATGACAGAGGATGAGATGGTTGGATGGCATCACTGATGCAATGGACATGAGTTTGAGTAAGCTCTGGGCATTGGTGATGGACAGGGAGGCCTAGCATGGTGCAATCCATGGGTTGCAAAGAGTTGAACATGACTGAGTGACTGAACTGAAGGTGGCAAAAAGTCTTCCCAGGTCGCTCAGTGGTAAAGAATCCATGTGCATTGCAGGAGACGTGGATTCTATCCCTGGGTCTGGAAGATGCCCTGGAGAAGGAAATGACAACCCAGGGAGAAAAATAAATGAAAATTCAAATTGAGCTCAATGCTAGTGAATGAACATTTTCAATTAACACATTTTGTTAGACATTGAAATCTATGGTATCATATTGATATATTATGAAGTCATATAATTTAACATCAAGAGTGCCTGGAAACTTGGAAAATATAAAATAAGTTAATAAAATCTGACCTAAAATTTTGTTTATAAAGATTCATTGTTGAGAGAGACGCCCGGCTCCGGTGGCGCAGACACGAGAGACGCCCGGCTCTGGCGCAACCGACCACGTGCAGAATCATGGCTGAGAGGAGCTACCCGTCGCCCAAGGTTAGGGCGGTGGCCGAGAGGAGCTGTACCACGTCCAAGAGGCGGTGGCTGCTTGGGCACCGGAGGGCCGAGAGGAGCTGATCCACATTCAAAGCAGGAGGGGCTGCCTTGAGGAGATACCACTCGTCCAAGGTAAGGTACAGCGGCTGCGCCTTGCTGGAGCAGCTGTGAAGAGATACTCCACGACCAAGTGGAATATAAGAGTCCAGTGTTTTGGGGAGGAAGGAACAAGATGGCGGAGGGATAAGACGGCGAGACCACTCTCTCCCCCACAAATTCATCAAAAGAATGTTTGAACGTGGAGTAAAGTCCACAAAACAACTTCTGAATACTGGCAGAGGACATCAGGCACCCAGAAAAGCAGCCCATTGTCTTTGAAAGGAGAGAGAAGAAATCCAGCTCCACCCACCAGAACACCGACACATGCTTCCCTAACCAGGGAACCCGGACAAGTCACCCGTTCAACCCCACACACAGCGAAGAAACTACATAATAAAGAGAACTCCACAAACTGAAAGAAGAGGGAAAGGCCACCCCAAGCAAAGCAATATAAGCAAGATGAAGAGGCAGAGAAATACCCAGCAAGTAAAGGAACAAGATAATTGCCCACCAACACAAACAAAAGAAGAAGATATAGGGAATTTACCTGACAAAGAATTTCGAATTTTGATGGTGAAAATGATTCAAAATCTTGAAAACAAAATGGAGTTACAGATAAATAACCTGGAGAAAAGGATTGAGAAGATGGAAGAAAGATTTAATAAGGACTTAGAAGAAATAAAAAAGAGTCAATATACAATGAATAATGCAATAGATGAGATCAGAAACTATTTGGAGAGAACAAACAGTAGAATAACAGAGGCAGAAGACAGGATAAGCGAACTAGAAGATAGAATTGTAGAAATAAATGAAACAGAGAGGAAAAAAGAAAAACGAATTAAAAGAAATGAGGACAATATTAGAGACCTCTGGGACAATGTTAAACGCTTCAACATTCGAATCATAGGAGTCCCAGAAGAAGAAGACAAAAAGAAAGACCATGAGAGAATACTTGAGGAGATGATAGTTGAAAACTTCCCTAAAATAGGGAAAGAAATAATCACCCAAGTCCAAGAAACCCAGAGAGTCCCCAACAGGATAAACCCAAGGCGAAATACTCCAAGACACATATTAATCAAATTAACAAAGATCAAACACAAAGAACAAATATTAAAAGCAGCAAGGGAAAAGCAGCAAATAACACACAAGGGGATTCCCATAAGGATAACAGCTGATCTTTCAACAGAAACTCTTCAGGCCAGAAGGGAATGGCAAGACATACTTAAAGTGATGAAAGAAAATACCCTACAGCCCAGATTACTGTACCCAGCAAGGATCTCATTCAAATATGAAGGAGAAATCAAAAGCTTTACAGACAAGCAAAAGCTGAGGGAACTCAGCATCACCAAACCAGCTCGCCAACAAATGCTAAAGGATCTTCTCTAGACAGGAAACACAGAAAGAGTGTATAAACTTGAACCCAAAGCAATAAAGAAAATGGCTACGGGATCGTACTTATCAATAATTACCTTAAACGTAAATGGGTTGAATGCCCCAACCAAAAGACAAAGGCTGGCTGAATGGATACGAAAACAAAACCCCCATATATGTTGTCTACAAGAGACCCACCTCAAAACGAGGGACACATACAGACTGAAAGTGAAGGGCTGGAAAAAGATATTCCATGCAAATAGAGACCAAAAGAAGGCAGGAGTAGCAATACTCATATCAGATAAAATAGACTTTAAAACAAAGGCTGTGAAAAGAGACAAAGAAGGAAACTACATAATGATCAAAGGATCAATCCAAGAAGAAGATATAACAATTATAAATATTTATGCACCGAACATAGGAGCACTGCAATATGTAAGACAATTACTAACAAGTATGAAAGGGGAAATTAACAATAACACAATAATAGTGGGAGATTTTAACACCCCACTTACATCTATGGATAGATCAACTAAACAGAAAATTAACAATGAAACACAATCTTTAAATGATATAATAGACCAGTTGGACCTAATAGATCTCTATAGGACATTTCACCCCAAAACAATGAATTTCACCTTTTTCTCAAGCGCACACGGAACCTTTTCCAGGATAGATCATATCCTGGGTCATAAATCTAGCCTAGGTAAATTCAAAAAAATTGAAATCATTCCAAGCATCTTTTCTGACCACAATGCAGTAAGATTAGATCTCAATTACAGGAGAATAACTATTAAAAATGTCAACATATGGAGACTGAACAACACGCTGCTGAATAATGAACAAATTATAGAAGAAATCAAAAGAGACATCAAAATATGCATAGAAATGAATGAAAATGAAAACACAACAACCCAAAACCTATGGGACACTGTAAAAGCAGTGCTAAGGGGGAAGTTCATAGCAATACAGGCACACCTCAAGAAACAAGAAAAAAGTCAACTAAATAACCTAACTCTACATCTAAAGCAACTAGAAAAGGAAGAAATGAAGAACCCCAGGGTCAGTAGAAGGAAAGAAATCATAAAAATTAGGGCAGAGATAAATGCAAAAGAAACAAGAGAGACCATAGCAAAAATCAACAAAGCCAAAAGCTGATTCTTTGAGAAGGTAAATAAAATTGACAAACCACTAGCCAGACTCATCAAGAAACAAAGGGAGAAGAACCAAATCAATAAAATTAGAAATGAAAATGGAGAGATCACAACTGACAACACAGGAATACAAAGGATTATTAGAGAATACTATCAGCAATTACATGGCAATAAAATGAATAACCTGGAAGAAATGGACAAATTCCTAGAAAAGTACAACTTTCCAAAACTGAACCAGGAAGAAATAGAAAATCTGAGCAAACCCATCACAAGCACGGAAATTGAAGCTGTAATCAAAAATCTCCCAGCAAACAAAAGCCCAGGTCCAGACGGCTTCACAGCTGAATTCTACCAAAAATTTAGAGAAGAGTTAACACCTATTCTACTCAAACTCTTCCAGAAAATAGCTGAGGAAGGGAAACTTCCAAACTCATTCTATGAGGCCACCATCACCCTAATCCCAAAACCTGGTAAAGACCCCGCAAAAAAAGAAAACTACAGGCCAATATCACTGATGAACATAGATGCAAAAATCCTTAACAAAATTCTAGCAATCAGAATCCAACAACACATTAAGAAGATCATACATCATGACCAAGTGGGCTTTATCCCAGGAATGCAAGGATTCTTCAACATCCGCAAATCAATCAACGTAATACACCACATTAACAAACTGAAAAATAAAAATCATATGATTATCTCAATAGATGCAGAGAAAGCCTTCGACAAAATTCAACATCCATTTATGATAAAAACCCTCCAGAAAGTGGGAATAGAAGGGACATACCTCAACATAATAAAAGCTATATATGACAAACCCACAGCTAACATTATCCTCAATGGTGAAAAACTGAAAGCATTTCCCCTAAGTCAGGAACAAGACAAGGGTGCCCACTCTCACCACTACTCTTCAACATAGTTCTGGAAGTTTTGGCCACAGCAATCAGAGCAGAAAAAGACATAAAAGGAATACAAATTGGGAAAGAAGAAGTAAAGCTTTCACTGTTGGCTGATGACATGATCCTCTACACAGAAAACCCTAAAGACTCTACCAGAAAACTACTAGAGCTAATCAATGATTACACTAATGTTGCAGGATATAAAATCAACACACAGAAATCCCTTGCATTCCTATACACTAATAATGAGAAAATAGAAAGAGAAATTAAGGAAACTATTCCATTCACTGTTGCAACGAAAAGAATTAAATACTTAGGAATATATCTACCTAAGGAAACAAAAGACTTGTACATAGAAAACTATAAAACACTAGTGACAGTAATCAAAGAGGACACTAATAGATGGAGAAATATACCGTGTTCGTGGATTGGAAGAATAAATATGTAAAAATGAGTATACTACCCAAAGTAATTTATACATTCAATGCAATCCCTATCAAGCTACCAACAATATTTTTCACAGAACTAGAACATATAATCTCACAATTTGTATGGAAATACAAAAAACCTCGAATAGCTAAAGCAATCTTGAGGAAGAAGAATGAAACTGGGGGAATTAACCTGCCAGACTTCAGGCTCTACTACAAAGCCACAGTCATCAAGACAGTATGGTACTGGCATAAAGACAGAAATATAGATCAATGGAACAAAATAGAAAGCCCAGAGATAAATCCACTCACCTATGGACACCTTATCTTTGACAAAGGAGGCAAGAATGTACAATGGAGAAAAGACAGTCTCTTTAACAAGTGGTGCTGGGAAAACTGGTCAGCCACTTGTAAAAGAATGAAACTAGAACACTTCCTAACACCATACACCAAAATAAACTCAAAATGGATTAGAGAGCTAAATGTAAGACCAGAAACTATAAAACTCCTAGAGGAGAACGTAGGCAAAACACTCTCCGACATAAATCACAGCAGGATCCTTCAAGACCCACCTCCCATAATATTGGAAATAAAAGCAAAAATAAACGAATGGGACCTAATTAAAATCAAAAGCTTCTGCACAGCAAAGGAAACTATAAGTAAGGTGAAAAGACAGCCTTCAGAATGGGAGAAAATAATAGCAAATGAAGCAACTGATAAAGGATTAATCTCCAAAATATATAAGCAGCTCCTGCAGCTCAATTCCAGAAAAATAAATGACCCAATCAAAAAATGGGCCAAAGAACTAAACAGATATTTCTCCAAAGAAGACATAAAGATGGCTAACAAACACAGAAAAAATGCTCAACATCCCTCATAATCAGAGAAATGCAAATCAAAACCACAATGAGATACCATTTCACACCAGTCAGAATGGCTGCTATCCAAAAGTCTACATGCAATAAATGCTGGAGAGGGTGTGGAGAGAAGGGAACCCTCTTACACTGTTGGTGGGAATGCAAACTAGTACAGCCACTATGGAGAACAGTATGGAGATTCCTCAAAAAACTGGAAATAGAACTGCCCTATGATCCAGCAGTCCTCGGGCATACACACCGAGGAAACCAGAATTGAATGAGACACCTGTACTCCAATGTTCATCACAGCACAGTTTATAATAGCCGGGACATGGAAGGAACCTAAATGTCCATTGGCAGACGAATGGATAAGAAAGCTTTGGTGCATATACACAATGGAGTATTACTCAGCCATTAAAAAGAATGCATTTGAATCAGTTCTAATGAGGTGGATGAAACTGGAGCCTATTATACAGAGTGAAGTAAGACAGAAAGAAATGCACCAATACAGTATACTAACACATATATATGGAATTTAGAAAGATGGAAATATAACCCTGTATACGAGACAGCAAAAGAGACACAGTTGTATCGAACAGTCTTTGGGACTTTGTGGGAGAGGGTGAGGGTGGGATGATTTGAGAGAATGACATTGAAACATGTATGTTGTCATATGTGAAACGAATCAGCAGTTCAGGGTCAATGCATGTTACAGGATACTCGGGGCTGGTGTGCGGGGATGACCCAGAGGGAGGATAAAGGGAGGAGGGAGGTAAGAGGGGGGTTCAGGAGGGGGAACTCATGTACACCTGGGGCGAATTCATGTCAATGTATGGCAAAACCAACCAATATAATATTGTAAAATAAAAAAAAAAATTCATTGTTATTCTGCCATATGCTACAATGCTCAAGTTAAAACTTTTTGAGCAGATCTTAGTCACCAAAGTAAAGTACCAGCATGTGATACTCTTATCAGGAAATATAATAACACTTTTATAGCTGTCAGCTCTCATTGTGAACACAGGTGTGATCATTCTGTTTGAAAGAAACCTAAAAGAACTGTGATTCATCGTACTCTCTATGCATTTTTAATAGGCAATCTTAGTTTAAGGTAAACACTTGCAGTGCATATATGTCAAATTCCAAGTTTGAAATTATACAAAGGTTTGATAAAAGCCTTTTTATTTTACTTTAGTATATACTTTTGGATTTTAATCTAAGACTTTTTTTAATCATCTTCCTCAAAACAGTAACAATTAACGTATAAAACTATATGAGAAAGAAGATATGGTTTTCAAATTTTGATTATTAGAATTATAAATGATCTAATAATGGCATTATTCTGAGGCAAATAATAAGGGAAGAATAAAATTCTTATTTTCCACCACATTCATCTGTTTTCACTTCTCTCTCAACTCATTTCTTCTAGCGGGTATGAGCTCGCAGTGTTTCATCATTTATTAAATCTCCATCTTCCACTTTGGAGTCACTCTTACTTAAATTTTAAATCTATTCCTGCTTATTTTTTAATCTAAAATAAAATTTATTATAAACAAGTACATGCTGTTATTGTCATTAGTTAATACTTAGCCATCTCTGATTTGTCCCTCAACATTATTTTATTGAAAATGTTTCTCAAAACTGAGTGATGACACAAGAAAATCTACTTTCTGTCTTCAGTCTCCCAGCCACACTGCAAATTAACATCAGTTAAGGCTGTATTTTTTTATAGCCTTTCCTTCCTTGATTTCTGTAGCTTGAAATCATACCTCTTAATCTATCACTCAGTGGTCCTTCATGGTCTCCTAAATTAGCAAATTTCTTCTGCCCATAAACTATACCGATATATCACCAAACATGTTAACTTTGACCAACTGCCATTCATGTTATTAATTCTCTTGATGGATATCTACCACCTGAAATCATTAATTGTTATAATTTTCTATTTATTTAAAAACTCTTAGAATTTTACTATAAAATATCATGATTGAAGATACATGGCACCTTAAATCAAGGGAATTTAATTTTTTCTATCCTATGTAATGGCCATATTAATCCCCCTAAACTATTTTACAATATTTCTTAAAAGTTGGTTATATTACAATGTGGTTAATTCTGGGATAAAAAATTATATTGAGGTATTTAAATAATTTGAATAAAAAATTTATTCACATATGTTAGAGGTTATTAACCATCATTTAATAAAACTAAATATTTGCAAATAATATATTAGCAGTAAAACCATATTTCAAACACAAATATGAAATTCAAATAGGTAAAAGTTGTATTTCTCTGATGGAAACAGCACTAGGAGCTTCAAATTAATTTTACAAGAGGAAAGCTTCCAAGAATCTTGCCTGATATTTCACAGTTTTCTGAACACTACTATAAAATCAATATGCAAAATATATAATATTTGATAAACAGGTAGGAAGAATATATTTGCTGCCTTCAAGTTAGTATTTTTCATCACAGTTCACTTAATGATTTAAATATACTGAAAATATATACCAATACTTTTAAAATACTTTATATATATGTTAAGTTCAGTTCAGTTCAGTCACTCAGTCGTGTCCGACTCTTTGCGACCCCATGAGTCACAGCACACCAGGCCTCCCGTCCATCACCAACTCCTGGAGTTCACTCAAACTCATGTCCATCAAGTCGGTGATGCCATCCAGCCATCTCATTCTCTGTCGTCCCCTTCCCCTATGACCTGCTGCTGCTGCTGCTGCTAAGTCACTTCAGTCGTGTCCAACTCTGTGTGACCCCATAGACGGAAGCCCACCAGGCTCCCCCGTCCCTGGGATTCTCCAGGCAAGAACACTGGAGTGGGTTGCCATTTCCTTCTCCAATGTGTGAAAGTGGAAAGCGAAAAGTGAAAGTGAAGTCGCTCAGTCGTGTCCGACCCTTAGCGACCCTATGGACTGCAGCCTACCAGGCTCCTCCATCCATGGGATTTTCTAGGCAAGAGTACTGGAGTGGACCTAGATAGTATATATATGTTAGTTAAAACTAAAATCTTAGAAGACTTTATGAATGCATCATATTTTGCAATTGCTGGGTAATGAATATTTTGAAATTTCTTTAAAAATATGAATCATTTTAACCTCTGTTACAATTTATGTCTGAAATACCTGTTTATACCCATATTTTATTCTACAGATTTTAATTAAATCCCATATCCTAAGAAGGGGGAATTTTCCAAAACACAATTGTAAATTGTATAGTGTTTATAAGAAAAGTATACATCCAGGTGTTTCCAAATTGACAAAATTTTAATTCTTTTAAAGTAAAAGTTTTTAAAAAAAAAAGATCATTATAACATAAAGTTGTAAAAACAAAAATAAGTTTCCAGAGATCTGATCGACAAGTTCTATTGACTGTAACTTTTATGCATTACTCATAAACCCATCTGGTATCTATCCACATTCATCTACAAAAAAAATTTCTTTTCAGCAGCATCATATCATTTTTCATCTTTTTCCTATTTTATGTTGTTTCCAATTTTATTTCATGAAAAGGAAATCAGATCCAGTAACAAAAAATGCTATATAATAAACACTCAGCAACATTGTTTACTCATTCCTTGCAACCTGGGCCCTCTGCCATAGTGATCAACATACAGTACCTCAAACACATCATGCTGTTATGTTATATTCCTTGGTGTTTTTACTTATTCGAGTTAGAAAACCCATTTTGGCTTTCAAAAACTAGTCTGTTATGAGGTTTTACCGCTATTCACCTACCAATAAAAGTGAATACGTTGCTTTAGTGTCCCATCTACCCCGAGAATAACTCAACCACAGTTCTTCAAACACTGTGTTGCATTTTTGTCTATGGATGTTTCACAAACTGAATGAAAGGACTATGTCTTATTAATCTTTGCAACCTCAGTACCTCCATCATACCTCATCTTCTTCCTCATCAGATTTACACTAATAATCACCATGATAACTAATATGTATCTCACCCATAGGTGTAAAATAATACATCTTGATTTGTTAAATAATACTGAATTGTGAGTGTGCTGAATTCAATTCTTCAAATTTATTGAACTTCTACCTTTACAGGGCTCTGTTTTGATTCTTGTGAAATACAAAGCTCACAAAAAGTCAGAGCCAAAGTATTATCCCTGCCTTCCAAAGAGAGGCAGTAACATACACAAACATGATCCACAAAAATAAATAACAACATAAAAGATATAAATAGTCTACTACAGGGATGCAATAATGGTGAGACTAATTTCTCCACAGGCAGTTTTGTGAATGTTAATGAGTGAAATATATTTGATCTGAGTGTTGAAGTGCGCATAGAAATTTTATAGCATGATAGTAATTCTCCCTCTGCATTCCAACTTGGATGAGCAAGCAAATAAAAGACCTGCAGGATGTAAAAGCAAATTTAAAAATAGCAAAATAAAATAATGAATAAAAAAGAGACAAGCAATCCAATGTCCAAGGGGTGTGGGTATTTATGAAAGATTAAATATTAATATAAAGTTAGATTGTGGAAAAGACATTCAAATCATTTACCCAGCTTTTATTGGTTTGTCTTTTTGTGTGTGTTTGTATTATTGAGTTGGAAGAATTCTTCATAGGTTCTTAATCAAAGTCTCTTGTGAGATACAAGACATGAAGTTTTGTGTATCTTTTCTTTTTCTTAAATGTTTTCACTTTTTGATGATAACATTCAGAGACACATGATTTTGATGTAATTTAGCTTTCTTTCACTGTTTGTCATATCTGCACTGTCAGAGCAGTGTCCAGTATCTGTGATATAGTTCTGTTGGAGCTCATATCAACATCTTTACGTTCCATTCAAGTGGTAAACTCTGCAGGGTGCAATGTTCTACATTAGTGACAATCCATGTCTTCACCGAACTAATTCCTTGGTACTTTTTTGGATGGAATTCTGTTAATTAGCATCTGAAAGTTTTATACAGGTTTCCTGGTATTTTGGTTACTTCATCAATAATATATGCAGCTACTTTCTGCTGAGTTTCACCTGAATTTGTGCTACCTTCATGATTAAAAAACAAACAGAAAACAGCAACAAAAAGCCCACTTGCTACAGTCACTGAGAGAATAAAATGGGTTACTTATGACATATCAGAGATAATAGTTTAAAAGAATGTTGGGAAGTGTAAAAAAGACTACTATGGTTGTGAATTATCTTTACTGGCCCCAAAATTATTTCTCAATTATAAAACTCAGTTGGGGTAGAGATTTGCTTTTCACATTATTGTGTATACTCCAGAAGTTATTAATAATTAAGGTACACTTCTTTTCTGGAACAGAAAGGAAAACTATGAGTTAAAAAAAATAGACCAGTTAAAGGATAGACAATATTTCTTGACAATATTTCAACTTCACTACAGATTTAGTGAGTTGCCCAATATTTTAGATAAAAGATCTTTTTTTTATGAAGTACAGTATTAAGTCCCATTCTTTAAATTTTAATTTAAAAGGCAGTATAAAATAGTTCTATAGAAATTAAAAAGAAATAGGCTTATTTTAACTATATGGCTAGTTTGTGTCAGATTATCAAATTGAGATTATGAAAAAGAAATCTTCTGCCCATCACTCCAGCTCTAAGTCATCTATTCTTGGTTATTCAAAGGCATTCTATATTTGAAAATATTTGTTGTATTGACATAATTAAGTCTGATAGAAACCTGAAGGCAGATATAAACAAGAAGAAGATTACAATAAGTCTGTTTCTGTTTCATTCTTACCATGGACATGGTTTCTAAACAGTCAGCTCACATTTAGAAGAAAATCATAATCTATAACCTATGAACCTTCTTCATAATGGCATATTGCCTGTAGATATAACTACTAATTGAGAAAATGGAGCATAAAATTACAAAAGAAGCATAGAAAACTAATATTTAAAATCACAAGAAAACCTAATTAATTGAAGGAGCCATCAACAGAAGCGGAAAGTGTTACTAAGAAAATGATTATATGAACTATGATGGGGTGAAGATTGGGTGAACTATGATGGAGAAGATAAAATACAGAAAGTCACATTAATTTCATTACTTTTTATAAAGTTAGGAAAATTAAATGCCATGACTTTAATTAACATTCAAATGAAAGAGTAATATCTTGAATATATTTTAAAATATTATGTTTCAGAAAAGATTATTCCGGGTCAGCTCAATTGTAGTCTAATGATTTGCTTTATTTTGGTTTTTGTTTCGTTTTCTTTGATATTGTATATAATTGTTTAAGGCATTTCCTCAAATCTTACTCCCACTTCCCCCCATCAGTGATATTCTTTATCTTCAAAAGAATCTCCTTTTGATTCTGCATCCTTTTAACCTTGGAATTATTTCCTTATTTTAAATGTATCTTCCTTTTTGCACAATTATTTTGCCAATTTTTAAAGCAATTATAAGGTGCGGTAATGGAAATTATGATCTTCTTAATAAAAAGCTCTTTTTAAAAGCAATAGAATTTTTCTATCTTCCAAATTTACTATTTTTATTACACTGTTTTAATTTTTTGTGAGACTAGTGATGCAATATCTAAAACTGCTCTCATTTGACTTCTGCACTTAATCATAAGATCATAAGTTTCCCACAGGTTCAGGTATTAGTCTAATAATTACAATATCAGTTTTTAAAGAAAGCAGTAGTAATACAGGCTTATTTGATTTCCAAACATATCTCATTCTGTAATTGCTCATCATTCTAGTCATTTAACTTTTTACAGAAGCTCTGATAATAAGAAAAGAAGTCATCCTAAAAATGGAAATTTAGTAAAAGACAAATTACTTTTTTTTACTCTATATTCAAATTTGTAATAACTTCTTAACTTATAACTTTAAATTGCATTTAAGATCAATTTTATTCTTTCAAAATACCAACCCATTAAATTGAATTTTATATGTGTATAGAAAGATTCAGAAGTTTATGTGTTTATTTTTACTCATTTTTAATGCTGATATGATGATATTTAACATAAAACTTTATTCACTTCATAGAGTTAATTCTAGTACTGGATATATATGTAATATCTGCTATCAATAACACTATTATTGTGTACTTGCATAATGTCCATTATGTTTATAAATTATATCATTGATATCCACTATATATAAAATATTAAACATTTGCATTTTTATATACTGAACGCATTTTAAATACAGAATTTATTCCCTTCTGTAGCCAAACACTTGTAGAATGTATAAGATTATCAGCACAAAAATTTAGGTGTAAATAAATATATATATATATATATTTGGCATTCACTAGTCATTATTTTTAGAAATTTAGATGCATTTTCTTATCTAATTAAGAAATCACCCATATGAAGTCATACTATAATTTATCCCAATTTTACAGATGAGGAAAATGGAACTGCTAGGTACTGCTCTAGAAATTGAGAATATCTGAACAAAAAGTAAAAATTCTTATTTGCCTTCATACTGCACCTGTTCTAGTAGATAAACAACACACAACTGGGTGAAGAAACAAAGGCTTCCCAGATAAAAAGTTGATGTCTTAAAAAAAAAATGTTGATGTTTAGCTGCTGCTGCTGCTAAGTCGCTTCAGTCATGTCCGACTCTGTGCGACCCCACAGACGGCAGCCCACCAGGCTCCCTCATCCCTGGGATTCTCTGGAGTGGATTGCCATTTCCTTCTCCAATGCATGAAAGTGAAAACTGAAAGTGAAGATGCTCAGTCGTGCCTGACTCTTAGCAACCCCATGGACTGCAGCCCACCAGGCTCCTCCATCCATGGGATTGTCCAGGTAAGAGTACTGGAGTGGGTTGCCATTGCCTTCTCCTTAGTTGCTGAGTCATATCTAACTCTTTTGAGACCCAACAGACTGTAGTCCACCAGGCTCCTCTATCCGTGGAATTTCCCAGGCAAGAATACTGACGTGAGTTGCCATTTCCTGCTCCAGGGGATCTTCCTCACCCAAGGATAGAACCCATGTCTCCTGAATTGGCAGGCAAATTCTTTACTACTGAGTTACCAGGGATGCCCAGACAGAAAGAGTACAACCATTCAAAATAACAGGCTGAGAGGCTGCTTCAGGTAGAAAGATGGAGAAACCTCTTCTGAGGGGTTGATTCTGACAATGAGAGCTAGAAAAATACAAAGAGCAGGATATGCAAAGAATCAGAAAAAAAAAGAATTATTTCATTATAAAGGAAATAGAAAGTGCAAAAGCTCCAAGTGACAGGAACAATCCTAGTTTATAGAATAGACAATGAACAGAAGAATGGTATGGCTAGGATATGGTTAGTACATAATAATGAATACACTGAAAGATACTCTAAGAGATAATCAACCATCATGGAACTTGGGAGTCAGATCAGGCAGAACCATGGCAGCCATGTTGACAATTCCCAACAGCATCTTGGTTGACAGAGGCCAGAGTGCACTGAAATCATACATTTCTTTCCATGCTAAACTATTTCCTTGTTCATGCATCCTAGTTTATATAGCATTTTTATTTTCTGTTTCTTTTTCTCTTCCACAATATGTTGAGTTGTTGAAGAACAGAACCTCTTCCTTTAGTCTCAGATCTAGCATAATACTGACAAAGTTTTAGGGCATAATTAACTTTAAATGAGTAATTTAAACTTTGGATGATTTAATAATGACTGTTCCCAATGACTAATGTATATGAATTACAATTAGACACACAGACAACGTTAACCCAGTTTTGTAATCTTGTAGCAATTATTACTCTCCAAATACTATTTTTAGAGTGAGTTGAATCTTTAATTGTACACTTCAGATAGTGTATTCCAGGTTGTCTCATTAACAGCAGATATAGCATAGTAGACACCAGATCTTTTTCACATTTTTTTAATAAAATATCAAACATGTATTTTAAAATGCTACCAAAGAGCTAAGATTACATTTAATTGCATGACTTGCATTGTTTACCATTAATTTTCTCAGATATGAAAAACGTATCTCTACAAATCGTTGCACTAATAGGGGCCCTTTGTGTAATAACTTGTACCACTGAAAATTCTTCAGAAGGCATTAGACTTTATATGACTGAATGTCTAGCTCAAAATCTATCATTTTTATATCTTTTCAATGCAGTTACTCCTATGTATTCCCTAACTTTCTTATTTCTCATAAAAGAAGAAACATTCAGCAAAACATCTGCCTATAATTGCCATTTGTGCTTAGGCTGAGAGATATGAAATAAGGTACAGAGATAGGGAGAATGTGACAAGGCTTCTTCTTTTTTTTTTTTTTCCCCTTGGGGTTATAGCATTATTTTGTTTCATAATCCCCTGTTTACCTCTGCACTAGAAAGTCACTTTGACCCTGAGTGAAAAGCTCAGACAGACTTCTTTTCTAACCTTTTATGTACCTTTTTTCACTTTGTAGTTTCTCTATTTTACTAATTTCAAAACTACTCGGCTTTATCAAATTCTTCACTCAGTACCTACATTGCTGAGTTTTGTGCTTTGAAATTGTAATTGTTAATTTAGATCACAGACTTATCCAGTTTTACAAATGCTCCTCCACTGGGGAAGAGAAAGAAAAGACTGATTAAGCTCTGACCTGACTTTGAAATTAGTGGCTAGAGAGCCATGTTAAAAAGCAGTCTTAGAATAGAGACGATATAATGGACATTTTAAAAAATGTAGAAGTCTTTCTACACTTTTTTCATAAGGCACTGTTAATAAGCCTTTCAATTTGAGGGAATGAACTACACTAGGTAAATTGCATTTTATTCCTATAGGTGGAAGTATTATCTCATCAAATTTAAATGCAACATCTTCAGGATAGTTCAGAGATGCAGAATTTCTATTCCATATTTTTACTAAACTCATATTTCATCTATACTGAAAGAGAAGGCAAGCTTTTTCCTATCTACACTCTCACTTGACCCTGTGTGTTAACCCTTTAACCATTTGTTTAATAAAAAAAAAAAATCTTCACAAGCTCTCCTTGTGGCTCAGACAGACAGCAAAGAATCTGCCTGTAATTCAGGAGACCTGGGTTCTATCCCTAGGCCAGGAAGATCCCCTGGAGAAGGTAATGGCTACTCACTGCAGTATTCTTGCCTGGAAAATTTCCTGGACAGAGGAGCCTGGCAGGCTACAGTCCATGATGTAACAAAGAGTTGTACACAACTGGATGACTGACACACTTTTTCAGTTTTTCGTGTTCTCAAACACAGAGTTAAAATAGCACTGAAATGAAAGTTTCCATTTTTTACTCTTATAACCACATTTTCCTATTATATATATTTTTAAACACTTGTCTACATGCATTACAAAATGGCTATCAAAACCATTTTCTTAAATAAGACTATTCTTAAAGTAACAAGTAGGCAGCACTCATAGTCATCTTTTTTATGTGTTTTTAATTTTTTTTAAATTTTTTTTAGCTATAAGACACATTGGCTACCAGAGAGCTGTTGAATGTTGTCCTCGGATTAGTATCAGATTATTTAAAAAAAGAAACAGCCAATGTTTCAGTGACAGAGACCAGGAGACAGATCTGATTATATATAAAGAAACAAATTACAGATGAATGTTGACTGTTTAATGTTATTTTAGATTTGGAACAGGAAATATAAAATACAACTAAAGAGTATATTACTAACAACACATTCTCCCTTAATTAAACAGCGTGTGTTATATTTCAACACAATGGCTGTCTTTATATAATTGATATTATAAATAAGTTTAAAATGAGATGCTACTATTTTCTTACTGTGACAAATATCTACTTTTATTCATAGTGTAAACACTATGTCAGACACTTCATTATTTACTTTATGTTATCTCTTTTAATCTTCAAAATTACCCTTCAATATAGCATTATGTTCTTTTTACCAATTGTCACCTAAAAGAAATCACATAGTTTACTTCTATAGCTCATAAATGCTTCCATCCATAATTTTCCCATTTTAAACTCACAGAAACCTGTGAAATGGTATCATTTCCATTTGCAGACTAGAGAAACACAGAGGTAAGTTACTTTTCTGGAACCCGAGAAAAATTTAAGATTCCTTATTATAGTTGCTTTCAAAGACCTAACAATTGCACCCCTTATATTTCATGCTTCCTCCATGTATATCATGTTATTAGAAGCAATTGTATTATACAGATCCTTTCTTTTCTATACTGAATAATAAATTGAGGTGTGGCAAAATAAATGAAAGTCTTTATTTTGAAGATTGGCAGTAAATTGAAAGATTCTTTAAATTTGAGCTTATCCATTCTTCCATTGAACATTGATTATCAGGAGAACGGGTGATTTTAAATGGCATTTTATATAATAATTTCAGCTTAAATGAAATTTTGAATATTTTAATAAGCTATGTAGTATTTTCAATAGAATCTATAATTGACATCTCAAAGTAAAACTTTCCCTTTCATTTCTTCATGCTCGAGCAAGTTTCTAAAGAGCATTTATATGCAATGAATTTTAACATTTTAATTATTGATATTAATGTTTGACACAAAAAGTTGGTAAATTCAGTTTCCTAGAGTGCTACCCTTTTCAAGGAGACACTTAAAAGAATATATTGACCCAAATAAGTAGGTCAGATTTTCAAAGGAACTTTTGAAACTCTTGTCTAATTGCTCCCATAAATGTACTGTTTTGAATATTTTTAATGTAACAGGATATTTTTTTCATGGAAGCTGAATTTTATTCTTGGAAATAGCCTAAAGCCATCATGATTTGATAATAACATTATAGTAAATGGCAGTTATGTAATCAAATCAGGTTTGAAATATTAATTGATCATTATAAACCTCATCAGCTATATTTAAAAGATTCTCTTTTTCCAATCTTTCCCCAAATTCAGCCTAATTTGTGTATTTTCCCCTCAAATTGTGATTATTCTAAATCATATGACTGATTACAGTGGAATAAATGATTTATAAAGCAATCATTTTCTCTGCTGCTTCACTGCTTGAATTATTCATATTTTATAAAATATACTTAATTAAAATTATCAATATTTTAGTTGCAAAATTAGAAGGGACAATCTAAGGAAAATATTGACGAACTGAATTATACCCTTTCCTGGCAAAGTCTAACCTGAAATGAACCTTTAAAAAGTACATTTAAAAAGTGAGGCAGGACTTAAATCATCTTTTTGTTTTTTTCTGATAAATGGGAAAAAGAAACTTCAGAGAGTAACATTTACCAACTGAAAACTCTTTGAAGGTTCTCATTGTGATAATGAAGAAAGATTGATCAATTCTCTGGCCTAAACCAGTCATGTACGACTCTTTGTGACCCCATGGACTGTAGCTCATGGTATTCTCCAAGAAAGAATAAACCATTTTCATGAGGAACTTCTGAATTTTTCGGAAATTCCTGCTGAGACTGGACTCCTTTGTGTGCCTCACAGGCAGCTACACCTAAAGCACGGAATTGAGGAAACTTAGTATTAAAGGAGCAACTTGTAGCTTCACATCCATTTTGCATCAAGAACATTCAAGGACAGCAGAGATGTGTCCGTGAGAAGTTACTGTACACCTAGGACAAATAGTTGCAAGGAAGAAAAAAAGAAAGAGAGAATGGGAGTACTATCTGATGCTAATAAAACTTGATTTTTTTTCAGCCTCTTGTAGTGTGGGAAGAGCACTAGAAATCAGGAACAAGTTTCTGTTCCTGCTTTCCAGCACCGCACAGATATAAATTATTTCACCTTAAAGGAACCATTTCCCTTTAATCCTTTACTCAGGATATTTTATAATGGCTTGGATCCTGCCAACAAGTTCTGCCTTATCAGTACCATTTCTTATTCTTAAATTCAGTGCTCAAGTCAGACTTTAATTGCAATTCCCAAATACCCCATCCATCTCACCCCCATGCTTTGACATTGGTGTTTTCTTCATCTTGTAGCACCCTGCCTTCTTCACCTGGATAATGATCATGAATCCCTCTTGTCTGAGCTTCTACATCATTACTTACGGAAACAAATTTCTAGTGACTCACAAAACCTGTGCTGTCTCATCTAGTCTACCTGGACTCTGTATTTTTCCCTGTCTTATTAGTACCAAAAGCTCTGGGCTGTAAAATCTCATGAGTCAAATCACAAATACTGTCAAACTTTAGTGAAAGCTGAGACTTGTATGGCTGACCCCTGCTGTTTTTCAAATGCTAACACAATACCTGGTACAATAGGAGGAAATCGAGTATTTGTTGTTTGTATGAAAGATTATCAATGTGACGGTAGTACAGCTACCCAGCTCCTACTGTATAAAACATGTTTGTGGGTAAACACATTGAATAAACACATGGGACATCCAGGAAACTCCCTTTTAACCTCCTTTATTTGACCATTTGTAGAGAAGACGTGACTGTAAACATCTGACTGCATCTCTTAATATCTGATTATAAAACAACCTTGAGCTTTGCAAATACCATAGAAATTACACAGTTGAACTCCCTTATGGAAAGGAATTGGGCTTCCTTGGTGGCTCAAATCATAAAGAATCTGCCTGTAATGCAGGAGACAGGGGTTTGATCCCTGGGTTGGGAAGATCCACTGGAGATGGGAATGGCTACCCACTCCAGTATTCTTGCCTGGACAATCCCATGGATAGAGGAGCCTGGTGGTTTACAGTCCATGGGGTCACAAAGAGTCAGATAAAACTGAGTGACTAAGCATACACACACACAAGTAAAAGAAGTAAGTAATATAAGAATCAGAAATCAAAAAATTAAATCACTAGTAACTGAAAAATCCAACATAAGAAATCAGTCTCCTTAGTCCAAATTTGGTGAACTTAACTTTTTCCAGAAAATATTGATCTATTTATTTCATAACAGAAAGAATATCTGTAGTGGAAATTCCCCAATTCTTATCCCAATTAGTTCAATGGCAAGCACTTTAACCTCATCACAAAGTAACCAAGGATTAACACTCTTTTCATTTAAACATCTATGCAATATATTTTCAGTGGAAATTCATCTCACACCCTTCCAATTTAGAATAGAATCAATGACTACCTCACGTATGAACAATTCTTCCCTTTACTATTAGCTCAGTTTGTTGAGGACAAAGAAGAGTAAGGTACTAGAGTCTCCAGGAATGACCTGGACTGTGAATACAGTTGCATGTTGATAGCTACATTGTCTCCTGGTTTTATGAGGGTACTTTTCAATTCCCACTCTAAAAATGTTCAAATGGTAGTCTTTTCAGAATCACAAATACACACACTCAAGCTAGTAAAGTTCAGAGTTCCAGCCTCTCTCACTATGTATTTTAGCTCTCACTGGGATCTGCTACTGCTCTGCTGTCATGAGTTCTTAGTTTAACCTGTACTCTATTTGAAACCACTTTGGCCTGTGGAATGGATCACTATCATGCAAGATATAGTGGTCTCCCAACAGGGGTGCTGGTGTGGATAGAACATACAATCTAATTTGTACAACCAATCCTTAATCAGTTCTATTATTTATAGTCTATAAAATGAAATAAGATGACATTAAATAAAGATAAAATGGAAATGATATCCAGTGCAATATAGTAAATCTGTGCTTTGGAACCACATCCTCTAGGTCCATACCCTAAAAACTCTCATGCGTATATGATCAAGGGAAATTTACCTGTCTGTGATTGCTTTCCCACTGGTAGAAATTAAAATCATACTTCCTCACAGCTTTGTTAGGAAACTTAACCAGATAATATTCCTGAAGTTCTTAGAAAAATACTTGACATATAGTACCTCATAATTAGATTCTAAATTTTAAAATTAACTTTAAATAGACATCTTTGAAAATGCCTTCCTATAGGATTGCAAGATAATATTCTACCAAAAAGAAAAATAGTTGCATTGTGACAAAATAATTCTGTACTAAATGGATTTAGTAATGCCACATTAACTATATTAAGTATATTTTTGTCTGATGATTTATTACAGATATTAATAATATCTTATAAATATTGCAGGTCAGGAAGAGGGGATAGAACATGCATTGTTTACCAGTTTGTCTCTGTAATTCTCTTTATTCATGAAGACTTCATTCATATCTCCCATAACTCATCGCTTAACTAACACAGATTGGTAGATTTTGTCTTAAAATATTGTGCTAATGAGGAATGTTCCTAAATTTCATACTACTATAATTTAGATCTATAAATTATAAACATTAAGCAAATTTTGCTATTTAATTATATCTCCCACACAGTGTATACATTATGAATAAAGCACTTGCAATGCATAAAAGAGAGTATAGTTTAGAAATTATATTCATTTACAACATTGAAAAAACTTAAACTATATATTCTCAAAACAAGAAGTATTCTGGTTACCTAGATACCAGTAGGAATTAACTAGAGTCCAAACAAGTGAGGAAGCATGATATACCAAGTTAATTCTAATCTCTTTTACATCATATTTGGGGAAAAATTGACTATGACTTTTGAATTGTTTTATAAGGGAATAATTAAAAAGTTATAATTCAATAATGATTACAGGTCTAGAATGCTAAAGAAGTAATAGCAAATTTTGGTATGAAGAGTGCTAGTTACAATTTTTTCCTGACTTCACTTAAGCTCATCAGAAACTTGCATTTATATTAGCATTATTCATCAAGAAGAGCCGGAACACTGAAATTTCTACTTTGGTTCATTTACCAACAATATACTGTCTACATTACAATTATAAAGCATATCATGAAATAAGGACTTCTTGTGTGGCCCTAAGTGATAAAGAACCCACCTGCCAATGTAGAAGATTTAAGAGATGCAGGTTCAATCCCTAGGTTGGGAAGGTTAGATGGAGGAGAGCATGGCAACCCACACAGGTATTCTTGAATGAATAATCCATGGACATGGACAGAGGAGCCTTGAGGGCTGTCAGTGGAGTCACAAAGAGTTAAACAGAACTGAAGTCACTAAGAGTGACTTGGCACAGCAGATACAGCATCATGAAATAAAATTATTTAATTATTTTAAAAAGCCTTTTATAAGCATATTTGACTAAAATTTATACTCTTATGTTTATCATGACTGCGTTTAAGAAAACAAGTTTACTAACAAATTAACATATGTGGTACTGTACATAATGTTTTTTAATAAAAGCTAAATAAAATAATACATTAATATGTGCATGTATGTATGTATATATGTGTGTGTGTATGATTGTCTGTTTGATAGCATAGCTCATAGAATATTTTATAATAGTTACATTTGATTTTTACAAAAACTCTACAAGTCTTTCATGGCATTGTGAACAGTTACTTAGATAAATAAGATTCAATTATTTGATTCTTTGTCTAGAATTCTGCAAAGCAATTGAAAGTCACTTTATTGTAACTTGTATATGAAATATGCTACATCATATGGATTGTGATAATCTGTAAGATTTTGATTTTTAATCTAGGTATTCATTATCAATAATAATTCTTATTCAAGGAAAGTAGTTTTTGGCATAAAGAGATTCATCAACTTAATAAGGATTATCTATCACATTAGATTTACTGAGATAATTTTATCAACTTGTTTTTGTTACTATTTATTGATATAAATAATTTACTGGGAAACAGCATTTAATTGTGCGTTTTTAAAGACATAATGAGCTAATCTGTTAGCAGCCAATAGTTTTATTATGGTAACCAACTTTTGTTATGGTAACCAAGTTTTGTTATGGTATCCAAACAGTATAAACTCTAAGAAATAAAATTTACATATTTGATTTTGTAATAACAGGTAGATTTCATATTTTTATTTGGAAAGGTGTGATTTAGTACAATAGGAAACTCAGAACTAGCTTATCTTTTTTTAAACATTTTGTGGATCTATTGTTTTTGTTATTCAGTCACTCAGTCATGTCTGACTCTAAGTGACCCCATGGACTATAGCATGCCAGGCTTTCCTGTCCTTCATTATCTCCCAGAGTTTGCTCAAACTCACGTGTATTTCGTCGGTTTTGTCAACCATCTCATCCTCTGCCACCCTCTTCTCCTCCTGCCCTCAATCCATCCGAACATCAAGATCTTTTCCAATGAGTCAGCTCTTCGCATCAGGTGGCCAAAGTATTGGAGTTTCAGCTTCAGCATCAGTCCTTCCAATGAATATTCAGGATGATTTCCTTTAGGATTGACTGGTCTGATCTCCTTGCTGTCCAAGGGACTCCCAAGAGTCTTCTTCAACACCACAGTTTGAAAGCATCAATTCTTTGGCACTCACCTTTATGGTCCAACTCTCACATCCATACATGACTACTGGAAAAACCATAGCTTTGACTAGATGAACCTTTGTTGGCAAAGTGATGTCTCTGCTTTTTAATATTCTGTCTAAGTTGATCATAGTTTTCCTTCCAAGGAGCAAGTGTCTTTTAATTTCATAACTGTGATTTTGGAGCCCTTCTAAAGAAAATCTGTCACTGTTTCCACTTCTTCCCCTTTTATTTACCATAAAGGGATGGGACCAGATGTAATGTTAGTTTTTTGAATGTTGAGTTTTAAGCCAATTTTTTCACTCTCCTCTTTTCGCCCTCCTCAAGAGGCTCTTTAGTTCCTCATTTTCTGCCATTAGAATGGTATCATCCTCATATCTGATGCTGTTGATATTTCTCCCAGAAACCTTGTTTCCAGATTGTGATTCCTCCAGCCCAGCATTTTGCATGATGTACTCGGCCTATAATTTAAATAAGCAGGGTGACAAAATACAGCCTCGGTGTTCTCCTTTCCCAATTTGGAACCATTGTTACATGTCCCATTCTAACTGTTGCTTCTTGATCTGCATACAGGTTTCTCTGGAGCCAGGTAATATGGTCTGGTATTCCCATCTCTTTAAGAATTTTCCACAGCTTGTTGTGATCCACACAGTCAAAGTGTTTAATGTAATCAATGCAGCAGAAGTAGATGTTTTTCTGGAATTTCCTTGCCTTTCCTTTGATCCAACAGATGTTGGCAATTTGATCTCTGGTTTTTCTGCCTTTTCTAAATTCCAGAACACCTGAAAGTTCTCAGTATGTGATAGTGGTGTGTGGTGTGCAGTAGTTTGAATATTCTTTGGCATTGCCTTTCTTTGGGATTGGAATGAAACTTGACCTTTTCCAGTCCTGTGGTCATTGCTAAATTTTCCAAATTTGCTGACATATTGAGTCCACACATTAACAGCATTATCTTTTAGGATTTTAAATAGTTCAGATGGAATTCTATCACCTCCACTCACTTTTTTGTTGTAAAGCTTCCTTTTTTCCGTCTATTGGCAGCTTTTTGACATTGCCGTGACCCACTTCATGCTCTGTCCTTACGGTTGAAAGGCAAGGCCCACATGATTGACTTCTCTACTGTACTGTCAGTTGAACATTTTTAATTTTGTGCTATTTGGACATTCGGTCTTCTATCTATTGTCATTATTTCCACAAGGTCAGTTTCTTTGATTACACTTTCCTGATTTTGTTTTCCCTCTTATTGCTCCACCAAGTGTATTTTCACTCTGCTTCTCTGACATTTCAGTCTCTATCCACTCTGAAAATACTGATATAATTAACAGCTCATTTCTAGCACATCTACTTGACATAGACTTCCGAGGCAGAAAATACCCTCTTCTCTGGATTTACTGGCACATATATGATTGAAGTTCACAACTCACATGTTCAACCACTCTTCAACCACTTACCCACAATTCAAACATAAGTAAAATTAAGCAACATTTTATTCAATAATTATTCATTCCAGTGCTCATTATCTCATAAACAGTAATAAATACATGTCTAAACTAAACGTTTAGATTCATCTTTTTGCTATATTATTTCTCCACTTCTAGTCTGTCATCAAGCTGTTTCAATCAGCTCCCAAATATCTCTCCCACCTGTCCAATTTGTTCCCTACCTACTGTTTTTGGTAGCCTTGCTCCCCTATAATCGATTCATCTCCAAGATGATGAGATTCTATTTTTTAAAATGTAGATTGAATCACAATTCTCCTGAAAGTCGTCTAATGATTTCCCTTTATATAGAGAATAAAGATCTAGTTACTTACTATGACTTGCAGAATAACTCATCAATAATTCTGACATATTTCATGTTCCAGACTCTGGATATCTTACTTCTAGGTTTTCACCTGTGTATAGAACTCGAAACCTTTTACTTCATTTCTCTCCTGATTGTCATTGCTCCTACATTTATGGTACTTTCAAATTAAGCATGCTTCTCCTTGAAGCAAATGAGGAAGAATAGAGGTAGAGTTAACATAGAAAAAATGGTTTAGTTGAGTTTGAAAGCGATACATTCATAAGGTTATGCTATTACCCATATATATTTGAAGTGTCCTTTATGAGATATTTAGCCTGTGGGAGACAAGAGTGACTATAACCAGTGCTCTCACTGGCTTAGTACATGCAAACTTTTTAGATTGGTTATTTAATCAAAACTATGCCAAACACGAAAGCAATGGATTCAGAGCATTTTCTTTAAAAAGGAATCCGATGTCATGTTATTATGTTTCTTATCAATATATCTTAAAAGCTTAACAAACCTAATTTCTGGTCAGATACTCTTATATAAAGCATGCCCTAAATAGAAGCTTATTTCTACTATTAATTAGTTCCACTGAGAACCAAATATACATAAAGTGAAATGATAAGACTGATTATCAAATGACTTTTGTTGCTGTTGTTATTATGCAGCACCTTTTAAATGTAAAATGAAAAAAATTTAAATACTGATTAGATGAAAGAAATATTTTTTCTAAATTTTGTATTATAATTTGTTACACTTATCTCTTGCCTTTTTTTTAAAATTTAAACAGGAGGCTTCAACTATCTGAGGTTTAAATTAGAATATAAAAATAAAATTTATCTCTAGCTTGCAACAGTATTTGGACTAACACTCAAGTAGATGGGTGGATAAAAAATGATTCCCATAATTTTGCTTCTGTTGTATTCTAATTAGAGTTTATGTTTTGATTTCAACCTTAAGAAATCCCCCTTTGTTTTTTGAAATAAAATTATAGAAATTTAGGTTATTAATTCACTTGGTTGCTATTTTTGTCTGGATTTTCAGATCATTGCTTGATGACATTCCAAACTGTGGGTTCATAATCTTGTGATTTATCAGAGTTTCAACTTTTCAAGATTGCTGACTCTGAAATATTTGTCTTCAGATTCAAACCTATATCCTGTTTTCCGTCTCATTGTTCTTATCTTTTGCAAAATTTTGCAAAGTCAATATTATTATTAAGAAACACATGAAGGCTCACCCAAACCTCTCTTGCATTTTCTGTCCTTTTTTTCCTACATGAAATACATAGTTCTTTTATTATTATATATATATGAAGCATTCATACAGTAATTTATTTTATCTTATTTTATTTTTATTGGAGGCTAATTATTTTACAATATTATATTGGTTGGTTTTGCCATACATTGACATGAATCCGCCCTGGGTGTCCATGAATTCCCCTTCCTGAACCCCCCTCCCACCTCCCTCCTCCCCTTATCCTCCATCTGGGTCATCCCCATGCACCAGCCCCGAGCATCCTGTATCGTATACAGTAATTTAAAGTTTGAAAACAAAAAGTAAAAATTCCTCTAAGCCATCTCTTTCAGTTCACATATAGATATCCACAGAAACAGTTTATTTAATTTCTATAAGCATTACAGATTCTGAAAGTGAAAGTCACTCAGTCGTTTCCAACTATTTGTGACCCCATGGACTGTAAAGTCCATGGAATTCTCCAAGCCAGAATACAGGAGTGGGTAGCCTTTCCCTTCTCCAGGGGATCTTCCCAACCCAGGGATTGAACCCAGGTCTCCCGCATTGCAGGTGGGTTCTTTACCATCTGAGCCACAAGGGAAGCTCAAGAATACTGGAGTGGGTAACCTATCCCTTCTCCAGCAGATCTTCCCGATCTGGGAATCAATCCGGGGTCTCCCGCATTGCAGGTGGATTCTTTACCAACTGAGCTATCACTTACAAAGGCTAGAAGTTTATAAAAGTAGTCAGTACTTTACCTTCCATATGTCAGATAAAGAGCCACACTGTCAAAGAGTAACTTGCTTGTGTAGAATATAAACTTTGGTCATATTTTTGTTTTTAATTTGTTTTAATTCATTTTTTAATTGGAGGAAATTGCTTTACAATGATGTGTTGGTTTCTGCTGTACAACAATGCAATTCAGCCATAGCTATACATATACTCTTTCCCTCTTAAGCCTCCCTCCTGTCCCTTCATCCCACCCCTCTAGGTCATCACAGAGTGTCAAGCTGGGCTCCCTGTGCTTTATAACAACTTCTCACCGGCTATAAGGTAGTGGATATATGTCGATGCTACTTTCTCCATTTGTCCCACTCTTTTCTTCCCCCACTGTGTTGACAAGTCCGTTCCCTATATCTGCATTTCATTTTGGATGCCTGAAAACAGTAATCTTTTTTTCAAAGCAAGCTCATATTTACAGCTTTCTTTTGAATAGATTGCATGAAAACCTTTTAGGATAGTCAGATTTAGAAGTGCAAAGAGTTTTTGGGTTAGTTTGCTTCCATACCTCTCATTCTCTGCAACATGAGAGGGTGTGCAGCACTCTAATGCAATTCTATATTAGGTAATATAGAATGATATATATGATATATATATTAATATTAATGATATATTAGATGATATTGGAAGTCCTCAAAAAGCAAAAGAGGACATGTAGGTACTTCACTAAAAAAAGACAAAAGAAACAGTAGAAACACTGTCTCAGGTTTAACTTTCTTATAGATTCTACTTTAGAAATTTCTATTTAATCAACTTTATTCCTCACATTACCAGTGCAGTCAACTTCCTTTCCTACTTTTATGTGGCAGTCATTAATTCTTCTTATTCTATGCTTGATATTTTTCTTGCATATGGAGATTTAGTCTCATCCCAAAGAGCTACATTGGATCATTTTATTTTCTGTATCCAATGTACCATACATGGAATTAATGTGTGACTCTTCTGGGCAGACCCTTAAGAGTTGTTGACTTTATTCTAGCTCTTCTGCCTCTGTAACCATGGTAGCATGTTTGAGATGAAGTTTTTGTCTGCCTGAATCTGAATAACTATGATAAGTAGAGAATATTTTTTTGACCTGTGATAGAAATGGGGTATAAAGAAATAATTTTTTGCTTTAATCCAGTGAGACTGGTATTAGTTTTGTTCTTTTCGCAGTCATATATTCAAATCTTTACTGAATTAGAGTTTCCATATCAACCTCTATTCTCTACTTATTCAACTTTTCTATACATAATCATCTCAATCATCTCTCTAAAGCTAAGCTCCCACCATGACTTCAAAATACTATGTATTTCCTCACTACTTGGTGAGTTGAATACAAAATTTTTGGCTCTAAATTTGAGATTTTTATATTCTCATCAATGCCACTTTGACAGAAGTTGTAAAATATTTGGATACATTGGATAAAAGTAGAAAAGAAACAAATCACAATTTGGCAAGTTTTAACTCTGCAACATTTGTTGAAAATGGGAGAAAACTTACCAGCATGGCATACAAGGCTGACCGAGTCAACAGAAGGATTATTCTCACAAAAGGGTCACTGATGTTGGAAAAAATATTACTGTCTTAGTCTTTTTATGTTGCTACAGCAAAAATACAACAAAATCACTACTGATTGTGTGGCAATGAGGCTCCAGATCATACTAGTGCATCAAAAGATTACAGAGGCATGCTAATTAAGCAAAATGGGTAGAATTTTAGAGAAACTCAACAAAAGAAAATGTACTATTATATGAAGATCTTTTCTTCTCTTCAAGTATTACCTTCTTAAACTCCTAATTAATGTTTCTAAAAATTCAGAAATTTTTATTTCAATTTGCTCTCTTTTCGAAAAGGTTTTTCTAATCATAGATAGGAAATTATTTACTCTTTTATCAGTTCTTTAGCATTCTGTTTATAGCTGTCATAGTATTCTTCCATTGACAGTCTTATTGTAATACATATGCATTGTATTTCCTTTACAAATATTTTCTATTTTTTGAGTGGTTCAGTTCAGTTCAGTTCAGTCGCTCAGTCGTGTCCGACTCTCCGCAACCCCATGAATTATAGCACACCAGGCCTCCCTGTCCATCACCAACTCCCGGAGTTCACTCAAACTCATGTCCATCGAGTCGGTGATGCCATCCAGCCACCTCATTCTCGGTCGTCCCCTTCTCCTCCCGCCCCCAACCTTTCCCAGCATCAGAGTCTTTTCCAGTGAGTCAACTCGTCGCATGAGGTGGCCAAAGTATTGGAGTTTCAGCTTTAGCATCAGTCCTTCCAATGGACACCCAGGATTGATCTCCTTTAGAATGGACTGGTTGGATCTCCTTGCAGTCTAAAGGACCCTCAAGAGTCTTCTCCAGCACCACAGTTCAAAAGCATCAATTCTTCGGCGATCAGCATTCTTCACAGTCCAGCTCTCACATCCATACATGGCCACGGGAAAAACCATAGCCTTAACTAGACGGACCTTTGTTGGCAAAGTAATGTCTCTGCTTTTTAATATACTATCAAGGGCCAGTGTCTTTCACGTCTGCTTTTGAGTGGTTACCATATATTAATCTTTTTCCAGTCAAATCCAGTAACTTGCTTATTGTTAACCTTTGATAAATTTCTACAAACTGATAATAGTGGTTGAACTAATCATCTAAATTTTAATTTAAAATAGTATACCATGATATCTTCCTTTTGCAACTGGGATCTAGTCTCCAATCTTCATTTCCCGTGTATTAAGTGGATGACATAAATGGGCTATGTAATCCACTACCTATGCAAAGTCATCAAGAATGAGATTAGTGCCTTATGAAAGATACCCAAAGAGTTCTCATCTCCCTTCTGCCATGCCAGGATACAGGGGAAAGAGGGTTGACTAGGAACCAGGAAGCAAGAGCTTGCCAGACGTGGAAGGAGATCAGGTGGTTGATTGTGAGCTTTTTCAGCCTTCAGAATTGTGAGAAATAAATGTTGGCTTTTTCTGTCTCACTTCTACGGCAACAAATTAAAACAGAAATCAGTACCAAGAAGTGAGTTCATAACTATACATTCACTATAACAAACACCAAAAAAATGTAGAAATGACTTTGGAACTGCTGGTTGAGACTGAGGCCAGAAAAGTTTTGAGGTGCATGACAGAGCCTATCATATAATAAACAGACCTTTAAAAGAGATTCTGGTAATAGCTCAGAAAGAGAAGAAGACTGCTGTGGTGAAAGCCTTAATCTTCTTAGAGAACCCATGAAAGTGAAGTGAAAGTGAAAGTAGTCAGTCGCTCAGTTCTGTCTGACTGTTTGCAAACCCAAGGAATGTAACCCACCAGGATCCTCTGGCCATGGAATTCTCCATGCAAGAATACTGGAGTGGCTAGCCATTCCATTCTGGAGGGATCTTCTTGACTCAGGGATCAAATCTAGGCCTCCTACATTGCAAGCACATTCTTTACCATCCAAGCCACCAGGGAAGCATAATCCTAAACAGAATATCAATAGAAATATGGACAATAAAGGCTACTCTGATGAGAGCTCAGATGGAAATGAGGAACGTGTTTGACACTGGGGGAAAGGTGTTTCTTGTTATAAGGTGGAAAAGAACTTAGCTGTATTGTGTTCATGGCCTGGTGTTTTGCGGAAGGTAGAAATTACAAGAAATGAAATTGGATGTTTGGCTGAAGAAATCTTTAAGCAAAGTGTTGAAGGAAAGACCTGGTTCTTCCTGAAAGCTTATCATGAAATGTGAAATGAGAACGATTACCTGAAGATGAAATTGTGAGTCAAAAAGGAAATAGAACTATAACTTTTGGACAATTCTCTGGAAGGGTTTCTCAGGTGGTTCAGATGATGAAGATTCCTCCTGCAATGTGGGAGACCTGGGTTCGATCCCTTGGTTGGGAAGATCCCTTGGAGAAGGGAACAAATACTCTCTAGACTATTTTTGCTTAGAGAATTCCACGGACAGGGGAGTCTGGCTGATTATAGTCCATGGGGTTGCAAAGAGTCAGACAGGACTGAGTAACTAAGCACAGCTTGAAGGAATAAGAAAACCTGTTTGGGAGAGAACACTGAGGGTGGGGCCAAATGAACACTGAAAGATTAGTCAGTCCTCTCAATGGAAGGCAAGGACTGCTGTCCAAAGCAATGGATGAATAACCCAAAGGCAATTCAGAAATGACCAGGGCTGCCCCTTTTCTCAAGGGCTCTGAGTTCAATGTTCAGTGGGCAGACAGGTTTCAAAGGAGAGATTGCTGGCACTTATGGAGCAGGTCCTTTTGGCACCATCTCCCATGGCAGGCTCCACTTCCTGTGTCTGAAGCAACCCCGGGTTGGCTTTACTGGCCTTAGTGAAGGATAGGCACAGTGGCCACCTCCCCAGAGGGAGCAGGTAGCAACCTTTGTGCTTTCTCTGTTGGCACACAGAGCATAGGAGCTTGGCCATGGGGGCAAGGATGCCTTGACCTAGATTTCAGCCGGTGGTGTCCCTGCAGAGAGCCCTGGAGAAGGCAAAGTAAGGTCAGAAAGTCCAAATCAGAATTCCCTTCTCCCCTGGGGAAATGCAGGTGGGAGGTTCCACTTGGAAGAACAGCAGAAGCAGAATTAGAATTGCAGGCAAAAGACTTCAATCCCTGAGAGCTAAGGAGGAAGGACCACAACCCCAGGTGATATTATTTTTGAGCCTGAAGATTTAAGGTTGTTTGTTCTGTTACATTTTAGATTTCTCAAAATCACTCCTTTCTCTCACTTCATTCTGATTTCTCCCTTTCGGATTAGTAATGTCTATCTATCGTAACCCTGTTTGACAATTATGCTTTAGAAGTACTATGCCAGTTCACAGCTGTGGAGGAATATGCTTCAGGAATTATAACTTCAGTCTCACCCATTCTAATTTGGATGACATTTAGATTAGACTTTGGACTTTAGACTTTTGAGCTGAGGCTGGAACAAGTTAAGACTTTGGAAAGTATTTCAATTGAATGAATGCTTTTTCTGTATGAGAGGGACATGAATCTGTGGACCTGATACCAGAATGCTAGAGACAATATTTGAGTCCCCCCAGAATTCATATTCTGTCGGAGAAGGCAATGGCAAGCCACTCCAGTATTCTTGCCTAGAAAATCCCATGGATGGAGCAGCCTGATAGGCTGCAGTCTGTGGGGTCGCTAAGGGTCGGACACGACTGAACGACTTCACTTTCACTTTTCACTTTCACACATTGGAGAAGGAAATGGCAACCCACTCCATTGTTCTTACCTGGAGAATCCCAGGGACAGGGGAGCCTGGTGGGCTTCCATCTATGGCGTCACACAGAGTCGGACACGACTGAAGTGACTTAGCAGCAGCAGCAGCAGCAGTCCCAAAGTGATGTTATTCGGAGGTGGAACCTTTCAGTGATTAGGTCAGGAGAGCAGGACCCTTCCTCCCTGTGAAGACCCAGTGAGAAGATAGCCATCTATGAACCAGGAAGCGGCTGTCACCAGACACCAAATGAACCAGGAAGTGGCTGTCACCGGACACCAAATCTGTTGATGCCTTGATCTTGGACCACCAGACTCTAGAAATTGAGAAATAATAAATTTCTGTTGTTCACAAACCAGTCTATGGCATGTTGTCACAGCAGTGCAAACAGACTTAGACACCCTGAGAGAATATCAAAACAAGGGTAAAGAGTGGTTCACCCATGTATTTTGCTTATTCTCTGTGTGACCATTACAGGCTGGCTGTGTTCCTGTGTGAAATTCATTACTTCAAGTACACTGAAGTGCACTGTACTTCACAAGTACATCATTTTACATTTCCGGATTCTAGGAATGGGAGGTCCCCTTGTCCTCACAAAGACAGTCACAGCACCATGTGGCTAAACAACAGTTAATGCACTATCTTCTCCCTGCTCCATAACTCATCTGCTCTTTGTAAATGACCCCCTGAATTATCCTCTTAATTATCTTACTGTGGGTGGGCTATCTGTTTTATCATAAGTTGCTGGCTGATACAAGTTTAGCTAAATATGGTTCGTTGCTGAATATTTAGAGTTAAAATGATCTCCATAGGAAAATATTTCATAAATTTGAGACACATATTTATACCATTCGGACTTCCCTGTTGGTTCAGACGGTAAAGAATCTGCCTGCAATGCAGGAGACCTAGGTTCGATCCTGGGGTCAGGAAGATTCCCTGGAGAAGAGAACGGTAACCTACTCTGGTATTCTTGCCTGGCAATCCGGTAACTATATCTGGGGGCCAGAATGATAAATTAAATATTAAAAAATGCTGTTAATAGTGTTTAACTTACTGTTAAAATGTTTAAATATTGATAAAGTTACACCTAAGATATCATCCATAGGTATATTTCTACTATAAAAATAGTACCAAACCTTGGAGTGAGGCAGCAGTCTCTAGGAAACTTGAAAATGAGAATCGAGAACTTAGTCACACCTTCATTTGTCATGTGTCTGTGACATATCCTATTCCTTTTTCAGTTGTACTACGGGTCTTGACTTCTCTCAATAAATCTAGCTACATTGATCAACTCTTTGGGGAATTTTAAGCATATCTTTTTTATATACTAATCCAAAAATGATTGTCATTAAAATAAAAGAGCCATTATCTTTCTATTAGCTGCACCATTCTATCTCATCCCAAGGAGGTCAGAATGTAATGAAATGTCTTACACCTCGGGTTTTGAATGAGACAGTAGAGAGATTAAGAACGAGAGGACCATCATGCATTTCATATCAGAAAATATATTCACAAGGGATCTTCAAATTTGTCCTTTGGGGTTATGCAATTTTACTAAAATGCCCAGGTAGAGTTACTTCCTTTTCTACTGTCAGAGGTAAGAATTTATATCTTGTCTGAACACAAAAAAGAAAGAAAGGAACCCTACCTCCTTCAAACTCTTTTAAGGACTATTTTTTCTTTCTATCTACAGATATGCACTCACTTAGCAATGGGACTTATGACACACTTTGCCTATTTATTCCCTGATAACAATCTTTTCAATAGCAATGAGTGAATTTAGAATTTATGATAATCTTTAGAATACTTTATATACTCACTACAGTTGTTACAATTCACCTATTATTTAAACATTTCAACTTTTGTGTGTGGGTATGTCTGTCAATCTAGTTAGCAAATCAATTTTAAGCTTATTTAAAACAAGAACCTCTATTATATTTTATTTAACTCAATATTTCATCTGACAAGCACAATTCACGTACAAGAAAATGATGGTCCATAAAAATATTAATAATGATAATATTTGTTGAATAATCTGTGTGTATTAAATTTTAATTAACAATATACTTATTTATTTTAATCCTTGTTTCAACCCTACGAAAAAGTTATTTTATTTCAGAAATACTAGGATGTTTTAATTAAGAATTAAAGCTCATTGAGATTTGGGAACTTGACCATTTTCACATAGTTACCAAATGAAAAAGCCTATAGTTTTAGTACTATAGTATTGACAAATACTTGATAGAATTATTAGAAAAAACTGGTATATTTTACTTTATTTCTCCAGAGAGTGGGACTAACCAATGACTCTTTATCTTTTGGTCTCATTGACCAGCGATAAAATCCATGCCCCTTGCAGTGGGTGCACAAGCTTAACCACTAGACTGCCAGGGAAGTCCCATCTTTGACTCATTAAAAAACAAACAAAGCCCCACATTTTCTTAGCTAAAACTTTCCCAATCATCTGTAAATGTTATGTCATGTCATGCGTTTGATCCCATGATTAGCTTATCTTAATAAATTAAGTTCTGTTATAATGTATATGGGAGGCTTGCTTGTAGCTCAGATGATAAAGAATCTGCCTATAATGCAGGAAGCTGGTTCAATGGCAACCCACTCCAGTATTCTTGCAATCCCCATGGACAGAGGACCCTGGCCGCCTTACAGTCCATGGGGTCACAAAGAGTCAGACACGAGTAAGCGACTGTTAGTAAGCGACTAACAGTTCATAATGTATGTGTGATCTCATTTATTTAAAACTTAAGAAAATAAATATTAATCAAACTCAATTGTTAATAGCAACATTTCAGAGATTCAGCTGTTTCCATAAGACATCAATTCAGCTATAACACAAATATAATTATTATAATATTTACAAGTATTTGCACATATCTTAATTTCTATTTTACAATATAATGAAAATATAGCACTGAATTCAGTGCTTTCATCAGATATCTGATGATCACATAAGAAAACATTTTGCTGATAATGATGAAAGATAAGCATTCTTCTGAATTATTTTAAAATACTTAAATTACAACTGAAAATTATTATATTATTCAGTATTATTTAAAACAACCTTTGTATTAAAACAATTGAGAAAAAGTATACTCTATGTCTTTTATTTTCTCAAAACTATTAACACTCATCAATATTATAAGCAGATTGATTTTCAGTATTATTTACTTATAATAAATATGTAATTTAATATGATCATTTTTTTCACTTTAGACTTCATAACATTTGGTATTCCTTCTTTCATTAGGATTAAAGTACACAGAATCAAATATAAATAAAATATGTTCAATGTAAAATCAACTTTCTCTTTTTTTTTTTTTTGAAATGAACAGAGGAAAATTTATGCGTCGAACCTGGACTGGTCACTTATGATAATATACATGCTACAATTCCATTCTCTCCAATCACTCCACCTTCACCCTCTCCCACAGAGTCCCAAAGACTGTTCTAAATGCCCATGTCTCCTTTGCAGTCTCTTATACAAGGCCTAGGTTACCATTTTTCTAAATTCCATATATATGCGTTAATATACGGTATTGATGTTCTTCTTTCTGGCTTACTTCACTCTGTATAATTGGCTCCAATTTCATCCACCTCATTAAAACTGATTCAAATGCATTCTTTCTGATGGCTGAGAAATACTCCATTGTGTATATGTACCAAAGCTTTCTTATCCATTCATCTGCAGATGGACATCTAGGTTGCTTCCATGTCCTGGCTATTATAAACAGTGCTGCAATGAATACTGGAGTACATGTGTCTCTTTCAATTCTGGTTTCCTCGGTGTGTATGCCAAGGAGTGCAATCGCTGGATCATATGGCAGTTCTATTTCCAGTTTTCTGAGGAATCTCCACACTGTTCTCCATAGTGGCTGTACTAGTTTGCATTCCCACCAACAGTGTAAGAGGGTTCCCTTCTCTCCACACCCTCTCCAGCACTTATTGCATGTAGACTTTTGGATAGCAGACATTCTGACTGGTGTGAAATGGTATCTCATTGTGGTTTTGATTTGCATTTCTCTGATGATGAGGGATGTTGAGCATTTTTTCATGTGTTTATTAGCCATCTTTATGTCTTCTTTGGAGAAATGTCTGTTTAGTTCTTTGGCCCATTTTTTGATTGGGTCACTTAGTTTTCTGGAATTAAGCTGCAGGAGCTGCTTGTATAATTTGGAGATTAATTCTTTATCAGTTGCTTCATTTGCTATTATTGTCTCCCATTCTGAAGGTTGTCTTCTCACCTTGCTTAGAGTTTCCTTTGCTGTGCAGAAGCTTTTGATTTTAATTAGGTCCCATTTGTTTATTTTTGCTTTTATTTGCAATATTCTGGGAGGTGGGTCTTCGAGGATCCTGCTGTGATTTATGTCGGAGAGTGTTTTGCCTACGTTCTCCTCTAGGACTTTCTCAATGGGATATTTTCCTAACTCAATTCATACAAACACCTGGGGTACTGTGTTGTACAGATGTATCAAGAGAGGGCCATACAATGTAATTCTTAGAAGCTGGAACACAAATTCTCAACTTCTATTTATGCATCCATAAAACAAATAACTGCCCTTTAGTACTGGGTAGTATAAATCATTTTGTTAAAGCTATTTAAAATTTTAATTAAATCAATAATCCTCTCCATGAATTTGTGCTATGAATAGATTCTTCTTTCCTTTCCTCCTAACTTATTTTCAGATATGATTCTCATTTTCCTGCCACATTCTAAGCAATCAAATTGGAATGAGAAACAAATAAAATAATAGCAACAAATAATATCTCCTGGGGAAAGTTAATAAAAATTCTTTATTACCCTGTTGGTTTATGATAAAGAAATTTTGTTTATCTGATCTCTTTATAACTCAAAAAATAAAATGATAGAAATTTGCAGGCAGAAAAATTGCTTTTTTAATGTTCCATTATTGTTGCAGTTCATAATATCAGAGAATATTTATACTTGCATTTTTCTTCTGCTTCTGACTGGAATTGCAAAGATGTCCCTTTTAGTAAGACAATTAAATGTTCAACCATAGTATAAACTTTGAAGTGAATAACATCTGACACACAATAAATAGTTAATTAATATCCATTCAATGAATGTTATTAAGCATAAAATATGACAGATCTAACATCCTGCACAAAATATACTAAATATGATTGCTCTCTTTTCTTGGTCTAGTAAATTCTATTGGCCTAGAGCATTATAAATCAGAGTCTATGAAAACTAAAAAATATGTGACTTTAGGATAAATGACAACCTTAACTCAATTTTACTTCTTTCATAACGTGGTATTTATAAATGCCTATTAAAATTTGTATACACTAGTCCCAATCATAGTCTAATTCAGTGATGTCTGAATGATGGCAAAGTTTGCAATTTTGATACTATACACCTACTGTAAAATGTGGAGCATGTAGAAAATCTTAGCTGAGAAATTAGCAGTAATTAAGATTTTCTAGAAGGTGAGAAACTAAAGGAGGATAAGAAATATTAAAACTAAAAAATAAAAGATATAATTTGCAACAATCTTCTATGCTTTTCTTTTCTTCATTACAGTCATCCTCTAGCCAGTAATTTTTATGCATGTGTGCGCTTAGTTGCTAAGTCATGTCCGACTCTTTGTGACCTCATGGACTGTAGCCCACCAGATTCCTCTGTTTGTGGGATTCTCCAAGCAAGAATACTGGAGTGAGTTACCATTTCCTTCTCCAGGGCATCTTCCCGACTCATGAATGGAACACGGTCTCCTGCATTGCAGGCAGATTCTTTACTGCTGAGCCACCACTTAATGTTTGAAACTATGTAAAGAACTTGAGTATGAATTATCCTTTAAAAAGTTAGAGCTCGTCAAGTGTTTTAGGAGCTTAAAACATGATTTTAGAATGATTGTAGAAGACATGAAGAAATGAATTTGAGGAGATAAGGACCACAGAGAATGGATCAATCAGGACTTAACCACAATAGTAACAAACAAGCTGGGGGAGAGTCTTGAACAAAGGCAGAGAGAAATAAGCAATTTCAATGAATTTCCTTTATGACAATCAACTAAAATATGCAAATTCCAGGTCCGTATATATGAAGGATTTGAAGGAAAAGTAGTTTTTCATATAGTGGTAGTAATATGTGAGATGACATGTCTCTATAATATAATGTTCTTTGAACATGCATATGTATTTCACAGTTCCTGGGACTGGTTGCTTGACCAATCAAAGCTTCTGAAAAAAATTCAAGCTGATGAAATTTCTGTGGATCTAATTAAGTTCCTAAATTATTTTCAAGGTTTTGATAAATAGTTCTCAAGTTTAAATAGTATGGCAATGAAGAAACAGTGCTATATATCAAGAGCCCCAACTTCTGGGAACTAGTGCCTGTTGATCTGAGGTGAAACTGACATAATAATAATAGAAATAAAATGCACAATAAATGCCATATGCTTGAATCATCCAGAAACCATTTCTCCATCACCTGGTCCATGGAAAAACTGTGTTCCATGAAATCAATCCCTGGTGCCAAAAAGGCTCGGAACCACTGCTGTAGAATATAAACTTTTGAATTTCACATGAAAGTTTTTATTTTTTGGTGCTCTTGATTTGCCCTGTATGTGGTTTATTTGTCTGATTATCCATCTATATCTGTCTCTCAGTTAATAGTTCAACTACTGTTTCTTTATTTTGTTGCTGACTTCCCTGAAGCTTGTGATTGTGTACAGGTGCCAGAATTTAAATCTAAATGGAAAATTATGATACAATATGGTTTGTGCAAAGTGTGTACCTGGATCAAATAAAAATATAGTTATTTATTCTGATATTCCTAGTTTTAGTAAACATATCCATCTGCTACTTAAAATCTTCCAATGAAGAATTATTTTAATAAGATATGAAACAGGTGATGGTACATGCAATGTGACTTTATTACTGTAATTCCATTAATTGTAACAAATTTCTAAAGACACCCTATTTTATTTGGCTTTATAACAGCTGCATTTAGCATGTAGTTAGTAGTCAAAGACGGAGAAGGAAATGGCAACCCACTCCAGTACTCTTGCCTGGAAAATCCCATGGATGGAGGAGCCTGGAAAGTTGCAGTCCATGGGATCGCTGAGGGTCTGACACGACTGAGCAATTTCACTTTCACTTTTCACTTTCATGCATTGGAGAAGGAAATGGCAACCCACTCCAGTGTTCTTGCCTGGAGAATCCCAGGGATGGGGGAGCCTGGTGGGCTGCAGTCTATGGGGTCACACAGAGTTGGACACAACTGAAGCGACTTAGCAGTATAAGAATAAAAGAATAGTTCAATATTTAACAGTTTTAAAATAATTATCAAAATATTTCCCAAATACAGCTATTTTAGAAAATTGTTTTGCATTTAAATGTTGACATGTTCTCTGACCTAGTAATTTCACTTCTATGTGTATATACAAATGTGTACATAGGTGGAGAATGAAACGTTTAAGAATGTTTTATAGGCATAAGTTTTATTTTTTATTTTTATTTTTTTATTGGAAGCTAATTACTTTACAATATTATATTGGTTGGTTTTGCCATACATTGACATGAATCCGCCCTGGGTGTGCATAAGTTTTAATAGTTCAAACTGTAAGCAAATAAAATATTTTAATACAATGGTTAAAATGGATATAATATATGTATGTTATATATTACAATATATTTGTCATAAATAATATAATGATACATATAGTTGCAGAAATAGATATATAATATATGTGTAGGTACAAATAGACATATCAAGGTTAAAATGGATAAATACAAAATAAAGTATTCATAACCATGTTAGTGCATGATTTTTAAATTGTTTCATTATTAACCTCAATTGCTTCATACCTCCTCAAATTGTAGGTACTATTATTAGATTCTTGTGCATTTATCCAAGGCAAGAAAATGCTTGCACAAGCACATTTCTTTTTCCTCTTTCTTTTTTTTTTCTTTTTCTGTACTTGGTATTCCAATCAAATGACACTATTTGACTTTCAATATTAGAGAGGAGATGATCCATGGACTCATTTTATTTCCCATCTTTTTTGTTCTTCTTCATCTAATTTGTTTTAATATGATCCATATCCACATGGTTAGAAGACATAACATTTGCAATCTTTCTGTTGCTCTAATATTCATATTTGTTTTAATATTTATTCTTCATGTAAATATATTCAATTATCACTGCTTGTCCTTTAGTTGTAATTTCCCAAGTCATTTCTTGGTTGCTTAAAGCTCATCCTGCAGTAATTTCCCAAGACAGTCTCATGAGCAAAAAATGAGCTCTTGCATGTTTAAAATAATTTTTATATCAGCTTTATACTTTAGAAAGTTTGAACTGATTACAAAATCCATGGATCACACATTCCTTCTCTAACTATACAGTAGGAGTAATTCAATTGGACTGTGATTTTGAATGTTGCCTTTGAGAAAACTGAGACCAACTGAATTATTTTCCCTCATTAAGTAAAGTTTTTTTTTTTAAATATGATTTTACTTTTTGTGTACAATGATGTTATCTGGCAGTTAACCACTTTTATTTAATTCTTCTAAGAACATTAAATAACATATCAATACGTAGATTCATATAATTGTATTCGTAGAAGTACTGATATATGGCATAAATAGATACCCATATGAATACACTTACATATGCACATATGTATATATCCATATATTTGTGCACATATAAATATATACATAAATAAGAATGTACATACATAGGTATAGTACAGTAACACAGTTAAGCTAACATATACCCATTTGACTGTAAAAATCATTATTCCTGTTCACTTAAAAGGAATAAAGAAGATCTAGAAATTTGCAGAGGCAGAGAAGATAATGTTTGAAATACCATTATTTAAGAATGCCAGAAATGTTCTGCTCACTATTACTTAGATTGTCTTATGAAAGAGTATCACCTTTAATCTAATAATTACAAAGAAAAATATTGGAGATAACATAGAGCTGAGACAACTGGATTTGAATCTTACATCCAATAGTTATCTCCACAGAGTTACTTGCATTCATTTCTAGGGCTCTATATTCACTTCAATAAATAACAAAATACAGTTCCAAATATGTGCTATGCAAAAATAATGGTCACATTGTTATCTCTAACAGGTAACTATAATTACTCTTCAATCACACTTTCAACATCGAAATTTAAATTGTAGCCATATCTGAAAATATCAGATATTCGTCAGATTCACAATAATCTAATTTTAACTGCTTATTAATTTCTATAATTATTCATGCACTGTTATAAAGCAAATATTTATTAACTTCTATTCCCCATATACTTAAATAAGATATTGTTTTTACTTTCAACATGCTTCCAAACTCATGTGGGAGACAAAAACCAACAGAAAATTTAATCTGAGGCAATCAATTTCAATATCTATATAAGTAAAAACATCTATATAAAACATCTCTATAAGTAAAACATCAATTTCAATATCTATATAAGTAAAAACATATCAGTTGTGAAAGACAAACTCTGTGTCAGTTTTGTAAGCCTTTGGAAATGAGGGCTATACAGTTTTGCACAAAATGTAAAGGTGATTGCTAGCTCAGGGGAATAGAGAGAGCGTGTTGGAGATAGGAAGAAGATAAAAAACTAGAAATGCCACAGTAATTAGTTATGGCTGGGGCATATAGGTTATGATAAGTAGAGTCATGGCATTCAATGCCATCTTCTTCATAAAAACTGGATATTATGCTAAAGATGAGAAGATGCTGAAAGACTTTAAAAACAGGCAGGAAGACCTGAAGTATTAATTATGTATTTTTGAATTATCACTGTGAATTCTGAATGAGTGCAGACACTGATTAGAGACTAGCTTGGCTGTAGTCTGGGAGACTTAGTAACAGTCCATTTTAATTATTTAGACAAGAGACGACCATCAGTCAGTTCAATCTCTCAATCCTGTCCGACTTTTTGTGACCCCATGGACTGCAGCACACCAGGCTTCCCTGTCCTTCACCGTTTCCCAGAGCTTGCACAAACTCATGTCCATTGAGTCAGTGATGCCATCCAACCATCTCATCCTCTGTTGTCCCCTTCTCTACCCACCTTCAATCTTTCCCAGCATCAGGGTCTTTTCAAATGAGTCAGTTCTTCACATTAGGCCTTATAGAGATGACCATAAGCTTAATTTAAGGAATGGAAAATTCAGATAAAAGTAGTTGATTTCATCACATATTAATGCATGTATGTGGAATCTAGAAAATGTTACAGGTGAACCTATTTACAGGGCAGGAATAGAGAAGAAGATATAAGGAATGGATGTGTGGGCACTGCAGGGGTTTGGATGACTTGGAAGATTGCAATTAACATATATACGCTGTCAAGTGTAAAAGAGATAACCAGTTGGAACCTACTGTATAGTTCAGGGAGCTCAGCTCTCTATTATATGATGACCTAGATGGATGGAGTGTGGGCAGGGTAGAAGAGGGATATCCAAGAGGGAGGAAATAAAGTGTACATGTAGCTGATTCACCTTGCTGTAGGGCAGAAACTAACACAACCTTGCAAAGAAACTATACAACAATTCAAAATAAAATAAAAAAGAAAGTAGATGATTTCAACTTCACACATTGCTGATGGTGTCTCATATAATACAACCACTTTAGAAAATTTTTACAGTATAATATAAAGTTAAATATATATCTATCTTTGATTAATCAATTTTATTCATAGATATTGATCCAATTACATATATATATATGCATATATACATATGGACTTCTATATCTATTTCTCAAAACTTTTATATATATGTGTGCATGTGTGCATGCTAATTTGCTTTAGTGGAGTCTGACTCTTTGCAACCCAATGAACTGTAGCCCATCAAGCTCCTCTATCCATGGGATTTTCCAGGCAAAATTACTGGAAAAGGTTGCCATGCTCTCCTCCAGAGGATCTTCTTGACCCAGGGATTGAATTCTTGTCTCTTATGTGTCCTGTATTGGCAGGCAGGTTCTTTACCACTAGTGCCAACTGGGAAGCCCATATATATGTGTGTGTGTGTGTGTGTATACATATATTTATAAAACACAAGAATATTTATAAGAGCATTCTTAACAAATTTATTCATAGTATCCTCAAACTAAAAACAGTGAGAAAACAAGAAAATGTATCAAGAGAAGGATAAATAGACAAACTGTTGCATAGTCATACAGTGAAATATTACTCAGCAATGAAAGGATGATACTGACATATGTAACTTGGATGAAATTCACATACTTTATGTAGACAGGAGAACAGATATACATGCACATACGTAGAAGAATATTAGAGTATTACTCAATTAATATGAAATATCTCAATTCCTTCAAATGTGACCCCTCATTTACTATAGAACTGTTCCCAATTTAGATATTCAGTTGCTGTAATATTGAAAGTTAATACAGCCAACAAAAAAGAAAAAAGAGTGACTTACACTAGCAAGCACACCCCAAAGGGCAAAATTTAAATATGATGGCTGACATGAAAGTGGCTAATTTGACTTAACACAAATGTGGAGTAATAATGGGATATTAAGCACAGTCACATAAAACAAATTATTAAGACCTGTATTTCAGGTAGCACAGATCTATAAGAATTAGATCATATTATGCTCTTTGATTCTCTAGTTTCTTGTTCTCAACAGAGTTGTTAATTGTAAACGTGATGCTCCCCTAAACCCAACCATGGCGTGCCCTGTCTTTGAAACCTCCTCTTACCTGCATCATAATCTAATTGAATGCATCATCTCATTTATCAGTCCTTTCCTAATACAAGCCTGAAGTTGCTAATTTTAAGAATACTGAAAAGTAAACTTCAGTCTCCTCCTTGGAGAAAATCTCTACAAGACAGTTTCCCCAGCATGATCCTTGGTCCTCTTCTCTGTATAGCAGTTCCCTTTCTGCACTTCACTGTATTAACTGTCTCTTCTCAACATTTTTCTTTTAAGATTCTTTATTAGAGTTTTTTTTTCATGTCTGCATGTGGAATTTGAAACCACTAGCTTACACCTTTATTAAAATGTCACAATATGGACAGCTTTGTAATGAGTGCCATGGGGGAACACAATTAGATTTCAGAATTTATAGGGAAGATTGACAAAGATTAAGTACAGATTTGTACTGAGAATTGTTCGCTGTTCAAATTCTTGGATATATAAAGATATTTAGATATATTAATATAGGACAGAAGTCATCAGATTAGAAGTCATTGTTTGGGCGATCTTCTGTTTAACAAGACAGGATTGATAGTGGATGAATGGCTTGCTAGGGTCAAAGTGAAAATTGTTTAGTCTTTCTGGGGTTGAGATACAAAAATGAATCTTGAATTTGATACATGCTCTTTCTGATATGTAAGTAGAATATTTAATTTAAGCCCCTGCTTCTTCAGTATAAAATACAAATAAAATTTGTCATAAATAGTTGAGAATATGGGAAAGATAATATATGTACAATACTTAATAAAGTGTCTGGCCTATAAAAAAAAACATGCAGTGGCAACATTTTTATTAATAATAAGTGTCTTTTGCTCTGTGTCTTAAATTGTCTTATATTAAATTCACCAGATACTTGATGAATCAAAGTTTTTAAAAAATTTGGAGACAAACCATCCATGGTACTTCTATACTTTAATTCTAATCTGTATTATGAAGTTGTAGTGGCTCAAAGTTAATTTCCTTATATTTGGTCTCTGACTTTTGTAAACAAATGTATATGTCAATGCCAGTCGAGACTTCCCTAAGATTAATCCTATTCCTGTTCAAAACCTTCAATGACTCTTTCTTTTTTACAGTAAAATACACTTCTTCCGTTTTGCATTCATGATTTTCTGTTGAATTTATTGTCTAAAATAAATGTCCCTATTTTATTTCTAAGGCTCCTCCTATTTAATACATATACTTTCTGCAAGCTATGCCCCATAATTTCTTGCATCTATTCCTTTACTTATTAAGTTCCCTTTATGCAGAATTCTTTTCTTTTTCCATACAAGTTAAAATCATATATATATTGAAGCCTTTCAAATTATTATCTTGTTGGTCTCAATGATCTTCCATGATCTGTAATACTGTAGTAAATCTCTCCCTAATCTGAGTATGTAATATGTAATTCCATAATATGCAATTTGCATTTTCAAACATGTAGATAATTCTAAATTTATATTTTGTGTTAAGCCATCAATTATGCCAAGTTCCTTGAGAATGGCAACTATCATTGATCTCTTTTTTGATTTCCTCAACTGAACCTAGATCACTTATGGATCTCAGTAACAGAATGTCAGAATATTTTTTCTGCCTCCAAGTGCTGACATCTTTCTAATATAATGTCATCTGCCTTCACAAATCTAGGGCTTGCCATTCTACAGGATAATTGACTCAAAAATTAGAGCTGCAGGTTTCCACCATTTCTGGCATTTTTAAAATGGGATTCAGATAATCTTTCCTTAGAATATCATTTGTGGATATAGGATATCTCCGGTATTATACCTATAAACACAAATTTAAAAAAAAGCAAAAACTGAAGGTGAGAATCTGCAAATGTACTTGTCAAATGCTGCAAGGTTTGTTCTGTAAATGATTTGTGTTGCCCTCAGATCAAATATTGTCAGTACCTTTTGATCATACTCATCCAAGGGCAGGTTTTGCAGTATAACAGTTTTCTCACATATCAGTCTTGCCATCACAGGAGTACAGCGGCTCACTATAAAAGCTGAACTGCTGGATTATGTCTATTCTGCTGCTGCTGCTGCTGCTGCTGCTAAGTCACTTCAGTAGTGACCCCATAGATGGAAGCCCACAAGACTGCCCCGTCCTTGGGATTCTCCAGGCAAGCACACTGGAGTGGGTGGCCATTTCTTTCTCCAATGTCTACTCTAAATAGTACTAATTGAATGATGAAAAGACTGCCAAGAGGTGTGACACTTAAAGGGAATTATTTTGTGGACTTTGCGAATGGTTGGCCTGTAATGAAGTAGTCTGTAATCTATGATAAAAGTTTAATTAACATCTTCATTCATTGATGTGACTTTTACTGGTTGAAATGCACATCTGTAAAGTATAGCTTTGTGATACTAGTTTAACAAGAATTTTTTTAAGACAAGACCATTTTAAATGTTTTTTCCTTTGCATCTATTCCTGTTGATGGATAAACAATATCATGGTACATCCCTAAGAAGTGGAAAACGTCAAGACAAACTACAAAGGCTTGATGTGGGAATATTTGATTGCCAGTGAAGGTTTCACAGCACTGTGATTTTTGGACAAGTTAATTAGTCTTTTAAAATTTTGTTTTCATAAACTGTAATATCATAAAAATAAAATATCTACCTGTATTACTTTCCATAAATGTAGGTAAGATTAATTGAAATAACAGATGTGAGTATGTTTTTAGTTTGTGAACTATAAGTTGAGGTAAATACACTGTGAATATGCTAATTAAATTTGTAACTTAATGAAAACCTGGGTGTGTGTGTGTTGTCTCTGACTCTCTGAAAGCCCACGGACTGTAGCCCACCAGGCTCCTCTCTTCATGGAATTTCCCAGGCAAGAATATTGATAGGTGGCCATGCCTTCCTTAGAGGATCTTCACAACCCAGGTATCAGATCCCTGTCTTTTGGGTCTCCTGCACTGGCAAGCAGAAATAGTAGAACATTTCAGACAATACTCAGTAGTTATAAAAACAGGTAAGTATATTGGGTTTATTTTTAAGTCATTCTCACGAATACTATGACTCAAGAATGGATTGAATTTTCAGTGACTGAATAAAGCAATATAAGATAGCAGATATCAAAAAGAATTCATGTATTATGATAGATCAAATAAACACATGTGGAAAAAAAAAAACTTTAGACTTCAAATCAAATGAAAAGGTTTGAGGGCATGGCTCATTCTGAGTCATGATAAACCAAAGAAGACATCAGAAGTCAGTGTTATCTTGAGATAGCCATTAAACAGTTTGTACAACATATATTTGCTACTCCCCCCTAAATGAGAGAATCTTATAAATAAGGAACAGAGTGTTTGCTATGACCAGTGCGTACTCTTGGCAGAACTCCATTAGCCATTGCCCTGCTTCATTCTGTACTCCAAAACCAATTTGCCTGTTACTCCTGATATTTCTTGACTTCTTACTTTTGCATTCCAGTCGACTACAATGAAAAAGACAACTTTTTTGGGGTAAGTTTGAGAAGGAAGAATTCTAGTAGGATCAGTTCTAGAAAGAATTCTACTAGCATCAGTTCTAGTAGGAAGTCAAGAAATAAATGGAGTAACAGGCAAATTTGGCCTTGGAGTACAGACTGAAGCAGGGCAAAGGCTAATAGAGTTTTGCCAAGAGAACACACTGGTCATAGCAAACATCCTCTTCCAACAACACAAGAGAAGACTCTACACATGGACATCACCAGATGGTCAATGTGGAAATCAGATTGATATATTCTTTGCAGCCAAAGATGGAGAAACTCTATACAGTCAGCAAAAACAAGACCAGGAGCCGATTGTGACTCAGATCACGAACTCATTAACAAATTCAGACGTAAAGAAAGTAGAGAAAACCACAACATTAAGGTATCAGATCAGTTCAGTTCAGTTCTCACTCAGTCGTGTCTGACCCTTTGTGACCCCATGAACCTCAGAACTCCAGGCTTCCCTGTCCAACACCAACTGCCGGAGTCTACCCAAAGCCATGCCTATTGTGTAGGTGTTGCCATCCAACCATCTCATCCTCTGTCATCCCCTTCTCCTCCTGCCCTCAATATTTCCCAGCATCAGTGTCTTTTCAAATGAGTCGGCTCTTCACATCAGGTGGCCAAAATGTTGGAGTTTCAGCTTCAACATCAGTCCTTCCAATGAAAACCCACTGATCTGCAATAGGATGGACTGGTTGGATCTCCTTGCAGTCCAAGGGACTTCTCCAACACCACAGTTCAAAAGCATCAATTCTTTGGCACTCAGCTTTCTTTATAGTCCAACTCTCACAACCATACATGACTACTGGAAAAACCATAGCCTTTACTAGACAGATCTTTGTGGACAAAGTAATGTCTCTGCTTTTTAATATGCTGTATAGGTTGGATTTGATTCAGGTCATACCTGAATGATCTAGTGGTTTTCCCTACTTTCTTCAATTTCAGTCTGAATTTGGCAATAAGGAGTTCATGATCTGAGCCACAGTCAGCTCCTGGTCTTGTTTTTGCTGACTGTATAGAGCTTCTCCATCTTTGGCTGCAAAGAATACAATCAAGCTGATTTCTGTGTTGACCATCTGGTGATGTCCACGTGTAGCGTCTTCTCTTGTGTTGTTGGAAGAGGGTGTTTGCTATGACCAGTGCGTTCTCTTGACAAAACTCTATTAGCCTTTGCCCTGCTTCATTCCGTGCTCCAAGGCCAAATTTGCCTGTTACTCCAGGTGTTTCTTGACTTCCTACTTTTGCATTCCAATCCCCTATAATGAAAAGGACATCCTTTTTGGGTGTTAGTTCTAAAAGGGAGATCAATCCTGGGTTTTCATTGGAACGACTGATGCTAAAGCTGAAACTGCAATACTTTGGCCACCTCATGCGACGAGTTGACTCACTGGAAAAGACTCTGATGCTGGGAAAGGTTGGGGGCGGGAGGAGAAGGGGACGATCGAGAATGAGATGGCTGGATGGCATCACCAACTCTGTGGACATGAGTTTGAGTGAACTCCGGGAGTTGGTGATGGACAGGGAGGCCTGGCGTGCTGTGATTCACGGGGTCGCGGAGAGTCGGACATGACTGAGCGACTAAAGTGAACTGAACTGAACTGAGGTTGGTCATAACTTTCCTTCCAATGAGTAAGAGTCTTTTAATTTTATGGCTGCAATCACCATGGGCAATGATTATGGAGCCCCCAAAAATAAAATCAGTCACAGTCACTGTTTCCACTATTTCCCGTCTATTTGCCGTCAAGTGATGGGACTGGATGCCATGATCTTAGTGTTCTGAATGTTGAGCTTTAAGCCAACTTTTTCACTCTCCTCTTTCACTTTCATCAAGAGGCTTTTTAGTTCCTCTTCACTTACTGCCATAAGGGTGGTGTCGTCTGCATATCTGAGGTTATTGATATTTCTCCTGGCAATCTTGATTCCAGCTTGTTATTCCTCCAGTCCAGCATTTCTCACGATGTACTCTGCGTATAAGTTAAATAATCAGGGTGACAATATACAGCCTTGACTCCTTTTCCTATTTGGAACCACTCTGTTTTTCCATGACCAGTTCTAACTGTTGCTTCCTAACCTGTGTACAGGTTTCTTAAGAGGCAGGTCAGGTGTCTGGTATTCCCATCTGTTTTAGAATTTTCTGCAGTTTATTGTGATCTACACAGTCAAAGGCTTTGGCATAGTCAATAAAGCAGAAATAGATGTTTTCCTGGAACTCTTTTGCTTTTTTGATGATCCAGTGGATCTTGGCAATTTATCTCTGGTTCCTCTGCCTTTACTAAAACCAGCTTGAACACCTGAAAGTTCATGGTTCACATATTGCTAGAACCTGGCTTGGAGAATTTTGAGTATTACTTTACCAGCGTGTGAGATGAGTGCAATTGTGCGGTAGTTTGAGCATTCTTTGGCATTGCCTTTCTTTGGGATTGGAACGAAAACTGACCTTTTCCACTCCTGTGGCCATTGCTGAGTTTTCCAAATTTGCTGACATATTGAGTCCAGCACTTTCAGCATCATCTTTTAGGATTTGAACTAGCTCAACTGGAATTCCATCACCTCCACTAGCTTTGTTCGTAGTGATGCTTCCTAAGGCCCACTTGACTTCACATTCCAGGAGGTCTGGCTCTAGGTGAGTGTGAGTGTTCACACCATCATGATTGTCTAGGTTGTGAAGAGCTTTTTTGTACAGTTTTTCTGTGTATTCTTGCCACCTCTTCTTAATATCTTATGCTTCTGTTAGGTCCATACCATTTCTGTCCTTTATTGTGCCCATCTTTGCATGATAATTTCGCTTGGCATCTCGAATTTTCTTGAAAAGATCTCTAGTCTTTCCCATTCTATTGTTTTCCTCTATTTCTTTGCATTGTTCACTGAGGAAGGCTGTCTTATCTCTCCTTGCTATTCTTTGGAACTCTGCATTCAGATGCTTACATCTTTCCTTTTCTCCTTTACTTTTCACTTCCCTTCTTTTCTCAGCTATTTGTAAGACCTCCTCAGACAGCCATTTTTCTTTCTTGCGTTTCTTTTCTTGGGGATGGTTTTGATTCCTGTCTCCTGTACAATGTCATGAACCTCTGTCCACAGTTCATCAGTCAATCTGTCTATCAGATCTCGTCCCTTAAATCTATTTTTCACTTCCACTGTATAATCATAAGGGATTAGATTTAGATCATATCTGAATGGTCTAGTGGTTTTCCCTGCTTTCTTCAATTTCAGTCTGAATTTGGCAATGAGGAGTTAATGATCTGAGCCATACTCATCTCCCGGTCTCATTTTTGCTGACTGTATAGAGTCTCCATCTTTGGCTGCAAAGAATATAATCAGTCTGATTTCGGTGTTGACTATCTGGTGATGTCTATGTGTAGAGTCTTCTCTTGTGTTGTTGGAAGAGGGTGTTTGCTATGACCAGTGTGTTCTCTTGGCAGAACTCTATTAGCCTTTGCCTTGCTTCATTCTGTACACCAAAGCCAAATTTGCCTGTTAGTCCAGGTATTTCTTGACTTCTTACTTTTGCATTCCAGTCCCCTATAATGAAAAGGACCACAAAATCTTTCTGGGGGTTTAGTTCTAGAAAGTCTTGTAGGTCTTCATAGAACCACTCAACTTCAGCTTCTTCAGCGTTACTGGTCGGGGCATAGACTTGGATTACCATGATATTGAGTGATTTGCCTTGATAAAGAACAGAGATCATTCTGCCGTTTTTGAGACTGCATACAAGTACTGCATTTCGGACTCTTTTATTGACTATGATGGCTACTCTATTTCTTCTAAGTGATTCTTGCCCACAGTAGTAGATATAATGGTCATCTGAATTTAATTAATCCATTGCAATCCATCTTAGTTCGCTGATTACTAGATTGTCGATGTTAACACTTGCCATCTCCTGTTTGACCACTTCCAATTTGCCTTGATTCATGGACCTAACATTCCAGGTTCCTATGCATTATTGCTCTTTACAGCATCAGACCTTGCTTCTATCACCAGTCTCATCCACAGCTGGGTGTTGTTTTTGCTGCTGCTCTAGTCCTTCATTTTTTCTGGAGTTCAGATTAAGGTCATTCAGGTATGACCTAAATCAAATCCCTTATGATTTTACAGTGGAATTGAGAAATAAATTCATGGGATTTGATCTGCTAAAGACAGTGCCTGAAGAACTATGGACAGAGGTTCCTGACATTTCATAGGAGGCAGGGATCAAGACCATCCCCAAGAAAAAGAAATGCCAAAAGGCAAAATGGTTGTCTGAGCAAGCCTTACATATACCTTTGAAGAGAAGTGAAAGGAAAAGGAGAAAAGAAAAGCTATACCCATTTGAATGCAGAGTTTCAAAAAATAGCAAGGAGGGATAAGAAAGCCTTCCTCAGCGATCAGTGCAAAGAAATAGAGGAAAACAATAAAATGGGAAAGACTAGAGATTTTTTTCAAGAAAATTAGAGATACCAAGCGAAGTTATCATGCAAAGATGGGCACAATAAAGGACAGAAATGTTATGGACCTAACAGAAGCATAAGATATTAAGAAGAGGTGGCAAGAATACACAGAAGAGCTATACCATAAGATCTTCATGACCCAGTTAATCATGATAGTGTGATCACTCAACTAGAGCCAGACATCCTGGAGTGTGAAGTCAAGTGGGCCTTGGGAAGCATCACTATGAACAAAGCTAGTGGAGGTGAAGGAATTCCAGTTGAGCTAGTTCAAATCCTAAAAGGTGATGCTGTGAAAGTGCTGGACTTAATATGCCAGCAAATTTGGAAAACTCAGTATTGGCCACAGGACGGGAAAAGGTCAGTTTTCGTTCCAATCCCAAAAAAGGCAATGCCAAAGAATGCTCAAACTACCACACAATTGCACTCATCTCCCACACTAACAAAGTAATGCTCAAAATTCTCCAAGCCAGGCTTCAGCAGTATGTGAGCCGTGAACTTCCAGATGTTCAAGCTGGTTTTAGAAAAGCCAGAGGAAGCAGAGATCAAATTGCCAACATCTACTGGATCATCGATAAAAGAAGGGAGTTCCAAAAAATATCTATTTCTACTTTATTGACTATGCTAAAGCCTTTGACTGTGTGGATCACAACAAACTGTGCATAATTCTTCAAGAGATGAGAATATCAGACCACCTTACCTGCCTTCTGAGAAATCTGTATGCAGGTCAGGAAGCAACAGTTAGAACTGTGCTTGAAACAGCAGGGAATAAAGATTGCCAGAAGAAATATCAATAACTTCAGATATGCAGATGATACCACACTTATGGCAGAAAGAGAAGAAGAACTAAAAAACTTCTTGATGAAAGTGAAAGAGGTGAGTGAAAAAGTTGGCTTAAAGCTCAACATTCAGGAAACTAAGATCATGGAACTATCGTGGAACTGTGGTGTTGGAGAAGATTCTTGAGAGTCCTTTGGACAGCAAGGAGATCCAACCAGTCCTTCCTAAAGGAAATCAGTCCTGAATATTGATTGGAAGGAGTGATGTTGAATCTGAAACTCGAATACTTTGGCCACCTGATATGAATGACTGTTTCATTTGAAAAGACCCAGATGCTGGGATCAATTGAAGGCAGCAGGAGAAGGGGACGACAGAGGATGAGATTGTTGGATGGCATTACTGATTCAATGGATATGAGTTTGAGTAAACTCCAGGAGTTGGTACTGGACAGGGAGGCCTGGCATGCCATAGTCCATGGGGTCACAGTGTCAGACATGACTGAGCGACCGAACTGAACTGATAAATAAAGAAGAAGAAAAAATGTCAAGATCTATTCTGTTAAAGCCGTGGGATGGAAACTAGCTGAAATTGATGAAGAGAGTGAAGATCAAGCTTGAATTAGTCACAGAGCTCCCACAAATCAAATTTTGCAAAATTTTGAAATAAAAAATATTCCTGAAAGTTTAGTTTCTGCAGCAGCCTTTGGTCAAATAACAGCAAGAAAACAACCACCCAAAGAAAGATGCAAAGCAAAAAAACAAAAAACAGTGAATTCCATGTTAATTGTATGTTTCTTGATCCAGTTAAGAACAGGTTCAAACCAGAACCAAATTTTGATTTTCCATGTTTCAGTTTTATCTTTAGTTTCAGATCATTTGCAAATATATTATACATAGGTAGGGACTGAATGAAATCTGATAATACAGGATGATTGTAAAACAACAAGCATTTTAATATCAGTTATACTCCACACTGTTCCAGAAAGACTCTAAATAACTCTGATACTAACCTGGCATCAATCACAATAGTAAACCTGCTTCTGGCATCTATTCCTCGTCGCCATTCCTGGTGTGTATTAAGGATTAAGATCCAATATTTTTAGAATATTTTAGAGATGGATTAACTCTCATCAGCATAAGTGGATTTGTCCCCGAGTTGCTATGCACAAGGCAGATAATAGAATGAGAACAAGCAAGAACTGTGCAGAAAGTGACCTGGGCTGATCTGAGGCACGTGTATTGTGCGCTTTAGGAAAACGACTTTTCCTCTCTAAGCCTCAGTTTTCACCAGTATCAAAGTGAGAGATTCAAATGTCTCTCAGAAGTTACTTATGCGTACAAAATGAAATATTCTTTATTTTTGTAAAGGACTTAGCCTCACGCCTGGTACACAGAAAATGTAGAATATATGATGATTAAATATCCATCCCCAGAGTCCAGGATAAACTCATGTTTTCCCGAAGCAGTCTTAGATGATAGCATGAATTTCATGATAGTAGCCAATCCCTTTTAATATCGAGAGGAACTGTAGTGTTATGGGGCTGAGAAGTCATATTTAGACTGTAAATTAGGTTACAAACACTTTGCAGGCAGGGACTAAGTCGTATATGATTTCTTCATCCCCAGTGCCTAGCAAAGTGCCCAGTAAACAGTAGACGCAATAAAATTTTGATGAATGCAGCTATTAAAAGGGAAAAGGCAGAGCCAACAAACACTTTCTGCCCATCAACTGTGGCAAGTGGGAATAGACCAGTTTAGATAATTTTAGTTGTTGAATGAGAAGTGAGTCTGAAGGGCTTGACACAGCCGACTTTGAATTGAACTGTGATACTCTTCTGTCCACCAGGGACTGAAACAATCATGCTAGGCTAGCAAGTTCTCAGAACACTTCTACCCAAAGTAGCTGTTATGTATTATGATCTAATTGCTATTGTTTTTTCTGCGAGGATCTTTTCCACTAAACTTTGCGATGATACATTCTATTAAAATTATAGGGATTGGGAGTGGGAGGAGACGGGGACGACAGAGAATGAGATGGCTGGATGGACATGTGTTTGAGTGAGCTCCGGGAGTTGGTGATGGACAGGGAGGCCTGGCGTGCTGTGATTCATGGGGTCGCAAAGAGTCGGACACGACTGAGCGACTGAACTGAACTGAACTGATATATATATACACATACTCCTTCCTTAATGTACACAGAAGGAAAAGAGTCATTTCACATGTTACTAACACAAATGCATAGTTTTTCATTACTCATGAGGGAGAATCATTAACATATGAAGTTGTCTAAATGGATAAATAGATTAAATGTTTAAAAAATTGTTCTATGGGAATAAAATGAAATTGGAATTGTAAAACTCAAATATTTTCATCAGTATTGGGGGGATTATAAAGAAACTAAAATGAATCTGATCCAAGTACTGTGCTACAGGTAACTGTTTTCACCTAAGGGATATATTGACTCAAAATTTGTAAGGTCAAAACTGTTTTTATAATAGTACTAAGATATTATTTCCCTTTATCAGGGTGCTGACATTTACACTGACGGTGTCAAAGTAATGATGGTTAAAGCTACTGACGCCTTATCACAAGACAGTACACTTTCAGAATGTCACAGTGAAGTAGTACTGAAACTATTAATTTGGTGAATTCTGGATCCTGAGCATATGTCTTTTTCTTTTTTAATATGGATGTGACAAAATGTATCAATACAAAATGCATTTCTTCCAAGTATTGAAATATGGTAGCTATTATTATTTTAAAATAAATTTCTGCATTCACTATCTTCACACTTCACTGAGAATATTGCATCAACATTGATTAGAAATGTTGATCTGCAGTTATCTTCATTCTGTATGTTTCAGGTTTTGTTTTCAAGGTATTACTTATGTTCCTTTACAGAAGTAGTTTCGTATATCTTGGATTAAGTGATGCTGTCGTTTTAGTCTTAGATACATACATTTGATTTTAGAGTTTTTGTATTTCATGTTATCATGTTATATGTACTCAATATATGAGCATAAATGATATGGAATAATTTATTGTTAACACACTAAATCTTCTTTCTCATCCCTTCCACAGCCTAAGTTATAGCCTCTAGAAGGGAAATAATTGATACTTTTAAATTTAAATTGTAGGTTGTCCTAAACAGTAAAAAACAGATTAATGTAATAGACTTTTGTCAAATACAAATATAATGCCACATTTAAGTGAGATTTTATGAAATACAGTTCAATTTAAATTCAAGGATCTATTCTCTCTCCCATAGATAACACTACTTAAATTGATGAGTGATGTTTGTTTTTAATGAGAATTTTTTGTCATTTCTTTTTTCTTAAGTACATAATATTTTCCTCTGTTATTAAGATCTTAATTTTAAGCAAATTGATTATGTTATAACAGTGCATTTTTCTATTTTTTTTTCTTATTAGCCAGGTGCATTAGGAAATATTTTGGTTGTGCCTGCATGCTCAGTAATGCCATGGACTATAGCCTGCCAGGCTCCTTTGTCCATAGAATTCTCCTACAAGAATACTGGAGTGGATAGCTATGTCCCAGGGATTGAATTTGCATTATTGGCAGATTCCTTACTGGCTGAGCCACCAGAGAATCTTCAATTTTTGCTTTGAAGATGCTAGATATATTATATCCCAATACATATTTGGAACCTTATTCTAGTGTGTTATTTAAACTAAATTCTATAACATTTCACTTAGTTTGAGTCTTTATTTTCTGAGGCCATTTTGTCTCACTAATGAGGAAAGGCCTTTCTGAATATTATATCTGATACTATGAACTAGAAGATTATGCACTGTGGCTATTAAAGATATGAACTACTTCTGATCTTGTGTGATCCATGGTCTCTTCTCCACTTTCTGGAGGCTTCTTTTCCAGACTGCTATGCACTGAATTGTATCCTCTCAAACTTCCTGTACTGAATTACTAATCCACAATAGAACTAGTTTTGCCTTTAGGGCCTTTTGAGATTAATGTTAATGAGGTCTTAAGGATGGGGCCCTTCACAGAAAATTAGATTAAATATTTACTGAGCATGACCCCACCTATCAGAACAAGATCCAGTTCCCCCCTCAGTTAGTCTCTCGCATAAGGAAGTTTCCATAAGCCTCATATCATTCTCCATAAGAGGGCACAGAATGAAAATCAAAATCGAAGAAAACTAACCAATCTGATCACATGGAACACAGCCTTGTCTAACTCAATGGAACTATGAGCCATGCCTTGTAGGGCCACTCAAGACTGATGGGTCATGGTGAAGAATTCTGAGAAAACATGGTCCATTGGAGAAGGGAATGGCAATCCACTTCAGTATTCTTGCCTTGAGAATCTCATGAACAGGATGAAAAGGCAAAAAGATAGGAAACTGAAAGATGAACTCCCCAGGTTGGTAGGTGCCCAATATGCTACTGGAGATCAGTGGAGAAATAACTCCAGAAAGAATGAAGAGACAGAGCCAAAGTAAAAACAACACCCAGTTGTGGATGTGATTGGTGATGGAAGTAAAGTCCAATGCTGTAAAGAGAAATATTGCATAGGAACCTGGAATGTTAGGTCCATGAATCAAGGCAAATTGGAAGTGGTCAAACAGGAGATGGCAAGAGTGAACATCGACATTCTAGGAATCAGCAAACTAAAATGGAGTGGAATGGGTGAATTTAACTCAGATGACTAGTATATTTACTACTGTGGGCAAGAATCCCTTAGAAGAAATGGAGTAGCCATCATAGTCAATAAAAGAGTCTGAAATGCAGTACTTGGATGTAATCTCAAAAGTGACAGAATTATCTCTGTTCATTTCCAAGGCAAACGATTCAAAATCACAGTAATCCAAGTCTATGCCCCGAAAAGTAATGCTGAGGAAGCTGAAGTTGAAAGGCTCTCTGAAGACCTACAAGACCTTCTAGAACTAACACCAAAAAAAGATGTTCTTTTCGTTTTAGGGGACTGGAATGCAAAAGTCATGAAATACGTGAAATAACAGGAAAACTTGACCTTGGAGTACAAAATGAAGCAGGGCAAAGGCTAATAGAGTTTTGCCAAGGGAACATGATAGTCATGGCAAACACCCTCTTCCAACAACACAAGAGAAGACTCTACACATGGACATCACCAGATGGTCAATATGGAAATCAGATTGATTATATTCTTTGCAACCAAAGATGGGGAAGCTCTAAAGAGTCAGCAAAAACAAGGCTGAGAGCTGACTGAGACTCAGATCATGAACTCCTTATCGCCAAATTCAGACTTAAATTGAAGAAAGCAGGAAAACCATTAGATCATTCAGGTATGACCTAAATCAAATCCCTGATGATTATACAGTAGAAGTAACAAATAAATTCAAGGGATTAGATCTGATAGAGTGCCTGAAGAACTATGGACAGAGATTCATGACATTGTACAGGAGGCAGTGATCAAGATCATATCCAAGAAAAAGAAATGCCAAAAGGCAAAATGGTTGTCTAAGGAGGATTTACAAATAGCAATGAAAAGAAGAGAAGTGAAAGGCAAAGGAGAACAGGAAAGATATACCCACTTGAATGCAGAGTTCCAAAGAATAGCAAGGAGAGATAAGAAACCCTTCTCAGCGATCAATGCAAAGAAATAGAAGGAAACAATAGAATGGGAAAGACTAGAGATCTTTTCAAGAAAATTAGAGATACCAAGGAAATTTTCATACAAAGATGGGCACAATAAAGGACAGAAGTGGTATGGACCTAAGAGAAGCAGAAGATATTAAGAAGAGGTGGCAAGGCTACACAGAAGAACTATCCAAAAAAGATCTTCACGACCCAGATAATCATGATGGTGTGATCACTCACATAGAATGTGAAGCATCCTGGAATGTGAAGTCAAGTGAGCCTTAGGAAGCATCACTAAGAACAAAGCTAGTGGAGGTGATGGAATTTCAGTTGAGCTAGTTCAACTCCTAAAAGATGATGCAGTGAAAGTGCTGTACTCAATATGCCAGCAAATTTGGAAAAATCAGCAGTGGCCACAGGACTGGAAAAGGTGAGTTTTCATTCCAATCCCAAAGAAAGTAATGCCAAAGAATGCTCAGACTACCACGTAACTGCACACATCTGCCATGCTACCAAAGTAATGCTCAAAATTCTCCAAGCCAGGTTTCAGCAGTATGGGAACCAAGAACTTCCAGATGTTCAAGCTGGACTTAGAAAAGGCAGAGAAACCAGTGATCACAAGTCACAGTGCCAAATTCATTGGATTATTAAAAAAGGAAGAGAGCTCCAGAGGAATATCTATTTCTTCTTTATTGACTTTGCCAAAGCCTTTGACTGTATGGATCACAGCAAACTGTGGAAGATTCCTCAAGAAATGGGAAAGCAGACCACCTGCCCTACCTCCTGAGAAATCTGTATGCACCTCAAGAAGCAACAGTTAGACCTGGATATGGAACAACACACTGGTTCCATATCGGGAAATGAGTATGTCAAGGTTGTATATTGCCCCCCTGCCTATTTAACTTACAGGCAGAGTATGTCATGAGAAATGCTGGACTGGATGAAGCACAAGGTGGAATCAAAATTGCTGGGAGAGATATCAATAACCTCAGATATGCAGATGCCACTACCCTTATGGCTGAAAGCTAAGAGAACTAAAGAGCCTCTTGATGAAATTAAAAGAGGAGAGTGAAAAAGTTGGCTTAAAACTCCACATTCAGAAAACTTAAGATCATGGCAGTTAGTCCCATCACTTCGTGGTAAATAGATCATGAGGACACAATGGAAACAGTGACAGATTTTTATTTTATTGGGCTCCAAAATCACTGCAGATGGTGACTGCAGCCATGACATTAAGACACATGCTCCTTGGAAGCAAAGTTATGACCAACCGAGACAGAACGTTAAAAAGCAGAGACTTTACTTTTCCAACAAAAGTCCTTCTAGTCAGAGCTGTGGGTTTTCCAGTAGTCATGTATGGATGTGAGAATCGGACTACAAAGAATACTGAGTCCCAAAGAACTGATGCTTTTGAACTGTGGTGTTGGAGAAGACTCTTGAGATCCCTTGGACTGCAAGGAGATCCATCCAGTCAATCCTAAAGGAAATCAGTCCAAAATATTCATTGGAAGGACTGATGCTGAAGCTGAAACTCCAATAATTTCACCACCTGACATGAAGAACTGACTTATTTGAAAAGTCCCTGATGCTGGGAAAAATTGAAGGTGGGAGGAGAAGGGGATGACAGAGGACAAGATGGTTGGATGGCATCACTGACTCAATGGACATGAGGTTGAGTAAACTCGGGGAGTTGGTGATGGACAGGAAGGCCTGGTGTGCTGCAGTCCATGTTGTCACAAAGATTCGGACATGACTGAACGACTGAACTGAACTGAACTGAAAGGGTGGTGCTCTGATTCAATATGATTTTGATCTTATAGAAGAAGAGGAAACACAACGGATACATTTGAGTGGAGAAAAGGCTACATGTGGGTAAAGTGAGAAAAGAGCATCTTCAAACCAAGCAGAGAGCTCTGTAGGGAAACCAAAGCTACTGACATTTTGATATTGGACTTCTCGTTTCTGTTGTTGTTCACTCAAGGTTGTCCAAGTCTTTGCGACCCTATGAACTGCAGCATGCCAGGCTTCCCTGTCATTTACCATCTCCCAGAGTTTGCTCAAACTCAAGTCTATTGAGTTGATGATGCTGTCCAAGTAGCTCATCCTCTGTAGCCCCCTTTTCCTCCTGCCCTCAATCTTTCCTGGCCTCAGAGTCCTTTCCAATGAGTCAGCTGTTTCCATCAGGTGGCCAAAGTATTGGAAGTTCAGCTTCGGCATCAGTCCTTCCATGAATATACAGGGTTGATTTCCTTTAGGATGGACTGGTTTGATCCCCTTGCTATCAAGGGACTCTCAAGAGTCTTCTCCAGCACCACAGTTCAAAATCATCAATTCTTCAGTGCTCAACCTTCTTTATTAGTCCAACCATCACATCCATACTTGACTCCGGGAAAAATTATAACTTTGACTATACAAACCTTTGTTGGCAAAGTGATGTCTCTATCTTCTAGAACTGTGATAAAATAAATCCTCTTTTCTAAGCCATCCGTTCTGTATCATTTTGCATGGCAACCCTAGAACACTAATACATTGGCCTTGGACAGTTTCCACTACTGGGGGACCCCCTGAAGATCTCTGATTTTCTCTCTTTGCAGCTCTCTTCTCTCAAATACTTTACTCTGCAACTCTCAGTGTCTTAAGCTCTAGGGACTTACAGCTCTGTTCTTTGAGAGAAAGACTCAATGATGCACACATGTCAAGTTACTTTAATTCAATCGATAAATCAAATGCATTCCCAAGCTTAATTTAAAAAGAATTCTCAGAAATAAGCAAAGTTAAAGTGCATCCATAGAAAAACTAAATAGTAATTTAAAAATATGTTGAGAGGGTAGTGAAAGATTGAAGCTGTTCAAATCCTACACCTCAAAGTTCTATGGGGTCCTCTACTGATGTTTGTCATCATTAAAGATTTCCAAGCTCAAATTTTATATTTCCATCATATAATATTATGCATGTTTTAACCATTAATTTTATAGCAGTTTTCCTGAATAAAAATCCATTTTTAGCTCAGCCTTTCACAGATCAGCTTCTCTGATTTTGCCTTTCATCATTTACCACTGCTATCAGCTATTGATTTGACAGACTTTTGAAGGATCTTGAACTTCCAGATGCTCAAACTTGTTTTAGAAAAGGTAGAAGAACCAGAGATCAAAATTGCCAACATCCTCTGGATCATGGAAAAAGCAAGAGAATTCCAGAAAAACATCTATATCTGCTTTATTGACTATGCCAAAGTCTTTGACTGTGTGGATCACAAGAAACTGTGGAAATTTCTGAAAGAGATGGGACTACAAGTCCAACTGACCTCCCTCTTGAGAAACCTATATGCAGGTCAGGAAGCAGCAGTTCGAACTAGACATGGAAAAACAGACTGGTTCCAAATAGGAAACGGAGTACATCAAGGCTGTACATTGTCACCCTGCTTATTTAACTCATATGCAGAGTACATCATGAGAAATGTTGGGCTGGAAGAAGCACAAGCTGGAATCAAGATTCTGGGAGAAATATCAATAACCTCAGATATGCAGATAACACCACCCTTATGGCAGAAAGTGAAGAGGAACTCAAAAGCCTCTTGATGAAAGTGAAAGAGGAGAGTGGAAAAAGTTGGCTTAAAGCTCAACATTCAGAAAACAAAGATCATGGCATCCAGTCTTAACACTTCATGGCAAATAGATGGGGAAACAGTGAAAACAGTTGCTGACTTTATTTTTGGGGCTCCAAAATCACTGCAGATGCTGATTGCACCCATGAAATTAAAAGAGGCTTACTCCTTGGAAGGAAAGTTATGACCAACCTAGATAGCATATTAAAAAGCAGAGACATTACTTTGCCAACCAAGGTCCATCTAGTCAAGGCTATGGTTTTTCCAATGGTCATGTATGGATGTGAGAGTTGGACTGTGAAGAAAGCTGAGGTTCAAAGAATTGATGCTTTTGAACTGTGGTGTTGGAGAAGACTCTTGAGAGTCCCTTGGACTGCAAGGAGATCCAACCAGTCCATCCTAAAATAGATCAATTCTGGGTGTTCATTGGAAGGATTGATGTTGAAGCTGAAACTCCAATACTTTGGCCACCTCATGTGAAGAGTTGACTCATTGGAAAAGACCCTGATGCTGGGAGGGATTGGGGGCAGGAGGAGAAGGGGACGACAGAGAATGAGATGGCTGGGTGGCATCACCAACTTGATGGACATGAGTTTGGGTAAACTCCAGGAGTTGGTGATGGACAGGGAGGCCTGGTGTGCTGTGATTCATGGGGTCACAAAGAGTCAGACACGACTGAGTGACTGAACTGAACTGAACCGAACTGATGGTCTACAATTACATGTGAATATTTAATTCAGATTTTCCTATCTCCTCCCAATACTTTATATTAATTGAATATTGCTGTTGGCTAAATCTGCTGCTGCTGCTGCTACTGCTAAGTCGCTTCAGTCGTGTCCGACTCTGTGTGATCCCATAGATGGAAGCCCACCAGGCTCCCCCTTCCCTGGATTTCTCCAGGCAAGAACACTGGAGTGGGTTGCCATTTCCTTCTCCAATGTGTGAAAGTGAAAAGTGAAAGTGAAGTCACTCAGTCGTGTCCGACCCTTAGCGACCCCATGGACTGCAGCCTACCAGGCTCCTCCATCCATGGGATTTTCTAGGCAAGAGTACTGGAGTGGCTTGCCATTGCCTTTTCCGTTGGCTAACTCTACTCATATCCAATTGTTAAATATCAAAATTTTAAAAATGTACTTTTAAAAATTCTGATATGAGTTCTGGTTTTAGGTTTCTACATATCGAATAATTATTGCCATCAATATTATCCACTAATGTTTATAGCAGTGTGGTAATATACATGCTGAAATATGTGTACTCTAATTAACAGGTGTGACACTTTTGCCCTCAGGCACTTATGCCCTATTACCTGTTCTGTTTAACATTATCAGGGAAAAGACCTTCACAGGTAATGTTGCCCATTGCCTGAGGCCCATGACAACTGATTTTTGCCTAGGCTTGTCCAAAGTGAAATGCAGCAGGGTATCCAAGGATAAAGGATCAGAGGGGCTGGTCATTTCTCTCTCCTTTCTGTCTAGCAGATTCTTGTCATTTCTGTCTGTTATCTTAATATCTAGGAGATTGCTAAGCAAATCTCTGTGATGACAGTTTTTGCCTGGTTGGCATGTCCTCTGGGCTCCAGTTATATCATTATGTCTGTTGCCGAAGCTGTTCCATCATCTATTAAACTAATTATTTATTCCTTTTGAATCCCCTCTATTTTAAATATTTAGAGAAAGACAGTATCATGATATCACTTGCATGTGAAATCTAAAAAAAGAATGACACAAATAAACTCATTTACAAAACAGAAACAGACTCACAGACTTAGAGACAAATTTATGGCTACCAGGAGGGAAGGTAGGGGGTTAGATTAGGAGTTTAGGATTGATATACACACTGCTGTATTTAAAATGGATAGCCAACAAGGATCTAAAAAACAAACAAACAAAAATACTTCAAGTGGTTTGTTTCATCCTGGACGTAATCCCATTCAAAAAATTTACATTAAGAAATCCTCATTAGAATATTAATTCATACTTTTTTCCTGAGGAAAAGAGCAAATTTAAATGGACAAATTAGTCAAATAGAATGGTCCATAACATCTCAATCAGTTGAGATTGTTTAGCCTCCAGAAGAATAGGAAAATGGGTGATATTAGCTGGCTCAATCATGTGAAATATTAAAGAGGAGGACAACAGTCAGCTGCTATTAATCTCAATACAGAGATGGAATAAGAAAGAAGACATGCAAAGTGTTTCAAAATGGGCAAACAGCTGCTAGCAAAATAAACAAATTTAGAAAGAATTGTAACTGAAAACTAGAATACTCAATAGGGTAGGGCCGTATACAAACATGTACCAGAAACAGTTTCCCCTTATGGCAATTGGAAACATATTTATTCTGAAGGTATATCACAGTAGTGAAAGCTATGGTGAAAAATATCATTTAATAACAGACATAGTTAATTTAGGGGGGTTACATTAACACATAAACTTGGGGACATACAATTTTAATGCTTTAAATAATCTAGAGAACATAAAATCCAAATTGTCCACATTATTAACAAAATAAAGTAAGTTAAAATTTTTAAAAGTCAGATAGTTTTCAGTTTATAATGTGTAAACTCAATCCAGAAGGTAAATATTTGCCTCTTAATTCTTTATTTATTTCACTGTTTCCAAAAGGATTATAAACAAGGTGGTTTTCATTGGCACACTGTAAAAGTTCTGTGTTTATTGAATATTTGGTTGAAAAACAGTGGCTATATATTTATTTACTTTAGATTTAGATAATGCAATGAATAGTCCATTGTATCACAAATACTGCAACTTAGTAAAATTTCTTATTCCAACTCCCCTTATATATAAGGTGGAAATTGTGGTTGAAACCACAGTCATTAGAAGACAGTGTGTAGAAACATAAGTAAAACTAAGCATACTGAATTGTGTTAAATGACCATGGTAGGTAATTTTTGTTTATCTGGAGAGACAGCTAACTAAGATCAGTAGCTACTCCCTTTCCTTAATAAGTCAGGTAGCTTTCCTCCAGTCTAAGGGAATATATGACTTTTTCCTGTGTTGCAGAAAGTTTTGTCACTCACCTCTCATTCACCTCAAATTCTTCAAATTCTGGCAGCTAGATTTTTCTCAACAAGTCCAGAAATAACTAAAAGCTTAGTGTCAAGAAATTGTCTCTTTAAAAAATTGGATTATAATTGCTTTGCAATGTTGTATTAATTTCTGCTATACAATGAAGTGAATCAGCTATATGTATATGTATGACACATATATCCCCTGCGTCTTGGACCTTTATCCCCACCCCTCATGCTACCCACCTAGGTTATTGCAGAGCACTGAACTGAGCTCCCTTTACTATACAGCAGGTTCCCATTAGCTAGCTATTTGACACGTGGTAATTTTATATATATATATATGGCTTCCCTGATGGCTCAGCAGTAAAAGAACCTGCCTGCCAATGCAGGAGATGCAAGGTTAATCCTTGGGTTGTGAAGATCCTGCTGGAGGAAGAAATGGCAAGCCACTTCAGTATTCTTGCCTGGGAAATCCCATTGACAGAGGAGCCTGGTGGGCCACAGTCCATGGCGTCACAAAGAATTGGATAGAACTTAGCATCTAAGGGCTTCCCTGGTGGCTCAGAGGGTAGAGAGTCTGCCTGCAGTGTGGGAGACCCGGGTTCGATCCCTGGGTCGGGAAGATCCCCTGGAGAAGGAAATGGCACCCCACTCTAGTACTCTTGCCTGGAGAATCCCATGGAGGGAGGAGCCTGGTAGGCTGTAGTCCATGGGGTCACAAAGTGTCGGACACGACTGAGCGACTTCACTTCACTTTAGCATCTAAACACCAACAAGCAAAGTGTGTATACGTCAGTGCTAATCTCCAAACTCATCCCACTCTCCCCTCCCAACCCCAGGTCCACGTGTCCATTCTCTAAATCTGCATCTCTATTCCTGCCCTGTAAATTGGTTCATCCATCTGTTTAATTTTCTGACAGACAAGGTTGCTTTCTTGCCTTGCCCATAAGCAAGAAGAACAATGGTATGAAGAGAGAACCTCTTCCACTGAATGCATGCCTCTTTGAGATGACTATCTATTACTTAATCTTGGCCCCCAAATTTTCCCAATAAAACCCATTTCTCAAGTCAAACTGTATGATATTAAATCATCTGACTTTATATATATTCCAATGATTTGAAGAATAATTTAAAATAAGCTACAGTAGAATCCCCTGGAGAAGGAAATGGTAACCCACTCCAGTATTCTTGCCTGGAGAATCCCATGGACGGAGAAGCCTGGTAGGCTACAGTCCACGTGGTCGCAAAAAGTCGGACACGACTGAGCGACTGAACAGAGGTACTGTGCACATGTATTACACATAAATGGCATGCTGGGGCTTTGTAATGCTAACAGTTAGAAATCATTTCATTTTGAAGCAAGGACACTTTTGGAGTCCTGGTATATGCTAATGTGTGAACTTGTAGGCTCAAAGGTGATCAATATTGTACAACTGAGAATTGACGGTAAAGGATCTGCCAATAGTTGAGTGGTTCAAGAACAAATTTGACCATATGAGAGAGTCAATATACCATTAGAAAAAGAGAGAACTAAAGTTCAAGAAAGACTAGATCTTCTTAGTAAGTTAGTAAGAGACTTAATATTTACACTAGAAATATAATACAATAGAATTGATCATAGAAATGAAACAAATGGAAACTTACAACCAAAAGATAAGGACAAAGAGCAAATCTTCCCTGAAGCTAAATCAACACTTTTGTTAATCTGAGAGGTTTAATATTCTCCTGACTGGTGTCACAGGTTCCCTTATCTTTACAATATAATTATACCTGTACGGGTGGTAAAGAACATTGGATATTTATTATGGCTAGATTCCAGAGTCAGGAATTTGGAAGGTCATTATAAGGCATTTGAGTTAATTGACGCATTGTTTCCCAAAATATTGTCCACAATCCACTTATCACTTGGGAGTTGTTATAATGTCTCTAACTTCATCCTCCTAAACCACTAAATCAAGCAGGATTCTGCGATTGGGTCTTGGTGATCTGCAATACTTATAGACTTCTCAGGTGACTCTTATGTATAATATTGGAGAAATTTAGACCTAAGCAGATGCTATTGAATGGACAGTTGACTAAAGAGAAGGCTACATTTCAAAAGAAAGGTATGAGATATCTATCACAGATATCCTTAAATATAGGATTTAAAAAATCTGCTCCAAGTAGATAAGCATAGCTATGCCTGGAGGTGACCTTCAGTTCTGAGATTCTTTTTTATTTTTTCCTTCTAAAATAGGATTAATCACCTCTCACTGAGTGGCTGTTAGTTCTAAGTATTTCAATTATTTTCCCTTTTCACATAATTTTGTTTATGAGTCATCAAAGCTAAGCAGTTTTAAATACAAGTTGCACAACTGCTAATAAATGATCCTCATGTATGCACTTTGAACCCAAGTTGTATTTTATTTTTCAAAATGATCATGGATCCATGCAAGGTATCTAATTATTTGATAAAAGCACAAATAAGTCTCAGTGCAGCCCCAAGCCTGTCTCCCTGTTGTTTGGACTTTATCTTCTGACATTACTCAAGATATATTTCTTTTTAATTACACATATTTCAAAGGGAATAGATATTCAGAGCTTGAGAACCCAGAGCATTTTGGTGGCTTTCTAGTACACATGACTAGCTGGTTTATCTAAAAAATAACTTTAAAATGAACCCTGAGGAAATTTTTGCAGAATAAGAGAATCTCAGAGACTAGAAAAACAGAAAAAGAAAGAAGGAAAGAAAGAAAAAGCACCAATTATGGCAGAAAATGCATTGACTAATTCTAGGTTTACATTTTTAAATATATATATTTTTTTTCCAAACTCATGATCTATAACGTCAACCTACAAAAATAATCAAAAACCAATATCCTTCCAGGGGAAGAATTCTACAAAGATTATCCAGTTTGCTTTAGTACAAAGGCACTAAGTCAGAATGCCTATGGCTGCTTCCTATTTCAACCTTAGTATGATCTACTCTGTTTTCAGACAAGATTAATCCCACTCATGATCTTGGTTCTTGAGATAAAAGCTGTTGAGGAGAAAAGCTACTACAATGTAATGTCCTTCAGGAAAAATAGGAAAAATTTGAAGCCTGACTGAAAACACAGAGACTTTTATGACAGTTGTAAACCCTTAGAATTTTGCATTAAGAATTAGAAAGCTATATTCATATTTTCATTGGTTTTTTGAGAAGAAACAATAAGCTATACTCTTAATGCAGGCTGCTCAAAAGTGTTTTCTTAATATTCTCTAGTGATTCTGATCCTTAGATGATGACAAAGGAATTGGCTATCACCAGAAATGAGACAGAATGGCAAGGAGAGAACAGTCTTGTATCAAAATATCTTCTCATATTTTGGTTGAAATGAGACATTTTTATTCATTAGTTGAGAGATCCCTCTTTTGAAGTGCACGATGTATTGTTTGCTGATTCGGATTTGACAGCACCTTGGTCAGTTACTGAAGGAATCCAATTTCATTTCAAATCCGGGCGACATACAATTTTAAGTATTTCCTTTCCTGTCTGTGGATTCTAAGAACGTAATCTCTTCTGTTGGTGCATTCAGATTTTTTATGTATTCTAGAAGAAGCTTCACTTTTGATATGTGTGATAGATTGAATTTCTGGCCATCCATGTCCCTATTACATAAATTGATATATATTACCTTCCTGTTCACTTTGGGTTTTTCATTTTATGCCTTCTTAATTGGGTTTGGGACACTGTCCCCTATTTTCACAATCACACACATGTACAAACACACAACTGCATATATTTGGTTTGCTTCTGACTCAAAAATTTTTATTCACATGTCCTTAAAATTTTAAACTAGTTGTCACCAGACAAAAACTTTTCCAAGTCATTATACATCTGGTATAGAAAACATGCCCTCATATTGAGGTTGGTCTAAGCAAATAGTTATTTAGGAGGAGTGATGACAGAAAATAAATCAAAAAAGGAATAATGTAAAACTTAATATTGCATTTGAATTTTAGATATACTTTATACTTAGAAAAATATTTGGCTATACTTTACATTATTTATAAGCATACACATAATGGTATTTATAAATTGGAGTGATTATATGATGAAGATATTAAGGCCACAGCCAAGTGTGTAATGATCATTTCTGTGATATTAGGCAATAAGCATCTTTATGTAGTACTTTACCACCTGTAATATATGGGTTTTCATAATAGTATCAATTTTCCATAGTTGGGGTAAGGAATATTTTATGTACAGGGTGTTCAGAGAAGTTTCTGAGGTTTAATAAGTTCTCATGTGTTAGCTCTTATTTTGTTGTTTTAGATGATTAAAGCATAGTGTCATGGTACTCTTTGTATATATCAAAAACACGTGTGTAAAATAAATGGCTGCTGGGAAGTTGCTTTTTAACACAAGGTTCTGTATAACAGCCTGGTGCACTGTGATGACCTGGAGGGATGGGGTGGGAGAGAGGCTTAAGAAGGAGGGTATATGTATGCTTAAAGAGAGGTTATATGTATGCTTACAGCTGATTATACAAAAGAAACCAAAACAATATTGTAGAGAAATTATCCTCAAATTGAAAAAAAAAGTATATGCAGAAATCCTAATCCCCATAGCCTAAATGTAAACTTGTATGCCAATAGGATTTTTGTAGATATATCAGATGAAGAAGTCATACCAGATTTCAGTTCGGTTCAGTCGATCGGTCGTGTCCAACTGTTTGCAACCACATGGAATTCAGCACGCCAGGCTTTCCTGTCCATCTCCAAATGCCGGAGCCTACTCAAACTCAAGTCCATTGAGTCAGTGATGCCATCCAACCATCTCATCCTCTGTCATCCCCTTGCCCTCCCACATTCAATCTCTCCCAGCACCGCTGTCTTTTAAAATGAGTCAGTTCTTCACATCCGATGGCCAAAATATTGGTGTTTCAGCTTCAGCATCAGTCTTTCCAATGAATATTCAGGACTGATTTCCTTTAAATGGACTGGTTGGATCTCCTTACAGTTCAAGGGACTCTTAAGAGTCTTCTCCAACATCACAGTTCAAAGGCATCAATTATTTGGTGCTCAGCTTTCTTGTAGTCCAACAGTCACATCCATGCATGAGTACTGGAAAACCATAGCTCTGATTAGATGGATGTTTGTTAGCAAAGCAATGTCTCTTCTTTTTAGTATGCTGTCTGGTTGGTCATAGCTTTTCTTCCAAGGAGCAAGTATCTTTTAATTTCATGTTTGCAATCACCATCTTCAGTGATTTTGGAGCCCAAGAAAAAAGTCTGTCACTCTTTCCATTCTTTCCCCATCTATTTGCCGTGAAGTGATGGGACCAGACGCCATGATCTTAGTGTTCTGAATGTTGAGTTTTAAGCCAACTTTTCACTCTCCTCTTTTACTTTCATCAAGAGGTTCCTTAGTTCTTCTTCGCTTTCTGTCATAAGGGTGGTGTCATCTGCATATCTGAGGTTACTGATATTTCTTCCAGAAATCTTGATTCCAGCTTGTGCTTCATCCATCCCAGCATTTCTCATGATGTACTCTGCATATAAGTTTAAAAAGCAGGGTGAAAATATAGAGCTTTGACATACTCCTTTCCTGATTTGGAACCAGCCTGTTGTTCCCTGCCGAGTTCTAACTGTTTCTTCTTGACCTGCATACAGATTTCTCAGGAGGCAGGTCAGGTGGTCTGGTATCCTATCTCTTGAAGAATTTTTCCCAGTTTGTTGTGATCCACACAGTCAAAGGCTTTGGCATAGTCAGTAAAACAGAAGTAGATGATTTTCTGGAACGCTCTTCCTTTTCTGGTTCCTCTGCCTTTCTAAATACAGCTTGAGCATCTGGAAGTTCACATACCATTAAAGAGTGGCTTGGAGAATTTTGAGCATTACTTTGCTAGTGCATGAGATGACTGCGATTGTGCAGTAGTTTGAACAGTCTTTGGCATTGCCTTTTTTTGGAATTAGAATGAAAACTTACCTTTTCCAGTCCTGTGGCCACCACTGAGTTTTCCAAATGTGCTGGCATATTGAGTGCAGCACTTTCACAGCATCATATTTTAGGATTTGAAATAGCTCAACTGGAATTCCATCATCTCCACTAGCATTGTTCATATTGATGCTTCCTTAGGCCCTCTTGACTTCACGTTCCAGGATGTCCGGCTCTAGGTGAGTGATCACACCATCATGGTCATCTAGGTCATTAAGATCTGTTTTGTAAAGTTCTTCTGTGTATTGTTGCCACCTCTTCTTAATATCTTCTGCTTCTTTTATGAAGGGTGGTATAAATCCAGTATGACTGGTGTCCTTATAAAAAGAGAGGAAGACACAGAGACACAGAACTTGAGAATGCCACGTGATGACAGAGACAGAGTGGAGTGATGAATTTAAAAGCCAAGAAACACCAAGTTTTGCTGGTAGGAGTGGGTCATGGAACAGATTCTCTCTAGGCATTTTCAGAAAAAAACAGCTCTTCTAACACCTTGATGTCAGACTTCTATCCTCCAGAATTCTGAGGTTCCCTCCTCCAGGGTATCTTCCCAACCCAGGGATTGAACCCAGGTCTCAAGCATTGCAGGTGGATTCTTTATAGTCTAAGCCATGAGGGAAGCCCAAGAACACTGGAAGGGGTAGCATATCCCTTCTCCAGGGGATCATCCTGACGCAGGAATGAAGCTGCGGTCTCCTGCATTGCAGGCAGATCCTTTACAATGTGGTATTAATTTCTACTGTACAGCAAAGTGAATCAGCTATACGTATTCACACATCCCCTCGTTTTTTATTTCCTTCCCATTCAGGTCACCACAGAGCACTAAGTAGAGTTGTCTGTGCTATACATTAGGTTCAATTACATATGTAGTGTCATTAGTGTGTGTGTGTGTGTGTGTATATACATATATATGTCAGTCGCAATCTCCCAATTCACCCCACTTGTCCCCTCCTCCCTTGATAGCCATACATTTGCTTTCTATGTCTGTTTCTCTATTTCTGCTGTGGAAATAAGATTGTCTACACAATTTTTTTTTTCAGATTCCACATGTATGTGTTAACATATGATATTTGTTTTTCTCCTTCTGATTTGCTTCATTCTATATGATGTTTTTTCATAAGTAATTTCTCTAGTTCAGTAATGCTCTTAGAATTTGGAAAGAGTAGATGAGTTTATGAATGGGAGTAAAAACTTTTGCCTAGAATAAAACTCATTTAGGCCAGGTAATTTGCAAGCAATTTACATGACTGCTTTCTAAAAAATCAATTATCTCCTCCAGATTTTGCATACAATTGGTTGTCTTTTTTAAGTATTGTTGATTCCAAATGTTGAATAATTATATATCCTTTAGCCCTCCTTATCAGTTTAAAAGGTTGTGCCTTTAGTTTTGTTAACTCACACCTATTCTACAAACTTGAAAATTTTTATTCAAATAGGCTGGAGAAACTCACATAAAGATTTGTCTAAATATATCTAGAAATTAGAGGGAAAAGTGTTAGACAATGGTAATAATTGTAAGCTCTACTAAACCAATAAAGTACATTGCTTTGGAGTTTTGTTTAAAGTCAAATCTTGGCCACATTGCTCTTTTTCCATCAACATGTCAGTATTTTGTTTCTTAGTTTTAGCTGAGACTAGATATAGTAGTTATCATCACTGCCATAACTGCTAAATTGATTAATTCCATATTTATTTCCTTTCTGTATGTGAAAACACTCATTTTCAGTTCAGTTCAGTTCAGTTCAGTCGCTCAGTCGTGTCCGACTCTCCGTGACCCCATGAATCACAGCAAGCCAGGCCTCCCTGTCCATCACCAACTCCCGGAGTACACTCAAACTCATGTCCACAGAGTCGGTGATGCCATCCAGCCATCTCATTCTCCGTCGTCCCCTTCTCCTCCCGCCCCCAACCTTTCCCAGCATCAGAGTCTTTTCCAGTGAGTCAACTTGTCGCATGAGGTGGCCAAAGTATTGCAGTTTCAGCTTTAGCATCAGTCCCTCCAATGAACATCCAGGATTGATCTCCTTTAGAATGGACTGGTTGGATCTCCTTGCAGTATAAGGGACTCTCAAGAGTCTTCTCCAACATCACAGTTCAAAAGCATCGATTCTTCGGCGATCAGCCTTCTTCACAGTCCAACTCTCACATCCATACATGACCACGGGAAAAACCATAGCCTTGACTAGACAGACCTTTGTTAGCAGAGTAATGTCTCTGCTTTTTAATATACTATCTAGGTTGGTCATAACTTTCCTTCCAAGGAGTAAGCGTCTTTTAATTTCATGGCTGCAATCAGCATCTGCAGTGATTTTGGAGCCCCCAAAAATAAAGTCTGACACTGTTTCCACTGTTTTTCCATCTATTTCCCATGAAGTGATGGGACCAGATGCCATGATCTTTGTTTTCTGAATGTTGAGCTTCAAGCCAACATTTTCACTCTCCTCTTTCACTTTCATCAAGAGGCTTTTGAGTTCCCCTTCACTTTCTGCCATAAGGGTGGTGTCATCTGCATATCTGAGGTTATTGATATTTCTCCCTGCAATCTTGATTCCAGCTTGTGCTTCTTCCAGCCCAGCGTTCCTCATGATGTACTCTGCATATAAGTTAAGTAAGCAGGGTGACAATATACAACCTTGACGTACACCTTTTCCTATTTGGAACCAGTCTGTTGTTCCATGTCCAGTTCTAACTGTTGCTTCCTGACCTGCATACAGGTTTCTCAAGAGGCAGGTCAGGTGGTCTGGGATTCCCATCTCTTTCAGAATGTTCCACAGTTTATTGTGATCGACACTCATTTTATTCCATGTTAATTTTGCTCTTTGGGAAACTTAAAGTTTTTCAGAGAAATTCTATTCAACACGCTTTATTCATGTCCTTCCACGTCACATAGATATATGGACACATACAAACACACACATCCTCAACAATCAAAGAAATCTTTGTTGTGCAGGTATTGTGTTATGCCTGTTTTAGGTGAAAATAAATTGGGCTCAATTGAGTTTTTACATTTGCAACAAAATATTATCCATTTTTAAAATAAATCAGTCTAGTCACAATTTGTTCTCAAAATCTTAACTATTGTAAATGTACAGGATGGAAAATGTGTTGGAATAAAATTGGTAAGTAAAATTAAGTCAGTTTTAAGGCAACTTTGACTTATTAATGAATTTTACATTTAGGCTCATTAGAGTTTTCAGTACAAATGGCAAAAATTCAAGCAGTAATATATTTATACAATCATGAACAAATTTCAGTTTTTATAAGAGAAATCAATAAGTTATCTTTTAGATTTTAAACTTCTCTGTATAATTTCAAAATGTCAGCAGTTCTTTAGACCTTAACTTTTTGTGAACTTGTAGATTTCCATTGTGTCCTTATGATGTCAACATAATTGATGAAATATTCCTTTAAAAATAAACAGGGCTTGTTATAGAGTCAGTTCCAATTATCTGGAACCTATTATGAAAGAAATATTCAAGCTATTTCTCACTTTTCATATTATAGCAATCTTTCACAAAAGTAAACATATCTATCAAATAAATATGTTGAATAGATATGGTCTCTGTACTTGCTACCCCTGAGATCTGTATTCAGAATGCAGTCTTCTTTAATTGTCAGCTACTTGTAAGGAAGTTCCACAGCTTTCTCAGGGAGATTAGAATCAATCTCCCAGAAAGAGCAAAGGTATTCAAGAGCATTCATAGTCTTTCAAGAGCCCTAGGATTCTTTACAGGTGTGTGTGAATAGGGTGGCAAGTCATGGCCCAATAGGCAGAAAACGGAACCTCTTTTTTTTCCTAACTCTGGATACTCTTAACACCCATAGAAATTCCCTCAAACAAATCTATAAATATGATAAAGATTATGCACTTGACAGAACATTTCTGGGAAGGACCAGTTTTATAACTTGCAGAACCACATGCTAAGGGAAAATTCAGTGCCACTTGTTCACTTGTTCAAAAATTATGAGGAGTCTGAAGAATGTTATCAACAGCAGAATCTTAAAACAACTTTTGGAGCCTATGACACTGTACAGAGCTCATGTCCATGAAGTCAAAACACCTGATTTGGGGTTGTTCTCAAGGACTCTGAAGGGGTGAATCAAATGGCCACCACAGTGACTCTAACTTTTGATATGTTTATCCCATTTTCACCCTCTTGCCCATAAGAGTAGGAAAAGTGAAACTCTTCAGGCCAGGAGGGAATGGCAAGACATACTTAAAGTGATGAAAGAAAATAACCTACAGCCCAGATTACTGTACCCAGCAAGGATCTCATTCAAATATGAAGGAGAAATCAAAAGCTTTACAGACAAGCAAAAGCTGAGAGAATTCAGCATCACAAAACCAGCTCTCCAACAAATGCTAAAGGATCTTCTCTAGACAGGAAACACAGAAAGGGTGTATAAACTCGAACCCAAAACAATAAAGAAAATGGCAATGGGATCATACTTATCAATAATCACCTTAAACGTAAATGGGTTGAATGCTCCAACCAAAAGACAAAGGCTGGCTGGTCTCATATACGTTGTCTACAAGAGACCCACCTCAAAACGAGGAACACCTACAGACTGAAAGTGAAGGGCTGGAAAAAGATAGCAAAAGACAGCAGAAGTAGCAATACTCATATCAGATAAAATAAACTTTAAAACAAAGGCTGTGAAAAGAGACAAAGAAGGAAACTACATAATGATCAAAGGATCAATCCAAGAAGAAGATATAACAATTATAAATATTTATGCACCCAACATAGGAGCACCGCAATATGTAAGACAATTACTAACAAGTATGAAAGGGGAAATTAACAACAACGCAATAATAGTGGGAGACTTTAATACCCCACTCACACCTATGGACAGACCAATTAAACAGAAAATTAACAAAGAAACACAAACTTTAAACAATACAATAGACCAGTTAGACCTAATAGGTATCTATAGGACATTTCACCCTAAAACAATGAATTTCACCTTTTTCTCAAGTGCACATGGAACATTTTCTAGGATAGATCACATCCTGGGCCATAAATCTAGCCCTAGTAAATTCAAAAAATTGAAATCATTCCAAGCATTTTTTCTGACCAAAATGCAGTAAGATTAGATCTCAATTACAGGAGAAAAACTATTAAAAATGCCAACATATGGAGGCTGAACAACACGCTGCTGAATAACAAACAAATCGTAGAAGAAATCAAGAGAGAAATTAAAATATGCATAGAAATGAATGAAAATGAAAACACGACAAACCCAAACCTCTGGGACACTGTAAAAGCAGTGCTAAGGGGAAGGTTCGGAGAAGGCAATGGCAAGCCACTCCAGTACTATTGCCTAGAAAATCCCATGGATGGAGGAGCCTGGTTGGCTGTAGTCCATGGGGTCGCTAAGGGTTGGACACGACTGAGCGACTTCACTTTCACTTTTCACTTTCACACATTGGAGAAGGAAATGGCAACCCACTCCAGTGTTCTTGCCTGGAAAATCCAAGGGATGGGGGAGCCTGGTGGGCTTCCGTCTATGGGATCACACAGAGTCGGACACGACTGAAGTGACTTAGCATCAGCAGCAGCAAGGGGAAGGTTCAAAGCAATACAGGCACACCTCAAGAAACAAGAAAAAAGTCAACTAAATAACCTAACTCTACACCTAAAGAAAGTAGAAAAGGAAGAAATGAAAACCTCATGGTTAGTAGAAGGAAAGAAATCTTAAAATTAGGGCAGAAATAAATGCAAAAGAAACAAAAGAGACCATAGCAAAAAATCAACAAAGCCAAAAGCTGATTCTTTGAGAGGGAAAATAAAATTGACAAACCACTAGCCAGACTCATGAAGAAACAAAGGGAAAAGAACCAAATCAATAAAATTAGAAATGAAAATGGAGAGATCACAACCCACAACACAGAAATACAAAGGATCATTAGAGAATGCTATCAGCAATTATATGGCAATAAAATGGACAACTTGGAATAAATGGACAAATTCTTGGAAAAGTACAACTTTCCAAAACTGAACCAGGAAGAAACATACCCATCACAAGCAAAGAAGTAGAAGGTGCAATAAAAAAATCTTCCAGCAAACAAAAGCCCAGGTCCAGACTGCTTCACAGCTGAATTCTACCAAAAAATTTAGAGAAGGGCTAACACCTATTCTACTCAAACTCTTCCAGAAAATTGCTGAGGAAGGGAAACTTCCAAACTCATTCTATGAGGCCACCATCACCCTAATCCCAAAACCTGGTAAAGATCCCACAAAAAAAGAAAACTACAGGCCAATATCACTGATGAACAGAGATGCAAAAATCCTTAACAATATTCTAGCAATCAGAATCCAACAACACATTAAGAAGATCATACATCATGACCAAGTGGGCTTTATCCCAGGAATGCAAGGATTCTTCAATATCCACAAATCAATCAACTTAATACACCACATTAACAAACTGAAAAATAAAAATCATATGATTATCTCAATAGATGCAGAGAAAGCCTTTGACGAAATTCAACATCCATTTATGATAAAAAACCCTCCAGAAGGTGGGAATAGAAGGAAGATCAGTCAGTCAGTTCAGTCGCTCAGTCGTGTCTGACTCTCCGCGACCCCATGAATCACAGCACGCCAGGCCTCCCTGTCCATCACCAACTCCCGGAGTACACTCAAACCCACGTCCACAGAGTCGGTGATGCCATCCAGCATCTCATTCTCTGTTGTCCCCTTCTCCTCCCGCCCCCAACCTTTCCCAGCATCAGAGTCTTTTCCAGTGAGTCAACTCGTCGCATGAGGTGGCCAAAGTATTGCAGTTTCAGCTTTAGCATCAGTCCCTCCAATGAACATCCAGGATTGATCTCCTTTAAAATAGACTGGTTGGATCTCCTTGCAGTATAAGGGACTCTCAAGAGTCTTCTCCAACACCACAGTTCAAAAGCATCGATTCTTCGGTGATCAGCTTTCTTCACAGTCCAACTCTCACATCCATACATGACCACGGGAAAAACCATAGCCTTGACTAGACGGACCTTGGTTGGCAAAGTAATGTCTCTGCTTTTTAATATACTATCAAGGTTGGTCACAACTTTCCTTCCAAGGAGCAAGCGTCTTTTAATTTCATGGCTGCAATTAGCATCTGCAGTGATTTTGGAACCCAAAAATATAAAGTCTGACACTGTTTCCACTGTTTTTCCATCTATTTCCCATGAAGTGATGGGACCAGATGCCATAATCTTTGTTTTCTGAATGTTGAGCTTCAAGCCAACATTTTCACTCCCCTCTTTCACTTTCATCAAGAGGCTTTTGAGTTTCTCTTCACTTTCTGCCATAAGGGTAGTGTCATCTGCATATCTGAGGTTATTGATATTTCCCCCAGCAATCTTGATTCCAGCTTGTGCTTCTTCCAGCCCAGCGTTCCTCATGATGTACTCTGCATATAAGTTAAGTAAGCAGGGTGACAATATACAACCTTAACGTACACCTTTTCCTATTTGGAACCAGTCTGTTGTTCCATGTCCAGTTCTAACTGTTGCTTCCTGACCTGCATACAGGTTTCTCAAGAGGCAGGTCAGGTGGTCTGGGATTCCCATCTCTTTCAGAATGTTCCACAGTTTATTGTGATCCACACAGTCAAAGGCTTTGGCATAGAAGGAACATACCTCAACATAATAAAAGCTATATATGACAAACCCACAGCAAACATTATCCTCAATGGTGAAAAACTGAAAGCATTTCCCCGAAAGTCAGGAACAAGACAACGGTGCCCACTCTCACCACTACTATTCAACATAGTTCTGGAAGTTTTGGCCACAGCAATCAGAGCAGAAAAAGACATAAAAGGAATACAAATTGGAAAAGAAGAAGTAAAGCTTTCACTGTTCGCTGATGACATGATCCTCTACACAGAAAACCCTAAAGACTCTACCAGAAAACTACTGCTGCTGCTGCTAAGTCACTTCAGTCATGTCCAACTCTGTGTGACCCCTACTAAAGCTAATCAATGAATACAGTAAAGTTGCAGGATATAAAATCAACACTCAGAAATCCCTTGCATTCCTATACACTAATAATGAGAAAATAGAAAGAGAAATTAAGAAAACTATTCCATTCACTGTTGCAATGAAAAGAATTAAATACTTAGGAATATAATATATCTACCTAAAGAAACAAAAGACTTGTACATAGAAAGTTATAAAACACTGGTGAAAGTAATCAAAGAGGACACTGATAGATGGAGAAATATAGCATGTTCATGGATTGGAGCATTAAATATTGTGAAAATGAGTATACTACCCAAAGTAATTTATACATTCAATGCAATCAGTATCAAGCTACCAACGATATTTTTCACAGAACTAGAACACATAATCTCACAATTTGTATAGAAATACAAAAAAACCTCGAATATCCAAAGCAATCTTGAGGAAGAAAAATGGAACTGGGGGAATTAACCTGCCAGACTTTAGGCTCCACTACAAAGCCACAGTCATCAAGACAGTATGGTACTGGCATAAAGTCAGAAATATAGATCAATGGAACAAAATAGAAAAGCCCAGAGATAAATCCACGCACCTATGGACACCTTATCTTTGACAAAGGAGGCAAGAATATAAAATGGAGAAAAGACAGTCTCTTTAACAAGTGGTGCTGGGAAAACTGGTCAGCCACTTGTAAAAGAATGAAACTAGAACACTTCCTAACACCATACCCAAAAATAAACTCAAAATGGATTAAAGATCTCAATGTAAGACCAGAAACTATAAAACTCCTAGAGGAGAACATAGGCAAAACACTCTCCAACATAAATCACAGCAGGATCCTCCAAGACCCACCTCCCAGAATATTGGAAATAAAAGCAAAAATAAATGAATGGGACCTAATTAAAATCAAAAGCTTCTGCACAGCAAAAGAAACTATAAGGTGAAAAGATAGCCTTCAGAATGGGAGAAAATAATAGCAAATGAAACAACTGACAAAGAATTAATCTCCAAAATATACAAGCAGCTCCTGCAGCTCAATTCCAGAAAAATAAATGGCCCAATCAAAAAATGGGCCAAAGAACTAAACAGATATTTCTCCAAAGAAGACATACAGATGGCTAACAAACACATGAAAAAATGCTCAACATCTCTCGTAATCAGGGAAATGCAAATCAAAACCACAATGAGATACCACTTCACACCAGTCAGAATGGCTGCTATCCAAAAGTCTACATGCAATAAATGTTGGAGAGGGTGTGGAGAGAAAGGAACCCTCTTACACTGTTGGTGGGAATGCAAACAAGTACAGCCACTATAGAGAACAGTGTGGAGATTCCTTAAAATACGGAAAATAGAACTGCCATATGATCCAGCAATCGCACTCCTGGGCATACACACCAAGGAAACCAGAATTGAAAGAGACACATGTACTGCAATGTTCATCGTAGCACTGTTTATAATAGCCAGGACATGGAAGCAACCTAGATGTCCATCTGCAGACGAATGGATAATAAAGCTTTGGTACATATACACAATGGAGTATTACTCAGCCATTAAAAAGAATGCATTTGAATCAGTTCTAATGAGGTGGATGAAACTGGAGCCTATTACACAGAGTGAAGTAAGCCAGGAAGAAAAACACCAAACAGTATATTAATGCATATATATGGAATTTAGAAAGATGCAAATGATAACCCTGTATACGAGACAGCAAAAGAGACATAGATGTACAGACAGTCTTTTGGACTCTGTGGGAGAGGGTGAGGGTGGGATGATACGGGAGAATGGCATTGAAACATGTCTGTTGTCATATGTGAAACGACTCACCAGTCCAGGTTCTACACGATACAGGATACTCGGGGCTGGTGTGCGGGGATGACCCAGAGGGAGGATAAGGGGAGGAGGGAGGTGGGAGGGAGGTTCAGGAAGGGGAACTCGTACACCCAGGGCGGATTCATGTCAATGTATGGCAAAACCAACCAATATAATATTGTAAAATAATTAGCCTCCAATAAAAAAAAAAAAGAAAAGTGTTTTACTGGCCCTTATTTTTAATAATGTTTTCTAAGACTGTCAATGCTATGAGCAGTATCCCTCCTTCAGTCTCCATTTTCTAATGGACCCAGTTGAGGAAGAAATCTCAGTTTTCTTACAAAGATAAACTTAATAATTCTTATTCATTTTAGAGTTGAATCTTAATCAACACAATAAATAGTCTACGTTTAATCAGAGCTTTATATGTGCTGGGTACTGTTCAGTGACTTTACATGTATTAGCTCATTTAACCTTCAAAACTAATAGGAATTACATTATCCTCAATTTACAGATGGTGAAACAAAGGTGAAGAGGTAGGGCAGTAAGCTTTTCCTGATTTCCATATTGGACCTGGGATAGCCTGGGTGCAAGTCAAGACATGGTGCATCCGGAAGCTGCCGTCTTAACTATGAGGTCATTTTTGTATTGGCAAATGATGCATTTTTGTCTTTGTTTTGTTAACTGTTTTATTGATGTGGGGTCATGTGTAAAAACAGTACACATCCTCACAAGCGGAGAGCTCAATGGGTTATACAAACTGTCCAGCAGACAGATAGCCCCCTGCAGAAGTTCTCCCAGTTGCTAATCACTGTGCTCTTCATAGGCAAACTCTACTCCAAAGTTTAACCCATAACTATACTTGCCTGTTATTTAAATTTATATAAATGAAACCACTCAGTATGAGCTGTGTACTTGACATTTTTTTCAGTGTTATGCTTGTGAGATTTATCCATGGTGTGGGTGTAGCAAGTGTTATATCATTTTATTGCAATGTAAACATTCCACCACCTAGTAATAAATTTATATATTTAATTTACTGCTAAGCATCTATGTTGTTTCCAGTTGTTTTTCTATTATGAGTGATTCTGCTACACATACCTAGGTATACATGTTTTGTTGCCCTGGGAGTGAAATTGTTGAGTGACAAGTTATACTTAAGTATGTTTTCAGTATATACTGCCAAAAGGACTTCCAAAGTTTTTATAACAATTTACACCTATCAGACTGAGCGACTGAACTGAACTGAACACCTATCACTAGTCACTTTTTTATCTGTATTTATTTATTTTTTAAGTATATATAACATTACTAGTTTTTAGTTTGTATTTCCTTGATGAATACTAGGTTTGAAGATATTTTCAAATGTTTATTAACCACTTGAAAAGCATCATTTGTGATCTCCTTGTTCATGGCTGATATTTCTCCCAGCAATCTTGATTCCAGCTTGTGCTTCTTCCAGCCCAGCGTTCCTCATGATGTACTCTACATATAAGTTAAATAACCAGGGTGACAATATACAGCCTTGACGTACTCCTTTTCCTATTTGGAACCAATCTGTTGTTCCATTTACAGTTCTGACTGTTGCTTCCTGACTTGCATACAGGTTTCTCAAGAAGCAGGTCAGGTTGTCTGGTATTCCCATCTCTTTCAGAATTTTCCACAGTTTGTTGTGATCCACACAGTCAAAGGCTTTGGCATAGTCAATGAAGCAGAAATAGATGTTTTTCTGGAACTTTCTTGCTTTCTCCATGATATAGGGGATGTTGGCAATTTGATCTCTGGTGCCTCTGCCTTTTCTAAAACCTGCTTGAGCATCTGGGAGTTCATGGTACATATTGCTGAAGCCTGGCTTGGAGAATTTTGAGCATGACTTTATTAGCATGAGAGATGAGTTCAATTGTGCGGTAGTTTGAGCATTCTTTGGCATTGCCTTTCTTTGGGATTGGAATGAAGACTGACCTTTTCCAGTCCTGTGGCCACTGCTGAGTTTTCCAAATTTGCTGGCATTGATGGGCTGGAAGAAGCACAAGCTGGAATCAAGATTGCCGGGAGAAATATCAATAATCTCAGATATGCAGATGACACCACCGTTATGGCAGAAAGTGAAGAGGAACTCAAAAGCCTCTTGATGAAAGTGAAAGAGGAGAGTGAAAAGGTTGGCTTGAAGCCAACATTCAGAAAACAAAGATCATGGCATCTGGTCCCATCACTTCATGGGAAATAGATGGGGAAACAGTGGAAACAGTGTCAGACTTTAATTTTTTGGGTTCCAAAATCACTGCAGATGCTAATTGCAGCCATGAAATTAAAAGACGCTTACTCCTTGGAAGGAAAGTTATGACCAACCTAGATAGTATATTAAAAAGCAGAGACATTACTTTGCCAATCAAGGTCCGTCTAGTCAAGGCTATGGTTTTTCCAGTGGTCATGTATGGATGTGAGAGTTGGACTGTGAAGAAAGCTGATCGCCGAAGAATTGATGGTTTTGAAAGATGCTGGAGAAGACTCTTGAGAGTCCCTTGGACTGCAAGGAGATCCAACCAGTCCATTCTAAAGGAGATCAATCCTGAGTGTTCATTGGAAGGACTGATGCTAAAGCTGAAACTGCAATACTTTGGCCACCTCATGCGACGAGTTGACTCACTGGAATAGAGTCTGATGCTGGGAGGGATTGGGGGTGGGAGGAGACGGGGACGACAGAGAATAAGATGCTGGATGGCATCACCGACTTGATGGACATGAGTTTGAGTGAGCTCTAGGAGTTGGTGATGGACAGGGAGACCTGGCGTGCTGTGATTCATGGGGTCACAAAGAGTTGGACATGACTGAGCGACTGAACTGAACTGAACTGAACTGAGCATTATTTTCTCTGTAACGACCTGACATTTTATTCAGCAGAGCTATTTTTAAGTGATTAAAATTTTTCAATATATTAAAATTATTTTAACCTTTCATTTCTGATGTTTAGCAACTGGAGTAGAGAAACAAAGTTGATTTTTATATTGATGGTTATCTAGTGACCCTGAACGCTTCATTTATGAAATATATTAGTGTCTTTAACTCTTACATATTCTCTTTGCATCCAGTAATGTTGTATGTGGATAAGGACATTTTAATGTCCTCTTTTCCAGTCTTTATGACCTCCTTTATTTCCTTGTTAATGTATGGACTAGGTCATTTAGTAAAACAGTGAGTGGAACAGCAGGCATCCTTCCAATAAGAAAATCTCACCCAATTCATGAAGAAATTTTAGTTATTTTATTGTAGTTTGGGAATCAACAAACTGCCTATAAAGAGACAAATATATATATCATCATCTTTGTGGCCCATACAGTCTCTGTCACTATTGCAAAACTGACAATGGAGCAAAAAGCAGCCAGAGATAATATGCAAATGAATAGCTGCAACTCTGTGCATATGAAATTCTATTTTATTACAAGATTGACTTGCACTGTCTTAGGCCATGTTTTGCCAACTGTTGCCAAGAGTAAAGATTCTTCTTTGTGTCCAAACTTCTGAGTTTTATATCATTAATATATGTTGAATTTTATCAAATTCTTTTTCTGAGTCTTTTGAGATAATAGTTTTCTTTCTCTCCTTCATTCTGTGAATTTTCTGAATTGTAGTAATTGATTTTCAAATGTTAACAACATGTGCCTGGGGTATAATCCAACTGAATGTGATGAATTATCTTAAAAATATTTTTATAGATTTAGTTTTTAAAATATATTTGTTGGTTTTTTTGTTTATTTTAGATGCACTGTACTGTCATTTTTCTTCCTTGTAATATTTTTGTCTCACTTTTCTATCCAGACATCTTGCTCCAACTTAATGAGTTTGGAAGCATTTTTTCTCATTAAACTCTCTGGCAGTTACCATATAACAGTATTCTACTTGTCTTTTAATTATTTGGTAGTTCTTTCAGAGTGAATTCATCTGGGCATGAAGTTTCCTTGTGATTGAATTTTTAGGCAGATTTAAATTATTTCATAGATATAGTACTTTAAAAATTTTGTATGCCTTCCGGTTAGTGGCACTGTTTAGAGGGATTCTTTTTTCATTTCATAAAAACCATCAAATTTGTTGGTAAATATTTTTTTCATGAAAATCATCTTTCTGAAAATGTGCAGTATCTGTTATAGGGCCTGCTTTTCTTTCTGATTTTATTTAACTTGCATTTTCTCATTTTTCCCCTCTGTTTTTAACCCTTCTCCCTATGATTTTTTGGTCTGTGTTTTCAAAAACTAAATTTTATCACTTTTGCTATTCTATATGATTTTTATCCTATCTCATTAGTTTCTTATTGTCATTATTTTCCCTCTTCTACTACTTTTTGTTTATTTTGATTTTCTTTCATAACAGTTTAAAACAAACCATTAGTATAATTGCTCTTAACTCCTCACTGGCAATGAAAACATTAAGGTTTTTAAAAAACTTGTTGATTTAGGATGATGTAGTTAATCACTGCATATCACACTATTATAACTTTTCATTCACTGAGTTAAGTTCATGTGGACACTGAAATATTCCCTTTTTTATTTTTTATTTTACTTAACTGACCACCTGAATTTATTCTGCCAACTCTCACTTCACTTACGTAGTTTATGCCCCTTTGCTAGTGGATTTGTTACAAATGTATACCTCATGTTAAAATTGATCACTCAATGGGTAATGAATAAAAATTATTCTTGACTCACAAATAATTTATTTTTCTAATAATCTTTTATTCTTATCATACATAACCAACTTGAAGACAGAAGAAAGTATATGGTAAAGCAGGGTGGAGTATGAAATTTTTGATATGAAGATGTGAGAGAAAAATGTTTCTCAGTACTAATTTTTACATTACAATTTGAAAGACAATGCCTTATGTAGATTAACTTCAAATTATTTGGAGATAAATGTTATTCAAAATTTGATAGTTGACTTCCCTGGAGGTCTAGTGGTGAGGACTCTGTGCTCTCACTGTCAGGGATCCGGATTCAACCCCTGGTCTGGGAACTAAAATCACACAAGGCATGGGGTGTTGCCAAAAAATTAAAAAAAAGCATAAAACAAAAACAAACAAAAGAAATATCTTTGATAGGCTACAATTTTCTGATTTTGATTTTATGCAGAATTTGATATTGGCATTTTATTGACATACTTGCTTTACTTCACAAGGTAATATAGATATATTGCCATACTTGCATAACTAAATTTGAATTGCTAATAGGCAGTCATGATGTCAATTTATTGAATGCTACATTTTTTTCTCCAGGAATTCTACCCAATCAGTTTTATCCCAGTTACATTAACACTGTATCTTGAATTAAACATGCTTATTGTTTCTGAATATTTATTTACTTGTTTGGTAATCAGCCAATGATTAATAATCAAGAGCCTACTGTAAATTCATCTTTGTGCTAACGTAGAGAAAAAGATAGCACACAAAATAAAATCCATTGCTTATCTCCCTGAACAACTTCTATTTCATATGAGAAGTCAAGAGAACTATAAATCAAGTTGTGGTAAACAAAACAAGGGTGTTCATTATACAAAACAATTGTGTAATTTTTACTCATATTAAAATTCAATTCAATTCATAAGCATATGGTGAGCATCCACTAGACACAAAGTTATAATAGATGTGTGAGGCTGCAATAAAAGAAAAAAAAAGGTCTATGTACACCAAGCAAGAACACATTCATCAATGTATTGATGAATACATCAGTTCAGTTGAAGTGGAAACCAGATTTGAAATAATGAGGGATTTCATAGAGGAAGTAAGGCTAGAACTGGACTCAAAAAAGGTAAAAAATTTGGATTTTAACAAGCAACATAAGGTGATTTCTAGTTGGCACACAAACACAGAAGATTTGAAATTTGAATAGGTAAATTTTTATGCTCCATTGGAAAATAAGAGGTATTAGGTTTTTAAAAATACTATCCTACAGAAAATTTGAAAACTGGTGATAAAGATTTTAAAGCTGTAGTAAGATATCTTGGATACTTCTAACAATTTTTAGGACAGTTTTATTTACAGGAAAAATAATTGAGATAATACACAGTTCATTTATACCCTGCACACAGTTTCCCTGTTATTAACAATTGATATTAGCATAGTACATTTGCTACAGTGATGAACCGACATTAAACCACTGTAATTGTTAGGTAGTCGTTTAGACATTAGCAGCAATGAGATGACAGAGGTAAAAAGCAAACAAAAATAAAAAAGAGGGAAATAAGCTAAGCCCAAATCATCTGGAGAACCTCCCTTGACAGCAACAGCAAAGAGGGATGGTGCCTAAAGACAAGAGGGGATCAGTCCTGTTAGGCCCCAACCATCTGGAGACCTTCACCTGTTCTCACTCAGAAACTATGGTCAGGCGGTGGGCAACTTATCCTGATAAAGAGGGAGCATGTGACATATGCTACATATGCCCAGCTACACATGCCAAGACTGGAGAGGCATATAACCTCTAGTAACCCCAAACTTTTGGAGAAGGAAATGGCAACCCACTCCAGTGTTCCTGCCTGGAGAATCCCGGGGACGGGGGAGCCTGGTGGGCTTCCGTCTATGGGGTCACACAGAGTCGGACACGACGGAAGTGACTTAGCAGTAGCAGTAGCAGCAACCCCAAACTTATTATGTGTATGTGCTTATTCACTCAATCATATCTGACTCCTTGTGACTCCAGGGACTGTAGCCTGGCAGGCTCCTCTGTCCAGGCAAGCATACTGGAGTGGGCAGCCATGCCCTCCTCCAGGGCATCTTCCCAACCCAAGGATCGAACCCAGGTCTCCCACATTGCAGGCGTACTCTTTACCTTCTGAGCCACCACATTATAATAAAACCTACATGTGGTTTTGTCCTCCCTAGGGTGGGCGTTTCTTAATCACTCAAGGGCGAGGCATGTACCATAATGATGACTTGTTACAGAACTCAAGACAGTCAGTCAAAAGTGATCCACTGTCACTCACCCATTATCACACCGGACTCCTCCCAATGACACTCACCCAATGTCTCCTGGCAGAACAACTGTTTATAAGCACTCTTAAGCTCATATAGGAAAGCTGGTTTCACCTCACAGAAACAGCCCACTCTCCCTCTGAGAGTATATCTCTGCTTTAACAAACTTTGCTTTGTGTTTAAACCTGAGGCGATAGTTCACAAATTTTGCTTGCTATGGCAAGGTCTGAGGTTGCTGGCCCAGGTCTCCTATTGACCTCAGCTGAAGCTCTCTGTCTGACACAATGTAGGCCAAGCCAGTAAGGTAACTAACTAAACGCTCTACTTTATTCAACTTTTCTTAGTTATTACTATATATATAGATATGTATATAAATATATATTTCTGTTCAAGATTCCATCCAGGATACTACATGATATTTAGATGTTATTGTACATCTCCTTAGGCTTCCCTTGTGGATCAGATGGTACAGAATTACATCTCCTTAGGCTCTTCCTGGCTCTGACAGTTTGGCAGATTTTCCCTGTTTTTGATGACTCTGGAAGATTTGAGGAATTCTGGTATTTTTTTAATATTCCAACTGGTCCTCAGTTGGAATTTATCTGGGCGTTTACCCCTCACAGGCAGACTTTAGTTACGGATTTTAGGGAGGAAATCTATAAAGTCCCACTTTATCCCATCCTAACAAGGACACATGGAGAAGGCAATGGCAAGCCACTCCAGTACTCTTGCCTAGAAAATCCCATGGATGGAGGAGCCTGGTAGGCTGCAGTCCGTGGGGTCGCTAAGGGTCAGACACGACTGAGCGACTTAACTTTCACTTTTCACTTTCACACATTGCAGAAGGAAATGGCAACCCACTCTGGTGTTCCTGCCTGGAGAATCCCAGGGACGGGGAAACCTGGTGCGCTTCTGTCTATGGGGTCACACAGAGTCGGACACAACTGAAGTGACACAGCAGCAGCAGCAGCAACAAGGACACATACTATTAACTTGATTAGTAGTATTAATAAAGAAGAAATGGCAACCCACTTCAGTAATCTTGTCTGGAAAATCCCAAGGAAAGAAGAGCCTGGCAGGCTACAGTCCATGGGGTTGCAAAAGAGTCAGACATGACTGAACAACTAAGCAACAGATTAGCTTAATTGTAGGTTTTATACCACAGTAAGACTTCTATGAACATTTAGGCCTTAAAAAGATGGTTGATATAGATGAGAAATGAGGACAGGTTTCTTTCCCTTGAAAAGGAATTGTCTCAGGCGGTATCATTCCATATCCTTCAATCAGACAGGAACATCTGCCTGTAACAGAGATAGAGGGAATTATTTGGCTGGTGAAGGAATCACAATATGGTTTAGGAACTGGGGTGCTTCTTGCTTACCAAGTCCTCCCAAAAGTCTCTATTCTGATTCTGTTTCATTGGTTTTTGACCAATTTTCTGACTTTCATATGAGGGAACTAGACAGGTATATATGTATGTGTGTGGGTAGGTATGTGTTAGGGTTGGGGTTGTTTTGTGTGCTATATGTATTTATGTATCTGTATCTCTCAAACTATTTGCTTTCAGGACTATAGGCAGAATACAATGGCCTAAATACAATTGTACATGTTTAAATGGTAGACATATTTGGGATACACCAATCCATGATTGTTTTATCAGACTTCAAGAATTATTTTGGAGGGCCTTGAAGAAAACTCTAAAACAAATAACTAAGAGAAATGTGCTGTGAGATGACGGAATTAAAAAGCATTAGCAAGTTGAGAAAGTGGTCTCTATGTTGAGTGGAGCTTTCTGAGATCAAAAGAATGTAATCTCAGAGAGCTTTCAGGCAAACCTGAAGACACGTACAAGGTTTACAATGAAGGTACTCAAGTGACTGATAGTCTGACTTTGATAATTCAATTTACCTAGATCATAAAATAAATAGTATTTGACATATGGCTCCTTTTTCAGTATCTGTATAGTAATTATGGGCTTCTCTGATAGCTCAGTTGGTAAAGAATCTGCCTGCAATGCAGGAGACCCTGGTTCATGGGTTGGGAAGATCCACTGGAAAAGGGATAGGCTCCCCACTCCAGTATTCTTGGGCTTCCCTGGTGGCTCAGCTGGTAATGAATCCACCTGCAATGCAGGAGACCTGGGTTCGATCCCTGGGTTGGGAAGATCGCCATAGAAGGGAAAGGCTACCCACTCCAGTATTCTGGCCTGGAGAATTCCATGGACTATAATTTAATGGGCTTCCCAGGTGGCTTAGTGGTAAAGAATCTGCCTGCCAATCAGGAGATGCAGGTTTGATCCCTAGTGGGGAAAATCCCCTGAAGAAGGAAGTGGCAACCCACTCCAGTATTTTGCCTGAAAAATCCCATGGACAGAGGACCCTTGTGGGCTACATTTTATGGGTCACAAAAGACTCAGACACAACTTAAGAACTAAAAGACAATAATAAATTAATTTCATAGTTTCCCCAAACTTCAGTAAAGTCTGAACTATATAATTTTCCTTTGTGTTGTACAGAAAAAAGGGAAAGAATAGCAAAGGGATATAAACCTTGCCCAATATTAATTTATCTGTGATATCCAATGGATGGATCAGCCTTCTATCAAGGGAACCTTGTCCAATATATCTAGAAGAGGAATATCTACACAGTGAGTGAGCAGCTACCTATGTCAAAATTGGGACAGCAATGAGAACAAAACAATGTAAAGTAACAGAATGATATATAAGAATGCAAAATTGACACTTAGCTCTGCCTCCATTTTGAATAATCACATATATTACTTTCCCCAGATAGAAAAGAAAAAGAAGCACTTTGCTCACTTAGATAAATAACCAATAACAAGAGCAACAACAAAACTGGGTCAAACTGAAATAAGTCTCATATCCAAACTAAATAGAACAAATTTTTCTGACAAAATATCAAATCCATTTTGCTCTGATGATGTTTGAGGAAATATTGCAACATTTACTAACAGCATAATCATGAAAGAAAAGCTGTCATGTTTTTCTGTCATGAAAAGGCAGCTAGAAATTCAGTATATTTGATAATCTTTTTTTTCTTCCTTTTCTTTTCCTTTTTTTCCCCAAACCAATACTGAGGTCCAGCCTTGATTGTAATTCCACTTATTTTCTTTCACTTGTCTATCTTCCTTTGGTAATCTCTGAGGAAAAGCTAGACAACTTTCATCCTTATTTGAATTAAACCATTATCCTAAAATAGAGTCATATTTTGTCAACCAATATCTCTAAATGTTTATTTAAATGGGTTCAAAGGGAAAGGAAATGAAGCCCATGAATACACTGAAAGAACCAGAGTAAAAAATGTGGTTAGCACTCATAAAAAGTAAGTCTACAAATCCTTGGTTTAGTGTGGTTGCTAGAGACAAATCTGAATATACAGAGGGTTTCATGAGCTCAACAGTCTGGTGCTTCCCTCAGCTCCATGTAACTTACATTTCAGATATATTGTTTTCTGTATACTGAGACTAAATATATACAGATGATCCTGAACAACACAATAAGGGTTTGAATTGCATTGGTCTACTTATAGGCACATTTTTTCAATAAATAATACAATAATATACAATCTGCTAATGACTGAATTTGTTGATGTAGAATCTTGAGCAGATTTTCATCTCCACAGGAGTTGGGGCCCAACACCTGCATTGTTTAAGTGTCTATATTATTTCAAATAATAGTATCACTAATGTAATTTAGATTGAGGTTAAGATTAGGCAATTAAGTAAGTCCATAGACTGAAATAATCATTCAGCACAATCTTTTATTTTGATAATGAATATAAAAAACAGGTATTCTCTCAAGCAGTAGACAGCTTTTCAAAAATCTGAATGACCAATATTCTTAGTTTTTATATAATGAATTTTAGCCTTCCAAAGTAAATGGAAAAAGTAGCAGTAGCAAGAAGAAGTCTTTAGACATGCATTTTCTAGTTGAAAACACCATAATTCGCAAAAGCATTCAACATAAGGGTAAGGTTGTAGAGATGATATTTTCCTCTGGACATCCTAAAAGATTTGAGGATTCCAGCCCATTTAATCACCAGAAGAAAAATAAAATCCTCTAGAATTAATAGCTTGGAGATAATTCTAGTTGAAACAGGAAGCCAATATAAATCTGCCAAGATGGGACTAATATGTTGTTTCTTCACAGTGAAAGTTAAATTATGATCCAACAATTTCTAGACATGCTGTAATTTGGAGATAGCCTTATCAAAAAAGCCATAAAACCAAATAGTCAAGTAATCAGTTGCTATAGAAACTATAATAAAAAGTAAATAAATGATACCTTCAAAAAAGCAAGATATAAAAAGCATGCAAAGGTATGGCATAATTCATAAGGTATTAAATTCACATAAATTAAAAAAACTTGTTGAAGTATGAATGCTTGCACTCTCCTTTTGAAAGCGTCAGGTGTTTAAAAGCTTAGACACACATGCTAAAAAGGCAAGGTAAAATAATTTTCTCGTTTGCAAGATGGAGAATTCCATTCAAGAGTACAACAAAAGATGACTTTTATGTGCATATGAGTTATGAATTTGAATATTAAATATCAGTATTAATAATATGAAATCATCCAAGCACACGTAATTTTAAGAAATCAGATCTTCATAAAAGAATCTTTTTTTTCTTTCCCTGTCACTTTCTTCTACTCTCTCTCTGCTTCCCTCTTTGTCTCCTTATCCGTGTTGTCTTCATTTTTACTTAGAATTCATCATTTTTTAAATGTTTTTTAAAAACATATTCCACTACAATTAAATTGGTAGAGTAATATTGTCTCCATTTTTCAAGTGAAGGAATATGAACTCTAACAGTATTTTCATTTGATACAAAATTTTAGTTCCAATTTTTCACCCTGTGTTGCTCTACAGAGATGGAAAGATAAATATCTTACTGTGCTTTCTTTGATAGTAATTCAGTGTTCCCAAAAAAAGTTTACAATGGATTGACTAAATTATAGAAAAATTAGTTTATTCATGAGTGAATAATTAATAATGATTTCAGAGGCTCTCTGAGTCTGAAAAGTAATGAAACATTTGTTGAGCGCATTCAATATGATGCACCAATCAATTCTTTTGGATAAATACACAGAAGTGGAATTGCTGGGTCATAAGGTCGTTCTGGGAAAAAAGAAACGGCCTGCAATGCAGGAGACCCCACTTCGAGTACTGCGTTGGGATGTTCCCCTGGAGAAGGGATAGGCTACCCACTCCAGTATTCTTGGGCTTCCCTGGTGGGTCAGACAGTAAAGAATTTGCCTGTAATGCAGGAGACCTGGGTTCGATCCCTGGGTTAGGAAGATCCCCTGGATGAGGATATGGCAACCCACTCCAGTTTTCTTGCCTGGAAAATTCCATGCACAGAGAAGCCTGGGGGGCTACAGTCCATGGGATTGCAAACAGTCAGACACAACTAAGCACAGCACAAGGTAATTCTATTTTTAATTTTTTGAGGAGCCTCTATACTGTTTTCCACAGAGTTTACACCAACTTGAATTCCTAATGACAGTGTACCAGGGTTTCAATTTCTCCACATCTTTGCCAACACTTACTGCCTTTGGTTTTTTTTAATAATAACCATCCTGACAGGTATGAGATGATATCTCTTTGCCATTTTTATTTGCATTTCCCTGATGATTAGTGATATTTAGCATTTTTCCATATACCTGTTGGTTATCTGTATGTCTTTTTCAGATAAATGACGACTCTGAAGTCCTTAGCCCATTTTAAAATCAGGTTATTAGTATTTTTAGTTATTGAGTTGTTGAAGTTCCTTATATATTCTGGAAATTCTCCTCTTATTAGATATATGCTTTGCAAATTTCCCATCCCAATAGCTGTATTTTCACCCTGCTGATTGTTTCCTTTGCTGTGAAGAAACTTTCTGCTTGATGTAGTCTCACTTGCTTAATTTTCCTTTTTTTTGTCCTTACTTTTCATGTCATATTCATTAAATCATTTCAGAGACCAATTTCCAAAAGAACTGAACTCCCATGTTTGCTACAGCACTATTTACAATAGTGGATAATTAATTCCCAACATGGAAAAATTAATTCCAAATTATGGAAACTACCTAAATGCTCATTGACAGATAAGTAGATGCATAAAATATGGTATATACATACAATGGGATACTATTCAGCCTTTAAAAAGAACCTTGGCAATATGTGACAATGTGAATGCATTTTGAGACATCATGCTACATGAAATAAGCCAGTGACAGAAAGACAAATATTGCATTATTTCAGTTATATAAGTTCTCTAAATTAGCCAAATTCATAGACTCAATGAGTAGAAAGATGGTTGCCAGGGACTGGAAGAGGGAGAAATGGAGAGTTACTTACCAACAGGCATAAAGTTTCAATTAATCAAAATGAATGAGCTCTAGCGAGCTGCTATACAACATTTTATATATAGCATAAAGTACTATACACTTCAAATAAAATTAGGAGGGTAACTCTCATGGTAAATGTTCTTGCCACAACAAAATAACACAAGTATACCTGATCGTCGAAGAATTGATGCTTTTGAACTGTGGTGCTGGAGAAGATTCTTGAGAGTCCCTTGGACTGCAAGGAGATCCAACCAGTCCATTCTAAAGGAGATCAATCCTGGGTGTTCATTGGAAGGACTGATGCTAAAGCTGAAACTCCAATACTTTGGCCACCTCATGCGACGAGCTGACTCACTGGAAAAGGCTCTGATGCTGGGAAGGATTGGGGGCGGGAGGAGAAGGGGACGACAGAGAATGAGATGGCTGGATGGCATCACCAACTGGATGGATATGAGTCTGAGTGAACTCCGGGAGTTGGTGATGGACAGGGAGGCCTGGCGTGCAGTGATTCATGGGGTCGCAAAGAGTCGGACACGACTGAGCGACTAAACTGAACTGAACTGAAACAAAAGTAAATAATCAAGAATTTGCTCTAATTTGCCTGTAGGAAAACACATTTAAGGTAAGCTAAGTAACTAAATAGGTCCATCTAGTCAAGGCAATGGTTTTTCCCGTGGTCATGTATGGATGTGAGAGTTGGACTGTGAAGAAGGCTGACCGCCGAAGAATCGATGCTTTTGAACTGTGGTGCTGGAGAAGACTCTTGAGAGTCCCTTATACTGCAAGGAGATCCAACCAGTCCATTCTAGAGGAGATCAATCCTGGATGTTCATTGGAGGGACTGATGCTAAAGCTGAAACTGCAATACTTTGGCCACCTCATGCGACGAGTTGACTCACTGGAAAAGACTCTGATGCTGGGAAAGGTTGGGGGCGGGAGGAGAAGGGGACGACGGAGAATGAGATGGCTGGATGGCATCACCGATTCTGTGGACCTGAGTTTGAGTGAACTCCGGGAGTTGGTGATGGACAGGGAGGCCTGGCGTGCTGTGATTCATGGGGTCGCGGAGAGTCGGACACGACTGAGCGACTGAACTGAACTGAACTGAACTGAACTGAAGTAACTAAAATGGCATCATGTTTTGACATTGTATTTTCACTGAGACCCAATGGAACTAAAAACCTCAGAAAAAAAAAAAAAAGAAAGAAATTATTCTTTAAGCAGCTTTTTATTTTATATGTACAGAATGTGTGCATGCTAAGTCGCTTCAGTCATGTCCGACTGTTTGCAACCCAATGGACCGTAACCCGCCAGGCTTCTCTGTGCATGGGATTCTCCAGGCAAGAATACTGGAGTGGGCTGCTGTTTCCGCCTCTGGGGGCTCTTGTGGACCCAGGGTTCGAATTCACGTCTGTTATGTTTCCCTTGTTGGCAGGCGGGTTCTTCACTACTAGCCACCTGGGAAGCTCATATGTACAGAATATTAGACAATTAATATACTTCAAGATAAACAAACTAAAAAGCAAGCAAAAAATTTTAGTTGCTGTGCGCCATGCTATCTATATTGTACCTATTAAAACAAAGCCCTCCTCCACCCTTGCTGCTGCTGCTGCTAAGTCGCTTCAGTCGTGTCCGACTCTGTGTGACCCCATAGACGGAAGCCCACCAGGCTCCCCCGTGCCTGGGATTCTCCAGGCAAGAACACTGGAGTGGGTTGCCATTTCCTTCTCCAATGCATGCAAGTGAAAGGTGAAAGTGAAGTCGCTCAGTCGTGTCTGACTCTTAGCGACCCCATGGACTGCAGCCCACCAGGCTCCTCCGTCCGTGGGATTCTCCAGGCAAGAGGACTGGAGTGGGGTGCCATTGCCTTCTCTGCCCGGACACTTGAGTCAGGATTAATCTCATCAAGAATGAAGAAGGAAAGACTTTTTAAAATGAAGTGTGAGATCAGAAGGAGAGACGGGTGGAGAGACAGAGAGTGGAGAGAGAGACAGAAACAGAAAGAGATTGACTGATGTTACAGGACGTGTAAAGATATATATATATATATTTTTTCATCACATGCAAGTACTTATGGTTTTATTGTTCTTTCATTCTATTCATATTCTTAAAATTATGTTTATTCTTAAACGTACAAATGTAAAGTGTTTTGTGTCAAACCCAGCTAAGTACCCTCATAAAATCCATCATTTTCTTACTTCTTATTACTTACTTCTTATCACATTTTGGGGGGAAGCAGCAAAGAGCCCAGATTTATGATTTTGCAGGCTTCCATAAAACAATGAATGGAGATGCAACATTGTGTGACAAATAGATGTAAGTGGAAGTCTACCACTGGAGTTTCCAGACAATCTGATTTCTGTTAATTTGGGCTCTTTGCTCACTGCACAACCCCCTCACCCCCCCCAACCCCCCCACCCCACCCCAGCAGCCTGCTGCTCCAAGAAACAGGATATTCTAGTAATAAGGAGTAAAAAAAAAAACGGTGGATTTTATGAAGGTACTTAGCTGGGTTGCCACAAAATATACTCATAAGTTTAAGAATATGAACAGAATGAAAAAACAGTAAATGAAACCATAAATACTTGCATGTGATGAAAAAACTTATATATCTTTACATGTCTTGTTATATCAGTCAGTCTCTCTCTGTCTGTGTCTATCTCAGCTAGCATGAGCATTTTGTCCTCTTTATTCTTCTAAACTCTTCTGGTTTGCAGTGTCTTTGCAATGTTGGAGATTCCAAGCTCTTTTTTGAAGATGAAGAGGATGAAATGTAACTTCCATGGAAGGTAGGTAAAATAGAAAGATAAAATGCACCCATGCGTTGATGACATCATCAAGCTACATTGTCAGTCCTGGATTGTTCATTAGATACTGGGGCATTGTTGGGCCAGGTGAGATAAAGAAGCCCTTTTGATAAATAAGTTACCTATTGCAAACATTTGATATTGGTGTTCTGGGACCTTAAATGTTCTACTCTTAAACTAGGTCTAGTCACATTAAAGAAAAAAAATCTTTTTTTTGATCTTCTCATCTCATTCTAGGATGAACATTTTTATATCTTCCTTAAATGATATCTGTAGTATCAGAATAAATCAATATTTGTCCTTCTATTTATAAGACCTTGTCCTTCACTACTTCAAGATTTTCTCTAATTCTAACAGAGCCCAATAGAAAGAGAACAGTTAAAACACACATTAACACATTAAATAAGCCCATTTTTTGGGTGGTTAATTTTCTTTTGGAAAGTTTGCTGCCATATATAAAGTGTTTTTAAAACTCTGATGAGAGTACTCAGTTGGAGCATCCCAGATAGACTCAGACCAAAAAGTATAATGGATTCAAGTACTTTGAACTCAATTTGCATCTCAAATTTGAATCATTTTTGCTCACTTGCAGTGCTTTTTGATAAGAAAAGATCATTGCAAGGAATGCATTTACATTGACACATGCTTAACTTAAATATCTTTGTTTCATTATGTTTAATTTACTAATGAAAAATTTTAGATGTAAGTGGACTGGAAATAAACTGAGATGTGTTAGCCATGAAAAGTGAAAGTTTAAAGTGTTAGGGATAGGCAAGAATTCTGGAGTGGGGAGTCATTTCCTTCTCCAGAGGATCTTCATGACTCAGGATCAAACCCGGGTCTCCTGTACTACAGGTGGTTTCTTTCCCATCTGAGCCACCAGGGAAGCCCTAAATGAGTGAAATCAAGTCTCCAAAGATATATAGACAGAATTGAAATTCCTGAAATTTTGAAAGTTATTTCAAGAGAAAATTAAGAAAATAATATATTATTATAAATGCCAACTTTAGGTATTATTCTTATATCCTTGTGGCATTTGGATACTCTGAAATTCTAACAAGATTTTCTTTGATCTCTATGTTCCTTAGAGGGATATGTTATTTAAAAGACTGACATTAGAAATTAAAAAAAAAAAACTGAAGAAAAAATGAATAAATAAAAAGGAGTTTTTAAAAAGAAATTTTATCACCAGACACTACAGTTTTAGGGCAGGGAAACAATAGTCATACTCAAGGGATTCCATAGTAGAAAAATTATTCATAAAGTACCTTTAGGACAGACGTGACATGGGCTATATATAGCATGACCATTCTAATCAAGTTTATACCACTGCAAGTCTTTTCATATTATTTATAAAACCAATTACATGCTGATTCAGAAATCACATTTCACAGCTTGCCTTGTCAGATTACTGCATGATTAAGACTGGCCATCATTCTTTCTTTCTTCCTAATCAAATGGTCCAGCCATTTCCCAAGGTCAAATGAGTGTGAAAACATGAAGTTCGCTGTCCTGGCAGTGCTCTACTTCATTCTTTTGTCACAACTCTTTTCCACTTAGGCAGCCATGACCTCCATTCTCTTCTTTCCTGCTGATTCTTACTTTATCCCTGCCCTTGCCACCTACAGATGCTGCTATGAAAATTCGCTAACTCTTTATGGAACAGTTTCCAAGTGTAAGGTCTAACAAAAGATGCTTTGTCAATAACTCCTTACAAACATAGCATCTGTACTGCTGAGAAGTTTCTTTGACAGAACAAATGACAGGGTCTGGACTCAGATTGTGTAGATTCAAATTTTTGTTTTACTTTGACTGTGTGATTTTGGCCAAGTTCTTACATTTTTGTTGAGGATATTAATACTGCTTACCTCATAGGATTGTAAGCAATTAAACTAAATAATATATTAATACATAAAACTAGAACAGTGGGTCTTGTACACTAATCATTATTTTGCCAATCATAGTAGTACTGTTACAGTGTAATAGAGGAGTCGGATACCTTAATAATACTAACGTTACTATTCATATGAGAGGAGTTCAGCCTGACATTTAAATTGTGTAGCAGTTTATGTGTTTGAAATTGTGGATATGAAAAACGAAATATAAAATAAATGTGTGACCACAGAACCTCACATTATCAAGAACTGTGACTTGTAGGAGCAACAGGTTTTAACTGTATCCTCTTAGGTTTCAATACCTGAACTTCCTTCTGAGATTGGGTGATAAATATATTACTTTATGTCTGAGAGCTTCCATTTAATTAACCTGAGGAAAATATCACTTACCTTCTGTATTGTGATATATGATAAGAACTCTGGAAATAGTGTATGTTAGTATTATGCTCTCAATGATTTGCTGTATTGTTGTTTTCTGGCCTCTTGTTGCCTTTGTCAAACCCTCAAGATATGTGGTGGGTAAATATTATATATATATATAATATTGCAATTGATAACATTGTGCACAGCCCTCTAAATGATCTTTTTAAAATATTTTCATTTTATTTTATAAAATGGAAAACATGTCTAGATTCATCCTATGGTACTTTAATTAAGAAAATAATTTTACTTAAAACACAAATTTTGATTATACACTTAACATAGGGGAAAGTTATTAAAATGTAATACATACAAATTGACTATGTGGCAGGTATTTTAAATCCACTATCTCATTTTAATTATTAGACAAATATTTACAAAGATCTTAGGAGTTGGTAATACCAAAATGCAGTTTTTTCAATACTGTTAATTAACATGAGATTAATGAATGCAGTTTTTATAGGAACATCCCTTGATTCGTTTAGTGTGTTGTGCTGTATTCTGATTTGATTATACACTATTCCAAAGTATTGCAAAGAAGATATGCAGAGACGATTATCCTTTTAAGAAGAATAGCCTAGTGAGAGAATTCAGAGATTAAAACAGTAAAAGAAAAAAATGTAGTCACTACTCAGTCCTGTACCCTCTGTAGGGTAGTAGACACTACAGAAAACCAGTTAGGAAACGTTTTCATCACCGAAGAGGTGTATATTTGTTGACAGAGGTAATAAATTAGGAACATGTGAGAGAATTTCAATGGAAATGAAGCAGCAGGCTTACATATACTAAGTCCTTGAATCATTTCTCAAAAGACATGTAATCCATAAAATTATTGTCTACCTTGTTCTGGAGCAAGGCAAAAATGCACTGTTCACCAAACTATCTTTGATAATATAAGGGAAGATTAATTTCATCTTTTTCCCTTTTCATATGAATAGTCATTCTCCCAGAGAATGCTTGGTGTAACTTAGTGTTAAAAAGATCCAGATTTATGTGCACCATATGCTTCCTTGGATCTGCTTTATGGCAAAGGCTAAAAATTATTGCAGCAAAGCAGTGATTTGTGATCAAAGGGTACAGCCTCAGCTAGTTCACAGAAAGGGCTGCGTCTGCTTGGGACTAGAATTGAGTGAGTTCAGTCACCTGCAGGCACAGAAATTAAAACTGCCATCCCAAGCCATTGAAAAGGGCTGTTTCTACCTTTCTCAAGGATTCTGCAATTTTGTGCCTTAATTCTGCCACCTGCTGGTATGATAAAGAACTGAAAAGAGTTGACTAGATTTCAATGTGTTTTGCAGGAAACATCAAATTGTTTCAAATTACTTTGACAAAGTAGCTCATGTTTTGTCAGGAAAGTTAATATGTTTTCTTAGACTTTATGATTTTTTAAACAGTTATATAAATATATTTAGTGAAGGAAGATAAAGATTGTGTTTTATGTCAATAATTCCCTATTTTCCATAATTGATTTAAGGACTTGATGTTAAAAGATTTTCATTGTCAAGAACTCAGAAAATATGCAACGTATCAAGTAATTTTATAGGAAATTCAGGTAACAAATACATATGGCTTGAGAAACAATTAAAAAAATAGTTTGTAAGTTTCCTTGGTCTTGACAGTTTCTTGGCTTCTCATGCCTTCTACGGTAATGTGGGCCAAGGAATATAGCCACAATACAGTCACATGATAGAAGCTATTGTGTTGTTGCTGTACAATAATCATACAGAAGAGGAGCTAAATCTGTACTGAGAGAAATTATAGTGGCACTGTGTAATTATGGTTTGCAAGGAAACCTATATGATTATAATTTGAGGAATTTAAAGAAATTGCTTTCTTCACATATGAGGACAAAATCTTTGTCTCATGAAAACTGATTCTTTTTCCTTTTCAGGAGAGCAAAGACAATTATATACTCAGAAGCATAATTAGTACAATACTGATTAACAGCAAAAGGCATTTTAAAAGACCACTTATTAGTCATGCAGTTTTTTCATTATGTCAAGAGAATATCTTCAGAAAAGGCAAAAGAATTAAAAATTCAAGGGATTAAAATATGTATTCAGTGTAGCTTGTGCCTTCTTTTTTAGCATTTTATCCAAATTAAAATTCTTCATGCTGATTAAATCGAAGTTAGATATATTTGTAAAGGCGGTCATATTTTCTCAGGCAGTTTTGCAAAAAGTGGAGCCTGAGGCGATGGCTTCTTTGATAGTACTCTGTTAAGCAGCCAGCAGCCCAAGGAATAAGTATGGTGACACAATTTAAATGTTACTTATAGGTCATGAAACTTTGAAAAGGAAGTAGTACATTTCAGTTAATCATCCAGATATTTGTAAATAAATGACTATGTGGCATTGTCCAGAGGAAGTATCTGAGCATCTGATTGTCATTTGTAGTTAGGGTGATAAAAAGGAAGGATTTTTAGGCAAAGCAACAAAATAATGGTTGCAAGTTTTTGTTTGTATATTTGTTTTTAATGCATTGTAGCAGAAATAACGGAGAAGGCAATGGCAACCCACTTCAGTACTCTTGCCTGGAAAACCCCATGGATGGAGATGCCTGGTAGACTGCAGGCCATATCTCGAAGAGTCAGACAGGAATGAGCGACTTCACTTTCACTTTTCACCTGCATGCGTTGGAGAAGGAAATGGCAACCCACTCCAGTGTTCTTGCCTGGAGAATCCCAGGGACGGGGGAGCCTGGTGGGCTGCCGTCTATGGGGTCGCACAGAGTTGGACACTACTGAAGTGACTTAGCAGCAGCAGCAGCAGCAGAAATAATTGTTTAAGGATGGAAAAGAAATGTCAACTTACTTTTAAATTGTTTAAATATGACATTGAAAAGTCATAAATACATTATGGTGCCACATAATAGTTACCAGTCAGATTGCTAATATATTTTCTTCTATTTTATGTGTTTTTCCATTTTTTAATCATAGCTGCATAAATATTGAATTTTAGACCTTAAATAGCCGACTCATATAACTGTTTTGTGGCTGCCACCAATTTTTTTCTCTCTTGTTTTAGCTTACTGTGCTCACAGTCTAATGCTAATGACTCTGAGGGCCCCAGCATGGTCACTACTCGCAATTATTGATAGACATGTGACTAATAATGGAGTTCAGGTGATTTTCAAAAGTATTATGTGCATTACATATCCCTCCATGTTTGTACCAAGGCAATCAAGGCTTGTGTCCAGGGAGCTAGGGTCTTGTCTAATGATTCTTTCTTTATTGCTATCCAAGATATTAGCCTGATCTCCTTTGGTGTTTAAAATAGTGACCAGCAGTGTGTGACAGCATCATTATCTTTTTTAGCTCTAGAACTCAGAAGAGCTTTTCTTTAAATTTTGGAAATATTCTCTAATGTAAATAGTCAAGATATGTTGCCTTTATTCTTTCAAATATCATTTTGATTCTTTTAGCTTTCACACTTATTTTTTCCCCCAAGCAAATAATAGGCGTAACACAAATACATTATAAGGTAATTGAACTCATGATCAGAGTGAAATTCACAAGCATCAGCAGCTCAATGCCTGCTGTAAACCATCAGGTGAAGAGATACGAAGAATTTGCAAATATTTTATTAAATCTTTATCCCATTATTTATTTGTAAACAGTTGTTCACTCTCCTTTCAGTAATTTAAGTGGAATTAGCATTCTGGTTAGTCCCTTTGCAAAAACAAATAAAAGCCAACTGAGAATACTGGAGTTCATTTCCGCTCCCCTGCCACAATCATTCCTCGATTTATGTTTTTGACAAATTGTTCTCATTTCCCAAGGTCTCTGAAGGCTGCAGCTTGTGGCATATATTTCCGGCCCTCTTGCATATTTGGAAAAGAATCCAAACTCATCTCTCTAGTTCTGTATCTAATGCTGAATTTCTTTTGCTTTCCAATCTCCATTCAGTTCTTTATCAAACTAATTCATCTGGCTCTAGGGGGCTTCCCAGGTGGCACTAGTGGTAAAGAACCTGCCAGCAAATTCAGGAGGCTTAAGAGACACAGGTTAGATCCCCATTGAAGTGATTTAGAACAACACAGAACATCTGGCTCTAACAAAACTTACTTTCCTTTAAACACTACTCTATGAAAGTATTTCAGAAATATTGGGAAGCCTGAAGCTGGTTATTTTATTTTTATTGTTGTTGACTCTCTAAGTCATGTCCAACTTTTTGTGACCCTATGTATTGTAGCCCACCAGGCTCCTCTGTCCATGGAATTCTCCAGGCAAATATACTGGAGTGGGTTTCCATTCCCTTCTCTAGGGGATATTCCTGAACCAGGGATCAAACCTGCGTTTTTTGAGTTTCCTGTATTGGCAGGTGCCACTGAGCCACCTGGTAAAACAACCTCATGTATATTACTGGCAAAACAACAGCAACAATCACAACAAAAAACCTGCCTAATATCTGATTTCTCAATCCAAATTAATGGATGACTCTTTAGAATAATCTATATGCTTTAGTAGGGCTTCCCTGGTGGTTCAGATGATAAGGAATCAGCCTGAAATGCAGGAGACCTGGGTTCGATCCTTGAGTAAGGGAGGCTTTCTGGCGGATGAAATGACAATTCACTCCAGTATTTTTGCCTTGAGGATGCCATGGATAGAGGAGCCTGGAAGGCTACAGTCCGTGGGGTCACAAAGAGTCAGACATGACGAGTGACTAACACACACAGACACACACACACACACACATCTGCTTTAGTTTGTTTGTTGATACCCCATTTAGCTCTTAGCATTCGTAAACTACTCCTCTTCTATGAAAACTTTGCTTATAGTTCTATCTGAAGGATCTTTTATTCTTCTGCTATACTCACTAGGAAATATTAGATACCTTTGCTATGATTTAAGAAATTCTTGTATAACACCTTTGCCATTTTTATTAAAAATCTTGCTGTCTCCCTGAGATACTAAAGGTATCTCTGGGAGTGTTCTCTATATAAATTAACAGGGGAAGAGAAGACTTGAGCCTGGTTTACTCTAGTGGTTTACTTTGCTTTGAAAGAGAAATGGCCAGAAATGGCCAGATCTGCAATAATATGTTGATTTATGGGCTTGGCTGTATCAGGGACTTATACTGAAGATAATTGAAGAACTGGTAACAAAGAAATCTGGGGAAGAGGTGTGTGCGATGACTGAACAGGAAAAGCAAAAACACATGAAGCTGTGAAGATATGCATGTCCTCTATGAATGATCACCAAATCACAAGAAACTCAGCAAAGAAGAATTTTAATAATAAAGAGGCTAAGTCAGCCCCATTTTTTGGGTATCAGTCAACTTCTTTCCCCAGTCATCTCTGTGGTTTCCCAATTGGCTTGTAACACAAAGGGGCCATGGTGGCAGGAATGAAAGTTATGCAGAGAGCCAGCCACGTGGACTTCCACTCACCAAGGCCAATTGATGAATACTGAATTTGTCAGCAGTAAAGACCAATACTGAGCTCCACCTGAAGGCAGGTTGGGTACATTTGACTGTTTCCATTATGGAAGGAGCAGCATTTTGTACTTACTGAAAAAAACACTTACTTTGAATATAGATTTGTCTTCCCTGTTGGCAAGATGTCTAAATTACCCCATTGTACGTACTGGTTTCTAGTAAGATAGCTCTCCCACTTCAAAAGTGTCATGGAAATTTTGGCTCTTTGTGTATCAGTATATTTAATTGGACCAGTTTATTAATGACTGTGAGAAAGCTGGACTATTGATAAAGCCAAGATTTCTTTAATCTGTTCAGGATTTTATGCATATCTCTGAAATCCATCCATTAGATGAAAATTACACTTATGCACTATGTCAGTAGTGTTAAGTGGCAACTTTCAAGGGAGAAACAATGAAAATAAAAACTAGCTTAAAAACTGAAGTTGTGGTCAATCTTATTTCATAAAGAATATTTTATTTATTTTATATGTTAAATGGAAATTAAGGAGAAATATCTAACTTAATTAGTCCTTTCTGGAGCCTACATAGAGAATTACATCAGGAGAAGTTGTATGAAGAGTGAATAAAAGCAACTATTATTTATGGATTTTCATTAAAATATAATTATAAATTATCTATTTTATACTGTGCATGAACACATGGGATTGCTTTAATCCTCATCAGTTTAATTCAATTTTACCTTTATTGTATTTATTAAAAAGTGATTTAAGGTAACATTGTATATTTGCAAGGGGAAACACATATATAATCTGACATGTTCATCAGACACTAGGACTTTACTCTTACACTTATAAATTCCTTACAAAAAATGTTTGAGGTTAAAATTCTCAGTACCATTTAAAATAATAATCCTGAATTGTACAAAATTTAATGTGTTAAGTTTTATACAAGCATGATAGTGACAGATCTGTGATTCTAACTCAGGTCTCTTTATAACTACTGCACTTCCCATTTTAGCATCTGTGTGACTAGAATTATTTCTATATTTGAAATAACTGCTTTTTAAATATTTATATCTACAATAGCAGCAGGATACTATTTTTACATTTGCAGCAAAATATTTTTGTACACTACTGGCTCCTCAATATTTTTCTCTAAAATTCTAATTTTTCTCATGAAATAGTAAACTACAATTCAGAGATGTCAGATCCACTTTTTGAAATGTACATGTAAGCAGTATTTCCATTTAACAATATAGTGGCATATATTCTTTTACACCTTTGACAATGCAATCTAATGAGACTCACCACTCACATACTTACATATGTGGGCTGGAGGAAGCACAAGCTGGAATCAAGATTGCTGCCAGAAATATCAGATATGCAGATGACACCACACTGATGGCAGAAAGTCAAGAACTAAAGAGCTTTTTGATGAAAGTGAAAGAGGAGAGTGCAAAAGTTGGCTTAAAGCTCAACATTCAGAAAACTAAGATCATGGCATCCAGTCCCATCACTTCATGGAAAATAGATGGGGAAAGAGTGGAAACAGTGTCAGGCTTTATTTTGGGGGGCTCCAAAATCACTGCAGATGGTGATTGCAGCCATGAAATTAAAAGAAGCTTACTCCTTGGAAGGAAAGTTATGACCAACCTAGATAGCATATTAAAAAGCAGAGACATTACTTTGCCAACAAGGTCTGTCTAGTTAAGGCTATGGTTTTTCCAGTGGTCATGTATGGATGTGAGAATTTGACTATAAAGAAAGCTGAGCTCCGAAAAATTGATGCTTTTGAACTGTGGTGTTGGAGAAGACTCCTGAGAGCCCCTTGGAATGCAAGGAGGTCCAACCAGTCCATTCTAAAGGAGATCAGTCCTGGGTGTTCATTGGAAGGACTGATGTTGAAGCCGAAAGTCCAATACTTTGGCCACCTGATGCGAAGAGCTGACTCATTTGAAAAGACCCTGATGTTGGGAAAAATTGAAGGTAGGAGGAGAAGGGGAAGACAGAGAATGAAATGGTTGGATGGCATCACTGACTCAATGGACATGGGTTTGGGTGAACTCTGGGAGCTGGTGATGGACAGGGAGGCCTGGCGTGCTGTGGTTCATGGGGTCACAAAGAGTCGGACACGACTGAGTGACTGAACTGAACTGAACAGATACTTGTTGAACTATTTTAGTCTGACTATTTTCAACCCCATGGACTGTAGCACGCAAGGCTTCCCTGTCCATCACTAAATACAAGAGCTTCCCCAAACTCATGTCCATCAGTCAGTGATGCCATCCAACCATCTTATCCTCTGTTCTCCCCTTCTCCTCCCACCTCCAATCTTCCCCAGAATCAAAGTCTTTTCCAGTGAATCAGTTCTTCTCATCAGGTGGCCAAAGTATTGAAGTTTCAGCTTCAGCATAGGTGCTTCACATGAATATTCAGGACTGATTTCCTTTAGGATGGACTGGTTGGATCTCCTTGCAGTTCAAGGGACTCTCAAGAGTCTTCTCCAACACCACAGTTCAAAAGCATCAATTATTCAAGGCTCAGCTTTCTTTATAGTACAACTCTCACATTCATACATGACTACTGGAAAAACCATAGCTTTGACTAAATGGACTTTTGTTGGCAAGGAATGTCTCACTTTTTAATTTGCTGTTTAGGTTGGTCATAGTTTTCTTCCAAAGAGCAAATGTCTTTTAATTTCATGGCTGCAGTCACCATCTGCATTGATTTTGGAGCCCCCCAAAATAAACTTTGTCACTGTTTCCTTATTTCCGCATTTATTTGCCATGAAGTGATGGGACTGGATGCCATGATCTTAGTTTTCTGAATGTTGAGCTTTAAACCAACTTTTAGACTCTCCTCTTTAACTTTCATCAAGAGGCTTTTCGTTTCCTCTTCACTTTCTGCCATAAGCGTGGTGTCATCTGCATATCTGAGGTTATTGATATTTTCCCAGGCAATCTTGAGTCCTGCTTGCACTTCACCCAGCCCTGCATTTCTTATGATGTACTCTGCATATAAGTTAAATAAGCAGGTGACAATATACAGCCTTGACACACTCCTTTCCCATTTGGAACCAGTGCATTTTTCCATGTCCAGTTCTAACTGTGGCTTCTTGACCTACATTCAAATTTCTCAGGAGGCAGGTCAGGTGGTCTGCTTTTCCTGTCTCTTAAAGAATTTTCCACAGTTTGTTATGATCCACACAGTCAAAGGCTTTGGCATAGTCAGTAAAGCAGAAGTAGATGTTTTTCTGGAACTCTCTTGCTTTTTTGATGATCCAGAATCTGTTTCCTCTACCTTTTCTAAATCCAACTTGAACATCTGAAAGTTCACAGTTCACATACTGTTGAAGCCTGACTTTGAGAATTTTGAGCATTACTTTCCTAGAGTTTGAGATTAATGCAATAGTGCAGTAGTTTGAGCATTCCTTGGCATTGCGTTTCCTTGGGACTGGAATGAAAACTGACCTTTTCCAGTCCTGTGTCCACTGCTGAGTTTTCCAAATGTGCTGGCATATTGAGTGCAACACTTTCACAGCATCATCTTTCAGGATTTGAAATAGCTCAAGTTGAATTCCATCACCTCCAGTGAGTTTGTTCACAGTGATGCTTCCTAAGGCCCACTTGACTTCACATTCCAGGACGTCTGGCTCTAGTTGAGTGATCACACCATTGTGAGTATCTGGGTCATGAAGATCTTTTTGAAAAGTTACCTTTCCACTATTAAAAAAAAAAAATATATATATATATATATGTATTCATATAGATATAAATGTAGATATAGATAGATATGTATTTAATGAGGCCAAGAAGATTCAAGAGGCCAAGAAGAGGCCAGGAAGATTTACTTCCTTTGTTAGAGGAAGTAACAAAATGTGCACACTGCCCAGACACATCTTACAAATAAAAATGGTCAATGCATGATAAATGTAGAAGTAAGATTTTTAAAAGCTTTACCCCAAAGAATGGCAATTTAAATGTCTAATATTCCAGACAATATCTGAACTTTCTGAACTCTGGTGCCAATGATAAAATGGTGTGTTCTATGTCAGTTCTAGATAGTATATTGCAATTTTATAGGCATTTGTTTTCAGTTGTGCTTCTTAATTTTGGGGTTTTTATTTACCTTACTCTTAGGTGAAAAGAGATCCTATTTTTTCCTTAAGGTCGAGTTCTAAATTCTTGCATTGTATGCGAACTCTAGAATGAGTATTCGGCTTAAACTTGACTTAAGTTCACAAAATTTATCATTTAGGCCACATCCTCAAGGTTGTTCTCAGTATCTGTTCACATGATCAGAGGAAAATCATTTTTCATGATTATAATCAGAACTGTAGCTTGTATTCAAGGATGAACACAAGTTTGTTGTGAAAAGGTAAGGCGCCCTTTTCCTGAGGTTGTTTATACTTTCCAAATTTGTTTTAAACATCTTGCCATGGAGTCTAGGACATTTCCCAATTTGAACTCAAATATTGGTAGAGTCATTCTGTTTTCATTTTCTCAACAGAGTTGTATTCTGATTCAATAGGTAAATATCTGTTTATATTTCATCTTATTTATCTGAAAAGTATATTCTTTCTTTCAATTTAGTGTGAGTTATTATTGCCTGAGAAAAAGTTATGTTAGCCGATTTGCAAAATGTTTCAAAATTCAAGGCACGAACTGACACTGTTATTTTCCTTTTATAATCCTTTAAGCATTCTGCTTTAGTTTATGTATCATATTAGTCATCTGGCATGAAAATCGATCCTAAAACATTTCAACACCTTAAAGAGAACTTTCATTTCCTATTTCCTTATCATCTATTGTAGGGGTTAATGTTTATCAAACTTTCCATTTCATCATAACCAAGCGGTGATAAGATTTTTTTAAATTATATTTTATGAAAATGAACTACCCACAAGATAATTTAAATGCAATTTGTTGTGCAGGAAATATTTTCTTTAAAAATGTTAATTGATATCAGTGTTCAGACATTAATTTAAAAGCACAATGCTTTGTAATTAAGGCTGAGTATCCCTGCTTGTATTGTCTCTGAGATATGATTATTTCTCAGTAGTATAATAATCTCTGATGAAAATCAAGTCATAAGTTCATGGCAACATAATGGATTTTCAGTTGGAAATAAAACTTATAAAAAAGGGGTGAAAGGAATACTTAGTCTTATTGGAAGATGGAAAAAGAGCAAAACTTAAACTAAGAGCTTCCTTGAAGAGTAACATGGTAATTACACACATATTTGAAAAACACTTGTTTGCTCCTGGCACTTAATTGGTTCAGTTCATTTCAGTCGCTCAGTCTTGTCTGACTCTTTGCGACCCCATGAATCACAACACGCCAGGCCTCCCTGTCCATCACCAACTCCCGGAGTTCATTCAAACTCATGTCCAATGAGTCGGTGATGCCATCCATCCATCTCATTCTCTGTCATCCCCATCTCCTCCTGCCCCCAATCCCTCCCAGCATCAGGGTCTTTTCCAGTGAGTCATCTCTTTACATGAGGTGGCCAAAGTATTGGAGCTTCAGCCTCAGCATCAGTCCTTCCAATGAACACCCAGGACTGATCTCCTTTAGAATGGACTGGTTGGATCTCCTTGGGTTGTGAGATTAAGTACCAGTCAGCAGAACAAGATGCAACAAGAACTCAAGTGGTTTTCACCCACTATACAATTCAGAATATAGACATACAGATGAGAAGGAATATTTTGAAATGAAAATGAATAGTACATAAACTGTATTTCAGCAGTAGTTGGGCCAATAAGTGATAACACTTGAAACAGTATTCAAATCTGCAAGCAGAGTACCTCCAGAAACTACTGATATTGGAAGATAGTCTAATCCAGGAAGATAATAGTAGAACAAAGTGATTCCATTTTATGGAGAATCAGAGAACTAGGTATGCAAACAATACCTGAATTTACATAGAGAAGAGGTAGCTATCCAAACATTTAAACAAGATTATAATATGGAGTCCGGGTCAGTAAGTAAAAGACATAGATGATTTATTGCCTAAGTGGGACTAATAGAAACATTGACTTGAAAGCTTACTCTGAGACTGATCCAATCATTCCCCATTCCCTCCTCCCCAATACTCTGTAGGATCCTGCATGATTTCTAAGTTCTGAAACAAAGGTAAGATTTCTTAGTGCTAGGTACACAGTAAGCTTCAATAATAATATTTTCTTTTTAGGATATTATGCAAACTGTATTGTAAAACAATATGAGTAGAAAAAAAGAAAGGGACCATGTCGAGATATAACATAAATATTTAGCTACAGATTGTGACTATTTTCTTGAGTTTATTTACTGTAAATAAAGAAGGAGAAGTGAGCAACAGATGATGAGATGGTTGGGTGGCATCACCGACTCAATCTTTTTTTTTTTTTTTTTGCAAGGGGTAACTGTCATTTGCTCAGTGGTGGGAATTAACCCGGTGTCTTAACTGATCCCCCCAGGCATCAGGTCTTGGGTAAAGATAACTGTTAGGTTATGGGCGACAGTCCCACACCGGTGAGAAACTGACATGCCCATGTCCACTTGCTGTTCTTGGTGACTCCCGGGTCCATGTGTCAGTGTTAGTGACCCCCAGGTGGTTTCCACGTCCGCACGCGGCTGTCAGCGACCCCTGAGTCCGTCCTCGGCGTCGGGTACCCAGCGAGGAGGCAGGGCGGGGGCGATGTTCCTGGGCGCCCGACGGCGAGTTTGGGCTGCCCTCTCCCAGCCAGCCCAGTCTGCCCAAGGGCGCCGGTTTGGGGTGGCGGCCCTCGGCCGTCCAGCCTCTACGTAGGCCCAGGCGGGACGCACAGCTGCCCACGGCCGGCTCACAGGTGCTTCGGCCCCCAGGTGCAGAGGAGAGCGCCACCAATCCTCGTGCAGCCCCAGAGACCATTCTGTCCGAGGACTGAGTTTTAGCAAACTGTGGGAGACAGTGAAGGACAGGGCAGCCTGGTGTGCTGCAGCCCATGGGGTCACAAAGAGTCAACTGAAAATGAAGCCCTACGACAGGTTAGTGTCCTTATAAGAAGAGGAAGAACCAGAGCTTTTTCTCTTTCCTCCATATGAGGACACAATGCGAAGATGGCCGCCTATGAGCTGGGAATGGAATCGCCTGATATTAGTCTTGGACATCCCAACCTCCAGATCTTTAAGAAAATACTTTCCTATTGTGTAAGGCACCTGGTCTATGGTATTTCATTATGGGAACATGAGCTGACTAAGAAATTTCTGTACATCCTTGTTTTGGAGTTTATTACATTCTATATTTTTTGTTAACTTCCCATGAGTTCTTAAATTCCATTTTCATAAATAATGCTTTGAAGTCATCTGCAAACAATAGGTACTTGTCACACTGTCTACCTTGAAGTTATCACTCACTAAAATACAGTAAAATATAGTTGATACATGGCCACTCGGTAAAATATAGTTAAATCAATAAGTTAAATGAATACAAGCCAATTAGAACAAAAAGATGATATTTCCTGATATGCCAGAGGTTTTTTAATTACAAATTTTGCTTTGTTAACTACCAAATAATAGATAAAAACTAATTATTCAGTCAGTTCAGTTCAGTTCAGTCGCTCAGTTGTGTCCGACTCTCCGCGAACCAATGAATCACAGCACGCCAGGCTTCCCTGTCCATCACCAACCCCCAGAGTTCACTCAAACTCATGTCCACAGAGTCTGTGATGCCATCCAGCCATCTCATTCTCCGTCGTCCCCTTCTCCTCCAGTCCCCAACCTTTCCCAGCATCAGAGTCTTTTCCAGTGAGTCAACTCGTCGCATGAGGTGGCAAAGTATTGCAGTTTCAGCTTTAGCATCACTCCTTCCAATGAACACCCAGGATTGATCTCCCTTAGAATGGACTGGTTGGATCTCCTTGCAGTCCAAGGGACTCTCAAGAGTCTTCTCCAACACCACAGTTCAAAAGCATCGATTCTTCGGCGATCAGCTTTCTTCACAACTCTCACATCCATACATGACCACGGGAAAAACCATAGTCTTGACTATACAGACCTTGGTTGGCAAAGTAATATCTCTGCTTTTTAATATATTATCAAGGTTGGTCATAACTTTACTTCCAAGGAGTAAGCGTCTTTTAATTTCATGGCTGTAATCAGCATCTGCAGTGATTTTGGAGCCCCAAAAAATAAAGTCTGACACTGTTTCCACTGTTTTTCCATCTATTTCCCATGAAGTGATGGGACCAGATGCCATGATCTTTGTTTTCTGAATGTTGAGCTTTATTTGAGACTTGAAAGAGTGAAGTATAATCAATAACTAAGTAGAAAGAAATTGAATTTTTATATGTTTTATCAACACATGAGAAAATTTATTTGGCTGTCAAAATATCACCTCTTACCATCCATAAAATTATTTCATTACGATGGACCCTAGTATCTGTTCATATTTTGGTAAATTATTACTGTTGGGGAAAAATAAATCACATAGTTTCCAGGCATAAGAGCAAAATTCTCTTGGGTCATTTAGTAATATCTACTTTCTAAAATAATCAGCAGATACATGAGATGTGAAACTAAGTGTCAAAGGGCAAACCTACATATTCTGACTTGTAAAAACAAAGACAAAAATGAACTTACTTTCATATCTTTGTACAGCACAGATGGAATTTTGGATGCATTATATTTTATTTAAATGTTAAGTGCCATCCAATACTGTATGAGTAACTCTGTATAACTAATAAATGAATTTCCTTAGTGAACTATATGGCATATCATTGGTACAAGTTAAAGTCATGTAAGGTATATAGATATACTTGTATTTCTAACCACAAAAAGCAAAAATGGAAGATTTCACAAAAAGCAAAAAATCATTTCTTTCTCACATTGTCAGAAAAGGACAATTCACTCAGAAGTTTCAATAGTCTAAAAATTTTTGAGAGTAGAACAAAAATGTACCAATTTATATTTTGCCATGTTCATGTAATTTGAACTTACCAACTCTAAAAACTGGCCTTGTGTTCTGCAATTTACAATTGAAGTTTGTAACTGAGGTTAAGATGGTTTCAATAAACTGTTCAACATCAAACTAAAAGTAAGTGTGTCAAAGCCAGAACTGGAAATAGACATGACCTGCTTAACATTGGAGACATATCATAATCTAAGCTCAGAAAATCATATCCCAATTTTCTTTATTTCCTCCTCAGTTATCTATCATCAGTGGTAAGATTGTCACATGGTGTGTAGTGGAAAGGAGAAGTTAAGAGGCAGACAATCTCATATTTGTAGTCCATTAATAAGTACCAAATTGGATGGTGTTAGTTGTCAGTTCAGTTCAGTTCAGCTGCTCAGTTGTGTCTGACTCTTTGCGACCCCATGGATTGCAGCACACCAGGCCTCCCTGTCCATAACCAGCTCCCAGAGTTTACTCAAACTCATGTCCATTGAGTCAGTGATGCCATCCAACCATCTCATCCTCTGTCATCCCCTTCTCCTCCTGCCCCCAATCCCTCCCAGCATCAGAGTCTTTTCCAGTGAGTCATCTCTTAATGTCAGGTGGCCAAAGTATTGCAGTTTCAGCTTCAACATCAGTCCTTCCAATGAACATTCAGGACTGATTTCCTTTAGGAAGGACTAGTTGGTTCTCCTTGCAGTCTAAGGGACTCTCACGCATCTTCTCCAACACCACAGTTCAAAAGCATCAATTCTGCGGGACTCAGCTTTCTTTATAGTCCAACCCTCATATCCATACACGACTACCAGAAAAACCATAGCTTTGACTAGATGGACATTTGTTGGCAAAGTAATGTCTCTGCTTTTTAATATGCTGTCAAAGTTGGTCATAACTTTTCTTCCAAGGAGCAAGCATCTTTTAATTTCATGGCTGCAGTCACCACCTTCAGTGATTTTGGAGTCCAAAAATAAAGTCTGTCACTGTTTCCATTGCTTCCCCAACTATTTCCCATGAAGTGATGGGACCAGATGCCTTGATCTTAGTTCTCCGAATGTTGAGTTTTAAGCCAATTTTTTCACTCTCTTTCACTTTCATCAAGAGGCCTTTTAGTTCTTCTTTGCTTTCTGCCATAGGGTGGTGTCATCTGTATATCTGAGGTTATTGATATTTCTCCAGGCAATCTTGATCCCACCTTGTGCTTCATCCAGCCCAGAGTTTCTCATGATGTACTCTGCATATAAGTTAAATAAGCACGGTGACAACATACAGCCTTGACCTACTCCTTTCCCGATTTGGAACCAGTCCATTGTTCCATGTCCAGTTCTAACTATTGTTTCCTGACCTGCATGCATATTTCTCAGGAGGTCAGGTATTCCCTTTTCTTAAGGTCAGGTGGTCTGGTATTCCCATCTCTTTAAGAATTTTCCACAGTTTGTGGTGATCCACACAGTCAAAGGCTTTGGCATAGTTAATAAAGCAGAAGTAGATGTTTCTCTGGAACTCTCTTACTTTTTTGATGATCCAACGGATGTTGACAATTTGATCTCTGGTTCCTCTGCCTTTTTTAAATACAGCTTGAGCATCTGGAAGTTCACGGGTCATGTATTATTGAAGCCTGGCTTGGAAAATTTTGAGCATGACTTTGCTAGTCTTTGAAATGAGTGCAGTTCTGTGTTAGTTTGAGCATTCTTTGGCATTGCCTTTGGGATTGGAATGAAAACTGACCTTTTCCAGTCCTGTGCCCACTGCTGAGCTTTCCAAATTTGCTGGCATGTTGAGTGCAGCACTTTCACAGCATCATATTTTAGAATTTGAATAGCTCACCTGGAATTCCATCACCTCCACTAGCTTTGCTTGTAGTGATGCTTCCTAAGGCCCACTTGACTTTGCATTCCAGGATGTCTGGCCCTAGGTGAGTGATCATACCCTGTGATTATCTGGGTCGTGAAAATCTTTTTTCTGTAGTTCTTCTGTGTATTGTTGCCACCACTTCTTGATATCTTCTGCTTCTGTTAGGTCCATAACATTTCTTTCCTTTATGGCCCATCTTTGCATGAAATGTTCTCTTGGTATCTCTAATTTTCTGGAAGAGATCTCTAGTCTTTACCATTCTATTATTTTCCTCTATTTCTTTGCATTGATCACTGAGGAAGGCTTTCTTATCTCTCCTTGATATTTGGAACTCTGCATTCCAATGGGTATATCTTTCCTTTTCTCCTTTGGCTTTCATTTCTCTTTTTTTTCTCAGCTATTTGTAAGGCCTCCCCAGAGAGCCATATTGCCTTTTTGCATTTCTTTTTCTTGGGGATGGTCTTGATCCCTGCCTCCTGTACAATGTCATGAACTTCCGTCCATAGTTCATCAGGCACTCTGTCTATCAGATCTAATCCCTTGAATCTATTTCTCACTTCCACTGTATAACGTAAGGGATTTGATTTAGGTCATACCTGATGATCTCAGTGGTTTTCACAACTTTTTCAATTTAAGTCTGAATTTAGCAATAAGGAGTTTTTCTTAAAGAAGGCATGGTTCATCTTATTTCTTTACTTCATCATAAAATGGAGAGACAGTTTTCACTCTCACAATTGTGACATATTATTACAATTTGAATAACACTGATGAATCAACCTAAAATTTAATAGGAGAGTTATAAGTTGATAATATTAGTGTCAAAAGCCAGAGCAATATATTCTGAGGAATTATAATGATAACATTCATTGGCATACTGTGATTTTCTTCGGGTGTGAAGAAATAAGAATTCCAATAATTGCAACTTTTAAAAGTAGGTTGTAATTTCCACATCCATTATTTCAATATTTGAAATTTTCCTTTCAGAGTTCAAATTATGCAAAATATATCTATAGGAAAAAAATAGTTTATTATCTAATTTTAGCATGTGACCATAGCATTCTTCATTGAACATGATAGTGGTATTTTAACACATTTCTTGTAATTATGCTAGGCTAACCGAATGAAGAAAAGACCAATTTAACCTGTATAATTTCAGACTGTTTTACTAATGCAATAGTACATAGAAAATTATAGACAAATATGAATCAAATCTGCATTAGGGACTTCCCTGGGGGTCCAGTAGTTAAGAATCTACCTGCCAATGTGGGGGCACAGATGGGTTCAATACGTGGCCCAGGAAGATCCCACATACATCAGAGCAACTAAGCCCATGCCCCATAACTACTGAAGCCTGTGAGCCCTAGTGCCTATGCTTCGCAACTAAGAGAGTAGCCCCAACTCGCCACAACTAGAGAAAGCCTCCATGAAGCGACAAAGACCCAGCATAGCCAAAAATAGATAAAACTTTAAAACTGCAACAAAGGAGTAATATGACTTTAATTTAACCCACACGGGCATTACCATATACTTTGAATGGACTTTATTTTTAGACTAATTTAGATTGATAAAGAAATCAACTTGGAGGACTTCCCTGGTGGTCCAATGGTTAAGATTCTGTGCTCCCAATACAGAAGGCCCAGGTTCAATCCCTGGTCAAGGAACTAGATCCCACATGCAACAACTGAAGATCCTGCCTGCCATGATGAAGATCAATGGTCCTGTCTGCCGCAACTAAGACCTGCTGCTGCTGCTGCTAAGTCACTTCAGTCGTGTTCGACTCTGTGTGACCCCATAGATGGAAGCCCACCAGGCTCCCCCTTCCCTGGGATTCTCCAGGCAAGAACACTGGAGTGGGTTGCCATTTCCTTCTCCAGTGTGTGAAAGTGGAAAGTGAAAAGTGAAAGTGAAGTCGCTCAGTCATGTCCGACCATTAGCGACACCATGGACTGCAGCCTACCAGGCTCCTCCATCCATGGGATTTTCTAGGCAAGAGTACTGGAGTGACTTGCTATTGCCTTCTCCGAACTAAGACCTAATGGATACAAAATAAATAATTAAATGAAAAATAATAGAAAAGAAAAGAGACATGACGATAGTTTGGAACAGAAATCCAGCATATATTCCATACCCAGTTTACACTATTTTTAACATGTCACAATGGTATGTTACAACTTTTACAAATATTGAAGAAATACCGATTCATTATCACTAAAGTTTGTATTCTATTCAGATCTCCTAAATTTTCATATAATGTCCTTTTTCTGTTGCACTTCACATTTCATTGTCAGGAGTCCTCTTGGCAATGACAGTTTCTCAGACCAAGAGGAGACACTTCCAGACTTGATTGAAGAGACTCTGCATCAGCTCGATACAATGGGCTTTGAGGCAAATATAATAATCTGTTGAGATGCTTGTTCTGGGATTAAATGTGCTCTGTGGGTAAGATAAAATAAACAACCAACTGTTAAACTGGAAACTGGCTGTTTGAGCAGAAACTGAGAGCTATTCTTCAAGTCCTTTCTCCCCATCTTCCTCTGTGGTGTAATATTCAGTTTGGCCAATATTTTTCTAAAATAAGATCTCTATTCTCCATCTTCTTTTGTAGCTGAATGAATACATGGGACTATATTCTGATGAATCAAAAAAGTGGGGGTATTGAGAAGCGGTTTCTAGAACGCTTCCTTAAAAAGTGGTTTAGGAATGACCTGCGTTTCTTTTTCTTAATTTCCTGTCTTTGTTCTGCTTCCTCCTGGATAAAATCAGAGTCGTGGACAGTGAAGGTCACATTGTAGAAGGTGGAGTGGTCAATGCAACTTGATCCTGGGTCTCTGAGAACTTAATGTCACAGAGCCTGTATGACTGTTCTTATTTGCATTCCTATGAAATTTTATTTTAGATGTAAATGAAACTGTCATTTTACATTTATTAAATGAATTATAATGGCTCCAAAATATTGTTTTAGTTTCTGTTGTACAACAAAGTGAATCAGCTATATGTGATAGACACATCTTTTCCCTCTTGAGCCTCTTCCCACCCCATCCCAATCCTCTCGGCCATCACATAGCACTGAGCTGCGCTCCCTGTGTCACACAGCCGGTTCCCACTAGCTATCTGTTTTACACGTGGGAGTGTATATATGTCGGTGATACTCTCTCAGTTCATCCCACCCTCTCCTCCCCATTCCCACATTCACAAGTCTGCTCTTTATGTCTGTGTCTCTATTCCTGCCTCGCAAATAGGTTTTTCTGTGCCATTTTCTTAAACTTCATTTATCCTGGGATTTTTTATTTTTCTTTTCATCTACAGCATAGTCTAACCAAAACCAATACAATTAATGAAGGCAGGTGTTCGTTACACAGATTAGAATGTGAGACATCATTGGCTTCTTTTTCTGTTCTTATATCAATAACATACCTGTGCATGTTTTCAGATTAAACATGCAAGGTGATTTGTTCCTTGGGTCAATGGGAGGGTATCCTCTGAAATATTACCTCATGAGTAATGGTGGGAAACTGTGTCAGATTTTGCTTTTCAAGCGCGGAGACAAATGTGATCATGGTTGGAATGGTATGAGTCATAAAATCTTTTCCTCCCTGAAACAGGAGTCTTGTGTTATTTACTAGAATTCATGAAACTATATTAACACGTTAGCTGACACATGAAAAAATGTCAGATGCTTCATAGTTCCGGATATAGTAAACATTATCAAGGAGTTATCTAATGCAGGGGAGGCCTCTGCATAGTTTCCAGACAAAGGCAATTTTCTAGCAAGGAAGAGAGAGTCCACTTTTGCTTGTCCAGAGGTTTCAGGGGAATCTGGGAATTCAAGTTTCTCTAGCACATTCACCAGCATCTCCCTATCCCATGTGGCTGGAACTCTCTCCTTCACTACCAGGGACCAACTCTCCTATAGGGACTTGTAGTGACTTTGGATTCAACCATGGTAGCAATTTAGTTATTCTATCATTTTTCCTCAACCAGATTTTCCATCACACTTGGCTCTCTGGTTGCTGGAGGAGAGGGTATCTCTATATAAAATCCATCTGACTGTCACACCTTCCTTTGAATTGGTTTTTGGCTGAACTGCCCTCTCAAGTTACTTCTTTAAAAGCGTGTTAATTATTTGATATTTTTCAGTTGCTCAGTTGTGTCCAACTCTTTGTGACACTGTAGACTGCAGCACACCAGGCTTCCATGTCCTTCATCATCTCCTGGAGCTTGCTCAAAGTCATGTCCACTGAGTCGGTGATACCTTCCAGCCATCAAATCCTCTGTTGCCCCCTTCTCCTCCTTCCCTCAACCTTTCCCAGCATCAGAGTCTTTTCCAATGAGATGGCTCTTCACACCAAGAGGCCAAAATACTGTTATCAACTGACTTCACTGTCTTTATAATTCACGGTCCCTGATAATTCTCAAATGTTTCTTATTTTCAGACAATTCTAAAATTATTATACTGGCCAGTATATTTCGTTTTACCTGAATACCATTGTAATTCAACTCATAAGAGTCTTATTAAGCATGATGCTGCCCAAGAAGGTAGATATTTTTATCTACCAAATTGTGTTAATCACTAATTAAACTCTTGACACTTTCAGATTTATCTGCAAGCAGCCAGATTCAAGTAGTCAGAGCAGACCTCAGTCAATGATACGTAAATGTTGGTGTTTAGAAGTATAACTAATGGGCAGGAAAAACAACAACAACAACAAATTAAGTACCAGGAGTATTGGTAAGACACTGACAGTGTTAATTTTAGTAAGGGCCTTCACATTAACATTGCAGACACATTTGTTTTTCCAAAGTATAGCTGAAGAGGCATACATGTGAAGAGACATTTCTGAAAGTGAAAAATAGTGACAAATTGATTCACTTATTTTATTTACTAGCATTCACTAAAAAACTGCTTAGATTAGTGCCTTTTCTTTAACACTGAGTGAATTAAAAGAAAAATAAATGTTTTTAATAGTATAGTCTACTATTGATAATGGAAATGAAAAACCATAAAAGATAAAAATACAGTATAAACCATTTTAGGAATGATCTCATATCTGAGACTCATTAAATAAATTATAAAAATGCCAAGTGGTTTAAGAGCATTGATATTATAAATGTTAATTACTTGGAAATATCTCATTATTGGGACATTATGAAAAGTAATAACAGTAGAATAATTTGAAAGTTCAGGTCACATGATTATCAAAGAGGGAAAGTCAGCCAGTCCTGTGACTTAAAAGTCAGATAACTAAGACTGAAAGTTACTGATTTAGTAGAAACTGTGTGGTATTCACTAACTGTTAAGACAAGAGCTTTGTAATAAACTGAATCAGTGAAAGTAGCAAACCTAAAACTCGATGGAATTCAGATGATTTGATGGATTTTTATCAATTTTGAACTGAGCAGTGCTGGGAAATTAACATTTTTAGGACGGTAATATCTCACTAACTCCACAATATGGTGTGAAGTGCACATAACATTTTAGATACAAAGGTGTAATGATACAGAAAATATGATCATATAAAAGTAAAAAATGTCACACTATAAAACATGAGATCTTTATTTAACTGTCATTACACTTTAATTGTGTTATTACAAAGGGAAGAGGCATAGAGCATAAAACTGTTCTGAAATTTCATTAGTTTAATTAATTTAGCACATGTTCATTTTAAGGAAATGCTGGAGACTTGAATTTATCAAATATTTTGAATGCTAGATTTATAAAAGAAAGCCCATATATGGACAAATACTCGCTCTGATATTTCTAATATGGATGACCAGGTTCACAAACTATACTTACCCTATTTCCTTGTTAAATTTTTTTTTTTTTTAAGATTTGGCATTTTATTTCTTCTGAAGAGAAGACTAGATCTTGCACTTGATATATTCTAAATAAGGCCACATATTTTCTTGCTCATGGATAACTTTATTTATGGAAATAAGTTTACTCAGTGTTACTTATACTGATTGCGTTCTCATAATTTTTTGCTTTTCTCTCATTATGAATAAAACATATATATGGAAAAACTACATAAAATACGTGTAAACAGTTTAACAAAATTTTATAATGCAAGTACCCATTAAACCACTTAACAATAAATAAAACACTTCATCTATCTCCCAGTCACGTACTTGTCAAAGTCAAAATCAATAGCTCCATTATAGAATTAACTAAAGGAACTACTGTATTGACTTTCTTATATAAATATATATATATACACATACACACATACACACACACACATACACACACACACACACACATATATAGTGAGTGCGTGCTAAGTCACTTCAGTCATGGCTGACTTTGCGATCCTGTGGAACACAGTCCACCAGACTTCTCTGTCCATGGGGATTCTCTAGGCATGAATAATGGAGTTGCCATGACCTCCTTCAGGGGATGTTCCCAACCCAGCTATGGAACCCACGTCTCTGGGATTTCCTGCATTGGCAGGTAGGTTCCTGACCACTAGCACCGCCTGGGAAGCCCATTTGTAAACATATACATATAGTATACATTTATCTATATGTATGTGCATATATCTACATATATATTTGTGTATACATATATATTTTAATATTTATATATTTATTTAAATATATATTCCAAATACCTTGTCTAATTTAAAAATTTCTTATTAATTAATTATATAGTAGTCATAAAATATACACTGAATGTTTTCAATCTTTTAAAATTGTTGAAACAATATATATGGTCAGGTTTTTTTTTTTTGTAGTTAAGTATTGACTTTTTTAGCAGTAGTTTGAAATATAATTTATATGTCATATAATTCATTCACATAAAATGTAAAGTTCAACATTTTTTTAGTATATCCAAGTTTTGTGTTTGTCTCACCTTACTGATAACCAGTGTTGTGGGTATACTGAACCTGTGGTTCTTATGATTTCAAGACATTTTTCCTCAGTAGTCATCAGGAAACCTTAAAGGAAAATGTTTATTACTTACAGGTCCTGGATTTTTCATAGTGTAGTTGAGGTTACACAACTAGGTACTGGGGAAAGAGAAAAAATAGGTAGAGAGAGAGAGCATGCCTGGGGTTTTATTTTTACTGGGGTAGGGGCATAATTGGGAGTATAATTGAAAGACTCACTGTGTACTAGTGAGTTTAAAACAAAAACAGGAATGTAAAGGAAAGAAAGAGAAGAAACTAATGACCCAAATGATGTTATTAAAATCAACCAATATCTCCAAACCAAAGAAACCTAAGGTAGAAAGGTGGCTCACAAGTGATTTCTTCAAGATATTCTTGAAAAAGATGCCTCTTTGATATGGATGCCATCACAAACAAAACTTAATTAAGTCTTGCATTTGCATTATCGAAACAAATAAACAAAACAAAACACCTCTCAGGGTTTACACTACAATTCAATGCATAACCTTTACTGTCATCAATTTTGGAACATATTCACCACCTCTACAAGACAACCTGAATTTATCACTTCACTACACACCTCCCCATTCAACACTTCATCTCATCTCTAACAACTAACTTTCTGTCTCTATAGATTTCCCTTTTCTAGACTTTATATGAATGGACTCATATAGTATATGGCCTTTGTGATTGACTTTCTTCACTTAGCATGATGCTTTAAAGTTTAATCCATGTTGTAGCATGTATCAATACTCTGTTTCTTTGACTGAATAATATTCCACTGCGTGGAAATGTCATATTTTGTTTATCCACTTATCCCTTGATGGACATTTGGAATTTCTTACTTTCTACTATTATGAATAATGCTGCTATAAACATTCCTGGTTTCCTTAGAACACATTTTAATTGCTCTCTGATGTATGAAAATCAAAATTATGAAGCACTATTTCATCTGCAGATCAAAAATTGAAGATCACAAGGATTTTCCACCATTTTATAGTTTAAATCTTTCTGGCTATATTTTATTATTATATTATATTTAAATCTTTCTGGCTATATTTTATAATATTATATATTATTATTATTTTAGTATTTATAGCATTACTTTAATAAAAATAAATATCTTCTGGTTTGAAAGGACATCAACTAATATAGATTCATAGTATCTGTCATATGCCATGAAAAATCATGAAAAGCAACCTTACTTGATAGATTTTTAATTCTTAAAGTAATATTCCTTTATTCACCATAGGGAGATAAAGTAAAATTAAGAACCTCAGAATAGCACAGCCTTGGAATAAAATGACATGCCAAAGCTTGTCATATAAAAGCATTGAGCTAATTCTAATACAAATAGCTGAATTTTTATGCAAATCTATTTAACTGTCATGTACATGAGTCAATATCTTGACAGATATATTTTAGCAAAAAAACAGTTCACAGAGACAATAAAAATTAGTTCTAGAAATTCAGGAATGATGGAAAATAAATAATAATAAAGTTCTTGTATTCCTGAAATAAAACAATTTATCAACCTTGACCCTGAAAATTCAGTAAACAAAGGATAATTGTTTTTACATACACAGAAGTATATTTTAAGACATGATATGTCGCTGTTAAATGTTTAAAGAAGAAGAAATGAAATTTAATGAAAGTAACTAAAAAGTTATAAGTGTATGTGTGTGCTTTGTTTCTTTGTGATTATTAATCCTGTGTGTGTATGTGTATAAAATAAAAGTCAATTCATAAGGATAAAAGAATATATACATTAGGTTATTTTAGATATAGGAATTATATTGCCACAAAAATATAATTTTATGGCAAAAGTTATATTTGCCATATTCTGGAAATATTTAAATCATTCAGAAAAGATTAAAAGTAAAATTTTACACATATGTGTGGGTTTTTTTCAAGTATAAACAGTACATGTATTTCTGGAAGCACAACTAAATTTTTAGTATTTTTTTCCTCTAAAAACAGTAATATTTGAAAAACCAAATGGGATACTAAAACATAGGAGATTTTAGTATATATACTTTTTAATTAATATACTTGAATATTTCAGGAAGATTGGTTTCTAAACTACATAAAAATAAAATTGTCAGAATAAGACCATTATACCTGATATTAAAAGAGTAAATTAATTTTTAAGGAACTATTTCAAAATAAGAATTTGACTATAATTGATCCATAGTTACCTCTCTCTTTTTTTAAGTCATCTAAAGAATTATAATCCTTACAGCATATGTGTCAGTTAAAATTTGTAAGTAAATATGGAAGAGGCAAAAATAGTTATTGGATATTCCTGGGAAAATAGAATATTCCTGCCAACAAAAGACCTTTCTAGACAAACATAGAAGAGAGGTAGAGAAAAAGTCAATTACTAAGTAGGCATTACCATATTCACATTTATGTAAAATAGTATAAAAGTGAATTTTTAAAGAAAAATGGAATATCACACAAATTCAAACAGTAAAGCAGAAGAAAGAATATTTAAAACTTCTCTTATCTCCTCGGGAGAGGAAAGAGTCATACCTCCTGACAGTCTCCTGTAAGTCTCCTCAGAGACTCCTGAGCTAATTCTGGTGGAACATTTTTTACATATCTAGAGGTTATTTGGCCTGGAAACTTAAAGATAAGTTTACATTGTAAAAACGTGAGATTGGGCTTCATCCCTAGAGAGATTTATCTCTATTCTGTGTTAGAGTAAGATTCACTTTGTCTCCAAAGAAATATAGTGAAGGAAGAAATGGAGAGAGAGAGAGAAAATGGTGTCTTATACATTTATAAATAGAAAAAATAATTTTTATTTACGCTTACAGTATTTTCAATGGAAAAATGACCATTGTTTAGAATAAACACGTACTTCTGGTTTACTTGTTTCTAGCCTTTGGTTGACTTTGAAATATGTTAAAATTAAGTATATAAAAAGGACTAATTGCAATACAGATGGAAGTAATCCTGTCCTGTGAAGAGATTCACACTCCCTCTACACTCCTCCCCCCCAAAAAAAACCTGAAAAAAACAATTAGCAAGTTTATATTCTTGATCTATAAATGTATCTGCTCTTTGCATCCTCCTTTAACCTTGCTGTAAACACTTGCCTTATTTCTTAGCTAATAATGAGTTAAAGAAAACTATTAACACATGTTGGCCTTATTCCTCTGAGAAAGTCTTGGTCTTATTTTTATTGAAAAATATATTTGAACAGATGTATTTGGTAGCACAAAACTTGAAAACCAATTCAAACTGACAGATTATACACAATAAAATACAATTGTGTACTGGGGCAAGCAAGGACTGGTGTGGAGATATCCAGTTACCTGCAAATGTTCACATAGAAGTATTTTGTTAGAAATGATGGGGCCATAGCTGCTACTCCAAATGTATAGAAAGTTGGCTAGTTCAAAACAAAAGCAAAACTGATATAATTAATCAGACCAACAAAAATCTGGTAAAGTGATATAAATAGGCAATAGATGGGCAATGGTATATCATTAGAAACAACTTTGAAATGGTGGGGGGTAGGAGGTAGAAAAGGTCAAGGGTCGTCAGTCAAATCGGTTTTGTTAATGGCATTTTTTTGTTTAGTCTCTAAATCTAGACATTCCCTAGTTTTCATCCTGACAGAATAAAACACATCAGAACTCCTAGAACACTGCTATCTTTCATATTATAATCCATATTCTTAATCAGTTTATTAGAAGAGAGATAAGGTGCAATAAAATTCAGTGTGTCTGTAATAGTATAATTGGATATTTGTCAAGCTGTGGGGTATTGATGAACAAGATTTAGTTTATGATGGCATCAGACCTGGAATATATGCAGCAGTATCAAGTACAGAATAAAACTTATAAAATCTAATACAGATCCAGGAATGGGAACAATTGTGCTTAGTCTAAAAATGCTATAAACAATTTAGCTTTTTTCTTTTTTCTTTCAGGCCATGAAAATCATGTTGCAACTCCTACGGCCCTAAAGAAACCAAAGAAAGTGAAAGTCAGTCACTCAGTTGTGTTTGACTATTTGTGACCCCGTGGACTGTAGCCTGCCAGGCTCCTCTGTCCAGGGAATTTTCCAGGCCAGAATATTGGAGTGGGTTGCCATTACTTTCTCCAGGGGATCTTCCCCACCCAGGGATTGAACCATGTCTCCTGTATTGAAGGCAGATTCTTTTTTTTTTTTTTTTTAATTTTTATTTTTATTGGAGGCTAATTATTTTACAATATTATATTGGTTGGTTTTGCCATACATTGACATGACTCTGCCCCGGGTGTACATGAGTTCCCCCTCCCAAACCCCCTTCCCACCTCCCTCTTCCCCTTATCCTCCCTCTGGGTCATCCCCGCATACCAGCCCCAAGCATCCTGTAACATATATCGACCCTGAACTGGCGATTCATTTCACATATGATAATATACATGTTTCAATGCCATTCTCCCAAACCATCCCACCCTCACCCTCTCCCACAGAGTCCCAAAGACTGTTCTATACATCTGTGTCTTTTTTGCTGTCTCGTATACAGGGTTATCATTTGCAAAAACACCAATACAATATACTAACGCATATATATGGAATTTAGAAAGGCAGATTCTTTACTGTTTGAGCCACTAGCCAAACCCAAAGAAACCAAGGTACGTTTTAATTTTCACAAAGAAATTATCTTTGATTTTCCAAGACTTCTTCATATCAGTATAAGCATAGGATTGGAGGCAGACTCTTTAGGTTTGTTTCTTTACTACAACTTTGTTGTTGTTTAGTCGTGTCTGACTCTTTTGGTGACCCCATGGACTATAGCCTACCAGGCTCCACTGTCCATGGGATTTCCCAAGCAAGAATACTAGAGTGGGTAGCCAGTTCCTTCTCCAGGGTGATCTTCCCAACCCAGGGATTGAACCTACCTCTCTTGCATTGGCAGAGCACCAGGGAAGTGGGTGGCCATAACTTAGGGATGTATAAACCTTGATACCAGTGTGACTGAAAATAGTAACTGCTATTTTTCCATTGACTGATGCAAATGATTCTGTTGACTAGTTAATAACAAGTAGCCCTGTATGAAAACTCTGACACTAATTATAGTACTATCTCTGTGGCCATAAACAAAGAAGATTTGAAATATAAGTTAGAAGTATAATTGATTTAGCTTTCTGTTATAGTCTACCTGAGTTTATGAGTGATGTCAGTTTCAAGATTGCCTTTTCCCAGGATAGGCAAAATTGCTCATGGAATTTCTCAAAGCAGGGAACAGTTACACCTTTAAAACTATATTCAAAGAGTTTCATTCAACTCTCTTGGAAACAAAAATGAGCATGTGGTTATCTAAGTTCAGCAATAATACAGAAGAAGAAAAGGTGGGTATATTTAAAATATTTTCTTTTTAGTACTGATTTATACTAATGCATGTGTCCCCAAGCGTATTTACATAAGTCAAAAGATGAATTACTATCTGAATCTATTGTCAGAATCTGAATTGATTGCCACAAATGATAGTAAACATGGAGGAAATTGTGTCCTACAGAATGGCACACAGTTTTATCAGAAATATCATCACTAAATATTATGAATTTGTAACAGGTAGATGACAGAGAAGGAGATGGAGACAGAAAAAAACCTGCCCTCTCAAAAAATAAATATTCTCAGAAGCCAAAAACAAGTTATGATTATGAATGCTGAGACAGGACACATTTCTGACTTTGATTTTACATTTGAAATATCCACTGAACCCTAGTCATCTTAACTTCTATTTTGAATGTGTAATTGGAGAAAAAGTGATAACACTTATCCAAGGTTGAGGTTCGAATAAAGGTTGCTATATGAATATGGATCACAATGGTCTAAACTTTAAACAAGGATGGATTAGATATAAATTCATCCTAAAAAATGATCCACAAAGAGAATATATCTATCTGAAAACTAGCTCTCGGTGGAGATAACAATTTCTAAAGGAGATCAATCCCGGGTGTTCATTGGAAGGACTGATGTTAAAGCTGAAACTCCAATACTTTGGCCACCTCATGCGACGAGTTGACTCACTGGAAAAGACTCTGATGCTGTAAGGATTGGGGGCAGGAGGAGAAGGGGACGACAGAGAATGAGATGGCTGGATGGCATCACTGACTAGATGGACATGAGTTTGAGTGAACTCTGGGAGTTGGTGATGGACAGGGAGGCCTGGCGTGCTGTGATTCATGGGGTTGCAAAGAGTCAGACACCACTGAGCGACTGAACTGAACTGAACTGAACTGAGAATATGTAGCGAGAAACAGGATCTCAGTTGCATATAAGTTCCACATTCAGAGATTGGGGTCATATAAAAACTATCAAGGCACAAAATGTAAATTATTAGTTACAAATATTTCTAAAGAGCCTGTATACATTTATAACACCATAACTGCAATACTTTGGCCACCTCATGCGACGAGTTGACTCACTGGAAAAGACTCTGATGCTGGGAAAGGTTGGGGGCGGGAGGAGAAGGGGACGACAAAGAATGAGATGGCTGGATGGCATCACCGACTCTGTGGACATGAGTTTGAGTGAACTCCGGGAGTTGGTGATGGACAGGGAGGCCTGGCGTGCTGTGATTCATGGGGTCGCAGAGAGTCGGACACGACTGAGCGACTGAACTGAACTGAATGAATCTAAATAATTGAATATAGCATAAAATTATATAGATATGTTTATAAAATATTTATTTTTTGAAGTTTGAGAAGAATATTTTAATAAGAGTGAGTTCAATGTTGTTTATTGCTCTCTTTATCTCTGAGATGAAACAGGAAGTTTATATTTTTAGTATATCCATTTTAATGGGTGTGAAGTTGTATCTCAGTGTATTTTTCAATAGAGTTTTTTAAAGTTTTTATTTTTATATTCAAGTATAGCTGACTAACAATCTTGTGATAGTTTCAGGTGAACAGTGAAGGGATTCAGTCATACATACACATGTATCAATTCTCCCCCAAACTCATTACTTTTTGCTGCTACATTTCTGAATTTCTTGGGTATATAGGCGTAGTTTTGGTCCAAAGTTAAGATTTTTAAGTTATGCTCTATCTCCCAGGAATTTTTCTTACCTTCATCCAGAGGTTAAATTTACACTCAATCTCAGAGACATTGTAGATGATTCTAACAATTAGCAAAAAAAAAGTCAAATCTCCGTGCTTAAACAGAGATTGAAGAAGTATCACTTCTAATTATTTTTCCTTTTAGTGGCATTTTCCCAAGCAATATAAGCCAAATATTTCAAATATTTTTCTGTTAAAATACTGTCAGGATAACTGTCAGATTTTTTTGTCCCCCTAGTCAGAAAGTAGAGTAAGAACTTTTTGGGGAAAAAAAAAATCTCTATAGGGATTCTCTTTCTACACCCAGCAGGGTTTGGCCCCATGTGGATTTACTCCCTGGAGTGAACAATTGTCCAGCTGAAGGAAAGAATGAGAAATGAACTCACAGCCTGAAATCCAGAGAGAAACCCCAGAGACTTGAAAGACAAAATGAAAACAAGACAGGGCTGTAACTCTTCCTTGATTCTTTTTTTTGTTTTTTTCCTGCATGACCATAATTTAATTTGTATAGTTTTATACCTTTCTGTATTGCTTCCTGCTGCTTCCCACCCCTCCCATACATCATGCTTGTGTATCTCCTAACTAGGAGGGAAGAATTTTTTTTTTTTTGTATATATAAATACCGATAGTATTTAACTCAAGATACCTAAAATCATTGTCATGTCATATAGAAATCATAAAGGAGAGGAAGAAGAAATTAGGCTATTTGTTCCTTTAAAAAAACTTTGTTTGACGTTTCACTCTTATAATTCTGTATCAGCACAGACATATCACAACTGTAATGAAAAAAGATTTTATAAGAAAGAAATCGTTTGCTTACATCATCATTTGGCAAACTTCGAAAGTAAACCATGAAGGTTATATGTATCTTATTGAAAGTAGAATATATTTTTTAAGTGTGAAAATATTCTGTTTGAATTATTTTTTCTACTTGTGCTTCTAAGTGGGTATATGGGTATTAAAGTTATGACCAACCTTGATAGTATATTAAAAAGCAGAGACATTACTTTGCCAACAAAGGTCCATCTCGTCAAGGCTATGGTTTTTCCCGTGGTCACGTATGGATGTGAGAGTTGGACTGTGAAGAAAGCTGATCGCTGAAGAATTGATGCTTTTGAACTGTGGTGTTGGAGAAGACTCTTGAGAGTCCCTTATACTGCAAGGAGATCCAACCAGTCCATTCTAAAGGAGATCAATCCTGGATGTTCATTGGAAGGACTGATGCTAAAGCTGAAACTGTAATACTTCGGCCACCTCATGCGATGAGTTGACTCACTGGGAAAGACTCTGATGCTGGGAAAGGTTGGGGGCGGGAGGAGATGGGGATGACAGAGAATGAGATGGCTGGATGGCATCACTGACTCTGTGGACATGAGTTTGAATGAACTCCGGGAGTTGGTGATGGACAGGGAGGCCTGGCGTGCTGTGATTCATGGGGTCGCGGAGAGTCGGCAACGACTGAGTGACTGAACTGAACTGAACTGAACATTTCTTGCTTAATTTCAGTTTGTGTTTTCCACTCTAAATTAGTTCTGTCAGGCTTACAACATCAAAAAACCATCACAGAAAAATGAATCATAATATTTTTTCTTAGAATAATTGTGAGTAGTGAAAATTGTAATCTTTAATAATTATAGTTGTTAATAAGTTGAATATCATGAAGATTAAGTCAAATGCTTCAAGGCACCAAAGTAGCCTCAATTTTTAAATTAGACCACAAAAGATTTTTCCATAAATTTTAAATTTGTGCTCCTTATTCCATCACAATCACTTTCTTTTAAAATTGTATTTGATATATTTATAGCCAGCTTTTAAACACATGTGATGTCTGAAAAATAGCTGCTGCTGCTGCTGCTGTGTCACTTCAGTCGTGTCTGACTCTGTGTGACCCCATAGACAGAAGCCCACCAGGGTCCCCCGTCCCCAGGTTTCTCTAGGCAAGAACACTGGAGTGGATTGCCATTTCCTTCTCCAATGTGTGAAAGTGAAAAGTGAAAGTGAAGTCCCTCAGTCATGTCCGACCCTTAGCAACTCACGGACTGCAGCCTACCAGGCTCCTCCATCCATGGGATTTTCTAGGCAAGAGTACTGGAGTGGCTTCTCCCATGTTTTCACAATGATTGTTCATTCCAAATACTCCTTTAATAAAAACATATCAAGAGATATTTAAAGAGGTGTAAAAGGCAAAAATGAGTGGAAGAATTGAAAACTCTAGAAGTATAGCAAAGATTAGGTATCCCTGAATACAGGACTGAGGAGAGTATATAAAGAAAAAATGCATTAAACTGTGGTGTGGATTCTTCACTAATCTATGACTTCAGCACAGTCTATGCATTCAATACTATTTTTAAAAATGTATTTATTTTAATTGGAGGCTAATTACAATATTGTGGTGGTTTTTGCTATGCATTGACATGAATCAGCCAGGGAGGAACATGTGTTCCCCTGTCCCAAACCTTCCTTCCACCTCCCTCCCCATCCCATCCCTCTAGATTATCCCAAAGCCCTGGCTTTGAGTGCCCTGTTTCATTTATCAAACTTGGACTGGTCATCTTTTTCATATATGGTAATAGAAATGTTTCAATGCTATTCTCTCAAATCATCCTACCCTGACCTTTCCCACAGAGTCCAAAAGTCTGTTCTTTATATCTGTGTCTGTTTTGCTGTCTTGCATACAGGTTGCTCAAACTGCCATACAATTGCACTCATCTTACACACTAGTAAAGTAATGCTTCAAATTCTCCAAGCCAGGCTTCAACAATACGTGAACCATGAACTTCCAGATGTTCAAGCTGGTTCTAGAAAAGACCAGAAGATCAAATTGCAAACATCCGCTGGATCACCGAAAAATCAAGAGAGTTCCAGAAAAACATCTATTTCTGCTTTATTGACTATGCCAAGGCCTTTGACTGTGTGGGTCACAATGAACTGTGGAACATTCTGAAAGAGATGGGAATTCCAGACCACCTAACCTGCCTCTTGAGAAACTTGAATGCAGGTCAGGAAGCAACAGTTAGAACTAGATATGGAACAACCGACTGGTTCCAAATAGGAAAAGGAGTATGTCAAAGCTATATATTGTCACCCTGCTTATTTAACTTATATGCAAAGTACATCATGAGAAATGCTGAGCTGGAGGAAGCACAAGCTGGAATCAAGATTGCCGGGAGAAATATCAATAACCTCAGATATGCAGATGACACCACTCTTATGGCAGAAAGTGAAGAACTAAAGAGCCTCTTGATGAAAGTGAAAGACTTAAAGCTCAACATTCAGAAAACTAAGATCATGGCATCCAGTCTCATCACTTCATGGGAAATAGATGGGGAACCAGTGGTAACAGTGTCAGACTTTATTTTTGGGGGGCTCCAAAATCACTGCAGATTGTGACTGCAGCCATGAAATTAAAAGACGCTTACTCCTTGGAAGGAAAGTTATGACCAATCTAGATAGCATATTAAAAAGCAGAGACATTACTTTGCCAAACAAGGTCCGTCTAGTCAAAGCTATGGTTTTTCCAGTGGTCATGTATGGATGTAAGAGTTGGACTGTGAAGAAAGCTGAGCGCCGAAGAATTGATGCCTTTGTACTGTGGTGTTGGAGAAGACTCTTGAGAGTCCCTTGGGCTGCATGGAGATCCAATCAGTCCATCCTAAAGGCGATCAGTCCTGGGTCTTCATTGGAAGGACTGATGTTGAAGCTGAAGCTCCAATACTTTGGACTCGATGGACATGAGTTTCAGTGAATTCCGGGAGTTGGTGATGGGCAGCGAGGCCTGGTGTGCTGTGATTCTTGGGGTCGCAAAGAGTCGGACATGACTGAGCGACTGAACTGAACTGAACTTTGATAAAAACGGTTATGGAGAAAATGTGCTTCAGTATTTATATCTATTTATTAAAAATGTTAATGAAGGAAAAGAAACCACCCAAACATGCAAAATACTTTTAAATGAAAAGAAGAATGGACAGAAATTTTTCTGCATTATTGTTTTCAAGAGATTTTGTGCTTGGGTTTTATTTGTCCTTTGTATCTCAAGGCAGAAAGTCACCTTGGGATATATCATCTTTGTTATGCTAAGAAGACATATGATTTTCCTCTTTTATTCATGCAAATATTATGCCAGAAGGCACATTTAGACAGGGTGAGGGTATAAAAGGACCTATTTTGTTCTGACAAAGGGAGCTCCCCATAAATCCTTGCTTTGGGGCTGTCACACAGGCAGGAATAGAAACACCACCGTAGAGAAAGTAGCCTCCTGGGAGAAAAGGGCCTGACACTCTTCCCACTTCCACTCCATGGTTCAAACATTCAGGATCCCTTCCACGGGCTCAAGGATAAGGACCTCTGAATAGTTGAATCACAATTAATACAATGAACTGAATTTCCTGAAGGAGGCTTGTTTCAGCAGAGTATACGCTGAGGATGACCATAGTACTTTTAAGAAAGGTAAGGATGATTATCTAAATGCAAATGCCTGCTGTGCTGATGTGTGCCCAAAGCACCCAGCGAATGGTTTGGAACAACCTGGAGACTGCATTACTAGGAAGTGAGTGTCAACCACTAGGAGTTTGTAATAAAGAGAACAGCTGGGATTAAGGTGTCAAATTCCTTAGACATCTAAGACAGAGGGACCTACTAGGAAGAAGATGGCAATGAATGACAGATTTTGAGGTACTGGGACTTTCAAAGAGTGTTCCCACCATCTTCGACAGATCATACACAATATACAGGAATGGTGAACAAGTTTCCCTCAGGAGGCCACTCAAGGTTTAAAGAATACCTGCCAAAACATAATTCAGGTCACCTTTTCTATTTGTAAAGCGACTGCAAGTATAAGGAAATAGAGTATGTCTTTAGCAACTGATATTTTGCATAGAAAATGAGTGAAATGTGGTTATAAAGTATTGTTTATTTGATTTTTTGAATTTGACCCAATGGAACATGTAGGATATAAGTATATAATTGGGTCAGAATTTCAGACCATTATTCTGTGCCAAACACAGGTTATGTATTGCAACAATTTACACAATAAAATATTTGGATAATAGAAAAAGCAGGAGAGTTCCAGAAAAACATCTACTTCTGCTTTATTGATAACACCAAAGCCTTTGACTGTGTGGATAACAACAAACTGTGGAAAATTATCAAAGAGTTCACCTTACCCACATTCCAAGAAATCTGTATGCAGGTTAAAAAGCAACAGTTAGAACCAGACATGGAACAATGCACTGGTTCCAAAAGGGGAAAGAAGTACATCAAGGCTGTATATTGTCACCTTATTTTTTAACTTATATGCAGAGTACATCAAGCGAAATGTTGGCTGGAATCAAGCTTACTGGGAGAGATATCCATAACCTCAGATATGCAGATGATGCCACCGTTATGGCAGAAAGCGAAGAAGAACTAAAGAGTCTTTTGATGAAAATGATAGAGGAGAGTGAAAAAGCTGGCCTAAAGTTCAACACTCAGAAAACTGAGATCATGGCATCTGGCCCCATCACTTCATGATAAATAGATGGGGAAACAGTGGAAACAGTGACAGACTTTATTTGGGGGCGGCTCCAAAATCACTGCAGATGATGACGGCAGCCATGAAATTAAAAGATACTTGCTCCTTGGAAGAAAAGTTATGACCAACATAGACAGCATGTTGAAAAGCAGAGACATTACTTTGCCAACAAAGGTCCGTCTAGTCAAAGCTATGGTTTTTCCATAGCCATGTATGGATGTGAGAGTTGGACTATAAAGAAAGCTGAGCGCCACAGAATTGATACTTTTGAACTGTGGTGGTGGAGAAGACTCTTGAGAGTCCCTTGGACTGCAAGGAGATCCAACCAGTCAATGCTAAAGGAAAACCACTGCTGAATATTCATTATAAGAACTGATGCTGAAGCTGAAACTCCAGTACTTTGGCCACCTGATGTGAAGAACTGACTCATTTGACAAAACCCTGATGCTGGAAATGAGTGAAGGTGGGAGGAGAAGGAGAAGAGGAGAAGACAGAGGAAGAGATGGTTGGATGGCATCACCAACCTGAAGGACCTGAGTTTGAGGAAACTCTGGGAGTTGGTGATGGACAGGGAAACTTGGTGTGCTGCAGTCCATGTAGTCCACAGGGGACATGACTGTGCAACTGAACTGAACTGACACAATAAAAGACAGACCAAAAATCAGGATTTTATGGTATGGATAATGAGTTGTAACCCTGGGAGATAAGCATACATATCAGGTAATACCAATTTCTGATAAAATGAGAGACACTGTGCCAAAAATCTAAGTGGGTTTGATTTTAGAGTATGATTATACACCCAGCAACAAAGCCATTTCTGAAAATCTCTATTGCCATGTGTGTCAGTCATCTCAAAGGCTACAAGACTCACAAAATAAGTTATTTACAATCCATTCATTTATAGTTATTGTGTCTTCCATGAATCATTGCAAACTGGTTTCATCAAAGAGCATGCTTAGGATAATGAGCCGGTTCTCCAGTTACAAGTTTGTAAAGAGATTAAGGAATATTTAATTTATAATTCTGACATATATGTAATTGTAATTCCTATCTACTGATGCTCTAATCACATTCTAAAGAGTGCAAAATAACACAGACATTTGACTGGTGTGCTGTGATTCATGGGGTCGCAAAGAGTCGGAAACATCTGAGCGACTGAACTGAACTGAACTGAGCTTAAGGTCAGCAGAGTCTACTGATTTCTAAACACATCTTTACAGAGCAATAGGTACTAATATGACAGTATCTTCAGGACAGACTTTTGATTTAAGTGTAGGAGAGTATGTAGATAGACTATTTTATCACTTATGTAAAAATGCATGCACACTTGCCTTCCCAGAAGGCTCAATAGTAGAGAATTCACCTGCAATGCAGGAGACAGGAATTCAATCCCTGGGTCCGGAAGATCCCCTGGAGAAGGAAATGGCAACCTACTCCAGTATTCTTGCCTGAGAAATCCCATGGACATAGGAGTCTGGTGGTCTACGGTCCTTGGGGTTGCAAAAGAGTCAGGCATGACTTAGAGACTAAAACAACTGCAATTCTAGATAAGCATAGAGAAAGAATTTCTATCTAGCCATTTATTTAGAATTACTCCTGAAAGAAGCATAAGAAACTGGTAAATATGGATTTTTTCATAACAGCTAGCTAGATCACAGAGTGACACTGTTACTTACATTTTGCATTACATCCTTTGGTTTCTTGCCTTTCGCTCATACACATGTATTCTCAATATTATTTAATCTTTGAATCAGAAGCAAGAAAAGATGATTGAATGCACATTCTGGGCAATAGATCTTTTAGCAGTCATGAACCTGCATTTAACCCTGAGATTCTGTTAAGGTTAATAAACATTGAAGAGCAAATGTCAAAGTAAAAATAATGAAACTATAATATTAAAAAGGCTGAGATTCACGGCATCAGATTGTTGTTGGTTTGGAAATATTAATGCTTTCTACTGGGATAATTAAATTAGAAAGTGATCAATAGTTTTTCTAACCAGTATATTGGGGAAAACATGAACTGTTTTAACTATATCTTAGTTGAAGAAGTAGTATGCTACTGCCAATTTCTTGGTCCAATACTTTGCCCAGAATTTTTTTCTCTAAAGTATATAAAAGAGCTATTCTTTTTGCCATTAAATATTTATTAACTCTCCAATTCTTAGTGTATTTAATCCATCTGACACCAAGTTGATTAAGGAATGTAATTACTTTGAATCTATTTTAGAAAATCTTAGAAATAAGCTTAGAAATAAGATCAAACATCCTTGGATAATTAAACATTTATATTTTTAGGTACTTTCCAAATATGAAGTTATGTATACCTATATTCATATACAGATATGTAGGTATTTAGAGTACAAATAGAAACATTTAGAAAATATTTTCCTTTTATAAATAGTTTTAATTTAGATATTCTGTTGTGATTTAAAAAAATACTTTCTTAAATCAAGAAGCATGATCACAGTGTTTAGCAGCAATAATTATTAAGGCAGTTGGACAGGACAAAGATTCAGAATAATAGAAACCCCACAGGGGACAGCATGATAATTACTGGTAATTCCAAGGAGATCTTTCTTAAAAAAAAAGACTAAGCTATTAAAAATGGACTTAATCACACATATGCCCTTTGTTTTAATGAAGGATGCTTTAAACATTTCTATAAATAAAGAACATATACTCATAGAATTATTTGATAGTCATTAAATAGTCATTCAAATTAGAATAAACTTATATGGGCTTCCATGGTGACTCAGCTGGTATAGAATTTACCTACTATACAGGAGACCTAGGTTCAATCCCTGGGTTGGGAAGATTCCCTGGTGGAGGGCATGGAAACCCACTCAAGTATTCTTGCCTGGAGAATCCCCATGAACAGAGGAGCCGGATGGGCTACAGTCCATGGGGTCACAAAGAGTTGAACATGACTAGGTGACTAAGCACAGCACAGCATGGAGTAAATGGATATATCAATAAATATTTTTGAAAGAAGATTGCAGATTTAAATAAAGAACTCCCATAAATATTTTACAACTGGATATTTTCGTCATGAAATAATAACAGTAATAGAATATATAATTCTGTAAAAGTCAAAGCTAATAATGATTATTATAAGCATTACAAAGGAAAGACTCCCCTTTAATATCTTAAATTCATTCTAAACAGATAAGCTGATATACTGTTTTCCCTTTCAATTAAAACTTTTTAAAAGTTTAATAGATTATTTATACACATTTCAGTAACAAGTGGTTCAGCTCATATGCTCTCAAGCCACATTAACAAACCATATGGTTTATAATTTGCATTGTTCAGAAGAATAAACAATACAGTGTGTTTGCAAAGTAAATCATCTAAATAGAGTTATCTAGATACATTAAGTGAAATGTATGTTAATTTTCAGCTCATCCATTTGACAGGGCTTATTCTATGTTTGCCTATGCAACTGATTTTGTACTTTTGCATTCCTGACATAAGATGTAATGATATAATTTGGTAAATGTGAGGGAACTAATCACACAGTTACAGTCTACTGAGGACCATAAAAAGTTGAAGAATTGATGCTTTTGAATTGTGGTGCTGGAGAAGACTCCTGAGAGTCCCTTGTACAGCAAGCAGATCAGTCAATTCTATAGAAAATCAATCCTGAATATTTATTATAAGGACTAATGGTAAAGCTGAAGTTCCAATACTTTGGCCACCAATGTGAAGAGTCAACTTATTGGAAAAGACCCTGAAGCTGGGAAAGATTGAGGGCAGGAGGAGAAGGGGACAACAGAGGATGAGATGGTTGGATGGCATCACCGAGTCAATGGAAATTAATTTGAGCCAACACTGGGAGATAGTGAAGGGCAGAGAAGCCTGGTTTGCTGTAGTCCATATGGTCACATAGAGCAGAACAGGACTTAGCTCCTCAACAACAACGACAACAACAAATAGTGTATTGAACAGAACTGAGGATTTAAAGATCAATGACCATCTTCAGTCTTGTCTATTTTACCTTTGAGATGTGTGATAATTAAGTTTAGCGTCTCTCTCATGAAGCACTGGTTAGTTATTGACATGATAATCTACCACTAGATAAATACAGGTGAAATAATGTATGTAATGTAATGGGTTGGGAAAGGGGACAATTCAATGTTGATAGGAGATTTGCATGGTAGGTGTGTGTTAAACCGTATCCGACTGTTTGCAATCACATTCACTGTAGCTCACTAGGGCCTTCTGTCCATGGGATTCTCCAGGCAAGAATATTGAAGTGGGTTACCATGCCCTCTTCCTGGGGATCTTCCGGACCCAGGGGATCTTCCTGTTCTTCCCACGTCTCCTGTGTCTCCTTGCATTGACAGGCAGATTCTTTACCACTGAGCCACCTAGGGAGCTCTGATAGGATTTTTAAAAATAATTTTTAAAAATAAATGAATTATATATAATTATCCTTATTTTTCTCACTGGTTTTACTGTTTCTAGTGCTTTGGGTAATGATGGTATACAACATACTCAGTGTGAAAAATTGTCTGTTGAAATTCGGTAACATAAATATATTTGCAGTAACAGTATTAAAAATAGAACACTACTACTTATTATTTGCCCTTCCTGGTCAATACAAGTACAAGATAAATTCCTAGAGATGAAATTCACGAGTGATAGAATATGTGTATTTTTTAAATTACTAAAGATTGGCCATTTCCATCACTTTTGGACCCACAAAAAAACCTGTAGAAAAAATACAGAGCATCAACAAAAACATATGAGAGTCCTGGGCATTCTCATACTCCCTCAACAATGTGTGTTATAAATTATTTGGCTTTGCTATAATGAAATTTTTCAAATGGCATCTCATGGTTCTTTCAATTTACATTTACTTGACTATGACAAAATTTAATGTCATGTTGCAAAATATCATGTGAAAATAATATAAATATTATTAATGCATAATTTAAAAACAATACCATTGATTGATGTATAAGAGCCTTTGAATATTATCAAGAAAATTTGTACAGATGCTAAGTATTCAGTTCAGTTCAGTTCAGTCGCTCAGTCGTGTCCGACTCTTTGCGACCACATGAATCACAGCACGCCAGGCCTCCCTGTCCATCACCAACTCCCGGAGTTCACTCAAACTCATGTCCACAGAGTCGGTGATGCCATCCAGCCATCTCATTCTCTGTCATCCCCATCTCCTCCTGCCCACAATCCCTCCCAGCATCAGAGTCTTTAGGTACTAATATTGTTTCTTCTGTTAGTTACTTATTTATCTATTTTAGTGTGATTTTTCTCATTTTTATGAAGTCATATTTAGCAGTGTTTTCTAAGTATTCTGTTTCCTGGCTGTATTATCTTGAATAGTAAAGTGACTTTCCTTTTATTCTTATATAAAATGCTTCACCATAAACATATAACTTACTTTTATTGATATTTCTGTGTTTATTGAGATAATTGAATCTCTAGTAAATAGAAAACAGCAAAAGTGATAGTGAAAATCCAGCACTTTAATAGTAACCCCAGTAATTTTTCACTAGTAAGTGTAATCTTTGCTAATGATTTTAGCTAATAAAATGTATTTGAAATTTATTGTTTCCTTTTACTTCAAGTTTATGAAAACTTCATTATAACTTGTAGGATATTAGAAAAAATTTCCTTAATTTACTGAAACAATCTTTGGAATATTTCCCCTTAACTTTGGAATTTGGAATTGTGTTATATCAAGAGGCTTTCTAATATTGGCACCTTCTTAGATTCACAATATAAACTCTATTTAATCATATGTTATTTTTAAACTTTATTTCTGGATTTAATTTTCCAATATATTATCTTTGTATGTTTGCATGTAAGTCCATGAATAAAAGAATAACATCTCATAATAACTTTGATTTGTTGGAGCATCAGTATTATATTCAGTCCCAAAAATTACCTAAGGGACAGGAGACACTCTATACTCTATTTGAAACTTCTTGTGAGTCCATAATTATTTCAGAAAGGAAAAAATTCAAAAGTAAAGAATAAAAAGAATACACTATCACTACATGCTGCAACACGAAAGAACATTTAAGGTTGAGCAAAAGAATCTGGATACAAAAAGTAACGCAGCAAAATGCCATTACATGTTGGGTTCAGTTTGAGTGATGGTTGTTAGCTAGAGTCTTCAGGCATTGCAGTAAATATATAAATTCCTTCTAAGCAAAGAATCCACCTTTCCACTTTCTGTCGTTGTATGTCCCTATTTCCTTTTGCTACATTTTAGAATATTTTTAAACATATATTTAGTGTATATGGGCCATTACAGAAGTATGAAAAGCATAAGTATTTTGCTTTGCATTATACACAGATGAGAAAAATAAGAACATAACATCTAAATAGAAAGGAAATTTACATGTAAGTAAAATCTAGGCACATAAATTGGAAAGAGTAAAACACAGTTGTTTGTTGGTTTAAACATGATGAAAAATAAGTTGAACTAACAGTTTCTTTAGTCAGTTTTTTATAGAGGGAGAAGTGCTTTGGTTTCTTAGGCTGTGAAAATTCACTGAAGAATCACTATTATAATTAAGTAGAAAGCCTGGGCAATAGTTTAAATGTAAGTCTATAGATGACGAATGATTTTTCATCAGTCTTCCCATTCATTTGAAATATTAATTGACTTTTTCTTACATGTCAGATAGTGAGGTTAGCATTTCTAATTTAAACAAAAAGAAACAAAGAAGCAGAGTAAAATAGATTTGCTTTCCAACAGTCTACAACTTAGTGGGCAAAACGCATGATATCTTTATTTATTTATTTTATCTTTCAATATCTTTATTGTAATTTAGAATAACATTAAACTCCTTACCATGTGTTAAAAGTCTTTTTTTTAAACTTCATATTATTGTATTGGTTTTGCCATACATTGACATGATATCTTTAAAAATAGCTTTGCTATTATTATTATTACCAAAGAATTTACTTCAAATGGTTATCCATACAAGATTACAGTAGTCATAGGCAAGAGCAAAAGAAATTTCATTAGCTTTCACAGTATATAAAAATGGAAGAACTCAGACTAATAATGAGTAAGAGAATTACAGGTACTCCAAGTTTGGAGTCTATAAATAAAAATCATTCTTTTCCCTTCCATCGTTTTGGAGGAAATCTCTCATTTTTTTCCCACTTACTATCATACTGGAAACCCAAGATAAATAGCATTTAGGATTTAATGTGTGGTCAGCAACATAATGATATAAACTAAAACAGAAAAAGTAAAAGTACAAAATTAATAAAGTTATGGAAAAAACTTTAGATGAGAAAGATTAAATCTCAACCTTATGTTGTCACAGCTTCCCAGGTGGGGCTAATGGTAAAGAACCCACGTGCCAGTGCAGGAGACAGGGGCAGGTTCCATCCCTGGGTTGGGAAATTCCCCTGGAGGAAGGCATGGAAAGCCACTGCAGTTTTTTGCCTGGAGAATCCCACAGACCGAGGACCGGGCAGGCCCATAGGGTCGCAAGCAGTCAGACATGACTGAAGTGACATAGCATGCAGGTTGATGTAGCGCCTATCTACCAGAACAGCCTTTTAGGAAATCAAGGTGGTTCCAATGCTCACCAATTGTTATGCAGCAATAGCTACATGGCACTTTCCTACATTAAGAATTGTCCAATATTATATTTTTCAGGACACTGAGCTCTGATTTTGGGGTGATTATTAAAATGTATGGGCTTCCCTGGTGGCTCAGAGGTTAAAGCGTCTGCCTCCAATGCGGGAGATCCGGGTTTGATCCCTGGGTTGGGAAGATCCCCTGGAGAAGGAAATAGTAACCCACTCCAGTATTCTTGCCTAGAGAATCCCATGGACGGAGAAGCCTGGTAGGCTACAGTCCACGGGGTCGCAAAGAGTCGGACACGACTGAGCAACGGAACGGAACGGATTAAAATGTATGATAGTAAATCTTTTGAAGATGAAAATGGATGGAAATAAATAAAAATACCAGATGAAGATAGTTGAATTTTAATAGAAAGTCTCTAAAAAGAGAATTGCTTAGTCCAAGTTGTAACTAAATGGTTCCATAAAAAGGAAAATATTTGAAAGGAAACGGCATTCTTTTGCCCCTGGAGAAGGTCATGGCAACCCAGTCCAATACCACTGCCTAGAGAATCCCATGGACTGAGAAGCCTGGGAGGATAGAGTCCAATGGGTCCCAAAGAGTTGGACATGACTGAAGCAACTGAGCATGCACGCGGTTCTTTTGCAAAAACACTAAACCTCAAAACAATAGACCAGCTTGTCTGCCTTCACAATGTGGATGGGTGATTCTGGAATTGTAGATACACCAGTTTCCATAGGAAGTGATTGTTCACTGAAAAGTTCACTTCTCTTCAAAATAGCATTTCATTGAGTGTGTGTATGTGTGTGTGTGTGTGTGTGTGTGTGTGTGTGGTGTAGAGAGGGAGAGGGAATGGTGATGATGTGTCTCTCCCAAAATTAAAATGTAAGTCCACACGTATAAAATCTTTAAGTGTGTAGTGACGGTTTTATTGGGGCTTCCCTGGGGCTCAGTGGTAAAGAGTCTGCCTGCTATGCAGGAGACTCAGGAGATGTGGGTTCAATCCTTGGGTTGGGAAGATCCCTTGGAAGAGAAAATGGTGACCCATTACAGTATTCTTGCCTGGAGAATCCCATGAACAGAGGAGCCTGGTGGGCTATAGTCCATGGGGTTGCAAAGAGTTGGACACAACTGAACACACACACACAATTTGTTTATTAATTTTTCTAATCTATGGTTGACTGAGTGAGTATTCAGAATTTTTTCAGGATCATGACTTGCTCAATTTTAAAAATCAATTTCTAATATTTTAAATAAATATGCATAAGAAAAAGCTATTGACTTGGGAATTTCAATCATCTGACCATATTTTTGCCTACTAAAATTTAAGCTTAAAATATTTTCAAGAAGGACACACCTAGTTATTGGATACAAAGCAAATAATTTATTATGAAGCAAATTCAATAAATAAGTGTGAAAATACCAGGGGTAGTTATACCCCCAAATCTGCCTGCATAGTTTTATAATTAAAACAATTTGAGCTATAAATAGGTAGGATAAGATTAAAAGATGTGCCAAAGTCTAGAAGCTAGCTATAACATCTAAAATGTGAGAGTGGAAGTTCCATAAGCCTTTCCAGACAGTTATCCCATTCTGAGCTTTGAGAAATAACCCTGAGGTCCTGTAAATTGAAACAACGGAAAAATTTTTACAGCAGCAACCTGCTGCTTCACACTGTGGCCTTGGAGTAATGAAAGGTCAAGATCAGTGATCATCTATCTCCATAATTTCACTAACAATTGACAAATACAATTTAGAAACTGCCAAAAAGTGAAATTGATCTTGTTCTTGGCAAAAATTGTATCTATCTGTTTAGATTTCTCTAGTCTGCTATGATAGCAACAATGATAAAGAATTCATTCACATCCATCAATAAGAGTATGAAAACACTACTTTGTAAATGGTTTGATTCAATTTACAGAACAGAAATCCCATTTAAATGATATATCTTAGAGAGAACTGGGATATTCTCTAATATTACATTTTTTCTTCACATTACTACATGCTGCTATGTTTTTTGAAGCAACCATAGTTAAGGTATACATAATTGTTTGAAAAGTTTGAATATGCTTACATTTAGAGTCCCTATGAGCTAACGCTAACTCTTCTGGAATTTTTCCTAAATGTTAAACTTAGAATATTTTTCATGGATATTTGAAACAATGTAATAATGCAGGTTTAAGATTTTTAAATATAGACTATTTTTAAAGTCTTTATTGAACTTGTTACTGTATTATTTTTGTTTTAAGTTTTGTTTGGCCAAGCGGCATGAGGAATCTTAGCTCCCAGACCAAGAACCTGTACCTCCTGCAATGGAAGATAAAGTTTTAACCACTGGGTCACCAGAGAAGTCCCTGTAATAATGTAATATTATACATTAGTTTGGAAAGATAAATTTTAGACATATGCATAAAAAGAAATATTATGCAAATCATGTTCTATTAGTAAAGTTGGAGATAGATGCTTAAGTCAGTTTATTATTGTTATGCTACTAGCTGGTAGAATTGGATTGTTGGTAGAATATGTTAGTAGTAGCATTGTAGCATTTAGTAACTCTTGCCTGGAAAACCCCATGGACAGAGGATCCCAGTAGGCTGCAGTCCATGGGGTCGCTAAGAGTCTGATACAACTGAGCAACTTCACTTTCACTTTTCACTTTCACACATTGGAGAAGGAAATTGCAACCCACTCCAGTGTTCTTGCCTGGAGAATCCCAGTGACGGGGGAGCCTGATGGGCTGTCATCTATGGGGTCACACAGAGTCAGACACGACTGAAGCGACTAAGCAGCAGCAGCAGCATTTAGTAGCATTTTGATCTCGAACACTAACTTCATCTCTGTGCTACAATATTTTGTGTACTAGGATGAAGGAAGTATTAAGTTCTAATCATTTTACCAGGATTGATACTTTTCTAATTGAAGTTAAAAATAAATATGACTCTGCATCCTCTAAAGACAAATAGGGGCTGTTTTATATCCTGCATAACAGGAAAATCTCTACCCCTTGTCAAGTTTCCCTTGACTACAATTTTCTTTTGTGTTAGATTCTTTGTGTGTTATCTTATAGCAAATAAACTTTTTGGTCATTTTTAGTTTACAACTATTTTAGAATAGTTATAAGTTTACAAGAAATTGAGCAAAGAGTACAAAGAGTTTTCAAAATACCCCTTTTCTCCGGTACATACACATACACACAGTTTCCCTCATTATTAACATCTTGTGGTAGTATGGTAGGTTTGTTACACTTCATGAACCAATATTGATACAATATTACTAACTAAAACTTATAGCTATATTAGGGTCACTCTACACACATTCTGTGGACTTTGAAAGAGGCATAATGACAAATTTTTGCCATTACAATATTACATAGAAATATATTATTGCCCCAAATACCCTATATTTCCCCTGTCAGGCCACATTTCCGCATCACCAACCTACTGAAAACCACTGATCATTTTCTCTTTTTCCCTTTCTAGGTATCATATAATTGGAATCATAGTATTTAGCCTTTCTGGATTAGCTACTTTCACTTGGCAATATGTATTTAAATTTCTTTCATGGGTTTTCCTGGCTTGGTAGTTCATTTCTCTTTTTGTGCCACTTTATTTTTTTAACTGAAGGATAATTGTTTTACAGAATTATGTGGTTTTCTGTCATACATTAATAAGAATCAGCCATAGGGACACCTATGTCCCCTCCCTCCTGAACCTCCCTCTAGTCTCCCTCCCCATCCCATCCCTCTAGACTATCACAGAACCCCTGAGTCCCCTCCCTGAGCACACAGCAAATTCCCATTGGCTATCTATTTTACATACGGTATTGTAAATTTCCATGTTACTCTCCATACATCTCACCCTCACCCACCTCCCTTCCGCCCTTGTCCATAGGTCTGTTCTCTACGCCTGCTTCTCCATTGCTTCCCTGAAAATTAATTCATCAGTACCATCTTTCTAGATTCTATACATATGCATTAGTATACGATATCTATATTTCTTTTTCTGACTTACTTCACTCTGTATAATATTTTCTGGATGTATCACAGCTTGTTTAACCACACACCTACTGAAGGACATTTTGGTTGCTTTCAAGTTTCAAAAATATTTTGTATAATGCTGTTATGTTTCCTGCTTACAAAAAATATGGGATATATTTAACTCAGTGATTGCTTTTACCTTTTTAAAATATTTTAAGCCAAATATCTCTTGTTTTTAAACCAATTAATACCACTGAAAGTGCTGGAATTATGTAAACTAATACCTGGTGTAGTCTTCCATGCAAGGTTCCCTACCTTAACAGAACTTCCTTCAAGAGTAACCATATGTCAGAACTCTCTGATCTACACAGAAACTCTAAGATATTTAATTATTGTTATGCCAAAATGCTTAGAAGGACAAGAATATTTTTTACTACATAAAGGCATAACACTACTACAAGAAATGGATGTCATAGTATTAAAATAGGAAGAGACTGTTGAGGTTACTATAAAATTCTAAACTACTTATTACATTTTACTTAATAACTTCTTGGTAGTACAAAAGTACTTAAGTCTTGTACTGTGGGAAATTGAATTCATTTTGTTATAAAAGTAGTAGTGGTTTAAAGGAAAATATTATGCCACAGGAAACTACCTACCTGTAATCCTGTACCAGTATAGGAGTGTCTCTAGGTTTATTGTTGTTGTTGTTTAGTTGCTAGGTTGTGTCTGACTCTTTTGGAACCTCATGGACTGTAGCTGGCCAGACTCCTCTGTCCATGGGATTTCCAAGGCAAGAATATTGGAATGGGTTTCCACTTCCTTTTCCAAGAGATCTGGCAGGTGGGTTCTTTACCACTGAGCTACCAGGGAAGTCTACCACATGTTTATTACCCTAAAATAAATTTATATTCTAGATCTTTTGTGGATTCACTCAATTCAGTTCAGTTGCTCAGTCATGTCTGACTCTGCAAACCCATGGACTGCAGCAAGCCAGGCTTCCCTGTCCATCACCAACTCCCAGAGCTTGCTCAAACTCATGTCCATTGAGTTGGTGATGTCATCCAACCATCTCATCCTCTGTTGTGCCCTACTCCTCTTGTCTTCAATCTTTCCTAGCATCAGGGTCTTTTCCAAGGAGTTAGTTCTTTGCATCAGGCCTAGCATCAGGGCCTAGCATCAGGCCTAGCATCAGGGTCTTTTCCAAGGAGTTAGTTCTTTGCCAAAGTATTGGAGTTTCAACTTCAGCATCAGGCCTTATGATGCTTTAGTGGATCCACTAAACCAGAGTTTTCCCAGCAAAGTCTTTAAAAAAAAATTGCAATTCATTTTTTAACATTTTTTTTGGTCTTTCTCATGATAAAACATTAGCTCCACAGCTTCCCAGGCTTTCCTGAAATAGAGAATTCAATATGATTTCTGCAAGCCTGACTATGGGAAGATTTCTGGGTAATGAGTAAAAGTCCATGAAGTCATCATAAAAGAGAAAACTGTATAGTATTATAAATTATTGCTGTGAAAATAAATAAATAATGCCTTGAAAAATATGTGTATGCAACACATGCTTTGTGTATATAATAGTGCATGTATATATTACAAAATATATGCATAATAAATAGAAATACATATACATACACAAGGTATATTTAAACTCTGACATTTAGTTTTATGTAAGTTGCCATTTCTGTTAGATTGCAAAGTGGTCACAAGTTTGCCCCCTTGTTGAAACCATGCTATTGCACTATAATAGTGTGGATCCTGGGCTTCCCTGGTGGCTCAAGCAGTAAAGAATCCACCTGCAGTACAGGAGCCTCAGGAGACAGGATTGGATTCCTGGATTGCGAAGATCCCCTTGAGGGATGGAATGGCAACCCATTCCAGTATTCTTGCCTGGAGAATCCCACAGCCAGATGAGCCTGGTGGGCTACAGTCCATAGGGTCTCAAAGAGTTGGACACGACTGAAGTGACTGAGCAAGCATGTAGTGTAGATCCTGCCAATAAGTATAGTCTTTCCATCTGCCCTTTGACTCTGACCTCATGGTGAGGCTTGTTTTGGCCTTGAGACATTACAAATTTTGAAATGCAGATCTAGGCTTGAAAAGTGTACATAAGCATGTGCTTTCTTGCTGCAATTTGGAATCCTGAGACTACCATGGGATTTCACAGGAAGAAACCCAGGCTAGCCTACTGGTTGACAAGGACACACGAAGAGCAGAAATGAGTTGTCACAGCACAACTCCCTATTAAATCAGGCCACCAGCTGTGGAATATTTGCGTGAGGCCATCCTGTAACATTTAACAGCCAGGTGACTCATCAGCTGGCAGTGGAGGCCTGAGAGGACCCAGCAGCGATCAGCTGAGCCGGCTGAACAGAGTCACACAGCTGAGCCACAGAATTATGGGCTAAATAAAATGAATTTACTTTGAGCCACTAAGTTTGTATTGGTTTACAATTCAGGAAATTCTGACTGATATACTCTAGATGCTTTTATACCTTGTAAACATACAGTCCATTGTACTACTTCTTTTTAAAGTTTAAATTATAACAGGGGTAGTGTGAAGCTAATAGTTTGCATGAATAAAGAAATAGGCTTACTATTAATAATATGCCAGAGTGCACTGTAGGAGAATTAGAAAGCTTCAGATTCAGTGGACCCCAAACATTTTGGCACTAGGGACTGGTTTCATGGAAGACAATTTTTCCGCAGACAAGGTTGGGGTGGGGATGGTTTCCAGATGATTCAAGCACATTACATTTATTGTGCACTTTATTTCGATTATTATTACATCAACTCCACCTCAGGTCATCGAGCGCTAGATCCTGGAGGTTGAGAACTCCTGGGCTAATGGTTTTGTAAATATATACTCAAAAAATATTTCTTTCACACTCTCCTGAATTAATAAAACAGTTTTGTGGTATTTAAATTATTCTATGCATCTTGTCTATGGAGAAGGCAATGGCAAGCCACTCCAGTACTCTTGCCTAGAAAATCGCATGGACAGAGGAGCCTGGTGGGCTGCAGTCCATGGGGTCGCTACTAGTCGGACACGACTGAGCGACTTCACTTTCACTTTTCACTTTCACACATTGGAGAAGGAAATGGCAACCCACTCCAGTGTTCTTGCCTGGAGAATCCCAGGGACGGCGGTGCCTGGTCGGCTGCCGTCTATGGGGTCACACAGAGTCGGACACGACTGAAGCAACTTAGCAGCAGTAGCATGTATCTTTTGCTTGTGGTTCTTCAATGAGTTCCTATAGTGTTCCTCATTTTGCTTTCTGATTGTTTGAGGTCTATGGTGATTATTTGGTCCCTCTTATTTAATGACTTTTTTTTTTTTTTGCCAAACATATGATCTTATCATTTCTTATGAAAATTTTCACTAGTGTTTACACATATTTTTAATTAATCATTTTATGATATTTTGGTTATGTTTCAATATGAATATATACCTTTATTTTACTTTTATATTGAGATGTAATTGATATATAGCATTATATTAGTTTTGAGGGTGCCACATAGTGATTTGATATTTGTATATTTTTAGAAACGATCACCACAGGAAGTCTGGTTAACATCCATCACACACATAGTTACAACATTTTTACTTGTGATTGTAACTTTTAAGATCTACTCTCCTAACAACAGTCAAATATATAATACAGTATTTTTAACTATTGTCACCATGCTGTACACTATCTCTCCAGGATTTATATTTTTATAACTGGAAGTTTGTGTCTTTTGGTCACTTCTTGTATCTGGCAACCATCAGTCTATTCCCTGTATCTATTAATATGATTTTTGGTTTTCTCTTGTTTGTTTCTTTCTTGTTAGATCCCACATATAAGTTAAATTATACAGTTTTTGTCTTTCTCCATTTGACTGATTTCACATTGCACAATGCCCTCATGGTCCATCCATATGGTCACAAAATGGCAATCTTTCGATTTTATGGTTGAATAACATTCCACTGTGTATGTATATCACATTTTATTTATCCATTGATAGAGATGGTTTCATATATTGGCCACAGTAAATAAGGCTGCAAATGAACATGGTATGCATGCTCATGGTGGATGTATCTTTATCAAGTTACTGTTTTCATTTTCTTAGGAAAATAAAGATTTTACAATTTCAAAGAAATTGAAATCATAGATCTCAACATAGTGCCTTCTAAAACCTGGCATTATGCACATAATGATATTCAGAAAATTGCACTGCATACAGTTTTAACCTTTAGTAAAACAAGAGCAAAGGTTTTTTTTTTTTTTTTAACTTTTACTTCTGTTGACATTTTTAAAACAATTTTCATCAGAGCGATACATACCCGTGATAGCATATCATTTGCACTTAGAAGAGTTTATCATGAAACAGTCTCCTTGTATTCTGAATTATTCAGTGCAATTATATCTAACCAGTGTGAAATAAAATCCCCAAATTTTTGCAGCTTAACATAGAAAATGTTGTTCACTGCTCTTTCAAAAACTTGTTCCTAGTAGAATTGCTGGGGTAGAACCTCCTTTAAGTGTTCTTGCTTTAGATAGGAGAAAATGTGAGCTGTTCGTGGCCAGGAGGCCTGGCTTCCCTCTGTTCACATTTTCTTGGCAGAAATTAGTTATATGTTACCAAATGGAGGCATAAAGATTTGATTATTATCTTATTTGCATGCACAGGCTGAAAATTAGCAAGTTTGGTAGACAGATAACATTATCTCTGCAAAACTCTCCTTGTCTGTTTCAAGCCCATCTACTCAAAGGCAAATGCTTAAAATTCATTTATGTTTACTGAACACATTTAATCCTTTTTTTTTTCTATTTGTCAGTGTAAGAAAATTTGCATTTACTTCTTCCTATAAAACATAGCTTCAACTTTAAAATCTACAAAAATCTTTATATCTATTTCAATCAACTGTTAACAAAATTTCAGTCTTGAGGGCAGGTTTTGCTCACAATGTCCCCAATTTCTGTCAACAATACTTTTGTATTAGTATTTTCAAGGATGATATGAATTTTCATGTTCTGCCTTCAAAAAACCTTTTCCTAATTCTATTCCTCTAGATTGTAAGATCATGAAGCTATAGAACTTTCTCATTGTCGTTAGAAATTTATGCTTAATGATATACTAATTAATTTAAATACTGTAGTTTCATCTGTATGTAGCAAAGGCTGCTTGTGTGCAGCTCATTCCACTGGGGGTGGAGAGCAGGAGGGAGTATGTTAGACCTTGAACCGGCAAATAGAGGCCTGGGGTGGGGGGTTAGTATGCCTCAGTTTTCTCCCCAACAACAAGGGAATTTTTATAATATCTGAAAACTGAGGGGGCTTCCCTGGTGGCTCAGACAGTAAAGAAGCCACCTGCAATGCAGGAAATGTGTGTTCAATCCCTGGGTCAGGAAGATTCCCCTGGAGAATGGCAGGGGAATGGCAACCCACTCCAGTACTCTTGCCTGGGGAATCCCTTGGACAGAGGAGCCTGGTAGGCTACAGTCCATGGGGTCACAATGTGAGACATGACTGAGTGACACACACACACACACACACACACACACACATTATCAACACACAGACACTCAAATATTACTATCCTTAGTTTCAAAAACAAATATTTTGATATACTGTAACACTTCAATCTCTTCACATTTTTGTCTTGGTCTCTATTTAAACTAATTTTTATGCATAAATACTTTTATTAGACTTTCTAATTTCTTAACATTTTGTTTATTTTTGTATCTTTATTATCACTATTTTTCTGTTTTCAATCATACTTGATGTTTTGTCAGATAACTTATTTCTTAGAATCTCACTATTGCCTGTCTCTGCATAATTTGAAGATCTCCACTAGGCTACTCCAAGTATTTGTCCTGTTCTCTATTCTTAGAGTCATTGTCTCCTGGGCCACATATCTTCTATATTCACCTTCTCCCCGACTGAAATAACACACCAACACCATTTGGGTAGAGCAAAAACAAAGTTCATCAGAAAATAATTTTCTTTCTCACTTATGTATGAAAGCATCTATTATGACTTTACAGCTGATTAATAATTTAGCTCAGAAGAAAATTTAAATGTGGCCTCCAAACACCTTTTTTCTCACACAATTGAGAGCAAGATTCCAGTATCTGTAAATTCCATTGTTTCCAGTTGCTATTTTTAATCTCTTTATTAGGAAATGTTTCCCTCTCTTTCTCTTAGTTTAAGGATGTGCTCTTTATCATTTGTATTTTAAAATTCTATAAATGTATGTATGGGTATGAGCATTTTTTACCAACTCTGCTCATCTTAAAATTAGCTCTTTTATGTCATCTAAAGGAGATCAATCCTGGGTGTTCATTGGAAGGACTGATGCTAAAGCTGAAGCTCCAATACTTTGGCCACCTCATGTGAAGAGTTGACTCACTGGAAAAGACTCTGATGCTGGGAAGGATTGGGGGTGGGAGGAGAAGGGGACGACAGAGAATGAGATGGCTGGATGGCATCACCTACTTGATGGACATGAGTTTGAGTGAACTCTGGGAGTTGGTGATGGACAGGGAGACCTGGCGTGCTGTGATTCATGGGGTCGCGGAGTGTCAAACACAACTGAGCAACTGAACTGAACTGAACTGACTGAAGACTGAAAGTAAATTTTCTTCTATAATTTCTTTCATAAGTGATTCTCTTCCATTTTCTCTCTTTTCTTTTTATATCTTTTATTGAATACACTGTGAAAATTTGCTTGGCACTGAATCTTCTCTTACTGAGGTTATCACGACTCTACCATACAACCTTGAAACCCAGGGTCATTACTCTTACCTCATCTTTATTTGTTCTTTTTTTTTTTTTCAAATAATACTTTTTTTCATTTTAATTTTATTTGTATTGAATTATAATTGATGTACTATCATATAAGTAATAGGTATACAATATAATGACTCACAATTTTAAAGGTTAAACTCCGTTAATAAAATATACAAAATTTACACAATTACATTTATAAAATGTATAAACTCAATTTATGAAATAATGGCTATATTCTTTGTGTTGTACAATATATCTTCATAGCTTATTTTTTTAATTTATTTATTTTAAATGAAGCAAAGATGAATATTTTTTTCTGACAAAAGGTAAATTCACAAAGAAGATAAACATCATAAATCATTAGACACCTTAACAATAAAGATACATAAACCAAAAATCAGAAGAAACATGAAAAGGAAAAAATATAACCATAGTGAGACATTAACATTTCTCTGAGAATATTTTATCAAGTGCAGACAAGATAAGAATAGGAGCATCTTGAATGATGTCATTAATAATTTTAATATAATAGATTTATATTTAATTAACTTATATTAATCATATCCTACACAAATATATTTAAAATTTTGCATCTCATGTGTTATTAGATGTACATAGGACATTTAGAAAAACTGGCAAAAAGATAAGCATTACTAAATTTCAAAAAAAAATTCATTTGTGTGTGTGTGTGTGATTCAGTTATACATATACACATTTGTTATTTTTGAAATTATTTTCCATTATAGGTTGTTATAAGATATTGACTATAGTTACCTGTGCCATACAATACACCTTTGTTGCTTATTGCATATCTATTTTTTTAAACTAGAAATCTAGCATTCTAATCATACTAAGTCAAACAAATGGAGTCAAAATATCATTAATTTATTAGTTAGGGAAAAATTCATAAGTTTTATAAAATATATGTATTATATATATGATTTCTATATATGCATACAAAAGCTTTTCTACTATGCTTGATAAAGGCTTAAGAAAGAACACCAAAAAAAAAAAGAGAGAGATGTATAAATTGGAAAACACAAACTAAATGAAATGGGAGCACTGAACATGAAATTTAAAAAGTGAAACAAACTAGATAAAGGTAAAAGATCCTCATACAGTCCAGTTGCTTTTAAAAATGACTGCTTACTAGAAACATATTTGGAGCTGTGGCAAGAAAAAGGCATACCTGGGCAATTGTATTTTTTTTTTAACTCCAAGATAATTCTGATATGCATCTGGATTTTGAAAAGTGATTACAGGTTTGTCTATTAAATGGTAGTTTTTGTGATATAGAATTCTATAATTTTTCTGTTGACCATGATACAATGGTATTAAGTGAGTAATAACTATATAATCACAAGAGTAAAAGATGTCTATCAGTTTTCACAATCGATAGCCAAACAAAACATAAAATATAATTACAATTGCGAGTCATAATGGGAACATGATTAGCTTAACAACATAAAATAATTACATACAATTTGGGGGGTCAAGCAGAGTGATGTGGGAAATGCATACAAGCACAAGCCAGAAAGGAAAACACCAATACAGTATACTAACGCATATATATGGAATTTAGAAAGATGCAAATGATAACCCTGTATACGAGACAGCAAAAGAGACACAGATGTATAGAACAGTCTTTGGGACTCTGTGGGAGAGGGTGAGGGTGGGATGATTTGGGAGAATGGCATTGAAACACGTATGTTGTCATATGTGAAATGAATCACCAGTTCAGGGTCAATGCATGTTATAGGATGCTCGGGGTTGGCATGCTGGGATGACCCAGAGGGAGGATAAAGGGAGGAGGGAGGTGGGAGGGGGGTTCAGGAGGGGGAACTTATGTAAACCCGGGGCGAATTCATGTCAATGTATGGCAAAACCAACCAATATAATATTGTAAAATAATTTGCCTCCAATAAAAAATAAATTAATTACCAAAAAAAATAAAAGTAATGAAGACAACCTTAGAGACCTCTTGGACAACATTAAATGTGTGAATATTCACATTGTAGGGATCCCAGAAGCAGAAGAGCATGAGAAAGGACCTGAGAGAATAATTGAAGAGATAATAGCTGAAAGCTTCTTTATTTGTTCTTAAAAGTGCATGTATAATCCTCTTTCCCATCCTATTTGATTCAGTATTGAGTGTGTTGTACAATTAGGCTGATGTGTATCAAGGAAATGTATCTTGTGTCTAGGATCTAATTTTCATGGCTTATGTCAAAACAAGTGTGTAGTCTTTTCTTCAAAAAGAAAAGGGAAGAAATGTCATTAAATGTGCCCAAATGTAACATTTTTTCCCTTTCTTTTTTGGTCTCTTTCCTGAGAGAGAGACCATGTGTCATGTGTTTTTATTTGTTATCTAATGTCATGCTCCTCGCATTGGATGATACTTAGGATACTTGCAAAGTGAATCATTTCGTTGTTTAGTTGCTAAATCGTGCCCACCTCTTTGTGACTCCATGGACTGTGGCCCACCAGGCTCCTGCATCCGTGGAATTCTCCAGGCAAGAATACTGGAGTGGGTTGCCATTTCCTTCTCAAAAGTGAATATGGACACCGTGTCCCTTCATTCCACCAACCGGCTGTCCTCCTTGTGCCTGACGCTGGTCCATAAGTTGCCCCCTCCTGAGGTGGGGAAATCAATCAGGTTTTCCCAGTGTTCAGAGCTTCAACCAGCGGCAGGTGGATGATCCCCGTGGTTTTGAAAACTCTGCACTAGGACATTCCCAGTTTTAGAGGTGGGCAAAAGGCTCACACCCACTGAATCACACCAGTCAGAGCATACATGGGCTCCCAGGCCAAGGCAAGAAGGGCTTTCACCATACCCTTCTCTGACATGTGGATGCAGGGTCATGAAACTGGCTGTGGCTAGGGCTTCTGGAAAAGAAGCTTCCTTCCTGTTGTGCCAAAGCTACTTGAAAGATACTCACTTATCTGGATAGCATGGCATGTGAATGTGACACATGCCCAGAGAAAGTAGCTGGAGGATAATTTCACACACAGAGGAGAACAAAACTAAGATAGCCACAGAGAAAGAGGCTGTGCTCTTTTTAAGCTAATCTCATTTCTGGATGTTTCAGATACAAAAGCAAGCACATTTTTAATATTTGTTAGATTTCCTCCTATGTGCAGTTGGAACCATCTAAACAGAGCATCTCCAAAACTATCTGTCCATCTTTGTTTCAAACGCCTTCTTTTAATATCTTTCTTTATATCTTCAGGGGGATTTTTTAATATATAATTTAATTCATAGCCTATTTATTTTTCTTTGAAATATAAATTCCATGTTTAGTTTTTTTAGATTTCTCTTTTTACTTAATTTTTATTATTTTATTTTATCTTAATTGTTATTTTACTTTATCATATTCTTAAGGAATGAATTTCCCCAAATATCAGACTGTTTGAATGTTCAGTTGAATTTAAATTTAGCTTACTGTAATTTTTCATTTTTCTAAATTATCTTTGGTTCCTTCGGTTCAGTTTTCTATTGTTTCTTTGCTTTTGTTTAGCTGTTATTGGTCATACTTAGGATTCTCTTTTAAGCATGATGCTGCTGCTGCTGCTGCTGCTGCTAAGTCACTTCAGTCGTGTGCGACTCTGTGTGACCCCATAGATGGAAGCCCACCAGGCTCCACCGTCCCTGGGATTCTCCAGGCAAGAACACTGGAGTGGGTTACCATTTCCTTCTCCAATGTGTGAAAGTGAAGTCGCTCAGTCATGTCTGATTCGTAGCGACCCCATGGACTTCAGCCTACCAGGCTCCTCCGTCCATGGGATTTTCTAGGCAAGAGTACTGGAGTGGCTTGCCATTGCCTTCTCTGCTTTTAAGCATGAAGATGTTTAATATTCCTCAGTTCACATATTAAGCCCAGAAATGGCATAGATTTAATTTTTTCTTCCCTGTTAAGTAAGCAGATCTGTTATAGGTAGGCCATCCCTATGAATAAAAATTCTGTGCACTTTCTAGCCATCACTTTTGGAAAATCACTTCAAAGTTCACTTTCAGATGAGGAGATCTGGATGCTGTTGGATTATGGATATTCACTAATGACATCAGAAATGCTGATATACGGAGGTCTTAATTATTGGCATTCACATCAACGTTAGATTGTCTGGGAATGATGCAGACACCCTATTCTCTATACTGCTGGTAATAGGATACAGTACCACTGATTGGAGAAGGCTTTTTAATACAGGTTCTGAGTTGATCCCTTTGGTTTTAATATGAATTTCATTACAAATGTCTCCTCCCTTCTGACTCTGAGCCCAGAATCTCTCTGATTCTTCTTGGGTTGACTTCTGTTTCCTTTTATTGGGCTACATTGAACAATATTCTTTTCTCTGACTTTGATGCTTATTTCTATTTCATCCTTACTCTAATGCTAGTATCTTTCTGAAATACTCTAAAATCTTTGTTTATGAACTCCTTCCTGTTTATTATGTGTTTATTCCTCCCTCTATTTTGTAACCCTACACCATCATGGGAAGCAGAGAAAACAAAGTAATGTTCCTAGTCTGGCATATTGAACCTTAAGCCCTACATTGAATTTCAATAACCTTTCACATTGACTTTTTATTGCACAATTCTAAATGAAATAGATGGCCCACTCAACAATTGGTTGCTTATATAATTCAGAAATGAATTCTGATTTGTCGTATTTAGCTTAAAAAAATAACAATAAATACAAGTTTTAATATTCTTCAACTGTTTCACTTGTATGTTGCCTGCAATTTAGTGGATATGCATTCAAATATTCGTGTGTGTTTCTTTAGTTGTGAGAAAGAATTACTAACCTATATCCAATAGTTCATATAAATACACAGTAAGATACCATTTGGTTATATACAAGTGATATGGCCCAGCAGACACTTATAAACCACGGTACTTCTAGAGTAATATTAAAGATCATGTTCCTTTCCTAAGAAAAGGATAGAATTTTAAAGGAGCATATGAAATGGCACTTGCCCTTCTTCTAGAAATTAATGTGCTTTCTCTGCTGTAATAATATTATAAGCATGCATTCTCATGCATGCATGATATGGTAAAAACATTATTTTAATCCTTATTTTTTAGAATAGGAAAAATGGCAAATTGTTACATGTTAGACAGAAATTCATGACAATAAACAAGTTTTGTTCAAAATTAATGTTCAAGATAGTATGGAAATAATAGAGAAAATACTATTAAATAAAGTGACCCTTTCAGTCTCAATTAGGTTATGTTCCCTTAGGGAAGTAAAAAGAACACAGTTATATTTGTATTAGCCCTTGATATTCAGTTCAGTTCAGTTGCTCAGTCATGTCCAACTCTTTGTGACTCCATGAACTGCAGCAAACCAGGCCTCCCTGTCCATCATCAACTCCCAGAGTCCACCCAAACCCATGTCCATTGAGTCAGTGATGCCATCCAACCATCTCATCCTCTGTCGTCCCCTTCTCCTTCTGCCCTCAATCTCTCCCAACATCAGGGTCTTTTCAAATGAGTCAGCTCTTCACATCATGTGGCCAAAGTATTGGAGTCTCAGCTTCAGCATCAGTCATTCCAATGAACACCCAGGACTGATCTGCTTTAGGATGGACTGGTTGGATCTCCTTGCAGTCCAAGGGGCTCTCAAGAGTCTTCTCCAACACCACAGTTCAAAAGCATCAATTCCTTGGTGCTCAGCTTTCTTTATAGTCCAACTCTCACATCCATACATGACTACTGGTAAACCATAGCCTTGACTAAAGGGACCTTTGTTGGCAAAGTAACGTCTCTGCTTTTTAATATGCTGTCTAGGTTGGTCATAACTTTCCTTCCAAGGAGTAAGCGTCTTTTAATTTCATAGCTGCAGTCACCATCTGCAGTGATTTTGGAGCCCCCAAAAATAAAGTCAGCCACTGTTTCCCCATCTATTTGCCATGAAGTGATGGGACTGGATGCCATGATCTTCGTTTTCTGAATGTTGAGCTTTAAGCCAACTTTTTAACTCTCTTCTTTCACTTTCATCAAGATATTACACACCTTTTAATGTAAAAGATGCATTTGCAGAAGTATGCTATTTGAGTTTATACAATGATTTACTTATTAGACCAATCAACACATAAACACTTCTAGAGTCAATCAATGTAAATAGATGATAAATTACTTGCTAATTCCACCCTAAACCCAGTTTTGTCCATCTCTTACAGATTTAAACTAATCTGACTGATGCTAAAGCTGAAACTCCAAGACTTTGGCCATCTCATGCGACGAGTTGACTCACTGGAAAAGAGTCTGATGCTGGGAGGGATTGGGGGCAGGAGGAGACGGGGATGACAGAGAATGAGATGGCTGGATGGCATCACCGACTAGATGGACATGAGTTTGAGTGAACTCCGGGAGTTGGTGATGGACAGGGAGGCCTGGCGTGCTGTGATTCATGGAGTCACAAAGAGTCTGACATGACTGAGCAACTGAACTGAACTGAACTGAACTGAATCTAACCTAATATCCTTCTTTATTACAGGCCTTTGACATCATCAATTACATAAGCTCAGATCTTTCCGTCTTAAAAAGAAAAGTAAGTATTCTCTCTATCCCTCTTCAATTTCCATTGTAGATTGTATTATAAATAGAAGGTTTTATATTCTCTGTGTACATTTTTGTGCTCCACAATTTTGTGGAGCACAATTTTACTCCACCCGTTATTTTCACTAAAGTTAAATCAAAGTTGAAACAAACTCGAACCAGTGTCTCCCATATTTTATAAAAGATATAATCCCTTCTCCTTCAATAACTATCATAGCAAGGGTTATAGATTCCAGGTCTTTATTTCTGGCTCACCATCTATGTGGATTTCTAAAAACCTATATGCAATACTTCCTTGAATCCATATATATATATACATGTCTCTCAAAGCACCATGAAAGTGACAACTCCAAATTTACCTTTTTTATTTTCATTGAAAATCTTAGTACACTTCTTCATTGTTATGAGCAACTTTTACATTATGCTATAAAGTACTTGAGGAAAAAGAGTTTTTTTTTTTTTTATTTTTTAGGTGCTTACTACAATGCATGTTACATAAAAAGTGATCAGTGAATATGTATTTATGATATGAATACATCTGTGTGATCTTAATGTTTTCTTGAACTATAGAATGCATTTTTGTATATTTACAAAATATATGGTAAGAAATAAGTGAACTACAATATTGTCACCTACCCAAAATCATAGCTAAATTATTGAATAAATTATAAACATAAGATTAGCCTTGTAACAACTTATAACCACTCTAAACAAAATGACACTGTGTAAACACCAACACTATATAAATTAGGAAAGTTGGAAAATACAATGATAATGTATTAAGCTTTAATATTAATTTAATATTGAATTACCTGGGGAAACACTCATGGCTTTAATGAGATCACAAACTACTCATATAACAAAATTTTGGTTGATAATCAAATTGTTACTCCCTAGAACATTGAATACAATCATAATAAATGAAAGGTTATAGCAAGGAAGTCATTATTAGCAAAGAGCACAGTGAGGCTTCATCTTGTATGAAAGAAGGAAAATTTTATCCAATTCTGTTAAATATGTCAGCCAGGAGAAACAGAACAATAGAATTAATAATGTGTTCCCTGATAACGCAGGAGCGAGCTGAATGATGAAACAGATAGGATGGTAGATAGTAAACCTGAAAACAGTGGAAATGATACCAGTGAAACTAAATAGAATGTTCATGAAAGGCAAACAAATGAAAAAAGTAAAAATAATGATGGCCACAATGGATGGTGATTTAGGTAATGCTGAGAGGCTTATCTTGTAGAGAAATGAAGGAATAATGAATGCCCTAAGTTTGTTTGAAGAGAATATGAGCTGACTTAGAAAAAAAAAAGAAGAAACATTATCTCATGGCTGTTGATGCTACATATTATGAATAAAAAATGAAAAGAGGTTATTTAAAGTGTTAAAGTAATAGCTTCTATATCACCAACTATTCGTAAAGAGATGATTTTTTAACTGTTTACCATGCAGTCCATATAATACAAATGTTACATTAATATAAAAGCCTATACTGAAGCCAAAATTGCAGCTTTAAATATAATAGCAGAGTTTCAGGTATCAGCCTACATTTTTTATATCAGTTTATCTTGGCTCATTACTTTTCTTTTTTGGTTCACGATTTGATACAAACTTTCTGGAAATCTATTCCTAAGCAGGGTATTCACCACACCATACAAGATGAAGCCAGTCTTGCTCAGTTCAAGTCATTCAAAACCTTCCCTAATCTCAGGCAGCCCACATTCCTTGAAGTTACTCCATATATTTCTTGGGATCTCAGCCCATTCTAAATGAATAACTGCAACAAAAATATTGTGAAAAAATTAGTGATTTTACCTAATTCCATTAATGCCTTTCCTCTGCATCTTTTGTGCTCAAACAAAGCAAACCATATTCAGGATTATCTTTCCAATCTGCTCATACCACATTTGTTGCATGTAATTCTCAATGAGCTCTATTAGTTACCTTATGCTAAGTCACTTCAGTCATGTCCAACTCTTTGCAATGTTATGGATTGTAGCCCACCAGACTCCTCTGTCCATGGGGATTCTCCAAGCAAGAATGCTAGAGTGAGTTGCTATTTCCTTTTCTAATCAGTTACCTTATGTCTATATAAGGAACTGACTAGAAAAATTTAAATTCCACAGAATGTTCTCTTCAACACCTAGAATCAATTAAATCCTGCTTCATAATTGAGTCTATGGCTTCTTTTGCACCAACCTAGCTTACTAAACAAGAAAAATCATACTAAACAAAACAGCCGTATACTAACAAACCCCATTTATCAAGGCACCAATTGAACCCAGGACTCCTGCATTGTAGGCAGATTTTTTACCATCTGAACCACCAGGGAAGTTTTTCCTTACAATGAGTCTAGAGAGATTATAGGCTTTCTTCTGCGTTAGCAATACTGTTACATATTTTTTTAATACTTCCACTATTGGAGAATTCCAAATTTCAAGATTTATAACATTCATTTATCAACACACCTGTTATACTTTCAAGATACCTTTAATTTTTTGCATGCTTCCATTCTCCCTAATTCTATCATGATTCTCATGTTTTTTCTTTTTATTATACCCATTCCTAGACTCATGATAGATCATATAAACTTTATTTTGATTTAGGATTTCTTAGCCTAGGGTTAGCTAAAAATACATAATCAAATGAAAAATGAAGGCTAATATTTTACTGAGAGGTGTAAGGCTAGGACAAAGAGAGTGAGGAAACAGAGGACATGAAAGAAAGAATTGGAACAGATACGTTACTCACGGCTAGAAAAGATATATGTGTGCCTCTCCAGTCCCTCCGTTGTGGCCAACTCTTTGTGACCCTTTGGACTGTAGCCCACCAGGCTCCTCTGTCCAAGAGATTTCTCAGGCAAGAGTACTGGAGTGGGTTGCCATTTCCTCCTCCAGGGGATCTTCCCAACCCAGGGCTTGAACCCACATCTCCTCTCCTGCATTGACAGGCAGGTTGATATATATATATATATATATATATATATATATATATATATATATATTAACCACTGAGCTACCTGGCAAGACCCAGAGAAGATACAGAGCCGTTCAATCAGTGTGGAGGACATATCTGGGCAGGTGGTATAGCAACAGTATATCTAAGGATGAAAGAGTGCAGAAATTAATCCTCAGCACTCTCTTGTATCTCTTATCCACAATCATCAAAATGTATCTTGTAGGGTATTAACTTCTCTGTAGTTTTGGTAGTGGTCACTTGACTCTTTCAATAGTTACTGGGGATGTCAGAAAACTTAATGTATTGTTTAATCTGAAGGAATTGGAAAAAGCCAGACCTTAACCTTCAGTGGAGGGACTGCTAAGGTTTCTACAAAGTTACTTGTGTTGGCTGGAGTGCAAGGTAGCTGAGAACTGGTAAAATCTGAGGCTTTATAAGCAAAATGTTACTGCTACTCAGCAACAGTCTCTCCCGTGTTTCAAACTTAGATGAACCACGCAGTGGGTCAACTTTCCAATCTGTCTTATGTTTTTTATACCCAGGAAGTTGAATCTGACAGGTTAAAAATTTGTGTGACGTAAAAATAAAATCCTTTGAGTTAATAATTCCGTTGTGATTCCATCCCTATAGGAATTAAAAATATATATTAATAGATTTACTTATCCTTCTCTCTCCAAGAACACATATCTTTGTTGTCCCAGAAACCTGGGATCCTTCTTTTCAATGAAAAATGCATAGGTTCAAATCTTTAAAATATAATCTCAAAAGAGATATAGAATTTAACCTTCTGAACAGAAAATCCTTCCTCCTATTAAGGTCGAAACTGAACTAAATGTGTTTTGATATAGAAGCATGAAAAACAGGAAAGGAGTAGAAGGAAGGAACAGTTAGAGGGAAGGAGGTCGGAAAAGAGACAAGTGAAATAATTAATGGCAATAATAAAAGGGATGGAGAAGAGATGGTCACTTTTTTTTTTGAAACACGACCAAAGCTCACGGTAATATTACACTTGCCATTCCATATATTTAAGTGAACAATCTGATCTCAGGTGTTTGAATTATTGCTGCCATACACGATTCTTCATAGTACTTTACATAATTTTCTCCTACTTTTCATATATAGGGTAAAACTGAAAGCCAGTGAAGTTAGTAAAATATCATCTGCCAAGCAACATCCAAATTAGATGCATGTTTCTAAATAATATGAATTGTAGAAAGTGGAATATATTTCCAGTATCAATCAGCCAAATAGTCTCAAGAGAACATTTTATGATATGTGTACTACTGTCAGACCTCGTAAGCATTTAGTGGGATGCAAGAGCCTACTATTTTGCTTTCTCAACATAAAAATAAATTTTAACTTCAAGTGATCTTTATATTTAAATACAAGGGAGATTTATACTCTTAAATGACATCAATCTGGAAATAATGAAATACTAGGATAATTTCAAAAGCATTGTATTGTATGGAGGATATGCTTATATAGCATATTTTGTCTTGTGTGTGTGTGTGTGTTTTAATTTAAGCAGAATACATAGTAATGCATAGAAAAGTCATCAACCCAGTTTGGTGAAATATATGTTTGATATATTTTTAAAAAGAACTGTGCTTTTGGGATTCAAATGCTATGTTGTCAAGTTGTGGTTATAAATCACACATAAAAGTATTTGATTTCTCTACTCCTACTTCTTGGCTGATAACATTACTGAAGAAAAAGGCAAAGCTATGCAGATTGGAGCCCTCATCCATAGTCATGGTTTCCACAACCATTTATATGATGCTGAGGCCAAAATTTATATCCTTTGAATAAATCTTCACTCTGACGTCTAACTTGCAGTATTTTTCATAGTTTATTATGAATTATTATCATTCATTTCACAATATTTTCCTTGACTATACCCTGAATATTTGTAACCAGATGTGTTTTAGGCAATACACATTAAACTAGTCCAAATCGAAACTCATCTCTATATGTGACAAATAGGTGCTACTGTATATTCTATATTTCACCATTAGTATTGCCTATTACAAGTCACCATAGAATAAAACCCAGAAGAAAGCTAAGGTTACAGTTTCTACTCACTATTCACATTAAAGTAGAAAAAAGGCTCTTTAGATTTCACTTCCTAGATATTTTTAAAATATATTAAATTCTTCATATATATTTCATATTGTTTTAGTTATGGATTTTCATTATTTCATACTTGGTTATATAAATAACTTCCTATCCACACAAAATACAGACTCTATCATAAGTATGTATGTCTGAAACATGAACCATTGGGGTAAAAGAAGCTTCCATTTCAATTTTTGATAGCTACTGCTATATAACTCTAATAAGCTTTGTACAATCCCAACATTTGTTATGATGTTTTATATTCTTATTTTCCTGTATTGTCTATCAGCCAATAATAGCAACTTATAGAAATAATAGTGAAGCAGTCTCCTTAATATTTATTTTCACTTTTTATTACATTAATTCATTTGAAGGTGGCTCAGCTGGTAAAGAGTCCACCTGAAATACAGGAGACCCCTGTTTGATTCCCAGGGTTGGGAAGTTCCTCTGGAGAAGGGATAGGCTACCCATTCCAGTATTGTTGGGCTTCCCTGGTGGCTCAGACAGTACAGAATCTGCCTGCAATGTGGGAGACCTGGGTTCCATCCATGGGCTGGGAAGATCCCCTGGAGAAGGGCATAGCAACCCACTCCAGTGTTTTTTCCTGAAGAATTCCCATAGACAGAGGAACCTGGTGGGCTACAGCCCATGGAGTCGCAGAGTCTGATATGACTGAACAACTAAGCACAGCAGAGCAAAGAATATGAATGAATTTTGTAAAAACGGGCTTAATTTTATTGTTCTTAAACAAAGGGATATTTCTTGTATTCATTTGATGAGAAAATCATTTGAAATTGACTTTTGGTTGTATCTACATAACTGAATGATAAGTTTTGTTTTATTCAGATTAATTCATACGTAATTCTTTACCTATAAGTGTAAAATATTTGTAATAAACTTCGTAAAGAAGGCCAGTGGAACTTTAAAATAATAATTTACCAAATTATATTATTCTTGAGACACATTGAAGGAATCCCATCATTGCTGGAAATGTTTTCAAATATTTTACTAAGGCAGTATTTCTATGTTAAAAAAAAAAAAAATCATGTCTTTTTTTTTTTTTTGCTCTCCTGTTTTAATATTCCTCAAATGATTCAAAACATTGCGTCTTTATTTCTCATTTCCCATTCCAGTCAGGGTCTTCTTTCTGTGTTACACTACAAATCAACAAAGACAAGAGGCTATGTAATAATGTGTGTATGTATTATGTGTGATTATACATGTGATTACACACACAAATATATGTAAGTACACACATGCACACATACAAATACATACACATATACAAAATCTGTGTTACAGTGGCAAGTTACAATAATTCTCTATGCCTTGATTTTACCACATGTAAAATAGGTTCAATATTATCGTTCAAGGATTATAAGATGAAACATAAGTCTAAAAAACTTGGAAAAGTTCTGCAAATTCTCACTAATATCTTTATACTTGAATTCATTTTCAGCAATGATGCAGGTAATTCATCAATGTTTTGATAAGCTGTAATGGGCTTTCCACACAGTCAAAGGCTTTGGCATAGTCAATGAAGCAGAAACAGATGTTTTTCTGGAACTCTCTTGCTTTCTCCATGATCCAGCGGATGTTGGCAATTTGATCTCTGGTTCCTCTGCCTTGTCTAAAACCTGCTTGAACATCTGGAAGTTCACGGTTCACATATTGCTGAAGCCTGGCTTGGAGAATTTTGAGCATGACTTTACTAGCGTGTGAGATGAGATACCAGACCACCTGACCTGCCTCTTGAGAAACCTGTATGCAGGTCAGGAAGCAACAGTTAGAACTGGACATGGAACAACAGACTGGTTCCAAATAGGAAAAGGAGTACGTCAAGGTTGTATCCTGTCACCCTGCTTATTTAATTTATATGCAGAGTACATCATGAGGAATGCTGGACTGGAAGAAGCACAAGCTGGAATCAAGATTGCTGGGAGAAATATCAATAACCTCAGATATGCAGATGACACCACTCTTATGGCAGAAAGTGAGGAGGAACTCAAAGGCCTCTTGATGAAAGTGAAGGAAGAGAATGAAAAGTTTGGCTTGAAGCTCAACATTCAGAAAACAAAGATCATGGCATCTGGTCCCATCACTTCATGGGAAATAGCTGGGGAAACAGTGGAAACAGTGTCAGACTTTATCTTTTTGGGCTCCAAAATCACTGCAGATGCTGATTGCAGCCATGAAATTAAAAGACGCTTACTCCTTGGAAGGAAAGTTATGACCAACCTAGATAGCATATTAAAAAGCAGAGACATTACTTTGCCAACCAAGGTCTGTCTAGTCAAGGCTATGGTTTTTCCCAAGGTCATGTATGGATGTGAGAGTTGGACTCTGAAGAAAGCTGATTGCCGAAGAATTGATGCTTTTGAACTGTGGTGCTGGAGAAGACTCTTGAGAGTCCCTTGTACTGCAAGGAGATCAAACCAGTCCATTCTAAAGGAGATCAATCCTGGGTGTTCATTGTAAGGACTGATGCTAAAGCTGAAACTGCAATACTTTGGCCACCTCATGCGACAAGTTGACTCACTGGAAAAGAGTCTGATGCTGGGAGGGATTGGGGGTGGGAGGAGACGGGGACGACAGAGAATGAGATGGCTGGATGGCATCACCGACTCTATGGACATGAGTTTGAGTGAACTCCGGGAGTTGGTGATGGACAGGGAGGCCTGGCATGCTGTGATTCATGGGGTCGCGGAGAGTCGGACATGACTGAGAGACTGAACTGAACTGAACTGAATGGGCTTTCCTGATAGCTCAGTAGTAAAGAATCCACCTGCAATGCAGGAGACCCAGGTTCAATTTCTGGGTTAGGAAGATCCTCTGGAGAAGGGATGGGCTGACCACTCCAGTATTCTTGGGCTTCCCCTGTGGCTCAAATGGTAAAAAAAAAAAACAAAACAGTCCTCCAGCAATGCGGGAGATGTGGATTCAATTCCTGGGGTAGGAAGATCCCCTGGAGAAGGGAAAGGCTACCCACTCCAGTATTCTGGCCTGGAGAACTCCATGGACTATATAGTCCATGGGGTTGGAAAGACTTGGACACAACTGAGCAACTTTCAATCAATCAATATCCAATATTGCTACTGGGAACAGAAGCAAGAAAAGACAGCTTCTTCCTGCACTTCAATATTTCTTTTCTGGTAAGTCTGACTAATGCAATTAAAAATGTTTTAGTATATATAATGGAGCAGAAAATCTTGGGAAAATATTTTCATTGAAAATATAAATATAGTTTAAGAAAGTTCAAAAATATATACAACTTATCTCTTTTAACTAATAGGATTTATTATTAAGCAGCTTGTCTCATAAATATCAAGACATAAAATTTCCTGTAGGTCTATGTAATATGCATATTAAAATGTTTAAATAAATATAAACTCTAAAAAAGCTTTTCTGACCTACATTTTTTTAATGGATAAAAATACAGAAAACTATTTTTACCTCTAAGGAGAAAATAGGCCATTTGCCTTTAACAATCTGGGTAAATATGTCTAAAATTTTACTTGCATTTGGAAGGATTAAATGAGAAACATATTCTAAATTATTGATGCAAAAGCTTAGCTTAGATAAAATAGATTAACATATCCAAATAAGGTATTTATATATAGAGATACACATTTAGATTTTCTTTCAATGTACATTTTTAGTATTCCATAATTGTAAAACTTAATTTTGTTCATGTGTAGTATACAACGTTGTCATAATTTTGAGTGATTGATTAATTTCATTTTCTAAAATATCACTTATATAGTATGCAATGAGGCAATTTTCTGCTGTTTTCATCTACTTTACAGATGAATTATTAAATCCGTATTTTAATTTCTATCAAATTTATAAGCTACTTGGGGCCTGTTATGTGTGATGCTATGGAAAATGTGTAAAACCTCAATGAATCTGATGACTTTTTTGACAAATACTAATTTAATTTATGAAGAGGACAAAATGGATCATTGAAAAGATTCACCCCAATGTAAAATAACTCCCTTGCTCAAAATTCAAAAATATAATTTTATATCTTTTTATATAAAGCAGAGAAATATATATACCAATTCATTTTTCAATGTAAGTTAACCCTGAAACCAAAACCAGAATAAGAAAAAACTGAAAATACATAATTTTAATGCAAATGCATCATTTTAAGTTACAAATATTCTAACATTAGCAACATTAGTTAAAGATTACCCTGCTCCATGGAAGAAAAGTGTTTAAATGAAGGATAATTTTAATATTAAATATTTTTCAATGTTACCAATCAACCAATCAAAAGAGACATGATTATATTGCATTTTTGTAAATTAAAAGAATAATTTTAATGAAAGTTTTGATTCATTATTGAATCCAGGGATAAATTTAAGCATTTATCATGTGCAGGAATTACTTCCCAGTTTATAATTAATATCCTACATGAAGTTGACATACAGTACCAACTCAAATTGAAGTCAGAAATAAGAAAATAACAGTTACATTTATTATTATTAAATACTCTTGTCCTTAACACTGCAGCTAAATGAGTGGTCAGAAAAATATGTTTAATTCCCCAATTCCCTTTAGTTCTCTCTTTGAAATAAACATGCAAATACCTTCTCAGTTGTAAAGTAAAAGCAAAAACAATAAAAATAATTTCTGGGAATTTCAACATAAAAAATTTGCAGTTTAGTTCTTCTACTACTACTATTTTTTTAAACATGTCTAGGTTTACTAATACTCCATTCATCTTTCTTCCCCCAGTTGCATTATTTTTTGTTTCTGTTTTTTTACTTTTAACTTTTTCCATTTTTATTGAAGTATAGTTGAGTTACAATTTTATGTTATTTTCAGGTATATAGAAAAGTGATAGGTATTCTTTTTTCATACTGTATTCCATTATAGGTTAGAATGTAATTCCCCATGCTATACAGTCAGCATTCTTATTGATCCCTGTGAGGAAGCTTTTTGTTTACTAAGGAATCAACTTAAACCAATGTATTTGAATAGAATGCTAAATTAGGCCGAACAGACTTCCTCAATTTGAATCATTCAATTTTGTGTCCGAAAAGAAGAATAGGCTAAGTCATCATTAGACTCAGGTTAAACAGTTTTAGCAAGAATTCATAGTGATTTAGGTACTTAATATTACATCCTATTAAGCAGCACATATTACAGACAATCTAAATGTCTAATTTTTAGGAATGTTTAAACATTTAGTTAAAGTGATGACTGCCATTTTCTCCCGAAAAACATCTGTCCTTTTGAATTAGGAAGTAATATATGGAATAATAAAGCATCACCTTTCAACCAATGGTAACATTTATTAATGATCCTTACCTGAATTCTATTAATTCATTAAAGGTAGCAAAATAGTGATTTTCATGATACTATATTTTTTTCTGTATCACTTGACAACTTCGTAATAAAATGCCATTAAATGAGAATGAACACCATTTTTTTTTTTAAGCTGGGTTAAATGTTTATTTCATCTATGGTCTGTTTCTCAAAAAAGTTGAAGTCATGATACCTAGCATGGTGGAAATAATTTTCTCTTTTGAATATTCCAATGAATAATCAATATATAATTTTATGTGAATTTTCTTTAGCATTCAAGGAGTAGGACACCTTAAAACTGGTTTTAGTAACAGATGAAAAAAAACAAAAACTATTATTTATTGTGTTCTTCCTTGATTTCTGGTATAATATGTCCTACAGTCATGTGGCTCTCCCAGTCTTCAAGGTGTCTATTTCATCATTCAAAACAACATATGGGTAGAATGCTGTTCCTTATTTCTGAGGGTCATTTCATCTAGATTCTCTAAGTAATGAAACTTGAAAATTACATTTTTAAGACTGATGATTAAATTGTTTTTCAAATCAAATTTATTCTCTTAACATATTCATTAAAACTTTATATTTTATTGATAAACAAGGAGATATAGTCAATATCATATAATAAATCACAATGGAAAAGAATATGAAAAAGAATGTATATAAATTGCATAAAAATATTTGTGCATGCTAAGTCACTTCAGTCATGTCCAACTCTGTACAACCCTGTGGACTGTAGCCTGCCAGGCTTCTCTCTCCATGGGATTCTCCAGGCAAGAATACTGGAGTGGATTGCCATACCCTCCTCCAGGGTATCTTCCCAGCCCAGGGATCCAACCCACATCTCTTAGATCTCTTGCATTGGCAGGCAGGTTCTTACCATTGGGATCACCTGGGAAGCACAATAAAAAGTATATATATCTTCTTCAACCATACGAATTCATATTATTTATTCATATATTTCATATTATTTATTCATATATGAATTCATATTTATATATAAGTATATTTATATAACAATCATTTTGCTCTATACCAGAAGCTAACACAATAGTGTAAATCAAGCATACTTCAATTTTCAACAAAAACTTTTTATAAGTTTTACTGTTTTACTTTAAATTTATTTTGGTTCCTAATTTAAATTATATGTTCAGTACAGTCTACAAAATTCATGAAATAATTAACATTAACTGTTAATCGTAAAAAGTCTGATGGATGTCTATTATATCTTTACAGACTAAATTCTTAGAATTTAAAGCTCTAAACTATATGGTAATAATATATAGTATGTTTATTACTTTTGTGGTCAATCTGACTTATATTTAGGACCATTTTTTTCACTTTATTTTCAACTTTGCCTTTTCTTTTGTACTTTTAAATTTATTTTTCAAACTGCATAAATTAATAAGGCTAGAAAAATCACCATAATCTACACAGCTAATACAATCCTGAATAAGAACAATGTTAGAAGACATAATCACAATTGCAAAAGTTACTAAATGTCACACTATTTAAACAGTGCAGTGTTGGTATAGACACCTTGACTGGTAGAATAGAACTGAATTTCTAGAAATAGTCCTTTGCAATTATGGTCAACTGAGTTTTCACAATGTCCCAAAACAGTTGAAAGGGGAAATTACAGTATTTTCAGCAAATTGTCTATCCACATGCAAAAGTATGAATGAAGATGGACTCTTCTTCAAAATGAAAATGAAGCATAAATCTAACTGTAACAGCTCCCTTCCCTTCCCTTCCGTCACTCAGTTGTGTCCAACTCTTTGCGACCCCGTGGACTGTAGCCTACCAGGCTTCTCCATCCATGGGATTCTCCAGGCAAGAATACTGGAGTGGGTTACCATCTCCTTCTCCAGGGGATCTTCCCGACCCAGGGATCGAACCTGGGTCTCCCGCATTGGAGGCAGACGCTTTAACCTCTGAGCCACCAGAGAAGCACAATTGTAACAGCTAAAACTACAAAATTCTTAGAAGAACATAAAAGAGTTAATTGCCAACATTTTCCCATATACAACAAAAGCACAAATAGACTTCAAAGTTTAAAATTCCACGCTTCAAAGGACACCATTAAGAACAACAACTCAGAGAATGGAGGAAAATATTTGCTAATCATATATCTAACAAAGAATTATAACCAGAATATGTATATACATATATATATGAATATATTTGCTTATATATATACACACACATATATATGTAACTTATAATTCAATAAGAAAAAGATCAACTGTGTTATTTCATTCTTCCCTGTGTGAGCACTGCTCAGGGGTTGATCTGAGACTTGAATGAAAATCTCTTTGCTCAGTGTACAAAGTCAGGCATGTTACTTAGAATCAAATCCATGTATTTACAGGTCTGAGTTGTGCACAAGAGTTTATAAACTATTTTTGGGGCTATTTTCCAGGTCTTATTTCTCTAGGTGATTTCATATACATTATCTGGTAACCTAAATTTCTCCCATTTAAAGTCTTTGGCCAGAAGCCATTTGTTTCTGCTACAATGATTCTTCAGGGGGTACACAGAAAGAAGACAAAGAGAACAAAGCAATAGACGTTATCCCTTCCCAAGTGGCGCAGTGGTAAATAACACACCTGCCAACGCCGGAGACATTAAAGATGTGGGTTCAGTCCCTAGGTCGGAAAGATCCACTGAGAAGGAAATGGCAATCCACTCCAGTATTCCTGCCTGGAGAATTCCATGGACAGAAGACCCTGATGGGCTGCAGTCATGGGGTCGCAAAGAGTTGGACACTAATGAACATACACGTACTGCACTGCACTTCCTCATGAACAGCAGATCCATATTGAGATGATTGCAACTCCAACCAGCAACATGTTTTTGCAGCATTATGAGAAACCCTGGGCCAGAGGACTCAGATAAGTAGCATCCAGATTCTTGACATCAGAAATTGTCAGATAGTAAGTTTTTTTTTTTTTTTTAAGCTGCCATTTTGGGGGATAATTTGTAGTATAGCAATAAATGAAAAATGTAATCATACACCATTGATACTATGTATAAAATAGATAATTGTATAGGGAACTCTACTTGATGCACTCTGGTGACCAGAATGGTAGTGAAGTCCAAAAGGGAGGCATGCGTGTGTGCATGCTCAAGTTGCTCAGTCATGCCCAACTCTTTGCAGCCCCATGGACTATAGCCCACTAGGCTTCTCTGTCCATGGAATTTTTCAGGCAAGAATACTGGAGTGGGTTGCCCTTTCCTTCTCCAGCGGAGCTTCCCAATTCAGAGATCAAATGCCTGTCTCTTGTGTCTCCTGCATCGATAGACGGATTCTTTACCACTGTGGCAGATATATGTATATGTATGGCTGATTCACATGCTGTACAGTAAAATCTAACATTGTAAAGCAAATGTACTCCATTAAAAATTAATTAAAAATAAATTAATGACAAATGCAACTAGGCATTTTAAAATAAAACAGGCATTGGAAATTAACTATATGATTATGCTACTTGAAATTCCTTAAGGATTTATACTCCAACTTGATTTTTTCCCACTAACACCTCTGTGGCAGATCACAGCTATATTCATACATTTTGTATCTGCCTGAAAAGTCCATAAATATATGCAGAACTCAGTGACCTATAAATGGGACTTCAAAATTTAGGTACACGGCACAATGTCTGAATGGGTTTTTCAAACACACACTGTATGCTTGTATGAGGAAACAGGATTCCACAACCATTGCTAAAAATTTTGGTCATTTCACTCATGAAACATAGAGGTGGCTCCAAATTTATGCTAAAGATTCTACCTGCAATGCAGGAGACCTGGGTTCGATCCCTCTGTTGGGAAGATCTCCTGGAGAAGGTAAAGGCTACCTACTCCAGTATTCGGGCCTGGAGAATTCGATGGACTGGATAGTCCATGAGTTTGCAAAGAATTAGACACAACTGAGGGACTTTCAAAGAAAAAGAAAAAAAAAATATAGTGATTCTAAACGTAAATAAAGACTCAATTATTGAATATTTTGGGGGAAAACCCTTTACTACTGGCACAAAATCACATGTAAAACAATACCGTCTAAGATAATAAAGTAATCTGGAAATATATATATATAGTATATAATAATTGTTGTTGTTCAGTCACCCAGTAGTGTCTGACTCTTTGCAGTCCCATGGATGCAGGACACCAGGCTTCCCTGTCCCTCACCATCTACAGGAGTTTTTCCCAAGCTCATGTTCATTGCATCAGTGATGCTGTCCAGCCATCTTATCCTCTGATGCTCTCTTTTCCTGCCCTCAATCTTTCCCAGAATTATGGATATTTCCAATGAGTCATCTGTTCACATCAGATGACTAAAATACTGGAGCTTCAGCTACAGCATCAGTCCTTTCAGTGAATATTCAGGGTTGATCTCCCTTAAGAGTGACTGGTTTGATCTTCTTGCTCTCCAAGTGATTGTCAGGAGTCTTCTCCAGCACCACAGTTCAAAGGCATCAATTCTATGGCATTCTGCCTTCTTTATAGTCCAGCTCTCACAACCGTATATGATCACTGGGAAGACCATAGCCTTAACTATATGGACTTTGCTGGCACAATAACGTCTCTGCTTTTCAACACACTGTCTAGGTTTGTCATTGCTTTCCTGCCAAGAGGCAATAGTCTTCTGATTTCATGGCTACAGTCACTGTTTGTGGTGATTTTGGAGCCCAAGATCCGTCACTCCTTCCACCTTCCCCTTTCTCTTTGTCATGCAGTAATGGGACCGGATGCCATGATCTTAGTTTTTGTTTTTGTTTTTAAATATTTAGTCTTAAGCTGACTCCTTCACTCACCTCCTTCACCCTCATCAAGAATCTCTTTAGTTCCTCTTCACTTTCTGCCATTAGAGTGGTATCATCTGCATATCTGAGGTTGTTGTTCTCCCACCCATCTTAATTCCAGCTTGTAACTCATCCAGCTTGGCATTTCTCATGATGTGCTCAGGGTATAGGTTAAACAAACAGGGTGACAGCAGACTGCCCAGTTTTAGTCCATTCTCAAATCTTGAACCAATCAATTATTCCATACAGGGTTCCAACTGTTCCTTCTTGACTGGCATACATATTTCTCAGGAGGCAGGTAAGATGGTCTGATATTCCCATTTCTCTAAGAGCTTTCCACAGTTTCTCATGATTCACCCAGCCAAACGCTTTAGTGTAGATGATGAAACAGAGATAGATGCTTTTCTGAAATTCCCTTGGTTTCTCTATAATCAAACAAAAGTTGGCAATTTGATCTCTAGCTCCTCTTCCTTTTCTAAACCCAGCTTGGGCATCTGGAAGTTATAATTATGTGTGTATATATACTTATATATATATATTTAAGAAAATTAGATACCAAGGGGACATTAGATGCAAAGAAGGGCACCATAAAGGACAGAAATGGTATGGACCTAACAGAAGCAGAAGATATTAATATGAGGTGGCAACAATACACAGAAGAACTATATAAAAAAGATCTTCATGACCCAGATAACCACGATGGTGTGATCACTCACCTAGAGCCAGACATCCTGGAAAGTAAAGTAAAGTAGGCCTTAGGAAGCAACACTAAAAGCAAAGCTAGTGGAGGTGATGGAATTCCAGTTGAGCTTTTCAAATCTTAAGAGATGATGCTATGAAAGTGCTGCATTCAATATGCCAGCAAACTTGGAAAACTCAGCAGTGGCCAAGGGACTGGAAAAGGTCAGTTTTCATTCCAATCCCAAAGAAAGCAATGCCAAAGAATGTTCAAACTACCACAAAATTGCACTCATCTAGCATGCTAGCAAAGTAATGCTCAAAATTCAAGCCAGGCTTCAGCAATATATGAATCATGAACTTCCAAAAGTTTAAGTTGAATTTAGAAAAGGTAGAGGAACCAGAGATCACATTGCCAACATCTGTTGAATCATCAAAAAAGCAAGAGAGTTCCAGAAAAAACATCTACTTCTGATTTATTGACTACACCAAAGCCTTCGACTGTCTGGATCACAATAAACTGTGGAAATTTCTTCAAGAGATGGGAATATCACCTACCTGCCTCCTGAGAAATCTGTATGCAAGTCAAGAAGCAATAGTTAGAACTGGACTTGGAAAAACAGATGGGTTCCAAATCAGTAAAGGAGTATGTCAAGACTGTATATTATCATCCTGCTTATTTAATTTATATGCAGAATATATCATGCAAAATGCCAGGCTGGATGAAGCACAAGGTGGAAGCAAGATTGCCAGGAGAATCATCAATAACCTCAGATATGCAGATGACACCACCCTTATGGCAGAAAGTGAAGAGGAACTCAAAAGCCTCTTGATGAAAGTGAAAGAGGAGAGTGAAAAGCTTGGCTTGAAGCTCAACATTCAGAAAACAAAGATCATGGCATCTGGTCCCATCACTTCATGGGAAATAGATGGGGAAACAGTGGAAACAGTGTCAGACTTTATTTTTTTGGGCTCCAAAATCACTGCAGATGGTGACTGCAGCAATGAAATTAAAAGATTCTTGCTCCTTAGAAGAAAAACTATGACCGCATACTAAAAAGCAGAGACATTACTTTGCCAACAATAGTCCGTCTAGTCAAAGCTATGGTTTTTCCAGTAGTCATGTATGGATGTAAGAGTTGGACTACAAAGGAAGCTGAGTGCCGAAGAGAAGAGTTGATGCTTTTGAACTGTGGCACTGGAGAAGACTCTTGAGAGTACTTTGAACTGCAAGGAGATCCAGCCAGTCAATCCTAAAGGAAATTGGTCCTGCATATTCATTGGAAGGACTGATGCTGAAGCGGAAACTCCAAAACTGACTCATTGGAAAAGACCCTGATACTGGGAAAGATTGAGGGTGGAAGAAGAAGGGGACTACAGAGGATAAGATGGTTGGAAGTCATCATTGATGTGATGGACATGAGTTTGAGTAAGCGCCGGGAGTTGGTGATGGATGCAGAGCCTGTCGTGCTGCAGTCCATGGGGTCACAGAGAGTTAGACATGACCGAGAGACTGAACTGAGCTGAATATATGTATATATATATATATATATATATACACACACACACTCACACATAGTATATGCTTTGTGACTTAAAGAAAACTGTTTTAATTTTATACACTCAGGCATACTATGTATTCCACTGGAAAAACAAGAGTAAAAGTTTGTTGATTCTACATAAACCAGGAAATTTTATCTTACCATTCAATGTGAGAAATCTCTCTCACACACACAAATATATGCATGAAAATATAACAGCCATAACCAGTTTTTCTCTGATGTTGTATTCCTTTAGATAAAGACACAAATCACGGTCCGTTTCTCAGCATACACTATTCATAAATACTAGATTTGATCTTTTTTGGCATTGAGAAGATCTAATTACCTTTTACAAATGGCCAGAATGATCATCTGTAACTTCACTGATTGAATCACTCCAGTTGATGATTAATCAATGTGCATATTTAGGTTGCCCATGCCTATTGATTTCAATCAAAGAATTAATGATTTTTGAAAAGAGGAGATTGACTGCACTAAATCCATGTTTAGTAACTAGTAACCAACTGGAAGTTTAAATTGAAAAACTGCATGATTAAATTGTGTTTTTTCTTTTCTTTTTCTATCCACATTAGCTGTGATGTAGTTTTAACTGTAGTGGGTAAAAGAAAGAAGAGGCAAAAGATATAGGTGAATTATTTTAATAAATAAGCATTAAACATGAATAAAAGAAAACCATGGCTTAGTAAACTGTGACAGTAGAAGGGGAAAAAGTGAAAGCAGTGACAGATTTTATTTTGGGGGGCTCCAGAATCACTGCAGACAGTGACTGCAGCCATGAAACTAAAAGGCACTTGCTGCTTTGAAGGAAAGCTATGAAAAACCTAGACCGCGTGTTGAAAAGCAAAGACATCACTTTGGTGACAAAAGTCCATAAAGTCAAATTCTGTGTTTTCCAATAGTCATGTACAGGTGTGAGAGTTGGGCCATTAAGAAGGCTGAGTGCCAAAGAACTGATGCTTTCAAAGTGTGGTGCTGGAGAAGACTCTTGAGTGTCCCTTGGACAGCAAGGATATCAATCCTGTCAATCCTAAAGGAAATAAAACTTGAATATTCATTTGAAGGGCCTATGCTGAAGCTCCAATACTTTGGCCACCTGATGTGAAGAGCCGACTCACTGGAAAAGACCCTGATGCTGGGAAAGACTGAAGGCAGGAGAAGAGGGAGGCAGAGAAGGAGGTGGTTAAATAGTCTCACAACTGCACAGACATGAATTTGAGTAAACTCTGAGAGATGGTGATGGACAGGGAAGCCAGGCGCGCTGCAGTCCATGGGGTTGCACAGATTCTGGCATGACTAAGCAACTAAACTACAGCAGCATAAACTATTTAAAACAATCCTAACAGTGGCCTTGCATTTTTTACTGTAATTGCCTATTGCCCTTCTGACTGGTCTATTTTCACCATAACCTTATCAGATCTGTGCTTAAATGATATATTGATAGTGAGGATATTCTACCTAAAAGACTCCTCTATAATTCACTGTATATAATAGTATATATTTCCATTTTGTTTTTCTTCATTACAGCGGTCACTAGTTGAGTTTATGTTTAATAAGTCTCTTGAAGAGGAGAGGAATTTCATTTCCAACAGGTATGGACTTGATAAATTTTATTTATTACTCCATATGAAGACCTGCCATAGGATACTGTACTTTAAATATTTTGGATAAATTAAAAAGAAAACAAAACAAAAAACAGACCTTGAGTGTCTTTCTCTTCCCCTAGCCTGGACACTTGATTTGGCCAGGAACCATTCCTTCATTGTGTTCTCACAACTTAGCTGTGCACGTGACACTTAGTAGAAACTGGATAAATGTATGTTGACTGCACTAGTAAGTCAGTAAGTAACTGCACAAGTGGATACATTTAATTCCCATTCGAATTCCTACAGACTTGGATCAGAATTCCTGGGAGAGATAACAGCAAGTGAAAACCCAAAGACGTGTTTCACTAAAGAGTGTCTGCTGAATTATTGGAATCCTAGGGTCACTGTTGGGTATGAATTAGACCACTGTGGATGGTACCACACCACAAAGGCACAGAAGGCCAGGGGAGCAGCTTCTGCATGTTTCCACACTGGCACCAGCAGCAGTTCTGTAGGCATTAATGTAGCATCATGCTACAGCAGCTGCCAGCGGTAAAGATGTATACTCTGCGGTAAATGTAACCACAGGGAATAGGAGTTAGAACTGAAAGAGAAATAAAAATACCAAACCACTGGATCCAGAATGTTGATACTAACAATGGTAGCTGTGAGCATATGATACACCTTCAGGGAGCAGTGTTGGAAAGAGATGTTTAAGGAGCCTAAAAGTCTTCCATCCCAGACATCGGCAAAAATGGAGAAATAATATTTGCCACTGTGCCAGTAAAAGTATAATTTTTTCCTCCTAAGCCACTGTAGCAAAGCAAACACAGGTGACATAGATATATTATAGAAAGGTTGTGTTTAAGGTCACTGGGGTGCATAATATATAATCCTTGGTGACTCAGTGCATTTTAAGGAATATTTGAAAGTAAAAATAAAGATATTCAACGAAAGAGTTTCTCCATAGGAAAAAAGATTTCTCAATGAGGACACAAAGAGTTACTATTCACCGAGGATCTGTGCACAGCTTATTAATACTTACACTGGGGATCCTCAGAAGAAATGCTAAAAGTTGCTCTAAATATTTTTATTGGAATAAAGTTGTTTTACAGTGTTATGCTAGTTTCTGCCACATAGCAAAGTGCCATAAGTATACATATATCCCCTTTTCTTTAGATTTCATTTAGCTTACAACAGAGCATTAATTATAATTCCCTGTATCATATACTATGTTCTATTAGTTATCTAGCTTGTACACAGTAGTGTATATATGCTGATACCAGTTTCCCAATATTGGTTTTGAATACAGACAGAAGTTGGAAATTTGACAATATCACATCAAATAGTGTAATTATCGGAGAAGGCAATGACAAGCCACTCCAGTACTATTGCCTAGAAAATCCCATGGATGGAGGAGCCTGGTAGGCTGTAGTCCATGGGGTCGCTAAGGGTCGGACACGACTGAGCGACTTCACTTTCACACATTGGAGAAGGAAATGGCAACCCACTCCAGTGTTCTTGCCTGGAGAATCCCAGGGACGGGGGAGCCTGGTGGGCTTACGTCTATGGGGTCACACAGAATCGGACATGACTGAAGTGACTTAGCAGCAGCAGCAGTGTTCAGTTCAGTTCAGATCAGTCGCTCAGTCGTGTCCGACTCTCCGCGACCCCATGAATCACAGCACGCCAGGCCTCCCTGTCCATCACCAACTCCCGGAGTTCATTCAAACTCATGTCCAATGAGTCGGTGATGCCATCCATCCATCTCATTCTCGGTCGTCCCCTTCTTCTCCCACCCCCAACCTCATGCGACGAGCAGCAGTGTAAGTATAGGTATTTCCTGCTTATACAAAAAGGCACATTAACCTCACTGAGAGGGCAGCAGAGGAAGGTGCAAAGAAGACTTGCATCTTGGAAAATGTCACATTAAAACTGAAACCTGAAGGATGAGCAAAGGTTAACACTCCACCCTCTCAAAAATATGTGACTATAAGGAGTGTGTCAGTACACACCATTGTATACTGCAAGTCTCAGTGATTAGATAGAGCTTGTCACTAAGGAAAAATGGATAGTCTATACATTTTGTAGTGTGGAGTGATCATACTTAGTGCTTCAGGTTCAAAGGAAGCTAAAAATTTTATTTTTGGCATTAAAATGTTATAGAAATCATGCTTTATGCCATCAATGCCTTCCACAAATAACCACAGCATTTTCAATGGAGTAAACTATCTTCTAGGACAAAAAGTCATAATAAGGAAAACCAGTTCACATCTTTCTTTAAAAAAATGTCATTTACTGTCACTCTCAATGATAGAATGATCTCTTTTCATTTCTAAGGCAAGCGATTAAATATCACAGTAATCCAAACCTATGCCCCAACCAGTAATGCTGAAGAAGCTGAAGTTGAATGGTTCTAAGAAGACCTGTAAGACCTTCTAGAACTAACACCCACAAAAGATGTCCTTTTCATTATAGGGGACTGAAATGCAAAAGTAGGAGTCAAGAAACACCCGGAGTAACAGTCAAATTTGGCCTTGGAGTACAGAATGAAATGGGGCAAAGGCTAATACAGTTCTGCCAAGAGAACGTAGTGGTCATAACACACACCCTCTTCCAACAACACAAGAGAAGACTCTACACATGGACATCACCAGATGGTCAACACTGAAATCAGATTGATTATATTCTTCATAGCCAAAGATGGAGAAGTTCTGTACAGTCAGCAAAAACAAGATCAGGAGCTGACTGTGGCTCAGACCATGAACTCCTTATTGCCAAATTCAGATTTAAATTGAAGAAAGTGGAGAAAACCACTACACCATTCAGGTATGACCTAACTCAAATACCTTATGACTATACAGTGGAAGTAAGAAATAGATTTAAGGGACTAGATCTGATAAACAGAGTGCCTGGTGAACTATGGATGTAGGTTCGTGACATTGTATAGGAGACAGGGATCAAGACCATCCCCAAGAATAAGGAATGCAAAAAAGCAAAATGACTGTCTGAGGAGGCCTTACAAACAACTGTGGGAAGAAGAGAAGTGAAAAGCAAAGGAAAAAAGAAAAGATACAACCATTTGAATGGAGAGTTCCAAAGAATCGCAAGGAGCGATAAGAGCCTGAGGCAGTTGTAAAATAACTTAAAGTAGCATTTTACAACTGTGTATTCTATAATATTTTTTCTTTTGGTGAAATTGTAAATGTTAATGTTTTTGGCATTGTGCTTTGTACCATTTATTAAATAAAAATTTTAAAAAAAGAAAGCCTTCTCAGCGATCAATGCAAAGAAATAGAGGAAAACAATAGAATGGGAAAGACTAGAGATCTCTTCAAGAAACTTAGAGATACCAAGAGAACATTTCATGCAAAGATGGGTAAATAAAGGACAGAAATGGTTTGGACCTAACAAGCAGAAGATATTAAGAAGAGGTGGCAAGAATACACAGAAGAACTAGATAAAAAAGATGTTCACAACCCAGATAATCACGATGGTGTGATCACTGACCTAGAGCCAGACATCCTGGAAAGTGAAGTCAAATGGGCCTTAAGAAGCATCACTACGAACAAAGTTAGTGGAGGTGATGGAATTTCAGTTGAGCTATTGCCTAAATTCTAAAAGATGATGCTGTGAAAGTGCTGCACTCAATATGTCAGCAAATATGGTAAACTCTGCAGTGGCCACAGGACTGGAAAAGATCAGTTTTCATTCCCATCTCAAAGGAAGGCAATGCCAAGGAATGCTCAAACTACTGTACAATTGCACTCATCTCACACGCTAGCAGAGTAATGCTCAAAATTCTCCAAGCCAGTCTTCAGCAATACATGAACCGTGAACTTCCAAATGTTCAAGCTGGTTTTATAAAAGGCAGGGGAACCAGAGATCAAATTGCTACATCTGCTGGATCATAGAAAAAGCAAAAGAGTTCCAGAAAAACATCTGCTTTATTGACTACGCCAAAGCCTTTGACTGTGTGGATCACAATAAACTGTGGACTTATGAAAGAGATGGGGAATACCAGACCACCTGAGCTGCCTCTTGAGAAACCTGTATGCAGGTCAGGAAGCAACAGTTAGAACTGGACATGGAACAACAGACTGGTTCCAAATAGGAAAAGGAGTATGTCAAGGCTGTATATTGTCACTCTGCTTATTTAACTTATATGTAGAGTATATTATGAGAAACGCGGAGCCAGAGAAAACACAAGCTGGAATCAAGATTGCTGGGAGAAATATCAATAACCTCAGATATGCAGATGACACTACCCTTATGGCAGAAAGTGAAGAAGAACTCAAAAGCCTCTTGATGAATGTGAAAGAGGAAAATGAAAAAGTTGGCTTAAAAGTCAACATTCAGAAAACTAAGATCATGGCATCCGGTCCCATCACTTCATGGCAAATAGATGGGGAAACTGTGGAAAGAGTGGCTTACTTTATTTTGGGGGTCTCCAAAATCACTGCAGATGGTGATTGCAGCCATGAAATTAAAAGATGCTTACTCCTTTGAAGGAAAGTTATGACCAACCTAGATAGTATATTAAAAAGCAGAGACATTACTTTGTCAACAAAGGTCTGTCTTGTCAAGGTTATCATTTTTCCAGTAGTCACGTATGGATGTGAGAGTTGGACCATAAAGAAAGCTGAGCGACAAAGAATTGATGCTTTTGAACTGTGGTGTTGGAGAAGACTCTTGAGAGTCCCTTGGACTGCAAGGAGATCCAACCAGTCCATTCTAAAGGAGATCAGTCCTGGGTGTTCATTGGAGGGACTGATGTTGAAGCTGAAACTCCAATATTTTGGCCTCCTGTTGCTAAGACCTGACTCATTTGAAAAGGCCCTGATGCTGGGAAAGATTGAGGGCAGGAGGAAAAGGGGATGACAGAGGATGAGATGGTTGGATGGCATCACCGACTCAATGGACATGGGTTTGGGTAGACTCCGGGAGTTGATGATGGACAGGGAGGCCTGGCGTGCTGTGGTTTGTGAGGCTGAGTGACTGAACTGAACTAATTGTATTAGAACTGGGGAGCTTCCAGAATCTTAAATTCTTCTATCCCATTTTCAGAAAACAATTTCCTATGTTTTCTTGTTGTATCCACTGCAACCCAGCATCATTTTCATTCTTTGCTAATGCTGAAATTCATGACTGATCATTTCATAGTTTCATAACATCATTCACAAAACCCTCGATCTTGCTTCATCATTTGTATACCTGTTAGAAACTCACATCTTAGAATTAACCTATTGTCTGCCTTTTGCCATAATATTAATATTTTTTGATGACTTGGGATGATATTAGTAAAAAATCTCATCACCATATGATTGATTCTACAAATTATGTTTTCTAATATTTGTTGGAGGCTCCACATGGCTTCTCAACAATTTTATTTTCATTATTGTGTTTCTTATCCTATTCTCATCAATGGAGCATGGTCAGGTTGGCTATTATACAGGCTCTTTTTTTATCCAGCAACAGTCTGCTATTTCAGTCTCATCTTTCAATGTTGAATTAGCATTCCAGAGCTCTGCTTCATAATCGAGAACTCGTCTGTTTGAAACTTTGCGTTATATTCCATTCACACTTTTGCACAGTTTTTCCTATTACTCATGTCTGAAATGCTGTCATGCTGTGCCTTCTCCCATTGAAAACTCCAAATCATCAATTCAAATGTAATTCTGTAATCAACTCTTCTAGGTAGCAGTTGCTGAATATCTGCCAAGTTCCCAATCAAACCTGTATTGATGCCAGTGGCACTCTCTTATGTTGTTGTGTGTACACCTTGAGAATTCTCAAAAGGCAGTATTGAAAATTGCTCTGTTGATCTTCTAAAAATAAAAAATAAAGGATGGGAGCTGCCATTTTATTTTGAATCTCTAGAACACAAAATAATTTGTGATATGAAAGTATTATGGATGTTAAAATTAAGTAAGGGAACTAATTTGTGAGTATGTTAACCTAGATGATCATAGTGTGCTTTTCCTCTACAGAAATCTAAAAAATGACTAGAAACACAATAGAAAGGTTGGGCCAAAGTAAAATATCGAGATAGAATTTTTATCCTCCCCATAGAAGCATCAAAACAGTGGCAAAACGTGCAAAAATTTTTTCAAGGTATTGCTGCTGCTGCTGCATCACTTCAGTTGTGTCCGACCCTGTGTGACCCCATAGACAGAAGCCCACCAGGCTCCCCACTCCCTGGGATTCTCCAGGCAAGAACACTGGAGTGGGTTGCCATTTCCTTCTCCAATGTGTGAAAGTGAAAAGTGAAAGTGAAGTCGCTCAGTCGTGTCCGACCCTCAGCGACCCCACGGACTGCAGCCTACCAGGCTCCTCCATCATGGGATTTTCTAGGCAAGAGTACTGGAGTGGCTTGCCATTGCCTTCTCCATTCAAGGTATTAGAGATTAGCAAATAAATGAAAATGATCCTGTAGAGAAAGAAAAGAAAAAGTGAGGTGACCTTTATAATTGTTCCATAATAGTGCCCTCATAAGGTTTGAAGATCATAGTGAATGAAGAAAAACCTCAATGAGTTTAGGGAGCTTTCCTGGTGGCTCAGTCAGTAAAGAATCTGCTTGCAATATCGGAGACCAAGGTTTGTTCCCTGGTTTGGGAAGATGCCCTGAAGGAGGGCATGGAAACCCACTCCAGTATTCTTGCCTGGAGAATCCCCACGGACAGAGGAGCCAGACAGGACATTCCATGTGGTCACAAAGAGTTGAACACAACTGAGCGACTAAATACACACAGTGAGTTCAGGAGAAAAATCTGAGGCTGCGGGAAGACAAAGGAACTGCAGTTTACAATACACAGAATTTCAGGTGGAAGAACTGCACATGGAGAACTCTGGAGTTTATCAGTGGGTGCTTCTGAGTATTCAGTAGTGTACTGACAAGTGTAGATATGTATCACAATTAACTGAGACCCCTGAAATAGTCATCTTGAAAAGATTAGGGGTAAGAATGCCCAGTGCTTACATGGGGCCGGGAAGACTATATGTTGCCACTAAATACTCTAAAGATTCATAGGATTTTGTGATGAGAATAGAGAAGAGACTGACTCAATACCAAGTCTAACTGTAGCCTGAATATGGCTCCATTCCTGCCTAGTCAATCATAAAAATAAGATGCCAAAGGATACAATTTCTACAAAGGACTGAATTGCACAGAACAAAGCTCAAGAACATTTATAAGAACACAAAAATTTCCAAGTTTGATAAGCAGGAAAATATAGATCATACAGCAAGAGATTCTAATTAATGCAAACCAACAGAGAATTACATAAATGTTCCAATTAGAAGAAATGGACACCTTAACCCTGTATACGAGACTGCAAAAGAGACACAGGCATATAGAACAGTCTTTGGGACTCTGTGGGAGAGGGTGAAGGTGGGATGATTGGGGAGAACGGCATTGTAGCATGTATATTATCATAAGTGACCAGTCCAGGTTCGACGCATGATACAGGATGCTTGGGGCTGGTGCACGGGGATTACCTGGAGGGAGGATATGGGGAAGAAGGAGGTGGGAGGGGGGTTCAAGAAAGAGAACACATGTACACCCGGGTCGGATTCATGTCAATGTATGGCAAAACCAACCAATATATTAATGTAAGGTAATTTGCCTCCCATAAAATAAATTAAAAAAAAAAGAAGAAATGGACAATAAGGCAATTATCAAAACTTCATTTCATATGTTTAAAAAGTAATTAGAGGCATGAAAGGTATATTTTAAAATTGTACATCCAGATGTAAATATGCAGTGTAGGAAATAAAGAAGCACTAGGTGAGATTAGTAGCAAATTAGACATCAGAGTAGAAAATATTAGCAAATTGAAGTTAAAAAAAAGAGAAACTGTTAAAATGAAAGAGAGTGAAGAATGAGAAGAAAGGAAGAAAAATACTAGAGCTATAGGATAAATTTAAGAAGTCTTGTAAAGCTGCAGTTTGAATTCCTGGAAGAAAAGGGATGATGGGATACAACAAACTATATGAAAGAAAAGCCATGGGCCAAACTTTTCCACAGTTGATGAGAAGTATAAAACTACGTTTTAAAGATGCCTAATAAACTTTTAATTTAGTAATTGGTCACTAAATAAAATTTACCAAGGAGGCAGGATCAAGAAAGCAGGGTAAGAACATCAATATATCTTAAGGTACAGAAGAAAATCTAAACAAAAATTTAAAAAGTAGAAACCAACAATATATTTATTTATTTATATTATTGCCAATTAATGCAGAAATGTGAGTTTACTTTTGCACTCAAAATCAGTTTAATCTATCATATCATCTACTTTAAAAATAAAAGTATGATTTTTAGAACAGCTATTGAAAAGCATTTTTAAAAATCCAAAATGTATATCTGATAAAATAATCACAGTAAATTAAGGATAAAAGAAATTTTCAATTTGATTCGGTTCAGTTCAGTTCAGTCACTTAGTCATGTCCGACTCTTTGTGACCCCTTGAACCACAGCACGCCAGGCCTCCCTGTCCCTCACCAACTCCTGGAGTCCACCCAAACCAATTGTGTTGGTGATGCCATCCAACCATCTCATCCATTGTCGTCCCCTTCTCCTCCTGCCCTCAATCTTTCCCAGCATCAGGGACTTTTCAAATGAGTCAGCTCTCCGCATCAGGTGGCCAAAGTATTGGAGTTTCAGCTTCAACATCAGTCTCTCCAATGAACACCCAGGACTGATCTCCTTTGGGATGGACTGGTTGGATCTCCTTGCAGTCCAAGGGACTTTCAAGAGTCTTCTCCAACACCACAGTTCAAAAGCATCAATTCTTCAGCACACAGCTTTCTTTATAGTCCAACTCTCACATCCATACATGACCACTGGAAAAACTGTAGCCTCGACTAGACGGACCTTTGTTGGCAATGTTATGTCTCTGTTTTTTATTATGCTGTCTAGGTTGGTCATAACTTTCCTCCCAAGGAGCAAGCGTCTTTTAATTTCATGGCTGCAATCACCATCTGCTGTGGTTTTGGAGCTCCCCAAAATAAAGTCAGCCACTGTTTCCAGTTTACCCATCTATTTGCCATGAAGTGATGGGACCAGATGCCATGATCTTAGTTTTCTGAATGTTGAGCTTTAAGCCAACTTTTTCACTCTCCTTGTTCACTTTCATCAAGAGGCTCTTTAGTTCCTCTTCACTTTCTGCCATAAGGGTGGTGTCATCTGCATATCTGAGGTTATTGGTGTTTCTCCCGGCAATCTTGATTCCAGCATGTGCTTGTGAGTCAACTTGATAGGGTGTCCAAAAAATTCACACTTAGTATTGAAATTTTGATAATTTTACTTTAACGTCAAGAAAAAGACAACATCAAATCATGCTGGTCTCGGATGGCCTCCGCCTGCAACAGCTTGTAGCAGGGCTTGCGTTCTCAGCCAGCAATGGGGCTGGGTTGTGGCAGTGACAGTACCAAATCCTAGCCGCTAGACCAATGGTCAGTGACAAGGGCCCTGGCTCTTCAACTTTGCAGGAAAGATTTCCACAAAGACAGAATGTAGTGAAGCAAGTAAAGTATTGATTAGGAGGAAAAGAGTACAAATTATATGGATAGGCACACAGGCAGACACAGAGGACGAGTTCCTACCTTGTGCACACATGGCAGTTTCAATCACTTATATGGGGCATTTCCTCAAGTTTTCCTTTGGCGGATCATTTTGATTTGCCTAGTTTACACTCCCTATTTGGTGTATCTCAGAATCATTCCATGTATATGCCCGGATCTCTTAGCCAAGATGGATCCTACCCAAAAGGCATCTGGGTAGAACATCCCTTCACATAAACTCCAAGGAGACTTTTCTGTACACATGTGGTCCAGGAGGTCTCCTGACTTGGGGAATGAGAAATATGTAGTTTGGGCGGGTCCCACTCTCCTCCCTTAATTGCCCTGATAATCTTGTCTTGGAGTTTCAATCAGTAGAGAATAACTCTCCAGTTTTCTTTAACCCTGGGGGGAGAACCATCTGCCTCCTGCCCCAGTGCTACATCTATTCAATATTGTTTTGACTTCCAGTCAGCTCAATGAGGGAAGAAAAATAAAGACACTCAGATTGGAAATTGAGAAGTAAAACTGTCTTTTATGTGCAAAAAAATTCTCATAAATTACTTGCAATCAAACTTAGAAAGAAATCTTGAAACTAAATAATCAGCATGTGTTCTCAATCATGCCTGACTCTGCAATTCCATGGACTCAAGACCACCAGGCTTCTCTGTTCATGGAATTTTCCAGGCAAGAATACTAGAATGGGTTGCCATTTCCTGCTCCGGGGGATCTTCCAGACCCAGGGATCTAACCTGCATCTCTGGCATCTCCTGCATTGGCAGGTGGATTCTTTACCACTAAGCCACCTGGGAAACCCAAATAATCAGAATGGAAATGACCAATTAAAAAGGAAATGAAAAAAATATATATATTTGAATAGAATCTTTGTCAAATATGCTAATGGACACATGAAAAGAAATGAATTATTATGGTGGTGTTAGTGGTAGAGAACCTGTTGGCCAACGCAGGAGATGTAAGAGACATGGGTTTGATCCCTGGGTCGGGAAGATACCCAGGAGGAGGGCAAGGCAATCCACTCCAGTATTCCTGTTTGGAGAATCCCATGGTCAGAGAAGCCTGGTGGGCTATGGTCCATAAGGTCTCAAAGAGTCGGACACAAATGAAGCAACTTAACATGTATTATTAGTTATTGCTGCTGCTGCTGCTGCTGAGTCACTTCAGTTGTGTCCGACTCTGTGTGACCCCATAGACGGAAGCCCACCAGGTTCCCCCGTCCCTGGGATTCTCCAGGCAAGAACACTGGAGTGGGTTGCCATTTCCTCCTCCAATGTGTGAAAGTGAAAAGTGAAAGTGAGGTCGCTCGGTCGTGTCCGACCCTTAGCGACCCCACGGACTGCAGCCTACCAGGCTCCTCCATCCATGGGATTTTCTAGGCAAGAGTACTGGAGTGGCTTGCCATTGCCTTCTCCGTTATTAGTTATTAGGAAAATGCAAATTGAAATTCCATTGAGATGATACTGTATACTTATGTGAATTGCTTAAATTAAAATGACATTTTCAGTGTTGCTGAAAATGTGGAGGAATTAAACTTGAACTAGGTTAAAATCTTCAATTCTTAAACAGATTGCATGTTGGTCCTATTTTATTCTTCTGCAAGATAAAGATAGTTATGTTTTCCACAGGGAGATATTTTGAAATCTACCATGTTATATGCTTAAAACTTTGACAGGGAAAATGACATATAATTGGTTTTTTTAAATTTTTTAATATCTATTATTATTGCACTATTATCCCACCACATACCCTATTATCCAAATATCAGTACATCTGTGATTTTTTTGGGTATTTTTCTTAAGTCATAGAGTAGAACAAAATAAAAGAAGAGTAGTTGAAATCATATAATTAGAAAGAAAACAAGCAATTTTGTGCACTAGATATGCAATGAAAGATGGGTATAAATTAAAAATTATTAAAACATAATAATAAAAACTTAAATTACTTAATAGTAAATATATACTATTCCCTACAATGGAAACATTCTTACATTATTTCATTTCCCCCCCTCAAGGACAGTACAATACTAATTGCATAATTATCCACATTTTATGATAAAAACACTGAGGTTCTAAGAGATTAAATATATGATCATATTAGGCTGATTTGAAAGTTCAAGGTCTTTAACTACTGTAGAAAATATTCTAATACTTGATTAGAATGGTCAAGTTAAATTATGGTAAATTCATAAAATGGAATACATAGCAGTCATTGAAATTCTAATAATAATGGCAATGATTCTTTACTGATTACTTGCCACTTGAAAGATTTTTTTAATGCTATATACAGTTTTATATCCATTTATGAGTTAATCAAGAGTGTATTCATTGGGTAATGTGTACCAGGTGTTCAGTGAGAAATGCAATATACAACCAGGGTACATGGGATGATTTTATCATTGTCTCCTGAGAATATGTGTTTGCTTACATATATAATTTTGTTAAAATATTTGACGAAATACCATTGTTGTTTCTAAGTGGTGGGATAGGAGAAATTTCTATCTTGTGATTCCTATGGAACTATTTGTGATCAACATGTATACCATTCTTAATTAGGAAGCAAAAGCGTTTGCGTATTGGAAAAATAATAATGTTCCTACACATATAGTCGCTTGTGTTTCATTGAGGAAAAAGCAAGAAAATTTGTGTTTTTTCTTCACTCCTTTATTAAGTGTTAACAAACAAGGCAACTGATGAAATTACTTGAATGATCTTGGCAAACTCTGTAGAATGAGAACTTCACTTTTGATATGGACCACAAAGACTATAAAGGGGAGTCCATACTTGACTTCCAAGGTTTAATATCTTCAAAATATTTCTTTATCTTGGGAAATTAATTGGTTTGGATAAATGGGCAAGCATCCAGTCTGAGAATTTCTGGAATGTTTGGTGTGTGCAGCCTTGGTGACCTTGAGCACATTGAACAGCATAGTCTTGCTCAGGGGCTGGCACTCACCCACTATGACAATATCACCCACCTGGACATTTCTGAAGCATGGTGATAAAAGTGAAAGTGAAAGTTGCTCAGTTGTGTCTGACTCTTTGCAACCCCATGGACTGTACAGTCCACGGAATTCTTCAGGCCAGAATACTGGAGTAGGTAGCCTTTCCCTTCTCCAGGGGATCTTCCCAACCCAGGGGTTGAATCCAGGTCTCCCACATTGCAGGTGGATTCTTTACCAGCCGAGCCACAAGAAAAACCCAAGAATACTGGAGTAGGTAGTCTATCCCTTCTCCAGAGATCTTCCTGACCAGAAATCGAAACAGGGTCTCCTGCATCGCAGGCAGATTCTTAACCAACAGAGCTATCAGGAAAGCACAATGACAGGTGCACAAACAGGATGTTTGTTACATCTTCTTTAAAAACTTACATTCTTTGGTTATTTCCATTTTCTGTTTTTCTTCCCTTTTATTTTTTCTCAGGGTTTTGCACTAGATTTTCTTGCTTTTACCCTAAGGTCATTCTTTCTTGATCATTTCATTCAGTCTGAGCTCACTTTCTTCTCGGTTTCCTCCAGATTATACACAGAGGAACACTTGCCTCATGTGAGTGTATCTGAGTGTTCACTGGGTAAATGTGTTTTGTGTGTGCTCTCAGTGTCTCAGTTGTGTCTGAATTTTTGTGATCTCATGAACTGTAGCCAACCACTCTCCTCTGTCCAGGGAATTTTCCAGGCAAGAATACTGGAGTGGGTTGCCATTTCTTCCTTCAAGGGATCTTCCTGACATATGGATCAAACCTGCCTCTCTGGTGTCTCTTACATTGGCAGGCAGATTCTTTACCACTGAGCTACCTGAAAAGCCCTATTGGGTAAATGTGGGCTTCTAATTCAACCTGGTCAGTAATTTAAGATTTCAGGCCCTTCAGTGATGAAGGCATTCTGAAAAAAGAAGGACAACAAACAAACAAATAAAAAACAGCAAAGAGACCAGGCAGTGTCTCTTTATGGATGTGTCATCATCTGCAAAGAGCCGACAATCTGCTGGTAAAAGTTTTAAAATGACTTTCAAAAAAAAAAAAAAAAAAAAAGCCCTCATTTGTTGGTTTTGCCAATTTCCATGATGTAAATATACCCATCAAATTTCTTAAATAGAGTAAGTACCTTGAAGCACAAAGATAAAACATTGTGTAAACTATAGCAAACATAGCCAGTCAGATTCTTGAGTCTAGTCTTAAGTGCTATGCTATCCTAGTAATGCTAATGGTTTTTAACACCAGCACAAACATTGTTTCTTATCTGTATCCTCCTTTCTATTGCTCATCCCTACTTAGATGTCTCCAGTTGCTTCAATTTCACTATGTGCGTGTGCGCTCAGTTGCTTCTGTCGTGTCCGACTCTTTGTGAACCCATGGAATTTAGCTCCCACCTCTTCCAAGCTCCTCTGCCCATGGAATTTCCCAGGCAAGAATTCTGGAGTGGGTTGCCATTTCCTTTTCCAGGGAATCTTCCCAACCCAAGGACTGAACCCGTGTCTCCTGAGGCTCCTGCATCGCAGGCAGATTTTTACAACCAGCCACCAGGGAGGCCAACACTTAATTTTCCCTGTGCGACAAACTCATTCAGGTCTCCCTCCACCATCTTGTATCCACATGAAAACAATTTCCTATTCCACTATTCTACCTACTATTTAATCTTGAAATTTGGGAAAATTTCTTGACTCCTTCCTATTCCTTGCATCCTCCATGCTCACTTACGAATTATTTTTCATCTGACCACCTAGCTCTGTCTTATTTCTGTCCATTTCTCTTCATGTATCAATTTCCAAATTCAGACAACCATTATTTGTCTGTGGATTAGCACAACAGGTTCTTAACTAATATCCTTGTACCCAGTTGGTTTAATATAAACATTTTTTCTGTCTACATTTCTTGCAATATTAATTCTTCTTTTTAAGACGCTGAATCTTCATCAAGTGATTTTCAAAGTTCTTTATAGAACATGTGAATACTCAAATTTGCATTGTAATATGTACTGATATACTAAATTTTTTTCCACTCATTATTATGAGACTGTAGCCCCAACTATTCCTCCTCCTCTTGCTAAATTGAAATTATCCAATTGATAAGTGTGCTTCCCAGGTGACGCTAGTGGTAAACAACCTGTCTGCCAATTCAGGAGACTAAAAAGAATCGAGTTCAATCCCTGAGTTGGGGAGATCCCCAGGAGTAGGAAATGGCAACTCACTCCACTATTCCTGCTTTGAAAATCCCATGGACAGAGGAGTCTGGCGAGCTACAGTTCATGAGGTTGCAAAAGAGTTGGACACGATTGAGCAGGCACACACTCACACAACTGTGACTTAAGTATTGCTGCTCCCACTTCCTGCTCATGATAAATGCAATGTAAGATTTTCTATATCTTCTGAAAATCTGAACAGTGACCAAGTCTTAGCACTAATCAAAATCTGACTCCCCACCCCTATATTTAACTTTTTAAAATCTTTAAGTTCCTTGTTCCGTGAAGGACACATTTCCATGTTATTCTCACATTGCCAAGTTTCAATAAATGCTTAAGCTAAAAGTTTTGGTTGGTTTATCTTCTTCCACAATATTTCATCCAGTTTCTCAACATCATTGTTTAACATCTTTCAATATAACTTCAGCCCTATGCCACCCCTGCCATGACTACTTACATACACTCATGATATCACCTTGAATTTATTTTTGCCCCACCTTTCTCCATTCCTGTGCCTTTGAGATTTCACAGCTGCTGTTTTATTCACTTTAAACTAGCTTTCCCCTTCCCCCTGAAAACCCTATATAATACTGCCTTTAACATATGTAGCATTTTAGTCTTAAAGTCCACCAAAATATCTTTTACATATGAATATGTTGTTAAATAAATAAATTTCTGCTCAGAAATAATGCATTTTATTTCATTCAGAAAGTTAAATATCCTATTTGGCATAGGCTGTGTGAACACAAGGTTAACTGTGCCTATACTAAAGAAAGGGAATTATTTCATCATTAAAAGGAGCATGTGACTTTAGAAAGACAAGGTTTTGTAGCAACTGAATCCTTGTTCCTTATTGTGCTTAGTTTTCCAGACATTTACAACATTTATATTTCCATTCCTTCCAGTAGCTCTATTTGAAATGTCTTTTATGTTTATCACAAACTTATTCCCCTATTAGATTAATTGATATTTGATTTTCACTAGAATTTTTTTCCTGTAAAATCCCTATTCTTGTCTTGCATAACATAGGAAATGTATATGTGGTATAGCATTGAGAATTATCTTAAGATGAGCAGATAAGGCAAGAATTATCTCAATTTTTAACCATCCTAATTGCCACTGGCTATTTTGCTCAAAGAGTTAGTTTTATTACAAAATACATTACATGTATACAGGATTCTTACTTATATCACCTATCAAAATTGAGTGACATTTCCTCCAAATGTATTAAAAAATTTAATATATACACAATTTTAGGATAAATAAATTTTATGTTCTTCTGACATTGCATATGACTTTGATACATTTTATGGTTTACACATTTTTATTCATACACACTAAAAGAATCAGAAATCAATAATAATTAACAGAAACAACTAACATTTACATATTGTTTGAGGTGTACTAAGTATTGTGTTAATTACTTTTAATTAATTTATTTTTTAACTCTTACCAGTACCCATGGGGTAAATATTACCTCATCTCATAACTGAGTAAACTGAAGAAACAATAGCTAAGTAACTTTCTGAAGTCAAATAAATGGTAAGTAGTAGAGCTAAGAATCAAATGCAGGAAATTTAACTGTGAAGAGTCAGCTCCTAGAAATACTCAAAATATCTTTTTGATTGGAAATATATTAATTTCAGGATAAGTTAAGGTAATGAAGATTCATAGTATTGTTATTGAATTACTGAAGTCATAAATATTTTAACTTGCAACTGAAGATACGGTAAGAAGTCAAATTATATGTGTTAAGGGGATGAATGCAACTTTATTAAACTTTGGACAGACAATATCCAACAGTCCATGTCAACTAATTCATAAAGATCTGATATTTTTACTGAAAAAATTAAAAATTTATAATGTGTTGGTTATAATCCAGAATGTAAGTTCCATATTACATTGGTTTGTTGTTGTTTTTCAGTTGCTCAGTCATGTCTGACTCTTCACAACCACATGGACTACAGCATGCCAGACTTCTCTGCCCATCACCAACTCCCAGAGCTTTCTCAAACTCATGGCCATTGAGTCGGTGATATCATCCAACTATCTTATCCTTTGTCATCCCCTTCTCTTCCTGCCTTTAATATTTCCCAGCATCAAGGTCATTTTCAATGAGTTGGTTCTTTGCATCAGGTTGCTAAAATATTGGAGCTTCAGCTTCAGCATCAGTCCTTCCAATGAATATTCAGGAAAGATTTCCTTTAGGATTGACTGGTTGATTCCCTTGCAATCCCAAGGATCCTCAGGAGACTTCTCCAACAGCACAGTTCAAAAGCACCAATTCTTCAACACTTAGCTTTCTTTATAGTCCTACTCTCACATTCATACATGACTACTGGAAAAACTATAGCTTTGACTAGACGGACCTTCATCAGCAAAGAATGTCTCTGCTTTTTAATATACTGTCTAGGTTTCTATCCAAATACTCCTTCATTTGGCATCTCTATCACCTTTCACCGAATGACTACCTTGAAATTTCTGGTCATCTAGCCAGAAAATTATTCGTGAAATACCTTTGCTTCCTGTACAATGAATATATAAGTGCGTGTTCTACATGTGGCTATATAGGTGAAAGTAAAAGTCGCTCAGTCGTGTCTGTCTCTTTGCGAACCCATGGACTGTAGCCTACAAGACTCCTCCATCCATGGAATTTTCCAGACAAGAGAACTGGAGTGGGTTGCCATTTCCTTCTCCAGGGGATCTTCCCGACCCAGGGATTGAACCCGTGTCTCCTGCATTGCAAGCATACGCTTTTATCATGTTCTGTATATAGCTACATAGGTAGAGGCTTTCTATCTCTCTATCTGTTTACTGTCTTTATAGTTGGTCAAAGGTCTATCAACTGTGACTTTTTTTTTTTTCTCTTCGCATCCCTAACTTTGAGTTCTACCACTAAGCATGCTAAGAAACACCAGGGAGCCTTTGAGAGATTGACTTTAAGTTAAAGCTATCATGTTACACAAAATCATCTATAAAACAAAGACAATATTTCTTTTATTCCCTAGTTTTCTTGATTTTTCAAACTTTCAGGAACCTGGATATAATTCTACATAAGCACATAAATGTGGGTTTAAGGAATCTAACCGATGGCAATAGACAGAGTTCAGATGTCAAGACTATATATACATGCAATGTAATTTTCCTGTGTCTTTAGTGATTATTCAGGCTTCATACTGCTGACTAGAATTCTCTCAAGATGTGTAAGTAACGATTTTAGTAATCATGAACACTGGCCATGGAGCAAGAAGTCTCTGAACCTAGCTACCATTCATAAACCAAGTATTATCTGAGGCATGCACAGCAGCATTCCATCTTTAAATAGAAATGGTGTAAACAAACTGGATCCAAACAGGTTTTAAAAGATGCAAATAAATTACATGAACAGGTGGCTCAGACTACCATAATACTCACCCCTGCTGTTCTGCCACATCTCCTTCACAGCACTGGTATGACCTCATGGGGTGTCCACCATGTCTATTAACAGAAGAGAAAAAAATGCAGGTTGGTTTGCAGCTGAGTCAGCATCTTAAGCTGGTAACATCTCAAAGTGATGGCTGCTGAAAAACAGCCCTATGCAATGTTGGTTATGAAAAAGTGTTGAAAACACCAGTACTTTGAGCAAATGGTTTCTACTTTGTTTGGAAGAATAAATGGCCACAGATGAGGATCTTGGTTTGTGACTCATGCACAGTCCTAATGAGTTGAGTGGCTCGTTAGGGTCTTAAGAAGTCATGATCCAAAGACAGGGGATATATATATACAAAGTTATAACTGATTCATGTTGTTGTATGGCAGAAACCAACATAATATTGTAAAGGAATTATCTTCTAATTCATATTTAAAAAATTAAAAATTGATGATGAGGAAGTCCAAAGAGAAGTCATTAAAAGCAGAGGCATTACTTTACCAACAAAGGTCCTTTTAGTCAAAGCCATGGTTTTTCCAGCAGTCATGTATGGATGTGAGAGTTGGACTATAAAGAAAGTTGACCACCAAAGAATTGATGCTTTTTGGGCTTTCCTGGTAGCTCAAATGGTAAAGCGTCTGCCTACAATGCAGGAGACCTAGGTTCGATCCCTGGGTCAGAAAGAGCCCATGGAGAAGGAAATGGCAACCCACTCCAGTATTCTTGCCTGGAAAATCCCATGGACTGAAGAGCCTGGTAGGCTACAGACCATGGGGTCGCAAAGAGTCAGACAGGATTAAGTGACTTCACTTTCAACTGTTGGAGAAGACTCTTAAGAGTCCCTGGGACTACAAGGAGGTCCACCCAGTCTATCCAAAAGGAAATCAGTTCTGAATCTTTACTGGAAGGACTGATGCTAAAGATGAAACTGCAATACTTTCGCCACCTAATGTGAAGAAGTGACTCATTGGAAAAGACCCTAATGATGGAAAAGACAGAAGGCAGGAGGAGAAGGAGACAACAGAGGATAAGATGGTTGGATGGCATCACCAATGAGATGGATATGAGTTTGAGTAGGCTCCCGGAGTTGGTGATGCACAGGGAAGCCTGGTGTGCTGCAATCCATAGGGTCACAAACAGTCGGACATGGCTGAATGGCTGAAATGACTTAAAATAAATGCAAAGTATGAAGACAATTTTTTTTCCCCCACGGAGATGCACATTAGAGGACATTCTCTGTAAGAATGTCTCTCAGTAATCAGACAAAAAACCAAACCTTCTTGTGAGGTCACCTTCCTTTAGTTGCTGCTGCTGCTGCTGCTAAGTCGCTTCAGTTGTGTCCTACACTTTGTGACCCCATAGACGGCAGCCCATCAGACTCCCCCATCCCTGGGATTCTCCAGGCTAGAATACTGGAGTGGGTTGCCATTTTCTTCTCCAATGAGTGAAAGTGAAAGTGAAGTTGCTCAGTCATGTTGGACTCCTAGCAACCCCATGGACTTCAGCCTACCAGGCTCCTCCACCCATGGGATTTTCCAGGCAAGAGTACTGGAGTGGGTTGCCATTGCCTTCTCCATCATTTGGTTACCTATGCTATTTAATAGGCACAAGTACAATGTGATCACAGTGGCATAACTGAAAAGTGTGAATGAACTCAACAAAATGTAATAGTCTTATCTGCAACCATAGCATAGCTGCAAACTCAAATTTATCTTGTTTATCAGAATCTTCCATCCCAGCTAGTAGTAGCCTCATTTTGTAAGCTTTCAGTTTAAGAACTTTAGTAACTTTTTTTTTTGTTTTCTCCTCTGGCTGGGGAATTTAGTAGAGAAGTACAGCTGTAATTACTGGGGTAAGTATTATTTTTATGAATAATGACATTATAGCTCAGTTGGTAAAGAATCTGTCTGCAGTGCAGGAGACATGGGTTCAATCCCTGGGTTGGGAAGATCCCCTGGAGAAGGAACAACCCACTCCAGTATCCTTGCCTGGAAAATCTCATGGACAGAGGAGCTTGGTGGGCTGCAGTCCATGGGGTCGCAAAGAGTTGAGCACAACTGAGCAACTAACACTTACTTACTTATGCAAAATTGTGGTAATTAGAGGCAAAAATTCTCAAACTATGTAGGTTTTTGCTGAGCAGGAAGAATCTTGCTGTCTCTACGTGGGAGTCCAGCCTACCCACAGCAAAGGTCAATGTGCAACACCCAGTCAGGCGGAAGATAGGTTATATTGTATTTCTTTTTCATAGAAGAGGCTGCAATGTGTCCTCCAAGAGAAACTTACATAACCTGGATAAACATGTGCCTGTTCAAAACACTGTTGACAGCACCACAAACTTTACAACTGGAGGTGCCAACTGAATTAATATTTGCCCAATGATATGGTGCCTGATGATATATTTTTTTTTCATCTCCATTGTGATGGAGAAACTATAAAACTCCTAGAGGAGAACATAGGCAAAACACTCTCCGACATAAATCACAGCAGGATCCTCCATGACCCACCTCCCAGAATATTGGAAATAAAAGCAAAAATAAACAAATGGGACCTATTTAAAATTAAAAAGCTTCTGCACAGCAAAGGAAACTATAAGCAAGGTGAAAAGACAGCCTTCAGAATGGGAGAAAATAATAGCAAATAAAGCAACTGACAAAGGATTAATCTCAAAAATATATAAGCAACTCCTGCAGCTCAATTCCAGAAAAATAAATGGCCCAATCAAAAAATGGGCCAAAGAACTAAACAGACATTTCTCCAAAAAACCATACAGATGTCTAACAAACACATGGAATAAATTTTCTTAAACTAAAGAAAGTGAATGAGTAGTTGCAGAACAGAAAAATTGGTGGAATGTTCAATTTTTTTCTGTTTAATCCTCTGTTTAACATCAACACTTCACTCTTTTCCCCATACATTAACTTGCCAATCTTGCTGCATAGCTTCTTTTTGGGTTGGCCCAATGAAAACTAATCAAAATGGGAAGGAGAGTGAGTCAAATATTTGAGTTTTACTTCTTCTTCATTCCTTTGCTACATTTCATGGTGTAGTGGTGACCCTCTGACTAACTCACGCACTGGACAACCCCCACCTTCTTGAAAGTCCCGGCTTGTTATCTAGAAAGGCCACTTTGTGATATACCAGTGCTACCAACTCCTGGTTTTACCAATCATTCCAACCCAGGTACAAGACATGGAAACTAAGCCATATCGAACTCTCTATGTCAGCATGGTCATTGCCTGAATATGACCAAGTGCCTCAGTTGATACCATGTGGACCAAAATAATTACCCAACCAAGTTTTCCCCAAGTTTCTGACATATAAAATCTGGTGTCAAAATGAATTTTAAACCATTAAATTTGAGTTTAGTTTGTTATATGACAATAAATCACTGGAAAATAATTTAACAATGAAAGTGGTGATGTAAAAACACTTAAACATGTAGCATTGCTTTGTAATGGTGGTAAGTAGAAGCTCAAAGAGCCTGGAAGAGAGTGCTATGAGAATTGGAGGCCTCAATTGTTGAGGCGGTTGTTGAGATCTTGAAGAGTGAGGTTGCTGTTTTTTCAGTCTGGAGGAAACAGGAACCTATTTATGTAGTAGTAGAAATTCAGCAGCACTGTTGCTGCTATAATAATGTGAGAAGTACAAGGGACATCTCACGTGTGCTCATGGAAGATAATCTAACATGGAAGATTCCAGGCTGGGCTTAGAAAGTATCTACTGGCTTCTAGGTGCCAATTATAAAATAGAAGAAAGAATAACTAAATAGGCAATAGTTTAAGTTTTTGAAAAAAATTTGGAGAATATACAAAAGCAGGGATTGCTGATTCTAAAAATATAACTAGTTCTAACCTTGATGCTGAGAAAGATTGAAGGCAGGAGGAGAAGGGGACAACAGAGGATGAGATGGTTGGATGGCATCGCTGACTCAATGAACATGAGTTTGAGTAAGCTCCAAGAAATGGTGATGGACAGGAAAACCTGGCATGCTGCAGTCCATGGGGTCAAAAGAGTCAGACACAACTCTGTGACTGAACAACAGCAACAAATCTCCATTTCCCTATAGCAAAAGACTTTCAGACTAAGAATGGCATCAAGGTAAAAATCAAGTCCAAGGCGCTGCCAGTAAACATGTCTCTACAGTGTCTTCAAATTAAGTCAGAAGTAGGAACAAATTCATGTACTAATATAAGGTTCAGTCTCTCTTGAGTATGCACTCACATTAAACTTGTAAACATTACCTGCATATCTTACATCATGACCTCATTTTGATCATGAGCTCACCATAAACTCTTTCAAGTGTAACACCAGAACATTGCCCAATCAAGATAACTAATTAATCTTCATTTTTACTTCATTTTGATGTTCATTATAATGTCACCAATGTAGGATAGATCATCATTGCCATAGCAACCAGGAAAGCCTTTGATTCTCACTAATTAGGTGTTTACTGTAGATTACCTCAAAGTAATGAACAAATAAGTGCAAAATGTTCCATAATTCTACCTCTAGTTTAAATCATTTCCTGGTGACCTACATAATTCTTCCAAATTAGGATTTCATAATTCCATCTCTACTTTTAAATCAGGGATATATTCCTTTTTTTTCTATCATTGTACTAAAAGCTTTCTCTGAATCACCCTCATATCAAAACATTTATTTATTTCATAGTTATCTATAGATCAAGGAATGAAAATATACCTGATTTAAATAAATGTAATAATTCTTTCAGTTCAGTTCAGTTCAGTTCAGTTGCTCAGTTGTGTCCAACTCTTTGCGACCCCATGAATCAGAGCACACCAAGCCTCCCTGTCCATCACCAACTCCCGGAGTTCACTCAAACTCATGTCCATTGAGTCGGTGATGCCATCCAGCCATCTCATTCTCTGTCGTCCCCTTCTCCTCCTGCCCCCAGTCCCTCCCAGCATCAGAATCTTTTCCAGTGAGTCAACTCTTCACATGAGGTGGCCAAAGTATTGGAGTTTCAGCTTTAGCATCAGTCCTTCCAATGAACACCCAGGATTGATCTCCTTTAGAATGGACTGGTTAGATCTCCTTGCAGTCCAAGGAACTCTCAGGAATCTTCTCTAACACCACAGTTCAAAAGTATCAATTCTTTGGCGATCAGCTTTCTTCACAGTCCAACTCTCACATCCACACATGACCACTGGAAAAACCATAGCCTTGATTAGATGGACCTTGGTTGGCAAAGTAATGTCTCTGCTTTTTAATATGCTCTCTAGGTTGGTCATAACTTTCCTTCCAAGGAGTAAGTGTCTTTTAATTTCATGGCTGCAATCAGCATCCGCAGTGATTTTAGAGCTCCAAAAAATAAAGTCTGACACTGCTTCTACTGTTTCCCCATCTATTTCCCATGAAGTGATGGGACCAGATGCCATGATCTTAGTTTTCTGAACGTTGAGCTTCAAGCCAACCTTTTCACTCTCCTCTTTCATTTTCCTCAAGAGGCTTTTTAGTTCCTCTTCACTTTCTGCCATAAGGGTGGTGTCATCTTACTCATACATAAAAATGTGTTAACCTGTACATTAAAAGTGTGCATCCTTTATTTCTAAAACAATGTTGGAGATAACAGCTCATGATGAGATTTCTTGAAACATAAAAACTAAAAGTACACAATTCATGCAAAAGAGGAAACAACCTCAAGGTGCATGCTTAAAATTGGCTTTTAATTTTATGCTGAGATGACAGCTGGGCTTTTCGAAAAAAGGTGTGGTAGAGCTGATATGATACTTTCACCTCCTCATCCTTTACAGTATTAAGAAGATCAGTGATAAGGAACAGAAATTGTTTTCATGAAAAACAATGGAATATACATCATAATTTATAATAAAAATACTAAAATATTGAGCTTTATTGTGATTATTTTGTTACTTGAATAAAATTTAAAATTTTGGTTATAAGATTTTTTTCAAGCATGAAATAAAAATATACATTTTAGTGCATTTACCAGTTATTATAATAATTTTATTTGTGATATCTTGTTTTAATTCAAACATACATTTAATTTATAGTTGCAATTCATATCCTGCAAAGTATCACAAATTTTAAAAAGTCATAAAGCAACAAATCTAAAAAACTTGGTTAGAAAATAATTGATTTTTTGATGATGTATTCAGAAATACAAGCGAATCACTGAACAAAATTGATAAAGCTCTAAAATACATAAAAGAGTTCTATAAAAATATTGAAATTTTTCTATATAAAAATAAAAGAATTGATTTAACAGTGTATTTTAAATGCTCTAGAAGAAAGAAATTGTATACTCCATTCTTCTGTATGTATAAACCATTGGTTGAAAATGTACCGTGTACACTAACAAATTCAGTTCCATTCAGTTCAATCCCTAAGTCGTGTCCTACTCTTTGCGAACCCATGGATGTAGCATGCCAGGCCTTAATGTCCATCACCAACTCCCAGATTTCATCCAAACTCATGTCCATTGAGTCAGTGATGCCATCCAACCATCTTGTCCTCTTTCGTCCTCTTCTCTTCCTGCCTTCAATCTTTTCCGCATCAAGGTCGTTTCAAATGAGTCAACTTTTGCATCAGGTAGCCAAAGTATTGGAGTTTCAGCTTCAACATCAGTCCTTCCAATGAATATTCAGGACTGATTTCCTTTATGATCTCCTTGCAGTCCAAGGGACTCTTAAGAGTCTTCTCCAACACAACAGTTCAAAAGCATAAATTCTTCGGCACTCAGCTTTCTTTATAGTCCAACTCTCACATCCATACATGACTACTGGAAAAACCACAGCCTTGAATAGACAGACTTTTGTTGGCAAAGTTAAGTCTCTGCTTTTCAATATGCTGTCTAGGTTGGCAATAACTTTTCTTCCAAGCAGTAAGCGTAGTTTAATTTCATGGCTTCAATCACCATCTGCAGTTATTTTGGAGTCCCCTAAAATAAAGTCAGCCACTGTTTCCACTGTTTCCCCATCTATTTGCCATGAAGTGACAGGACCAGATGCTATTATCTTTGTTTTTTGAATGTTGAGCTTTAAACCAACTTCTTCACTCTCCTCCTTCAGTTTCATCAAGAGACTCTTTAGTTCTTCATTTTCTGCCATAAGGGTGGTGTCATCTGCATATCTGAGGTTATTGATATTTCTTCCAGCCATCTTGATTCCAGCTTGTACTTCTTCTAGCCCAGCGTTCCTCATGATGTACTCTGCTGCTGCTGCTCTGCATATAAGTTAAATAAGCAGGGTGACAATATACAGCCTTGACGTACTCCTTTTCCTATTTGGAACCAGTCTGTTGTTCCATGTCCAGTTTTAACTGTTGCTTCCTGACCCGCACACAGGTTTCTCAAGAGGCAGGTCAGGTGGTCTGGCATTCCCATCTCTTTCAGAATTTTCCACAGTTTGTTGTGATCCACACAGTCAAAGGCTTTGGTATAGTCAATGAAGCAGAAACAGATGTTTTCCTGGAACTCTCTTGCTTTTTCTATGATACAGTAGATGTTGGTAATTTGATCTCTGGTTCCTCTGCCTTTTCTAAAACCAGCTTGAACATCTGGAAGTCCACGGTTGATGTATCGTTGAAGCCTGGCTTGAAGAATTTTGAGCACGACTTTGCTAGAGTGTGAGATGAGTACAATTGTGTGATAGTTTGCACATCCTTTGGCATTGCCTTTCTTAGGGATTGAAATGAAAACTGACCTTTTCCATCCTGTGACCACTGCTGAGTTTTCCAAATTTGCTGACATATTGAGTCCAGCACTTTCACAGCATCATCTTTTAGAATTTGAAATAGTTCTACTGGAATTCTATCACCCACTAGCTTTGTTCGTAGTGATGCTTCCTAAGGCCCACTTGACTTCACATTCTGGGATGTAGTTCTAAGTGAGTGATCACACCATCATGATTATCTGGGTCATGAAGATCTTTTCTGTGCAGTTCTTCTGTGTATTCGTGCCACCTCTTCTTAATATCTTCTGCTTCTGTTAGGTCCATACCATTTCTGTTCTTTATTGAGCCCATCTTTGCATGAACTTTTCCCTTGTTATCTCTAATTTTCTTGAAGAGATCGCTAGTCTTTCACATTCTACTGTTTTCCTCTATTTCTTTGCACTGATCACTGAGGAAGGCTTTGTTATCTCTCCTTACTATTCTTTGGAACACTGCATTCCAATCGGTATATCTTTCCTTTTCTCCTTTGCCTTTCACTTCTCTTCTTTTCACAGCTCTTTGTAAGAACTCCTCAAACAGCCATATTGCTTTTGTATTCCTTTATCTTGGGGATGGTCTTGCTCCCTGTTTCCTGTACAATGTCACGAACCTCCGTATATAATTCGTCAGTCACTCTGTCTTTCAGATCTAGTCCCTTAAATCTATTTCTCACTTCCATTGTATAATCGTTAGTGATTTAAGTCGTACCTGAATGGTCTAGTTCTTTTCTCCACTCTTCAACTTAAATCTTAATTTGGCAATAAAGAGCTCATGATCTGAGCCACTGTCATCACCCAGTCTTGTTTTTTCTGACTGTATAGAACTTCTCCATCTTTGGCTGCAAAGAAAACAATCAATCTGATTTTGGTGTTGACCATCTGGTGATGTCCGTGTGTAGAGTCTTCTCTTGTGTTATTGAAAGAGGGTGTTTGCTATGACCAGTGTGTTCTCTTGGCAAAACTCTATTAGCCTTTGCCCCATTTCATTCTGTACTCCAAGGCCAAATTTGCCTGTTAATCCAGGTGTTTCTTGACTTCGTACTGTTGCATCCCATTACCCTATAATGAAAATGGCATTTTGTGTGTGTGTTAATTCTAGATAGTCTTATAGGTCTTCATAGAACCCTTCAACTTCAGCTGCTTCAGCATTACTGGTTGGGGCATAAACTTGGATTACCGTGATATTGGATGGTTTGCCTTGAAAACAAAGAGAGATCATTTTGTTGTTTTTGAGATTGGATCCAAGTACTGCATTTTGGACTCTTCGGTTGACCATAATGGCTACTCCATTTCTTTTAAGGGATTCCTGCCCACAGTAGTAGATATAATGGTCATCAGAGTTAAATTCACCCATTCTAGTCCATTTTAGTTCACTGATTCCTAAAATGTCGACATTCACTCTTGCCATCTCCTGTTTGAGCACTTCCAATTTGCCTTGATTCATGGACTTAACATTCCAAGTTCCTATGCAATATTGCTCTTTACAGCATCTGATCTTGCTTCCATCACCAGTGGCATCCACACTGGGTGTTGTTTTTGCTTTGGCTTCATCCCTTCATTCTTTCTGGAGTTATTTCTCCACTGATCTCCAGCAGCATATTGGGCATCTACCACCCTGGGGAGTTCTTCTTTCAGTGTCCTATCTTTTTGCCTTTTCATACTGTTCATGGGGTTCTCAAGGAAGGAGTACTGAAGTGGTTTGCCATTTCCTTCTCCAGTGGATCACATTTTGTCAGAACTCTCCACCATGACCCATCCATCTTGAGTGGCCCTAGATGGCATGGCTCATAGTTTCATTGAGTTAAACAAGGCTGTGGTCCATGTGATTAGATTGGTTAGTCTTCTCTGATGGTGGTTTTCAGGGTGTCTACCCTTGATGGAAAAGGATAAGAGGCTTATGAAAGCTTCTTGATGGGATAGATTGACTGAGGGGGATACTGGTTCTTGTTATGATGGGCAAGGCCATGCTCAGTAAATCTTTAATCCAGTTTTCTGTTGATGGGAGGAGCTGTGTTCCCTCTCTTCTATTTACCTGGGGCCAAACTATGGTGGAGGTAATGAAGATAATGGTGACGTCCCCCAGTCATGTATTGCTAAAGTCCATGCCCCCAATCCTGTTGCAGGCCACCACCGACACACACCTTCACTGGAAACTTCTGGACATCCACAGGCAAGTCTCCTGTGGGGTCACTGTTCCTGGGTCCTGGTACACAAGGTTCTGTTGTGCCTGCCAAGAGTCTGTTTCCTCAGTCCTGTGTAAGTTCTGGCTGCTTTACGGTGGGGTTAATGGCAACCTCCTCCAAGAGGACTTCTGCCATACCCCCACCCAGAGCCCCTGTCTCTGCAGCAGATCACTGCCAACCAGTACCTACACAGGAGACGTTCAAACGCACTTCTGTCTTAGTCTCTGTGGGGTCCCTGGATCCTGATGCACACAAGGTTTGTTCAAGCCCTCTTAGCGTCTCTGGCAGGAACAGGGTTTGATTCTAAATGCAAATTCACCCCTCCTACCATCTTGTTGGGGTTTCTCCTTTGCCCTTGGACATGGGCTATCTCCTCACAGCCGCTCCAGTGCCTACTGTCTTACTGGGGTTTTTCTGACCTTGAATGTGGGGTATCTCCGCATGGCCAGTCCAGCGAAGCGCAGGTGCCACTCCTGACCTTGGACATGGGGTATCTCCTCTCAGCCGCTTGCTGCTCCAGAGCTGCGCAGAACTAGGGCTTACATATGCACTTACTTCTACTTACAAATACTTTATCCAAATAAATCATAAAAGTAAAGTACAAGACAGCAAATGCACAGTGCTTTGGAGTGTTTTAAATGGTGGTGAATACTGAAATTTATCTGTATGGAAGAAATTAATTTTGAACTAAGCACTGCCAGGTTAGAAAGGGAAAAAAATTAACTTAAACTGTTGCTGTATGTTATGTTGTTATGTTACATGTAAAACATGTGTGTGTGTGTGCACATCTCCAGTTCCACCATGATGTTCTAGAAACAGACTGCTTAGATTTGAACATCAGCCTCACCATTTCCTATTTGTAGGCATGTGGCAATTTACATAACAACTGTTTACCATTTTCTTAACCATAAACTGAAGATAGTAGCAGTAGCTATAATGCAGCTCTGGATATTCCTCCTTAAATGTGAAAAGATAATTAATATAACACACTTAGAATAATGCATGACACTTGATAAGTATTTTGTATTTAATATTATAAATTAGACGATTAAAAACAAGGATTAATTAAAATGAAAATCAAGTAATTCAGTATTGTGTTTAATTTGTATCATTCAAAACTGGTTTTTATTGACTCTTTCATGAGCCAAGTACTAACTCAACTCTGAATTTTAATGTATTTTAATCTATATCCTGTTTTGGAGTAAATGTTAATACTTGCCATATCTCTGTTGCATATAGGTGAGTACAAATGTAAAATGAATGACAGGTTGCAAAATACCTATTAAATCACATCCTGGTGGATAATTGTTTATCAGGTTTCAGCATTCCTGAATCAGGTCCCAAATTAAATATTCAGAGACCTCTAAGCCCTAAAAAAGACTAATTAATCAAAACTCACCATGAGAAACTGTGACATTCAGATGTGTGCTCTGTTTGAACCCAGGCTGGACAATCTGTTCACATAACATGAATTTCTAAAACATTATTTTTAAATCTCTGCCCTTCTATATTCCAAACTTTCATCAATATTTACTGCTTCTTAGAACAGTTCAAACCATTAAGAAAAAGATGTTAGACTGTAGCTAAAATAGGCTATTGGATTGAGGAATCATTATACCAAAAAAGAACATCTATAAAATTTTCAATAATTTCCTTGATCTTTCAAATTAACTTGGTAGGCTACAGTCCATGGGGTCACAAAGAGTCAGACATGATTGAGCAACTTCACTCACTTTCACTAAAAGAATATAGATATGCTAACCTTTAAAGTATACATAGCATCACTAATAGTGTTGGAGTTTGCTTACTGAGTTAGTATTTCAGATAATATTAGGTGAAGTTTGATTTAGGCCCCAATTAAATTTTAAAGTCTCTTCTATTAGTGTGTCTAGTACACAGTCATTATTTACAGGGTTTTAAAGTTTATTTTGACCCTGCACAAGTTTATGACACATAGAGTGGCAATTGTGCCTCTGTGGAGGCAACTATACCCAAGAGATGAATCACTGCTCCAGAAAAATAGCAATTACATAGCAATTCAACATACTAGTGTTCTAAATGTCAACCACAGATAAATTCTGAATTTCTATATGAATATAGGTTTCTATTAATGTCATTTCAATTTTACTAAATACATGTTTTTTTCAAAACTTGGAAGTTTATGACAGGTTGTGTTACATAAAAAAAATTCTTTAGAAAAATATTGCTATTTAAACAGTTTTATTTTTTTAATTTATTTATTTTAATTGGAGGCTAATTACTTTACATTATTGTATTGGTTTTGCTATATAGAATATGAACTCAGACTTTATTGAATATTTGAGTTAATTAAAAGTGTTTGCTAATTATGTATAAGTCTGATTCAAATTTTTGTCTAAGAAATAACAGTTACAGATGAGAAGAACTAAATGCAAAGAACTTTGCACAAAAATGTGGTGAACATGAATTTCACATTCTAATTTGTCAATAACTTAACATTCCTTGAAACCACAAACAAATGTTTTAACATTGTCATGACTTAAGCCATCTAAACCACTGTATTACTTGCAAATCTTACTAATTTCCATTGAAATCAAATATGAAATTTCTGTATATTTAAGATTTCAAAATCCAAATTAACACACTCAATAGCCAATAATAAAAATGTAAAATCGTACAAATGTCCTTGTTCACACTGTTTTGGAATGTGGAATTCCTTTAACTTAGAAAATAGTGTAAATATTAGTGCTTTGCAATACCACTAATAACTTATTAAATATAACATTTAAATATGCTTATGGACTTGCTAGTAGATAATCACTACTTAAGACATTCCGTTCCGTGGAAAATACGTACTTGGATATCTTTTACATTATCATTTTCCTTCTCTTTCAAATGATTTCCATCAGTGTGAGTGTTTTCAAATGCACACAGACAGAAACTCTTCCTGACCATGTTCATCCCCACTACCATATTGTATCTTTGCTCACCTTTACAACCGGTCTTGGAAAGGGTTTTCTACACTTGCAGTCTCCATATTTTTATTGTTTCTACCTTTTACTCCCATTCCAGTTAGTCATTCTCCCTTCATTACTATGGTAAAATCACAGACAGTTCTCAGTCATCTGAAATGTTTACTTTTCAGAATCAACATCTATTCTCTTTTGCCACCTTTCATCAGTATTTAACGCCAGTGGCCTATCCTTTTACACTGGAACATTTTTTTTTATTTGGCTTAAGATACATCATTTGAAAAGACCCTGATGCTGGGAAAGATTGAAGGTGGGAGGAGAAGGGGACGACAGAGGATGAGATGGTTGGATGGCATCACTGACTCAATGGACATGAGTTTGAGTAAACTAGGGGAGTTGGTGATGGACAGGGAGGCCTGGAGTGCTGCAGTCCATTGGATTGCAAAGAGTCAGACATGACTGAGCGACTGAACTGAACTGAACTGAAGATACATCATATTAGTTATATAATCTTGATCACTTTTGCTGTTTAGCTTCAATTTTCCAAATTTAAGTCTCTAATCTCTCCTCTGTCATTAATCCTGAAGTCATTTTACACTCATTTGGCTTTAACTCGATATTATAGTCATATGGCTTTGCTGCTGCTGCTGCTAATTCGCTTCACTCATGTCCGACTCTGTCCAATGCCATAGACAGCAGTCCACCAGGCTCCCCTGTGTCTGGGATTCTCCAGGCAAGAACATGAGTGGGTTGCCATTTCCTTCTCCAATGCATGAAAGTGAAAAGTGAAAATGAAGTCACTCAATCGTGTCCTACTCTTAGCGATCCCATGGACTGTAGCCTACCAGGCTCCTCCATTCATGTGATTTTCCAGGAAAGAGTACTGGGGTGGGTTGCCATTGCCTTCTCCGCGTATGGCTTTAATTATATATTATTTGAGCTTTCATCCATCCAGCAACTCTTTCAACTCTTTCAACTTTCCACCTAAATCTGTACTTTTAAAATCTTCTCTGAATTATCAAATATGTCTCAAACTTATGTCCCAAACTTGTTTCATTCCAAACTCACAGATAATCTTGCTGTTTCTCTCATAAATCTATGCTACTCAGTTCCGTTGTCCCAAAATCTTGACAGTCTTAAATTACTGTATTTTTAAAGTGTTTCTTTTTGAAAATTATTTTATTAATTTTTTTGGTATTTTTTTGTATTTTTGTTTTTAACTGTGCTTCACAGCATGTGAAATCTTAGTTCCCCCACCAGGGATCAAATCTGTGCCCCTTACATTGGAAGCATGGAGTCTTGGAAGAAGGGAAGTTCCAACTCTTGTTCTTAATAACCCATCTCCTTTCTGCTCTAACTTTAAAATGTAATCAGACTTACACATTTCCTCAGCTACCCCTGTCTCCCCAGCCATCTTTATGTCTCATGTGGACTAAAGTAACAGCTTACATGTTGGTTTCCATGCTCTGCTATTGACTTTCCTACATTTTCCTTTGTTAGCAACCATAGAAGAGTAATTTTGCTGTTTCACTTTGTTTTGCCTTTTTTGTTTTGTTTTCCATATGATAGTGAGAGTATGGCTTTTTAGAACAGGCTGAACTGATTGTTAGCAGATAAAGGACACATTAAATCATTGAATCCCCAGTCTCTCCCATCATTATTACCCATGTTCTGGACTTTGCCCTCAGTCATGTAAACTATTATAAAGTCCCTCATATTCTTTGACATCAGCTTCTTTCTTGCTTTTCTACTAATTTTTCCACACTAAGTAGTAGATTTGATTCATAAGGGCATTTTATATTCTAATCCCTTACTTAGTGTCTCAAGAGCTTGCAAGATAGATTTCAATATCTTCAATATTACGGTCTAAGTCACTGTGCCCTGAGCTTCATTTCTGTGAAGTATACTCCTCACCATCTGATGCCCATTTACCAATTCAAGTAATAGTGTAGCAATTTGAGATCCTTGTGTCTCACCATACTTGTTGTGCTGTGCTTAGTCGCTCAGTCATGTCTGACTCTGCGACCCCATGGACTGTAGCCTGCCAGGCTCCTTCCTCCATGGATTTCTTTAGGGAAGAATACTGAAGTGGGTTGCCCTACCCTTCTCCAGGGGATTTACACAACCCAGGGATCAAACCCAGGCCTCCCACACTGCAGGCAGATTCTTTACTGTCTGAGACACCAGAGAAGCCCACTTCACCGTACTAACCATGCTGTTTCATATCTAATTGTCTTTGTACTTAAAATTACTTTTCCCCTCTTCAAAATGTCTCCCTTCACTCTGCTTCCTTCGGTCATCCATCAATTCAATGAACATGAGTTTGAGCACACTCAGGGAAACAGTAAAGGACAGGGAAGCCTGGCATGCTGCAGTCTGTGGGGTTGCAAAGAGTAGGACACGGCTGGGCAACTGAACAGCAACAATAGTATACTTCAAAGTTAAAGAGGTATGTGCCACTTCTAGAAAAACGTCATTCACCTTAACTCCTGACACCATGCTCCTTAACGTTTTGCTAAGCTGGAGTAGCATTAACAAAATTCTCTAATTTAATGCATTATAAATATTATGCATAAAATGAAAATATTATTAACATTTATGCATATGTATTAATTTATAGTAACACAGACATATGGAAAAGTTTCTGTAATGCTTTTAAGAGAAATTCTTATAAGGATGTTCAGTTCAGTACAGTTCAGTTGCTCACTCATGTCCAACTCTTTGTGACCCCATGAGCAGCACACCAGGCCTCCCTATCCATCACCAACTCCTGGAGTTCACCCAAAATAATGTGCATCGAGTCGGTGATGTCATCCAGCCATCTCATCCTCTGTTGTCCCCTTCTCCTCCTGCCCCCAATCCCTCCCAGCATCAAGGTCTCTTCCAGTGAGTCAACTCTTCACATGAGATGGCCAAAGTATTATAGCTTCAGCCTCAGGATCAGTGCTTCCAATGAACACTCAGGACTGGTCTCCTTTAGGATGGACTGGTTGGATCTCCTTGCAGTCCAAGGGACTTTCAAGAGTCTTCTCCAGCACCACAGTTCAAAACCATGAATTCTTCGGTGCTCAGCACAGTCCAACTCTCATATCCATACATGACAAGGCTATGGAAAAACCATAGCATTGACTAGACGGACCTTGGTTGGCAAAGTAATGTCTCTGATTTTTAATAAGCTATCTAGGTTGGTCATAACTTTCCTTCCAGGGAGCAAGCATCTTTTAAATTCATGGCTGCAATCATCACCTACAGTGATTTTGGAGTCCCCTAAAATAAAGTCTGACACTGTTTCCACTGTTTCCCCATCTATTTCCCACAAAGTGATGGGACCAGATGCCATGATCTTAGTTTTCTGAATGTTGAGTTTAAGCCAACTTTTTCACTCACCTCTTCCACTTTCATTAAGAGGCTTTTTAGTTCCTCTTCACTTTCAGCCACAAGGGTGGTGTCATCTGCATATTTGGTTATTGATATTTCTCCCGGCAATCTTGATTCCAGCTTGTGCTTCTTCCAGCCCAGCGTTTCTCATGGTGTACTCTGCATATAAGTTAAATAAGCCTGGTGACAATATACAGCCTTGACGTACTCCTTCTCCTATTTGGAACCAGTCTGTTATTCTATGTCCGGTTCTAACTGTTGCTTCCTGACCTGCATGCAGGTTTCTCAAGAGGCAGGTCAGGTGGTCTGGTATTCCCTTCTCTTTCAGAATTTTCCACAGTTTATTGTGATCCATACAAAGGCTTTGGCATAGTCAATAAAGCAGAAATAGATGTTTTTCTGGAACTCTCTTGCTTTTTCCATGATCCAGTGGATGTTGGCAATTTGATCTCTGGTTCCTCTGCCTTTTCTAAAACCAGCTTGAACATCTGGAATTTCACGGTTCATGTATTGCTGAAGCCTGGCTTGGAGAATTTTAAGCTCTACTAGCGTGTGACATGAGAGCAATTGTGTGGTAGTTTGAGCATTCTTTGTCATTGCCTCTCTTTGGGATTGGAATGAAAACTGACCTTTTCCAGTTATTTAGGAAAATACTTTTATAAATCAATCAAAGTGAAAAAATCACAGTTATGAAGTATTAATAGTATTCTGGAAATAGTCAGTAGTAGAGATGGATGGCCCCATTGAATTAGAAGGGAAACTGAATTTAGAAGTGACTTTTAGATGAAAAAATAGAGAGTAGTGGATTGGCTCAGCTCTATGCCAATCTGACTGTCATACATTTGAGAACTGGGATATTTAAAATTCAAAATTTATTAATTTGCCTTGTGTCTGCCTAAATCCCCTCTGTTTCACCCCCTAAATAAACTGAAAGATGTGTGGCATGCGCAGGGACTGGTGATTGATTTTGTCTTTGTTGGTGTCTTTACTTGGGGGAGATTTGTCTGTTAGTTATATAAGAGGGGCTGAAATTCAACTTTTACCCTATGCCAGATCAGAAATAAAAGACAATGTTGTGGATCTGGAGGATATACACGCAGTCAGGGGAGGAAACAGGAGCCAGAGATGGTCATGAGAACCTGAGAACTTAGGTATCTAGAGAAACCTTGCACAGAACATGACTTTAATTTAAATCACATCTAAATCTCAAATGTCACTGAACCCACCTAAAATCTGTTTAACATTTACACTCAGCACAATGGACTAAGGAATATTATACATGTCTGTCTTCTCTACTAAACCATCTGAATTTGAAGAAAGGGTCTGAGCATTTTTTATATTGATACCATTAACTACAATATATTCTTGCATGGATGGTCACTCATAAATATGCGTTGTGAATTTAATCCACAAATTGGCAATCTCAACAAGAATGATGTGACCTCAGTCTCATAACTAGTTTTCATCCGTTGCTGTGAGTCTCCTCATAAATTCACTGTCAGTTTTTTGACCTTGCCAAATCCTGTTTATCTAGAAATGATTGCTGATACATAGCAAGATTTGCTTTGGGTTTTATTCTCTATGAATTGATGGCATCATTTTTAAAACCTGAAGTATAAAATAATATCAGAACAGGGACCCTTTATCTTTATATACAGAAAAGTTTTGCCTACTAAGAATGTATGTTGGGAATATAGCATAGAAACACAAATTTCATAGGAATTGAGATATGGATTTCCTTGCAATAAAACAGTGATACAAAATGAAATCTAAGTTCTCCTCTACAGACTTGTGGATATGTATAGTTACTCATGAATTAAAATATTTCAGGAAAAAAATGATTATTTTATGAATCCTCAACTGTGTGTGCTATGGAGTTAAACTTATTACTGTAAATAGACAATAATCTAAGTATGTGAAAGGTTACATTGCTTGGGGATTTTGAATTTTTGTCATGTTTTTATAGTATTATCACAATATTCACTACAGTTTTTCATGAAGGTTTATGCCAATATATGAAAATAAATGTGGTTTATGTTATTTTTGTGAAATGTTTTACTACAGGAAATAGAATATAAACAATACAACTTCTTGTCCCAGTGCCCAACTTCATAACCCTTTAAGTAAAGATATCATAATGAGAACATAAATTTGACTACTAATATTTTTTAAATTCCCAGTATTTAATTTTATAAAATTCAGCTTGATTTTACTGACAGATGTGCAGTTCTCAAGTCTTTGGATGTACCCTTTTTAAAAAAATTAATTTACTTACTTAATTAATTTTTTGGCCAGGCTGTAAGATCTTAGTTCCCTGATCTGGAATGTACTCACACCCCCTAAAGCGGAAGCTCAGAGTCTTAACCACTGGGCCCTCAGGGAAGTACCTGGATGCTTCCATTTTTGAGTGATAGTGTATATTTCATGTAAATCTCTTATTTTGTGATTACCCTTTCCAAAGCCCTGCTATCTTCTTTTTCAACCTGTCGAGGATAATTTATGAGTTTTCTATGAAAGAAATATTCCAGGACTTACTTTCACTGCAATTCTTGATTAGAGTACATTTTTAAATAGTCTTCTTATTTTTCAGAAAAATTCTGTCCCAATATTACTCCAGTATATGGCTTGAGCATCAGTTCAGTTCAGTTCAGTCGCTCAGTCGTGTCCAACTCTCCGCGACCCCATGAATCACAGCACGCCAGGCCTCCCTGTCCATCACGAACTCCCGGAGTACACTCAAACTCATGTCCACAGAGTCGGTGATGCCATCCAGCCATCTCATTCTCCGTCGTCCCCTTCTCCTCCCGCCCCCAACCTTTCCCAGCATCAGAGGCTTGAGCATATCCATATATAATTCACCTTAAGGGTGAATGGCGTACAGATATACAAGGTAGGGATGACTTATAGGTATATTCCTTTATAAATTGAAAATAATGCTCTTCATAAATTTTCCTCTAATTTCTAACATTTATTGTGATTGTTAGAAACTTTATTGTCAAGTTGGTCAATCAAGTCTATGTGATTCACATGTTTTACAAATAACTTTTTAAAATAAAATTTATTTCTTATAATACTTTCAGATTTACAAAAAATGCAAGGCAGTACAGAGACTTCCCAGATAGCACAGACTCAATATTAACATCTTTCCTTATTATGGAATATTTGTACAATTAACAGATCAATATTAAAACATGATTATAATTTTTTCAGCTGTACCTAGTGTATGATTCTCTGTTCTAGGATTTAATACAGGATACCACATTTCATTTTATTGTCATATCTCTTAAGGCTCTCTTGGCTGTGATAGTTTCTCAACTTTATTTTTGATAGCATTAACAGTTTTGAAGGATACTCGTCAGATATTTGTAGAATGTCCCTCTATTAGGATTTGGTTGGTGGTCTTGTGATTATGTTTTTTAGAAGACGACCATAGAGATAAAATACCATTCTCCTTACATTATGTGAAGTCATGATATCAACATGATTTATCACTGTGATGATGATTATTACTTGATTACCTAAGGCAAAAAGGTTGTCTGGTTGCCTGAGGAGCCTTACAAATAGCTGAGAAAATAAGAGAAGCAGAAGGCAAAGGAGAAAAGGAAAGATATACCCATTGGAATGCAGAGTTACAAAGAATAGCAAGGAGAGATAAGAAAGATTTTCTCAGTGATCAGTGCAAAGAAATAGAGGAAAACAATAGGATGGGAAAGACTAGAGATCTCTTCAAGAAAATTAGAGATACCAAGGGAACATTTCATACAAAGATGGGCTCAATAAAAGACAGAAATGATACTGACCTAACAAAAACAGAAGATACTAAGAAGAGGTGGCAAGAATACACAGAACTATACAGAAAGGATCTTCCTGACCCAGATAGCTATGATGGTGTGGTCACTCACCTAGAGCCAGACATACTGGAATGTGAAGTCAAGTGGGCCTTAGGAAGCATCACTACGAACAAAGCAAGTGGAGGTGATGGAATTCCAGTTGAGCTGTTTCAAATTTTAAAAGATGATGCTGTCAAAGTGCTGCACTCAATATGCCAGCACATTTGGAAAACTCAGTGGTGGCCACAGGCCTGGCAAAGGTCAGTTTTTATTCCAATCCCTAAGAAAGGCAATGCCAAAGAATGCTCAAACTACTGCACAATTGCACTCATCTCATGCACTAGCAAAGTAATGCTCAAAATTCTCCAAGCCACTCTTCAACAGTATGTGAACATCCAAATGTTCAAGCTGGATTTAGAAAAGGAACCAGAGATCACATTGTCAACATCCATTTGATCATCAAAAAATCAAGAGAGTTCCAGATAAAACATCTATTTCTGCTTTAATGACTATGCCAAAGCCTTTAACTCTGGATCACAAGAAACTGTCAAAGATTCTGAAAGAGATGGGGATATCAGCCTTACCTGCCTCTTGAGAACTCTGTATACAGGTCAAGAAGCAACAGTTAGATCATACGTGGAACAACGGACTGGTTCCAAATTGGGAAAGGAGTATGTCAAGGCTGTATATTGTCACCCTGCTTATTTAATTTATATGCAGAATATATCATGCAAAATGCCAAGCTGGATGAAACACAAGCTGGAATCAAAACACAAATAACCTCAGATACACACATGATGCCACACTTATGGCAGAAAGAAAAGAAGAACTAAAGAGCCTCTTGATGAAAATGAAAGAGCAGAGTGGAAAAGTTGGCTTAAAACAGCATTCAGAAAATGGAGATCATGGCATCCAGTCCCATCACTTCATGGCAAGTAAGTTGGGGAAACAATGGAAACGGGGAGAGACTATATTTTCTTGGGCTCCAAAATCACTGCAGATGATGACTGCAACTATGAAATTAAAAGATCTTTGCTCCTTGGAAGAAAAGCTATGACCAACCTAGACAGCATGTTAAAAAACTGAGACATTACTTTGCCAACAAAGGTCTATCTAGTCAAAGCTATGTTTTTTCCAGTAGTCATGTATGGATGTGAGAGTTGGACTATAAAGAAAGCTGAGCAACAAAGAATTGATGCTTTTGAACTGTAGTGTTGGAGAAGACTTTTGAAAGTCCCTTGGACTGCAAGGAGATCCAACCAGTGAATCCTAAAAGAAATCAGTCCTGAATATTCATTGGAAGGATTGATGTGGAAGCTAAAACTCCAATACTTTGGCCTCCTGATGCAAATAACTCTTATTGGAAAAGTCCTTGATGCTGGGAAAGAGTGAAGGCAGGAGGAGAAGGGGATAACAGAGGATGAGATGGTTGGATTGCATCACAAATTCGATGGACATTAAGTTTGAGCAAGCTTCAGGAGTTGGTGATGGATAGGGAGGGAAACCTGGTGTGCTGCAGTCCATGGGGTTGCAAAGAATTGAGACGACTGAGTCACTGAACTGGACTGAAGGTTGTGTTTTTGTCTGCCCACCAGAAAGTTATTCTTTGTTCCTCCTTTCCATATTATGTTACTTTTTATTTTCCTATTTTCTATTTTAAGAAGAAGTTTTAGACAATCTTCTCTCTTTCCCTACACTTTTTATTATTACTTATACTATTTTATACTCCTCTATTTTGATTTTAATAAATTCTCAGTTTTAAAACAGAGTCAGCTATTTTGAAATGGAAGATCTGAATTATTTGACTAATTACTAACTCAGGGAAATATAGTTTCACCTTAAAAGAATTAGCATTTATATCATAAATGAATATAAATAGAAAAATATTAATAAATTATAAAAGTACTTTCCCATTATATTCAATAAAGGAACCATGATTATTAAAATTTATATACAAAAGAAATAATACAGGAAAATAGTTTGAAAATATTCAATTAATTATAATGCATATTTGTCAGTAGTGTCATGCAAGTTTGACTACTTTACTGTGCTTTACTTTACTTAGTTATATATATATCATTATTTTTTTCTGCCTGGAAAATATATAATAACTCTGCCCTGAAGTTAATTTATTCAAATAAACACTTTGATCTTTTCTTTTAAAAATCTTAAAAGTTCTTATTGGTTATGTCAAGAATATAAATGTTTTGACAAGTTACATTGTGTAAAATATATAATACTTTATTATGGTTTAGTTGTTTTTACAGAATATCTTTTAAAAAACTTAGGTTATTTATAGGGGCTTCCCTGGTGGCTCAGAGGGTAAAGTGTCTGTCTGCAATGCAGGAGACACGGGTTTGATAAACATCATCCTCAAAAACTGAAATAACATGTTACTTTCTGTAAGAAGTTATAATTAATAATTTAGAAGGCAGTTTCATATTAACACCTCTGTTGACAAGCTTCTGAGGTTAGATGTTATATCTGTAAGCTTCTAGCCTGTGGTGAAAATATGACAATTTTATGGACATAACAAACCATCCGATAAGTTAAAATATAACTGATTTTGTGAATAAATATGATTTCTAGATATAATAGACAATCAAAATGACAGAAAAGTAAAGGAGTGAATGGAGAGTTCCAAGTTCCATAGATAACATATAAAAATAATAACATATGAAATTACTTTAAGTATCAGTGTAACTTTTTATCTGGTTTTAATAAAATAATAACTACAGAGGGCCTGGTTATCAAAGAAAGCTTTAGAGAGCTTAATTACAGTCACATAAAATAAATTTTTCAGTTGTTAAGTACAAATTGAGTAAGAAAATCTATCATTACGTTTTCAATAATGCACTCAAATTGAAATGTTTAGACATTTCCAGCATTTAGTAATTTTCTAAGTTGGCAGGTTAGAAATGAACATATTTCTTTAGGGTAGGCCAAATTAGCTATTAATTTACATAATTTACTTAACTCAGGCCACTTCCTAAAATATTGAATTTCTTAACCTTTAATGAAAATCTAATGTCTCAATAATAAAAGAGTACTCTGAATGTCACAATTTAATGAAATTATCACATAATTTAGCTAAATGCTTTCAGCAATCAATGAATTCCATCATTTTTATGAGTATGTTTTGGGGGAAAAAATTCCCCTAAAAGTATGAAATGACTTAAATCTGAATTTATTTATGAAGCACTATTCTCTTCCCAGAGTGCATGCTGCTGCTACTGCTGCTAAGTCGCTTCAGCTGTATCCGACTCTGTGCACCCCTGTAGATGGCAACCCACCAGGCACCCCCACCCCTGTGATTCTCCAGGCAAGAATACTGGAGTGGGTTGCCATTTCCTTCTCCAATGCATGAAAGTGAAAAGTGAAAGTGAAGCTGCTCAGTCATGTCTGACTCCTAGCTCATATATTATAAAAAAAAAAAAATCACACAAATACAAACGTAAATTATTTTTAAATACTGTAACTTCATTTGGCACTAGTATATGTTTTACTTATACTATGAAATTTTTTGAGCATTATTATTTCTCCATGGAGATTCATTTTATATTACTCTGGTTGAATATTTTAACTGAATCACAACAGCTTTTGTTAGAAAATGTAGTCCATAATTTATCTGATGGTTAAAAGTAACCCTTAATTGTAGTAATCTCTTTTGAATTAATCCTGTCTTAGCTTCCCTTTATGTTATTATCACAAGTTTTAGTTTTATACCTTATGTAGCCAATAACATAAAGTTATAATCATGTTTTATTCATTTGTTTTTAAACCATATAGAAAAAAGGGACGTTACAGTAAAATATAATATTTATAAAGGTAATAATATAGGCAAATATAAAAGCCAAAATAAATTGAATACTTAATGGAAATTTAAGGCCAAACTATAATGATCATGTACATATTTTGCCTAGTCTGAGTTCCTTGTGAATATGCAGAATTTTAAAAAAATCCAACGTGAGTTTGTATAATTTTATCATTTTGTGATGTTATATTTCTGAAGTCTCAACATTATTATTGCTACTCCTTAGACCAGACCAACTCAACTGTGGACTAGATTTTTGAGTCAGTGCCTAAATTTCTTCCTTCAAATTAGTGAACAGAGTCATAAATAAACATTTCTTCAAAAAATATATGCAAATACAAATAGAGAACAAGAGTGTGAAAAGATGTTCAATATCATTAATTAGGAGCTGCAAATCATAACCACAGTGAATTATAGGGTCATACACATCCGGATAGCTGTATTAAACAAAAACAACAACAATGAAAAGAAAATCGTCAACTGTTGGCTAAGACATGGAGAAATTTGAACACACATATACTGTTGGCAGCAATGTAAAATGCACAACTCTTGTGGAAAAACAATTTTGCATGTAATCAAAAAATTAAACATAGAATGACCATGAAGAGTGCAAGTGAAAGTCGCTCAGTCGTGTCCGACTCTTTGCGACCCCATGGACTGCTTCAGTCAGTCAATTCAGTCGTTCAGTTGTGTCCAACTCTTCTTGACCTCATGGACTGCAGCACGCCAGGCCTCCCTGTCTATCACCAACTCCCAGAGCTTACTCAAACTCATCTCCATTGAGTTGGTGATGCCATCCAACCATCTTATCCTCTGTTGTCCCCTTCTCCTCCCTTCAACCTTTCCCAGCATCAGGGTCTTTTCAAATGAGCCAGCTGTTCACATCAGGTGGCCAAAGTATTAGAGTTTCAGCCTCAACATCAGTCCTTCCAATGAACACTCAGGACTCCATGGAATTCTCCAGGCCAGAATACTGGAGTGGGTAGCCTTTCCCTTCTCCAGGGCATCTTCCCAGCCCAGGGCTCGAACCTAGGTCTCCTGCATTGCAGGCAGATTCTTTACCAACTGAGCCACAAGGGAAGCCCAAGAATACTGGAGTGGGTAGCCTATCCCTTCTCCAGTGGATCTTCCCAATCCAGGAATAGAACTGGAGTCTCCTGCATCACAGGTGGATTCTTTACCAACTGAGCTATTATGGAAGCCTAGAATGACCATGTAAGCCTATAATTTCACTGCTGGATATGATGCCAAAAACAACTGAAATTAAGTATTCAAGTAAGCACAAGTGCACACCTGTTCATAGCAACACTATTCACTATAGCCAAAAGGTGGAAATGGAAATGGTACAAATATTCCTAATTGGATAAGTAAATAAATAAATTGTGGTATATGTATGTAGTGGAATATTCTTCAGCCACAATAAGGAGTGAAGTACCGATACATGCTACATAGTGAATGAATCTTGAAAGCTTGTTAATTGAAAAGATTCAAAAACAGAAGATGTCAGGTTATATAATATGTGACATACCAAGAATGGATAACCTCCATCAAGATGGAAAGCAAATTGATAGTCCCCAGTGGCTGGGAGGAGGGAAGAGTGGGAAGGGGTTGCTTAATAGGTATAAGATTATCTTGCAAAGTGATGAAAATGTTTAGAACTTGATTTAGGTTTTTGTTGTAGAACATCATAACATACTACTGTCATAGAAATGTATACTTTTAAACGGTTGATTTTGTGTTCTGTGAATCTTACCTCATTAAAAAAAATCTTTTGATAATTTGAAATTCAAATTTGAATATCCTATATTTTATCTGACAACATATATTTCATACTATCTGCATTGCTTATCAAAATGCTATAAAAATTAGGTCCTTAATTTTTAAAACAACAAAAAGCTTATATTTGTAAGCCACACTTTTAGTCTTCTTAAGTGACACTGTTATTCCACTTGAATATAACAGCCATTTTTGTCTTTCAGAAACACATATGCAGTTACTTGAAGCAGAGTTTAAAGATCTTTGTGTTTACACAGAAATGGTTAAAAAAAAATCTGTATGAAATCACTGCTGTCTTCTTGATTTTTATGTTACTTAAAAATCACTCTCCTTATTCACCTTCCTGTACTTGTATGCTTCATAGCTTATTTTTATTACCAGTGCAGCACTAAATTAATAATACACATGAATTGATTTTTTTGAACTTTGATTTTACTTCCGCACTTCTAGTCACAGCACCCATGTTTCTTATATCCATTGCCTTTTGGTGTTTATAATACAATGCCATAAGCCCACTCAAAAAGAAAGTGTAGAGGCAAGAGAAATGGAAGACTGAAGTTTTTATTTTCTTCTAATTTAATAGAAGTGACCTTACTAACAGTTTCTTTTTCCAACTGAATGAAAAAAAAGAGTGGTGATTTTTCCAATCTCTTTTTAACAGAACAAAACAAAGCCCAGAAGAAATGCCTGTGCACATAAGCTAAGCTCGAGGCACTGAGATGTTTATTAGATGGAGGGCTGGGGTTACATGACAAGCATCTTAAAACATGATTTGAAGTGAGGCTTAGTGCGTTTTCTCTGAAAGATGATCCTGCTAATAGGAGGGCAGCATGGATCAAGCGCTCTCTGCCCACTGTGGAAGCAGGGTAGCTGAAAGGAAGTACCGGCTTAGTAGAGACCATGCTATTCACAGCATACCAACAGGGGACTTAAAATGAGAGAGAGATGAGCTCAGCAAGTCAGAGGGATCAAATCTTTCTGGGTCCTTTAACTCAAGAAAGTTTTTTCTTTTTTTCTCTTTTTTAATATTCTGAAAATCATGAAAGCAATGGAGTCAAATTTAGAATTTTATAGTCCCTTTAAAATAGTCTCAGTTTCAGTAAGATAATATATTTATTTTGCATTTCATTTCTCTTAATCTCTGTGAGCTTGATTAAAATGCCTGTGGTGGTAGCGGTTTAGTTACTAATTCGTGTCCAACTCTTGCGACCCCGTGGACAGAGGAGTCTGACAGGCTACAGTCTATGGGATTCTCCAGGCAAGAATACTGGAGTGGTAGAAAAGTAGCCAAATATCTGCCCGATATTTAAATATAGAAGACATATGTCTTTAAGACATAAATCAATGTTTTTATCTCATGCACAACATATTTTGCAGAAATCAGATGATTTCTCCCTTCAAAATGAGTTTAAATCAAGAAATTAATGTTAAAAATAATTTAATGTTAGATACAGTAATAATCAGAGGCAAAGTAATACGATTGGCAATATTGATCTATCTAAACTTGATTTGGGAAATCAAATTATATCTTTTAATAATAAAAAGATGGCTTGTGTCTTAGTTAAATTCAAGCAGAATGCATGCAATATAAGGCATTAAGTTTTTAAACAGTATTGGTCATTAACTGTTGTTCCCAGGAGGGGCACTTTGAAATACCATGGTAATAAAAAACCAGGCAGCATAATTTCAACATGTATTCTGACCAGAAAACAGTTACTTTTTTCACAGTCTCATTCACATGCAGCAGGAATAATGCTTGATGCTGCTTAGCAAACACAGGCAACAGAGAAAAAAACTCAGCAAGAATTCTCACACCATAGAACTAGAAGGATGTGGTGGTGGATCTTAGAAGTAAACCACAAAAAGACCACCATTTTGCATAGTGCAAGGTGGATAATCGAAGTTTGAATAGAAATAATTAGATTTGGCTCAGGAATTAAAGTTTGCTGGTTTGTTTACCAGAAAACATACTTGTTATCCTGATGCTGGGGAAAATTGAGGACAGGAGGAGAAGGGGGAGACAGAGGATGAGATGGTTGGATGGCATCACCAACTCAAAAGACATGAATTAGAGCAAACTCTGGGAGATGGTGAAGTCCTGTTTGACCACTTCCAATTTACCTCAATTCACGGACCTAACATTCCAGTTTCCTACACACTATTGCTCTTTACAGCATCAGACTTGACTTCCATCACCAGTCACATCTACAACTGAACGTTGTTTTCACCTTGGCTCCATCTGTTCATTCTTTCTGGAGTTATTTCTCCACTCTTCTTCAGTATCATGTTGCGGACCTACCAATCTGGGGAGTTCATCTTTCAGTGTCATATCATTTTTCATCTCACATGCTAGCAATCTTGCTATCAAAGTAATGTTCAACATTTCCAAGCAAGGCTTCAATAGTATGTGAACCGAGAATTTCCAGATGTTCAAGTTGGATTTAGAAAAGGCAGAGGAATCAGAAATCAAATTGCCAACATCTGTTGGCTCATCAAAAAAGCAAGAGAGTTCCAGAAAAAACATCTACTTCTGCTTTATTGACTACGCCAAAGCCTTTGACTCTGTGGATCACAACAAACTGTGGAAAATTCTTAAAGAGATGGGACTACCAGACCATCTTACCTGCCTCCTGAGAAATATGTATGCCAGTCAAGAAGCAACAGTTAGACCATGCGTGGAACAACGGATTGGTTCCAAATTTGGAAAGGAGGACATCAAGGCTGTATATTGTCACCCTGCTTATTTAACTTGTATGCAGAGGACATCATGCGAAATACCAGGCTGGTTGAAGCACAAGCTGGATATGCAGATGACACCACTCTTATGGCAGAAAGCAAAGAGGAACTAAAGAGCCTCTTAATGAAAGTGAAAAAAGAGAGTGGAAAAAGTTGGCTTAAAACTCAACATTCAGAAAACCAGTATTGTGGCATCCAGTCCCATCACTTCATGGCAAATGTATGGGGAAACAATGGAAACAGTGACAGACTTTCTTTTCTTTGGCTCCAAAATCACTGTAGATGGTGACTGTAAGCATGAAATTAAAAGATGCTTGCTCCTTGGAAACAAAGATATGACCAACCTAGACAGCGTATAAAAAAGCAAATAATAATAATAAGAGAGAGAGACATTACTTTACTGACAAAGTTCCACCCAGTCAAAGATATAGTTTTTCCAATAGCCATGTATGGATGTGAGAGTTGGACTATAAGGCAAGCTGAGTGCCAAATAGTTGATGTTTTTGAGCTGTGGTGTTGGAGAGGGTCCCTTGGACTTCAAGGAGATCCAACCAGTCCATCTTAAAGGAAATCAGTCCTGAGTATTCATTGGAAGAACTGATGCTGAAGCTGAAGCTCCAATACTTTGGCCACCTGATGGGAAGAATTGATTCACTGGAAAAGATCCTGATGCTGGGAAAGACTGAAGACAGGAGGAGAAGAAGCCAATGGAGGATGAGATGGTTGGGTGGAATCACTGACCAATGGACATGAGTTTGAGCAAGCTGCAGGATCTGGTGATGGACAGAGAAGCCTAGCATGTTGCTGTCCATGGGACTGCAGAGTCGGACATGACTGAGTGACTGAATTGAACTGAGAAAAGCAAATATAGCTCCCCTTCACAGATTTAAACTACATCAGACAGTTATAATAAAGAAAAATAGCAATATGCTGAAGATAAGATATGGGCTCCAAAGGCCCTGGGATAGAGGTGTACTGTATATGAAACTGAAAGTTTTAGGAGTGAGAATGAGTCCTTAAAGAGACAAGTTGATCTGTGTGGCCAAAGTATAGGGTATATGTAAGCAGTGGGGAAAAAGGAAGAGTGATGTTGAAAAAAGACACACCCTGATAGGTTTTATACACTGTGTAAAATAAAGTAAGAAACTAATATGGAATTACTCAAATTTGAATCAGGAAATTAATCTGAATGAACCAATGATACCAAAGATTATTCTTCCTATAATTTGGAGAAAAAAGTAGAGTTGTGTGTCAACAGCAAAACAATGCCTAAAACTGTGCAATGCCAGAAGAGACAGAAGTAGAAATATCAGTATCATAGAATTTAGTGAATTCTATGATGGATAGATCCCCAGGTCAGGAATATCCCCCTGGAGAAGGGAATGGCAACCCACTCCAGTATTCTTGCCTGAAGAATTCCATGGACAGAGGAGTTTGTCGGGCTACAGTCCATGGGATCGCAAAGAGTCAGACACGGTTGAGTGACTACACACTTAGGTAGTTTGGGGCATTTGAGTTTGTGATGCCTGCTGTTCATGTATGTTCATGCAAAATTAATTGATTCAGATGCTCAATGCTCTAAGTAAGGACTAAAATTTCAATGAATTAAAATCACAGAGGTTTATAGCTCATTTGCAATACATGCTCATTAGGATAAGATAGTCTCTAAATTCTAGTTGCTTTCTTATTCCAGTGGGATCCATTATGAATTCACGTGTTCTGTAAAAAGAGAATCAGAGGCTCTAATTAGTCCTACAAGAGGCATGGTTTCAGGAGCACCATGATTGCTGTGTTGGCCCATAGTGTTTCAGTTAAGCCCTGGCCTGGGGTCCCCTATCATATCCTTCTAGCATCTTTTCTAGTTTTGTTGTGGTTATATTTTCCTGAGTATGTTACAATAGTTCTTAAAAGAGGGAAACTCTGCTCAAGTAATATCAAGTTCAATCAAATATGCTTCCTGGTTAAAAATCCAGTAGTAGATTCTATAATTTTCTGTTCATGATTTCAGCCATTTGTTTAAAAGTAAAAGAACTTCAAACTACCATTGAATCATCTCATTCAATTCTTTTGGAGAATTGGTGGTATACTGTGTTGATACCCTAATATTCACACTGAATTGCCAGACAAAACTTTCTTATCCTTCCAGGTAAATTCTTCTTCAGGGTATTGTTCTATTTCAGAGTAACTGACTTGAGACAGGCTTGGTGTAGAGATGCTTTTATTAATGTTGAACCTCCAAGTGGAAGCATTTTAAACACCTTTGCTTCCAGGGGTCCTCAAGATCAGTATTCAGAACTTACCTCTTCCCAAAGGCCAGCGATGAATTCTGTTGAACACAATACCATGCACCAGGCACTAATCTCAGGGTAGCACAACACTGTGCACATTTCCTAATCCCAGGGGTGAATTCAAATGCTTTTGTTCATTGCATCTTGATATAGGAGCCAGAAAAGTAAACACAACACAATCAAACACTGGATGGAACCATGCTTTGCTCACACAGAGAAGAGACATAGCAAGATCAGCTTTGATATTGGGCATAGGTCTCTCATGGTTAGAGGGTCTCCACTGGCAGCTGGCACAGGGCAATTGCCTATTTGCCTGCATACATCCCTCTCAAGTCACGGTAGAAGGAATCTGAAATACCAAAAGCCGGGAGCATGCCTGAGGGCCATTGACATATAACCTGAAGCATAACAAAGGAGCATATTGTGAGACTGAAACAGAAAGATATTCCCACACAAGACAAGTAGCTTAACCAGCCTGTGTGGACTCTGTCTTTTCATAAGAATGTTCCATACTCAAGGCTCATTTTATGTTGACTGAGAAGGACTTAATGACTTTCATGTGGGATTGTTATTTCCCAACACATTCCAAGTATATTTCCCATCCACATTCCTTTTAAGACACATGGAAGACTGCCAGTTGGATAAGATTGCCTGAGTGTGAATCAGGATCTGACATTTCCTCAGTGTCTGATATGACAAGCTAACTAAACTGTACACCTCAGTTTCTTCATTTCTAAAAAGAGGATAATATCCAACCTCAAAGGATGTTGTGAAGACTAGATGTTCTAGTTCATGGTAAATGTTTAGTTATGACTGGCACATGAAAGTGAAAGTTGCTCAGTAGTGTGCAACTCTTTGTGACCCCATGGACTGTAGTTCATGGAATTCTTCAGGCCAGAATACTGGAGTGGGTAGCCTTTCCCTTCTCCAGGGATTCTTCCCAACCCAGAGATTGAACCCAGGTCTCCCACATTGCAGGTGGATTCTTTACCAGCTGAGTCACAAGGGAAGCCCAAGAATACTGGAGTGGGTAGCCTATCCCTTCTCCAATGGATCTTCCTGACCCAGGGATTAAACTGGGGTCTCCTGCACTGCAGGTGGATTCTTTACCAACTGAGCTATGACTGGCACATAATCAATGCTAAATAAAATTTATCATATGATATTAATCTTTATTAATATTAAAAGTCTTGTCACTTGCCTTTCATGTAAAACTAAAAGGATCCTTCTTAGACCAAATAACATCTGCTAAAAGATTCAGTTCAGTTCAGTTCAGTTCAGTCGCTCAGTCATGTCCGACTCTCTGCGACCCCATGAATCACAGCACACCAGTCCTCCCTGTCCATCACCAACTCCCGGAGTACACTCAAACTCATGTCCACAGACTCGGTGATGCCATCCAGCCATCTCATTCTCGGTCGTCCCCTTCTCCTCCCGCCCCCAACCTTTCCCAGCATCAGAGTCTTTTCCAGTGAGTCAACTCGTTGCCAGTTTTACATTACAGTATATGATCAGTAATGAGTTTATCAGTGTTACACTGCTTAATTCAAGTTTTAATTTTTTTATTTACTACTACATCCCTGTGTTCCTGGCAGAGCACGCATGCTGTTTGTCATCACCCACAAGTTCACTCCAAATTTTCAGTCTCTAGAGCAGAAAAAGACACAAAAGCAAAGAAAGAAATTTCAAATATCATCTCTAAAATCGGTTACTGAAACATTGTTCTTCCTGTGAGGTTTGTAAACAAATATTGGAAATATATTTGCTTATCAAAATATTGTAAGTTTCCTGTATGCTTCTGTCAAACCAAGAAAGAAAAATCTGATGTTTGGTTATGATATATACTTTTACTTAGATTACTTAATTTTAAATATTCAGTAATTTTATTTTTAAATGTGAGGAAAATTACAATAATTATGATGTTTATTGGATCTTTAAGAGCATAATTAGTAAACAAATATGGAATAATATTTCATTTGAATTTTGTAATTAGAAGATTCAATATGGTTATATATAAATGATTTTTAAAAAGCAATTTAAAATTATTTTAAATAGTATTTTGAATTCAAAGTGCAAATTTTTAAAAATTACATAACTTCAGAAATTTTTGAGGCCAATAAAAATGTATTGCATTAGAGAGACAAAAATAAATTAAAAAATGCAAAAATATGTTTTTGTAATATGGACATGATTATCAGTTCAGTCCCTCAGTCGTGTCCGACTCTCCGCGACCCCATGAACCACAGCACGCCAGGCCTCCCTGTCCATCACCAAATCCCAGAGTTCACTCAAACTCATGTCCACAGTGTCGGTGATGCCATCCAGCTATCTCACTCTCGGTCGTCCCCTTCTCCTCCCGCCCCCAACCTTTCCCAGCATCAGAGTCTTTCCCAGTGAGTCAACTCGTCGCATGAGGTGGCCAAAGTATTGCAGCTTCAGCTTTAGCATCAGTCCTTCCAATGAACACCCAGGATTTATCTCCCTTAGAATGGACTGGTTGGATCTCCTGGCGATACAAGGGACTCTCAAGAGTCTTCTCCAACACCACAGTTCAAAAGCATCAATTCTTCGGCGATTAGCTTTCTTCACAGTCCAACTCTCACATCCATACATGACCACGGGAAAAACCATAGCCTTGACTAGACGGACCTTGGTTGGCAAAGTAATGTCTCTGCTTTTCAAAATATTATCAAGGTTGGTCATAACTTTCCTTCCAAGGAGTAAGCGTCTTTTAATTTCATGGCTGCAATCAGCATCTGCAGGGATTTTGGAGCCCCAAAAAATAAAGTCTGACACTGTTTCCACTGTTTTTCCATCTATTTCCCATGAAGTGATGGGACCAGATGCCATGATCTTTGTTTTCTGAATGTTGAGCTTCAAGCCAACCTTTTCACTCTCCTCTTTCACTTTCATCAAGAGGCTTTTGAGTTCCTCTTCACTTTCTGCCATAAGGGTAGTGTCATCTGCATATCTGAGATTATTGATATTTCTCCCGGCAATCTTGATTCCAGCTTGTGCTTCTTCCAGCCCAGCGTTCCTCATGATGTACTCTGCATATAAGTTAAATAAGCAAGGTGACAATATACAGCCTTGACGTACTCCTTTTCCTATTTGGAACCAGTCTGTTGTTCCATGTACAGTTCTGACTGTTGCTTCCTGACCTGCATACAGATTATCAATAAAGTTTATTTATCGATGAAAATGATGAAAAGAAATATGATTCAGAAACAAAAAAGAAAATGTGAAAAATAATTCCCAGGTGAGTGAAGCATGATTATTTGAGCAAATGTGTTACAATACAAAATACCGTAAATGTGAAGTGGCTCAGCATCCTATAGTATATGGAAGCATTAGCGAGTCCTATAATAATTTTCATGTACTAGTGGACAGATTAATTATCATCTGAGAAGACCCTGAACTGTTGGGAAAAATTCAGTGTAAGAAGTTTTCTTTTTTTTTAACCTTTCAAAAGCAGACACTGTCTTTCAGTGTGGAGTGCTTATATGACAGGCAGAGAGCAGGAGACTCCTCAAGGAATAACTGCTGGGAAACTAACTCAGTGATAATTTATAAAAGTTATCTAGAAGTGTGGTGAAATATAAACTCAAACAATAAATTATAGTTATAGAAGGTTGAGCCATAAAAGAAGAAATGCTGGGTAGACATCATAAACTGCGCAATCATTCATGTTCCTAATGGCATTGATGGTTGGCATCAGGGGAAGAGGTCAAGGTCATTTAACTTCAATCTGGAAAACATCGCTGGTCAATCAAGGCAGTACATAAATGTTCATCCATCATCCAGGGTCAGTAAACCCAGCCACAACAGGAGAAAATATCTCATATATATTAACCATTTACTCAAAGATGAATATTTGTAGGGGTAGGTAAAAGCTTTAATCTCAGGGACATTGAGATTTTTTTAACTAAAAATTAAAATTCAGTTCGGTTCAGTCGTGACTGACTCTTTATACCAAGTAATTTTTGTTTTGTTTTGTTTTAGTGTGAGTAAAATATACAGAAAAGTCAGATTTATACCCTATTAAAGTATTGGTTGTTTCATAAATAATTGATTCTTAAAGTTTGCCATTGTCTATTTTATAAAACTATAGAAAATATTCAAAATCCTTTGTTCTAGGGAATTTAAGTCTGTTTACAAACTATGAAAAGAAAATGAATCTGTGAAGTTAGCATGAGGGCATTTCAAAGTGAGGTTTGAGAAAAGGTTTGTCATGAAAAGAGCTAAGATTCACTTTAAGATCGACTCCATGTAACTATAATATGATCTTCTCTTCCTAACACATATATGGATAATGCTCGAAACAAACGAAGAAAAATAGTGGGCTATCTCAATGAGCAAGAAATTACAGGCATGGAACAACAACAATGGAGATGTTAAAAGACGGGTAATTGACACAAGAAAAAAAAAAAAAAAACGTTTTCAACAGGTCAACAAGTCTCAGCTAAAAATGAAAACTGAGGTTGCACAATTTGTTGAACATGAAGTAATACTTTAAAGAGATCTTAAACCTAAACAATTGGCAAGCCACTCCAGTACTCTTGCCTAGAAAATCCCATGGACGGAGGAGCCTGGTAGGCTGCAGTCCATGGGGTCGCTATGAGTCAGACATGACTGAGCAACTTCACTTTCCCTTTTCACTTTCACACATTGGAGAAGGAAATGGCAACCCACTCCAGCGTTCTTGCCTGGAGAATCCCAGGGACGGGGGAGACTGATGGGCTGCCGTCCATGAGGTCACACAGAGTCGGACACGACTGAAGTGACTTAGCAGCAGCAGCAGCAGCAAACCTAAACAATACTAAATGCAACCCATGTATTTCTAATAAGTAATCAAATACAACCTCCAGTAAATAATGACTTCAGAAGATAAAAATGAATCAATAAGAAAACAGTAAAACAAACAAAAAAGCCTATATACAAACTAACAAGATGTGTAAAAATATGTATTTATAATAAGATACCTTGATGGTAAATTTACCAACAAATTTGGTGGGATGGGAAAGTACCAATGAAAAATTTGAAACAGCTAATTGTCACCTGTGCCCAGTTACTTAAAAAATAAAAAAATGTGGAGACTTTCCTGGTGGTCCAGTGGCTAAGAAATCTCACTCCCAATACAAGGGGACTGGTTTCAATTCCTGGTCTGGGGTATAGATCCCACACGCCCAAACTAGGAGCTTGCACACCACAACTAAAAGATTCCACGTGATGCAACTAAGACCTAACTCAGCCAAAAAATTACTTAATTATTTGAATAAAAAAGAAAAGAATCTTTGTGATTGCTTTGGGTCTACCAAAATAATCCAGGTTGATCACCTTATTTTAGCAATTAGAACGCTTAATGCAACCTGCAATCTTAATTCTCCCTTGTCATGCAACATAACATATTCACAAATTTTGGGGCATAGGGCTTGGGCACCATTTGGAAGTAGGGTGGCATTATATTGTCTATCACAATTATTTAGTATAGATAGAATAAGCATGTTTTCACTTGAGGAAGAAAATAGTGGAAATGAAGAAACTGAATATCCAAAAAAAAAAAAAAAGTAGTTAAATAAATGAGATGAAACTAAGGACAGAAATACAGGGCTTATTTTCCCAAGGATGAACTCTGCTCCTTAGAGATCTCTTACATATATTTATACAACTATCTCAAATAGCACAAGTTATCCTCAGATGAAATATTTAAAATTTTTACTCTAGTAATAAATAAGCATTAATCACTTATCACTTAGTTAAATAATTAATTAGCTTTCAAAATTATTTATTAAGTGAACATCTGCTTTTTCAATATTGTGAGTAAAAGATAAGTGAGTCATAAAATGTTGCCTTAAGAAATCTACAAGTTTATGGAAATATTATGACTTAGTTAAAATAAATGTTACATAAAAAGAAACTCTAACTCTATTGAAAATAAACAATAGCCACAATCCACTAGTGGTTAAGAATTTGCCTGCCAATGCAGGAGATGCAAGACACACTGTTTTGAAACCTGGATCGGGAAGATCCCCTGGAGTAGGAAATGGCAACCTGCTCCATTACTCTTGCCTGAAAAATTCCATGGACAGAGGAACCACAGTGCATGGGATCACAAAGAGTCGGACACAACTGAGGACTCACTCATTCATGGCAGTTGATATATGCAAATTGGAACATTTCAGGTCACACATTATGATTCCTTATTATCTAAGGCAGAAAATGATGTAAGTTTTAGCAAAGATTTGTTAAGTTTCATTCAGTTTAGTTCAGTTCAGTTCAGTCGCTCGTCATACACTAAATGGCATAAATAAGGAAGGTGTGGTAGACACAATGGAGCTGTAGAGGGAAAGGAAGCCATGCTTTAATCCCTGATGTCTATGAATATCTATGTTACATCAGTTCAGTTCAGTTCAGTCGCTCAGTCGTGTCCGACTCTCCGCGACCCCATGAATCACAGCACGCCAGGCCTCCCTGTCCATCACCAACTCCCGGAGTTCACTCAAACTCATGTCCACAGAGTCGGTGATGCCATCCAGCCATCTCATTCTCCGTCGTCCCCTTCTCCTCCCGCCCCCAACCTTTCCCAGCATCAGAGTCTTTTCCAGTGAGTCAACTCGTCGCATGAGGTGGCCAAAGTATTGCAGTTTCAGCTTTAGCATCAGTCCCTCCAATGAACATCCAGGATTGATCTCCTCTAGAATGGACTGGTTGGATCTCCTTGCAGTATAAGGGACTCTCAAGAGTCTTCTCCAACACCACAGTTCAAAAGCATCGATTCTTCGGCGGTCAGCCTTCTTCACAGTCCAACTCTCACATCCATACATGACCACGGGAAAAACCATTGCCTTGACTAGACGGACCTTGGGTGGCAAAGTAATGTCTCTGCTTTTTAATATACTATCAAGGTTGGTCATAACTTTCCTTCCAAGGAGTAAGCGTCTTTTAATTTCATGGCTGCAATCAGCATCTGCAGTGATTTTGGAGCCCAAAAAAACAAAGTCTGACACTGTTTCCACTGTTTTTCCATCTATTTCCCATGAAGTGATGGGACCAGATGCCATAATCTTTGTTTTCTGAATGTTGAGCTTCAAGCCAACCTTTTCACTCTCCTCTTTCACTTTCATCAAGAGGCTTTTGAGTTCCTCTTCACTTTCTGCCATAAGGGTAGTGTCATCTGCATATCTGAGGTTATTGATATTTCTCCCGGCAATCTTGATTCCAGCTTGTGCTTCTTCCAGCCCAGCGTTCCTCATGATGTACTCTGCATATAAGTTAAAAAAGCAAGGTGACAATATACAGCCTTGACGTACACCTTTTCCTATTTGGAACCAGTCTGTTGTTCCATGTCCAGTTCTAACAATTGCTTCCTGACCTGCATACAGGTTTCTCAAGAGGCAGGTCAGGTGGTCTGGGATTCCCATCTCTTTCAGAATGTTCCACAGTTTATTGTGATCCACACAGTCAAAGGCTTTGGCATAGTCAATAAAGCAGAAATAGATGTTTTTCTGAAACTCTCTTGCTTTCTCCATGATCCAGCGGATGTTGGCAATTTGATCTCTGGTGCCTCTGCCTTTTCTAAAATCTGCTTGAACATCTGGGAGTTCACGGTTTACATACTGCTGAAGCCTGGCTTGGAGAATTTTGAGCATGACTTTACTAGCGTGTGAGATGAGTGCAATTGTGCGGTAGTTTGAGCATTCTTTGGCATTGCCTTTCTTTGGGATTGGAATGAAGACTGACCTCTTCCAGTCCTGTGGCCACTGCTGAGTTTTCCAAATCTGCTGGCATATTGAGTGCAGCACTTTCACAGCATCATCTTTCAAGACTTGAAATAGCTCAAATGGTGAAAGGATATTTGCCTATTTAAAGTTAGACCTTTAAATATAGAGATAACCCTTCATAATCCAGTTCAGTTCAGTTCAGTTGCTCAGTCGTGTCCGACTCTCAGCGACCCCATAAATCACAACACACCAGGCCTCCCTGCCAGGAGCCAGCGAGGGAAATCCTAGCCATGGCAAAGGTCAACTGGGGAAGAGGCCTGACAGGCAAAGGCTAATCAGGACTCGAGGAACCCCCCTTGACTTACCCGAACATCTACCCCAAAGAAAACCGGAGTCTGACTGCCTTACTATCTTACGCCTCTTACCAAGTCCTCTAATACTTACGGGGGCTTCCCCCCCAACCACCTTTCTCTGAAAACATTAATTCAGAGCTGTAGTTAAAAAGTTCTCCTCGGCTTAATAGGAGTGTTCCAATCCAAGCCCCTCTGATAGCTTTCTAACTTGCATGACAAGTTTGTCCGGGCTCTTACAACTATGAGTGTGACTGTTTATAGCCTCCCAGCCATGCAAGGACAAAAAGCCTAATATTCTAAAATACAGGAATCTGTTGAAGAGGTTAAAATCATTAGAATAGTACTAAAAATGATTTCATTTTTGAACCAATGCTTGCTGCAAAGTTTCCTCTATCTATTGTATCCTTGGAAATATATTAATCACATATAGAGAATATAAGTAGTAGCCTTTGATTTAACCACATCAGATCTGAAGTTAATAAATTCCTTTCTTGCAGCTCACTACACCGGTGCCTCATAGGAATGTAACTTTGTCATGTGTCTAGCACCTGACTCTAGGAAAGTCACCTTAAAAGAATATAAGCCTTTTACTTGCTAACTAACCTATTGTTAGGAGAGAGGGCCATAAACTGTTAGCAGGCCCCCTGGCCAGAAGAGGATGTAAACCACCTAAAACTTTTATCACAAGACACACAAAAATAAGCCCTGATCCTGATAAGGGTCAAGACTGCTGACCCCAAGCGATTTTGGCATTTTGGCGTGCCTCTATACCTCCCTTTCCCTGTTTCTTATGCGCAAAACTTAGGGTATAAAAACAACACTGGAAAATAAAGTTTTGGGCCTTGCTCACTGAAGCTTGGTCTCCCCGTGTCGTTCTTTCTCTTTTTCCATCCTTTTCTCTATTCTCCTTTTTCTGGCTGAGATCCTTGGAGCGCTGGGCCCTCTGAGTTTACTTATCTGCCTGGGCTTCTAAGACCCACTCGAGGGGGTGCCCTGGTGGGGTACCTCCAGTGATTCGAGAGGGCGCCTGCGGCCTACGTAAACAGAGCAAGCCCCGTGCTGGGGTTTTATTGGTTTCCAGCGTAAACCAAAGAATCATCAGCCCCTGTCTCTCTCTCTCTCTCTTTCTCTCTCTCTCTCTCTGACGTCGACGCCGCTCATCCCGAGGATACCCTGGGCCATATCGAGGCTGGTCCCCAATACCTCCCTGTCCATCACCAACTCCCAGAGTTCACTCAAACTCATGTCCATAGAGTTGGTGATGCCATCCAGCCATCTCCTTCTATGTCATCCCCGTCTCCTCCCGCCCCCAATCCCCCCCAGCATCAGAGTCTTTTCCAGTGAGTCAACTCGTCACATGAGGTGGCCAAAGTATTGGAGTTTCAGCTTTAGCATCAGTCCTTCCAATGAACACCCAGGATTGATCTCCTTTAGAATGGACTGGTTGGATCTCCTTGCAGTCCAAGGGACTCTCAAGAGTCTTCTCCAGCACCACAGTTCAAAAACATCAATTCTTTGGCAATCAGCTTTCTTCACAGTCCAACTCTCACATCCATACATGACCACGGGAAAAACCATAGCCTTGACTAGACGGACCTTTGTTGGCAAAGTAATGTCTCTGCTTTTTAATATGCTATCTAGGTTGGTCATAACTTTCCTTCCAAGGAGTAAGCATCTTTTAATTTCATGGCTGCAATCAGCATCTGCAGTGATTTTGGAGCCCCCAAAAATAAAGTCTGACACTGTTTCCACTGTTTTTCCATCTATTTCCCATGAAGTGATGGGACCAGATGCCATGATCTTTGTTTTCTGAATGCTGAGCTTCCAGCCAACCTTTTCACTCTCCTCTTTCACTTTCCTCAAGAGGCTTTTGAGTTCCTCTTCACTTTCTGCCATAAGGGTGGTGTCATCTGCATATCTGAGCATAATCCAGGTGGACCCAATATAATCACATCAGAACTTTCTCATCCCAGAAGGATGAGGCATATGGCAAAAAGTGAAGACCCAGAGATTCCATCTGTGAAAAGGCTTTGAGATATCATAGCTGAATCTGATATAAGGGCTTATGTGTAAGGAATAAAGAGAAGCTTCTAGATCTAAGGGAAGTCATAGGCTGACAGCTAGGAAACAGGAAGCTTATTTCTATAGCTTCAAGGAACCAGATTCTGCCCACAACCTAAGTGAGCCATGATGTGAACTTTCCCCTGAGTCTCCCCTTAGGGACCCAACCAGTCAACACCTGATTTTGGCTATGTCAATCTTTGACCAGAAAAACCAGTTAGACAAGACTGAACTTTCAACCTACAGAGCCATGAAACAGTAAATCTGTGCTGTTTAAACCACTGAGCTCTAAGAAATATTATCAATCTTAAAATAAAATAGGATGAAATAAAAGACATACATTCAAATATCCTTACTGCAATTGTAACCATCAAATGAAATAAGTAATATTATTATTTGATAATAATAAGAAGGAACCATCTACTGATGCAATTGACAAAAGACATCAATCTCAACAATGTTATACTGAGTGAAATAAGACAGAAACAAGAATGCATCCTGTAAGATTCCATTTATAAGACATTCTAGAACATGCTATCTAGAGAGATGGATTGTGGGGAATGGGATGGGAATGAGATTGATTGCACAAAGGCACAAGAAAATATTTTGAGGTGATAGAAATATTCCTTATCTTGACTGTGGATTTGGTTACATGGGAGGATATGCATTTTCAATTTATCAAACTGCACAACTAAAATGCATAACTATAGTTCATACATACTGTACTTAAAAGCATTTTTTAAAATTATTCCACTCTCCAAATTCCTATCTATGTGGCCGAAAGCATCTATTTTAAACAATAAATTAGACTCTTAATTCATGCTTTAACATATTCAGTGCCTTTTCTCATCACCTTCAAAAACAATGTTATTTTTCATGTTTTCTCCTCATGCCTGCAACACTCAACTTGTAGACATGATTTCATTTAATTGAAATGGGTGACATCACCTCATCATTTAAGTTTCCTTTTTAGGAGAAAATGTTTAATTTTCAAATCGTCTCTTCTATTTATTTTTGTCCCTTCAATGCATATGTCATGGATTTTATTTACATCTTTCTTTGATTAATCTTGCACTTCAGTTTATTTCACAGTAAGCTTAGTGAATAAAACATTGTTTCTGAATTTTTTCCCATAGATATGTATTCAGTGCCTAACACATTACCTGTCATGTATCAATACTTTGCAAAACATACTTTATTGAATTAACAAAAAGATGGAATAAATATATGCTATTTTACTTATCCTCAACCCTGCTTGGTTTTATTGTGGCTTTTTTTTTTTTTTTGCTATCAACTTATTTATAATTTATCTTTTTAAAATAATAAGCATCTTTAAGAAATAAGTTATATCATAAATCTTTATTACTGTGTAACCAGGGTCAGACACCTAGGCATTCAATGGATATTAAAAAGAAAAAATAGATGAAAAGAAATGATAGCAAACTCTAAGCTGAAATGTAAATTTAAAAGTCATAACCATGTGAGCAAAGTTAAATCATAATCATTTATTTTTGCTTAATTTCTTTTTAAAACTCCCCACTCTCCAATATGGAATTAATTAAAATATATGCAAAGCAAAAATATTTCCAACTGTACTCTTAAAAAGCTTACATTTTAAAGTTAATAAAAATGGCTAATCGATCTACCAATTTTTGTCATCAGTTGGTATAATACTCCAATTATTATGTAGCACCAACTTAAAATCAAATGTCATCAATCTGATGGTTCATATTACATGAAAATTTTTTTGTTTTTCAATGAACCATCAGTAGAAATTAATTAATTGCAAGGGACTTATAACTGAGAGAATAACATAATTATCATTAGGGATCCCTGGTTGCTCAGACAGTATAGAATCTCCCGCAGTGCAAGAGACTGGGGTTTGATCCCTGAGTAGGAAAGATCCCTGGGTTAGGAAGATCCCTGGGTCAGGAAGATCGCCTGGAGAAGGGAATGGCTACCCACTCAGTATTCATTATAATGTCTTAAATATCAGGGTAAGTAAAATGTTGTCTGCCATTGTCATAAGAATGTAACTTTTTCTAAATATTGTCTAAATTTTTACAAAGAAAAGAAAAATGTCAGCCTAAATTTTTATTCGGTATGTTATATTATGCCTATGAGGATTATCTAATTAGCTGTATTAAAGCAGTTTATACATTTTCGACAATTATATTGTAAGAGGTCCATGATATCTTGTTTATCCAGACACCAATTTCATAAACATCCACCTTCAAGTGTAAGGTATTTGTGCATTAGGCATCGGTGATATTCTCTGAAGCATCTGAGAGATTTGCAACAATCACAATGACTACAATGTTCTTTTGACAAGGAAATGTCATACCATAAATGTATCATTTAGAATTCTACATTGAATAAGGTCATCACTAGCAAAGAATTTTTCTCTTTTATAAAAATGGCCTCATAAATGTCTTCAAGTTTCTATGTTCTGATATAAATGGCCCTTCTTACTGAAATATGAACCTTTAGTAGGTCACTCATAAGCAGTCCTGTAAAGTAAGGGCTATGGACACCAAGGTCATAAGAAACCAACATGTTCCTAGGAGAAAGCAATCTTAAAAGTGTAAAGATATCAATCAGGAAAGGCTTTAAAAGTATACCCATATTATAGTATCAATTTATTATTTGGAAACTATTTGTTGGGTCCTAACATAACTGGGTTGCAAAGAGTCGGACACGACTGAGCGACTGAACTGAACTGAACTGAACATAACCCAGGCATAATTTTAGTTTCAGGAAAAAAAGTTAAAGGCAATAAATAAATAAATAGTTTTTATTTGAATAAGTGATACAATGGAGAAGGGGAGTATTCTCTGAAAGCTTATCTAAAGTAGCTTTAGGGGAAGTGTAGCAGATTTGTAAGGAAAACTTTCTATTGGAAAGTACTATGTAGCTTCTACTCTCCATGATGAATACAATTAATGTAAGTGAAGATGAGGGATGGGATGGTAGTCATGTGTTTCAAAGTCTTGAAACAGGATCAAAAAAATAATCACAATTTTGAAATTACTTTACTAGGCAATTTAAATTACCTAGATTTAAATTCAATAAATAAATTACTACAGTCCTCTAACTTCAGACATATTCTGTGTACACCAATTGCTTAAGTCAATGCAAGTTTGAAATGGTATACTTGAGCTCTGTTTTTCTGAGCTCCCAGTTCAAAAGCTTTAATACATGCAATTATTAACCTCACCTACTTTATGATTTTAAAAATATAACTCTCAATATACAATTTGCATATAATAAAATGGATCCATTTTTATATTTAATAAACATGAAGTTATCTTATAAATAAATGTATAATTTTTCTCAAGTATACACATTTATTTAACCATTGCCATATTCACAGTACACGAATATCCATCATCAATGAGGCTTCCATTTGTTCTATAATTTATTTAAGTAAACCCATGTGTTAGCCAACTGGACTCTCACGGGATGGGCAACAAAGCCAAAACACTGACACCTAGTTATGGTAAAAAAAAAGACAGTGCTTACTCAAAGGAGGAAGACAGTGCCAAGCAAGGAGAAAGGCCATCTAGTTGCTTGAAAAGCCAGAACTCACCAATGGTTTTCAGCAAAAAGTTTCCCAAAGCATCATTAGTAGCAAGCATTGTAGGGTGCATGCTCAGATCCTGGACATTCTTCCTGAAGGGTCCTGCTCAGTTTCAGCTGAAAGAGTGTTCTCCACAGGACTCTTAAATTTTTTCATATCATGCAAGTGAGGCACAGACTACCCTTTGTTCCAAATTAAATGTTTAAAGAATTCTTTTACATCAAATTGTGTTGGAAGAAAAAGAGAACCTCCCTTCAGCATAAATGACATGCATGTTTACTGTCCAGTATAAGAAAGGTGGGGACTTCCCAGATGGCCCTTGTGGTAAAGAACTTGACTGCCAATGCATGAGACACAGGACACGTGGGTTTCATCCCTGGGTGCAGAAGATCCCCTGGAGGAGGGCATAGCAACCCACTCCAGTCTGAAGTGGATTGCACACTCATGTCTGAAGAATCCCATGGACAAAAGAGCCTGGTGAGCTATGGTCCATAGGGTCACAATAGGAAAAGGAGTACGTCAAGGCTGTATATTGTCACCTTGCTTATTTAACTTATATGCAGAGTACATCATGAGGAACACTGGGCTGGAAGAAGCACAAGCTGGAATCAAGATTGCTGAGAGAAATATCAATAATCTCAGATATGCAGATAACACTACCCTTATGGCAGAAAGTGAAGAGGAACTCAAAAGCCTCTTGATGAAAGTGAAAGAGGAGAGTGAAAAGGTTGGCTTGAAGCTCAACATTCAGAAAACAAAGATCATGGCATCTGGTCCCATCACTTCACGGGAAATAGATGGAAAAACAGTGGAAACAGTGTCAGACTTTATTTTGGGGGGCTCCAAAATCACTGCAGATGCTGACTGCAGCCATGAAATTAAAAGACGCTTACTCCTTGGAAGCAAAGTTATGACCAACCTTGATAATATACTAAACAGCAGAGACATTATTTGCCAAAAACGATCCGTCTCGTCAAGGCTATGGTTTTTCCCGTGGTCATGTGTGGATGTGAGAGTTGGACTGTGAAGAAAGCTGATCACCAAAGAATTGATGCTTTTGAACTGTGGTGTTGGAGAAGACTCTTGAGAGTCCCTTGTACCGCAAGGAGATCCAACCAGTCCATTCTAAGGGAGATCAGTCCTGGGTGTTCATTGGAAGGACTGATGCTAAAGCTGAAACTGCAATACTTTGGCCACCTCATGTGACGAGTTGACTCACTGGAAAAGACTCTGATGCTAGGAAAGGTTGGGGGCGGGAGGAGAAGGGGATGACCAAGAATGAGATGGTTGGATGGCAAAACCGACTCTGTGGACAGGAGTTTGAGTGAACTCCGGGAGTTGGTGATGGACAGGGAGGCCTGGCGTGCTGTGATTCATGGGGTCGCGGAGAGTCGGACACAACTGAGCGACTGAACTGAACTGAACTTAGCAGGCACATGTAACAAAAAGTGATATGTCCTACCAGAGGAAGAACAGACACATGTAATGCCCATCAGAAATGATTCAAGTTCTCTAAGCTCAGTCTTTCTCTGTAATATACAAGTGCCATCTGACCCACCTCTCATAGCCAAGTGGGAATTTGTGCTCAGGAAACTTTGGAGTGAAATACTCTGCCTATTGATATTTGACTGCGGGGACAACATACTGAAATTCCTCTCTAACGCTGGAGACTTCTCTCTCCTCATATTTATTAACTTGCAAGTAGGCAAAGTATTAACCCTTTGCAGTCCTTGATAGCTGGTGACAATGATGGTGTGCTGAAAGAAACATGACTTTCTGGAAAAGAAAGTTCAAGGGGTGTACAGACTAATTACTGGGATTTGAAACAAGGCCATGGGAATAAAGTAGTGAACATGTTAATCAAATTTTCTGCTGAAGTAGTCAATAAATTGCCCCTGAATTTGTTGTCTTCTAATGGGTAACTTATATGCAGAGTACATCGTGAGGAACCCTGAGGTGGAAGAATCACAGGCTGTAATCAAGATTGCCAGGAGAAGTATCAAGAACCTCAGATATGCAGAAGACACCACCCTTATGGCAGAAAGTGAAGAGGAACTAAAAAGTCTCTTGAGGAAAGTGAAAGAGGAGAGTGAAAAGGTTGGTTTGAAGCTCAACATTCAGAAAACAAAGATCATGGCATCTGGTCCCATCACTTTATGGGAAATAGATGGGAAAACAGTGGAAACAGTGTCAGACTTTATTTTTTTTGGACCCTAATTTCACTGCAGATGCTGATTGCAGCCATGAAATTAAAAGACGCTTACTCCTTGGAAGGAAAGTTATGACCAACTTAGATAGCATATTAAAAAGCAGAGACATTACTTTGCTAACAAAGGTCCGTCTAGTCAAGGCAATGGTTTTTCCCGTGGTCATGTATGGATGTGAGAGTAGGACTGTGAAGAAAGCTGATCGCCGAAGAGTTAATGTTTTTGAACTGTGGTGTTGGAGAAGACTCTTGAGAGTCCCTTGTACTGCAAGGAGATCCAACCAGTCCATTCTAAAGGAGATCAGTCCTGGGTGTTCATTGGAAGGACTGATGCTAAAGCTGAAGCTCCAATACTTTGGCCACCTCATGCGACGAGTTGACTCACTGGAAACGACTCTGATTTTGGGAGGGACTGGGGACAGGAGGAGAAGGGGATGACAGAGAATGAGATGGCTGGATGGTATCACCAACTCGATGGACATGAGTTTGAGTGAACTCCGGGAGTTGGTGATAGACAGGGAGGCCTGGCGACTGTGATTCTTGTGGTCGCAAAGAGTCAGACACGACTGAGCGACTGAACTGAACTGAACTTAATGGGTAGGAATCGGGTAGGTGGATGTGGCAAACTATGGGAAAGAAGGTTCAATACAGATGTTGCCAAAACTGTAACTCTGAATATCCTAACACCTTTTGGAGTTGGAAGACCTTTCTTGATAATTTGATGATCAGTTTCAGGTCCACCTCATTTTATCAAATAGGACAAAGATTTGTCAAAGGTGGGAATAACTTTCTGACTTATTTGCGGATCAAATTATCAACACATATCACTATATTCAAAAGGAGGAAGGTCCACAACTACTGTGGTCAGAAACTAGGTCACTTAATAGAACTTCAGATCAGTTTATTTGGGAAATGAGGGGATAGAGTGTGTAATATACATTAAAGAAAAATGCAACTTGGAAGTTTTACTGCCTAATCTCCCTTACAGTCTGTCACACCTACCGTACATCAACCTGAAAAGGGGAGAGTCTACATCTCACAAGGTTTTGTTTTCAGTTTTCTCTTGGATATGTAGTTTTTGTTTTTTGTTTCTTTCCTTTCCCAGTGGGACTTGGTTGATACAAGAATATTGTTGTCTTTTCTGGGAGATTTTCCTGTGATTTTCTTGTGGGTTGATTCCCCGAATTCCATTCTTCTTCCTCAATATTGCTTTGGCTATTCGAGGTTTTTTGTATTTCCATACAAATTGTGAAATTATTTGTTCTAGCTCTGTGAAAAACACCGTTGGTAGCTTGATAGGGATTGCATTGAACTTATAAATTACTTTGGGTAACATATTCATTTTCTCAATATTTCTTCTTCCAATCCATGAACACGGTATATTTCTCCATCTATTAGTGTCCTCTCTGATTTCTTTCACCAGTATTTTATAGTTTTCTATATATAGGTCTTTTGTTTCTTTAGGTAGATATATTCCTAAGTATTTTATTCTTTTCATTGCAATGGTAAATAGAATTGTTTCCTTAATTTCTCTTTCTATTTTCTCATTTTTAGTGTATAGGAATGCAAGAGCGGAATTCAGCTCTATTACAAAGCGACAGTCATCAAGACAGCATGGTACTGGCATAAAGACAGAAATATAGATCAATGGAACAAAATAGAAAGCCCAGAGATAAATCCACGCACCTATGGACACCTTATCTTTGACAAGGGAGGCAAGAATATTCAACGGAGAAAAGACAATCTCTTTAACAAGTGGTGCTGGGAAAACTGGTCAACCACTTGTAAAAGAATGAAACTAGAATACTCCCTAACACCACACACAAAAATAAACTCAAAATGGATTAAAGATCTAAATGTAAGAAGAGAAACTATAAAGCTCCTAGAGGAGAACATAGGCAAAACACTCTCGGACATAAATCACAGCAAGATCCTCCATGACCCACCTCCCAGAATACTGGAAATAGAAGCAAAAATAAACAAATGGTACTTATTTAAAATTAAAAGCTTCTGCACAGCAAAGGAAACTATAAGCAAGGTGAAAGACAGCCTTCAGCATGGGAGAAAATAATAGCAAATGAAGCAACTGACAAAGGATTAATCTCAAAAATATACAAGCGACTATTTCAGCTCAAATCCAGAAAAAATAAACTACCCAATCAAAAAATGGGCCAAAGAACTAAACAGACATTTCTCAAAAGAAGACATGCAGATGGCTAACAAAGACATGAAAGATGTTCAACATCACTCGTAATCAGAGAAATGCAAATCAAAACCACAATGAGGTACCATTTCACGCCAGTCAGAATGGCTGCTATCCAAATGTCTAAAAGAAATAAATGCTGGAAAGGGTGTGGAGAAAAGGGAACACTCTTACACTGTTGGTGGGAATACAAAGTAATGCAACCACTATGGACAATGGTGTGGAGATAAATTAAAAAACTGGAAATAGAACTGCCATCAGTTCATTTCAGTTCAGTTCAGTCTCTCAGTTGTGTCTGACTCTTTGTGACCCCATGAATCACAGGCGCCAGGCCTCCTTGTCCATCACCAACTCCTGGAGTTCACTCAAACTTATGTCCATTGAGTCGGTGATGGCATGCAGCCATCTCATTCTCTGTCGTCCCCTTCTCCCACCCCCAATCCCTCCCAGCATCAGAGTCTTTTCCAGTGAGTCAACTCTACGCATGAGGTGGCCAAAATATTGGAGTTTCAGCTTTAGCATCAGTCTCTCCAATGAACACTCAGGACTGATCTCCTTTAGAATCGACTGGTTGGATCTCCTTGCAGTCCAAGGGACTCTCAAGAGTCTTCTCCAGCATCACAGTTCAAAAACAACAATTTTTCAGCGATCAGCTTTCTTCACAGTCCAACTCTCATATCCATACATGGCCGCAGGAAAAACCATAGCCTGGACTAGACGGACCTTTGTTGGCAAAGTAATGTCTCTGCTTTTTAATACACTATTCAGTTTGGTCATAACCTTCCTTCCAAGGTATAAGTGTCTTTTAATTTCATGGCTGCAATCAGCATCTGATGTGATTTTGGAACCCCAAAAAATAAATTCTGACACTGTTTCCACATCTATTTCCCATGAAATGATGGGACCAGATGCCATGATCTTTGTTTATACGACCCAGCTATCACACTCCTGGGCATACACACTGAGGAAACCAGAATTGAAAGAGACACATGTACTCCAATGTTCATCGCAGCACTGTTTATAACAGCTAGGACATGGAATAGCCTAGATATTCATCTGCAGACGAATGATTAAGAAAGCTGTGGTACATATACACAATGGAGTATTACTCAGCAATTAAAAAGAATACATTTGAATCAGTTATAGTGAGGTGGATGAAACTGGAGCCTATTATACAGAATAACGTAAGGCAGAAAGAAAAACACCAATACAGTATACCAACACATATATATGGAATTTAGAGAGATGATAACGATAGCCCTGTATACGAGACAGGAAAAGAGACACAGATGTATAGAACAGTCTTTTGGACCCTGTGGGAGAGGGCGAGGGTGGGATGATTTGGGAGAATGGCATTGAAACATGTATATTATCATATGTGAAATGAATCGCCAGTCCAAGTTCGATGCATGATACAGAAATCTCGGGGCTGGTGTACTGGGATGAACCAGAGGGATGGGATGGGGAGGGAGGTGGGAGGGAGATTCAAGATGGGGAACACATGTACACCCAGGGCAGATTCATGTCAATGTATGGCAAAACCAATACAATAATGTAAAGTAATTAGCCTCGAGCTAAAATAAATAATTTTTAAAAAAATAAATACAAAATAAAATAATTGGAAAGGGGGAAAAAAAAAACTCTTGTGGGAAAATAGAAATGAGACATTGACCAATATCTGTGTTCTTATCATGCCAGATTGGGTTTACTACTAATTAAATTGACAAACTGATTAATGAGACACTGACAAAAAGAAATCTAAATAAAATCTTACAGTCAGCCCCCCACACACTGAAATATACCCCAGTCACTATTTTGTCCCTAGGCAAGGACTCAAAACATATTATCTTGGGAATGGGATTGCAAATGCCTTGAATTCCATATTTATTAAGAATGCTTCTTCCAAACTCACAAAAATAACAATGAACTAATGTAGTTCCAAGCCAGAAAGCACTATAGCCATGGTAGCTGTTTAACAAGTTTCTCAAAGCTAAACTAGATGGCCAAAGTCATGAGTATCTTATCACCTGATGAAGAGCAAAAACATTTGAAAGTGTATTTCATTATGTTATGAGCCTTCATCATGCCACCTGAAACCGAAAGTGTATTTAAAGCCGTGTTTAAGGGTGTGGAGCCACTCTCCTCCTCTACACCTTTTGATTCCTCTTTCTCCCTCTATCCTGTTTCCAAACACTTTAAGGACAAAGACAGTTAGAGGTGTGCTTGAGGTCTGTCTGTGTTCAAAGAAGACTGAAGATCAAATAGATTGATCTGAGTTTGCTGGGGAATTTCAAGAAGGTGCAGACTCAAATACATGGCTCCACTGGATAAGAACACAAAAATCAGGACCACAGAAAGAAGAGGTAACTGAATTAAGCTAATAGATATTTGTGCAGTGTTCACAGAGAGGAGGTAAAGTTAGGGATAACTTAAGGGTGGGACTCTTTAGGCCAGTTTCTTGTATTGTTTTTGTTTCTAAAGAAACCTTAATGTATAGTTGGAATTGATGTATATTTCCCAGTCCCATAATTCCCAGAGGGAACTCTTTTGATTGGGAAGAGCCTTGTGCAGACAAATGTTGGTGAAACAAAAAATTGTCCCCCAACTTTCTTTCTGTCTCTGCCTAAGGGGTCAAACAAAATTAGTAAAGAATCTCAAAAGGAAAGAAAAAAATCACAGGCTTGACTAAGGACTTAAAATACACAGGAATACAGAGGTACCATATGTTAACATAACAGCTTGCTATGGTTAGTGAGAAGATTAAAAAGAACTGGAGTGGATTATCTCCTACTGAATTCATTTGATTCTATTATATACCTGGTGGTTCCAAACACTATGACTATAACTGAACTATTACAAAAATTGAAGGCTCTTTTCTTTGAACACTGACATCTTCTCTGTTCCATCATTGGCAATGAAATATGAAGATTGGTTTGCATTTACTTGGCAAGATTTCCAGTATAAAATACTGGATGGATCAGGGTTTAGAGTAAGTGGCTCTATACACTAATTTCCAAAGTACTCACATTTAACTGATAGGGTTTACAACTGGAAGGAAAGATTAATGTAACGTGTGTTGTTTCCTTTTGGCTAGTTCAATGTAATTGTATTGTTGCTTCCATACCTCAGTGTGTTTCAGACATGTTACTGGTCATGACAACTCTCTTATCCATCTTATGACCAATCTAGACAGCATATTAAAAAGCAGAGACATTACTTTGTCAACAAAGGTCCATCTAGTCAAGGCTATGGTTTTTCCAGCGGTCATGTACGGATGTGAGAGTTGGACTGTGAAGAAAGTTGAGTGCCGAAGAATTGTTGCTTTTGTACTGTGGTGTTGGAGAAGACTCTTGAGAGTCCCCTGGGCTTCAAGGAGATCCAACAAGTCCATCCTAAAGCAGATCAGTTCTGGGTGTTCATTGGAAGGACTGATACTGAAGCTGAAACTCCAGTACTTTGGCCACCTGATGCAAAGAGCTGATTCATTTGAAAAGACCCTGATGTTGGGAGAGATTGAGGGCAGAAGGAGAAGGGGACGACAGAGGATGAGATGGTTGGATGGCATCACCGACTCAATGGACATGGGTTTGGGTGGAATTCTGGGAGTTGGTGATGGACAGGGAGGCCTGGCATGCTGCGGTTCATGAGGTGGCAAAGAGTCAGACATGACTGAGCAACTGAACTGAACTGAAGTAGGAGGTAGATTAAAAAGCAGTCTGTCTTAGGGGTAAAAATTTTTTAATTAAGTTGATGCATTTATTACCACTCTATCTTTATCAGTAAACTTTTAAATGTCATCACAAAGTAATGATTTACCTCATTTGTTTCCCTATCTTCAGTTCAGTTCAGTCACTCAATTGTGTTCGACTCTTTCAATCCCATTGATTGCAGCAGGCCAGGATTCCCTGTTCATTGCCAACTCTCAGAGCTCACTCAAACTCAGGTCCATCAAGTCAGTGATTCCTTTCAACCATCTCTTCCTCTGTTGTCCCTTTCTCCTCTTGACTTCAATCTTTCCCAGCATCAGGGTCTTTTCTTAATGAGTCAGTTCTTCCATCAGGTGGCCTAAGTGTTGGAGCTTCAGCCTCAGCATCAGTCCTTCTAATAAATATTCAGAATGGATTTCCTTTAGGATTGACTGGTTTGAACTCCCTGCAATCCAAGGAACTCTCTAGAGTCTTCTCAATACTACAGTTCAAAAGCAGCTCAAATTCTTCAGTGTTCAGCTTTCTTTATGGTCCAACTCTCACATCCATACATGACTACTGGAAAAAACACAGCTTTTATTAGACAGACCTCTGTTGGCAAAGTAATGTCTCTGCTTTTTAACATTCTGTCTAGGTTTGTCATAGTTTTTCTTCAAAGGAGCAAGCGTCTTTTAATTTCATGGCTGCACCGTGGCTTTCACCATCTCCCTATCTTAGTAAGTAGTAAAACTTTGGAGGGTTATGAAATAAAGTCACACAAGTAGCTGGAGAGAGGGCACTGAGATTAACAACTTCATGATTTTCATATTTTGAGGTTTATGGATTTTGATCATATGCTGTGATAGGCAGAATAATTCCCCCCCAAAGATGCCTGCCTGCTAATCCCTGGAACATATTCATCCGTCTCATGACAGAAGAGAAAGTAACAGATAAAATTAAGGCTCCTGTCAACTGACCTTAAAATAAGTAGAATATTCTGGATTAACCTGATGGGTTCAGGGAAATAAAGAGTCTTTAAATGTGGAACAAGGGGCAAAAAATAAAATAAGAGGAAGATTTGATTGACTTTGAAAATAGAAGGGGTCATGAATGGGGGCATCCTGTAACAGTCAGGAAAGGCAATAAAGTGAATTCACCCCTAGAGGTTTCAGATAGGAGTGCACTTATGCCAATACTTTTATTATTATTATTAATAAGTTCAGTTCAGTTCAGTCGCTCAGTTGTGTCCGACTCTTTGCGACCCCATGAATCACAGCACGCCAGGCCTCCCTGTCCATCACCAACTCCCGGAGTACACTCAAACTCATGTCCACAGAGTCGGTGATGCCATCCAGCCATCTCATTCTCTGTCATCCCCTTCTCCTCCCGCCCCCAACCTTTCCCAGCATCAGAGTCTTTTCCAGTGAGTCAACTCGTCGCATGAGGTGGCCAAAGTATTGCAGTTTCAGCTGCCTATTTCATATTTCTGACTTTCAACTGTATAATTATATATTTCTGTTGTTTTAAGACAGCAAGCTTATGCTAATTTGTTGTAGAATCCACAGGAAACAAACATATACTCCTCCATGTAGGTGATAACCATCAAATCCAATGTGCGGCTTCAACACCTACAAAGTTATGGTAAAATAAAACTTACATTTAAACATCTTGAGCAAGTTGCTGTGTGTGTGTGTGTGGGGGGGTGTTCATGTGCACACATGAGGATCATTTGGGTTAAATAAATAAGGTGATTTATTTTGTAGCTATCTCAGTACCACAGCTAATGATTTTTCCTACGGTGATAGATGTGGAAATTAAGAGGAGTTTTTACAGTTATTACATGTTTAGATACAGAATTAGTCTGTTTAAGTAAATTTTAAAGAGTCTTTCCAACTTTCCTGTTGTCCAACAACAGTTGTAGGAAAAGTGAGGTGGGAGAGAGAAGCGTCAAGAGTAATTCTTTGGCAACTGGTTTGAACAGCTGCCTTGACGGAGACTCAGTGTAGAGACAAAGGATTACCACTTTCATTGAAATATGTTAAGAACTGGATAATCTGGATTAATTGTTATTCAACATTTTATTAAAAATATGCATGCTTTAAATGCACAAAGGGTCATAAACCCATATTAAATGATCTGGTGGTACTCCACAATTCATTGGGTTTCCTTGATGGAAAACAAAATCTTAGGTGAAGATAACAAAGAACATGAGAAATTTCTGGGAGAAATTTCAAGAAAAAGTAGAATCTCATTCAAACCATGAATATAATGAATTTTTCCTTATTAAGTTGAGTAAATATATCTTAGGGAAAAGTAGGGCAAAACATTCAAGGACAAACATATTATGATCTCAAATTATTATAATCATCATTGCGTTCATAGCCAGTCATGAAAATATCCAAGGTTTGGGAAAACAAGTACTGGGCTTACTGAAAGGTTAGCAGTTATGCAATTGAGAAAATAAAAGAAGTAGTCTAAGTACTAATTTCCTAATCTGTAAACACAAGTATACTAGACTACCTGTAATAGCTTTTAAAGTCTGTCACACTTTTAAATGGTGGTTGTTTAGAATCAAAAATACCCATGAGCCAGAATTATGTGAATCATTTCTAACATGCCTCATATTAATAAATATAAAAGGGAAAAGTAATATTAAAGGATTTCTAAAACTGATTTGCTGTCACATTAGTTTTAATTAGTGAAAAGAGGTATGTTAAAATTCATGTGCAAAGTATCTGTTCTGATTTTAGCTTTTTTTTGAAGTGTTTTTTAAACTAGAAAACTACAACAAAAATTAAGATTCATTTTCAAAGCATTCATATTTGCCTTGTATTGCCTTTCATCTGAGGATCTAAGAGTATTTCACATCTTTCCATGATTTGCCAGAGGCTACAGTGAGTCCAGTCTCACTAGCTTCTGTGACACAGTCTGGCCCTTTCCAGTGAACACTGTAGCTTTACTACTGTGGGGCAAAACTCTTGACCTGCTATTCTAAAAACAAAGCATTCATTTGCTCAGCAGAGACTATCCAACAGTTTCACAGTCTCAGTTGGTTAGGAACATATCAAAAGAAAAAAAAATTAATCTCTGTAACATGACTTCTAAAACCTCTAATAATCAAATGCACAATTAAATGGACAATTGTGATCTTCTTTAATTCTTTTTCTTCAGTTCAGTTCAGTTCAGTTCAGTCGCTCAGTCGTGTCCGACTCTCCGCGACCCCATGAATCACAGCACGCCAGGCCTCCCTGTCCATCACCAACTCCCGGAGTTCACTCAAACTCATGTCCACAGAGTCGGTGATGCCATCCAGCCCTCTCATTCTCGGTCATCCCCTTCTCCTCCTACCCGCAACCTTTCCTAGCATCAGAGTCTTTTCCAGTGAGTCAACTCAATTCTTTTTCTTAGAGAGCGGATTATTTTCTGATAGTTCATCCTCTTTCACAATTATTATCACTTACTGATATTTTCAATATACTTTTGAAATATCCTTAGGCCTACTTTTGCTGCTCTTTAGCCTGAGATGTTTATTGAGACCACTGCATCCTTTCTACAGATAAAATTCTTGCAGTGAGACAGGAAATAAAATGAGATTCAACTTTTCTCTAATTTCTCAAAATGTACCCCCAAGAAAGCACAAAGACATATAATTTTGTTGTTACCGTCTATCTGGTTGCTCAATCTTCCTGTATCCATAGTTTAACATGTCTTTTGACAACTAAGAAACCATAGCAAGAATTCCTGGTCTATATTAACTATTTTATTCAGAAATTAATTTTACTCATAAAATATAGATAATATAATGCAATATACTATGATACAATGTATTAGGAATACAGCTATGAATAAAATATGCTTCCTATTCATAAGCAGTTGATACTATGAGACAGGAAACGATGGAATAATGTTCTGATACATATATATGGGATTCCCTGATAGCTCAGTTAGTAAAGAATCAGCCTGCAATGCAGGAGACCCCAGTTTGATCCCTGGGTCAGGAAGATCCACTGGAGAAGGGATAGGCTACCCACTCCAGTATTCTTGGGCTTCCCTTGTGGCTCAGCTGGTAAAGAATCCACCTGCAATGTGGGAGACCTGGGTTCGATCCCTGGGAACATCCCCTGGAGAAGGGAAAGGCTACCCACTACAGTATTCTGGTTTAGAAAATTCCATGGACTGTATGGGGTCACAAAGAGTTGGACACAACTGAGTGACTTTACTTCATATATATATATATATATATATATATACACACACACATATGTGTATAAATAATTATTTTCCTAGAAAAATGTTTGCAATTTACAAGAATGGAAAAATATTATTATTTAGGGTAGTGAATATATAATCCAAGTCATTGTAAAAACAATTGCATAGGTTGGGAACCATGCCACTACTTATGAATTTGTATATTAATTCTACCCATGTTAAAGGAATTTAATTAGGAATTAGAATTGTTGATTCCTTTTATTCCGGTACTAAGAACTAGGGTAATCCAGTAAATCTGGATCTTAAAATGTGGCCTAATTTGTGTAACCGGATATCAGTAATCCTTGCAAAATAAAAATTAAAAAGCACAAGTAGAGCTATTAACAATCATTTATGAAGCACTCTGTTAGATGCAAATATGAACCAGGAAGCCACAAAAGGAGGGAGTAAGAACTGATTATATGCTGAGGTTATGTAATGGAAAATTCTCCACAAAGTTGACACATGCCACTAAGCTTTGTTAAATTCTACATGAAAGACATTATGAAAATGTTTGCCTCTTAAATGTCAGGAAAGTCATTGTAAAGCAGGTAGAGGAGAGAATGAGCTGAGACAATCAGAAGCTGAAAGAAATCAAGGGCACAAACTTAGTCATTTAAGAGGCTGGTGAGAGACAGGGTTCAGTGTCCAGCTGAGAACTACAGGTTCCTTGGAGCTGGTAACAGATCTCAGGATGAGAGCTTGGAACACAGGTAGTTTAGTGAAAAGTAACTCAGGACAGCTTGTACAGTCACTGTATCCCAGACAATAGCCACAGACATAATTGTCTACAATTGCCTTGTCAACTATATCAGTCTCCTATTAGGGGATCTTAGTTGTTGTTTGTCGTTAATTGTGTCCAACTCTTTGCAACCCCTTGGACTATAGACCTCTAGGTTCTCTGTCCATGGGATTTTTCAGGAAAGAATACTGGAGTAGGTTGCCATTTTCTTCTCCAGGTGATCTTCCCGGATCAGGGATTGAACCCATGTCTCCTGCATTGACAGGCAGATTCTTTACCTCTGAGCCACCAGGGAAGACCTAGAAGGTCTTAGTAAACTATGGTAAAATGAACCTTTTAAAACATAAAATTAAAGTAGCTAATATCTATAATAATATAAAAAGACCGTATATGTATGTGCATCCCCAGATGTTTACCATGTCCCAGATAATATGTTTTATTCATGTTATTTCATTAATGGTTAAAAACACACTAATAAAGTAATTGTTATTATTACTTTCACTTTAGAGATGGAAAGAATTAAAAATTAAAATTTTGAGTGATATGTCCAAGACCAGACACCTAAAATATCTAGAAATGTTTAAAACCAAAATATATAACTTGGCTGCTTGACTCTAGAAATGAGATTTCTTGAGAAACATGATACGATATCTTTTAATAGAGTTCACTTTTATTAAACTCTGAATATGTTTACTTATATACTTATATTATGATGTTGCGCTATTTATCTCACTGCCTCATCTAGTGAGATTACACACATACATACACACACAGCCACACGTGTGGACATACAATTGGCAACAAAATAAAGGTAGCTACAACAACAACACTGTTTAATAAAGAGTGACAGGAATTATGCATTGTCTAAATTAATAATTTATATGAAAGGGACTAGAATTCAAGAGTGTTTTTCCTGCATCTAATTGAAAGTTATTCTTTCCCACAAAATGTTAGTGCTGTAGAATCCCGGACACTCAGTAGAAATCCCAGAGGCAATTTCAATTAAACACAGATGCATTTCTTTGATTTCAAGCTTTCATTTAACTGCTAAGTAAACATAACAACAAAAAAGTCAGTGATTCAAAGTGTGAACCTTGAGAAATTTCTAATGAAGCAACCTTGGATTCAATGTAATTGCTATATGCACTTTGGTGAAATGAGAAGCCTTTCCTATGTTACAGTGTGTAAACTGCAAGGGACATTTAGTTTACAGTGTCTGATGCAAGGAGAGTGAGAGGTGAGGTGTACTAGGGACAGCTCTTTTAACAATTTAAAGAACAAGCTAAAGACAAAGACAATTTATCTTTAAACAACATGTGAACTAAGGGAGATCCAAATCTTTAAATTGAGAATAAAATAACATAGTCTATATCCTGTTCCAGACTATCTTTTTAGGGGTATTTATAGAAAAAAAACTGCTTTGGGAGATAGATATGTTGTCTTCTTCTGGAGCCACAGGTAGGTTTGTTTCAGGATCTTTTACTCTCCTGCATGCGCTGAGGTTTTTTTTTTGTTGTTGTTGTTGTTGGTTCTAGGTGTTTCTCATTGATGTTGTGAGCTCAGCTTTGCCTTTTTTTTTCGTGGAGCATAGTGAGTACCATTTAGACAAGTTTACCAAATGTAAGTAAATAATCACTTTAATGAACTTTTCTCAAGTGTTTAATTTACTTTTAAGGTAAAGGCCAGGCAATTAAAAGACTCTTACTCCTTGGAAGGAAAGTTATGACCAACCTTGATAGCATATTAAAAAGCAGAGACATTACTTTGCCAACCAAGGTCCGTCTAGTCAAGGCTATGGTTTTTCCCATGGTCATGTATGGATGTGAGAGTTGGACTGTGAAGAAAGGTGATCGCCGGAGAATTGATGCTTTTGAACTGTGGTGCTGGAGAAGACTCTTGAGAGTCCCTGTACTGCAAGGAGATCCAACCAGTCCATTCTAGAGGAGATCAGTCCTGGGTGTTCATCGGAAGGACTGATGCTAAAGCTGAAACTCCAATCCTTTGGCCACCTCATGCAACGAGTTGACTCACTGGAAAAGACTCTGATGCTGGGTGGGATTGGGGGTGGGAGGAGACGGGGACGACGGAGAATGAGATGGCTGGATGGCATCACCAACTCGATGGACATGAGTTTGAGTGAACTCCGGGAGTTGGTGATGGACAGGGAAGCCTGGCGTGCTGTGATTCATGGGGTCGCGGAGAGTCGGACACGACTGAGCGACTGAACTGATGAACTGAATGATATCTATTGTATAACGTGAAAATATATTTTTTCTGTATATATTCTAACCAACTCTTCATATGTTCATCAACTTTTAAAAATGTTACTGTTTGCTTTGTTTCTCATCCCCACTAAGTCTTCCACTTTATCCTAACTCACCCTGTCAGGATGCTGTTAAATTGGAACCTTGGATTTAAAGCAGACTGCCTCTCAAATACTTTATTCTATCTTTATCCCTATGTATTCCCAGAAAGAAAACTTGGAGCTACATATCTAAAAACATCTCCTACTGTGGATTTATATTGTGGAAAAATGCAGTATTACAGTTGACATTAAAGCTCTTTCTGTAAATGTACTTAGCCATGGCAGATAAATCTGAGGTGGTTTACTAAACAAGCACATTTCTCACTCAGCATATAGGAACTTAGACAAATGTTAAAGACATTGAGCATTTCTTCCATATAGAAATAGCCTAACTGCTTTTTCCCAAAGATAATAGGGCTGCATTTCCTAGAAATACCTTTCCTCTCCATCCACATTATGGTATTTGCTTTTTTAAATATAATCCACCAAAGTGGGACCTGTTCTTCTGCAAAGTATTATTCTTACTAAATAATAAATGATTTAATTAAATAAAAGTAGGTCATATTGCTTTTTACATATGGGAAAAATTAATTCTGATGCATTTGAAATCTTGGATGTATACTTATACTTTTTACATGTATATGAATAAACTTACTAATTTTAGTAGCGTGGCGGCTGCCACAGCACACAAGTGGGGCTGCTGCTATGGTGCACCAGCGCGGACTAGAGGAGCTACCCTCGGCCGCAGGTCAAGGGCAGCGGCAGAGAGGAGCTACTGGGCGCCCGAGGTCAGGGGCGGCGGCAGAGAGGAGCTATCCTGCGTCCGAGGTAAGGAGCAGCGGCTGCCCTTTGCAGGAGCAGCCGTGAAGAAAAACCTCGCGTCGAAGGTAAGAGAAACCCAGGTAAGACGTTAGGCAGTGAGAGAGGGGATCGGGGCAGACAGACTGGAAACTATAGTCACTAACAAGTAGCCAGCCTGAGCACATGGACCACTGGCCTGTCTAACTCAATGAAACTAAGCCTTTCCATATGGGGCCAGCAAAGACAGACGGGTCATGGTGGAGAGGTCTGAAAGAATGTGGTCCACTGGGGAAGGGAATGGCAAACCACTTAAATATTCTTGCCTTGAGAACCCCATGAACGGTATGAAAAGGCAAAAAGATAGGACACTGAAAGATGAACTCCCTACGTCGGTAGGTGCCCAATATGCTACTGGAGATCAGTGGAGAAACAACTCCAGAAAAAATGAAGGGATGGAGCCAAAGCAAAAACAACATCCAGTTGTGAATGGGATGGGTGGTAGAAGCAAGATTCGATGCTATAAAGAGCAATATTGCATAGGAACCTGGAATGTTAGGTCCATGAATCAAGGCAAGTTGGAAGTGGTCAAACAGGAGATGACAAGAGTGAACATAGACATTCTAGGAATCAGTGAACTAAGATGGACTGGAATGGGTGAATTTTACACAGATAACCATTATATCTACTACTGTGGGCAGGAATCCCTTAGAAGAAATGGAGTAGCCATCATGGTCAACAAAACAGTACGAAATGCAGTACTTGGATGCAATCTCAAAAATGACAGAATGATCTCTGTTCATTTCCAAGGCAAACCATTCAATATCATGGTAATTCAAGTCTATGCCCCGAGCAGTAAAGTCAAAGAAGCTGAAGTTGAACAGTTGTATGAAGACCTACAAGACCTTCTAGAACTAACACCCAAAATAGGTGTCCTTTCATTATAGGGGACTGGAATGCAAAAGTAGAAAGTCAAGCAACACCTGCAGTAACAAGCAAATTTGGCCTTAGAGTACGGAATGAAACAGGGCAAAGGCTAATAGAGAATGCACTGGTCATAGCAAACACCCTTTTCCAACAACACAAGAGAAGACTCCATACATGGACATCACCATTGGTCGACACCGAAATCAGATTGATTATATTCTTTTCAGCCAAAGATGGAGAAGCTCTATACAGTTAGCAAAAACAAGACCAGGAGCTGACTGTGGCTCAGATCATGAATTCCTTATTGCCGAATTCAGACTGAAATTAAAGAAAGTGGAGAAACCACTACACCATTCAGGTATGACCTAAATCAAATTCCTTATGACTATACAGTGGAAGTGAGAAATAGATTTAAGTGACTAGATCTGATAGACAGACTGTCTGATGAACTATGGATGGAAGTTCCTGACATTGTACAGGAGACAGGAATCAAGACCATCCCCAAGAAAAAGAAATGCAAAAAAAGCAAAATGGCTGTCTGACTAGGCCTTACAAATAGCTGGGAAAAGACGGGAAACGTAAAGCAAAGGAGAAAAAGAAAGATATACCCGTTGGAATGCAGAGTTCCGAAGAATAGCAAGGAGAGTTAAGAAAGCCTTCCTCAGTGATCAAGGAGAATAAATAGAGGAAAACAATAGAATGGGAAAAACTAGAGTTCTCTTCAAGAAAATTAGAGATACCAAGGAAACCTTTCACACTAAGATGGGCTCGATAAAGGACAGAAGTGGTAGGGACCTAACAGAAGCAGAAGATAATAAGAAGAGGTGGCAAGAATACACAGAAGAACTGTACAAAAAAGATCTTCACGACCCAGACAACCAGAGCCAGACATTCTGGAATGTGAAGTCAAGTGGGCCTTAGGTAGCATTATGACTGACAAGACTAGTGGAGGTGATGGAATTCCAGTTGAGCTATTTCAAATCCTGAAAGAAGACGCTGTGAAAGTGCTGCATTCAATATGCCAGCAAACATGGAAAACTCAACAGTGGCCACAGGACTAGAAGAGGTCAGTTTTCATTCCAATCCCAAAGAAAGGCAATGCCAAAAAATACTCAAATTACTGCAGAATTGCACTAATCTCACATGCTAGTAAAGTAATGCTTAAAATTCTCCAAGTCAGGCTTCAGCAATACATGAACTGTGAACTTCCATATGTTCAAGCTGGTTTTAAAAAAGGCAGAGGAACCAGAGATCAAATTGCCAACAACCGATGGATCATCAAAAATGCAAGAAAGTTCCAGAAAAACATCTATTTTTTTTCTTTATTGACTATTTTAAGGCCTTTGACTGTGTGGATCACAATAAACTGTGGAAAATTCTGAAAGAAATGGGAATACCAGACCATCTGACCTCCCTCTTGAGAAATCTCTATGCAGGTCAGGAAGCAACAGTTAGAACTGGACATGGAACAACAGACTGGTTCCAAATAGGAAAAGGAGTATGTCAAGGCTGTATATTGTCACCCTGCTTATTTAACTTATATGCAGAGTACATCATGAGAAACATTGGGCTGGAGGAAGCACAAGCTGGAATCAAGATTGCCAGGAGAAATATCAGTAACCTCAGATATGCAGATGACACCACCCTGATGACAGAAAGGGAAGAAGAACAAAAGAGCCTCTTGATGAAAGTGAAAGAGGAGAGTGAAAAAGTTGGCTTAAAGCTCAACATTCAGAAAACTAAGATCATGGCAATCGGTCCCATCACTTCATAGCAGATAGATGGGGAAACAGTGGAAATAGTGGCTGACTTTATTTTTCTGGGCTCCAAAATCACTGCAGATGGTGATTTCATCAATGAAATTTAAAGACACTTACTCTTTGGAAAGAAAGGACCAATCTAGACAACATATTAAAAAGCAGAGTCATTACTAGGCCAACAAAGGTCCATTTAGTCAAGGATATGGTTTTTCCAGTGATCATGTATGGATGTGCTGCTGCTGCTGCTAACTCGCTTCAGTCATGTCAGACTCTGCGACCCCATAGACAGCAGTCCACCAGGTTCCCCCGTCCCTGGGATTCTCCAGGCAAGAACACTGGAGTGGGCTGCCATTTCCTTCTCCAATGCATGAAAGTGAAAAGTGAAAGTGAAGTTGCTCAGTCATATCCAAGTCTTAGCGACCTCATGGACTGCAGCCTACCAGGCTCCACCGTCCATGGGATTTTTCAGGCAAGAATACTGGAGTGGGTTGCCATTGCTTTCTCCGAAGTATGGATGTGAGATTTGGACTCTAAAGAAACCTGAGTGCCGAAGAATTGATGCTTTTGAATGTGGTGTTAGAGATGACTTGAGAGTCCCTTGGACTGCAAGGAGATCCAACCAGTCCATCCTAAAGGAGATCAGTACTGGGTCTTCATTGGAAGGACTCATGTTGAAGCTCCAATACTTTGGCCACCTGATACGAAAAACTGACTCACTGGAAAAGGCCCTGATGCTGAGAAAGTTTGAAGGCAGGAGGAGAAGGGGATGACAGAGGATGAGATGGCTGGATGGCATCACCATTCGATGGACATGGGTTTGGGTGGACTCCTGGTGTTGGTGATGGAAAGGGAGGCCTGGCGTGCTGCGGTTCATGGGGTTTCAAAGAATCAGACATGACTGAATGAACCAAACTGATTGAGAAAGAATTTTAGGCCACTTATTTGTGAACTATATTACCAGAGAGAAAATTTATCAATGGAAATGATTAAATATGCTACCAAATATTTTTAAAAGTTCATTATTTAAGCATATTTATTATTTATACATATTTATTACTCACACATATTTATTATCCATATAAAAACATCCATATATAACTATTTAGATCTTCTCTCTCATTGTCTAAATTGAAGTAGATATGAACACTAGTCTATATCTGATATGAGGATAATGAATGTTATCTTATTTCTTGACAAAATACACCATGAAACAAGGTAAAAGCTTCCGAGGAATAAAGAAAATCACAATTTTTACTTTTATTTTAGCTCTATAAAAGTAAATTTAGAAATATTCATCTAGCAGCTTTTCAGTTAGACCTAATTCTTGACCTATCATTAAATTAACAGAAAATGTGTTAGCATTTAGATAAAACCTGAGTCTATGGGAAAGGTTTTTATTTTTCTAGAAAAGGCCCAGGAGTATGTCTCCAGAGCAACTTCAAAACCCATGAGATAGTCTACAATTTCATTGTATTTTTAATATTAATTTGACCTACTAATTGAAAACTTGATTATGAAATAAAACTAGATTGTCCATTTGAAAAGCTATCTATTTTATTTTCTCCAGAATGGGGAGGCTCCCTGCCCTCCATTGTTTCCCTGGACTAAATATCCATGATCTGTCATGCACTGATGCAAGAAGATATGACTTAGATGAGAAGTCATATATATTATCTTCAGTAAAAGTGTTAATCATTTCTCAAAGACTATGTGCATGTGTGCTAAGTCACTTCGGTCATGTCTGACTCTTTTTGACCCTATGGATTGTAGCCTACCACGCTCCTCTGTCCATGGGGTTTTCCAGGCAAGAATACTGGAGTGGTTTGCCTTGCCCTCCTCCAGGGAATCTTCCCAACCCAGGGATTGAATCCATGTCTCTTATGTTTCCTGCAATTGCAGGCAGGTTCCCTGGTGGCTCAGATGGTTAAGTGTCTGCCTACAATGCGGGAGACCTGCGTTCAATCCCTGGGTCAGGAAGATCCCCTGGAGAATGAAATGGCAACAGTACTCTTGCCTGGAAAATTCCATAGACAGAGGAGTCTGGTAAGGTATAGTCCATGGGGTTGCAAAGAGTCGGACATGACTGAGCAACTTCATTTTCATTCATTTCATTCTTTACTACTAGCGCCACCTGGGAAGCCCTCAAAGAATACACAAGTCTTTAAAGAGGTGAAAATGTTTATTGGGACACACTTGCTTTATTTATTTTATACAATTTATATATTTTATATAATTTACTATAAAGTTATTTAACTTTGAGCTCTATTTATTCATATTGTAATGATGATAAAAGAGTACTTAGGAAAAGAAAGAAAAATATACGCTTAAGATTTAAATTTTCTTCTCAAGACCTGGTCAGAACACTTAGCATCTTCAATGCCTGCTCCAGATTACCCTTTATCATCTAAAATCATTGAATTTACATAACCAATAGTCTGATTCTGGAGAGTCTTACTGAATGAAACTAGTGTAGTCAAAGCTTCACAAAATTGGTAAGTGGAACTTGGGATATTAACTGAGGACATTTGGAAACCAAAAAGTTGGAATGAAAACATTTATGAAAATTTGGATTTTGATTACCCAGAGCTCCCCTAACACTAGTAAGATTTGGTTGGAACTAATGGGACTCTTCCTTTCTCTCTTATGATGCTGTTTCTATATTGCTTACAAAATCATTAGCTATCTCACCTGAGACACTTAATTCCTCCTTAACAATCACACCAACATTATTCCTGTAGACCCATTAGAAATAGAAATTGAGTTAGATCTCAGTCTAATACAGAGAATTCATCATCAAGCAAAACTTTAAAAGTCCTTGCTAAAAAAAACCTGAGGCTTCTCATAATTTCCATGAGCAAGACTTGATCAGGGAAATGAATTTAGATCGTTCACAACTTATAAATATGTTTTCACTTATTCACACTCCATTTTCAAAATTTTAGCTTAAGCAGAATTGCATCCGGATCTTTGCTACCATGAAAGAAACACTAAATGAAGTAACTACCAATATGAACATCACCACTAAAAAAAAAAAATGAATGATTCAGAAGTGGCAGTTTCTATCCCTTATCCGATTACTTTGCCCCATTTTGGGCTGTTCTGATATCAGATTGTCTTCAGATTCTGGCAATACGTTATTATCATCTTAATTAGATGGAGTCTCCAATATAGTAGCTGCCATTCTAGTTATGTTCTCTTTGCTGGAGAAAATCAAAACAGTCCCCCGGACTCTCCTTTGCAGCTATATAGTAAGTATCAAATGCTTTTTCAGCTAACAATAAAATAAGTTCAGTCTTTCCTAGCTGTGTGGGAATATGCCTTCATTGTTTTGTCTCAGTGCCACAGCAACTCTCCTGACATGTGTTGTAATTTATTCACAGGAACTAGAAGTCATGCTGGTCAACAAATGACGAAATGATATTTGTGGAACTGGCTGGACAGCAAGTATAAGCTACATAGGATGTCATTGTAAAACATCTTTGTTCTAGAGGATGATGTATACACCATGTGAAATTTGGGGTTTTGTCATTTCCATCTCTTTTGGGTGTTACTTCTAATAGGTCTTGTAGGTCTTCATAGAACCATTCAACTTCAGCTTCTTCACCATTACTGTTTGGGGCATAAACTTGGATTACCATGATATTGAATGGTCTGCCTTGGAAATGAACAGAGATCATTCTGTCGTTTTTGAGATTGCATCCAAGTATTTCGGACTCTTTTGTTGACTATGATGGCTATCCATTTCTTCTAAGGGATTCCTGCCCACAGTAGTAGATACAATGATCATCTGAATTAAATTCACCCATTCCAGTCCATTTTAGTTCGCTGATTCCTAGAATGTCGACCTTCACTCTTGCAATCTCCTGTTTGACTACTTCCAATTTGCCTTGATTCATGGACCTAATATTCCAGGTTCCTATGCAATATTTCTCTTTACAGCATTGGACCTTGCTTCTATCACCAGTCCCATTCACAACTGGGTATTGTTTTTGCTTTGGCTCCATCCCTTCATTCTTTCTGGAGTTATTTCTCCACTGATCTCCAGTAGCATCTTGGGCACCTACCGACCTGGGGAGTTCATCTTTCAGTGTCCTATCTTTTGCATTTTCATACTGTTCATGGGGTTCTCAAGGCAAGAATACTGAAGTGGTTTGCCATTCTTTCTCCAGTGGACCACATTTTGTCAGAACTCTCCACCATGACCCGTCCATCTTGGATGGCCCCACATGGCATGGCTTAGTTTCACTGAGTTAGACAAGGCTGTGGTCCATGTGATCAGACTGACTTGTTTTCTGTGATTGTGGTTTCAGTCTGTCAGCCCTCTGATGCCCTACCATTTTACTTGTGTTTTTCTTACATTGAACATCTATTTCTACTTTACTGACTATGCCAAAGCTTTTCACTGTGTGGATCACAATAAACTGTGGAAAATTCTGAAAGAAATGGACATACCAGACCACCTGGTATGCCTCTTGAGAAATCTGTATGCAGGTCAGGAAGCAACAGTTAGAACTGGACATGGAACAACAGACTGGTTCCAAATAGGAAAAGGAGTACGTCAAGGTTGTATACTGTCACCCTGCTTATTTAACTTATATGCAGAGTACATCATGAGAAACGCTGGGCTGGAAGAAGCACAAGCTGGAATCAAGATTGCTGGGAGAAATATCAATAACCTCAGATAGGCAGATGACACCACCCTTATGGCAGAAAGGGAAGAAGAGCTAAAGAGTCTCTTGATGAAAGTGAAAGAGGAGAGTGAAAAAGTTGGCTTGAAGCTCAACATTCAGAAAACAAAAATCATGGCATCTGGCCCCATCACTTCATGGCAAATAAATAGGGAAACAGTGGAAACAGTGACTGACTTTATTTTGTGGGGCTCCACAATCACTGCAGGTGGTGATTCCAGCCATGAAATTTAAAGACGCTTACTTCTTGGAAGGAAAGTTATGACCAACCTATACAGCATATTAAAAAGCAGAGACATTACTTTGTTCACAAAGGTCCATCCAGTCGAGGCTATGGTTTTCCAGTGGTCATGTATGGATGTGAGAGTTGGACTATAAAGAAAGCTGAACGCTGAAGAATTGATGTTTTCGAACTGCAGTGTTGGAGAAGACTCTTGAGAGTCCCTTGAACTGCAAGGAGATCCAACTAGTCCATCCTAAAGGAGTTTAGTCCTGGGTATTCATTGGAAGTACTGATGTTGAAGCTGAAACTCCAATACTTTGGCCAGCTGATGTGAAGAGCTGACTCATTTGAAAAGGCCTGATGCTGGAAAAGATTGAGGGCAGGAGGAGAAGGGGATGACAGAGGATGAGATGGTTGGATGGCATCACCAACTCAATGGACATGAGTTTGGGTGAACTCTGGGAATTGGTGATGGGCAGGGAGGTCTGGCTTGCTGCAGTTCATGGGGTCGCAAAGAGTCAGACACGACTGAGCGACTGAACTGAACTGAACATTTCCATACCCACCTCAGTGGAGGGTCTGGCTGTCTAGATTATATTAGACTTCCTTCACAAAAGGTAAGAGAACCACATACACATTGTCTCCCCAAGACTAAGGAAATGCTTATGGTCTCTGATCTTTGTTGGCAACATATATTTCTATTTTGTGACTCCTGGCTTTATTTAACTTACTCTTCACTATAGGACTTAATGAAGATGGAAATTTAGTTCAGAGAATAAAGTTTAGATTCTGCTGTTTAATAAAGGCATTATAGGCATGCCTGAAGATGGATGTGTGCTTCCCAGGGGGCTCAATGGTAAAGAATTTGCCTATCAATGCTGGAGACAAGGGAGACATGGGTTTGATCCTGGTTTGGGATCCCCAGAGTAGGATATGGCAATCCACTGTAGTATTCTTGCCTGGAAAATTTTCTGGACAGAGGAGCCTGATCAGCTGCCATCCATGGTGTCACAAAGAGTCAGACATGACTGAGAGAGCACACATGCAAAGATGGATGTGAGTACTGATACTACGTCAATCTACATTTCTTGAAAGAGCATCAACAAAAACAATGTTATGCTGTGTGGAAACATATTGGTTGATATGTCTGTGGTGGAAAGCTGTAAGGAGGAAGAACCCTATCTATAGAGGTTTCAGAGGCAAATGTTTCATTTACTGCTGATTACTGGATATTGGCTCATTAGTATTCATTTCAACTAACTATATTCAATAAATCTCTTGCATCCTGAATTCACATGACCCAGGGTTTGCCAGGCAGAAATATAAAAGAAAGATACGAATGGGAGTAAGAGATATGAATTGGTGGCTACATATAGGATGGTTCAGTTCAGTTCAGTTCAGTCCAGTTCAGTCGCTCAGTCGTGTCCAACTCTCCGTGACCCCATGAAACACAGCACGCCAGGCCTCCCTGTCCATCACCAACTCCCGGAGTTCACTCAAACTCATGTCCACAGAGTCGGTTAGTTTCTTGCAAAACTAATGTTTGATGATCATGAGTCACTTATGATAAATGAACCATTATTCAGTTCCTAGAATTATGACAGGAAGAAAAGTAAGAGTTGGGATGACTTTCTATCTGCTTGGGCTTTCCCAGGTGGCGCCAGTGGTAAAGGACCCGCATGTCAATACAGGAGACATAAGAGATGCATGTTCGATCCCTGGGTCAGAAGGATCCCCTGGAGAACGGCATGCAACCCACTTCAGTATTCCTGCTGGAGACTCCCATGGACAGGGAAGCATGGCAGACTGCAGTCTATAGGGTTGCACAGAGTTGGACACGACTGAGGTGATTTAGCAGGCATCTACGTACTACAGAGGACAGTGGACTAGTTAGACATTTCCTCCTGCTGAGTTGTTACTGGATGAGAAGCACACAGTTTGCTTTTCTTGCTCTCCCTGAAATTCTAACAACTATATGATACAGAACATTAAGTTCACTACTACTCAAATTAACTGACAAAGTTGCCTGTTATTATACTTTCTGATTAATAGATTCACGAGCAAGTCATATTCCAGAAATGCAAGGATGGATTAATGATATAGATCACAATGCTGTATTTAGTTGAAGCAGATAGAGGAAAAGCAAGCAAAGCAATATTAGTTAACAAATAGTTTCCTCAAAACAGTAGATAAATATCCATCCAACATACAAAATTAAAAATAAGACTCAGTTCCACGTTTGTCTAAAATCTATATACTCGATATCTACAGCAAATATATATTGGAGATTAAAATGTCAAGGATATCAGCAGAGATGGAAAAAAAGACAAATTAGCTTATAATCACAATTTATATTTAACTTCCTTCCGAAGTCCCATTCATTGCAATATGATCATCAGAAAGGTAAACATATGCCCTAAAATTGTAACAAATATGGTAGGATAATTAACTGCTCTGAGTGAAGGAGGAAATTGGGGTTCTTACCCTTTTATTTGGTTTTTAATTCAGTTAGCTGTTTCTTGCTTTCTATTCTTCTAAGCCAGCACCAAGACTGATGCTCTCCCTGTGCTCTTATGAACAGTTACCACAGTTGTTTAGTGTCAGCTGTACAATCACGTACAGTAAGCTGTTTGTCTACATGTTACTGGAAGGGGAAGGCCCTTCATCCTCCTGAACAGGACAGACTCATGGACACCAAATGTTCCGGGAAAGGTTCTTTTCTGCATAGACCAATAACTGAAATACAGGGCTGTTTTCCTTTTTGTTTTTCTCAAAGTTTGGAGAGATTTATTTCTTTCCAAATTTGATCTACTTTTTCAAGGCAATTCAGTAAAGGAAAAACAACTTTTCGAATAAATACTTCTAGAAAGAACTGGATACCCATAAGGAAAATAAATGACCTTCAATCTAAGTCTTGTACCTTATAAATAAAATCATTCCAATAGATCACAGTTGAAGGAAAGGGAAAATTGATTTATTGAATGAAATAAAAGAAGATTACCAACATTGGAGTCCACTGATTAAGTGAGAGATAAGCAAGAGGAAATTGGAATGACAGTAATCAGAGAACAGATAATGTTCAAGGATCAAAATGTTTGGGAAGTATTCTAAGGGCAATGGAAATCTACACATGACTTTTAAGCAGGAAAGTGACATACCTAAGTTTGCCATTTTAAAAGTTACTCCTTCTGCTTGTGAAAGTGCTTTACAGTGACTGCAAGGCAAAACTGAAAACATGATGTCCAGGGTAGTTTATTTTGCAGTACTTCAGGAGATGTGTTGATTTTTTAGATGTAGGTGGCAAAAGAAATGGAAAGAGCCTGGTTGAATCAAGAAATATGTTTTGAGTTAGAATTGACATTCTTAACATTGTGGTCTGTGAGAGCTAAGGATAATGGGAGAATGACTTCTGATGTTATGGCATGATCAAATGAATGCATAGTTCTAGGTTTCTTTTGGTTTGGTTTATTTATTTTATTGATTCTGGAACAATGGAAGAAGAGCAAATTTGGATTAAAATAAACACTTTATTTTGGATATGTTAGAGGATTGAGATAGAAATCAGAAAGGTAAGGAAAACAGGCCATAATGGAAAACATATCCTTGTAGCAAACATTGGATTGCAAAGAAGTGGTTAACATATATAAAATATTTACTACTTTAGGCACATCTTCATTGACTTGGCTTATTTAGTTTATTTCCATTTATAAGTTAAGAAATTCTAAATCATGGTTATATCAATTGATTGAAAATAAAAGGTGAGCATAGTGCTAGATTTTCATGTATCAACTATTAATTTCCTTATTCACTTGGGCTGGCCATTGAATTTCTGTTAGATTTAAAACTCCCAGAATGACCATTTTGAGAGTCAGTGCCATACTGTAAATGCTTTTAGTTATGAGCCATGAATGAGGACAAAGTCAAGGTGTGATTTAGCAATTTTTATCCAAGTTTTCCTTGTAGCATAAGCCATGATACTAGGTGAAGAAAATATACTAAATCATTCATTGACTACCCTTTTTCATGTCTCATAAAAATATGTACTTATAACAACACATTCATCTCTGAGATATGTGTCATAACAGCTTTATGGGGAAGAAAGAAGGTTAGCTGAAAAACAAAGAATTTCTTGTAAGCTTATGTGACTACTGATTTTTATTTTTATGGGTGCTATTTTTACAGGTATTCCCTCAAATTGTGAAAATTGCATAATAATTCAATGATGTTATCTGAAAATCTAAAAATATATATCACCGAACTTTCATAACAACCTTGAAAGTTATATAGTTTAGCATATTTTGACTGATAAAGCATTTAAATCTCAGAAAGAGTAAGCAGCTTATTCAATATGACAGAAAAAAAAATTCATGACAGAATAGGAACTCAAACCTAACTTAGATTTACTTAAAAATTTTCCCTGCTCATTTATATTTCATAATTAAAAAATAATAGTAATATTAATTCCAAACTCTTTTGAGGAATTGAATAGAACTTTAAACTTCTTAATAGAAAATATTCTTGTAGTGAAAGCTATTACTTAATGTTTGGAAGAAAACAATTAACTTGTTTTAATGCATATTGATCTCCATGCATATATTTTGCTATTTTCCTAATCTCAATCTCTTTTCATATTAACATTTTTCTGCTTTCCTCATCAGATGTTTTGGAATGCCTTTTATATTTCAGTCACTATGCCACATGCTAGATTCTAATAGGTTATTTTTTAAAATCCATTTGTTAAATGCATTTCAAGCTCACTTCAAATTAGTTACATAAATAATATTTATCTTGTGTATTCTAGTTTTTGTAATTATATGCCATATACCTGTTATCCATTTTTTAAGATATATATAAGCAGTAGCAATATGTGATGAAGTAATTAAAGAAGCTAACAAATTATTAATTATTAAAATATTTTGAGGATTAAAAAAATTCCTGGAATGCGGTTATCACTAAAATAATTCATTGAGGTTGGGTTATAATGCATGAAATTTCCATTTAAGTCAATAGAGAGCTGGGTAACAGATTTTATTTAATTCCTTCTGTTTATTAAAATATTGTCAAACTTTCCAAAGCTGAAAAAAATACTGTATTATAATGCAGTATTGATACTCTAATTCATATTATTTTAATCTAATTACATAAGACTCCTATTAGGGATGGAAGAGGTAATATTGACTATAAATAAACAAGAACAGAAAAAAGTTAACTTAGTTCTCCTAGTCCTTTTAATTAGTAATTTTAAAAATGCAAGTAGATATATATGCTGTGCTGTGCTTATTCACTCAGTCATGTCTGACTCTTTGTGATTCTATGGACTGTAGCCCACCAGGCTCCTCTGTCCATAGGGATACTCCAGGCAAGAATACTAGAATGGGTTGCTATGCTATCCTCCAAAGGATCTTTCCAACCAAGGGATCAAACCGAGGTCTGCCGCATTGCAGGCAGATCCTTTACTGTCTGAGCCACCGTGGAAGCCCAAGAATACTGGACTGGGTAGCCCATCGCCTGTCCCTTTTCCAGGGTATCTTCCCAACCCAGGAATCAAACAGGGGTCTCCCACATTGCAAATGGATTCTTTGCCAGTTGAGCTACCAGGGAAGCTCACAAGTAGATATAGGTAATCTTAAATTCTAACACATATTTGGAAGAATTGATTATAATGATTGATGTATAGATTTCAGGTGATCTGTATACAGAGCTCAGAAATTTGGACTTTCTCTTTGCCCATTAGAGGTGGTAGTTGGGGATAGCTCCATAGGTGTGGGATCAATCCAGTAGCACAGAACCCTGTGCAGGGTCCCCACAATGGGAATTTAATACTGTGGACACTGGTAATTCTGAATAACCTTTATCCTTGAATTTGTGCTTTGCAAGTGAAATCTGATGAAAGATGTTAACATGCGCCAGTGGCCTTGCTAGCATACTAATCCATTTCTAGCTCCTCTGGGTCTCTGCTGATGGGTTCAGGCTGCACTTACCCTCAGAGCCTCCCTTGTCCCTCCCTTCCCCTGCCCCATCACCATTCTTTCCTGCACCTTGGTGAACCGTGAGTTGAAGGGTAAAGAGGTATTGGAGGAGGACAGTAGCCAGTAGGCTTATGTCCTGCGATCCATGGGACATGTTTGTGAGCCCAGGAAGGGTTGGAAAGGGCCAGGGGCACTTTGGGACATTCCAGCAACCTGTCCTAACCCAGGCTGGCACTGTCAAAGGCTTTGGCAGTGAATGTGGGTAAGTAAGCTTCTCACCCTTCTCTTTAGGGTCACTGATGCACCAGAGTTTGAGAGTGACTAATGGGCCCCAGAGAGTGCATAAGCAGAATTACAGGGTAGGGTCATGGTATGCTTGTGAAGGGTCTGCATTTCCCCAACAAGTGTCCTCATATGCAAAGGTGAATACTACTAAATAATAAATTAAATAAATCAAAATTTCAAGTCAGAAGAGAGACTGAGAAAGAGAAAAAAATGTCATGGCACTTTTCCCTTTTTTTTTTTTTAAATGAAGGTTCCCACATTTTCATTTCATACTGAGTCCTGCATATTATGTAGCTGGCACTAGTAGTAATACAGTTTTTCTCAAGAAAATATAACTCTTAAAATACAAGAACCTCTAACATTGTATGTGACCTTTTGTGAATTTTTAATGTTAATATATTGTCTATTTAACAATTCATATTATTCCTGTAACTTAAGTTGCTTAAATGTTACTGTTCTTTGTACTGTGAACTTGGGGAGTCAGGAAGCATGCCTATTTTGATTGACTATTTTTTTGTGAAAAAGTGGATATGTGTGTTGAAGGAGTAACTGAATGAATCAACAAATATCTCCCTATATCAATTATTAAAAATAAATTATATAAAATAAGTGCATTACCCAAGTTCTTATATGCTGTAATACAGATAACTGAGATTAATAGTTATGATGACTCCAAAACTTCTTTATAACTCTACACTTTGCTGCTTCATATTTAGCTTTTAAAAATTTGGAGAGCAACAATGTTATTTTTCTTCCCAACTCTAATTGCCCAGCCTTTGAGGCTCACTGATGTTCCAAAGATGTGAATGATTTTAAAACCTGATTTAGAGAGGCAGGTAAGGATCAGCATCATGCCCATAGAAAGAAGAGAAAAACAGCAGACTCACAGATGGAAGAAAATCCAAAATGAAACCAAATCAGAGACAAAGACAGATAATCTTCCATTTTTTTGTAGCTATGTAAGTACAGCGATAAATCTTGTAAATCTTACCTGCAATTTGCCATTCATTTGTTCATTGTTCCCTGAAAATAAAAAACAAATAACTTAAAGCCATATGAATTTCTTATGCTGTTTCTAAAAGTTGGTTCATGTACTGAGGGAGCATATCTGTATTCAAAACTAATAGATTGTGCTTCTTTCTTTACTCTGTTTTCCTCCAACAGGTACAAAATCTTCCAAATGATTGTGTCAACTCTGATCTGCATCTTTTATTCTCCTCCTTATCCTTTCTCAAAGCAGCCACTGAGACATCTATGTGTGTCTTCTTTATTGTGACTGATTCTTCTGATGTTCAAGGTTTTTACCCCATGCTTTACTCCAATCCAGGCTCTCCCTTCTCCTGTGTTCTCTCCAAAGCTAGCCCTGTTCCTCTTGAATTTATACCTTTTATTTATTGTGAGTAAAATGGATGGTAGCATAAAATCATTAGAAAATAAAAAAAACAGCCAGTTATACAGAATTATCCCATTAATGTTGCACATAATATCTGAATCAGAGCTTTAAATAAAATTGACTATGATGTACAGTACAGTTAGAATAAGAGAGTTTAAATAAAAAACAATTGCTAAATCGGAAGCACTAAGAACTGCTTTGATAGAGGCACTCAGAGCTTAGTGGTGGTCATGATGGTTTAGTTGCTAAGTTGTGTTTGACTCTTGTGACCGCATAGCGGGGAGGTCACCAGGCTTCTCTGTCCATGGGGTTTCCCAGGCAAGAATACTGGAGTAGGTTGCCATTTCCTTCTCCTCCAGTAGATCTTCCAAACTCAGAGATCTAACCCAGATCTCCTGCACTGAAGGCAGATTCTTTACCAGCAGAGCCACTAGGGAAGCCCACGCAGAGATTAACGGGGCCTCATTCTTTTTCATACCACGTAAAGATCAGAAAAGCCATTACACACTTTACTTTAAATCTAGAAATATTTTTAAAGTGAATATTGTGGGCTGCCAGTAAAAAAGATGAATGAGAATTAGCATTCAACTTCAAAGGTTAGAATGGCAGATAGGTAATTAGTTCACTCCAACTTTCCAATTTATCTGTGTTATACAGAATAAGTAAGAAGTGATTCACAATTATGACTTTCTAAATTTTGACACTGAAAGAATTATTTTTAATAGCTTCACCATGTACTGTATTGGAACCACTTTAATGGAAGACTGAGAGAAGAATATAATTCACATAACAAAAAGAAAATGACTGATAAAATAGCTTCAACTTTATAGGGATGGCCATGGTTGAACCAGTGATTCATTAGTATTATTCAGTCTTCTACTAGAAATGGGGAGTACTCGTTAGGGTGGGACAGATTTTAATACTTGAATTCCAAGAAAGTCAGTCAGTCAGACAATAAGTAATAATGGAAGTCAAATGGCAGTGTCCTGAATTTAGATAATTGAGTTATACTATATTTTAGTCAATAACTGACAACAGTAGCAATATGTGCAGTGGTTCATTATTGTATTTAGACAACATTATTCATTCTTTCCTCTTTATTGACAGTACCACTTATTTTTCACTTATTAAATTACCTATTCACATTGTGAACAGCCTTGTGGGACTGTCCACTCTTGTAGGGTAACAGAGGCTGCCTAATTTTTTTCTCAAATACTTCAAAACATGCAAAATTTTAAGGAGAGTCAGAAAACCATTCAAAACTTATGCCAGCATCATAGGTTGGAGGAAGATAATAAATCAAAGATTACTTTGCTTGTAACTAGGAAAGTAAATATCTGAAACCAGAAGAGCCAACTACCAAGCCTATGCCTGGGCTAAGATCAAGTGGAGACGGTGCAGAAGAGGAGAAAAATAGCAAAGGTTTAGACATTGCAATGAGAGGATCTCCTGAACGGAGAAGTATTGAAAACATATCTGAGGACACTGGTTGTTAGAGGATTGAAAAGAAGAGGTTTTAAAGCAGGTGGGTGGGCATGGGAAGCAAGCAGAAGCAGGATGACTGACCTGCAAGTGGATGGTTAAAAAGGAGAGGGATGTGGCATGGAACAGAGATGTAATCATTAGAGGTTTGATTACAAAGAAGAAAGCATATACTCAAAAATACCTTTTTCATAGGGATGGAAAGATAGATCTGAAAACAGTAACTATACTTTTGCAAAGATAAGTAAATAACTTTCCTGTTGTATTAATGTGATGAATTAGTAAGATTTTCTCTTGTGTTGCTTATGTGCAATTCAGGAGTACTGGTTTATGTTAGTACACTGAAATTGTGGTGGCCTAAATAACCACTGAGAGTCCCTTATACTGCAAGGAGATCCAACCAGTCCATTCTAAAGGAGATCAACCCTGGATGTTCATTGGAGGGACTGATGCTGAAGATGAAACTGCAATACTTTGGCCACCTCATGCGGCGAGTTGACTCACTGGAAAAGATTCTGATGCTGGGAGGGACTGGGGGTGGGAGGAGAAGGGGACGACAGAGAATGAGATGGTTGGATGGCATCACCGACTCTGTGGACATGAGTTTGAGTGTACTCTGGGAGTTGGTGATGGACAGGGAGGCCTGGCGTGCTGTGATTCATGGGGTCGCGGAGAGTTGGACACGACTGAGCGACTGAACTGAACTGAACAGAAATAACCACTGGTTGATTAAAATGTTCTTCTCATTGTCAATGTGGTGAAAACAAGTATGATAGCTTTACTTTCTAATCTTTGATTTAACTTAACAATATTGCATAGGAACCTGGAATGTTAGGTCCATGAATCAAGGCAAATTGGAAGTGGTCAAACAGGAGATGGCAAGAGTGAACATAGACATTCTAGGAATCAGTGAACTAAAATGGAATGGAATGGGTGAATTTAACTCAGATGACCATTATATCTACTACTGTGGACAGGAATCCCTTAGAAGAAATGGAGTAGCCATCATGGTCAACAAAAGAGTCCGAAATGCAATACTTGGATGCAATCTTAAAAATGACAGGATGATTTCTGTTCATTTCAAAGGCAAACCATTCAATATTACAGTAATCCAGGCCTAGGCCCCAATCAGCAACGCTGAAGAAGCCGAAGTTAAATGGATCTATGAAGACCTACAAGACCTTTTAGAACTAACACCCAAAAAAGATGTCCTTTTCATTATAGGGGACTGGAATGCAAAAGTAGGAAGTCAAGAAACACCTGGAGTAACAAGCAAATTTGGCCATGGAGCACGGAATGAAGCAGGGCAAAGGCTAATAGAGTTTTACCAAGAGAATGCACTGGTCATAGCAAACACCCTCTTCCAACAACAAAAGAGAAGATTCTACACATGGACATCACCAGATGGTCAACACCGAAATCAGATTGATTATATTCTTTGCAGCCAAAGATGGAGAAGCTGTATACAGTTAGCAAAAACAAGACCAGGAGCTGACTGTGGCTCAGATCATGAACTCCTTATTGCCAAATTCAGACTTAAATTGAAGAAAGTAGGGAAAACCACTCAACCATTCAGATATGACCTAAATCAAATCCCTTATGATTATACAGTGGAACTGAGAAATAGATTTAAGGGACTAGATCTGATAGATAGAGTGCCTGATGAACTCTGGACAGAGGTTCGTGACATTGTACAGGAGACAGGGACCAAGACCATCCCCATGGAAAAGAAATGCAAAAAAGCAAAATGGCTGTCTGAGGAGGCCTTACAAATAGCTGTGAAAAGAAGAGAAGCGAAAAGCAAAGGAGAAAAGGAAAGATATAAGCATCTGAATGCAGAGTTCCAGAGAATAGCAAGGAGAGATAAGAAAGACTTCTTCAGTGATCAATGCAAAGAAATAGAGGAAAACAACAGAATAGGAAAAACAAGAGATCTCTTCAACAAAATTAGAGATTCCAAGGGAACACTTCATGCAAAGATGGGCTCGATAAAGTACAGAAATGGTATGGACCTAACAGAAGCAGAAGATATTAAGAAGAGGTGGCAAGAATACACAGAAGAACTGTACAAAAAAGATCTTCACGACCAAGATAAGCATGATAACATGATCACTGACCTAGAGCCAGACATATTGGAATGTGAAGTCAAGTGGGCTTAGAAAGCATCACTACAAAAAAAGCTAGTGGAGATGATGGAATTCCAGTGGAGCTATGTCAAATCTTGAAAGATGATGCTGTGAAAGTGCTGCACTCAATATGCCAGCAAATTTGGAAAACTCAACAGTGGCCACAGAACTGGAAAAGGTCAGTCTTCATTCCAACCCCAAAGAAAGGCAATGCCAAAGAATGCTCAAACTACCGCACAATTGCACTCATCTCACACGCTAGTAAAGTCATGCTCAAAATTCTCCAAGCCAGGCCTCAACAATATGTGAACTGTGAACTCCCAGATGTTCAAGCAGGTTTTAGAAAAGGCAGAGGAGCAAGAGATCAAATTGCCAACATCCGCTGGATCATGGAGAAAGCAAAAGAGTTCCAGAAAACCATCTATTTCTGCTTTATTGACTATGCCAAAGCCTTTGACTGTGTGGATCACAAGAAACTGTGGAACATTCTGAAAGAGATGGGAATACCAGACCACCTGACCTGCCTCTTAAGAAACCTATATGCAGGTCAGGAAGCAACAATCAGAACTGGACATGGAACAACAGACTGGTTCCAAATAGGAAAAGGAGTACGTCAAGGCTGTATATTGTCATCTTCCTTATTTAACTTATATGCAGAGTACATCATGAGAAACGCTGGGCTGGAAGAAGCACAAGCTGGAATTAAGATTGCTGGGGGAAAAGTCAATAACCTCAGATATGCAGATGACACCACCCTTATGGCAGAAAGTGAAGAGGAACTCAAAAGCCTCTTGATGAAAGTGAAAGAGGAGAGTGAAAAGATTGGCTTGAAGCTCAACATTCAGAAAACAAAGATCATGGCATCTGGTCCCATCACTTCATGGGAAATAGATGGAAAAACTGTGGAAACAGTGTCAGACTTTATTTTTGGGGGCTCCAAAATCACTGCAGATGCTGATTGCAGCCATGAAATTAAAAGACGCTTACTCCTTGGAAGGAAAGTTATGACCAACCTAGATAGCATATTAAAAAATAGAGACATTACTTTGCCAACCAAGGTCTGTCTAGTCAAGGCTATGGTTTTTCCAGTGGTCATGTATGGATGCGAGAGTTGGACTATGAAGAAAGCTGATCACCGAAGAATTGATGCTTTTGAACTGTGGTGTTGGAGAAGACTCTTGAAAGTCCCTTGGACTGCAAGGAGATCCAACCAGTCCATTCTAAAGGAGATCAATCCTGGGTGTTCATTGGAAGGACTGATGCTAAAGCTGAAACTCCAATACTTTGGCCACCTCATGAGATGAATTGACTCACTGAAAAAGGTTCTGATGCTGGGAGGGATTGGGGGCGGGAGGAGACGGGGACGACAGAGAATGAGATGGCTGGATGGCATCACCGACTCTGTGGACATGAGTTTGAGTGAATTCCGGGAATTGGTGATGGACAGGGAGGCCTGGCGTGCTGTGAATCATGGGGTCGCAGAGAGTCAAACACGACTGAATGACTGAAGTGGACTGAACTGAACTGAACTGAACAATAAGAAGAAAATTTAAAACAGAAATCTATGACACAGAAGAATTTGACTTAATACTGTCACAAATACAGATAAAGTAAAAATAAAACCACCACATCAGCAAAACCGTATTTGTGAGAAACGTGCTCACCAGCACAAAACCAAGGGTTGAACTCGGAGACAGGAAGCATAGCGACAGTAAGACTTTTAATGAAGGTCTTGCTAGATTTGGTCTTGCATGATCAGATGTCTGGTAGGCCGGCACACCCAGAACAGTCACAGCAAGCACTCCTATTCCCTGGTGCACAGATCCATCCCCAGTTCCTCAGTGTCTGAGTACTATGGGATTACAATCTTCCTTGGGTGTCCCCTAAGTCTCATAGTGTATTCTTTCTTTTCCTTCCTATCCTAAGTCTATATTTCTCAATGAGTACTTTAGTTTATCCCTTCCCAACCATCCCGTTAGCTTAGGGTCTCTCCAGGTCTAAGCTGATAAGCAAGACTAGGTAGCCAGTAATTTTCAAATACAAAACTAGCTAGCTCTGAGGGGAAAACCATCTGTTATTTTTCCACCCAAGGCCAGCTACTTCACCCTGAAAATGGACCATTTCAAGTTCCATTTCTTACAGTATTTAGTAGGAATTTGTTGTGTATACAAGAATGGTTTGTGAACTGGGAACTCTGAAATCAAAAGCTGAATGAGATTTAGAGGTATATCGTTGTCAGACAATGAAGTGAGGATGCAAAGACTGTTTATTCTATAAAATGATCAGTTATAAATTAGAGTCTTTATAGTGATAGGGGATTTATTGAAAATGGTTCAGTTCAGTTCAGTCGCTCAGTCGTGTCCGACTCTGCAACCCCATGAATCACAGCACACCAGGCCTCCCTGTCTATCACCAACTCCCGGAGTTCACTCAAACTCATGTCCATTGAGTCAGTGATGCCATCCAGCCATCTCACTCTCCGTCATCCCCTTCTCCTCCTGCCCCAGTTTTTCCCAGCATCAGACTCTTTTCCAGTGAGTCAACTCTTCGCATGAGGTGGCCAAAATGGTTAGCACATGCTAATTTGGAGGAAGGAATAGTTTCATTTATGATGTTCAGAGGGATTTAAAAGAAATATTCCAAGTTACACGTCCCTTATTTTACAGACTAAGCTAAATTGTTTCACTTATGTGTCTTTAATTTTTTCTGCTCAAGAAATCTTCAAATTTTGTATCCTTTTTATATTATACTTTAACCACACAGAAAACTGAATCCAAACCAGTAAAATTAAATTTTTACTGTATTCATTCAACCTTATCTTTAACTAATATGGCATCCCACCTTGAAGTCAACACAAGAGAGTCAATATGAAAGATGAGAAAGATAACCATGATTTTAACCAACCCTCCTACTCTAAGTTATCATATTGCCCCAAGTATTAAAAATATATTGTCTTAAATAGACATTTTTCAAAAGAAGACATATAGATGGTCAAAGATGCTCAACATCACTAATTGTTAGAGAAATACAAATCAAAACGAAACGAGGTATCACCTCACATCAGTTAGAAAAACCATCATCAAAATGTCTACAAACAATAAATACTAGATTCTAAATTTGAGTTTTGAATTAGCATATACACACTACTATATATAAAATAGATGAAAAACAAGGACTCACTGTATACCACAGGGAACTCTATTCAGCATCTTATAATAATCCATAATGAAAAATAATCTGAAAAAGAATATGTATATTATGTATCTATAACTGAATCACTTTGCTGATATATATACATATACACATGTGTATGTGTATATGATTCAGTATATATATATATATATACACACACACACACATATGTGTTTATATTAATTCTAAAAAAAAAAAATTCTGAAATCATGCCATTTATAGCAACATGGACGAACCTAGATATTATTGTACCAGGGGCTTCCTTGATGGCTCAGATGATAAAAAATCTGCCTGCAATGCAGGAGACCCAGGTTAAATCCCTGGTTTGGGAAGATACCCTGGAGAAAGGAATGGCAACCCACATGTGTTCTTGCCAGGAAAGTTTCATGGACAGAGAGCCTGGTGGGCTACAGTCCATGGGGTCACAAACAGACACGACTGAAAGACTTCTTACATTTTCACTTTCAAGTGAAGTAAGTAAGAGAAAAAGAAATATTATATTATAACGCTCATACGTGGAATCTAAGAAGATAACAGAGTTAAACTGACTTAAAAAACAAAAGTAGACTCAGGCATAGACAACAAACTTACAGTTACCAAATGGGATAATTTGGGAGTTTGGGACTAACATTTACATACTACTGTAAATAAAATAGATCATCAGAAAGGACTATTGTATAGCATCAGTTCAGTTCAGTTCAGTTCAGTCGCTCAGTCGTGTCCGACTCTCCGCGACCCCATGAATCACAGCACGCCAGGCCTCCCTGTCCATCACCAACTCCCGGAGTACACTCAAACTCATGTCCACAGAGTCGGTGATGCCATCCAGCCATCTCATTCTTGGTCGTCCCCTTCTCCTCCCATCCCCAAACTTTCCCAGCATCAGAGTCTTTTCCAGTGAGTCAACTCGTCGCATGAGGTGGCCAAAGTATTGCAGTTTCAGCTTTAGCATCAGTCCTTACAATGAACATCCAGGATTGATCTCCCTTAGAATGGACTGGTTGGATCTCCTTGCAGTATAAGGGACTCTCAAGAGTCTTCTCCAACACCACAGTTCAAAAGCATCGATTCTTCAGCAATCAGCTTTCTTCACAGTCCAATTCTCACATCCATACATGACCACGGGAAAAACCATAGCCTTGACTAGACGGACCTTGGTTGGCAAAGTAATGTCTCTGCTTTTTAATATACTATCAAGGTTGGCCATAACTTTCCTTCCAAGGAGTAAGCGTCTTTTAATTTCATGGCTGCAATCAGCATCTGCAGTGATTTTGGAGCCTAAAAAAATAAAGTCTGATACTGTTTCCACTATTTTTCCATCTATTTCCCATGAAGTGATGGGACCAGATGCCATGATCTTTGTTTTCTGAATGTTGAGCTTCAAGCCAATCTTTTCACTCTCCTCTTTCACTTTCATCAAAAGGCTTTTGAGTTCCTCTTCACTTTCTGCCATAAGGGTAGTGTCATCTGCATATCTGAGGTTATTGATATTTCTCCCAGCAATCTTGATTCCAGCTTGTGCTTCTTCCAGCCCAGCGTTCCTCATGATGTACTCTGCATATAAGTTAAATAAGCAAGGTGACAATATACAACCTTGACGTACACCTTTTCCTATTTGTAACCAGTCTGTTGTTCCATGTCCAGTTCTAACTGTTGCTTCCTGACCTGCATACATTGTATAGCATAGAGAACTACATTCAATATCTTGTAATAACCTTAAATGGAAAAGAATCTGAGAAAGAATGCATATATTCTGAATCACTCTGCTATACACCTGAAACATTGTAAATCAACTTACTTTAAAAAGTAAAAATAATTTCAAAAATATATATTAATATATTAATAAAGCAAATGTCTGAATGTTTCTAATAACTTAGTCTACATTTTATCACTAAATTCACATTTACAAAGAAAATAGCCATTTTTTCTTCATTAAAATAATTAAAATGTACTTTGAAAATAAATGCAAATATTTCATGAACATAAACCTATTTTTTCCAGCAGTAAAACATATCAGATAGTTTCAGCAAAACTATGTCTGATACTTTGATATTTTAATTTTCCTACTGGTGTTCTTGACATAATAGTGATAAAGTAGTATTTACAAGTGTGCTCTATGCCTGGGTGCATTTGTTTTACTGACAGCTCATGTTTCATGTAAAACCAAGTAATCAAAAGTGAAAGTAAACTTTCAGTAAATTTTTTAAATGCTCTCATAATTTGTAAACATTTATTTGCAAAAATATTACTATACATATTATATTTTACATTTATTTTAGATAATGGTTGTCATTGATATTCCAAAGAATTTTCTTTCCAAGACAATCATAAGTGAAAGGACCATATTATTAACAATATAATCATATTATGCTATTAAGAGGAGTGCCATATGGTATACCATTATACTATAAAAATTACACACATTCTCATACCTGCCCAAATGCAATTTGTGAGTCTGAGTAATGTTCTGAGCAGGATCATGTTGTAAGTAAGTAATGAATATAAATTATTCACCTTATATACCAACTATATCAGACATATACATGAAACATTCCTGTTTTACAGATGAGAAACCTGAGGCACCGAGAGGCTGAATAACTTCCCCAAGCTCATATAACTAAGAAATTGAATTCTGGATTGGAATCCAGAAATCCAGTCTCAAAAGATCATCATTTTACCATTATCTATTCCCTGATAGCTCAGTTGATAAAGAATCTGCCTGCAATGTAGGAAGCCCTGGTTCGATTTCTGGGTTGGGAAGATCCCCTGGAGAAGGGATAGGCTACCCACTCCAGTATTCTGGCCTGGAGAATTCCATGGACTGTATAGTCCACGGGGTCGCAAAGAGTCTGACACGACTGAGAGACACTTTCACTTTCATTGCCAATAATTGAAATTACACACAAGCATATCAATGTACAAAATGATATAGAGACACAGAAAGAAGGTTCAGTATATTTTCTAGAATAAGAAGCAATAAGTTGTGCATTGAAGCTTAAGGCAGCAGGATATTTTAATTTACGTTTCCTTTCTATAATCCTTTAAAAGTGAGATTACATTAATCTTATTTGTATTTTCATGATCTTGCAAAAGATATGAAATATTAACATCAGAAAGTAGTTTCAAGAGCAAGAATACATTTTGTCACACCCACTATATCTAACGCATATGATATATTGGGATACTGTGTTATAATTTTATGTTTTGTGGCAAACTTCAATGTACCTGTAAGTTAACCCAACTTGATATCATGCATTCCCAAAGACTTCAGGTATGTATTGAGATAATGTAGTCTATTCATTCTTGATGACTTGCTTGTGTACAGTATATCATCACTTTATTAAGCACTCTTTTGCCTTATTGCATTGATTAATAACCATTTTCATGCTTTAAACATATTTTTAAATCCTTGGGTGACACTAAAAAGCTATTATATTTTTAAATTCATGAATCCAATCGTTCTATATATATGTATCATTTAATTACATTTGTAAATGATATTTTCATTATGTTACTTCTCTAACAGCTTTACAACTAACAAAAGGAAATTAATATTGCATTCAGATAAATTGTAAAGAAAAACAACAAAATAGATGCAAATATCTGTTTGCAATTGTTTTACAGGAATTTTTTAAAAATCCAGGAAAGCTGTTTCAGAAACATGTCAACATATGGATTTAAATCTTTAAACAGTGTGTCACTTTGTGCTTCAGGTCCCAAGGGTTGACAAATGTTTTCTAAAAAGAGCCAGATAGTAAATATATCAAGCTTATAGACCAAGAAACAAAATTGAGACTATCATACACAAGGACTTACACAATCACTTAAAATGAGTCTTTTTAAAATGTTAAAATAAAACATTCCTAACTCACAAAACAGGGGTCATATTGATTTGGCCAGCAGCATCCGTCTGCCAACTCCTGAACAGATTAGCTCAAAAAGCAAATTAGCAGTCTCCTCCTTTGACATATAGAAAGAAAAATTTCTCTTTGCCTTGCCTCAAGGATAAATTCTTATTTTGGTTGGCACAATATTTTTAAAACTGCCCAAATTATTTTATAAAATATAAAAATATAGGCTTCTGTGTTTTCTTTTTGTATTTAAAAGTAAAACCTTGTCTTTTGTCTCCAAAAACCAAATCAATAATTTATGAAGAAAGCATAATACTTTATTGTGTATGATTATATTCATTCTCTAACATCATGACCAAAAATACACTCAAAATGGATTAAAGACCTAAATGTGAGACCAGATACTATAAAACTCCTTGAGAAAAACATAGGCAGAACACTCTTTGACATGAGTCTCAGCAATATCTTTTTGAATCTGTCTCCTAGAGTAATGGAAACAAAAACAAAAATAAACAAATGGAACATAATTAAACTTAAAAGTTTTTACACATCAAAGGAAATCATAAACAAGACAAAAAGAAAACCTACAGAATAGAAGAAAATATTTGCAAGCAATGCAAATGACAAGGGACTAATCTTCAAAATATACAAACAACTCACATTGTCCAAGGTCAAATAAGCAACAACCCAATCAAAAAATAGGCAGAAAGTTTAAAAAGACATTTTCCCAAAGACAGATGACTAAAGGCTAATGAAAAGATGCTCAACATTAATTATTAGAGATATGCAAATCAAAACTACAATGAAGTATTACCTCATACTGGTCATGAATGGCCATTATCAAAAATATCTACAAACAATAAAATACTGGAGAGGGTGTGGAGAAAAAGGAACTTTCTTTCATTGTTCATGGGAACGTCTATTTGTACAGCCACTAAGGAGAACAGTATGGAGGTTCTTTAAAAAACTAAAAATAAAGTTACCGTGTGATCCAGCAATCCCACTCCTGGAAATACATTCAGAGAAAATATAACTTGAAAATATACACACACCTCAATGTTCATTGCAGCACTATTTACAATAACCAAGACATAAAAACAACCTAAGTGTCCACTGACAGATGAATGTATAAAGAAGATGAAAACAAACATAGATATAGAAAACAAACTTGTGGTTATCAAATGAGAAGAGGGAAGAGGGATAAATTAGGAGTTTGTGATTAAAATATGCACACTGCTATATATAAAACAGATAATCAACAAGGACTTATTGTGTAGCATAGGGAGCTATAATTAATATCTTATAATAACTTATAATGGAAGAGAATGGAAAAAGAATATATAGATATATGACATATATGAAAGTGAAAGTGGCTCAGTCGGTCCGTCTTTTCCCAACCCAATGGACTATACAGTCCATGGAATTCTCCAGACCAGAATACTGGAGTGGATAGCCTTTCCCTTCTCCAGAGTATCTTCCCAACCCAGGGATTGAACCCAGGTCTCCCACATGGCAGGCAGATTCTTTACTGCCTGAGCTAGAAGGGAAGTCCAAGAATACTGAAGTGGGTGGTCTATCCCTTCTCCAGGGTATCTTTCCAATCCAGGAGTCAAACTGGGGTCTCCTGCATTGTAGGCAGATTCTTTACCAATTGTGCTATCAGGGAAGCAATATGACATACTGATATATATATGTAACTAAATCACTGTATTATAAACATGAAACTAATATAATATTGCAAAACAACTATACTTCAATAAAATTTTTAAACAGTAAAAAATATACATTTATAATATTCTAAAAATAATTCATTTCATGAAACTTCATATCAAAATTTTTTAACTTTGTAGGAAGAAATAATTAATCATTATTAACATGTTTTTAATTAATTCAAAGTTTGGCTATGTCCTGTGGTGTCTGGGGATAAATGGAATGTCTAAGTTCCATGCAACATCATAAATTATTCATTTTCTTTTTTAAACTACTTGGATTGTTTATTGTTTTTTTTATATTTTTATTTTTTATTTTATTGTTATTGTTAATTACTTAGATTGTTCATTGTTTATATTTAAAGAAGTTGATATTTTCTATAAAATCTTAATAGGTATGCTATAATTATTTATTTTGTCTCTTGAAACTTGAGGAAAAATTTTCAATAAATATGTCCTTTTGCAAAGAGATTGGACTCATTGAATTATTGATCGCTAAAAATGCAATTGGAAAAATTTACAATCTATAGTAAATTCCTACCATTGTGCTGAAAAGTTTCCACTTTTAAATGAGTCTGTCTTTGTAAGGATAAGAGATTTAAATCTGTACTGTGTCACGAATGATATTGAGATGTATCTTATTTAAAATAACAAAATATTCACAATTTGCTAACATTTCTTAAATGATGGTGTATACTAAATAGTTGATATTTTCTACCAAAATGTGAAATGAGTCCACAATGTTAAATTGTGAAATATTAATTTTTAATAAGACAAAAATACAATTAATATAAATAATAATAAAGTAAAATACAATTTTTACAACTTTCAAATTTGTAGAAAATTTCATATAAAATAGATTCTATACAAATATGAAAGTATAAGATACTTTAAATGCATATAAATATTTAGTAATGTAAATTATGCACCCAATATGTAAAAGCATTAAAATTAAAGAAAATAAATGCTCCTATTTCTAATCCAGTTTAACACAACATTTGAATAAACAAACTCGGTAAGACATATATTAATTGTGTAGACTGAAGTAAAGTAAAAATATTGCTATAAATTTTGATGATAAAGAATGATCAAAAAATAAATCCATTCAGCTTTCTAAATGGACAATAATAGTAAAAGGTGGAATTTATATGTTTTTGTGTGTGTGTGCTCAGTTGGGTCACAACCCATGGACTGTAACCCACCAAGCTCCTCTGTCCATGGAATTCTCCAGGTAAGAATCGGGAGCTCTTGGTACTACTGGAGCGGGTAGACATTTGTCCTCCAGAGGATCTTCTTGACCCAGGGATAGAACCCACTTCTGCATCTCCTGCATTGCAGGAGGATGCTTTACTGTTGAATCATCAGGCAATCCCCTTATGTATTTATAATTTGTACTAATTTTTATTCAATAACTTTTCTCAAGCAGGTACCTGTACATTCATTTAGTTCTTAGATAAAAAATCTATCATTTTATAAGGAAAAAAATCAGAATTTTTGAACTGTTATTACTAGATAAAAAAGGACTATAGAGTCTATTTATTAACACATTTTACTAACAAAAAATGTTTTTAAAATTATACTACAGAATAATGTATTTAAAATGTCATTTAATTCCATTAAATATATCTTAAATGAATAAGATCTATTTTCTTAAATAGGGAACAGTATATTTCACAATGATTGAGTAACATGCCCTGATCTATTGAAGCTGGCATTCACAAAAACCATTACAATACCATTTACCCCATCTCATACTATTCATTATTTCCCTGTGCTCCCATAAGCCCCAGTATGATTTCCCATGTCATTTGTGCAATATCCTTTTAGTCATCATATGAAATGTATATTTGATTGATTGACAGAGGGTGCAATTGAACTGCCACTCAAATGCTCTCCATTTAGAAAACAGGAAAAAGAACAATTTGAAAAATTGGAAAGCTGAAATGTAAGACTTAAGTAAACCTAATATGTTTCAGCACTTCTTAGGAAATAAGAATTCAACTTAGGTATTCACCAGTAATATACTTTTTGCAAAATCTCATATAGTCATAATGTACTGATTATTAAATGATCTAATCATATTCTTCCAGAGTATATTCTATTTAAAAAGTGGAAGATCTATGCTAGGGGTGCAACTTTACCAAGTTACATATCAAATATCTTTATGATTTTAAATCTGAGTTCATTGTCAATTGAATATTTATTTATTTGTAAAACCCCATATAGTATAAAAGGAGAAAGAAAGAAACTGTACATTTTGAATTAACTATACTGGACATAAATTTAGAGCCAAGACTGTAAAGCATCTACCTGCAATGCGAGAAACCTGGGTTAGATTCCTGGCTCAGGAAGATTCCCCTGGAGAAGGAAATGGCAACCCACTCTAGTACTCTTGCCTGGAAAATTCCATGGGTGGAGGAGCCTGGTGGCCTACAGTCCATGGGATCGCAAAGAGTCAGACACGACTGAGCAACTTCACATACACACAAAAAATTTATTTACAAATGAAAATATAAATGCTTCATTTTATATTGATAATATTCTACAATATCATAAAATGCTCATTTCCACTTACTCAGGTTATCTCATAGAAAGGATGAGATTTAAGGCATGAGATATCTTTTTTGAATTACAAATAACTTTTAGAAAGTCTCCAAAGTATGAAACAGAATTCAGTTTTAGTAAAACTAAGTAAAGATATGTATCAAAAGCAACAGAAAAGTGGACAACTGCAATACTTAGTAAAACAGCAATAAAAGAATGCAATTCTAAGATAAGGCCTTTTCATCAAACAGAACTACCTCTTAAAAATGAAGAAGGACATGAAATTAGTGTAGAAATTTATGAAATTGAAAAATCATTGGATTTGGTAGATAGAACTGAAATGAAAATTGTCTTAGCTCAGGCTATCATACAAAATCCTATAAACCAGATGGCTTATACAATAAACATTTCTCACAGTTCCATAGCTGGGTAGTCCAAGATCAAGGAACAAGCAGTTTTGGTTCTTGGTGAGAATCTTCTCTTGGCTTTCAGACAGCCATGTTCTCATTCAGCCCTCAAATGGTAGAGGGGAAAAGAGAAGGGAGAAAGAGAGAGACAAGGAGTAGAAAGAGCTCTGGTCTCTCTTCTTCTTACAAGGACACTTATCCCATAGTGAGACCCCTAATGGCATGACCTCATGTAAAACTATTTAATTACAAAGCTCCCACCTCCAAACACCATTACACTGGGAGTTCTGCACAAGAATTTGCAGCACAAGAATTTGGGGGAGGCCAGAGTGCAGCCATGAAATTAAAAGACGCTTACTCCTTGGAAGGAAAGTTACAACCAACCTAGATAGTATATTAAAAAGCAGAGATATTACTTTGCCAACCAAGGTCAGTCTAGTCAAGGCTATGGTTTTGCCAGTGGTCATGTATGGATGTGAGGGTTAGACTGTGAAGAAAGTTGATTGCCGAAGAATTGATGCTTTTGGACTGTGGTGTTGGAGAAGACTCTTGAGAGTCCCTTGGACTGCAAGGAGATCCAACCAGTCCATTCTAAAGGAGATCAGTCCTGGGTGTTCATTGGAGGGACTGATGCTAAAGCTGAAACTCCAATACTTTGGCCACCTCATGTGACGAGCTGACTCACTGGAAAAGACTCTGATGCTGGGAGGGATTGGGGGCGGGAGGAGAAGGGGACGATAGAGAATGAGATGGCTGCATGGCATCACTGACTCGATGCACATGAGTTTGAGTGAACTCCGGGAGTTGGTGATGGACAGGGAGGCCTGGCGTACCGTGATTCATGGGGTTGCAAAGAGTCTGACACGACTGAGCGACAGAACTGAACTGAACTGAACTGAGAGTAGTCATTCAGTCCTTGAAAAATAGAATAATGCTTTACACACCACAAATTTTCTGGTGGATGTTCTGACGAGTAAATCCTTGTCCAGATTCAAAAAATATACTGGGAGCATGAAATAAACTCTACCCCTGCTGCAGGCTTTGAACCTGGAGAATGGAGGTTGTGAATCAAGAAATGCCCTGATCTGTAGAAGCTAGGCATAATGCTCAGGGAACAGCCAGAAGAAAATGGGGAGCTTGGTCCTGTAACTACAAGAGAATAAAATCTGCTGACAACTTTATTGGGTAAGGACATGGATTCTTAGAAAATCTAGAAAGAAAGAAGACTGCAGACACTTCGATTTTAGTGCAATGAGACCCTGGTCAGAATATCCAGAAAAATCTAGAGAATCATGAGATAGAAATGTGTGCTATTTTAAACCACTGTGTCATGGTAAAAGGTGGTACAGTGGTAAAGAAAATCCACCTGCCAATGCAGGAAACACAGAAGATGCAGGTTTGATCCCTGCGTTAGGAAGATCCTGTGGAATAGTTGATGGCAGCCCACTCCAGTATTCTTGCCTGGAAAATACTATAGACAGAGAAGCTTGGTGGGTTACCATCCATAGGGTTGCAAAGAGTCGAACAGGACTGAGCGATTAAGCACACTAGAAAACTAAAAACCATATTTACAGAGGAAATGCAATATATAAGATGCTTAACAATAAAATATGCTAGTATTCTTTATGTTTAAAAATATTCAATTTGTAAAATAAATACAGGCTCTTATGGAGAAATAAATCAGATGAAAAATACTTATATGAGAAGTTATATTCATCATTTTTGTGATTTTATTCATTTTATCTTGAGATAATTTCAAGCATACTGTACATTAACAAATTATGCAAGTGTTGTTATGATCCACCATTCCACGTTGCTATGGCTTAACTACTGTAATACAGTTGACCCTCAAAGAATATGAGTTTGAACTGCACAATTCTGCTCACATGTCAGTATTTTTCAATAAATACTTAGTCATGGGGTCACGGAGAGTCGGACACGACTGAGCGACTGAACTGAACTGAACTGAACTGAAGGGCTTCCCTGGTGGCTCAGAGGTTAACGCGTCTGCCTCCAATGCGGGAGACTTGGGTTTGATCCCTGGGTCGGGAAGATCCCCTGGAGAAGGAAATGGTAACCCACTCCAGTATTCTTGCCTGGAGAATCCCATGGATGGAGAAACCTGGTAGGCTACAGTCCATGGGGTCGCAAAGAGTCGACTGAGCGACTGAACAGAACAGTACTACATGATCTGGAGTTGGTTGAATCTGAAGGTTCAGAACCTTGGGTAAAGAGAACCACTTGTAAAGTTACCACAGTATTTTCCATTGCATGAAGGTCAGTAAACTTAACTTCTAAGTTGTTCAAGAGTCAGCTTTATTTCCTTATAACTGAAATAAGAAAGTTATTCAGTCATATTTGAAATATTCAAACTAATTGTCCTCCTTTATTTCCCTACATTTATTGCATTCTGAATATGATGTTTACTTTTTTCATGTATATGTTAACATTTAGCTAAACTTAGCTAAATATTTACAAATCAGAAATAACATCACATTTTAGTAAATGTACTCTCTTCACTCATCACTGTATAATTTGATAGAATACATGTTAGTAGATATGTTTCAATTTATGTTGATTTATGGTTGATAATGCAGCCATACCATTTTCTACTGATGGATGTTTAGAGCGTCTCAATATTTTTTGGTAATCGATAATAATGCTGTAATAAATATTTACTTATTGGGCCTTTCACTTTGGACATATACAGAAGATTGTATTTATACATGAAACAGCTCATGGAAAAATCCAAATGAACTTTTTGTCCAACCCAATGTAAATAAAGGAGTAAAATCGTTAATCAAATGATATGCATATGTTCATATTTACTAGATATTAGCAAATTGTTTTTCCAAGTGTCTTCATTATATATCCCACCAGCAAGTAGGACAATTCTTATTTTTTTTAATATGTGATCATTTGATTTTACTATTTATCTTAAAATCTTCTGTGTTTGAAAATATATATTAGTAGAATTTTCATTTTTCTGAAATCAAGTGAGGTGGATTTTTAATTTTACTTTATCATTTCATTCATTTTCTACACACTGTCAGTTAATAACTTCTCTTCATTCTTTATAAGATGTTCCGCCCCCCTTCCCCCCAACACACACACTTTATTTATAGATGGATGATGAGAGAGAGAGAGAAAGAGGGATTCTGGATACCTGCTGCTGCTGCTGCTAAGTCACTTCAGTCGTGTCCGACTCTGTGTGACCCATAGACGGAAGCCCACCAGGCTCCCAGGCTCCCCCTGGGATTCTCCAGGCAAGAACACTGGAGTGGGTTGCCATTTCCTTCTCCAATGTGTGAAAGTGAAAAGTGAAAGTGAAGTCGCTCAGTTATGTCCAACCCTTAGCGACCCCATGGACTGCAGCCTACCAGGCTCCTCCATCCATGGGATTTTCTAGGCAATAGTACTGGAGTGGCTTGCCATTGCCTTCTCCATCTGGATACCTATGCTTTGCTATTTATATGAGCTACAATTATAATCTGTAGATACCTTTTATTGAGCTTTATCAGTGATATATTTGTTGGACATCTCTTTTGAATAAAGGCAACTTAGTACATCTATTCTTTGTTTTGTTTTATGAAATTTATTTATGGAGGAGAAAAGCAGGATGTTGAAATGAAAGTGGATTGCTAGCCTGCTAGTCAGGAGGATAGGAGACAGGCTTGAGAAAGGCAATTTCTTCCAGACTGTAACACAACAAGACATGTTTCTTGGCCACGTGAGACCACATGAGGAACTGAGACAGGAAGCTGGAGTCGATGCCTCTTAAAGAAGGCCCCTGTTACTCGCTTCCATCAAGGAAACTCTCAACTGGGGTGGCTTTTCTGAAGAACCTATAGAAAACACCCCTACAAAATAAAGAAATTAGGATTTGAAATATGCCATAATTAGAAACCACAAGTGAAGACTCAACTATCTCTGTCCATGTGTCCTATACCATACCTCACTCTGTCCTCTCTTCCCAAATGTGTTGAAGCCCAAAACAACTGCTAGAATATAAGATGACTTTAAGTGAGGAAAAAGAAAAGACCAAACGTGGTCTTGTTCCCATTGTGATTTTTCTGGTTCAGGATAACCTTGAATTTCACTTAAACAAGTTTAGATTTTTCACATTTTCCTGGACTGTATTTTATTTTGAACAAAAGACTATTTATTGTGTTATGTTTACTGACAAAAACATATATTTCATCCTGGGTGAGAAAAACAAGAGTAAATGGCAGGATAGTTTTGCCAAAGAAGAAAGTTGTTTTTTGCTGGCACCCTATGTAGTTCAGTTCATTCAATAAACTGATCTGTATGCATGAGCCAGGAAGGCCACACACAGTGCCATGGTCTTTTTGTTCCAACAGAAGTTTACCAACATCTTTAATGAAGTTCTTTTAATTCTCCCAGAATGGAATTCCCTTAAGGAATGAAGGGGTTATTTGAAGACATTCTTAATTTGTGTCCTGCTACTTAAAACATTTGCTTTTGAAAATACTTTCAAAATCTTTCTATTCCTCAGAATGGAACTTAGCATGAAATGTATGAAAAATGAGATTTTCACATATGCCATGCGGTATTTGGTGTTTTCTAGTTAGTTCTTGCCTGGGAGTAATGAACAAAATAATTTGATATTTATAGAATTTTGTTCACATTGCCACTTTCCGTTGAAAATATAGTAAGTGTACTAATATCAGGCTTTGCTACACTGAATTAATTTAAAAAGTGATCAATATGATGGGCAATGACTTTGCATCACTTTTTTTCCCATGAATATTCACGGTATCTTGGATCTCCAAAAGAATTTAGATGGTCCTCAAATGTCTTAATAATTACTTTCAGAGCCTAGAAAAGGTTTCTCTGAGTCAAACTCTGTGTGTGTGTTCTTATTTGTGTCTGACTCTTTGCAACCCTATGTACTGTAGCCTGCCAGGCTCCTGTGTCCATGGGATTCTCCAGGCAAGAATACTGGAGTGGGTTGCCATGCCCTCCTCAAGGGGATTTTCCATACCCAGGGATCGAACCTATGTCTTTTGTGCCTCTTGCATAACAGGCAGATTACCACTGAGCCACCAGAGAAGCCCCAGTTACATATTTATATGCTTGCAATAGTGAGAAAAATTTCCCCAATTCTTTCAAAACACTAAAATATATCTAATTTGACAAATTTAATATTGGCTTCTTCCAAGGAATAAATTCTACAGCATATACTTTAACTTCTGGTACAAGTTCATATATATATATATATATAGTCTTATATATATAAATTTAAATATACATTTTAAAGTGTGGTAAATAGTAACCTTAAAAAAAGAATATTGTTTCTTTAAACATAAATCTGGAACCACTTCCTTTGTTTTCCCTTTGGATATTGACTATTTTTTCAATATAATTTTATGGTCGTAAGATATTTTCCTGTGCTTTAAGTATCTCATTCATAGGGAAAAGCAGATGACCGCAGGAACAGCACATTTTCTGCCAACTCTCTCCCTTTTAAATGCAGCAAAAACCTCTTCCAAACTCTTCCATGATGTTAAGACCTAATGGTCTGTTTCAAAGCAAGAGATTGAAGGAATGGGAAAGGAAAAAGGATTGAGATGAAGAAAACATGTGTGTCTGCGTGCACAATTAAGATACAGAAATTAAAAAAATGTATTTAGATTCATGCAGTTATTTAAATAATTCTACTTTAATGTTTGCTATGACCAGTACATTCTCTTGGCAAAACTCTATTAACCTTTGCCCTGCTTCATTTTGTACTCTAGGGCCAAATTTGCTTGTTACTCCAGGTGTTTCTTGACTTCCTACTTTTGCATTTTGGTCCCTCATAATGAAAAGGACATCTTTTTTGATTGTTATTTCTAGAAGGTCTAGTAGGTCTTCATAGAACCATTCAACTTCAGCTTCTTTGGCATTACTGGTCGGGGCATAGACTTGGATTACAGTGATACTGAATGGTTTGCCTTGGAAATGAACAGAGATCATTCTGTCATTTTTGAGATTGCATCCAAGTACTGCATTTTGGACTCTTTGGTTGACTATGAGGGCTACTCCATTTCTTTTAAGGATTCTTGCCCACAGTAGTAGATATAATGGTCATCTGAGTTAAATTCACCTATTCCAGTCCATTTTAGTTCACTGATTCCTAAAATGTCAATGTTCACTCTTGCCATTCTCATTGGACCACTTCCAATTTGCTTTGATTCTTGGACCTAACATTCCAGTTTCCTATGCAATATCTCTCTTTACAGCATCGGACCTTGCTTCTATCAGCAGTCACATCCACAACTGGGTATTGTTTTTGCTTTGGCTCCATCTCTTCATTCTTTCTGGAGGTATTTCTCCACTAATCTCCAGTAGCATATCGGGCACCTCCCAACCTGGGGAGTTCATCTTTCAGTGTTCTATCCTTTTGCCTTTTCATACTGTTCATGGGGTTCTCAAGGCAAGAATACTGAAGTGGTTTGCCATTCCCTTCCAAGGGACCACATTTTTTCAGAACTCTCCACCATGAGGACTATGGTGGAAACAATGAAGAAAATGGTGACCTCACTCAAAAGATTCCATGCATGTATTGCTACAGCCACCACTGACACACCCCTCTGCTGGAGAACATAAGGGTCATAGCAAGAGACCAGTTCTTCACAAGATAACACACTGGTCATAGCAAACACCCTCTTCCAACAACACAAGAGAATAATCTACACATGGACATCACCAGATGGTCGATATGGAAATCAGATTGATTGTATTTTTGGCAGCCAAAAATGGAGAAGCTCTATACAGTAAGCAAAAATAAGACCAGGAGCTGACTGTGGCTCAGATCATGAACTCCTTATTGCCAAATTCAGACTTAAATTGAAGAAAGAAAGGAAAACCACTAGAACATTCAATTGAAAGAAAGAAAGAAAGTGAAGTCGCTCATTTGTGTCCAACTCTAAGCGATCCCATGGAATTTAGGCTTCACCGTCCATAGGATTCTCCAGGCAAGAATACTGGTTGGGTTGCCATTTCCTTCTCCAGGGGATCTTCCTGACCCAGGGATCAAACTCGGGTTTCCTGCATCACAGACAGACACTTTACCATCTGAGTCACCAGGGAAGTCCTAGACCATTCAGGTATGACCGAAATAAAATCCCTTACGATTATTCAATGGAAGTGAGAAATAGATTTAAGGGACTAGATCTGATAAGCAGAGTGCCTGATGAACTGTGGATGGAGGTTAGTGACATTGTACAGAAGACGAGGATCAAGACCATCCCCTAGAAAAAGAAATGCAAAAAAGCAAAATGGCTGTCTGAGGAGGCCTTACAAATAGATGGGAAAAGAAGAGAAGTGAAATGCAAAGGAGAGAAGGAAAGATATACCCATTTGAATGCAGAGTTCAAAAGAATAGCAAGGAGAGATAAGAAAGCCGTCCTCAGTGATCAATGCAAAGAAATAGAGGAAAACAATAGCATGGGAAAGACTAGAGATCTCCTCAAGAAAATTAGAAATACCAAGGAAACATTTCACACAAAGATGAGCTGAATAAAGGGCAGAAATGTTATGGACTTAACAGAAGCAGAAGATATTAAGAAGAGGTGGCAAGAATACACAGAACTGTACAAAAAAGACCTTCACGACCCAGATAATCACAATGGTGTGATCACTCACCTAGAGCCAGACATCCTGGAATGTGAAGTCAAGTGGGTCTTAAGGAAGCATCACTATGAACAAAGCTAGTGGAGGTGATGGAATTCCAATTGATCTATTTCAAATCCTAAAAGATGATGCTGTGCAAGTGCTGCACTCAGTATGCCAGCAAATTTGGAATACTAAGTAGTGCCCACAGGATTGGAAAAGGTCAGTTTTCATTTCAGTCCTTAAGAAAGGCAATGCAAAAGAATGTGCAAACTACCGCATAGTTGCACTCATCTCACGCTAGTAAAGTAATGCTCAGAATTCTCCAAGCCAGGCTTCAACAATACATGAACTGTGAACTTCCAGATGTTCATGTTGATTTAGAAAAGGCAGAGGAACCAGATGCTAAATTGCCAAAATCTGTTGGATCATCAAAAGAGCAGGAGAGTTCCAAAAAATCATCTATCTCTGCTTTATTGACTATGCCAAAGCCTTTGACTGTGTGGATCACAATAAACTGTGGAAAATTCTTCAAGACCACCTGACCTGACCCTTGAGAAATCTGTATGCCGGTCTGGAAAAAATTAGACTTGGACAGGGAAAACAGACTGGTTCCAAATAGGAAAAGGAGTACATCAAGGCTGTACATTGTCTGCTTGCTTATTTAACTAAACTGCAGAGTACATCATTAGAAATGCCGGTATGGATGAAGCATAATAAGCTGGAATCAAGATTCGTGGGAGAAATATCAATAACCTCAGATATGCAGATGACACCACCCTTATGGCAGAAAGTGAAGAAGAACTAAAGAGCCTCTTGATGAAAATGAAACAGGAGAGTGGAAAAAGTTAGCTTAAAGCTCAACGTTCAGAAAACTAAGATCATGGCAATCTGTCCCATCACTTCATGGCAAATGGATAGAGAAACAGTAGAAATAATGGCAGACTTTATTTTGGGGGGGTCTCCAAAATCACTGCAGTTGGTGACTGCAGCCATGAAATTAAAAGACCCTTACTCCTTGGAAGAAAAGTTGTGACCAACCTAGACAGCATACTAAAAAGCAGAGATATTACTTTGCCAAAAAAAGTTAATATAATTTAAAAAGTTTTTTCCAGTGATCATGTATGGATATGAGAGTTGTACTATGAAGAAACCAAGCACCAAAGAATTGATACTTTTGAACTGTGGTGTTGGAGAAGACTCTTGAGAGTCCCTTGGACTGCAAGGATATCCAACCAATCCTTCCTACAGGAAATAAGTCCTTCCTACAGGAAATCAGTCCTTCATTGGAAGGACTGATGCTGAAGCTGAAACTCCAATACTTTGGCCACCTAATGTGAAGAACTGACTCATTTGAAAAGACCCTGATGCTGGGAAAGATTGAGAGCAGGAGAAGGGGATGACAGAGGATGAGATGGCTGGATGGCATCACCAACTCAATGGACATGAGTTTGAGTAAACTCTGGGAATTGGTGATGGACAGGGAGGCCTGGCGTACTGCAGTCCATGGTGTTACAAAGACTCGGACATGACTGAGAGACTGAACTGAGCTTTAATGTTACATTAATAAAGGAGGAATGTTATAACTAATATATATGAAATTATTTATTACTTGATAGCTACATAATGTATGTTTTTATAAACTTTGATTTAGTTAACATAAAATGAAAGAAATATAGCCTCACTCAGCATTCAGATTATGTTTTAGATTCCCACACTTTAATTCATTACCTTTCTCATTTTTACAGAATGAGTGACATTGATTAAAGCTGCCTATTCTTATGTTATTATTTGTTCTTTATTGTAATATCAGTTAAGGAAAGTAGGGCTGTTTCTGTTTTATGACCTGCTGAATCATCACGTTTACAATAGTACCTTTCACAAGTAAATGCCTGTTGGCAATTTAATGAATTAACAGCAACATAGAAAATAATTATCTTATTGCCTAGACTTCTGTTAGAATTAACATTGTTATTTATTCTTAATTTAGTAACAGTTTTATTTCTATAACACAACAGTAAATTAAAGATTATTCAAGGAATGTTTTTAGAGATGAGATCTTAGGAAAAAAAGTTACATAAAAGAACTTTGATTAAATACTGAGTTTTAAAAAATATGTCTGTTTTAATTTTTTACTCTGAAGAAAGCTACATACATTCATTAAAAGTTGTTGCTAAGTCACTTCAGTCGTGTCTGACTCTGCACGACCCCATAGATGGAAGCCCACCAGGCTCCCCCGTCCCTGGGACTCTCCAGGCAAGAACACTGGAGTGGGTTGCCATTTCATTCTCCAATGTGTGAAAGTGAAAAGTGAAAGTAAAGTCGCCCAGTCGAGTCTGACCCTTAGCGACCCCACGGACTGCAGCCTACCAGGCTCCTCCATCCATGGGATCTTCTAGGCAATAGTACTGGAGTGGCTTGCCATTGCCTTCTCTGCATTAAAAGTTAAGAATGCTAAATATTAGGTGGAAAAGAAGACATTATATCTCTATGGTTTACATAAGCTTTCTGTGCATTGTAATAGCATTTTGAATTATTGGGTTGTTGCTGACAATCTGTGCAAACCTTTTGGGATATAATTCAGTATATAGCTCCTGTCATCAGTGAAGGCTAATAAGAGAGATAATATTTCACAGCTCTGTAAATGGAAACAGAGAGTAATAATTAAAAGGAAAGTTTAGAGCTACACTTTTAAAATCTTTTCTGCTGGAAAAATTATAGTTTTTATTTTATCCACATCCTAACCAGAGGTCTTTATAAAAGATATACATGTATGACAACAAGAACGACCTAAAAGTCTGCAAAATATTATCTTCTCAAACAATATGAATATTTGTATTGCTTTATTATGCATTCATGCTATATGTAATGAACATGTGTTATAGTATGTGAAGACTGTTAGATTAAAGAAAAATCATAAACACTAGTATTAGCAAAGATGTGGAAAAGAGATACGTGATATGTAATAGATGTAATTTACATGGGAAAAAATAAAATAGAAAATACAAGAAATGAAGATAAAGGCCTAAGTTTTCCTTTTTGGCAATGCTACCATAATGACCCAGGAAATATTATTGAAAAAAACCAAAGCTCTAGACACATTTGAATGGCATTTCTGAATTCCATGTATAAGGAGGAATTCTTAGGGGAGGTACAGGTAGTGGCTCTTACAAAAGAAAGAAAAACTCATATGTAATTACTAATGAATTTTTTAAAAAATGAAAACTAAAGCAGTGTCACAAAGTTGTTGCATTTATTTCTAAATAATTACAAGCATATAAAAATGTTGAAACAATTATACTAAAAAAACTTTTGAGCAATTAAAAAAAAATTACTGATATTAAGCCTTAAGTCTTTATTGTATATTTTCTACAAATAAGGGTTTTTTTTAATGTAATTAGACTACTTCAAGATAAGAAAGTAGATTTGATCATCTTTTATACATTCTTATGTAGAGACTCTATCATGTCTTGGTAATTGTGCCACTAATCTCGTTTCACTTTTTGCAAATTTCTAGAATGCTTTTTCCAAATATTTTTTCACTCATAATTGATGGAATCTGAGGATGAATTGATTGATTGAATCTGAGGATTGAACCTGTGGATATGTAGGGCCTCCTGCACCCTGCTTTGTGGGTGACAATCACCTTTTAGCCAGGACCCTGCCCATTTTCTGAAACCCTTAAATCATCCCTCTTTCATATGACATCTAGCAGGTTTAAACAATGAAGAGTTGTCACTTTGGTTAGCAGACGTTTGCCCCAAATTTTCAACTGCATCCTCTACCCTGGTACTTGAACTGGCAAAAGAGGTTCTCTAGTTTATCTCTCAGGGTGCCCAAATAGAAACTGGTAAAACAATCACATGGAACAACAGACTGGTTTCAAATAGGAAAAGAAGTATGTCAAGGCTGTATATTGTCACCCTGCTTATTTAACTTATATGCAGAGTACATCATGAGAAACACTGGGCTGGAGGAAGCACAGGTTGGAGTCAAGATTGCTGGGAGAAATATCAATAACCTCAGATATGCAGATGACACCACCCTTATGGCAGAAAGTGAAGAGGAACTCAAAAGCCTCTTGATGAAAGTGAAAGAGGAGAGTGAAAAAGTTGGCTTAAAGCTCAATATTCAGAACACTAAGATCATGGCATCTGGTCCCATCACTTCATGGGAAATAGATGGGGAAACAGTGGAAACAGTGTCAGACTTTATTTTTGGGGGCTCCAAAAATCCCGGTTCGATCCCTGGGTCCGGAAGATCCCCTGGAGAAGGAAATGGCAACCCACTCCAGTATTCTTGTGTGGAAAATCCCATGGACAGAGAAGCCTGGTTACAGTCCACGAGGTTGCAAAGAGTCGGACATGACTGAGCGACTTTAAAATCACTGCAGATGGTGATTGCAGCCATGAAATTAAAAGACGCTTTCTCCTTGGAAGGAAAGTTATGACCAACCTAGATAGTATATTAAAAAGCAGAGACATTACTTTGCCAACAAAGGTCCGTCTAGTCAAGGCTATGGTTTTGCCAGTGGTCATGTAGGGATGTGAGAGTTGGACTGTGAAGAAAGCCGAGTGCCAAAGAATTGAACTTTTGAACTGTGGTGTTGGAGAAGACTATTGAGAGTCCTTTGGACTGCAAGGAGATCCAAGCAATCCATCCTAAAGGAGATCAGTCCTGGCTGTTCATTGGAAGGACTGATGCTGAAGCTGAAACTGCAATACATTGGCCACCTCATGCGAAGAGTTGACTCATTGGAAAAGACCCTGATGCTGGGAGGGATTGGAGGCAGAAGGAGAAGGGGACAACAGAGGATGAGATGGCTGGATGGCATCACCGACTCGATGGACATGAGTTTGAGTGAACTCCGGGATTTGGTGATGGACAGGGAGGCCTGGTGTGCTAATGATTCATGGGGTTGCAAAGAGTAGGATGCAACTGAGCAACTGAACTGAACTGAACTGACACACAATCGATTTGGGGTGCCTGTCACTTGCACTGAGAAACTCTTGTTTACAGTGCTCCAGATTCTGAACTAAGTTCTTCCTGTCAGTCCCCTGGCATTCCTTTGAGTTCCATTCTTCTTGGATAAGCCCATTTATCACCAATTACTCCTAGCACTGACTGGCATCCCTATTCATTTGTACAAAGAAAACATCCTAAAATTATCCTTCATGTGCCTTTTTGCACACTGTAATTCTACTCCTGTACAAAATTAGCTTTTAAACAAATCTCTGAGTTTGTATCCTCAATAGGTGATGAATTCATAAATTATCTTTTTTCATCATTCTTTACACAACATCTAATGTAAAGAATAGCAAACTGTAGGTATTTAAGAAATTCTGATAGAATGACTATATAAGAGTAAATTTTGAAAAAATATTCAATAGAGGTTTTCAATTTTTCTCTTTATTTACATTAAATTGATTTCACTTTCTGTGAGAATACTAAAATCCTTTTGTACAATTTTTAATAATATATTTATTTTAAAAATTTTGTGATATGCTCTTTGAAGTTAGAAACTTGTATAACTTAACAAAAAAAATTTTAATTGGAGGATAATTGCTTTACAATGTTGTGTCGGTTTCTGCCATACAACAGTGTGAATCAGCCAAAAGCATACATACGGTCCCTTCCTCTTGAACTTCCCCTGCCACTCCCCACTCCATCCCATTCCTCAGATTGACATAGAGCACCCAGTTGAGATCCCCGTGTTGTACAGCAACTTCCCACTAACTATCTGTTTGACATATGGTAATGTATATTAGAAACTTGTATCACTTTATATGCAGTGATAATCAGAATATTTTCATATAGAGTCGTTTGAGTTATTGAATGAATGCTTATATGAATACACAGTAAATCAGTGCATGCTGCTGCTGCTGCCTCTAAGTCGTTTCAGTCGTTTCTGTCTCTGTGTGACCCCATAGACAGCAGCCCACCAGGCTCCCCCTTCCCTGGGATTCTCCAGGCAAGAACACTGGAGTGGGCTGCCATTTCCTTCTCCAATGCATGAAAGTGAAAAGTGAAAGTGAAGTCACTCAGTCGTGTCCAACTCTTTCGTGACCCCATGGACTGAAGCCTACCAGGCTCCTCCACCCATGGGATTTTCCAGGCAAGAGTACTAGAGTGGGTTGCCATTGCCTTCTCCAAATCAGTGCATAGACATCCACAATACTTGAGAATAAAGTGTATGTAGGAATATGAAGTTTTTTTTTCTTCATTTCATTTGTCATTAAATCTTAATGGAAGATAAATAATGAAGCACTCTACTGAGAAATATAATTGTAAAGCTTAGAAAAAGTTGCTTTTATTAGTTTTGGTAACTTATTTGATTGATATTTATGTTAGCACTCATAAAAAAGTTTTGAAACATAAACATAATCCATATTAAAATATGCATAAAAATGATAAATGTGAATAAATTTTTGGAATTTTGCTTTTAAAAACCAAGGCTAGTACATCTAAGTGGATTTTTCATCCAAAATGCTTAAGAATGCCAGGCTCATGTTCAATCAACAAAACAAAGATAGTCCTAAATGACACCCAAATTATCAAAAATATTTCTCAATATATGAGAAGAAATTCTTTGAATATATTTTTATTTTTAGATATTGCTAGTTAATTTGTCAATATGTAAAAGATTTCATTGTATTAGAAAAAACAAGTCCAAAAGAAATATATTTGTACAAATGATACTAATTAATTATATAAAACAATCCCCTATATTTGGAATATGAAATGATGACTATTATTATCTATTAAATTTTAGAATCTCTACCATACTGTCTTTTACTTTTATAAGAAAATTATATGTACCACCTAAAACACATGTATGAAACATATATACATCCTCTCCTCTACTACTCATCTTTTCTTCTTAATTCAATGTCTACATATCAGGGCACGTTGACTGAGTTTATTCCTAGGATTCCACCATGTAGGCAGAGTTTTAATAGTAACTAGACTTCCCTTGTTATAGGCACTCTTGGATGATCTTGTGATTGGCAGTCACATGAGCAGAATAGAACAATGGCTCCCAAAAGAAATGATTCATGAAGAGGATAAAAGAAAGGATGAGACTTGCACTCTAGGAAGATATCCCGAGAAGGAAATGTGAAGAACTTATTGCTGTCCCCTGGACAGGTTGAAGATAAATATCAAGGAAAGAAGTATTATTGTTTCAGGTGGATGGAAAGTGTTTCTTTATACTAGGCAACTAGAGTAAAGTAACTGCTCATATTTTTACATTGTTATTTTTGCTGTTTAGTCATTCAGTCATAGCACATTCTTTTGTGACCCCATGGTCTTGGGATTTCCCAAGAATGAACACTGAAGTGGGTTGCCATTCCCTCTCCAGGGGATCTTCTTGACCCAGGGATCAAACCACCTGAGCCACTGGGGAAGCAATTTTACCTTGCCTATTATAATTACCTGTTTAGATATTTAATATTTTATTTATCATTTTTAACATGCAGAAATATATAATTTTCTGACTAGAGAATATATCTTGCATTTTGGAGCTTTTAATATTTTATAAAAATTGTATTAATAACCTATTATGTATACATATCTTATACAATTAAAATCAGATAAATATTCACAGAAGAGAGATTTTAGTTGAATATGATAAATTATATCCAAAGCTTATAGGTATAACTGAGTTCCATCCTTTAAGCAAGATTACTAGACAGTTATAGCAATATGACGATATACATTGTATGGCAGTAGAAACACATATTTAGATACGACCTATACAAATTGTAGGAGAGAAAAAAATCCCATGTGAGTTTCAAATTCCTTTATCACTGCTCATGGCTTGATCTGGGTTTTATTCAGTTCCAGGCTTCAAGATTCAGAGCTGTTTGAGGGAAATTTTCCTGTGTAGAACTATTCCAGGGGGGTTCTTTTCTCCCTTTCATGAATAAATATGAACCAACCAGTTATAATTACTTGCAAAACTGTTCAACCTAAGCATCAAAATGAGAAACAAACATGATGAAATAGAACCATATGTTTTAGTGGCAACATTTCAGTATTTATCGCATTTTATTTTACTTTTTTTTATTTGTCATAAACTCTAAACTAGCAGAATAGTCTCTAAAAACAGAATTATTTTTCATGCTTGGTCATGGCTGCTAATATAACTGCATGCACTTCGCCAGTGAAGCAGATGACTCAAAGAGAATCTCATGCCACCTTTTAATAGATAAATTTGATTTCTGAGTTTGGATCCTCAGAATTTTCTGTATAAACTGAAAGTATAATATCTACATACAGTCTTCTCAAAAATAGTTTGACATTCTTAAATTATATTGAATTATCACTGCTGCTGCTGCTGCTGCTGTCACTTCAGTCGTGCCCAACTCTGTGTGACCCCAGAGACGGCAGCCCACCAGGCTCCCCCGTCTCTGGGATTCTCTAAGCAAGAACACTGGAGTGGGTTGCCATTTCCTTCTCCAATGCATGAGAGTAAAAAGTGAACGTGAAGTCGCTCAGTCGTCCAACTCCCAGCGACCCCATGGACTGCAGCCTACCAGGCTCCTCCGTCCATGGGATTTTCCAGGCAACAGTACTGGAGTGGCTTGCCATTGCCTTCTTTCACTAATGGTTAGAAAATGGTTACAGGCAGGATTTTGATTTGAGAAATGTGACTTTTTTTCTTTTGCTAGAAAAGAGCTCAACTTGGAAAATATCACCCCATTTCTTTAAAAAAAAAATACATGCTAGTTTTGAAATAGTGTGAAGATTTTATTTTATGATATTGTTTTTTTCTTATGAAAATAGAGTATATTTCTATGTGTAATAATGAATGATGGATATAATGATGAGATGAAGAATTATGATGTTAATAAATTTCAAGGAGTAAAACATAAGTTTAAGATACTGAATTTGGATCATATTTTTGAGTCTTGATAATTAATTTAGCTCCATTGAAAGTAATTATCTTAAACTTATATGTTCCTTGATTTTATTATGCTAACATCATAATAGGTTTAGGCATATTGTTATTAGTATGGTCTCTGAAATCATCTAGTTGAGTATAAATTCCAGCTACTGACAAAAAACATGTGTTGTGACATTAAGGTGAAAAATCATTGAAATGCAGTTTTTCTCATCTGAAAAATGGTGATGAGTGGAACTAAAGTGAAGATTAAAGACAGCAATGCATATAAGCATAATACATCTTTGAAAATAAATATTAGTTTAGAGAAAGTTTAAATAAAATAATCTTAGGAAAATATGAAGTGTCTCGGTGGGAAAGAATCTGCTTGCAATGCAGGAGATGTGGGCAGGATATGTAGGCTCAATCCCTGGGTGGAGAAGATCCCCCAGAGGAGTAAAGGGCAACCCACATCAGTATTCTTACCTAAAACAATCACAATCCATTGGGTTGCAAAAGAGTCAGACATGACTGGGGACTAAATAACAATGAAATTTTTTATTTGTAGCTTTTACAAACTCTCAAAAATAGAGTGCCAAAGTGAATGAAATGTCACTCTATACTTCTTAATCTTTGAAAGATTCTACTGAGTCTTACTTTTAGAAAAATTATTATGGAGCTAGATTGCAAAAGCAAATAATATAAGAAATATTCAGAGACAATGCTGATATTTGCATAATCATTACACTTAGAAACTATAATTTAAATGATATATTGTGACATAAAAAATATAAGCTATTTGGGAGGAGAAATAGTTACGTGCTATTATAAATCATACAGGCTTCCCTTGTAGCTCAGTTGGTAAAGAATCCGCCTGCAATGACGGAAACTGACGTTCCAACCCTGGGTCATAAAGAACCCCTGGAGAAGGAAAATGCAACCCACTCCAGTATTCTTGCCTGGACAGAGGAGCCTGGTAGGCTACAGTCATGGGGTTGAAAGAGTTGCACACGACTTAGTAACTAAAGCATCAAACCACCAGCATAAATCATATTTTTTGCTATTTGGGGGATAAAGATTTATATCTCAACTTCTATGACACTTTTTAAATTGTACTTCAGAATCACAAATTTTAAGAACCTCCTGATATATATCAGAAAAATTTTGTTCTTTTACTTTTTAATTTTGCATCTCCCCCACTTCTAAATATGTTCACCTATGATATTAATTTTCTTATTAATATGCATTATATTTATATTCTTATAAAATTAATTCTTCTGTGTTTTACCTTAGGTAGGTTTTTAAAGTTAATAAATAGTGATTTCATGATTCAGTTTAGGGAAATATAAACAACTACATGGTTTTAAGAGATCCATAAATAAAGTGGTATCATGAAATGTAAATTTCAAAGGAGAAAACTGAAACACAAACATCAAATATTCTCTCTTTTCTTGCATGTCAAAAAACTGTCAAAAGTATTCTATAAGTATTCTATAAGCTAGCTTGTTTAATATTTTTTAATTTATTTATTTAATTGAAGGATAATTGCTTTACAGAAGTTTGTCGTTTTCTGTCAAACTTCAACATGAATCAATCATAGGTATATGTATTTGACCCATTAGTTTCTTATGTCATTCCTCTGAGTTTGTTCCAGCAGCAACATCTTTAAACCTTCATTGTTGTTCAGTCACTCAGCTGTGTCCAACTCTTTGTGACCCCATGGATTGCAGCATGCCAGGGTTCCCTGTCCTTCACCATCTCCCAGAGATTGCTCAAGCTCATGTCCATTGAGTCAAACATATCATTTATATGTTCCAGACCTTTAGTAACTACTGTATATTTAATTATATGATATATTCTGAGTTCCTTTCTCAACACGGTGGTCATTTATCCTGAGATTATTGTCACTGTCCTGTTTGTGTATAAGTACACTCTCCTGGAAACTATGACAACCTCTTACTTAAAGGTTCCATTTTTATTTTGCAGCAGCTGCTGCTGTTGCTAAGACGTTTCAGTCGTGGCCAACTCTGTGAGACCCCATAGTCGACAGTCCACCAGGCTCCTCCGTCCCTGGGATTCTCCAGGCAAGAGTACTGGAGTGGGTAACCATCTCCTTCTCCAATGCATGAAAGTGAAAAGTGAAAGTGAAGTCACTCAGTCGTGTCCGACTCAGCGACTCCATGGACTGCAGCCCACCAGGCTCCTCCGTCCATGGGATTTTCCAGGCAACAGTACTGGAGTGGGGTGCCATTGCCTTCTCCTTTATTTTGCAGAGGTGGTCTTAAAATAAGGTCATTCCCAAAAAGAATATATTTGAAATCAATGTGTGCGTGTATGTGTTAACGTGTGAATATGTCCTTATTATTTTTCTTTCCTAAAGAGTTGATATTTGAGGCATATAATTCTGTTATAAATTGTTATGGTGTTATTTTTAATTCTAATAATTTTAAAGAACTTTTAAGTTTTGAGATTTCATAAAAATCCTAGGCAGCAGCTTGTAGGCACTATTTTTCTAACTACTCAAGTTTTTCTTATATGGTAAATTTTCCGTTACTATTTTTATTATCTCACTTGAAATTTTTCTTTATTGTGTTCTAAATTCTTTCTTTCTCACTCTGCTGCTGCTAAGGCACTTCAGTCGTGTCCGACTCTGTGTGACCCCATAGACGGAAGCCCACCAGGCTCCCCTGTCCCTGGGATTCTCCAGGCAAGAACACTGGAGTGGGTTGCCATTTCCTTCTCCAACGTGTGAAAGCAAAAAGTGAAAGTGAAGTCGCTCAGTCGTGTCCGACCCTTAGCGACCCCATGGACTACAGCCTACCAGACTCCTCCATCCATGGGATTTTCTAGGCAAGAGTACTGGAGTGGCTTGCCATTGCCTTCTCCGTCTTTCTCACTCTAGAAGGTAAATATTAGCTTCCAGGAGTGTTGTTGTAGACCTCTTAACACATTTTTCTCGGTTTCTGTTTTGTTATCATTGAGAATTCTGAATAGCTATGTTTAAAATGTAGTCACTGAAGATGTTCTACAGCTGATTCTAATATCCACAAAAATGTAATAACTACTAGTTCAGAACACCTGAAATTTTCTTCCAAGACTAACATATTACATTCCTTATTTCAATGATAGCAATTAATTTTTTTAGTCTATCTTTTATGTTCTGATTTTTATTTTTCACAAGGGTCTCTTTTTTGATTGGATATGAATAATGAAGATAATAACAATTCCTTAAAATACTTCTCTATCCACTGGCTACATTTAGTTACTCTGTAATCAGTTTTCTTGTTGGCATGACTATTTTTGGTCCCCTTACATGGGCTGATAATAATGTCTGGTTTTCAGTTGGCATGAGTGATATTTTGGGTTTTCGTAGACATAGATTCAATCCCTGGGTTACGAAGATGCCCTAGAAGAGGAAATGGCAACCTGCTCCAGTATTCTTGCCTGGAAAATTCCATAGACAGAGGCACCTGGCAGACTGCAGTCCATGGTGTTGCAAAGAGTTAAACATGATTGAGCAACTGAGCTTGCAAGCACACACGTCACTACTACCCTCCTTGCTAAATTGAAGGGTAGATAAACAATTTTGATTTTTTGCGCCTATCTTGGTATGAGATATAATGTGTAACAATGCATATTTAATCTAGAACTTCATGTATTTGGTTTACATTATTAGACAAAGTCATACTTTTCAAGTAATGGCAAGATTTTGTTTCTTGGTAGTATTCTATTGTTATTATTTAGGATTATCTCTTTCAATGAGTTTCCTAGTTGACACACATTTTCAACTATTAAACAGGTAATTTAAAGGTAATACTGCAAACTCCTGTGAAACATTTTAATATACCATTTCAAATATTTAAATAGTAAAACTTCAGATTGGGGGAAATAGGGAGAGGTTGGTAAAAGGTACAAACTTTCAGTGTTAAGATGTTTAAGGTAGAAAAACTGTATAATTTAAATGTATACACCACCATGAATGCATGATAAGATGAAACTTGCTCTAAATCACTCTGGGATTTATGTATTTTATACATTTTTGTACATTTACATATTTCTAAAGATTTGTATTCACTGAAGGATGGGACTGAAGAACTTCTAAGGGAGAAAATATGTATTTCTGTCTCTCAGAGCCCATCTCCATATGCTCTTATGTCAGAACAGAAGTTGTAAATTCTGAGGAAATGGTTTAATCTGCAGAAAGGGTGATAATAAAGCCTTCCAAAAGGTGGTTTATATCTCAGAGTAGACACAGCATAAGAAGAAAGGTTAAATTATCATGCAACAAAGCATCATTGAGGTTAATTTTCAAGTAGAAGTACAGCTATCTGAACAGGTAGAAAGGACAGTTTAATGATGCTTTAAGCACTTACAAAGTATTTCATATACTGTATTTAGTATTGCCTGCACCCAAGATTCTGTTCTTCTATCATAACACTGAATTCTGGCCATTCAAAATCTTTTTATATGTGAAAAAATATTCATAAAACCTCATCAGTTGCTCTCATACCACAGACCTGACATTAGGTCTTTATACAGTGATAAATTCAGTCAACATTCAAGAAGTGGCAGTTCTGCTGTATAAAGTATATTGCTGTATTTATTTGTTGGGGCTGCCATAATGGACTGGGTGGCTTAAGCAGCAGAAATTTATTTTCTCACAGTTCTGGAGGCTAGAAGTCTGAGATCAAAGTGTTAGCGTGGTTGATTTCTTCTGAGGCCTTCTTCCTTGACATGTAGATGGCATATAGTCTTCCCTCTGAATATGTCCATGTCCAAATTGCCTCTTGGCACAAGAACACCAGTCATATTAGATTAGGTCCTACCCTAGTGACTTCATTTTAGCTTAATTTCTTCTTTCAAGATTCTGTGTTCAAATGCAGTCACACTCAGACACTGGGACTTAGGATGTCAAGAAATGAATTTCAAGGACACAATTAACTTCAAAACAATTATCTAGATAACACACTATAGTTCTCAAACCTATTTTGATCCATTTGGTAGTTATAAATTGACTAAGCAACATATTCATGTGGTCATTCTAAGAGATTTCTTCCGATGAAAAGTGTATCTTTTGCATGCATTTCAAATTTTCCTTCTGACTGGAATGTAGGCAAAAATGCTAGTTACAGAAATCACCTTATATCAGTAATAGTATGCTAAACATGGTGGAGAAATGAGATAGGTCATCATAGATAGTAATCACGTTGTGGGGCTTTACTTGAAAGAAAAACATCATATATGTATGTGTGTGTGCATATATGCATGAATATATATACACACATACTTTCCATCTTTATATGAATATAAATATTTTCTTTTTAAACTTTTTTTTATCTGCACTAGTCCAAACTGATTAAATCAGACAGGGCTTTTTTGGATAATCTGGCATTGGTGCTACCATTAGAGCCAGAGAAGAATTTTTGATTTCCCTTGTGTATCTTTTGTGTCAGTACTTATCAGTGAAAGAATTACAGAGGTTGAAAAATTAAAATGCTCAACGTGTTAGCCATTGAAAAGCTGATATTACTTCACTTGGTTATCTTGTTAAATTATTGCTTTCATGAGATATGCTAATCTCCAGCTCTATAAACATGAATATGCAACAGGTACTAGGTCAGTAATTATGCTACATTTAATAGCTGTCCACTGTGGACTGAACTGAAGTTCCAGAGTTGAAGTTCTAACTAGTATTTTCTCAGAAGGTGACTGTACCTGGAGACAGGGCCTTTAAAGGGGTAACTAATGCAAAGAGTTGGACACTACTGAGCTGAACTGAACTGAATGTAAAATGAGGTACTATGGGTGGACTTTAATTCAATCTAGCTGGTACCCTGATGAAAAAGACTAAGGCACACTTGTGTATGAATAGAGAAAAGACTGCATAAGGACATAGCCAAAAGGCAGTCATCTGCAAGCCAAGGAGAGAGATCTCCAGAGAAAAAAACTTGCTGATGGGCTGCTTGGACATCTAACCTTCAGAACTATATTTCTGTTAGTTAAGTTACACTGTCTGTATTATAGAAAACTTAGCAAACTAAAACACTGACATTGTCACAAATTGTTGACATGCAGTAGCATTCATATTTCAGAAATGGAGGCTAAAATAGCATTTTCATTTTCATAGCCTAACAGTGCTAGAGAAGAATAATTTTTCAGAAAACATTTGAAATGTATTCATTATTTTGTTCCTCTGTTTGCTTGTTGACACTGTAATTAAGTAGTATTTTCTCCAATAAGCTATTATATTCTCTGGAAAAAGTATATGTCTCCTCTTACTCTGAGAGCAAAAGTGGTTGCATAACAGGAAAACAAAAGTGAGAGAAAAATTTTTAATCAGGGCCTGTTATGTTCAAAGCACAGAAGAAATGTTTGAGAAATGATGATAAGAAAGATTAAGAAATTTCAAGGAGTAGCAGTTAGAAAAAATAAGGAAAAGAAACATCTTTCATATGTTTATAACATTAAATTGAGTGATAAATGTAGTAAGCTTTTAAAAAACAATACCTAAGAGAACTCCAACCCAGTATTCTTGCCTAGGAAGTCTATGTACAAACTCTGAGCCTGGCGGGCGACAGTCCATGGGGTCGCAAAGAGTTGGACATGACTGAGCAACTGAGCCCAAGAGAACTCATTGAAGACTACTGTGATCAATTGGTAGAATTGGAAAATAACTTAAAATGTCATTGGGAAATTATCTAAAAGGAATTTCTACTTGTATAATTTTGTTGCTTAATAGTTCTAATTTGTAATTCTTGCCTACATAGATCTGACTCATAGAGGCCTCTTTTGAAATAATATGCTAAAGTCTTAACTTCCTAACTAAAAACAAATATATAAACAAAAATCTGAAATAGAATTGATGTTAAAACAACTAATTTCAGAAGAAGAATTATAAACACAAATTTATAACAATTTGCTAAATCAACTCGTACACCATAGGGACTGAGAATCCATAATTAAGGTAAGAGCATCCTTGTCTATTTTTTATAGAGAATTATTGTGTATTTATTTTTGTCTATTATAAATCAAGGATGATTGTGGCAATCTTCAGAGAAGACCTCCTAAGTCAGGGTGACTGTTGAACAGGAAAGAGTACAGGGTGTATCTGACCAATATTTTCCATGATGAGAACATTGACATGAACTAGCCTGGGACCCCTCATATGTGGGAGAAGCTCTTTTCAGATTGGTGCCCCAGGAATAGGAAGGTCAGTTGCCTGTGAGGTCCTAAATAATTGTCTAGTCAGCTTAGTATTATTAAGGCTAAACCAGCCTTTCATTTCCTTGCTAAATGGTTAGGTTGAAATTTTCCAATAACCACTGGATATTTACAAGTTTTTAGGTTTCTTTTTGATATACATGGGCTTCCCTGATGGCTCTGGTGATAAAGAATCTGCCTGCAATGTGGGAACTCCAATTTCGATTCCTGGGTTGGGAAGATCCCTGGAGAAGGGAATAACAACCCACTCGAGTATTCTAGGTTGGAGAATTCCATGGACAAAGGAACCTGACAGGGCTATGGGGCTTTGTGACAGTCTATAGGGTTGCAAAGAGTCAGACACAGCTGAGCGACTAACAGTTTCATACGTTGGTATACATACTCTTTTATTCTCTTTAAGAAAAAAGCTCTATACAAACATATTTAACTATCTAAAATACAAACATGTTGAACTTCTTATTTGTGATGTGTCAGTCTGTATTGAATTGTTTGACTTGTTAATGAGTAATAATAATAATAATTACAAAATAAAGTATAAGAATATAGTGCTGGGGATTCCTTGATGGTCCAGTGGTTCGTACTCCACTCTCTCTCTGCCAAGGGCCTGGGTTGGATTCCTGGCCAGGAACTAAGGAACTATGTGGCCCACAAGCTTCATAGTGTGGCCACAAAAAAAAAAAAAAAAAAAAAGAATATTATGCTCATGTTTGGAAATATTTGTGCAGCAAAATTAAGTTGGAATGTCTTAATTTCATTAAAACAAACTAATCACTATTAAAAGCATCTGCTACTGTTGTCAGGTTGAAATATTTTACCATTTAGGAAGACAGAACTCTTTTTTGGAGTGATAATTTGCAATTGAAATTCACCAATAGAAATATATTTTACTTTGGGGATGTGATTAATTTAAGCAAAACAACATCTGTCACACTAAAGTGATGCTAATTTTAATTTTATTGTTATTTTTTTATGTTTATGTGGGATATTTCTGTAAACAAACATTATGTTTTATTGGCATTAAATCTATGAGCTTAAGAAATTTATTTCCAGTTATGTCTGTAATTGTAAATTATGATCGAATTGCAAATCATCACAACAGCACACAAAATTTAACCTTTTTTAATAAGAACCTCTCCACCATTCCATTTGAAACCAATCACCATATTGCCATGGACATGAACTTGGGCAAACTCTGGGAGATGGTGAGGGACAGGGAGGCCTGGTGTGCTGCTGTCCATAGGGTCACAAAGAGTCAGAATTACTTGGCTACTGAACAACTGATATAGGCAATGCAAACTCTTTGGTAAGAGTTTTCAATGCTCTACATAATTGCCTACTTTCATTTTTGCTTCTTTTTGCTTTTAATTTAGATACTCTTATAGGAGAAGGAAATGGCAACCCACTCCAGTGTTCTTGCCTGGAGAATCCCAGGGACAGGGGAGCCTGGTTGGCTTCCGTCTATGGGGTCACACAGAGTTGGACACGACTGAAGTGACTTAGCAACATAGGTGTGTACTGACATATTTTTATCCATATATCAGCTGTATTTTATGTTACTATATGAATGTTTTTGTGTGCAAGTATGTGTGTGTGGGAGTGTTATCAGGAGACAAAGTTTCATTAATAGTCTTGTTTCTTCAGTCAGGACTTCCTAAACATAGACTGCTGGTAACCTGAGGAAAAGGATGTTTCAATGATAAACAACATTTGGGAATTAAATACAGACCTCAGGTGTGAGAGATTTGCAAATTTATCTCCCATGTAGCCACTCTTTTACATTCCAAATGGTTGTGGACCTAGAGGCTTTCCCCTCTTGGCCAGGAGAAGAAGATGCCTAATGCATTTTAATTATGAACTTATAATTATTAATCAACTTTGGTATTTTGAAATTACCCTTATCTGTTAATTTGTGACTTCCCTGGTGACTCAGACGGTAAAGCATCTACCTACAATGCGGGAGACCAGGGTTTGATCCCCAGGTCAGGAAGATCTCCTGGAGAAGGAAATGGAAACCCACTCCAGTATTCTCGCCTGGAAAATTCCATGGACAGAGGAGCCTCTTAGGCTGCAATCCATGGGGTCGCAAAGAGTTGGACATGACTGAGCGACTTCACTTTCATATTTAATTTCCTTAAGATGTTATTAGATTCTCTTTGCTATATTTCATTCTTACCATACTGAAATATTTGTCACAAAACTTTCAGTTCAGTTCAGTCACTCAGTCGTGTCCGACTCTTTGAGACCCCTTGTGTCACAGCACGCCAGGCCTCCCTGTCCATCACCAACTCCCGGAGTTCACTCAAACTCATGTCCATTGAGACTATAGTGAGATATAAATCATACCATTCCAGATTTTTAGTATATACAGAGTGGTGTAATCATCACCACCATCGATTTTAGAGTACTTATCACCTCAAAAAATATCCCATACTTCTTAGCAATCACTTTCCATTTTCCAACAACACTTATCCTAGTGGGTGTAATATGTTCTGATTTCAATGTGCATTTCTCTAACAGCTAAAGATGTTGAACGTCTTTTAATATGCTTACTGATTTATATATCTTCTTTGTAGAAATTTCAGTTCAGATACTTTCACAATATTAAATACTATTGTTTTTTTATTATTGAGTTGGAAGAATTCTTTGTATAGTCAATATAAAAGTCTCTTAATACATAATTTAAAGCTATTTTTCTTACTATGAATTGTCTTTTTATTACCTTGATAATATCCTTTAAAGCAAAACCTTTGTAAATTTTTAAGGTAGTCCAACTTATCTTTTTTTCATTTATACCATATTGTCTGGAATCAAAATTAGTAAAACCAGATCAAGGTTACAAAGATTTTCTTCTAACATTTTTGTAGTTTTAGCAGTTACATTTAGAACTACAAACAACTTTGTGTGAATATTTTAAATTTTAGTACCACTTTAAGCCCCATTTCATTTTCCTATAAGTTTGTATTTTTATTTTTTAGAATTATCTTATATTTTCTTAACAGCTATTTACATATGTTGAAGATATCTCAGACACATTATAGTTTGCGTTGTCACTATGTTAATGGCATCTATTAATGAACAAGCATTTTCTTTTATATTTACTATTTATATGACCAATTTAGGCAATATCACTAGATAGAAAACTAAGGAAGATATTTTCCTATATTAGCTTCTAGGATTTTTATTTTTTTACCTTAAACATTTCCTCTACAAATTATCTGGAGTTTATTTTATTTATGGGACGACAGGAGTCATGTTGCCCTGTTTCCTGATATGAATATCCAATAGACCCAACAGAGTTTATTTGATAGTTTTTTTTTTTTTTAATTTTCCTCACTGTTTTCTAGGACAAACTTCAAAAGTTCTTTTACCCTTTCATCATTCCCATTGGTTAATTTGTCAAAGCCTTAATTTCTATATCATCATAACTAAGCTTTTTTTCCCCTGAAATTATATGTTGGTATCAGTTCAGTTCAGTTCAGTTCAATCGCTCAGTCGTGTCCAACTCTCTGCGACCCCATGAATCACAGCATGCCAGGCCTCCCTGTCCATCACCAACTTCCAGAGTTCACTCAAACTCATGTCCACAGAGTTGGTGTACAAAACATTTGAAATTACTCAACTTGGTAATATTTATGGCTATCACCATCCTTTGCATTTTCTTGTAAATATTACACTGGATCTTCGCTTTCCACAAATATTTCTTAGAACTAAATTGTGTTAACAGATATTCTAAAACTCAGTCTGGGATACATTGGCATATTTACAGTTTAGCATTATTAGTACTATTGCTCCTAATAATACTTTGCAAGTATTTTTCTTGCAAAACTGTGCATTTATTATAGATGAAGCTATATGGCAAGTAATGTTTTCTGTATTTTTTTTTTTGGTAGAAAGTATGGAGACATCATCTTTTTGTTTATTTGAAATTGCCACTTGTTCATATTCATTTCTCTGTAGTTTTCTGTTGAATAATTAAATTACAATTTTAAAAGCTATCCACTGGATAGGGAAAGATCTGAGCTTGATTAATACCATCAACAACAGGGGTTGTCAGCTTTAAATATTTTAATGAATGGTTATTTTTAATAATACAATACATATGCATTTTGGATAATGTAAACACACTGATCAGATATTTCAACTTCCTTAAGCAAAGCACAATCTCAAACTCCTACAGTATTTAACCATTTATTGTTTCATAGTTTAAATCTGTATCAACTTTACTCAAAGAGTAGAATCTACATTATTGTGAGAGTCAATGATTTAAATCTAATATTTAATTATTTCTCTTTTTCCTAGTCTTATTTTGTCATGATTAATCTCCTCATTTACTACATTTAAACTTGAAAATGATAAAGATAAAAAGAAAAACCAACATAATTACAGTGGGATACTGCTGTTGTTCAGTCGCTAAGATATGTACAACTCTGCAAACCCATGGACTGCAGCATGCCAGGCTTCCCTGTCCTTCAGCATCTCCCAGAGTTTGCTCAAACTTGTGTCCATTGAGTTGATGCCATTCAACCATCTTATCCTCTGTTACCCCCTTCTCCTCCTACCCTCACTCTTTCCCAGCATCGGGGTCTTTTCCAATAAGTTGGCTCTTCACATCAGCTGGCCAAAATGTTAGAGCTTCAGTTTCAACACTGGCCCTTCCAATAAATATTCAGGATTAATTTCCTTTAGAATTGACTAGTTTGACATCCCCTGGATCTGGAGAGTCTTCTCCAGCACCACAGTTCAAAGCATTAATTCTTTGGTGCTCAACCTTCATTATGGCCCAACTCTCACATCTGGACATGACTACTGGAAAAACCATAGCTTTCATTATCTGGATGTTTGTTGGCAAAGTGATGTCTCTGATTTTTAATATGCTGTCTAGTTTTGTCATAGCTTTTCTTCCAAGGAGCTAGCATGTTGTTGATGTTGTTCATTTAGCAAGACAAGTCCGACTCTTTGTGAACCCCACCCCCCAACCATGGACTGAAGCATGTCAAGCTTCTCTGTCCCTCACCGTCTCCCAGTTTGCTCAAGTTCAGGTCCAATGAATCAGTGATGCCATCCAGCCATCTTACTCTCAATCTCCCTCAGCATCATTGTCTTTTCCAATGAGTTGGCTGTTCACATCATGTGGCCAAAGTATTGGAGCTTCAGCTTCAGCATCAGTCCTTCCAAAGAGTAATCAGGGTTGATTTCCTTTAAGATTGACTAGTTTGGTATCCTTGCTGCTCAAGAGGCTCTCAAGAATCTTCTCCAGCACCACAGTTCAAAAGCATCAATTCTTCACCAATAGGTCTTCTTTATTGTCCAGCTCTCATATCCTTACACAACTATGGGAAAGACCATAGCCTTGATTATACAGACCTTTGTTAGCAAAGTGATGCGTTTGCTTTTTAACACATTGTCAAGTTTGTCATAGCTCTCCTGTCAAGAAATAATCATCTAATTTCATGGTTGCCATCACCAACCACAGTGATTTTAAAGCCCAAGAAGAGGAAATCTGTCACTGCTTCCTGATTCCCCCAACTATTTGCCATGAAGTGATAAGACTGGATACCATGATCTTAGTTTTGTTTTTTTTAAATAATGAGTTTTAAGTCGACTTTTTCACTATCTTCTTTCACCCTCATCAAGGAGCTCTTTATGTACTCTTTGCTTTTTGCCATTCAACTGGTATCATCCTCATATGTGAGGCTGTTGATATTTCTTCAAGCAATTTTGATTCCAACTTGTAACTCATCCAGCTCAGCATTCACATGATGTGCTCTGCATATAAGCTAAATAAACAGGGTGGTGATAAACACCCTTGCCTTACTCCTTTATCAAGCCTGAACCAGTCAGTGGTTCCATACAGAGTTCTAACTGTTGCTTCTTGATCAGCATACAGGTTTCTCAGGAGACAGGTCAGATCGTCTGGTATTCCCATCTCTCTAAGAGTTTTCCACAGTTTGTTATGACACAATCAAAGATTTTAGCATAGTGAATGAAATAGAGATGGATGTTTTTCTGGAATTCTCTTGCTTTATCTATGATCCAGTGAATGTTGGCAATTTGTTCTCTTGTTCCTCTGCCTTTTCTAAGCCCTGCTTGAACATCTGGGTGTTCTCAGTTCTCATAATGTTGAAGCCTAGTTTGGAGGATTTTGAGCATAACCTCAATAGCATGGGAGTGGGTGAGTGAATGAAAATCGCTCAGTAGTGTCCAACTCTTTGCAACCCCATGGACTATATAGTCCATGGAATTCTCCAGCCCAGAATACTGATTGGGTAGACTTTCCCTTCTCCAGGGGATCTTCCCAACCCAGGGGTTGAACCCAGGTCTCCCGCATTGCAGGTGGATTCTTTACCAGCTGAGCCACAAGGGAAGCCCAAGAACATTGGAGAGAGTAGTCAATCCCTTCTCCAGTGGATCTTCCTGACAAAGGAATCAAACCGGGGTCTCCTGCACTGCAGACAGATTCTTTACCAACTGAGCTGTGAGGGAAGCAATAGCATGGGAGATGATGCAATTGTCCAGTGGTTTGAATATTCTTTAGTGCTACCCTTTTTGGAAATTGGGATAGAGATTGACTTTTTTCAGTCCTGTGACCACTGCTGGGTTTTCCAAATGTTCTGACATATTGAGTTTAACACTTTAATAGCATAGCATCTTCTTTTAGGATTTTAAATAGCTCTGCTAGAATTCCTAGGAGCAAGCATACTCAGCCATACAAACGAATGAAATAATGCCATTTGCAGCAACATGGATGGACTGAGAGATTAGCATACTAAGTGAAGTAAGTCAGAAAGAGAAGAACAAATACCATATGACATCACTTTTATGTGGAATCTAAAATATGGCACAAAAGAATTTATCTCTGAAACAAACCACAGGCAGAGAGAACAGATTCATGTTTTCTAAGGGAGAGGGAAAAGTGGAGGAAGGATGGATTAGGAATTTGAGATTAGCAGACGCAAACTATTATATACAGGATAGATAAATAACTAAACCCTACTGTATTGCACAGGGAACTATATTCAATATCCTGTGATAAATCATAATGAAAAAGAATATGAAAAGGAATGTATATATATGTGTGTGTGTGTGTGTGTATGCATGTGCTGAGTCCTTCATTCATGTCTAACTTTTTGTGACCCTATGGACTGTAGCCCATCAGGCTCCTTCCCCTTGGAATTTTTCCAGGCAAGACTATTGGACAGTGTAGCCATTCCCTTTTACAGGGTACCTTCCCAACCCAGAGGTTGAACTTGGGTCTCCTTCAGTGCAGGAAGATTCTTTATCATCTGAGCCACCAGGGAAGCCCTACATACACACACACACACACACATTATATATATCTATATATAATATATATGTACAACTAATCACTTTGCTGTACAATAGAAATTAGCACATTGGGAAGTAACTATACTTCAATTAATAATTTTTTTTAAAAAAAAAAGAAAAGAAAATGTTGTCTACCACTTCAACATATCCTCGAAAAAAACATAGCAAGCGATGGTAATAGGAGTGGAGATTTGCTGGATGCTGCAATTTCTATACTTTAAAATATGTACAGATATCATTTTTTGGTCTTATTGTGGTGTTCTCTTAGACATAAATATTTGATACTGCTTCAGCTCTTGAATCCTAGACAAGTGCAAATTGTTTCTCTTTGTGACAATCTGTTGCTTGAAACTTAAGTGTTTTTGAGCTCTCAATTTTTTTCCTCAACTTTTAGGATGATCTAGCTGTTGTAGTGGAGTGGATATTCAGCAATGAAAAATTTCCAAAACAATGTTTTCTTCTGTTTCTTCAAGATACTACTTTGCAATAACTTTTCTTTCAACCTTTTAATTTTTTCAAATAAGAATGCCACAACTTTTGAAAACAAAGTTGAAACTTTTATATGCTTTTTATTTAGATAAAATATTTAAATACTTAAAGCTAAATGCCTCAGTTACTACATTGAATTAGTAAGAATTTTTTAATTTATTTTTTAAATAAAGTTGTCTATTTTTTAAACATAAAATTCTTCTAATTCTGTAATTCTTTCAATTATACTGAATCAGGAATATTCATAATAAATATTAATCTGAAATAAATATTTAACATTTTATAACACCTGGAAGAATGTTTAAACTTAACATAATTTAAGCCAACTTTGAGGACTCCATTTCAGTGAGTATATTACATAGAATATGAAGAAAATTGTGAGAATAATTTTTGTTTCAAAAACTTATTGATAGCAATTTATTTTTTTAAATGGTTTTATTACTTAAACAATATGAAGCCATTTAGTTAGTTCTTTTACTTCCCAGTTCTGATAGTGCTATTTTACCTTTTAAATTATGATTAATCTTAATTATATTAACCTTTTCCTCACAAACACACATTTATTTGAAATAAGGGGAAAAAAAGCACTAGTAGAAGGTGAGACATGCATCTAAGATATCAATGTGAGTGATACCATGTTTTTTATTCCATGCTTTGTTGTATATGTTATACTTTGGGATAGAATCCAATACTTTTAATGTTGTACTTCAGTATGAGTTTTGTTCTGTGGCCCCTTTCAGTTGGTTGAAAGGGGAATGGTGTTAAAACATAAGATCAGGGTACGATGTATGATTCTTGCTATTGTATTTTCATCTTAGGCTCTCATATAACACAGGATTGAAGTAAGCATGTGATGTATGAAGTGCATTAAATTTTAGTTTATGATTACATGGATTATTCTGTCTTCCACTCATTTACACCAACAGGAAGAAACCTCGCTCCTGCCAACTGCTATTCATTTATAAAATCATTCATTTCCAGTGTGCATGTATGGCCATATGAGAATTATTATCTTATATCCCTGTAGAAAGTATATATATCAACTAATTTCTGTGCTTATGTGTAATGCAATTCTGCTACTATTCTTACTACACTCAAGGAGATCCAACCAATCTATTCTAAAGGAGATCAATCCTGGGTGTTCATTGGAAGGACTGATGCTAAAGCTGAAACTCCAATACTTTGGCCACCTCATGCAAGGAGTTGACTCACTGGAAAAGACTCTGATGCTGGGAAAGTTTGGGGGCGGGAGGAGAAGGGGACGACAGAGAATGAGATGACTGGATGGCATCACCAACTCTGTGGACATGAGTTTGAGTGAACTCTGGGAGTTGGTGATGGACAGGGAGGCCTGGCGTGCTGTGATTCATGGGGTCGCAGAGAGTCGGACACGACTGAGCGACTGAACTGAACTGAACTGAACTGAATGTCAGTACCTATTCTCCACCCACTTCATTTGTTACACTTGTCGTAGAGGCTTTCACTCATTCCTGAGATTCAACTGGATATGTTTCTAAAGATAGAAAATCAACAGAGAGAGGGAGGGAAAGATGAAAGGAAGAAGGGTGATAAGACAGAGATTGAGGTTGTGTTTTGTCCCTATAGTTTTGCATGTCATTTCATCTGATATGAATTTATATTTTCTATTACATAGTAAAAAGATAAAAATAAATGGACCTTAATTTTTAAAACTCTCACAAATTTTACATGAAACATTATTAATATTATACATTATAATATTATATATTTAAATTTAGCTATACTCATCTGTTTTAGATTTTATTATTTGTAGTCTTTGTTATTTTTTCTGGGTAGCAATTGACAAATTAGCATATTCTTAGTTGTTTATGGATTAAAGAATTCTCTGTGAATATTGGGACAAATCAAACTCATGTTTATTTATTCAAAACACTCATCTTTTCTTAATTATAGCTGAACCTCCAGTACAGGTCATGGCTGTTTTATTTGCCTAAGGTTCTAGTTTACTGAATAAATAAATAATTATAATTGCATTCTGTGTTAAATGTTAAAACTATAAAAAAAAAAAAATAAGACAAGACTTCCCAGACTACTGAAGCTTGTAAAATTTACTCTGGGAATTTTTGTTTTGTTAACTCATGACAACTCCAGATGACTAATGTGTCAAGTAATGGTGATGCTTAGATCCCTGGAGTCATATATTTAACAAACAAAAATGTGTAATCAGCTGTCTAATGTACTGGTTTATGTTGCTTCTTTTATCTGATGGCTGTGGTAGTTTAGCATTATTGGACAGTGGAGCTTATCCATTTTTAAATAGACAACTAAAATCAAAATAAAATTTCTGATTATATAAAAGGAAAATGAAATATAATGATAAAAACAATGATTATTACAAAAGTGATATTTTCAAGTCTACAAACATAAGGCATGTTGTTAGAAAATATAGAGGTTTACAGAACAGATGAGTGTGCAAATGGCTGGAATGGTTTTTTCATAGCAAATTCAATCTCTTTTCTTTTAAAAGTCAACCTACTGTGGCTTCTTTTTGTAAAACTAAACCTCTCTTAATTATAATTAAAGTTCTCCTCACAAACTGTTAGGATCTGTGAGCTGGAGTCTGTTCTTTTATCTTTGTAGATAATGTTCATCATAATTTCTCTCTTCATGGTCTTATATGGAAACACCACTCAGGATGACTGTTCTCCTGCTCTCTGTATATCCCCTGCCTGAGCAGGACCTGTTTCACCTACACCATCCTCACATGACTGATCTTCCTACATGCTTGCCCCTGACCCAATGAGTGATAGCTTATCAAAGGGGTGGTGAAGGGCATTCCTCTCTACTGGTTTCCCTGCTAACTAATGTATCAACCTGATGTAATTCCCCCTATAATTGGCAATCTCCCTCTCCTCTTGGAAGTGAAGACTGCTGCTATGTCCTGTCCACTGTGTGCCATACATGGTGGGTTGTTTTTCCAGGACCTGGTTTCAAACACTTAAGATCCTCCATTTATTAAACCTTTATGTTTATGTTGCTGACTTTGGTCTCTTTCTTTAGTCTTGAGACTGGGAATTCACAGACCTTGTAGGCCTGTGTAATGCAGCCCAACAGATCTCAACTATATTACATCATTTACTGTATTAATTTACTTTTCTGTAGAGAACCATCTAATTTTTCTTTTCTCTATGTCTATGACATTTTTATTTTCTTATTTTGGTTAATTTTAAATATTTTTCATCGCTTAATAAAACTTCTTTATATCAAACTTTATATGTTGAATATTTCATAGATATAACTACTCTGATTATTCTGATTATTGATATCCATTGGAATAGTTGCATTCAATGAAATGTGTAATTATTTTCTACTCTTGTTTGCTGAGCATCTTCATTGTCTTTTAATAGCATTCTTTATAATTTGTTAATCAATTGCACTTCAACTCTTATTGCAATATGTAGAATATAGTCAATACTAAATATGTACTTGGCAGATGAAGTTTTTAAAGTGTTGAATAATGTTCATGGAAATTTTAAATCAAAATATGTGTGATATTTGGAATTAATTTTTCATGATGAATTTTAACACTGTAATACCTGATTTGCTTGTTCTGAGATGTGTTTAGGATTTTTACATGAATATCTATAGTGTAATTGTTTCAGTTTTTAGTTTCCTTTTGCATACATTGTTCTTGTTTGTTTTAATAATCAAGTTTATGCAAACTTTGCAAAAGATAATAGAGGTTAAGAGTATTTCTCTAAAAGGAAATGTTCTTAACTTCTTTAGGCCTGTCCTCAATTTTCAAAGATTTATTTTATTATTCTTTTACTGTTTCCTTAACACACACACAGGGCAGGAGCAGAAGTGAATAATTTTGGGGAGGGATAAAGATAGTTCTTATAATGTTGGTTTGATAAGTCCCAAAGCTGATTCAGTGTTCTCTCACAATTCAAATTCAGGCTAGTACATTCAGTTCAGTTCAGTTCAGTTCAGTCGCTCAGTCGTGTCCGACTCTCCGCGACCCCATGAATCACAGCACGCCGCTAAAGCTAGTACATTAGACTGCTTTAAGGATAGCTTTGGGGAACATTGCTTACAGGGGAAGAGAATGGGAAGACCAAATCCAGGCTTTTAAAAATGGACAACCACACAAAGATCCCTGAGGAACTCTTAGTCACAACCAACTTTGACAATTTATTGTAAAGAAATATTCCTAAATTTTATCACTTTTACCCTAAATTATGTTTCCCATATCCTTGCTGGGTAAATTTTCTCCTACCTCCATCAAAAAAGAAAGAAAACCAATAATAAACAAACAACAAAACAGCATCTTGATTCATCTCATTTCAATAATTATTGTGGGAGGGGAGTCTTTGCCACAGATCCAAGGCTATTTTTTTTTTAATTCTATTTTCAGAATGAGAAACTATAGATGTTACTCGTATTCTTTTTTCATTTCATTGATTTGTACAATAGTGCATGGTTCTAGATTAGGACTTCCCAAGCCATATTATACTTTGAGTACTCAGACTTGAGCAGAAAACTAATATTCTTCTTGGAAAATGGGGAGTACCTAATTTAAATCTTATAACAAATCCAAGTAAAGTTGATAGAGATAAGACTGTTCAAGTCAGGGAAAAGAACTCAAAAGGGCAACTCAAATCTTCACAAACTGATCAGATGTCCTTCCCACAAACTTCATAAACAGAAAAAATAAATGAAGCTTGGTAAACATTGTTTTTGTGGAAAGCTAGGAAGATAATATTTCCATTGGTTGAATAGATATGAAAGTACATAATCCATTTCCTCATTAGCATCCGGACAATGCCTTTTATATCTATTAGCATCAGTATCTCATGCCTACTTTGGCAAGATCTTTCCCAACTCTGTCTTCAGAATAGTCAGTTACTAAAAAAATATTTGTGCATCCGTTTTTTCAAGTGATGAAAAGAAGTGGGAACATGATTTTTATAACAAAATTCTATCATAGTGTTTCTATGTGTTCACAGGATCCCCCCACTCATGCACTTTTATGAATAGCTACTTAAGCAAGTATGGAAACTTCTTTTGTACATCTGGTTTTGACAAAGACATATTACCTGATGGGATAAAGAGACAAATTGGTGTTTCTGGAACCTCTGCAGATTTTTTTCCCAGAGAATTATTAAACTATTTCATTTGGGACATGTTTTGTAAATTTTAGAAAGCATAATTTTATGCCTTGCTTCATAATTTTCAATGTAAATATTTATCTCAATTTCTAACGTGCAACAATTTGTGGTAGATATAATGTCGTGTTTATTTTTGCATCCCTCCAATACCATGAATTTGGTTTTACCCATAGACAGTGAGTGCCATATCAATGTAGTGAAATAGTTACATATTAGATAAAATTTATATTTACATCAATCTATATTTGTAAATTATACTTCACAGAGCTTGAGTTGCCAAAGTTATGATGTTTTGAGAGATAGGCATTTAAACAGATATGCATTTTTATAGTTCTTTCCAAATACCACATCAGTATCAAGTAAAAATTGTAGTGGACCAGATAAATAGGTAAAGAGGACCATATTCAAGTTCATTTCAATGGATCAAACTATTGCAATAGAAGGGAGAGACTGAATTTAACTCCTCTGAAAGAGAAGGTAACTGAAAGATTTGAAAAGAGAGGTGAACAGTGAAAAAGTAATGAAGAGCATCAAGGGAGGGAGCACGTTAGCCAATGTGATTAGACTTTCTGTCTTTGCTAATTGGCTCATCAATTTATACTCCTGTTCTCTCACAGAGAGGGGAAATGGGAGCCCTGTCTTTCTTCATGCATATGTTTCAAAGAGAGGGCTCCAAGATTCTTGAGAAGCTATTCTTGAGGTGTAAAACTAGAAAGAGGCTGGGAGAAGATTTAAACCCAAAGGGACAATGGTAAACTAAAAGTTTTCTGAAGCAAAGACTCTAAGAGCCATCTGTCAAGAACCTAGAGTCAGGAAAAAATCTGTTTTAAGTTTAGTTAAGCTGAGGAGAACATTAAGCCTATCTTGGTCATTATATACCTTGTATAGGTTTAATTTCAATCAAGTAATTACTACAAGTTAAATGTCTATTTTTTAATATAAACATTAGCTCAGAGTCTATTTTCTTTTTTAAGAGAACTAGTATCCCATGGTAGACAATTTGGAAAATGTTGGCATGATTTATATGGTTATTGAAAAACTGTTACAGATCCTATGCAAAGAGGATAGTTAATATTTTTCTTCCAGAAATAATTTTAAAATATAAAGCCTAATAATGCTAAAATAAAAATACTCTGAACCAATTTTTATTTTTTGTGAAACATTAAAATCTGACTATTCTGAAAAAATTAATTCTTCTCAATAACGGTTTTTACAACTGCTACTTTATTTCTCATTTTTCTCATTATTACCAGTATAACTACCTATTTGCATTACAAAACAAACGCATAAATATAGATAGGACTAAAAAATGAGAGATAAAGTAAGAAATGAGCACATTTTGGAAGAGAACATTAACACATAGCTTATGTGAAAATGAACAAAGTAAACGCATTTATTCCTTAATTCTTACACAGTTTTTTGGTTTCCAGCAATAGCTCGAAAGAAAAACTTCCATCTTGAGTAGTGGAAAATTCATACATATATTCATACAGAGAAGTACTCGTTACATGCAGTAGACAGGATCTGTGCTCTCCCATGTGTTAAAAATGAATTTATTTGCGAGACATGTTTTATAAAGAAAATTAAAATATAATTGCATTGAAATTGGAAATATTTTTATTAAGAATTTTATATGTCAATGAACACAAAAAAAGAAAATATATTTAAAAATACAGCTGGTAGGGTTAAAAGAGAAATAGAGTGTATTTTAAGATGCTTTGTTGTCTCTTAAAAATCTCTCTCATACTCAGAACAAATATCTGGTATAGTTACTGCTGAGATGGAATTTGGATTAATAACAAATTTTATACTTATTTTATTTTTTTGTTTAACATGTTTACTATAAGATAAACAATGCACAAAGTTAATGTTGATTAATTACAAATTTTAAGGACATGGGTAGTTCAGTGTAGTACAGAACAGAAACCAGATACCTACTCAGCTTAGTATTTCTCCAATGCTCTTATCCATTCTCTTTTCCAAGTAGGAAATATACTCGAAAATATATAGTTATTGACTGATGATAAACTTGCAACCTAAAAGTTGTGAATTATATTTCATCTGGAGACCTACTGAAGACTACAGTTTGTGGAGATAGCCTCTCAGATAATATCCTTGAGGAACTGTTCCAAAGAAGTAAAGAAGAAGCCAGGATATCTAGTAGTTTTCAATTGAGGGGCAAAAAAAAAAAAAACAGACTCTTTGAAATTATCCCTTAAGTATGCATTTTAACTATTCAGAGCTTAGTATCCTGTTTTTCTCCACTCTGAAGTCACCTCAAGACACACTTGTTGGAGGTAGTTTTAGTGGTTGATAGTGTAATGATGGGTAACATTTGTTGTTTACTGGGATGGCAGGTAACATTTTTTGTCCACAGTATCATGAATGTTTCGTCTAAAATTGGGACTTCCCTTGTGGTCCAGTGGTTAAGAATCCACCTTGCAATGCAGGAGACACAGGTTTGAGCCCTGGTCTGGGAACTAAGATCCCACATGTAGTAGAGTGTTAAGTCTGTGCACTGCAGCTACTGAGGCTGCAAGGCAAACTAGAGAGTCTGCTGTTGCAACAAAGATCCTGAGTGCTGCAACTAAGATCCAATGAAGCCAAATAAATGAATAAAAAGCCAATTTAAAAATAATAACAATAAAAATTCTTGCTAAAATATTTCTTCTGAATTGGACTTGAAAATTTTAAAAGCTTTGGATTCAACCTCAATAGTTTAGTAAGAATATAAGCGTGGATAGGAAAAAAATTACAAAAATGTATAAGAATGACCTGAAGAAAATTCCATGGCAAATTGTTAAATAAAATTGTTGAGGTGCTGATTTCCAGGAGGAAAATCTTATGAACAGAGAAGTGAGTTATAAGAACAAATATAGGAAAAAAAGGAAAAGTTTATTAAATTGCCAGAAATGTGTCAATATCAGATAATTCAGTAATTCCAGATAGTCCAGGTTCAGATAATCACAGAAAATAGATGACAAATAACTTCACACTACATATTTTAAGAAAATAATTTTCTAGCATTGAAATTAAAACAGAAAAATCGCACAAAATATTTTATATAGCATAAGCTTCACACAAATCTAATAATACTTTATAAACTTTTTATTCTATGAAGCAGAAAGATAAACTTCTGAATATGAAGTTCAACGTCAACATATCTATTAATTCAATCAGTATATTATTCAATAAGTATATTGAAAAATGCATGTGAAAAATTACTTTATAAAACTATATAAATTTACATTAAGTAGCAATATGGAGTAATATGTACAGATTAATATAAAATATCTATATTTTTCAATAAAAATGTAAAACCCCTAAAAACACTATAATTCATCATTCAAAATGTATGCCTAAGAACAATGTGAAAAACTAAATCAGTGACTAAGTGAAAGCTTATAATAAAGTCTGAACGCATTGAGTGATGTCATATGTTACTGAATAGGGAATTCAAAGCAAGCATAAATACATGGTTAGTATTCACTCCCCCACATAACACAATTTTAACTGTGATAATTCAATTTCCAATCTCATATTTTGATGGGAATGGGGAAGTATTTCAGTAAGTAATAATTTTCCTGATATCTGGTTGCAATTACTAAAATAAAATATGATATCATTGATTAAATATATATCTGAAATATTGTAATAATCAAATCACTGTGTAGCTGTACTTGTTCTGATTTAGCAACATGGGTTATGTACAATGATAGATGCATAATTCTAAAGACTAGAAAAAAAGTAAAAAAAATATAGACACTAGTAAATATAATCACTTGATATTTTTATTTCTAGGATAATTAATTGATTACTTAAGTCTATTTAGTATATGATCTATTTACTTAGAAAATGTTTGATAATAGTAAAAGAATTGAATTGGAGCTTTTGGATAAAAAAAGTTTTGTTACCATAAAAGTTTTGATTCTTAGAAGTTGTGAATGAGATATTTGAAAAGTTTTCTTAGGACTAAAATTTACTAACAATCTCATTTGGGCGATTAGCCCTATAGAATGAAGCTTTTTAGTATGTGTATGTGTGATATTTATTGAATGTTTAAGTTTCTTTGTATGTGTATGAATGCTAAGTTGCTTCACTCATGTCTGATTCACTCATGTCTGATTCTTTCTGATACTATGGACTGTAGCCTGCCAGGTCCCTCTGTCCATGGGATTCTTCAGGCAAGAATACTGAAGTGGGTTGTCGTGCCTTTTTCCAGGGTAGCTTCCCAATCCAGGGATCAAAACCCATATCTCTTATGTATTTTGCATTAGAAGGTGGGTTCTTTACCACTAGCACCATCTAGGAAGCCCTCTGTGTGTATGCTGCTGCTGCTACTAAGTCACTTCAGTTGTGTCCGACTCTGTGTGACCCCATAGACGGAAGCCCACCAGGCTCCCCCGTCCCTGGGATTCTCCAGGCAAGAACACTGGAGTGGGTTGCCATTTCCTTCTCCAATGTGTGAAAGTGAAAAGTGAAAGTGAAGTCGCTCAGTCGTGTCCGACCCTTAGCGACCCCATGGACTGCAGCCTACCAGACTCCTTCATCCATGGGATTTTCTAGGCAAGAGTACTGGAGTGGTTTGCCATTGCCTTCTCCGTCTGTGTGTATAGATGTATATATTTAAAGTACTGACATTTAGGACAGCCTTTATGAAACCAAATCAGTGACCTCTTGTTTGATGTGGTTTCCCCTGATAGTGGCAAGGACTACCAAGAAATTAGAAATAGTGGAAGAATAAAAATAGGGTGTTTATACTTGTAGGTCCCTCTCAGCATGACCCATGAGATGTTTATGTAAATTGGGTGAGTTACGGCTCTTCTCAAGTTGTCCAAACAATTTCTTTGGTTCTTCAGAAAATTTCCCTCCCCTTGTCATTTCAGGTCTAGAGGTCTTAATAACTCTCAGGTTACCAATCTCTGGTGTTACAGTCTACAATCCTGTCTATCCCCACACTTTTGTAGATTACTTTTTTAAAATAAGCTCTACTCAACTTTCCTTTTTTCAAGTATTCAATCTATTTTTGAGTGGGTAGGGAGGTTCCTAAGCACTGCAGTTACTAATACTAGAAATGGCTTGGATATAGAACACCTGAGTAGGATTCTGGGCTTGGCTCAGAGTCCCTTACATTTTTTTTTCCTGCTGATTCTCCACTTCTCCCATAATCAAAATCTTTGACTTGAGGGGAAATGCACTACAAACATGTAAAGTAGAAGGAAAATTCATGATCCTGGTCCCAAGATGGATCAAATGAGTATGCTAGCTGGAAGTCTAACCACTGAACTAACACTCATATCAGTAATGTTACTAAAATGAGCCTCAATAAGAAATTCGCCAAATAGCAGATATTTGACTTGCTTTTCTGGCCCTTTACACTGTATGAAAAGAGAAATGGTTTGAATTTAGGATCTACCTGGAATTATGGGACTGATCTGTGGGTTAACTGAGTTGTCAGAGACCGAAAAAGACAAAAGCTTCAAATATAATATAATAATGTACATATTAACTCTCATCTTCTCTTGAAAGAAATCTAAAATTGCAACTAAACACTGAGAAACCGTCAACAAGGTAATGTTGGATCCCAACAAAAAAAGATATCCCATATCTAAGGGCAAAGGAGAAGCCCTGACAAGATGGTAAGAGGGGTGAAGTAGTGTTTAGAATCAAACCCCATACCTGCCAGAGACGCTTGGAGGGCTCAAACAAAACCTTGTGTGCACCAGGACCCAGGGACCACACAAGAGACTGAGCCAGACCTACCCTTTAGTGTTTGAGTGTCTTCTGCAGTGGCATGGGTCAGCAGAGTTGCTGCAGGGACAGGGGCTCTGGCTGCAACAGACCAGGGAGGCATGTTGTGTGACATAAGTCCTCTTGGAGGAGGTTGCCATTAGCCCCACCATAAAGCCACTGAGCAGATGACCCACAAACTGGAGAACAATTATACCAAAGAAGTTCTCTCTCTGTTTCAAAATTCTAGGGCCCACAACAGATTTCCCAACCCTGGGACCTGGCAAAGGGACTGAGAAACCCCAATGAATTTGACTTTGAAGACCAGTGGGATTTGATTACAGAACTTTCACAGGACTGGGTAAACAGACTCTTGAAGGGCACAAACAAAACCTTGTGTGCAACAGGACACAGGAGAAAGCAGTGATGACCCCACAAGAGACTGAGCCAGACTTGCCTGGCTTGCCTCACAAACTAGCAAAGTAATACTCAAAATTCTCCAAGCAAGGCTTCAGCAGTATGTGAATTGAGAACTTCCAGATGTTCAAGCTGGATTTAGAGAAAGCAGAGGAATCAGAGATCAAATTGCCAATATCTGTTGAATCATAGAAAAAGCAAGAATATTCCAGAAAAATATCTTCTTCATCGACTATGCTAAAGCCTTTGACTACGTGGATTACAACATGTGGAAAATTCTTCAAGAAAAGGGAATACCAGGACACTGTACCTGCCTCTGGCAAAACCTGTATGCAGGTCAAGAAGCAACAGTTAGAACCGGACATGGAAGAATGAACTAGTTCCAAACTGGGAAAGGAGTACATCAAGGTTGTATACTGTCACCCTGATTATTTAACTATATCCAGAGTATATCATCGAGACGAGGTACCACACGCCTGAGGTCAGGGGCAGCGGCTGAGAGGAGCAACCCCATGCTCGAGGTTAGGACAGGCAGCAAAGAGGAGCAACCCCACATTCAAGGTCAGGAGGGGCAGCCGTGAGGAGATACCCTCGTCCAAGGTAAGGAGCAGCGGAATGAAGCAGGGAAAGGCTAATAGAGTTGTGCAAAGAGAATGCACTGGTCATAGCAAACACCCTCTTCCAACAACAAAAGAGAAGAATCTACACATGGACATCACCAGATGGTCAACACTAAAATCAGACTGATTATACTCTTTGCAGCCAAAGATGGAGAAGCTCTAAACCATCAGCAAAAACAAGACTGGGAGCTGACTATGGCTCAGATCATAAACACCTTATTGCCAAATTCAGACTGAAATTGAAGAAAGTAGGGAAAACCACTAGACCATTCAGGTATGACCTAAATCAAACCCCTTATGATTATACAGTGGAAGTGAGAAATAGATTTAAGGGACTATATCTGATAGACAGAGTGCCTGATGAACGAGGGACAGAGGTTCGTGACATTGTACAGGAGACACGGATCAAGACCATCCTCATAGAAAAGAAATGCAAAAAAGCAAAATGGCTGTCTGAGGAGACCTTACAAATAGCTGTGAAAAGAAGAGAAGCGAAAGCAAAGGAGAAAAGGTAAGATATAAGCATCTGAATGCAGAATTCCAAAGAATAGCAAGGAGAGATAAGAAAGCCTTCCTAAGCGATCAATGCAAAGAAATAGAGGAAAACAACAGAATGGGAAAGACTAGAGATCTCTTCAAGAAAATTAAAGATACCAAGGGAACATTTCATGCAAAGATGGGCTCGATAAAGGACAGAAATGGTAAGGACCTAACAGAAGCAGAAGATATTAAGAACATGTGGCAAGAATACACAGAAGAACTAAACAAAAAGGATCTTCATGACCAAGATAATCACGATGGTGAGATGATTCACCTACAGCCAACATCCTGAAATGTGAAGTCAAGTGGGCCTTAGAAAGCATCTATAAGAACAAAGCTAGTGGAGGTGATAGAATTCCAATTGAGCTATTCCAAATCCTGAAAGATGATGCTGTGAAAGTGCTGCACTCAATATGCCAGCACATTTGGAAAATTCAGGAGTGGCCACAGGACTGGAAAAGTCAGTTTTCATTCCAATCCCAAAGAAAGGCAATGCCAAAGAATGCTCAAACTACTGCACAATTGCACTCATCTCACACACTAGTAAAGTAATGCTCAAAATTCTCCAAGCCAGGCTTCAGCAATACATGAACTGTGAACTTCCAGATGTTCAAGCTTGTTTTAGAAAATGCAGAGGAACCAGAGATCAAATTGCCAACATCCGCTGGATCACGGAAAATGCAAGAGAGTTCCAGAAAAACATCTATTTCTGCTTCATTGACTATGCAAAATCCTTTGACTGTGTGGATCACAATAAACTGGAAAATTAAGAAAGAGATGGGGATACCAGACCACCTGACCTGCCTTTTGAGAAACCTATATGCTGGTCAGGAAGCAACAGTTAGAACTGGACACTGAATAGACTGGTTCCAAATAGAAAAAGGAGTACGTCAAGGCTGTATACATCCATGGAATTCTCCAGGCCAGAATACTGGAGTGGGTAGCCTTTCCCTTCTCCAGGGGATCTTTCCAACTCAGGGATCAAACCCAGGTCTCCTGCAATGCAGGCAGATTCTTTACCAGCTGAGCTACAAGGGAAGAAAATGACAGAAGGTCATAACTTTCCTTCCAAGGAGTAAGCGTCTTTTAACTTCATGGCTGCAATCAGCACCTGCAGTGATTTTGGAGCCCAAAAAAATACAGTCTGACACTGTTTCCACTGTTTCTCCATCTATTTCCCATGAAGTGTTGGGACCAGATGCCATGATCTTTGTTTTCTGAATGTTGAGCTTTAAGCCGACCTTTTCACTCTCCTCTTTCACTTTCATCAAGAGGCTTTTGAGTTCCTCTTCACTCTCTGCCATAAGGGTAGTGTCATCTGCATATCTGAGGTTTTTGATATTTCTCCCGGCAACCTTGATTCCAGCCTGTGCTTCTTTCAGCCCAGTGTTCCTCAGGATGTACTCTGCATATAAGTTAAATAAGCAGGGTGACAAGATACAGCCTTGGTGTACTCCTTTTCCCTTTTGGAACCAGTCTGTTGTTCCATGTCCAGTTCTAACTGTTGCTTTCTGACCTGCATACAGGTTTCTCAAGAGGCAGGTCAGGTGGTCTGGTATCCCCATCTCTTTCAGAATTTTCCACCGTTTATTGTGACCCACACAGTCAAAGGCTTTGGCATAGTCAATAAAGCAGAAATAGATGTTTTTCTGGAACTCTCTTGCTTTCTCCATGATCCAGCAGATGTTGGCAATTTGATCTCTGGTTCCTCTGCCTTTTCTAAAACCAGCTTGAACATCTGGAAATTCACAGTTCACATATTGCTGAAGCCTGGCTTGGAGAATTTTGAGCATGACTTTACTAGTGTGTGAGATGAGTGCAATTGTGCAGTAGTTTGAGCATTCTTTGGCATTGCTTTTCTTTGGGATTGGGATGAAAACGAATAGGGAAGACAATGTTTTTCTGAAATCTTCTCAGGTTTTTCATTTAAGTACTACTATAATTCAGGGAAATGAAAACTAGGAAGATAGGCTAAAGACAACAGTAGTAAGCCCGCATGTCCTAAAGCAATAAGTAACTGAATTTCTCCCCTTATATCTGATGTGCTAATAGAGGACAGGAGTATATAAAATAAATGATAGCCGTCAGGGAAGATTACCAACACAGTGTTCTGACAAACTTTAAGAGGGATATGTGACATTTATGTTCATAGGAATGTTAATGACCCACATACCATTATTTATTTATTCATGTGTTTATTTACTTATTTATTTTTGTAACCCTAGAAAGAACACAGTAATGGCTGATATGTTAGGTGTTATATTGGAGTAAGACTTGTTTGTTATTCACATATCTATAGGAAGATTTATGGTGGTGGATCTGTGTGAATTCTGTTCATTGGAAGTCGTTATAATTACCTGAAATAGAAATAGAATTGATGATAAAGGGAAAAGCATGCTTTTAACAAATATTTTCTATTTGACATTCCATACGGACTCTGGTTGTCTCATTCCTGCTCACTTCCTGAGAAGAATGACTTCTATGACACATATGATGTGTTCCCATACCTTTGACTTCACTTTGATGTCAACAAATGGAAAGCACTGGAGCATATTAGAAAACATGGGAGGAGAGACACTAGTATATTAATTTCCTTGGCTTTTTTCCAAAATAAGTATTAAATACTTTATGTGCTGATTAATGAAGCAAACAAAAATGTAGACATATAAAATGTTCTTAAATGATAGATTTTTCTCTACCAGTCTTTTGGTTAAAAACACAAATATTTACTTAAGGAAAACAAATTGTTTATAAATAGACAATGATTTATAATTTATTTTCGTATTTATAATGTCAAAACCCATCACCCCATCAACATGTTAACACTATGAAGTAAGAAACATCGGTTAATAATTAATATGCTTATGGAAAGATAAAGTAACAGTTAGACAACTACTTCTAGTAGAATTACTTCAAATCCCTGTCATTATGTTTGTCATCTGTTGCCTGTTAACCTAAGCAATATTTTAAGAATATCTTAATCACTTCCTCCAATAAAGGATGCTATTAATAAATATTTAGTTTGCCTTTTTTTTGTCTTTTCATGATAAATATCTTTATCTCTCTTGTGAGAAAAATAGAAACAAGTCAGTAAGAAAAATGAAAGAAATACAAGAAATTCATCCTGAAGTATCTTAGATAAAGAGTAAAATATATGGTGAATTTCATTTGGTTATGAGTTTGTATTACGAGCCTGCATTTCTAAAATATTTGGCACCAGCAATTGAATGTTGTCTGTAATCTACCTTTCAATTTCACTTTTCTTCCTGTGTTTTTCAGACAAGCTGTTTCCATGTGATTTGAATATAGATATAGACTTGTGCAGTTCTTATAAACAGTGGCTTTATTGTTTACTTCTGGAACTAATAAATATAGACAGAAATTCCAAGTAATATAATTTAAAGCTACTGTTAGAAACGTATGGTTAATATAGGGAAGTTGATTGGAAAGGGAAGTCACTCCCCTTAAGAGAAGAGATGGAAAATTGGTAGGCAGAGTTGACAGAAACATTCAACAAAAGATAAAAGTTGGGGAAATATGTCCAACATATTTTTTTCCAAAATAAAATATTTTCAGTTTAGGAGAGCTGCTCTTCAAATACAAGTTCAAGTACAGAAGTGCATTGCACATGGAGACATTTATAGCACTGCTTCAATTATAGTCTATAAGTGCCTTCACAGCATAAATGATTTTATGATTGACGTGGAGAGAGTGGTGAAGCGTGAAGGTGGATGCAATGGATTTCTGGTGCAACAAGGGTGTGTGCAATTCATAAACACAATAAGAAGATTGTTGTATCAAAAAATAAATATATAGGACATAAAACATCTTATTTTACAGAAGCACGTTTGTCCTTTGCTTTACTAGTGTTGTTATAACACATTCACAAAGAAAAGATGTGGTTTTGGAAGCTTCCCTTGACACATTTGTAGGTCCTACTGATGGCAGAAACAAGTTTTGCCTTTCCTCTTTGTAGAATTGAACTTGATGATGAAACTACTCCACTTATCTATAATTTTACTTTATAATAACTTTCAAGATTTCAGGGGCTAAAGAGAGCATCATTTCTATGATGCAGTCATGAATAAGGTTGAATGACCCAGGTGAATTACAGTTTTGATTCATTTTGTTTTATAGACTGCTGAGTTTGCAACAAAAAGCTAAGTCAAGAGATGATCTATCTCTTTACACTAAAATCCCCTCCTTAAAAACCTGTGATTTTAGGCACTCACTGTTCCTTCGCTTTCCCTTTAGGTTGCTGATAACAGCTTTCATGTGAAATAAACTGTGACACCAAAAATATGCCATGATATTGCTCTAGACTTTTTTAGATCACCAAAAAATATGCTCTTTTTATGATCACTGAGTTCTTGTGCTTTGTGTCTTTTACTAAGCCAAGTATTAATTTCATACATATAATATCATTTAAAAATTATCAAAAAATTCAATTTAAAAATAGCTTATTTTAAAAGTTGATATATTTCACATATAAATATAATACCACAGAAATATCCAATATATGCAGAAAAAAATCATCCAAACGGCAAGCCACAGATGCTAAAAAGTTAAAAGAAAAAAAATCAGAAGACAGGTAATATATCTGAACCACAGATACTAAAAAATTAAAAGAAAAAAAAATCAGAAGAAAGGTAATATATCTGAACATATTTTTATATTTACCAAAAACTTTGGCACTTTAGAAAAATAATTTTCAATATAAGATAATTAGATAATATAAATATACATATATTAGAATGAAATACCATGATATATATAAAGTTTTACAGATATTTTGGCTTTTTTGCATAATTTTAAATTAACTTTTTATTATATGTATTCACTTCATTTTTGATGAATACAGTGGTTTGAAATGAGTTGTAGTTACAAACCAAAGAACACCAAGGATTGCCAGCAACCACCAGCTGTCTGCAAAAGGCAAGAGAGGAGCATGACCCTGCCAACAACTTGATTTTTAAATTCTAGCCTCCAGAAATGTGAGACACTAAGTTTCTGTTGTTTTCAGCCACAAATATTTACTACAGTTTTCTACAGCATCTCTGGGAAAGTCATACAGTCATCACTATGATGCTTGAAAATATACATATATAAAATAATTATTTTTTGGAGAACATTCCACATGTTATGTAAGCAGTGATTAATTTCACTCTGAAAGCTAAAATGCAGAGGAAACTGAAGATGCCGCCATTAAAAGAAAAAATATGTGTACATGCTTTGTGAGTGTATGACCACTTATTATGAAAGAGACGTGATAAGTTGGAGGAAGTCATCAAAAGGATGCGACTGTGGGTTCACCTATGTTATATACTCAAGTCAGAGGCTCCTCAGTCCTCCACTGACCTTGAAATGTACACTCTGCCCATCACTCCCACAATAGAAGCTGTTCTAACGACAATGTGTTGTAGAGACCATCTGTACTGTATACATCAGAGGTCCCAACCTCTGGGATCTAATGCCTGATGATCTGAGGTGGAGCTGATGTAACACTAACAGAAATAAAGTGCACAATAAATGTAATGTGCTTGAATCATCCCCAAACCATCATCACCCCTATCTGCAGAAAATTTGTATTCCATGAAACCAGTCCCTGGTGCCCAAAAGGTTGACCTCTGGTGTACATGAATGAACCCAGTTAAGGCCTCTGTATAAACTGTTAAGATTCTGAAAGTTGAGCACAGTGATCTACTTCTCCTATGGCCTCCCAAGTCTTGTATGTAAGTTCCCTTGCTTATTAAAACCACCAGCTACTGGTCTGGAGTGGTCTGCTCTTTGGTTTCTCATCCCCCTTGTTTATGGGTGAGTTTTCAAACTAGACTGCAATAATCCATGAGCTCAGGTGCTTACACTCAGTAATCTGGGCTAACTTTGTTTTACAAAATGAAGGGAAGGAGCAGCTAATGGTTTATATGCCTGAGTGCTCTGTAGTGTTCTACCCTGCCATTTCCTCCTCCAGGGGATCTTCCCTACCCAAGAATCTAATCCATGTCTTGTGTCTCCCGCACTGGCAGCAGATTCTTCACCAATGGGTCACCTGGGAAAACTGATGGTTTATACGGTAAAATATAATTGTCCACTTGCTATTTAAATACATGTATATTTGCAGGTCAGTTTTTTTTTATATTTCAAGCTTTGGTTTTCAGTGCATATTGGGAGACTAACTTATGCCTTAATAAATAATTTATGGATTTATTACATGCAATAGCTATTAAAATAAGTAAATTATATAAAAGTGAAACAAATTAATAAAAGCAATTATAGACTATCCCTCTATTACAAGTTAAAAAAAAAAGAGAGAGAGAAGAAAAAACAAAACTGTAGACTTCATCAAAATTCAAATAAAGCCAAGTTTATCAAGCCATCTCTAAACGCTCCCAATCAAGGATTGCAATTTTTCCTCTTCTACCTTCCAATAGCGTAATTATTTATTCAAATGGAAGTTATTCTCACCCATTGTTGCCTGCATATAACATATTCAACTACTCAATTATCTCTGCCTCTGGAATTTAATATTCTAAAGCTATTTCATGACTTTATTAACATGAAATTCACAAAAGCAGATTATATAATTTGTGTTCAATGTACTTTGTTGATTGAGTGAATACAGATCATCTAAATTTACCATGAAATTTTAAGACACTTGCTCCTTGGAAGGAAAACGATGATCAACCTAGACAGCATATTAGAAAGCAGAGACATTCCTTTGCCAACAAAGTTCCATCTAATCAAAGTTATGGTTTTTCCAGTAGTCATATATGGATGTGAGAGTTGGTCTATAAAGAAAGCTGAGTGCTGAAGAATTGACGCTTTTGAACTGTGGTGTTGGAGAAAACTCTTGAGAGTCCCTTGGACTGCAAGAAAATCCAACCAGTCTATCCTAAAGAAAATCAATCAATATTCACTGGAAGGACTGATGCTGAAGCTGAAACTCCAGTACTTTGGCCACCTCATGCAAAGAGTTGACTCATTGGAAAAGACCCTGATGCTGGGAGGGATTGGGGTCAGGAGGAGAAGGGGACGACAGAGGGTGAGATGGCTGGATGGCATCACTGACTTGATGGACATGAGTTTGAGTAAGCTCCGGGAGTTTGTGATGGACAGGGAATCCTGGCATCCTGCAGTCCATGGGGTCGCAAAGAGCGGACACGACTGAGCAACTGAACTGAACTGAAATTTACCATGGAGCTGCATCTCAATAAGCTCTTTGTAAGCTGAAAATATTGTAGGTCAAAAATAAATTTAATATCTCCACTCTATTGAACCTCATAGTTTACACTAGGCCATATTAAGTATACTAAGAACACTTACTCTGGTTTAGGGGTCAGTTTATGTGGTTTTAGTTTTTTACATACCAAAGCATATGTTTAACATAAATATTACTCAACAGCATGACTTCAAAAACACATTTTTAACTTCAGTGAACACAGTGGAGCTTAAATTCATTTCACTATATGGAAAAAATCACTACAGTATTGTAGAGAAATTAGCCTCCAATTAAAATAAATAAATTTTTAAAAATAAAATAAAAACTGCCACACTCAAAAAAAAAATTAAAATTAAAAATTAATGCAGATTCACTTTTTTGTCATATTCAAACTAATTCTTAGAGCTGGAAAGACATAATATTTAAATTTCTGCACCCTAAAATTACAGAAAGTATTAGTTGCTCAGTCATGTTTGAGTCTTTGCAACTGCATGGACTGTAGCCCATCAGGCTCCTCTGTCCATGGAATTCTCCAGGCAAGAATACTGGAGTGCTTTGCCATTTCCTTCTCAAGGGGATCTTTCGCACCAGGGGTAGAACTGCATTGCAGGCAGATTCTTTGTTGAGCCACCAGGAATCAGAAGCCTACAGAGGCCAAATAAAAATTATTATAAGTAATAATTTAAACCTATGGAGGCCAAATATAAATTATTGTAGGTATACTTAATATTCAAAATAATTTGAATGAACTCAGATTAGCAGGAATATTTGAATCTATCTCTTCTTGCCTTTTGGATATGTCGGGGGGGTGTGTAATTACCTTGGCTCTGTCTTGCTGCAGCAAAAATTTGAAATGGCAGACCAGTGTTACAGCTCGGTTACAGCTCAGTTTTATTTGGCAAACAAAGGAAAATACAACCACGAGGTGTGAGGGCCGGCCAAACCAAAAGAAGAGAGGGGCTCAATTTTGGCTCTTTTCATATGCTTTTTCTCCTCCCCCTGAGCCTGCCCTATGTAAATTGGGATAGCCAGTATAGTTGTTTTTTTCACCTGAGGGTCTCACTCTGGTCCTCGGCTTTTCTTTTGTTCTATTTTTGCAGGCTTTTCCTTTCTTTGTCTTTTAGCCACTGCCATTTTGGACTCTTTTTTCCTATTCTAACTACCTAACAATCCCACTCAAGAGATGGGAGGCCCAGTTCTTTGGGAATGGGTCACTGAGGTCTCTCTGGCTACTTCCTGCTGAGCTGGGATGGCGAAGTGCATTGGGCCTCCCCTTCTCGCTAGTCTCAAGCCTCAGAGTCCTTATCACTGTGTTGATCTAAGGGTGAGTAATATTTTCCATGTAGTTGTATATATCCTTGTTGAACTGGCACAGCATGTTGTAGCTTGTTGACCTGGATATAGACAAAGTGTGTTAGACAATTGATAATACATGGAGTAATCATAAGCAGCATCAGTATGGTGATAACAGGGATTAGTAAGGGCATTCAGTTCAGTTAAGTTCAGTTCAGTCACTCAGTCGTGTCCGACTCTCTGCAACCCCATGAATCACAGCACACCAGGCCTCCCTGTCCATCACCAACTCCCAGAGTTCACTCAAACTCATGTCCACAGAGTCGGTGATGCCATCCAGCCATCTCATTCTCTGTCGTCCCCTTCTCCTCCCACCCCCAACCTTTCCTAGCATCAGAGTCTTTTCCAGTGAGTCAACTCGTTGCATGAGGTGGCCAAAGTATTGGAGTTTCAGCTTTAGCATCACTCCTTCCAATGAACACCCAGGATCGATCTCCTTTAGAATGGACTGGTTGGATCTCCTGGAAGTCCAAGGGACTCTCAAGAGTCTTCTCTAGCACCACAGTTCAAAAGCATCAATTCTTCGGCGATCAGCTTTCTTCACAGTCCAACTCTCACATCCATACATGACCACAGGAAACACCATAGCCTTGACTAGATGGACCTTGGTTGGCAAAGTAATGTCTCTGCTTTTTAATATACTATCAAGGTTGGTCATAATTTTCCTTCCAAGGAGTAAGCGTCTTTTAATTTCATGGCTGCAATCAGCATCTGCAGTGATTTTGGAGCCCCAAAAAATAAAGTCTGACACTGTCTCCACTGTTTTTCCATCTATTTCCCATGAAGTGATGGGACCAGATGACATGATCTTTGTTTTCTGAATGTTGAGCTTCAAGCCAACCTTTTCACTCTCCTCTTTCACTTTCATCAAGAGGCTTTTGAGTTCCTCTTCACTTTCTGCCATAAGGTTAGTGTCATCTGCATAACTCCAAAGTCCCCCTTGCCAGGAAAAGGATCCCTCTGAGAGATTGTAGCCACCCTGAGGACTCTCCATATTGTTCTTTGAGATCCCATAGGAATTGAATGTTTTTCTTGAGGACTGTGAGACTTTCTTTAACTTAGCTAGAAGTATTTATCCAGAAACAACACATCTCTTTCAAGATGGCTCAAGTCCCTTCTTATTCAGGGATCAGGAGATCTATCTCTGGTCTATTTTGGAGCACAACCATTGCCAAACTGTATTGGCTCTTTAGAGCTGTCCTGAGAAATCTTATCCCCAGAAACTAGATTTGGATGTCATTCTAATGACATTCATTAGAGTGACACTCATTTGTAGTCCTGAATATGTCTCTGAGATCTCCCAGGGGCTCACAGGTATACTGAGTGTCCTCTTCTGTTTTCTTTCACGACTTGACTCATGAGTAGTGAATCCAGGAGTTGTGTCCCGGCATCTTGACTGCTGTGGAGATAGAAAGTATTACAGTGTAGGGACCCTTCCATGTGGGCTGGAGTTGAGTGGCTGGGGACTATCGGGGACCAGCCTCGATGGGATGAGCGGCGTCGGCGTCAGAGAGAGAGAGAGAGAAAGAGAGAGAGAGAGAGAGACAGGGGCTGATGATTCCTTGGTTTACGCTGGAAACCAATAAAACCCCAGCACGGGGCTTGCTCTGTTTACGTAGGCCGCAGGCGCCCTCTCGAATCACTGGAGGCACCCCACCAGGGCACCCCCTCGAGTGGGTCTTAGAAGCCCAGGCAGATAAGTAAACTCAGAGGGCCCAGCGCTCCAAGGATCTCAACCAGAAAAAGGAGAATAGAGAAAAGGACGGAAAAAGAGAAAGAACGACACGGGGAGACCAAGCTTCAGTGAGCAAGGCCCAAAACTTTATTTTCCAGTGCTGCTTTTATACCCTAAGTTGTGCACATAAAAAATAGAGAAAGAGAGGTATAGAGTCACGCCAAAATCACGCGGGGTCAGCAGTCTTGACCCTTATCAGGATCAGGGCTCATTTTTGTATGTCTCATGATATACAAAAGTTTTGGGTGGTTTACATCATCTTCTGGCCAGGTGGCCTGCTAACAGTTTATGGCCCTCTCTCCTAACAAAGGTTAGTTAGCTAGGAAAAGTCTTATATTCTTTTAAGATGATTTTCCTAAAGTCAGGTGCTAGACACATGACAAAGTTACATTCCTATAAGGCACAGGTGAGCTACAAGAAAGGAATTTTTTAACTTAAGATCTGATGTGGTTAAATCAAAGGCCACTACTTATATTCTCTATATGTGATTAATATATTTCCAAGGATACAATAGATAGAGGAAACTGCAGCAAGCATTGATTCAACAATGAAATCTTTTTTAGTACTATTCTAATGATTTTAACTTCTTCAACAGATTCCTGTATTTTAGAATATTAGGCTTTCTGTCCTTGCATGGCTGGGAGGCTATAAACAGTCACACTCATAGTTGTAAGAGCCCAGACAAACTTGTCATGCAAGTTAGAAAGCTATCAGAGGGGCTTGGATTGGAACACTCCTATTAAGCTGAGGAGAACTTTTAAACTACAGCTCTGAATTAATGTTTTCAGAGAAAGGTGGTTGGGGGGAAGCCCCCCTAAGTATTAGAGGACTTGGTAAGTGGCGTAAGATAGTAAAGCAGTCAGACTCCGGTTTTCTTTGGGGTAGATGCTCAGGTAAGTCCAGGGGGTTCCTCGAGTCCTGATTAGCCTTTGCCTGTCAGGCCTCTTCCCCAGTTGACCTTTGCCACGGGTAGGATTTCCCTCGCTGGCTCCCGGCAGGGGACCAATATTTCCAGACTTTAATTAGGACTTGAGTCCCTGGACCATATAGTGGTGGCTCTTTATAATCTTTTGGGTCTTGGTTGACACCCCACAAGTATATATCTTGTTGTAATTGCCCAATGGCCATGGTATAAAACTGGAGGGTATGAGCCTCTGGATCTAGGAAGAGGTCATTAATATAAACAAAAGGTCTCCCATATAGCATCTCATGAGGACCAACCTGTTCCTTAGGGGCAATATGGGTGTGGAGAAGAGCTATTGGTAAAGCCTCTTTCCATCCCAGGGAGGTCTCCTGGGTTATCTTTTTTATCGCTGATTTTAAGAATTGGTTGACTCTTTCTACTTTTCCTGAAGACTGAGACCTCCAGGCACAATGGAGGTAATAAGTAATGTCCTATGCTTTAGAGAACCCTTGGGTGACCTTAGAAGCAAATGATATCCCATTGTCACTTTGTAATGACCTGGGGAGACCAAATCTCAGAATGATTTCATGGAGCAGTTTTTTACCACCTCCTCAGTCTTCTCATTCTGGATGGGAAAGATTTCAGCCCATCCTGTGAATATATCTATCATGACTAGTAGGTATTTATACCCATGAGAAACTGACATCTGGGTGAAGTCCATCAGCCAATCCTCTCCTGGGTATGTAACACACCGTTGGATGAGCTGGGCCAGCTGGGGTCTTCGAGCTCCTTGGGGGTTGTTTAACTGGCAAGTGGGACAAGAGGAGACCACTTGCCTTATAGTCATTTGGATGCCTGTTCCTCTGAAGGACTTTTCTTAGTAATCTTTGAAGGGCCTTCTCCCCTAAATGAGTGGTATGGGCACGTAAGGAGTTAACCAACTTTTACTGGAGGTTTCCAGGCAGAAAAAGGAGTTCCTTCTTTTGGAACCACCCCATATAATCCTCTTGAAAGCCCTCACTCTTAGCTTTAAGAGTCTCACCTTCAGTATATGAAGGAGTTTCTGGCAAATTAGTCTACAGAACTAAGGTTCTAGCAAATTAAGAATAGGCAACGCCTATTAGGTCATTGAAGGCCTGAATATCTAGAGTGATTGGATATTTTACAGTATTTCCCTTCCAAGAGCCAGCTCTTTTCTGGTAGTCCCTCCAGAAGATTGAAGAGGCAACACTGTGGGCCTGGACAGGGCTCTGAAAAAGAGCATGAAACAGGAGGAAAGGGGTAAGGCCCAACTTTTGTAAGAATGATATAGCCCAAGGGCAAAACACAAACCCATTAAAATCAAGCCTGTCCAATACAGCAGACAAGTCAAATTCAACTAAACCTTGATCCTCAATCTGCAAGCTAAATGACATGCCCAGAGGCACCATGACATTTCCAAGGCACTATCAAAAGACCAAGGAATGGGTGATTCCCCAATTGTTGGAATGATCCTCCCATTTATTAGCACATGAAATCACCCAGCTCACAAAAACTAACCACACATTTCATGGCTGCCACATTAACCCTCTGTGATGGCACACCCTGTGAACTCTGCTTCTCTCTGAATCCAAACAAATCTGCCTCTTACCTATCACTGTGTCTTTCCCTGAATTATTTCTTCAATGAAACATCAAGAACCTGAGCTTTATTAGGTTGAAAGTTGTGGGACTAATGGTAGTTATAACTTACAAAGGAAAGTTCAGTGTTTGCACATTTGATCTTGAGAAACTATGAACAAAAAATGACTGGGGGGAGGAGTGGGGAGGATTATCCTGGTATCAGTAACATGTACTGTTTTGTAAGGATTAAGTAAGAATCTGTCATGCATTCAATAGGTATTAAGGAAATTCTGTGTTAATAATAAGCATTATAAAACCAAGATGACCTCATAGTCACGTAGAAACTTGATTGAAAAAACTGTAAGACTAATTTCTTCTAATTCAGCAATCCATACATTAATTTGTAAAATTTTAATACCTTTGCCATTATTAAATTCCTTGGTATGCAAAACCTTAGAATGAGGTGCTCATTGGAATGTAAAATGATACATCAGGCTTTCTTCTATTGGTTAGAATGTACTTTTTAAATCAAAATTGCTACTGTTGTATGTAATTCAGGTAGCGTCAATAGGAAAATGTAAGTGTCAAGGAGCTTTTCAAGTCAGTATGCACAAACATACTGAAACAGATTTTGCATATGTGATGGTTAAACTCCCACCCAAGGAATTATTAATGCATCCTTAGCAGCTGCTACTTTTTTTATTTGAGGAAAATGTGAGAATAAGATTTGACATGTTGCAAGTCACATGATCCAATCTGATAAAATTGATTAAGGCATGAAAGTGAGTCATTATTACCCAAATTAGTAGATTATTAAAAGAGATATAAATATGCATGGTGAAATGCTAAATCTATTTTAAAGATTTCAATGACTTATAATACCATGAAAGCTGTCAATAAAAAGAACTTTTACAATAATAAAAATTTATTTAATAAAGTACTGTATATTGTTGACAACTTTATTTCCACTAAGCTTTTCACTGTGATTTCAAAAATATTATATTATTTTTAAAATATTAAATTATTTAAGTATTATATTTGAAATATTGTAGAAAACCAAATAAGTATTAAAACATTCAATGCTCACTATTTTAATCTAATATTTTAAATTCAAAAATATGCAAAAGTGTTCATGCATTTACATAACCTCAACATTTTATTACTAAAGTCCATATATTTGAAGTTATATTATTCTTTAATTATAAGTAAAATAACTTGATTAACAATTATCTTTTTTAAACTGGGTATTAGAAATATACAAATCTATAGAATTTATGATACAAGCTATAAAATATCTATATGACCTGAAATATATTTTAATTTATGAGCAATTAATTTAACTGTAAAAATAGCAGTTTATATTATATAATTTAAAAATTAGCCTCATTTTCAATCCATAATTATTTTTATATTACAAATACTTAAATGATTAATGTACTTTTTACTTTTCTATTACATTAAGTAACTAAACTTAATGATTTTCACCTAAAATGTTAATATATTAGCCACCTTAAAATTTCTTTTTGAAACATTTTTCTTTGTATTTCTCTTTTGCACATCTAACATGAAGAGTGTATCTTCTTTATTTGTGGTTCAGTTCAGTTCAGTTCAGTCGCCCAGTCGTGTCCTACTCCTTGCGACCCCATGAATCACAGCATGCCAGACCTCCCTGTCCATCACCAACTCCCGGAGTTCACTCAAACTCATGTCCACAGAGTCGGTGATGCCATCCAGCCATCTCATTCTCTGTCATCCCTTTCTCCTCCCGCCCACAATCCCTCCCAGCATCAGAGTCTTTTCCAGTGAGTCTACTCTGTATGAGGTGGCCAACGTAGTGGAGTTTCAGCTTTAGCATCAGTCCTTCCAATGAACACCCAGGATCGATCTCCTCTAGAATGGACTGGTTGGATCTCCTTGCAGTCCAAGGGACTCTCAAGAGTCTTCTCCAGCACCACAGTTCAAAAGCATCAATTCTTCGGCGATCAGCTTTCTTCACAGTCCAACTCTCACATCCATACATGACCATGGGAAAAACCATTGCCTTGACTAGACGGACCTTGGTTGGCAAAGTAATGTCTCTGCTTTTTAATATGCTATCTAGGTTGGTCATAACTTTCCTTCCAAGGAGTAACTGAAAATGACAAGTATTTGCTGAGAAATTCCAATATTATAGTTTCCAGTTCCAGGCATCCCTTCTCAGATTGTTCTGGATGTCTAATAGAGAAAAAATTGCCCCAGAACATAGTTTAAATCATTGACTATTTACAGCTGATTTCTCTGTCAAATGTCTCTCATACACTTCCAGTCAAAAGTCACCTGAAGGTACAATTCAGTCTGATATGCAATAAGCTTTCTTCATTCAAATATCTGGTGGATGGGCTGGCCTGGTGTAACAGTAGCAGCTCATCAATAATCTCTCTCATTCCCTTTCATTCTCTTTCTCCCTCTGTCTCTTCTCCTTAACTCCCTCTTTCCTTATCCCTTCTTCCCTCCCTCACCAGAATTTCTCCAACTACTAATAATCATTCTGGAAAGTTTGTATCTTGGCCAGTATTTTTTATATTGATAAAAAGTACTAACGTTTATTTGTAATAGTCATCTGACCAACAGTGATTAGCAGATGTTATGTAAGATATCTTTTGTTTGAAACACATACTTTGGTTAAAGAAAGATGTACATATTTTTAAATGCAGCTATATTAAGACAAAGTTGCAGTATGTCATTCAATATTGCATTTATCTATCTTTCTATTTTTTATTCTTCCTTCCATTGTTCCCTTTTTTCCTACCTTCCTTTCTATCTTTGTTACATATTTACTGTTTCTTTTCTGTTTGAAGTATCTTTCTATTTCTCAAGTTCTTGAAACAATATTTTGCAATTTAATATGAATATTCAGGTATTTCTAATAATTCAATGAAACAATCCAACCAGTCCATTCTAAAGGAGATCAATTCTGGGTGTTCATTGGAAGGACTGATCCTGAAGCTGAATGCGATGAGTTGACTCACTAGAAAAGAGTCTGATGCTGGGAGGGATCGGGGGTGGGAGGAGATGGGGACGACAGAGAATGAGATGGCTAGATGGCATCACCAACTAGATGGACATGAGTTTGAGTGAACTCCGGGGGTTGGTGATGGACAGGGAGGCCTGGCGTGCTGTGATTCATGGGGTCGCAAAGAGTCGGACACGACTGAGCGACTGTACTGAACTGAACTGAACTGAATGAAGCAATCTTTAAATTCTTCTTTATATGTCAAATAATTTCTAATAATTTGTAATATCTTACCACTTCAAAATACAGCAATATAATTTAATTCTTATTTTTTCACTTTTGTTTCCATCTTTGTATTCTTTAATTTTTACCTTCCTTCATTCTTGCTTTACTTCCTTCTTCCTTTAGAGTACCAAATTGTGCTAAACACGTTTTACATAACGATTAAAATGACAGTCAAAAATATTTATAAAGCAGTCAACATTTGGGCTAGACTTTAAGTAAATTTACTCTTAAGGGGATGACACATAAATCTATAGGTAACACAAATGGATCTGGTAAGGATAAATTTTTCTATATATGTATATATACATGCATATACATATACATATATATATATATATGTATATGTATATAAAAGCTTCCCTAGTGGCTCAAATGGTAATGAATCCATCTTCAATGCAAGAAACCCAGATTTGATCCCTGGGTCAGGAAGATCCCCTGGAGAAGGGAATGGTTACCCACACCAGTATTCTTGCCTGGAAAATTCCATGAACAAAGAGTCTGGTTTGTTGCAGTCCATGGGGTCACAAGACTGTATGGGGAAACACACAGTCCATAGGACTGAACAACTAACACTTTCACTTTTTCCATACATATATATAATAGTTTACATTTATAAGAGTGAAGCTATCACAATAATCTATGTCATAAACATATCCATCACCTCCAAAATTTCCTTCAGCCCTCTTTATTATGGTGTTAGGACTTTCTGCTTATAAGATAATGTCATTCACAGAGATAGTTTTACTTCTTCCTTACCAATGCAGGTGTCTTTAGTTATTTTTCTTGCCTAATTGCTGTAGCTACTAGCACTTTCCATTCTATGTTGAATAGAAGTCATGAAAGTGGACATCCTTGCCTTATTTCTGATCTTAGACAAAGAGCTTTCAACTTTTTACCACCTTTGAGTATGATGTTAGTTTGTCATGTATGGTCTTTATTATACTGAGATGCATTTCTTCTATACCTACTTTGTTAAGAATTTTATTATGAAAGGATATTTAATTTATCTAATCATTAATTACTATTTAAAAGAGCAAAAAAAATAATAGATCCTTTTTCTGCGATTGTGTAATTTTTATTCTTAATGTAGTATATCACACTGTTTTACTTGCATATATTGAACCATCATTGCATTCGGGGGACAACACCTGATCATGGCTTATGCTCTTAATGAACTGTTGAATTCTATTCCATTTTGTTGATATTTTGTTAATAATTTTTCATCCATGTACATCAGCAATATTTACTTGTAATTCTCTTTTGATGACTTACTTTGGCTTTGTTATCAGAGTGATACTGGCCTCCTATCAAGTTTAGAAGTGTTTCTTCTGTTTCTTAGAAGAGTTTAAGAAGAATTGGAATTAATTATTCTTTAAATGTTATTAGAATTGATTTGTGAGGCCATTTGGTCATCTGCTCTTGGGTTTTTCTTTGTGGGGAGGTATTTGAATACTGCTTCAATCTCCTTACTCTTAATTGGTTTGTCCCAGCCTTATATTTCTTCTTGAATCAGTGTTTGTAGGTTGAATGTTTCTAGTTTATTAATTTGTTCTAGGTTGTTCAATGTGTTGGCATCTAATTGTTTAAAAAACTTTAAAAAAAATTTTTAAATTTCCATTGCATAATTGTAATATCTCTTCTATTTCTGATTTTGCCAGTTTTTGAGTCTTCTTTTTGCTTAGTTTAGCTAATGCTTTATCAATTTTAGTTACCTTTTCAAATAACAAATTTTATTATAATGTATCTTAACGTAAACTTGACTTATCATTTGATTTATCATATTTTGATTAGTTGGGCTTTCATGAAACTGATTGTTCATTCCTCTCCCTTGATTTGAGAAGTTTTCCATTTTTCTTTAAATAAGCTCTCTGTTCCTTTCTCTTCTCCTTCTTGGACTACCATAAGAAATACTTTGGTCAATTTAACGATCACCCTTAAGTTCTGTAGCTGACCTTCATTCTTTAATCTTTTTGTTCCTCTCACCATATAATTTCAGATGACCTGTATTTGAGTTTGCTGATTATTTTGCCTTATAAAGTCTGCTGTTAAAGTGTCTTTCCATTTTTTAGTTCAGTTATTGTATTCTTCAGCTCCAGAATTTCTGTTTGGTTTTCTCATTTTATCTATTGTTTTCCTGATTATGTTTACATGTCCTCATGGGTTCTCTTGAACCTCACTGAACTTCATTAATATGATTATTTTAACCCTTTGCCAGGCTTACCCATTAGGATTGATAACTCAACTTTATTTTGTTTCTTTAGTAGCTTCATGTTTCCCTTTTCACTTTCCACTTTCACACATTGGAGAAGGAAATGGCAACCCACTCCAGTGTTCTTTGCCTGGAGAATCCCAGGGACGGGGGAGCCTGGTGGGCTTCCGTCTATGGGGTCACACAGAGTCGGACACGACTGAAGTGACTTAGCAGTTAGCAGTTAGCAGTAGCATGTTTCCCTGATTCTTTATAAACCTCGTAGTCTTGCATTGGTTTCTGGGTTTCATGAAGTGTTCACATCTTCTAGTGTTTACAGACTGAGTTCAGCAAGGGAAACCTTTCACCAGTAGGCCTAGTTAGAGATTCTGGACAGGTCTGTTCCTAGGTCTGCTGACAGATGACCTGATCCTGGGGTCAGCTTCAGGAGGACTTGGTATGGGTAACTTAGCCTGCTGGTTCATGCCTAGAAAAATGGGTTACCTAAAACTTTCCTTTGAAAATTTATTACAATTTCTACTTTGGACACAACCTAATAAAAATGTATCTGCAAAGATTCCTGGAAATTTAATTTTACAGAATTTTTGTGTATCAGTATAACTTTTCTATGAGTCTTAAAATGTTTCAAGTTTAGCTGTAAAATATGTATCTTAATTTAAAAGAAATATTATGGATATTAACATTACTCCTACTGAAAAATATATTCCAAAGAATAATAGATGTAAAGAAATAAGTTTTCTCTAAGTAGAAGTTCATGTACAGAAAATTCTGTGAGTTTTCATGCTTCTATATTATGTCTGAACAAAATGCAATACTATATGTTACACTGCTGTAGTAATTTAATTAGAATCATATAATTAAATATAATAAAATGTGTATTTTCAAATTCAGACAACTTCTAAGTAGTTCTTTAAGAATTAAATGACAAAATATTTTCAAGCAAAGTAATTTATACATGACAAATTATTCAGAGGTGATAATTATTGCTTTTTATAATTTAGTATGTTACAGTAATTTAATTTATGCTGTTTGATTTCATGGGTTTTAGTGTGTTAATTATTTGTTTTAATATTCAATTGGAAGCACTAAGTAATATTAAAGTTATCCTATATACAATGTAGTTGTTTTACAGAAGAAAAAAATTTAAGAATTATCACATGATTAAGAACTGAGATAGGAACCAAAAATTGCAGCAGTTAGTGCTAAAAAGATATTTGTTCTCTTAACAGTGGAGAGGTCATTCTTAGAGAGCTAATAAACAGGCACAGCAGGAGATACCTACAAAGACATAATTTCTGGAAATCAGATTGATGTAAGCTACTCTTGATCACCCGCAGGCACCCCAATCATCTAGAATTACTATCCCAATTAAACACCTGTCTTTACAGTTGCCTGTCATTAGGCTCAATCTGATAAGATGGGAATATCCCAATTAAGAGGCATCCCTAATTAAGCATACTTTATGTAGAACAGACTGATTACTCCCAAAATATCTTTTTTCCTATCCTAACTTCAATAGCATTTTTATCCATTACTTATATTTCTCCATTTAAGTAGTTATATAATATTTTTCTCAAAAATATTTTTACCAGAATAAAGAAAAATCACTTGGCAGAAATGGATTAAATATTTGAAAATTATTTTCTCTTACCACTAAACTAAAAGCAGTGTATATAAGATTTTATTCTCTAATAGTTTTTATTGTATTTATTTTGGATTTTCTATATAATACTTAAATTTGCATTTAAATTTAAACCTCTTAAAATCATATGTAGCTATCATATTTTGTGTAATGCTTGTGAAGCTGAAAAATATTGTTCACCTAGTGCATGTTTTATTCCTGTTATATTTTACAACTTATTAAAACTAGTCGATTGGTTAAAACTGAGACTTTGAAACTAAAATCCATAGATTTCTAATTATTCAGAAGTTCTAATTATTCATGCATTATTAACTGGAATGAAATATATCTTTGGGAGGAATGAAACTGCACAAAAGCTAGTTTCCAAACCTCTCACACCAACTGTACCAATAGAAACATAATTATTACTTGACTTTTTAAATTCATTGGGTTTTAGAATAAAAGTTCAAAAGAAGTGAGTATATTATGTATTTATTCTTATGAAACAAATCTCAAAAAAGTTGGCTTAAAAAACCAAAATCATTTATTGTCTTACATATTAATAGGGTATGGGATTTCGATTTTGGTTGAGTGTGAGGTTCTGGATAGGGGACCTTCACAAGACTGTGGTATATATCATCTTGACTGTAGTCTTTTTATATCATACATACATCTGTAGGATTAATTGCCACAGAAGTCAAACAAAAGTAACTTCATGTACATGGGAAGTTGGTGCTGGTGGTTGGCTAGGAGTCTTGCTTCTTCTATATGTGGACATCTTTAAGGGGTTATTTAAGTGTCATCTCAGCATGCTGCTGCTGCTGCTGCTAAGTCACTTCAGTCGTGTCTGACTCTGTGTGACTCCATAGACAGAAGCCCACCAGGCTCCCCCGTCCCTGGGATTCTCCAGGCAAGAACACTGGAGTGGGTTGCCATTTCCTTCTCCATAGAAACTAGCTAACATCAGAGCAAGAGATTCACACAATACATCATGACCAAGTGGATACATCATGACCAAGTGGGCTTTATCCCTGGAATGCAAGGATTCTTCAATATCTGCAAATCAATCAATGTAATACACCACATTAACAAACTGAAAAATAAAAATAATATGATTATCTCAATAGATGCAGAGAAAGCCTTCGACAAAATTCAACATGCATTTATAATAAAAACCCTCCAGAAAGTGGGAATAAAAGGGACATACCTCAACATGCTGCTGCTAAGTCACTTCAGTCGTGTCCGACTCTGTGTGACCCCACAGGCGGAAGCCCACCAAGCTCCCCCCTCCCTGGGATTCTCCAGGCAAGAACACTGCAGTGGGTTGCCAGTTCCTTCTCCAATGTGTGAAAGTGAAAAATGGAAGTGAACTCGCTCAGTCGTGTCCGACCCTTAGCGACCCCACGAACTGAAGCCTACCAGGCTCCTCCATCCATGGGATTTTCTAGGCAAGAGTACTGGAGTGGCTTGCCATTGCCTTCTCCAGATACCTCAACATAATAAAAGCTATATATGACAAACCCACAGCAAACATTATCCTCAATGGTGAAAAACTGAAAGTATTTCCCCTAAAATCAGGAACAAGACAAGGGTGCCCCACTCTCACCACTACTCTTCAACATAGTTCTGGAAATTTTGGCCACAGCAATCAGAGCAGAAAAAGACATAAAATGAATACAAATTAGAAAAGAAGAAGTAAAGCGTTCACTGTTCACTGATGACATGATCCTCTACACAGAAAACCCTAAAGACTCTACAAGAAAACTACTAGAGCTAATCAATGATTACAGTAAAGTTGCAGGATATAAAATCAACACACAGAAATCCCTTGCATTCCTACACACTAATAATGAGAAAATAGAAAGAGAAATTAAGGAAACTATTCCATTCACTGTTGCAACGAAAACAATTAAATACTTAGGAATATATCTACCTAAGGAAACAAAAGACTTGTACATAGAAAACTATAAAACACTAGTGAAAGTAATCAAAGAGGACACTAACAGATAGAGAAATATACCGTGTTCGTGGATTGGAAGAATAAATATTGTAAAAATGAGTATACTACCCAAAGTAATTTATACATTCAATGCAATCCCTATCAAGCTACCAACAATATTTTTCACAGAACTAGAACAAATAATCTCACAATTTGTATGGAAATACAAAAAAACCTCGAATAGCCAAAGCAATCTTGAGGAAGAAGAATGGAACTGGGGGAATTAACCTGCCAGACTTCAGGCTCTACTACAAAGCCACAGTCATCAAGACGGTATGGTACTGGCATAAAGACAGAAATATAGATCAATGGAACAAAATAGAAAGCCCAGAGATAAATCCATGCACCTATGGACACCTTATCTTTGACAAAGGAGGCAAGAATGTCCAATGGAGAAAAGACAGTCTCTTTAACAAGTGGTGCTGGGAAAACTGGTCAGCCACTTGTAAAAGAATGAAACTAGAACACTTCCTAACACCATACACCAAAATAAACTCAAAATGGATTCGAGAGCTAAATGTAAGACCAGAAAATATAAAACTCCTAGAGGAGAACGTAGGCAAAACACTCTCCGACATAAATCAAAGCAGGATCCTCCATGACCCACCTCCCAGAATATTGGAAATAAAAGCAAAAACAAACAAATGGGACCTAATCAAAATCAAAAGCTTCTGCACAGCAAAGGAAACTATAAGTAAGGTGAAAAGACAGCCTTCAGAATGGGAGAAAATAATAGCAAATGAAGCAACTGATAAAGGATTAATCTCCAAAATATATAGGCAGCTCCTGCAGCTCAATTCCAGAAAAATAAAGGACCCAATCAAAAAATGGGCCAAAGAACTAAACAGACATTTCTCCAAAGAAGACATAAAGATGGCTAACAAACACATGAAAAAATGCTCAACATCCCTCATAATCAGAGAAATGCAAATCAAAACCACAATGAGATACCATTTCACACCAGTCAGAATGGCTGCTATCCAAAAGTCTACATGCAATAAATGCTGGAGAGGGTGTGGAGAGAAGGGAACCTTCTTAAACTGTTGGTGGGAATGTAAACTAGTACAGCCACTATGGAGAACAGTGTGGAGATTCCTCAAAAAACCAGCAATCGCACTCCTGGGCATACACACCAAGGAAACCAGAATTGAAAGAGACACATGTACTCCAATGTTCATCGCAGCACTGTTTATAATAGCCAGGACATGGAAGCAACCTAGATGTCCATCTGCAGACGAATGGATAAGAAAGCTTTGGTACATATACACAATGGAGTATTACTCAGCCATTAAAAAGAATTCATTTGAATCAGTTCTAATGAGGTGGATGAAACTGGAGCCTATTATACAGAGTGAAGTAAGCCAGAAAGAAACGCACCAATACAGTATACTAACATATATATATGGAATTTAGAAAGATGGAAATATAACCCTGTATACAAGACAGCAAAAGAGACACAGTTGTATCGAACAGTCTTTGGGACTTTGTGGGAGAGGGTGAGGGTGGGATGATTTGAGAGAATGACATTGAAACATGTATGTTGTCATATGTGAAACGAATCAGCAGTTCAGGGTCAATGCATGTTACAGGATACTCGGGCCTGGTGTGCGGGGATGACCCAGAGGGAGGATAAAGGGAGGAGGGAGGCGAGAGGGGGGTTCAGGAGGCGGAACTCATGTACACCTGGGGCGAATTCATGTCAATGTATGGCAAAACCAACCAATATAATATTGTAAAATAAAAATAATAAATTAAAAAAAAAAAGAGCAACAAACTGGAAGCTTCAGAACTTTAGGATTAGCCTCATAATCCACTGATCATAGGGGACAGCCAGCCCTGGTGTACAGTGTAGGAGAAAAATTACACAATTGCATCACTAAGGCAATCATCGTGACCATCATGGAGATAAGTAGCTTAGTGCTTGCTTGCCCAAATTCTTTGACCAAATTTTCAAGGTTCGACTTTCAATTCCATTGTTTAAGTATGTGACTTTAGGTAGCTCATTCAACCATTATCTTTTGATTTTCCCATATTTAAAATAGAAATTACAGTATTAATTATTTCATAATATTCATGAACATTTAATTAGATAATACTCAAAAAGATGTTTTAAAGAAAGACTGAGAAAAGAGTGAGTTTTCTATATATGAATGCTGCTTCTATTTTTATTTTTACAGTGATATCAGGAGAAATCATGTGCTTTTTTAGAGGCTAAAGCATAAAATGTGACTGAAATCTCACATTTGTATACTGTTGGCCATCAACATAATTTTTTATTGAGTGTAAATGAGCTAGCAAATACATTTTCTATGATGAATAAAAGAAAAGAATAGTGAAATAAGTGATCTAATGAAGGGACACTTTTATAGAGGGATAATCAAAGCATAGTGAAAATTAAAACTCACAATGTTACCGCTACTTTACTAACATTTTATATTTTACAAGAAATAACAAAAGCTGTATTTAGGAAAGTAATTTTTATACTATCAATTTAGTACTTTTTATCACCAATTTATGCATTACCACAATAGAGGTTTAACATACACTACGTATCATGAAACAATTTTAAAAATCAGTAAATATGTTCAAACAGATCTGAGAATAATTAAAAATTTAACCTCAAATTAAAAAAAAAATCAAAGTGCCAAACTATGCTTAAGCTTGACACTCAGTTTGAATTTGAGGTGAGGAAAGAGGGAATAGCAGAATTTGAAGTAGTTTTTTGCTCATGCCTAAATCATTTTCTGACAAAATGAAAATAGGCTATAAACTAAAAATAGTCTCTATCATTTATGCTAAATGTAGATTCCTGCCAAGAATAACAGTGTTAAATGAAATATTCTTGAAATAGGCCCCACTGTCATCACTCTCCTTTGCTATTAATTTTAATTCGCTGATGAATTGGCTTAGCAAGAACCATATATTTTCATAAATTTCATTAGCAATAGAAATTTTTTTTTAAAAAGTGTAATAATCAAATATAAAAATATAACTCATAAAAATGTATGGGAGTATTTAATACAGAAATACTGAATGAGAGCAAAGTTTGCAGTCATTCACAATTCATAATTTAGTAGTGACAGTGGCTTCAGTAAAATTTAATTTCTTGTTCCAGTCATGATCAGTTATCTTTTTACATCAACACATGTTTCCATCACAGAATAAAGAAACACATTTTTCTGAATTATACTCACGCTTTGTAAATGATATCACTTACAGATGAAATGATTGCATATGTACCAAGGATTTTATTCAAACAAATGAAAGAAATCCAAAAGGAAGAACAACAGTGTCAACAATTACAGCAAAATATGTATTCAGTTCAGTAGAGTCGCTCAGTCATGTCCACTCTTTGCAACCCCACGAATCACAGCACGCCAGGCCTCCCTGTCCATCACCAACTCCTGGAGTTCACTCAAACTCATGTCCATTGAGTTGGTGATGCCATCCAGCCATCTCATTCTCTATCGTCCCCTTCTCCTCCCACCCCCAATCACTCCCAGAATCAGAGTCTTTTCCAGTGAGTCAATTCATTGCATGAGACGGCCAAAGTACTGGAGTTTCAGCTTTAGCATCAGTCCTTCCAATGAACACCCAGGATCGATCTCCTTTAGAATGGACTGGTTGGATCTCCTTGCAGTCCAAGGGACTCTCAAGAGTCTTCTCCAGCACCACAGTTCAAAAGCATCAACTCTTCGGCGATCAGCTTTCTTCAAAGTCCAACTCTCACATACATACATGACCACTGGAAAAAACATAGCCTTGACTAGACGGACCTTGGTTGGCAAAGTAATGTCTCTGCTTTTTAATATGCTCTAGTTTGGTCATAAATTTCCTTCCAGGGAGTAAGCATCTTTTAATTTCATGGCTGCAATCAGCATCTGCAGTGATTTTGGAGCCCAGAAAAATAAAGTCTTCCACTGTTTCCCCATCTATTTCCCATGAAGTGATGGGACCAGATGCCATGATCTTTTCTGAATGTTGAGCTTCAAGCCAGCCTTTTCACTCTCCTCTTTCACTTTCATCAAGAGGCTTTTGAGTTCCTCTTCACTTTCTGCCATAAGGGTGGTATCATCTGTATATCTGAGGTTATTGGTATTTCTCCTGGAAATTTTGATTCCAGCTTGTGCTTCTTCCAGCCCAGCGTTCCTCATGATGTACTCTGCATAGAAGTTAAATAAGCAGGGTGACAAGATACAACCTTGACACACTCCATTTCCTATTTGGAACCAGTCTGTTTTTTCATGTCCAGTTCTAACTGTTGCTTCCTGACCTGCATACAGGTTTCTCCAGGGGCAGGTCAGGTGGTCTGGTATTCCCATCACTTTCAGAATGTTCCACAGTTTATTGTGATCGACACAGTCAAAGGCTTTGGCATAGTCAATGAAGCAGAAATAGATGTTCTTCTGGAACTCTTGTTTTCTCCATGATCCAGCGGATGTTGGCAATTTGATCTCTGGTGCCTCTGCCTTTTCTAAAACCTGCTTGAACATCTGGAAGTTCACGGTTCACATATTGCTGAAGCCTGGCTTGGAGAATTTTGAGCATGACTTTACTAGCGTGTGCGATGAGTGCAATTGTGCAGTAGTTTGAGCATTCTTTGGCATTGCCTTTCTTTGGGATTGGAATGAAGACTCTGACCTTTTCCAGTCCTGTGGCCACTGATGAGTTTTCCAAATATGCTGGCATATTGAGTGCAGCACTTTCACAGCATCATCTTTCAGGATTTGAAATAGCTCAATTGGAATTCCATCACCTCCATTAGCTTTGTTCGTAGTGATGCTCTCTAAGGCCCACTTGACTTCACATTCCAAGATGTCTGGCTCTAGGTCAGTGATCATGCCATCGTGATTATCTTGGTCATGAAGATTTTTTTTTGTACATTTCTTCTGTGTATTCTTGCCACCTCTTCTTAATATCTTCTGCTTCTGTTAGGTCCATACCATTTCTGTCCTTTATCGAGCCCATCTTTGCATTAAATGTTCCCTTGGTATATCTAATTTTGTTGAAGAGATATCTTGTTTTTCCTATTCTGTTGTTTTCCTCTATTTCTTTGCATTGATCGCTGAGGAAGGCTTTCTTATCTCTCCTTGCTATTCTTTGGAACTCTGCATTCAGATGCTTATGTCTTTCCTTTTCTCCTTTGCTTTTCGCATCTCTTCTTTTCACAGCCATTTGTAAGGCCTCCTCAGACAGCCATTTTGCTTTTTTGCATTTCTTTTCCATGGGGATGGTCTTGGTCCCTGTCTCCTGTACAATGTCACGAACCTCCGCCCATAGTTCATCAGTCATTTTATCTATCAGATCCAGTCCCTTAAATCTATTTCTCACTTCCACTGTATAATCATAAGGGATTTGATTGAGGTCATATCTGAATGGTCTAGTGGTTTTCCCTACTTATCTTCAATATAAGTCTGAATTTGGCAATAAGGAGTTCATGATCTGAGCCATAGTCAGCTCCTGGTCTTGTTTTTGCTAACTGTATAGAGCTCCTCCATCTTTGGCTGCAAAGAATATATCAATCTGATTTCGGTGTTGACCATCTGGTGATGTCCATGTGTAGAGTCTTCTCTTGTGTTGTTGGAAGAGGGTGTTTTCTACGACCAGTGCATTCTCTTGGCAAAACTCTATTAGCTTTTGCCCTGCTTCATTCTGTGCTCCAAGGCCAAATTTGCCTGTTACTCCAGGTGTTTCTTGACTTCCTACTTTTGCATTCCAGTCCCATATAATGAAAAGGACATCTTTTTGGGATGTTAGTTCTAAAAGGACTTGTAGGTCTTCATAGAACCGTTCATTTCAGCTTCTTCAGCATTACTGGTTGGGGCATAGGCTTGGATTACTGTAATATTGAATGGTTGTATACAAATGTACAAATATAACAATCCACTTCTCTGTATTCCTTTCTTGTTTATAAGTGTCTCTGCTTAAGATTTAGGTGAAGTGAATGTAAAAGGTTAGTCACTCAGTCGTGCCTGACTCTGCCAACCCGTGGTCTATAGCCCACCAGGCCCCTCTTCCATGAATTTTCCAGGCAAGAATACTGGAGTTGATAACCATTCCCTTCTCCCGGGATCTTGCCACCTTAGGGATTGAACCCAGGTCTCCTGTATTTCAGGTGGATTCTCTACTATCTTTATGATTCTTTATGAGCCACCTCAGCAATATAAAAAGTGGTTTAAGTACTATGTTTTTCCAAAGATACACTCACATTATAGCCACACTCACATTAATTAGTCTTTCCCTACTTTTTTATTTTCTTCAGCTTCCCAAACCCTCTTGAGTATTTTTCAACATGCATCTAGGTTTTCACTTATTTGAGATTTGTGCTGTCTAATAAGTAAGCATTGGTCCCGGGGTGGATTCATGTCAATGTATGGCAAAACCAATCAATATAATATTGTAAAATAATTAGCCTCTAATAAAAAAAAATTAGTCAATAAGCATATATAAAATGAATAGATATTGGAACTGATAAAAGAATGACTGCATTAACATTGTCATTTGAAATCAAGAAGTATAGTGCATCATCTAAACTGAAGACGAAACTAATGCATATAAAATTTATTAAATATTTTTGATATTATAAATATATTGTTTATATCTTTTAAATATTATATCTATTAAATCCCATTTATATTTATAAATATATATAAATGTATTAATACTTATATTTTAATATTAATATCTTTTCAATAAAAATTCCTCCTCCAAAAATATATATTCTAATGGAAAACCTGCCATGCTGTATCAGTTATAAAAACTCATTCTTCCCTACAAGTCATGCAATTGGTTTTAATTTGATTAAATAATAAAATAGCATAATAAAAGTACTATTTAATAGAATAAAAATAAAATGGCAATGATTATACAGTGAAGAATACTTCTATTATCAAAAGTATTTGGAAAAATATTACATTGATAAGATGCAACAGTTAATGTTATATTATATATGTTTAATGATATCTGAAATAGTGTTAGAACATATAGCTGTGTTCTGGATTATAACAAAACCTCATTCAGTATTAGTCACTTTGTATTGTTTCAACTGCAGTCCATGGGGTCCTAAAGAGTCAGCCATGACTGAGCTACTGAAATGAACTGAACTGCTAGATTATGGATAATAAAAGTGTTTTCTTAAATTTAATCACGTCATTTGAATATATATCATATGTATTCTTATTTTGGCTCAAAAATCAAGATTTTATTACACCTCATGAAGCAAATCAGTAGACTGTATCTCACAAAACAACCTTAAGTTATGATCGTTGTTTATTAAAGAAGTGACACAGACTTAGACATAGACATTGACTTTATGCTGAACAAAAGCTTTATGCAGAACACACCTGCTTACATATGTATGCTACATATATATACTATATATGTTCATATGTATGTATAGGATATTTGTGTGTGTGTGTGTTAGTTGCTCTGCCCCCATGTGTTAGTTGCTCTTTATCAACTCAAGGACATTAGCCCACTAGGCTCTTCTGTCCGTGGAATTCTCTAGGCATGAATACTGGAGTGATTAGTCATTCCCTTCTCCAGGGAAGTCATTCCCTTCCCTTCTAACTCAGGGATCGAACCCAGGTCTCCCCATTGCAGGCAGATTCTTTACCATCTGAGCCACCAGGAAACATTATGTATATACTTATGGTGCTTTCCTGGTGGCTCAGCAGTAAAGAATCTGCCTGCAATGCAGGAGCTGTAGGAGATGCAGGTTTTATCCCTGGGTCAGGAAGATCCCCTGGAGGAAGGCATGGCAACTAACTCCAGTATTCTTGCTTAGAGAGTCCTATGGAGAGAGGAGCCTGGTGGGCTACAGTCCATAAGGTTGCAGAGAGTCAGACAAGATTGAAGTGACTTAGCATGCATATATATACAATATATATTATACAATATAGTTTAAATGGCACAGATTACTTTACATTTCTCATGTTCCTGATATTTATAAAATATAACTGAACCAAATGTGCATAAAAGGCATTGGAAGCAATGATCCTTGTCATGAAATATTCCACAGTAAAATTGGTAAAAAATAGAAAATAGGAACATATTTGAAGATTTTCAAAGTTAGCAGAGTACTTTGTAGTTATTTTGCTATGGCAATCCCTTGGTTAGATTTAGATCTCAAATAAAATTTAAAGTATTCAATGTTTAATACTTACTTTCTGATCAAGATTTCCAATGTAAATGTCAATGTGGATATAAGTCATTTTAATTTTAATACACAATAGCTTAAGAAGAGTTCCAGTTGAAATACTATATAGTAATTAAAATACGAAGAAACAAGTTAACAGAGATGTAAAGCAACAAATGAAAGAAGTATCTCTTACCATACCAAAAGTACAAAGAAGTGGATGAATTCAAAAAACTAATTACAAAATGGAGTCCTTGATGAAAGGAGTGGAATACAAATAGTTGGAACATAAATATAAAATGAAATATGATGTTAAGACATACACCTAAGTATATATTGATTACATCTCTGATCACCATTATCAGTTCAGTTCAGTTCAGTTCAGTCGCTCAGTCGTGTCCGACTCTCTGCGACCCCATGAATCACAGCACACCAGGCCTCCCTGTCTATCACCAACTCCCGGAGTACACTCAAACTCATGTCCACAGAGTCGGTGATGCCATCCAGCCATCTCATTCTCCGTCGTCCCCTTCTCCTCCCTTCCCCAACCTTTCCCAGCATCAGAGTCTTTTCCAGTGAGTCAACTCGCCGCATGAGGTGGCCAAAGTATTGCAGTTTCAGCTTTAGTATCAGTCCCTCCAATGAACATCTAGGATTGATCTCCTTTAGAATGGACTGGTTGGATCTCCTTGAAGTATTATAGACCCACAAAAAAACAAATAATATATTCTGGATTTCAAGAACAAGTCAATACCAATGGAAATATAACCAAACCAGTGTTAAATACTTATGCAATGTAAGCTAGGAAGAGAAGGCTATTTTTAAAAGATTATGTCAAGTTCCTTTTATCCAGTAACAGGCTATCTGTAGTAGGAAAAAGTCCAATATAACACCATCATTCATGAATCAGCAAAATCAAAGCACAGGATGCTAAAATTTTTGAAAATATAGCATATACTTGAGGGAAATACTTATATAATTGATAAGCTTCATGAAAATCATATTTGAACTATGTAATAATTATATGGGTTTCCCTGGTGGCTCAGATGGTAAAGAATCTGCCTGCAATGCAGGAGACCCAGGTTTGATCCCTAGGTCGGGAAGAAGAGAAGGGCATGGCAACCCACTCCAGTATTCTTGCCTGGAGAATTCCATGGACAGAGGAGTCTAATGGGCTACATGCCTGCCAATAGAGGAGATACAGGAGACGTGGGATCAGTCCCTGGGTCAAGGAGGTCTGCTCAAGGAGAAAATGGCAGTCCACACCAGTATTCTCGCCTAGATAATCCCAGGGACAGAGGAGCCTGGGAGCTCCATTCCATGGGGTTGCAAAAGAGTTGGACATGACTGAGTGATTAAGATGCATATAGTCAGCATTTACTATGTATATTTTACCAAGCCATGTTCTGCCTTTTGCATATAATATGTGTTTCATTTCTTACAATCATTATATGGACAAAATATTACTACCAATTTCCAAATGAGGATAACAAAGCTTAAGAAATTAAATATCTACATAGGACACAGGAACACATAACACATAAGGGATGTAACATAATCTTTAAACCATTCACTTTGCCTTTAGAGGCTGAGACTTTCACTGTGGTTCAATAAAGTCTGCCACCATCCAAACAGACATGCTAATGTAGACTGCACTGAGGAAAAAATAGCATGGTCAATGAACCAAGGAATATTTTTATTGATAATCTAATCATGAAAAATACCTTATAGTCTAAAATAAGAAAATTAATTATTTTCTTACATTAAAATATATGTATAATAACAGAGAGTAAGAAAAAGAAACTAACTATAGCCTGGCACTTTAGTTATTAAATAAAATTAACTTTATTTCATCTTAGTAGATAAAGATGTGCATTGTTATATAAGTTATATATGTAAACTTTTAAAAGTAGAAATTAAATAAATATAATAGATGAACAAAGCAGATAATCACCTTTAAAATAGTCAGTCATTCCGATTAGGAAAAATAAGTTGAATCAGTCTAGTAAAAATAAAGAAAGCACATTGTGCTAGTCATTTTTCTAAGCATTTTACATACATTAAATCACTAGAGATTCACAGTTAATTCATAAGTTGATTCTCTTGTGAATACTTGCCTTGAAAATGTGTCGACTGAGGCCAATGAAGGTTATGCGATCTGCCCATGTTGAAAGAAAAAAGAACCATAAATCAGTCTGCTTTTTGGTGAACGTTCCTATTGTTTCTCATTTAGTAGGTAGACAAATATACTAGCAATGTATTGTTTTAAACAGCAGCATTCAAATACATTATCCTTATGATATTATACAGGGAAAGATTTACTGCATAAAACAGAGAAAAGCACTAACTTTAATAATTTTTCATATTTGAATTAAGGTAAAATTGAAAACATTCAGTTATTAAAAGATACCATTTTCAATCTTATAAAATAACATACACAAAATGGAGGAGTTGTATACTTAGGAGAAGTTCAAAGCCAAGAATACTCATTCCAGGGCTAAGCTTAAGAAAGGGACACTGAAGTCAAAAGATGCAAAAAGAAGAAAGGAAGTACATATCAAGTGGGAATCTATTCCAAATGGAGAAACTGACAGAAAGAGTCAATCTGCCATGTATTCCAGGAAGACTCTTTGTAAGTGAAATAATACATAGCAGCTAAATTTAGAAGTCCCCTGCACTGCCCCCCTACCCAAAATCTTGGAATTGGCACAAATGTAGGACTAAGAAAGGTGGCTATAACCCTCCTATTAGATATGGCTCTTTGTCTCAACTTAGCTTCCCTAAATATAACTAACACAATTTGAAATTCCTCCTTAATCAAAATTAACTTTAGAGGTAAGAAAATTGGAAAAACCTTGAGATGTTTAATTCATGGGGAAGAAAATCTTTGCATATAAGTGAACACCTTCTGCACAGAGAAAGAAGCAGCATGAGAGAATTTCTTATTTCTCTGAGAAATTTATAGATTCACCACTGTCACCACTTTCAAAAGTCAAAGTTCTTCTTTATTTTCAGGAATATCTCTGTACTGTATTCTGGACAAAAAAGCAAACAACAGCAACAACAACAAAAAAAAAAACAGTTTATTTAGACAAATGGATATTCACCATTTCTTGCAAATAATAAGAGATAGCTGCCTCAGCTTAAAGTGTAGGAAGTCTCAGTGGAGACTACTTAATAGGCCCTGGATATTCTTTTGAAGTAATGAAAAAGTTTTGAAACTACAGAGACATGGTGATTGTATATGACACTGTGAATGTGCTACATGACACTGAATAGTCCACTGTAAAATAGTTCATTCTATGTTATGTGAATTTCATCTCAGTTAAAAAAAATCCAAGGTGGTTTAAAAAAAAAAAAGAAGAGAGTAAGCAGTTATCAGTTCATTCCCCTTAAAATGTCAATGATACATTAACAGTATAATATGAATATATATGGTTTTACTAAATGAATATACTTTATAACATATATCATCTTTAAAAGAGACATACACAATTCCTTATTATTCTAGTTCTAGAAGTCAACCCAGTCATTTTGCCCTGCCCCATATCTTGAATAGGAGGTATTATCCTTTCAAAAATCTAATCTATGAGGTCAAAAGCAGAAAAGAAAATACTCTAATGAAAACTGCATTTTTATTTCTGCTTCTGTGGGCACTTTAATCGTTTATTGTGTATTGTTGCTGGACTTAACAAACATCTTTTGAGGGCAAAATAGCTCTAATTAGTTCCATGTTAAGCACTGAGCTGTCAGGCAAATATTCTAAAAAGGATTCTAAATTAGCACTAATTTAAATCACTTCTACTATCAAAGACTTTCTTTAGCAGATCTGGAAACTTTATATAAGATTTCCTACAGATTATTGAAAGGAAAATCTTTCATCTGAATAGTGTTTGCTAAGACTACTAGCAGACAGGGACAAATAGCAAATTGAGGTTTTTTCAAAAGCATATTTATAGATGAATTTTAATGTATATTGTACTTCAGTTCAGTTTAGTTCAGTCGCTCAGTCTTGTCCGACTCTTTGCGACCCCATGAACCACAGCACGCCAGGCCCCCCTGTCCATCACCAACTCCCGGAGTTCACTCAAACTCATGTCCATCGAGTTGGTGACACCATCCAGCCATCTCATTCTCTGCCGTCCCCGTCTCCTCCTACCCCCAATCCCTCCCAGCATCAGACTCCTTTCCAGTGAGTCAACTCGTCGCATGAGGTGGCCAAAGTATTGGAGTTTCAGCTTTAGCATCAGTCCTTCCAATGAACATCCAGGATTGATCTCTTTTAGAATGGACTGGTTGGATTTCCTTGCAGTCCAAGGGACTGTCAAGAGTCTTCTCCAGCACCACAGTTCAAAAGCATCAATTCTTCGGCGATCAGCTTTCTTCACAGTCCAACTCTCACATCCATACATGACCACAGGAAAAACCATAGCCTTGACTAGACGGACCTTGGTTGGCAAAGTAATGTCTCTGCTTTTTAATATGCTATCTAGGCTAGTCATAACTTTCCTTCCAAGGAACAAGCGTCTTTTAATTTCATGGGTGCAATCAGCATCGAAGTGATTTTGGAGCCCAAAAAAATAAAGTCTGACACTGTTTCCACTGTTTCCCCATCTATTTCCCATGAAGTGATGGGACTTACTTGGGCAGATAATAATCTAAAGCTATCACATTTACATGGTGATTCCAAATGTGATAAAAAAAGTTTAGGTAAATCAACTTGTGCATTCCAATATGTTCTCAAAGGAAGTAGGAATTTGTTCAAGAGCTCTCTGATTATAATCCAAGTATCTTGAAAACATTTTTTCACAGAAACTCACTCATATATAGACAAGTAAATATTTAATTACCATAAACTTTAAACAAATTTCATATTAATGACATTCATAACTTTAAAAATATTTTTCTATGGAGAATTTGAAAAATAGGTATTATGATATAGACATCTTTGCTATCCATGTATAAAGACAAAATAGAATTTAAAATAACATTTTAAAAAACAACAGAAAAAATGCATTTGGACATGTAATCTGTGGAATTTTCATTACATATATACTAATATTAAAGAAATTAGATGTCATTTATAGCCTCCTAGCTTTTTATTACAAAAGTGTAAACATACACAACATATATAATTTATCTCTCAGCACTAATTATGCCTAAGTTGATAATCACTTTTGTAGAATTTAAGGAGATGAAAATATACCCAATCTATTGAAATGTCACCCTTTTAAAAATATTTTAGTTAAATGTTTAATAATTGATGTAAGAGTTAAAATTAAGTGGTAAATATCTGAAAACATCTAGATAACACTCATCACCTCACACTACCATCCTGCTCCAACACAATGTCATATTTATTCTGTAATTTTGCAATAATCCTCTTAGTATATCTCTTTTTTGAAGTTGCTCCCTTTTCATTTCTTCTTAATGCAGTAGCTAGTATAATCCTCTTAAAATTTAAGGCAGATCTTATCACTCCTCTGGTTGTAATTATCTGCTGTCTTCCCATCTCATTTCAAGCTGTAGTTATTACAGTGACCTACAAACTACACAATAAATTTGGTTTTGTACTATTTTTTCTTATAATGATTTCATCTTTTATTTTACTCCCCCTTATTCATTAGTTCTACCATAGTGTAGTCAACCTAGACAGCATATTAAAAAGAAGATACATTCTTTTGCCAACAAAGGTCCATCTAGTCAAGGCTATGGTTTTTCCAGAAGTCATGTATGGATGTGAGCGTTGGAGTATAAAGAAAGCTGAGCACCAAAGAATTGATGCTTTTGAACTATGGTGTTGGAAAGGACTCTTGAGAGTCCCTTGGCCTGCAAAGAGATCCAACCAGTCCATCCTAAACGAGATCAATCCTGGGTGTTCGTTGGAAGGACTGATGCTAAGGCTGAAGCTACAATACTTTGGCTACCTGATGCAAAGAACTGACTCATTGGAAAAGACCCTGATGCTAGGCAAGATTGAAGGTGGGAAGAGAAGGGGACAACAGAAGATGAGATGGTTGGATGGCATCACTGACTCAATGGACATGAGTTTGAGTAAACTCCTGGAGTTGGTGATGGACAGGGAAGTCTGGTGTGTTGCAGTCCATGGGGGTCACAAAAAGTTGGACATGACTGAGTGGCTGAACTGAACTGAACTGGAGTGTAGTCAAATTTGATAGAGATTTTTGTCTGAACAATTGAAAAGATTGATTTGTTAACAATTTAGAATGAGATTATATAATTTTGTCATTTTCATAATATATAAAGAGCTCAATGTTTCATATGTCAATATTTAAAAAATTTAAACCTTCAAATGTAAATACTGAGTTTACATTTGGGTATGTGATTCTGAAATTTCAGTGATTAGATATTGGTACTCAAATATATATAGATGAAATTTATGTAGATCTCTTAGAACAGATTTCTAACTAAAATATGGCTACTGTATTAGTCTAGTGTTGCCATACCAAAGTACCAAAAACCTGGTGGCTTACACAATAGAAGTTCATTTACTCACATTTCTGGAGACTAGATACCCGAGATCAAGGGGTTGGCAACCTCAGTTTCTTCTAAGGACTCTTTGCTTGGTTCATGACCATCTTCTCTCTGTCTTTTTACCTGGCTTTCCCTCTGTGATAGTGGCTAAATTTCTTTTTTTATGAGGAAACCAAGCGTACTGGATTAGAAATGTGTGAAAGTGTTAGTGACTCAGTTGTGTCTGACTCTTTGAGACCCCCATGGACTATAGCCTGCCAGACTCCTCTGTCGATGGGATTCACCAGGCAAGAATACTGGAGTGGGTTGCCTTTCCCTTCTCCAAGATAACTTCCCAACCCAGGGGTTGAACCTGTGTCTCCCGCATTGAATATTCTTTACCATCTGAACCCTACCCTAATAATTTCGTTTAACTTAATTATCTCTTTAAAGATCCTGTTTCTGATTACAGTCACATCCTGAAATATTACACATTGACTTTAAGATATGAATTTTGGAGACACATTTCTTTCCATAACAGATGCTTACCACTAATCTGTATTTTCTGGGAGAAACAAGAAGGTATTTTCTTCATTAAGATATTATGGAATGCACAGTAAAGTGTAGTATAATATATCATCTTTGAGAAGTTATATGTTGATTATCTAAGTTTTAACTAACCCTATAAGATACTGTGGGCTTCCCTGGTGGCTCAGAGGTTAAAGCGTCTGCCTGCAATGCGGGAGACCTGGGTTCGATCCCTGGGTCGGAAAGATCCCCTGGAGAAGGAAATGGCAGCTCACTCCAGTATTCTTGCCTGGAGAATCTCTTGGATGGAGGAGCCTGGTGGGCTACAGTCCACGGGGTCGCAAAAGTCGGACACGACTGAGTGACTTCACTCACTCATAAGACACTGTATAAATCTTTAATGTTTATGAGAATGATGGGGTGGTGGAATGTTGAAATCTGGAGAGCAGCACAGAACTATTGAAGGTAAGCGAGTATTCCTATAATGGCTGTCAAGACAAGAGTGGCAATCAGCATGCTTTGTCCTGAAAGCATTTAATAGGAAACAGTATTCTAAGGGGTAAGATGGCAGGTATGAAGGCTGTTCCAAGCCACCTTGGTGGTAAATAGAGCTTCCCAACCTAAGTAATTTTCCACTGATTGAAGTGGGGAGAGGCCTGTTGAGAAAGGCTCTGTCAGTGCCACCATATATGCCCCTGATTCTCCTTCAAGTGTGGCTTCTGTAATATGCCAATGCAACCATGCTTCTAGAATTTTAAAAATTATTTTCAGATATAATGTCTGACCTAACACAGAAACCAAGTTACATGAAATGCTAAAATAATCTTCTGGACTGACTAACATATGAACACCAAATCGTAAATGGTTTTGTATTATGCTTATCCATAGAATGTCTAATGTGTCATTGGATACTCCGTTTCTTTTACAGTCTCCAAGTAGATATTCAGGATAGATATACTTAGCTTAAAGAAACCTCCCATTGGTCCCACATTGTTCTAAGAGGCCCTAAAGGATGTCCTTGAAACTACCAATCCTCTAGTCATGATACTATATCCAAAGCAAAACAATATCCTAGAAAATTTAAACAGAAAACACCAACATTAAGGATTTTACAGAGGCAGAGAGACTTGTATCCATCACTGTTCCTTGTAATTCACTATCTGAACCTGTATGGAAAGCAGAAAAGTACCTAAAGCTTAATGATTGTACAGACCAAAGTGCCAGGTGTTATGTTTTATCTGGTACAGATCAATATAGCCTCTCATATTTTATATGTAGCATTTAGTTCAGTGAATGTTTTTTTGTTGCTAATACTCCAACAAGAAGGATAAAAAAATTTCATCTTTACAAGGCAAATTCAACCATGTATCTTCAGTGTCCTGCTGCAGGGCTCTGTTGGTTCTTTTGCTCTTGGACATAATATATTCTGAAGGGTCCTTGATAATACTGATATTCTATGCTAAAGTTATTGTGATTTTTTTATCTGATGAATAGGAAGTGGCAAGAACCCTAAATTCTCCAGTAAACACATGTTTGCCAGACTGTCAAGATGACCTTGAATAAGTTTCAAAGGACTAAAAATCAGTGAACTTGTTATGGGTACAGAATTTTGGACACTCTATATATCCTCACTAAAGTATAATTCCTTATATTCCCAATAAATTGACTTCTAACACTGAGAAACATATACTTGATTTTGCAGTCAGTATATTTCATTCACGAGGCTATCATCCTCACCTATTTAATTAGTGACTAGAATTTCTGCTGGCTCAGAATGTGACTCAGAGCAAAATAATTATCAGCAGAAAGAACAGGCTGCAGAATCTGTTGCTTTACTTTAGGACCATGGACCCAGCAGAACCAAAGCCATATAGGTATACGCTGTTGACATGTAAGTTGTGTGGATTTTGTGTCATAGTTCACTGAAAGGATAGCTTCTCAGGTTCCTAGGAGCCACAGCAAGATCATGCTCTCTTACAGAAAACAAATGCCCTCTTTAGAAATAGCTCATAGGATGTCATTGAGACTTTGTAGATTGTGTACTTGATCGTAGAGAGCCTACCGACTGTGTAACCATAGCTTCCCAACTAGGCACTGAGTGTTATTGAATCCACTGTTTCATAATTTTAGGGAAGCACACTGAAAATCCACTGTAGCACAGAAGTGGTACATGTGAGACAGCTTTAAGCAGATGTAGAAAAATGAGACTCACACTCCCAAGTTACTTATTTCTTTTGTATCAAGACCTGCCCTTCAACTCTCCTCCATTGTTCTATGGCATATATAAAACATATATATGATCCACTGAGGAGGTGAGGGAAAGACTTGAGCCTAGTTCACATCCAGATCCTCGACTATAATGGTAGTAGCACAAAATGGAAAGCAGTTGGAATTCATTTCATTCGGTGAAAGTACTGAAAAACTGTGGTTAAAAAAAAAATTCTCAATGGCCAGAACTGTGAGCAATATACTTCATTGTTTCATGCAAATCGGAGGGAGAAGTAGCTTGATTCATGGTTTTCCATCAATATTGCCCTACTGAGGGAACTAATGGCTTGTTCTGGATAGCATGGGACTTAGCTAGTATGATGCTGGAGCACTGGGGGTAAGAGACTTGGAAGAAAATGGAAATGGAACAATGAGATGGAAAAGGGTTTATGATCTTACTGTCTCATATTAATGTCCACCAGATACAATCATGTAGGGAATTTTATCAGGTGGACAGTATGAACTAGTGAAGTGAGCCAGTCTATATATGTGCAATAGGCAAACGAATGAGGTTGTCCATAAAAGCTGGAGTGATGGCAATGCATTGTCTTTCCACAGTGTCCATTTTACTCTGGCTTATTTAAAGGTACCACTAGTAGATGCTGAATCTATCAGCAGTACTTTTCCTGAATCTTAAGCATGGAACTATTTCCCCAAAAAAGTAGCTTATTAAGTAACACAGTCTGAGAGTTTACAGAATGCATTATTCAGATCAAGAGATTCATTTTACCATAAAAGATGGGATTCATTTTACCATAAAATAATGGGATCCTAGTTATGTGGGTCACTGATCTTACCATCTATCACATTAAAAGAAAGCATCATGCATATTAAACCTGGGGCTGTATAATTGCCATTAAAGAAAAAAGAAAAATAAAACCTTGAAAGATTCAGATTCTGCTCTTCAAACTACATGTACGTCCTGAATAATTAGTTAATATATAGTGCTGAGCCTCAAATGCCACAATAACCAGGGTCTGAAAATCAAGAGACCAAAGAAAGTTTTGTTCCTTTCACCATTCTGTTTAGGGACCCACTGGTGAATATTTTGTGTTTCATCCTAGAAACCTAAGATCTTGGCATTTTATATTACTTGATCTCTCGAGAAGTGCAGGGCATTTCTGTCCATGGAAAAGTTAAGACTTTCCTGATGTGGATGGAAAGCTGTGATTCCAAACTGGTAACTTCAGATTCCAAATGCTAGTGGATCAATCAGTGTGCCGGCAGAGACACTGACCATGACTTTCATGAAAAGCTAGAATAGCTACCTCATAATGGACGGGGAGAGAGTATATAGGAAGCTGAGGAGTTTCAGTGGGAGGTGTCGTTACACTTTATGTTACATTCTAATTTTGAATAATGAATTGCAGCATTCTTTGCCTCAGAACAGTACAGCTTCAAAGGCTCAGTGCCTAAAGGCAAGTACACAAAATCATCTGAAATGTTACTTCGGTGTCAGTAAGCTCTAAATGTATGACTGAGTCAAGAAATGATGAATATCAATTACAGCTTTTAGGATTACTTTCAGCAGTTAGCCATAGGTTGAGTTGTTATCTCACTTTAACGTTTTTAAAAATTGCAACTGGCCACCTCTTTGAAGGGTCTGATTTTCATTTATCCTATCACAGAAAGCGTGTGTGCATATTATTAACAGATTCTTAGAAGAGAGCCAAAATCTATAAAAAGGATGTTAATTGATCTGAGTGTTGCCAGGGATACACTGATCTGAGTCATGATTCTCCCTTGATTAATTTGGCTCCTCTAGTTTGCTCATGTTGGTCAATAAAAACCATCCCCTGCTTCCATCACGATTTAATTTCTGGTCCTCAGTCTCTTAGAATACTCTGGGGTGAGGAGAGGTCTCTCTGCTCTACTTAGCAGATCGTAGCCAGAGCTTCAACAACCGTGGTACTCCAGTCCATCTAGGCCCAAAGATCAAATTGCTTTAGGATCAGAAATTATGTCACATCTCAGAGGAGCAATACTGTTACCCGAGTGAATGCTCATGAAGCCCAGCGAACCTAAATCAGATAGAGAGGGCAATTCTCACACCTTAGGAAACAATGGCTAAATGTATAGTATTGCTATTTTAAAAACAAACGAGCAAACAAAATGTGCTAGGGAATAAATTTCTTTCTCATGCTTCCTCCTTCTTGCCGTCAGATTGTTTAGAGGCACAGTGGTTCTATATGAATATGAAGAATTCTATATGAAGAATTAATGAATGCCTAAGCAAATGGCTTCGCTTGTGTTTTTTTGTTTGTTTTAAGAAACTATGGTCTGCATAATGACACACCACCTTGTTTTACATTTTTCTTAATTCTTTTTGCCATTATGAACTTGGTGTTCATTGACCTGTAAAGCAGACAATATGCCAAGTTCTTGGCTAGTGATTAAGAATACAAAAAGTAGGGACTTCCCTGGTGGTTCAGTGGCTGAAACTCAGCCCCCAATGCAGGAGGTCCAAATTCCATCCCTGGTCAAGGAACTGGATCCCACATGACACAATTAATAGATCCCACATGCTACAACAATTATCAAAGATCCCACGTGCCCAACTAGAAGACCTGGTGCATCCAAATATATAAATAATTTTTTTTTAAGAGAGTACATAATATACCATCAGAGACCTCAAAGTGTAATAGGGTAAAATGCAATTTGGCTTTTTTATAGTCAATAATACCTAGAAGTAAAGTAAACTGTGCTTTTCTTAATGCAGAAAATGATATTGCTTTAAATTACCTTAAGTGACTGTAATACATTTTATATTATTTCCCTTAAAAGAAAATTATACATAAATATATCAGAAGCAAAATCTCAATCTCATGTTCTTTCAAAATAAAATCACAACCTATTTTGACAAAAGTGTTAGAGCTTTCAAGGAGAAATGTTAATGTATTCAAATATATTATTTCCTAATAGCAGCATTTTTATCTGTATCAGTAGGCAGATTATTTCAAACAACAGAATTTCATATTTTTGCTAATTGGTCTGATTCAATTTGCCACTATATAAAACAATCTTATTTAAATTTTATATTTTACTTTTAATGTAACAGTCCAAATTTTGTATCACACAAAATATTGACTGAACTTGGAGATTCATACCCTAAATTGATATATTTATTTAGTAAGTTTGAAAAATAGTCAATATACAAAATAGCAGGAGGAAATAAACATTTTCATCAGGTGGTCTTGTCTGACTTCTCTCTCTTTTTATGTGCTGCCAGAACTTCTTATGGTTTGTCATATTTTATTATCGTCAGAAATGCAATTATGCTTTCTCTATCATCATTATCATTTATAGCTTTACTTGCCTCTGTGTGAGTCTTGACAGCTTGCTATATTTGTGAGCAGTCATTTAGAGTACCTTATTTTTGTTCTTCAAGAAAGTTTTTATTTTTAAATTTAGAAGAGCACATCAATTTACCAGATAAATAATTAATGCTAATTTTTGGTATTCAGAAAGCTTTTAAGCTTTTACTCTAAAATCCAATAGAGGAAAAATTGCCGCATATATTGATTGACTCTGCCTGTAATTTGGACCTTACTCATGATTTTCCTTATAAACTAACAAAGTTAGTAATGCTGTGCTTTTTGTTTTTTTTAAGCTATCAATTACCTGATTATTCCTAGCTGGCCACAAACAGTTTTTAAATTGATTTCTTATCCTTAATTCTTATATCTTACATATTTTAAAAGTTCAGTATCATTTCATTATTTATTAATTCAATATAAAATATATGATATTTAATTTATCTTTTGATATGCTGAACAGAGTTTTAAAAATTAAAATTTGAAATATGGGAAATTTGAAACTTTGGAATAGTTAAAATTATTTCTAGTAGTTTCCAGCAGTAGTAAATGTTTATTCATTTAGAAAAAGTTTTATTTGGTAACTTGCAACTTACTTGTATCCTCTTCTGGCACTAATGCTTTTATAAGGTTTCTTGGCATTGGTTTTTACTCTAAGTCACCTAGGATACTTACAATGTACACAGACTTTTTTTTTTCTGCTGGAACCTCAAAGATCTAATTTTTTGTTTTTAAATTTTAATTGGAGGCTAATTACTTTACGATATAGTTTTGGTTTTGTCATACACTGACATGCTTATTTAAATTTTCTCATTAAATCAAACTATATAAGTAAATTTACAAAGAATTCAGGAAAATAATAGGATTCAACTTTCCATATATGCACATATAAGCTAGTGATTCTCTTCACACTAGCTCAAGTTTGATTAGGAAAAAAATGAACACCCAATATTCAGTCCAACATTTTGAATTAGATATTTCTCAGATCAGAAAAAAGTGCATGTGGTCTTCTGGTGAAGATGGATGGATGGATGGATGGATAGGTAGTATACAAACAAATGTATGAAATCTGTGAGCATAATAGTAAAGGTTAGAGAACTCAGCTTATGACATTTTTCCATTTATTTAAATGGAATTGTATACTTGAATCAAAGACACATATTTGTCAACAGTGATAAGTTATCAAAGCTTTTATGGAATAGAATAAGCTAATTTTTTCCCAGAGATAGCATATTTTGATTCATTGCCAGCATTTTCTTTTACTGGAATTACAAAACTATTTGCCAGAAAAATCATAGATGTTTTTTGCTCCTGTGACCTTTGAATGGATTTTGAAGAATAAATGATACTTTGTACATTTTCAAATTATCATAGTTTTTCCATGCAGAGTTAAAAACCTGAACCTAATACGATTTCCAACACATTGTATTTTTGGTCTACTACGTAAAATGGTTACACAATTAATTTAAATGCATATCAGTTCAGTTCAGTTCACTTCAGTCGCTCAGTCGTGTCCGACTTTTTGCGATCCCATGAATCTCAGCAAGCCAGGCCTCCCTGTACATCACCAACTCCTGGAGTTCACTCAAACTCATGTCCATTGAGTTGGTGATGCCATCCAGCCATCTCATTCTCTGTCGTCCCCTTCTCTTCCCGCCCCCAATCCCTCCCAGCATCAGGGTCTTTTCCAGTGAGTCAACTCGTCACATGAGGTGGCCAGAGTATTGGAGTTTCAGCTTTAGCATCAGTCCTTCCAATGAACAGCCAGGATTGATCTCCCTTAGAATGGACTGTTCAAAAGCATTAATTCTTCGGCGATCAGCTTTCTTCACAGTCTAACTCTCACATCCATACATGACCACGGGAAAAACCATAGCCTTGACTAGACAGACCTTTGTTGGCAAAGTAATGTCTCTGCTTTTTAATATACTATCTAGGTTGGTCATAACTTTCTTTCCAAGTTTTTTTTAATGTACTATCTAGGTTGGTCATAACTTTCCGTCTTTTAATTTCATGGCTGCAATCAGCATCCACAGTGATTTTGGAGCCTAGAAAAATAAAGTCTGACACTGTTTCCACTGTAACCCCATCTATTTCCCATGAAGTGATGGGACCAGATGCCATGATCTTTGTTTTCTGAATGTTGAGCTTCAAGCCAACCTTTTCACTCTCCTCTTTCACTTTCATCAAGAGGCTTTTGAGTTCCCTTTCACTTTCTGCCATAAGGGTGGTGTCATCTGCATATCTGAGGTTATTGATATTTCTCCCAGCAATCTTGATTCCAGCTTGTGTTTCTTCCAGCCCAGCATTCCTCATGATGTACTCTGCATATAAGTTAAATAAGCAGGGTGACAATATACAACCTTGACGTATTCCTTTTCCTGTTTGGAACCAGTTTGTTGTTCCATGTATAGTTCTGACTGTTGCTTCCTGACCTGCGTACAGGTTTCTCAAGAGGCAGGTCAGGTGGTCTGGTACTCCCATCTCTTTCAGAATGTTCCACAGTTTATTGTGATCCACACAGTCAAAGGCTTTGGCATAGTCAATGAAGCAGAAATAGATGTTTTTCTGGAACTCTCTTGCTTGAATCCCAAATAATACCCATCATAACAGACAACATTATTAACATTAGCAATTTAATATTTTCTTGTTTCATTAAGAGTTTATTTCCACTTTTTCACAAAATTCTATACTACATATATTATATATTTTATGTATCAAAGTATTTTATTCATACAATTCATAGGCATTTGGAAGAAAATTATTAAATATTATCATATGTAAAGGGCAAATTAAAGTGAAATAAAATTATTTTTTCAAATATCTGTAATATCTTCATATGGATGTCTATATGAAGCTATATGATTATTTCCCCAAGCTGTCATCATCTAGTTCTACCCTGACTCTTCTTCAGTTGCTCTGCTCAGATGTCCTTTCAGAAAACAACTTGTATTCAGCTGTGAAAATAGCCAGGTAGCTGGCAGTCTACAATTGTAGCACCTTTAATTTCTGTCCCAGCATTTGAGCTGAGACCACATGATTTCTGCTCAGTACCCAGTCAATGAGTGAACATAATAAAGTTGCCAAGGTTGACCCCTGTTGTCCTTTGCACAGCTCCTTTATTGGGTATTATATTTTCCAGAACTTATCATTAGGGCTTCCCTGGTGGCTCAGAGGTTAAAGCGCCTGCCTGCAATGTGGGAGACCTGGGCTCGATCCCTGGGTCAGGAAGATACCCTGGAGAAGGAAATGGCAACCCACTCCAGTATTCTTACCTGGAGAATCCCATGGATGGAGGATCCTGGTGGACTACAGTCCATGGGGTGGCAAAGAGTCGGACACGACTGAGAAACTTCACTTCACTTCAGCAACTTCACTTATCATTATGGTGGCAAACAGTTGTCAGATCTGTGTACTAATCTATCTGCCCATCTTGTTTCCTTCCGTCTTTCATTTAATAGATTTCAGATCCCCATTGTATTCTAGTTTTTCCCTGTGCAAACCGGCTTCCTTTCCTTTATTTTCCCCTTGCAGACTTTAAGTACAAGAACCTTTCTGAATGCCTAAGTTTATCCCAGGGTCTGTTACCTGAGGTACTGAATTGACACAAGTTCCCATATGTGAGGATTTAATTCTAGGAATCATTTCTTACCCCACTTTGTGATGTAAAAGTCTTATAAGTGTTTTGAATGTTGATGTGTGTGGAAATATAAGCTCATTTTTTGTATTTTTACTTTTCTGTATTGAATAATTTTAGACTTAGATTATAGAGTTGCAAAGATACCACAGATAGTTTCCTGTATACCTCTCACCCAAATCCTCCTAATGTTAATACTTCATATTGATATAACCATGGCACATGCATCAAAATTAAGGCATAAACAATGGTACAGTACTAGTAGAGTTCATATTTGCATGCTCAGTCACTTCAGTCATGTCTAACTCTGCAACCCTATGGACTGTAACCTGCCAGCCTCCTCTGTCTATGGGATTTTCCAGGCAAGATTATTGGAGGGGGTTGTCATGCCCTGCCCTAGGGGATCTTCCTGACCCAGGGATCGAACCTGTGTCTTCCACAACTCTTGCATTTACCCACTGAACCACCTGGGAAGCCTCAGTAAAGTGCAGTACAGACTTATTAAAATTTCAAATGCTTATTAAAAGACTGCATTTAGTTATCTGGTCTCTTATCAAATTTGTGACATGTTTTCCATCTTTCCTTTTTTTTTTTTAACTGACTTTTGCATTTTCAAGGGTATTGCTCAAAAATTTTGTAGAACCAAAGCTAGCTTTTGTTCTAATATTTTCTGATAATTATTTTTAGATTATAGGTTTGGGGGGAGAATATTACAGATGGAAAGTGATCTTCAGTTGCCTCATACCAGTGGATACATGACTTCATCCTGGCATCAAGGACCTGTTCCACTTAGCCTTGACCCTTGGGTTGGGTTAAAGTGGTATCTGACAGGTTTATCCACTGCAGAGTTGTCTTGTAGTTTTCTTATAATATCTTATAAAGTTTTTGTCTGGTTTTGGCATTAGGGTAATACTAGTCTCATAAATCAGCTGGGTACCATTCCCACTTTTGTATTTGCTAGAGGAGATTTCGCATAATAGGTGTTTTGTTTTTTTTTTTCCTTTTCCTTAAATATTTGGTCGGTGAAGACTTTTGTTCTATAGGAGAAATAGAAGAAGCAATGCTGAAGGAGTTTGTATAGTGGTTGCTCTTCTTCCTCAGCCAGCACCGCAGCAAGGATTTCTGAGATTCTCCAACATCTTCCCTGTGAGTTCATCCCGGATTTCTTGGAAGGAAACTCTGTAGGAAGGTGCAACCCTCCTCCCATGTGTAAAATCTGAAGGGGCTTCTCACCTTTACTGTATCTTACATTGTCATTTATCATTTTTTAAATGAACTTAATCTTCTTTCCTGTTTAGGTGGCATTTGGCAGCATTTGTCCTAGGTAAGAAAATAAGGAATCCTGTTTCTCAATGCAGGTCTGTCTCCCTACAGTTTTCAGGTTAGCTGCTTTCCCTGCAAAGTCAGTTTTCTGATGAGTTCAGAATAAGTCAATTTTCTGTTTCTCCAGCTTTGTTCTTGACATAAGGTTAAGAGTAAAACGACAAAGTTCATTGTATCTCCTATTGACCTCAGGAACTCCCTGGCCTTTTTTGTGGTTTTTGTTGCTTATTTTTTACCGTTCTATTTCTTTTCTTCCATTGCTATTTCTTCATCACCTTCAGCTGGAAAGATAACTTAAATATTGAGTAATTATTAGACTTCAAAAAGTAAAGCATGAGTCTCAGCCATCGGACCAAGGGAAGTCCCGATAAGCTTTATTTTAAAGTGGCAGAAGAACTGAAACCCCAGGAACTTTGTTCTAAGCTTTATGACTGGGCATATTTAAATAATATTGTTATTTCTTTCTAAAGGGAGTTATGACTATAGTCTTAGAAACTGAATAAAGGAACAAAGCAGTTTTGGGAGATTTCTAGCTAAGGAAGAGAGATACTTTCTGGTAGAACACTCAGGCACTATGTAGCCTGGATTCGATTCTTCCAGTATTTGGTCTATGTTATGCTTTACTTTGGAGAAGGAAATGGCAATCCACTCCAGTACTCTGGCTAGAAAATTCCATGGATGGAGGAGCCTGGTGGGTTATTGTACATGGGGTCGCAAAGAGTTGGACATGACTGAGCGACTTCACTATGCTTTACTTTGGGCTTCTCTGGTAGCTCAGCTGGTAAAGAATCCACCTGCAGTGTAGGACACCCCAGTTTGATTTCTGGGTTGGGAAGATCCCCTGAATGGATAGGCTACCCATTCCAGTATTCTTGGACTTCCCAGGTGGCTCAAATGGTAAAGAACCCACCTGCATCGCAGGAGACCTGCATTTGATTCCTGGGTTGGGAAATTCCCCTGGAAGAAGTCATGGCAACCCACTCCAGTATTCTTGCTTGAAGAATCCCCATGGACAGAGAATCCTAGAGGGCTACAGTCCACGGGGTCACAAAGAGTCAGACACGACTGAGCGACTAAGCACAGTACATGCTTTGACACAGCATTATCCATGCATCCATGTAATTGCCCTTCATTTTTCTTGTTATCCTTTTAAAATAATAAAGAAAATGCTATATGTGTCTTATCTGTTACTTTATCTCCACAATCTGGCACATGGTAGTTGCTAAAAAAATATGATTGAATGAGAGAATAAATTTCAGAAATATTTCATATTCCTTTTTACTTGTACAATAATTAGTAAGGATTTTTACACATGTTAAGTATTAAAACAATAAAAACACAATACCCTCCCTGCATTTGAGGAGTTCAGAGGAATAACAGGGACATACTTAATGACTTAAAGTGTTTTTTTTGTTTTTGTTTTTGAAACAGTGACTGAAGAATGCATATTTCCTTTAATGCCACCAAATTGCACCCAATGCAAAAACCTGGGCTAGAAATTCAAATGGCCTAATGAATAAACTGAAGTTTCCACAACATTGATTATACATATAAACTATCTCAGCCTTAATGACTGGCTGCCACTTGCACAGTTTGTTGTTGATAATTCTGTCTCTTTGCCACCTAAGAGCATTTTGTTCTGACTGAGATGCGCCTTCATATATTGCTGTCTGGGCACTTAAATCTGGGCTTCTCTAATATTGACAACTCTATCACATTGATTCAAATCATGCTTCAAACATGCCCTTGAAGGAGTTCTCATGACCATCTGGTGCACAACTGGTTTTCTTCAGTTCTTCATACACAGGTTGCTTTGGAATCTTATCACCATCAATTTTCCTCACATGAATAAGCTTGCAGAAAAAAATAAAGCAAAAATAAGTCAGACGTTCAGAATTTGTGAGTACTCAGACTGTATTATTTGAAACTTCATCAAAGTGTACTCCAAGAAAAATTCTGTTTCTTGTTAGAATGGTTTCCTAAGAATAGAATTGATCAATTCCAGATCACACATATATTGCAGAATGTGAGATTATCATTGCATCATCATCATCATCATAGTTTACATTTATGTAGCATTTTATAAAATTATTTTTAAATTGATGATGAAACTGCATTTTAGATTAAGTTCCTACTTAATGTTAATTAGCTACAAAGTAAATGGCAACCCACTCCAGTGTTCTTGCCTGGGGAATCCCAGGGACAGGGGAGCCTGGTGGGCTGCCGTCAATGGGGTTGCACAGAGTCAGACACGACTGAAGCGACTTAGCAGCAGCAGCAGCAGCAGCTAATTAGGACTAGAACCTCAGATTCTGACTGAAGATGCTACCACTGCATGTCAAAGACCTGCAGAGTTTAAAGCAGCCTGATGTAATTTATTTTCCCAAATACAAGGCAAGGGCCAAAGAATGACGGAGCCATGAATAAACCTGGACATTCTGCTTGCAGAGATTGAGAACTTAGCTACTTCACAAAGACCCTAGCAAAAAGCATTGTGGAAAAAACACACTTCGTAATCAGTGGGTTCTGTCTCTTACTCTCTGTGACTTTGGACAAGTTCCTTAACTACTCTCAGCTTCATTTTTTTTTTTTCCAGGTATGAATTAGGGTTGATAATACAGCAGACACAAAAGACACCAGTCCAACCCCTGGGTCAGGAAGTTCCCCTGGAGAAGAAATGGCAACCCACTCCAGTATTCTTGCCTGGAGAATCCCATGGACAGAAAAGCCAGGCAGGCTACAGTCCATAGGGTTGCAAAGAGTCAGAGACAACACACATAAAATGTCTACTTTGCAGAAGTGTAACAAAGGTTAGAGATAATTTATGCAAAATAGTTAGCAGATTGCTAGGTGCATAGAAATTATTCACTGAATGTTACCCATTACTATAACTTTTAAGGCCATAGTAATATGTCATACAGTAGAACATTAGACATTTTGCTGTTGAATTATCAATAAGTATATTGTGATCTAATTGCATGCCAATTCTATTTAATAAAATTAAAATTTCCTAGGGAAAAAATTAAAAAATAAAACAGCCTGATATATAAATTCTTACTAAATTTGTAGTTAATCTCTAAATAATTTCTAATTAATATTTTAGTAAGATATCTAATTAAGTTGAAAATATTTAAAATAAAGAAGACAACTTTTCTTTATTGAAGTGAAGTGAAGTTTGAAGTGAAAGTCACTCAGTCATGTCTGACCCTTTGCAACCCCAAGGACTATAGTCCATGGAATTTTCCAGGCCAGAATAGTGGAGTGGGTAGCCTTTACTTTCTCCAGGTATCTCCCCAACCCAGGGATCAAACCAAGCTCTCCCCCATTGCAGGCAGATTCTTTACCAGCTTAACCATAAGGGAAGCCTAAGAATACTGGAGTGGGTAGCCTATCCTTTCTCCAGGGGATCTTCCCAACCCAGGAATAGAACCAGAGTCTCCTGAAATGCAGGCGGATTCTTTACCAACTGAGCTATCAAGTAAGCCTTTCTTAATTTTACATTAATAAATCAGTTAATTGTTTTGAATGAATAAACAGGATGTAAAATTAAATGATGAACTCACTGGAGTTAATTTGGCATATACTATATAAAAAGAGTTTGTATTATATGGAGACAAACTAGATGTTTAAAGTGTAATGATATTTAAATAAATACATACTATTTTGTAATAAATAAAAACAAAGATAAATCCAAGCTTGATACTATCCCAAAATTGTTTTCAAGTATTTTAAGAGAGTTAAGAATAAAATGTTATGTTCCATGGAGTGCAAAGCCTTTCAGTTTCCTGGAACTGAGGATTTATAAAATATGACAGATGAGAACTGCTTTAGAAAAATAGTCTCAGTTATAGCTCAAGCAAACTCAGGTGTGACACAACAGATGTATAAACTTCAACAGCATTTTCTAGTGGAAAAGGAGAGAAAGCAGAAACATTCTATAGAAACTGCTGTCCCAGTGTTAAGCCAACCAAATATAAAAAATAGTTCCGCACACACAGGTAAAAGATGGCATCAGGCATTTTTTTTTTCCCTTTGGAAAGCATGTTACATATATTATTTCAATCTGCTAGATCTAATAGAGCATCAGAGAAAAGATATATCTGGTTTACACTATAATTTGCCTTAGTTTGTTTGTGTATATGTGTGTCTATCAGGAATTTGTTAACTTTCTAGATTAAAATAATGAGTAGAACCTTGCCCATTATATTTTTATACTAGTTGACATTGACATAATAACTATCATGAGAAATACCTAAAGGTATGATTTTATTCCTGCTCTTTTTTGGAGGAGACTTGACGTTTTCCAAAGCTTTCATCATAGAAAGAAAGAAAAGAAAACCGAACTCTAGTCATTTATTCATTTTGATGCATTTTCAGAAAATTATGTCCAAGTAGAATATTGTAGACATAAATTAAATTTATTCATTCCATAAATTTTTAAAAATTAGATATACTATAGTGGAGAAAGAAGCAGCAACCCACTCCAGTTGGAAAAATCCCATGGATGTAAGAGCCTGGAGGGCTCCAGTCCATGGGGCTGCAAAGAGTTGGACAGGATTTAGCAACCAAACAGCAATACTATACAGCATTGTTCTATCAACATGAAAATTGAAAGAAAATTCTCCATCAGTGTCTCTTTTCCCTTTGAGAACATATGTTCAGGTATACATGTTTCTGCACATAAGATATACAGTAGGAAGAATTCTAATAGTCATGAGTATTCACTACCATAGCATAACCTACTTCTCTTTAAGTGTGGGTAGAGTTATGCCTATCATAAGATATCATTTCATAATTTGAGTATCCAGATGGACCTAATCTGATCACATGACCTTTAAAAGCAGAGATTTTCCTGACTGGTAGTCAGGAAAAAAGGAAGTAAGAAAGATTTGAAGCAAAGTGAGATAGAAATGAGCATTCCATAACTGGCTTAGCAGATAGAGGGGACCACATGCCAAGAAATGCAGGCATCTTCTAAATGATACAAGGCAGTCCTGGCTGGCAGTAAGAAAGAAATGGGGACCTTAGTCCTACACTTCCAGGTACTGAATTTGGTCAATGACTTGAATGTGCTTAGAAGTGAATTCTTCCACACAGTTCCCAGACAGGAACCATTTCAGACTGACAAGTAACTTCGGACTTTTGCAACCCTAATGAAGAGAACCCACTCAAGACCATCAGGAATTCTGACCTACAGAAATGTGAGCCAATAAGTGGGTATTATTTTAAGCTTCTAAAATTTTAGTAATGTTACACAGCATTAGAAAATCGATAAATGATGTGAGACACTTTTAAACTGTCCTCTTTATGGTGAAAATGTCAGTTCACATGGATTTGCATCCTGAAATACACTAATACACTGCTTATGAATGTCAATATATGTAGCTTTTATTTTGTGCTATTTGTTGTTTTTTGGACTACTAATTGTTCACTAAAAAACTGCAACATTTTAGTGGACACAAAGCTCATATGAGTCAGTGGTATGGCACAGCCAAAGCCACTAAGTCTACTGTAAATAGGAGCTTATTACATAGGTCAGTGATGCTCCATAAAGAAAACATCTTTCTCACCTCTCCACCACTGATAAGATCCAGAATTTAGAGACTCATTAGCATTAATAGAATTTATTGTATTCCTTTTAGTGGTATTAAGATTAATCTGCATTTTGCAGGATCTGTTATCCAGGTTAACCCAGACCCAGTATTTAATAGTCCTCAATAAGTCTACACAGTATCCTCACCCAGTGCAAATTTTACTTCATTTTAAGTCAGCTTCCTAGGTATTAGACTCTGAGGTGGATATTTGAAGGTGGGATGTGTTTTGGACTTTCAGGTATATATCTGAAACAAGGTGAAAGAAGCAAGAATGGGATTAAGCACAGGATGATTTTCTTACGGTGAACACTGATGCAGTTGCAACAGAGGCTGCAGCTGATCCTAGGATAGCTCTGACATGAGGATGCCCAGAGAAGGCACATCACTTTGGGAAATACAACTTCTTTGACCAAAACAATTGGGAACTGTTTCCAGGGTGTTCCTAATTGGGATCAGTGGTGCTAAAATGAGGGGAATGTCTTCTGATTACTCCCTCATAATCTAAACTGGTAGTGGTTTCTCTGAATGAGTGCTGAACCCCCAGCATCTAGAAGAGTTCTTGGCACACAGGTACACAATAAACACTTCTGACTTAATGAATGGTTAAACAACCGACCTATAAAAGGAAACAGTCATTTCCAACCTCTTTAAAATCACTGTGGTATTAAAAAAAAAAAAGTCAAGATTACTAAAGTGCAGTAAAGGATTTTATTTACATTCCTGACAATGTGTTCAATTAATTGAAAGGTTATATCATTTTCTATTAGCAAACTCTGGGAAGTCATTGTGTTAAATTAAGAGTTCATAAATTATTTTCTCTTGAGTCAAATAATAGACACAAGAATAATGTTGAAAGGATTTCTAAAATGTTCAGCTCTTTTATCATAATAAATGAGACTATTCGTATCATTCAGATCAGTTCAGTTCAGTTCAGTCACTCAGTCGTGTCCGACTCTTTGCGACTCCATGAATAACAGCATGCCAGGCCTCCCTGTCCATCACCAACTCCCAGAGTTCACTCAAACTCATGTCCATCGAGTCGGTGATGCCATCCAGCTGTCTCATTCTCTGTCGTCCCTGTCCCCTCCTGCCCCCAATCCCTCCCAGCATCAGAGTCTTTTTCAGTGAGTCAGCTCTTTGCATGAGGTGGCCAAAGTATTGGAGTTTCAGTCCTTCCAATGAACACCCAGGACTGATCTCCTTTAGAATGGACTAGTTGGATCTCCTTGCAGTCCAAGGGACTCTCAAGAGTCTTCTCCAGCACCACAGTTCAAAAGCATCAATTCTTCGGCGATCAGCTTTCTTCACAGTCCAACTCTAATATCCATACATGACCACTGGAAAAACCATAGTCTTGACTAGACGGACCTTTGCTGGCAAAGTAATGTCTCTGCTTTTTAATATGCTATCTATGTTATGCTATGCTATGCTATGCTATTCTAAGTCACTTCAGTCGTGTCCGACTCTGTGTGACCCCATAGATGGAAGCCCACCAGGCTCCCCCGTCCCTGGGATTCTCCAGGCAAGAACACAGGAGTGGGTTGCCATTTCCTTCTCCAAATATGCTATCTAGGTTGGTCATAACTTTCCTTCCAAGGAACAAGCGTCTTTTAATTTCATGGCTGCAATCAGCATCTGCAGTGATTTTGGAGCCCCCCAAAAATAAAGTCTGACACTGTTTCCACTCTTTCCCCATCTATTTCCCATGAAGTGATGGGACCAGATGCCATGATCTTTGTTTTCTGAATGTTGAGCTTCAAGCCAACTTTTTCACTCTCCTCTTTCACTTTCATCAAGAGGCTTCTTAGTTCCTCTTCACTTTCTGCCATAAGGGTGGTGTCATCTGCATATCTGAGGTGATTGTTATTTCTCGCAGCAATCTTGATTCCAGCTTGTGGTTCTTCCAGCCCAGCGTTCCTCATGATGTATTCTGCATAGAGGTTAAATAAGCAGGGTGACAAGATACAACCTTGAAGTACTCCTTTTCCTATTTGGAACCAGTCTGTTGTTCCATGTCCAGTTCTAACTGTTGCTTCCTGACCTGCATACAGGTTTCTCAAGAGGCAGGTCAGGTGGTCTGGGATTCCCATCTCTTTCAGAATGTTCCACAGTTTATTGTGATCCACACAGTCAAAGGCTTTGGCATAGTCCATGAAGCAGAAATAGATGTTTTTCTGGAACTCTCTTGCTTTCTCCATGATCCAGCGGATGTTGGCAATTTGATCTCTGGTGCCTCTGCCTTTTCTAAAACCTGCTTGAACATCTGGAAATTCACAGTTCACATGTTGCTGAAGCCTGGCTTGGAGAATTTTGAGCATGACTTTACTAGCATGTGAGATGAGTGCAATTGTGCAGTAGTTTGAGCATTCTTTGTCATTGCCTTTCTTTGGGATTGGAAGGAATACTGACCTTTTCCAGTCCTGTGGCCACTGCTGAGTTTTCCAAATTTGCTGGCATATCGAGTATAGTACTTTCACAGCATCATCTTTCAGGATTTGAAATAGCTCAATTGGAAGTCCATCACCTCCACTAGCTTTGTTCTTAGTGATGCTCTCTAAGGCCCACTTGACTTCACATTCCAAGACGTCTGGCTCCAGGTGAGTGATCACGCCATCGTGATTATCTTCGTAGTGAAGATCTTTTTTGTACAGTTCTTCTGTGTATTCTTGCCACCTCTTCTTAATATCTTCTGCTTCCGTTAGGTCCATACCATTTCTGTCCTTTATCGAGCCCATCATTGCATGAAATGTTCCCTTGGTATCTCTAATTTTCTTGAAGAGATCTCTTGTTTTTCCTATTCTGTTGTTTTCCTCTATTTCTTTGCATTGATTGCTGAGGAAGGCTTTCTTATCTCTCCTTGCTATTCTTTGGAACTCTGCATTCAGATGCTTGTATCTTTCCTTTTCTCCTTTGCTTTTCACGTCTCTTCTTTTCACAGTTATTTGTAAGGCCTCCTCAGACAGCCATTTTGCTTTTTTGCATTTCTTTTCCATGGGGATGGTCTTGGTCCCTGTCTCCTGTACAGTGTCACGAACCTCTGTCCATAGTTCATCAGGCACTCTATCTATCAGCTCTAGTCCATTGCCTTGTTTTTAACTATACCTAAAATTAGTAAATTTAGTATATAATGATGCAAATTAAAATTATTGCATTGAGGATTAAAAGGTTTCAATAAAATAAAAGTTAAATTCAATTTTTACTCATCTTTTTCTTTGTGTGAGCAACTAAGTCTAAAATATTTTGTTAATATTTTTATTAATTCTCAAGTTATTTCTTAAAGACAATTCACAAATTTTAGTCTGCATTTAACACAATCACACAAATCACAAATTTTTCAAATTTGATCAGAATTAAATTATTGTTGTTTTTTGTTGGCACGATATAATACATTGAAATACAATTTAATAAACTGCTATTTTGAACATAATCATGTAAAATGATAGATCCCAAACAAATTTAAGTGTGTGTTCTTTAATTCCACAAAAATAAGTGAAAAGCTGGTTTTATCTATATGCAAAAACTTAAGTTGTTACTTCTATTTTTCATGATAAAGTCATAAAATGACATCAAATTAGAAAATCAGATTTAAGTTTAAAGAAGTACAGCATCAAAAGACTAGAAAGAAAAAAGTAATTCATATATATGGATTTCTTTGCCTTCAAAGGGAAATAGAACACCACCACCACCAGCAGTAACATTTATCTTGACAGAAAGTAGGAATGTTTTTACAGAAAGACCACTTTTTTAGCACTGAATTTCAAAAGAAAGTTCTTGGATGAATATTTAGTCAGGAGGTAGGTATATTTAGAAAGATTACACTCAGAAATATTTCTGAAATATTCTGTAAGACATTTTATACAATGACTTTCAAAGAAAGTTGAAGGCATAATGTTAAAATTAATAAAAATATATGTGGGATTCTTAGGTATGATAATCAAATAAGAGCTTTCTGGTAGGTAAATGTGTACCAAGATAAAATGTACAATGTTGTGAATAGTAGATATAATGTGTAGACTTTGAATGTTAACAAATTTAAACAGTAAAGAACTCAGAGATAGGGAAAAGCACAGATGGAGACCATGCCCTCCAACAAAACCTTGTGTGGGTCTAAATGAAGCTGCTATGTTACTAGGTGATGGCCAATCTGTATCTAAGGAAGAAAATAAATGGTGAAACCATGCCAGATTGTATAAGTTTTGAGAAATTTATAAATGATATCATCACAGATGATTTTTCTGTAGTCTTTTTGTGTGTTCTAAAATACCTAGTTCCACTCTCCTGCCTTAGAACTCTTAATGGTGATGGCATCAGCTAGGTGAAGAGGAAGGCTGCCAGGACCTAGGATGCTCCACTGCTCAGGAAACATCATCTTCCATCCAGAATCCTGGACCTGCAGGTAGTACAAGGTTAGCTGACGGTGTCCTGAGCCCATGAAGGCTGGAGAGTGTGGGCAGGTTGGCACATGCAGAACTGACAGTGGTCTGCCTCTTTCCTTCCGTATTACTGGCTGGGCAAAAACTGAACTGAATGTAGTTAGGTTGAACTTTCCCTAGCATTAAAGACTAAGATACCAAGGGAGTGCCCATAGCTTCAGCAACTCTCATGTCCCAGTAAGACAAGTCACAAAACCCCTGGGCCCCCTTGCCAGACCACCTTTCTAACTCAAGAGGTTTCAGAGGATAAAAGATCCTTCCTTTAGGTATCCATTGTCTAAAAATCCAACATGTTTCTTTCTATTAATTATTTACTTCAGACTGAAGATGAGCTTTTAAAATAGGTGCTGTTTCCCTCAGTATGACTTTGAAAGGAATTAAATTTTTATTATACTCAGCTCCCCTCAAGACCAGGGTGATGCTGTCTCTAGCGAGGTGGAGCAGAGCAGCTGGATTGCTATCAGAATACTAACTTTTCTTTATCCCATTTCCAGGCAATACATTAACAGCAAGGACATGGTGAAGTTCACTAGCAGGGCATGGAAATTAAAAGAATTTCCCTGGTGGCTCAGAGGTATAGAATCTGCCTGCAGTTCAGAAGTGGAGATGCAGGTTTGATCCCTGAGTCGGGAAGATCCCTTGGAGGAGGAAATGACAGCCCACTCTAGTAATCTTGCCTGAAAAATCCTATGGACAGAAGAGCCTGGTGGGCTAAAGTCCATGGAGTCACAAAATAGTCAGACATAACAGCAATGAAATAACAAAAACAAATTTAAAAATATAAATATGTATTTGTAGATTTTACTTTTCAAAAATGGGCAAAAGGCTAATTTTTAAAACTTGAAGTTAAAACCATAAATATTTTGATACTGATCTGTATGTGTGTATACTCATGTCATGTCCCACTCTTTGTGACCCCATGGACTATTGCCCAACAGGCTCCTCTGTCCATGGGATTCTCCAGGCAAGAATACTGGAGTGGATTAACTTTTTTTTTATTCTGAAGCTATAATTCTGCCCACTATATTGTATTATTCCTATTTCTAAATGAATCTCATATTCATGATCAGTCCTTATGTTAGCACTTCTGATTTTGTGAAATAGTAAACATTTCATTTGAGTATAATATGACTTTTAACCAGAATATTTTGTATTAGTCTGTATTACATACATCATTCTTTCAACTTCTTGTATGGTCATCGAGATGAATTATTTGTGTACCAAATAAAATAGTTCATACATTCTCTGAGTCAGTAAATCTATTAAGATGTATCTAAGTCAGAATATATATCATGGCCCCATTTCTGATAACAAGAAACATCAACTCAATTATCCTTATTTTTCTTATCCTATATAATGAGAGAATATCTCAGTAAAATCAAACAAGGCACTATCAAAATTGCTGAGTATTTGAACATATATTCAATCATTTTGCCTTGGAGTTCTACCTCCTGTGTGCTAGTAACTAAGCAAATTATAAAATCATCTGAAATTTTTGTGCCCAAGTTGGTCTTTATTATAACATAATACTAAACTTCCATGAGGAAAAAAAAAACAAACTTAGGCCAACTTGGACCACCTAAATTGTGAAGATGATAAGGAAAATGTGTTGCCAAATAGAATTGTCTCTTCAATCACTTATAAAAGTTTGGCATGAACACAGGTACATGCATGATTATGCATATGATATATATGCATTATTATACGATTACACACATATGTGTGTTGTGTTTAGCTCAATGTATAGCTAACAATAATTCTATTTTAAGGTTTGCCATATACCTTCTCTTTGCATAAATGGAGAATGTATAATTTTTCTAAATATGGATTACAATGGCAGAGATCTAAAACCTAAATTTTAAAAATGTAGCGTGAAAATCTCCACATAGTACAAAGTGCCTCATAACTCAATATTTTTAAAAGAGCTATATCACCAAATATAGTTACTTCAGTAAATAATACAGACATAAACACAATTGTTATTAATCTGTCAGAAAACTTTTACTTAGAAAAAAATATGATGGAGAGTTTTTAAATAACTCTTCTGAAATAGATCACTTTTATAATTTTATTTTCTTCCAACCATATGTTTGGTGGAGATTTTGCTTTATAATATGTACTTTAGGAAAAAAAGTATGCAATTTCAAGAAACTGTCAGTAGTCAAGATAAAAAAAAATAGAGAGCTCATGTATTGGACATTTATAAGTAACTCATAATTAACATAAACATTATTTCTACAGAAATAATGGCCCTGGAATGGTGCAACATAAAAATGAGTCATTAAACTCCATATTTTCATAATCATTAGGATTCTAAGTACCATACATTGCTGAACTTATATTTTTAAGAATTCATTGGCTAAAAAGTTAAAGGCAACATATAAGGACTTCTATGAAGCAGCAGAACAGAATCTCAATATAGAAATCTGCTAACCAGTGGGGAACATCAGATGTTTCTGATTCATTGGAAGCAGTGGGGTGCAAAACTTCCATGAGATGAACTGCAACTCTGCTAAACAGTGCCCTGGGGTCTATTGGCAAATACATCTGAAATATTGACTTTCATAAAATAGGCAAACTTACTTTGTTTGCAGAACGCATATTTCCTTTCACGACTCTACCTAAGAATCTCTCCAAAGACAAAAGATAATAGAGTTTCCTCTTTGCCTTTGGTACACTGCAAAACATGACAGTGAATTGGAAAGAGATAGAGTCCTAAAAACAAAAGGAAAAAGAAAATCTTTATATGAAACCACAGTCAGAGAATAACCAAATATCATTTTTAAACCTAATTTCCCTCTTTAAATATGTTTTTAATAGGAAAATAGATAAATGGTTTTTCTAATGACTAAATTAATGCCTAGTTCACAGATAAATCAGAAAGGAGAAAAAGAGAGGTGCATATATTCCACTATGAAACCATTTCTGAGAAATGGTCAGTTTGAATAAAGATGATTCTATTTCATGGTAAAAATATTTATAAAAAGATGCAAATAAAACACCCATGTCCTCTTATCATATCTATTCCATTCTACCAAAGAAATATATGTGTCCTAATCTCCCATTCACACCAAAGCTTAGAGTCAGTGCTCTTAGTTTCTTTACAGCAAAATTTGCAAAACTGTAATATTTAAATGGATCACTCAGTTCAGTTCAGTCTCTAAGTCGTGTCCGACTCTTTGCGACCCCATGAATCACAGCACGCCAGGCCTCCCTGTGCATCACCAACTCCCGGAGTTCACTCAAACTCATGTCCACAGAGTCGGTGATGCCATCCAGCCATCTCATTCTCTGTCGTCCCTTTCTCCTCCCGCCCCCAATCCTTCCCATCCTCAGAGTCTTTTCCAGTGAGTCAACTCGTCGCATGAGGTGGCCAAAGTATTGCAGTTTCAGCTTTAGCATCAGTCCTTCCAATCCAGGATTGATTTCCTTTAGAATGGACTGGTTGGATCTCCTTGCAGTACAAGGGACTGTCAAGAGTCTTCTCCAACACCACAGTTCAAAAGCATCAATTCTCCAGCGCTCAGCTTTCTTCACAGTCAAACTCTCATATCCTTACCTGACCACTGGAATAACCATAGCCTTGACTAGATGGACCTTGGTTGGCAAAGTAATGTCTCTGCTTTTTAATATACTATCTAGGTTGGTCATAACTTTCTTTCTAAGGAGTAAGCCTCTTTTTATTTCAAGGCTGCACTCACCATCTGCAGTGATTTTGGAGCCCAGAAAAATAAAGTCTGACACTGTTTCCACTATTTCCCCATCTATTTCCCATGAAGTGATGGGACCAGATGCCATGATCTTTCTTTTCTGAATGTTGAGCTTCAAGCCAACTTTTTCACCTCCTCTTTTACTTTCACGAGAGGCTCTTTAGTTCTTCACTTTCTGCCATAAGGGTGGTGTCATCTGCATATCTGAGGTTACTGATATTTTTCCTGTCAATCTTGTTTCCAGCTTGTGCTTCTTCCGGCCCAGCATTCCTCATGATGTACTTACTCTGCATGTAAGTTAAATAAGCAGGGTGACAATATACAGCCTCGACGTAGTCCTTTTCCTATTTGGTACCAGTCTTTGTTCCATGTCCAGTTCTAACTGTTCCTTCCTGACCTGCATATAGGTTTCTCAAAAGGCAGATCAGGTGGTCTGGTATTCCCATCACTTTCAGAATGTTCCAGTTTATTGTGACCCACACAGTCAAAGGCTTTGGCATAGTCAATAAAGCAGAAATAGATGTTTTTCTGGAACTCTCTTGGTTTTTTTATGATCCAGCAGATGTTGGCAATTTGATCTCTGGTTCCTCTGCCTTTTCTAAACCCACCTTGAACATCTGGAAGTTCACGGTTCACATATTGCTAAAGCCTGGCTTGGAGAATTTTGAGCATGACTTTCCTAGCGTGTGAGATGAGTCAATTGTGCAGTAGTTTGAGCATTCTTTGGCATTGTCTTTCTTTGGGACTGGAATGAAGACTGACCTTTTCCAGTCCTGTGGCCATGCTGAGTTTTCCAAATTTGCCGGCATATTGATTGCAACACTTTCACAGCATCATCTTTCAGTACTTGAAATAGCTCCACTGGAATTCCATCACTTCCACTAGCTTTGTTTTTAGAGATGCTTTCTAAGGCCGACTTGACTTCACATTCCAGGATGTCTGGCTCTAGGTGAGTGATCACACCATCGTGATTATCTCGGTCGTGAAGATCTTTTTTGGATCTTCAAAATGGATCACTCAAAACCTTGTTAAAATGCAAGGATGGGGTGAGACTTGAATTTCCAAATTTTACCAAGTTTCCAAGTGATTGCAAAGCTCGCCTTTCTCCAGACCATACTGAATAGCAAGGCTTTAGCCTAGAGTTTCACAGTGGATATTCAAGAGGACATCAGAGTACCCTACAGCTGATGACAGTTGTGCCAGAATTATTTATTTCCTTTGCTCTCAGTGTTCCTGGGTGATACCTAGGCAGCCAGAGCTGGAGTTGATTTATTCCAGCTGTACAGAGCTTTATCTATGTACTATAGTAACACATATCTCATGTGTGTTCCTATATGACTAAGTGGAGAAAAACTGCATGTATCATTATTAACATAGTGTTTTAGGAAAAAAATAAATCTTACCACTTAGGGGTCAGGCTCCAAGAAATCCCTTAATAAAAATATGCCAAAATATCTTCAATATTGGTTAATATGCTGTTTTTAAAAAATAATTTGGAATTATTCCAGGCTCACTTAAAGCATTTGGGGGTCTTTTGACAGGCATTTATCTAATGCATAGGACTCAATTCAGTTCAGTTCAGTTGTTCAGTCATTTCCAACTCTGTGACCCCATGGACTGCAGCATACCAGGCATCCCTGTCCATCACCAACTCCTGGGGTTTATTCAAACTCATGTCTGTCGAGTTGGTGATGCCATCCAACCATCTCATCCTCTGTCATCCCCTTCTCCTCTGGCCTTCAATCTTTCCCAGCATCAGGGAATCTTTCCCTGGGTCTTTTCCAATGAGTCAGTTCTTCGCATCAGGTGGCCAAAGGATTGGAGTTTCAGCTTCAGCATCAGTCCTTCCAGTGAATATTCAGGACTGATCTCCTTTAGGGTTGGCTGGATGGATCCCCTTGCAGTCCAAGGGACTCTCAAGAGTCTTCTCCAACAACACAGTTCAAAAACATCAATTCTTTGACACTCAACTTTTTTGAGGAGAAAATTAAAAAGAATACTATTCTCCAAAAATCCCTTGAAATTAGATTGAAAAATTCTCTAAAAGCCCAGCTGTCTTGAATATATTGAAATCACTAAAACCATATGTGCACACTTTTTCTTCTTGATTACAACATGTATTTTTAGAGAATGTAACTTTCCAATCCATGTGATATTCCCAACACCCTATAGGTTACAGTTATATATTACATTAACAATTACTTTGCATATATAACTTGTATATCATTTTGTTAGGGAACCATTGATTAAAACCACCTCCCATGGCCAGGCACCATGATGATGACTACGAGTTATCTCATAATAAGAAATCCTAACAAGGAACATGGTGCTGCTACTGAAAACTTACCAGGAAAACTCAGGAGGGGCCAAAAAAAAAGAGGAAGATGACACCAGCCCATGATATGTCTACCAACCTCCCAGAATCCCTGCTTGAATCTATCTTGGCTGAGAGATACATGAACCACCAGGAAGGATCCTGCTGTGCTGTTTTGTGAGGGCTCAACTCAGTCCTGTCCAAATCTTTGTACCTCATGGACTATAGCCCTCCAGGCAGCTCTGTCCATGGGACTTTCCAGGCCAGAATACTGAAGTGGGTTTCCATGCTCTGCCAGGGGATCTTCCAGACCCAGGGATCAAACCCGTGTCCTTGTGTATTGGCAGGCAGGTTCTTTACCACTAGTGCCACCAGAGAAGCCCTAGAAAGAACCCTGAGTCAAGCCAAATATGGGCTCAGCAAGTTGATTGACATGAAAAAACCTGAAAACTAACCCTATTACCCTAAAACCTGATACTGTGAACCACTTGGCAGAGTAGTTCTCCTGGGTTCCCTAACCCAGACATCTACCATCCACTTTCCCAATAAAGATGATGCTGTGAAAGTGCTGCACTCAATATGCCAGCAGATTTGGAAAACCCAGCAGTGGCCACAGGACTGGAAGAGGTCAGTCTCCATTCCAATCCCAAAGAAAGGCAATGCCAAAGAATGCTCAAACTACCACACAATTGCACTCAATTCACATGCTAGTAAAGTCATGCTCAAAATTCTCCAAGCCAGGCTTTAGCAATATGTGAACCGTGAACTCCCAGATGTTCAAGCAGGTTTTAGAAAAGGCAGAGGCACCAGAGATCAAATTGCCAATATCCGCTGGATCATGGAGAAAGCAAGAGAGTTCCAGAAAAACATCTATTTCTACTTCATTGACTATGCCAAAGCCTTTGACTGTGTCGATCACAATAAACTGTGGAAAATTCTGAAAGAGATGGGAATACCAGACCACCTGACCTGCCTCTTGAGAAACCTGTATGCAGGTCAGGAAGCAACAGTCAGAACTGTGCATGGAACAACAGACTGGTTCCAAATAGGAAAAGGAGTATGTCAAGGCTATATATTGTCACCTTACTTATTTAACCCATATGCAGAGTACATCATGAGGAATGCTGGGCTGGAAGAAGCACAAACTGGAATAAAGATTGCTGGGAGAAATATCAATAACCTCAGATATGCATATGACGCTACCCTTATGGCAGAAAGTGAAGAGGAACTCAAAAGCCTCTTGATGAAAGTAAAAGAGGAGAGTGAAAAGGTTGGCTTGAAGCTCACCATTCAGAAAACAAAGATCATGGCATCTGTTCCCATCACTTCATGGGAAATAGATGGGGAAACTGTGGAAACATTGTCAGACTTTATTTTTGGGGGGCTCCAAAATCACTGCAGATGCTGATTGCAGCCATGAAATTAAAAGATGCTTACTCCTTGGAAGGAAAATTATGACCAACCTTGATAGTATATTAAAAAGCAGAGACATTACTTTGCCAACAAAGGTCCGTCTAGTCAAGGCTATGGTTTTTCCCATGGTCACGTATGGATGTGAGAGTTAGACTGTGAAGAAAGCTGATCGCCGAAGAATCGATGCTTTTGAACTGTGGTGTTGGAGAAGACTCTTGAGAGTCCCTTGGACTGCAAGGAGATCCAACCAGTCCATTCTAAAGGAGATCAATCCTGGGTGTTCATTGGAAGGACTGATGCTAAAGCTGAAACTGTAATACTTTGGCCACCTCATGCGACAGGTTGACTCACTGGAAAAGACTCTGATGCTGGGAAAGGTTGGGGACAGGAGGAGAAGGGGACGACGGAGAATGAGATGGCTGGATGGCATCACCGACTCTGTGGACATGAGTTTGAGTGAACTCCGGGAGTTGGTGATGGACAGGGAGGCCTGGCGTGCTGTGATTCATGAGTCGTGGAGAGTCGGACACGACTGAGCGACTGAAGTGAACTGAACTGAACTGAACTGAACTGTTTTTGAGTATGTGTACGTGGTACATGTGTTTGCTGAAAGACAAGATATAAACAGTTTTGTTTAGCAAATTCTAACTGTAACCTTTAAATCTGCTGAGAGGGGAGGTTGCAACTATAGATTTAGTGTTATGCTTTTTGAAAAATTTGGACTGCTTTCTTAAATCTTTCTTTCTGCAAACAGGTTTGATAGAGAATTGCACAACTGAGAACTTTCTATCTGATGAAATGGCTGGCTCGTCATGCAGAACGTCCTGGTAATCGGAATTATAAATCACTGAAAGATACTTGGCTTTGAGTCATTGAAACTACTACAAAAAGCACCCTTTAGTCAAGATAATGAGATCCACTGCACATTATACCCTTTTTATGAAAATATACTTAAAGCCACTCTTTCCTGACATTTACTATGGTAATTAGACATAGAACTGAAATATATTTCTGGCATCTTAGGCTGCTTTGTGACTTCCCTGGTGGCTCAGACGGTAAAGTGTCTGCCTACAATGCAGGAGACCCGGGTTTGATCCCTGGGTCAGGAAGATCCACTGGAGAAGGAAATAGCAACCCACTCCAGTTGTCTTGCCTGGAAAATCCCACGGATAGAGGAGCCTAGTAGGCTACAGTCCATGGGGTCGCAAAGAGTCGGACACTGGAGAAGGAAATGGTAACCCACTCCAGTATTCTTGCCTGGAGAATCTCATGGACGGAGAAGCCTGGTAGGCTACAGTCCACGGGGTCGCAAAGAGTCAGACACGACTGAGCGATGGAACAAACAAAAACAAACAAACAAAAGGCTGCTTTACCCTGCCTGAGAGAAAACTTTTCCTAAATGTTTAGTTTACAGGTATTTTCCAACTATCACTTTACTCCAAACTGAGGCAGCAGAGTGCGTGCATGCTTAGTCAACCAGTTGTGCCTGACTCTTTGCGACCCTTTGGATTGTAGGTAGTTGTAATAGATAAATGGCATTAGCATTCATTAAAGTAAACAGGAAACATTTTACCCTAAGTGGATGAGGGAATCTATATGTAACTCTAAGCAGTTGTTACATATCAACTCAAAAAGAATGATGTATTTTGAAGAGTTTGTTAAAGAATATTCAGCCTATTTATATACAAGCCATTTGAATGACTCCAAGCAACTATTTCTCCCAGAGAATCATCCAGTGGGTCTGGAGTAATTTATTTATATTTTGCTTCTCATTTGTGTCTTCAAGATGTTTGTACTTCATGAAAAGTTTGTACTGAATAAGAACTTTGGGAAGTAGGTAGAATTATATGTAAGTTTCATAGACCACCAGGGTATTTAGAAGTAGCTAAATTTCTGGTAAAGTCCTGAAATTATATTTTGCTTCAAATCTTATCAGATATTATAGGCTGAATAACTGCCTCCCAAATATCTCCACACCCTTATCCCAGGAAACTGTAAGTATTTTATCTTATGTGGAAAGCGGATTTTTCAGATGTTATTAAGCCAACAATCTTAAAATGGGGAGATTATCTTGGATGATCCAGATGGACATAACATGATCACAAGGGTCTTTATGAGAGGGAGACGGTAATGTTAGAGTTAGAGAGAGAAGATATAAGAATGGAATAAGAAGTCTGGAAAGAAGATGACACAATGGTTGGATTGAAAGATGGCTTGTGGGGAGGGGATGGGGTATACACCAAGGAATAAAGGCAAAATCTAGATGCTAAAAAATGCAAAGAAACAGTTTCTCTTAAAGCCTCTGAAAGAAACTATCCTTGTCAACACGGTGAGCTTAGGCCAGGTGAAATTGATTTTGGACTTCTAGCTTCCAGAAATGTGGCATAATACATTTGTCTTGTTGTAAGTCACTAAATTTGTAGTAATTTGTTACAGCAGCAATAAGAAGTTAATATACTTGTTAACCAGTAACTAATAACTTCCCACGAAGCCAACCAGTTATTTTACTCTTTATTGCATCTATTTTACATGATTCACTCCTTTTGTAATTCTTCATTTAAAAGACAGTATCTTCCATAATTGCTTCTAGCAGTGAGTGTATTTTGGTTGTTTTAATGCCTCCAGGACTGGCAGATCCCTCCAATGCCTGCATTACATCCCCTTAGCTTACAACTGATTTCAGTGAGAGGTAGTGAAAAGTTCTATGTGGCTTCAAGCTCCTTTTGCATTGCCAGTCTGTTCCCTGGAGTGACTATTGCTTGCCTTTCTGCATTTGCTCTAGGGTTCTTTCCTGATACCTGGAACAAAGCCACTGTACACTTAAAGCCTATCAAAGCTCCACCCTTGTAGAAGAACTCTAGAGAAACTGAAAGTGAAAGTGAAGTCGCTCAGTCATGTCCGACTCTTTGCAGCTCCATAGACTGTAGCCCATCAGGCTCCTCTGTCCATGGGATTTTCCAGGCAAGAATACTGGAGTGGGCTGCTATTTCCTTCTCCAGGGGATCTTCCTGGCCCAGTGGCAACAATCAAATGGGGCCAAGAGCTAGTAAATAAATATCCCAGCCACCAATATTTCAGAAGGATACTTGAGGATTTCATTGTGTAATTTTCTCAGATGTGGGAAAAAAAAACTCCTACAAACTAAAATAATGGGCTTCATTGGTCATGCTGGTTTCTCACTTTTAACCCTCACCTGTCCCATGGGGACGGGGGAGCCTGGTGGGCTTCCGTCTATGGGGTCACAGAGTCGGACGTGACTGAAGTGACTTAGCAGCAGCAGCAGCAGCAGCAGTCCCATTCTTGCCACACACATACACACTTCTCACTTAACTACCTGCACTTCCATCTTGTTTTGGGCTCTGCTTGCAGGGAAACCTAAAAGAATGAACCAGGATAATGTCAACAGTCTTGAACACAGCAGTCAATCAAATGTTCCTTGGATGATTTACATTTGAAAAACAACTGATTAATGAGAAGGATTTAAAATTTATTTTAAGAACTGTCTTGATTTTGTTTGGTACTTTTAATTATCTTCCAAGATGATTTTTTTCTTTCTGCATATATGCATTTAACATTAATGAGAAGTAGCATCAGCATGCTTGTTAAGACTGTCCACAAGAAAAGATATTTTAAAAATCTGGTTATTATATGGTTACTCTGATTTTGTATTATTTTTTAGACAGGTATTACACTGATTTGGGGAAAGCATGTTTTTCAAATAAGTTATCCAATTTTCAATGAGACATGGCATCCTCTTGAAGGTCAGTTTATTTTAAATATTCCTTTGACTAAAAGAAAAAAAATAAATATAACCCCCCAAAATATCAATTCTAATCTTGGACATAACACACATTTTTCATACTTTGAGTACTCAGTGTCAAATGAAATTCTTATAGTCAACACACTAACTTAAAAAATACTACATTTTTTATATATGGTTGATGATTACATGTAATCTTTTAGTGCTGTCTTTAAAAGAGAAGATGCTGTGAAAAGCAACAGACTATGAATATATGTGTATTTACATGAATATATATATATATTTAGATGGATAGGTATACATATATATTTGTGTGTATAGATAGATAGGTATACACATATATTTTGCAGCCTCTGTATTGCCAGGCCACTCAAGGTGACTCTTCTTTTGCTGTCTGTACATCCCCACCCCGAACAGTGCCTGCTTCACCTACACCCTCCTCACTCATACGATTGACCTTCTGAGACACTTGCCCCAGCCTCCACCAAGTGATTGTTCTTATCAATGCTGTTCCATTCTGTTAGTTTTCCTGATAATGGGTGAGCCCATCTGACATCAGTTCCCCCTATTACTATCAATCTCCCTTCCCCCTTTTAAAGAGCGAAGACTACTGCCGTGTCCTGCCCACCATCTGCAGCACATGAAGGGTGTTGTTCCACAACCTGGCTTCTAACATCTAAGATCTTCCTATCTATTAAACCACTGATGTCTCTATCGCTTTCTTTGGTCTTGAAACTGGGCAAAGACAGGCTTTGTAGACCTGCAGGGTGCAGTCCAGCAACTCCGAACTAAAATTCTTTGCTGATTCTGAATAAGTCCATGTTTACTAGTGAACTGGCAGTCTATTTGTTCAGGTCATGAACTCATAAAAACATGTGTGATAAATTATCTGCTACTTATTATGATAAGAGTCCTGGGGGGGATCCAGGGCATAGAAGCCTTTCCATGTCCCCCATTTCTTGTTTGTAGAGAACAGACTACAGCCTCCATGACCTTCAGTTCAGTTCAGTTCAGTCGCTCAGTCGTGTCCGACTCTTTGCGACCCCATGAACCACAGCACGCCAGGCCTCCCTGTCCATCACCAACTCCCGGAGTTCACTCAAACTCATGTCCATCGAGTCGGTGATGCCATCCAGCCATCTCATTCTCTGTCGTCCCCATTACCTGAATTCTAAAGGACAGATTCAAACATTGTTAATCAGGGAAGGGAAGAGATGCAGAGACAAGGAAGGAACAGCCAACAAACAATAGTGCAGCCTAAAGGCAGGGTCCTGGTTCTGCCTTAAGAGATACACATAATAATATCTTTAAGTTCTTTATAGAACTAAAAATCCTAAAAAATAAAGATGTCAGCACTCTTCATGCCAGATTAAAGGAACTAGATGATGAAGCTGAAGCTCTAATACTTTGGCCACTGATGCAAAAAGCTGACTCATTAGAAAAGAGCCTGATGCTGGGAAAGATTGAAGGCAGGATGAGAAGGGGATGACAGAGGATGAGATGGTTGGATCGCATCACCGACTCAGTAGACGTGAGTTTGAGCAAGCTCCAGGAGATGAAGGACAGGGAAGCCTCACATGTTGCAGTCCATGGGGTTGCAAAATGTCGGACATGACTGAGTAACTGAACAACATAGGGACCGGAGAAACTCTTCAAGAAGATCACCTGAAGTCAGATTAAAGGAACCACAGAAATTCATCAGTTTACCTGAGACCAGATTAAAGGAGTGCAGATCCTGTACACATCCTAATCTTATCAGTAAACCCAGACTTGAACTGATTGCTATAAACTGCTGCTACTGCTGCTAATTCGCTTCAGTCCTGTCCAATTCTGTGCGAACCCATAGACGGACGCCCACCAGGCTCCCCCGTCCCTGGGATTCTCCAGGCAAGAACACTGGAGTGGGTTGCCATTTCCTTCTCCAATGTGTGAAAGTGAAAAGTGAAAGTGAAGTCGCTCAGTCGTGTCCGACTCTTCGAGACCCCATGGACTGCAGCCTGCCAGGCTCCTCCGTCCATGGGATTTTCCAGGCAAGAGTACTGGAGTAGGGTGCCATTGCCTTCTTCGGATTGCTATAAAACTCCCCACCAAATCCTCCTGGTTTGGGATACACAGTTTTCAGCCCAACATGGGGCTGACTCAGATGGTTCCCTGGTAGCTAAGCTGGTAAACAATCTGCCTGCAATGCATGAGACCTGGGTTTGATCCCTGAGTCTGAAAGATCCCCTGGAGAAGGGAATGGCAAGCTCCTCCAGTATTCCTGCTTGGAAAATTCCATAAACAGAGGATACTTGTGGGCTACAGTCCATGTGGTTGCAAAGAGTCAGACAGGACTGAGCAACTAACATACATGGGGCTGACTCAGGGATGGTCCCATGGGGATCTCTTGTCTTGATCAGATGATCTGAAGTTTTCTTCACTTCAGCCTCTTTGAAGAGAGTGGAGAACTGGAGAATTCCTTTAGAGATCAGATCATCTGGGACACTTGCCTGAGGCCAAGCTCCAGTCATACCCCTTCTGCCATCCAGGCAACTGGAATTCCAAGGCAGGAATAGGTCTCTGGCTGGTCTAAGGCATCTATTGCTGGTGAGGGTTTTGATTTATCCTTAGATCATGCATAAATATTCTACTGAACAAACATGGAAGTGCTTCTTCATCAATTCCAGCTGATAACCCATTGGGGAAAATCCTGGCAGGCTATCAACTTAGAGTTATAAGCCAGTGTCTAAGAAAAGAACAAAATTCTATTGCAGTTTTGTCTGGCCAATATACATTCTTGAATGTATGTTCAAGAAAGGTAGGGAGATTATACTAAGGTGGTCTTAGAAAGGTAATTTAAATTACTATACTATCCTTCAGCTACAGTTGTTTTGTCACAGGAATAGAAAGACAGAAGTTCCATAAGCAGCTACCTAAAAAAGAAAGTGAATAGCAAGGTAATGGGCTGAAAAATAGGTAGAAAGATAAAAGAAAGTCATTTTGTCCAAGAACCAGTTGGATAAAAAGGTAATGGAAAGTTTATGGAAAAAGGACAGTGATAAAAGAATTGTACATGATCGGGGGAGCATGGGAAGATGGCAGAAGAATAGGATGGGGCGACCACTTTCTCCCCCACAAAATCAGCAAAAGAACATTTGAACGCTGAGTAAGTCCTACAAAACAACTTCTGAATACCGGCAGAGGACATCAGGCACTCAGAAAAGCAGCCCATAGTCTTCGAAAGGAGGTAAGAAATATAAAATATAAAAGATAAAAAGAGAGACAAAAGAGGGAGGGATGGAGCTCCTTCCCGGGAAGGGAGGCTTAAAAAAAAAAAGAGAAGTTTCCAAACACCTGGAAACGCTGGTGAGTGGAACCTCAGAGGGCCACATAACTGGGAGACAAAAGACATAAATAATTAAAACTCACAAAGTGCCCAGAGGAAACTCTCAGAGGAGAAGCGGCACAGACGCCCGTGCCCCTCACTAGCAGGTGGGGGCTGGGCAGGGAGGCGCCGGCAGCAGTGCTTAGAGGGATAACTGGCAGAGGCGCTTAGAGGAAGAACCAGGCTTGAATGCCCCAGGGCAAACCGAGGGCTCGAACTTAAGATACCAAAGCAGAGTTCAGTTCAGTTCAGTTCAGTTCAGTCGCTCAGTCTTGTCCGACTCTCCGCGACCCCATGAATTACAGCACGCCAGGCCTCCCTGTCCATCACCAACTCCCAGAGTACACTCAAACTCATGTCCACAGAGTCGGTGATGCCATCCAGCCATCTCATTCTCCGTCGTCCCCTTCTTCTCCCTCCCCCAACCTTTCCCAGCATCAGAGTCTTTTCCAGTGAGTCAACTCGTCGCATGAGGTGGCCAAAGTATTGCAGTTTCAGCTTTAGCATCAGTCCCTCCAATGAACATCCAGGATTGATCTCCTTTAGAATGGACTGGTTGGATCTCCTTGCAGTCCAAGGGACTCTCAAGAGTCTTCTCCAACACCACAGTTCAAAAGCATCAATTCTTCAGCGATCAGCTTTCTTCACAGTCCAACTCTCACATCCATACATGACCACTGGAAAAACCATTGCCTTGACTAGACGGACCTTGGTTGGCAAAGTATTGTCTCTGCTTTTTAATATACTATCAAGGTTGGTCATAACTTTCCTTCCAAGGAGCAAGCGTCTTTTAATTTCATGGCTGCAATCAGCATCTGCAGTGATTTTGGAGCCCAAAAAAACAAAGTCTGACACTGTTTCCACTGTTTCCCCATCTATTTCCCATGAAGTGATGGGACCAGATGCCATGATCTTTGTTTTCTGAATGGTGAGCTTCAAGCCAACCTTTTCACTCTCCTCTTTCACTTTCATCAAGAGGCTTTTGAGTTCCTCTTCACTTTCTGCCATAAGGGTAGTGTCATCTGCATATCTGAGGTTATTGATATTTCTCCCAGCAATCTTGATTCCAGCTTGTGCTTCTTCCAGCCCAGCGTTCCTCATGATGGACTCTGCATATAAGTTAAATAAGCAAGGTGACAATATACAACCTTGACGTACACCTTTTCCTATTTGGAACCAGTCTGTTGTTCCATGTCCAGTTCTAACTGTTGCTTCCTGACCTGCATACAGGTTTCTCCAGAGGCAGGTCAGGTGGTCTGGGATTCCCATCTCTTTCAGAATGTTCCACAGTTTATTGTGATCGACACAGTCAAAGGCTTTGGCATAGTCAATGAAGCAGAAATAGATGTTTTTCTGAAACCAAAGCAGAAGTTACAGCTAAAAGGCGAAAAGGCTAGGAAAAGCCTGTGAAAAGCCCCAACCCAGGACTCTGCCAGCCCCGCCCGCAGAACAAGGCACTGAGTGGAGCGAGCCGGCAGTGGGCGGCCCATCCCCCAGCCCCCGCCGACTCGGGCGGGGAAGGCAGCCAGTGCCGGTGCGGCGGCAGCCGTGGCCCCAGAGAGGCTTCCCGTGCCAAGCTACAGGCAGGCTTCCTTGCTGGCCAGGACTTCTTGGGTTCGGGCCAGTTGATATCCGCCTGAGAAAGTGTGCCGGTTATACTCCCAGAAAACCAAGCGGCAGGGACCAGGAAGGCGATAAGTCACAGTGACCGTGCTCGCCAAATGCCTGGTCACCTGAGCTGCTAGGACCGGGGAAGGCACAAAATGCAGGCCCAGCCAAGTCTGTGCCTTTGTTGAGTACCCGAAGACCTGAACCTGAGCCGCTCAGACCTGGGAAGTGCATGCAACCCAGAGCCAGCCTCGGACAGCTTCGGGCAGAGCAACCTAGAGCCTAAGCAGCATAAACAAGGAAAGCACACACGCCTCGAGTGGGAGCATTCCCAGTGTAGCCGAGACACTGCGAGCACTCCCCACAGATGCCAGGGATATTTTTGTTGCATTTCTCCCTCCCCACAGCAGGACTGAATAGGTGATCCGGGGAACAAAAAAAAAAAGTGTCCACCACCGCATCCTGTTGTCAGGACGGGAATTAGACACTGAGGAGACCAGAAAACAGAAGAGTTTTTTCAACAGAAGGAACTGCCTTGGAAGTAACAGAGGGAGAAGCCTTGAGCCTACTGCAAAAATAAGACTGAAAAACAGAGGCAGAGGCTTAGATCCAAGCCCTGAGAACACCAGAGATCTCCTGTTCCAGAGAACATTAATTGATAGTTCAGTTCAGTCCCTCAGTAGTGTCTGACTCTTAGTGATCCCATGAACCACAGCACGCCAGGCCTCCCTGTCCATCACCAACTCCCAGAGTTCACTCAAACTCATGTCCATCGAGTCGGTGATGCCATCCAGCCACCTCATTCTCTGTCTTCCCCTTCTCCTCCTACCCCCAATCGCTCCCAGCATCAAAGTCTTTTCCAGTGAGTCAACTCGTCACATGAGGTGGCCAAAGTATTGGAGCTTCAGCTTTAGCATAAGTCCTTCCAATGAACACCCAGGATTGATTTCCTCTAGAATGGACTGGTTGGATCTTCTTGCAGTCCAAGGGACTCTCAAGAGTCTTCTCCAACACCACTGTTCAAAAGCATCAATTCTTCGGCGATCAGCCTTCCTCACAGTCCAACTCTCACATCCATACATGACCACGGGAAAAACCATAGCCTTGACTAGATGGACCTTGGTTGGCAAGGTAATGTCCCTGCTGTTTAATATGCTATCTATGCAGGTCATAACTTTCCTTCCAAGGAGCAAGCGTCTTTTAATTTCATGGCTGCAATCAGCATCTGCAATGATTTTGGAGACTAAAAAAATAAAGTCTGACACTGTTTCCACTATTTCCCCATCTATTTCCCATGAAGTGATGGGACCAGATGCCATGATCTTCGTTTTCTGAATGTTGAGCTTCAAGCCAACCTTTTCACTCTCCTCTTTCACTTTCATCAAGAGGCCTTGGAGTTCCTCTTCACTTTCTGCCATAAGGGTGGTATCCTCTGCATACCTGAAATTATTGATATTTCTCCCGGCAATCTTGATTCCAGCTTGTGCTTCTTCCAGCCTAGCGTTCCTCATGATGTACTCTGCATATAAATTAAATAAGCAGGGTGACAATATACAACCTTGATGTACTCCCTTTCCTATTTGGAACCAGTCTGTTGTTCCATGTCCAGTTCTAACTGTTGCTTCCTGACCTGCATACAGGTTTCTCAAGAGGCAGGAAGGTGGTCTGGGATTCCCATCTCTTTCAGAATGTTCCACAGTTTATTGTGATCCACACAGTCAAAGGCCTTGGCAGAGTCAATGAGGCAGAAATAGATGTTTTTCTGGAACTCTCTTGCTTTCTCCATAATCCAGTGGATGTTGGCAATTTGATCTCTGGTGCCTCTGCCTTTTCTAAAACCTGCTTGAACATCTGGAAGTTCACGATTCACATATTGCTAAAGCCTAGCTTGGAGAATTTTGAGCATGACTTTACTAGCGTGTGAAATGAGTGCAAGTGTGCGGTAGTTTGAGCATTCTTTGGCATTGCCTTTCTTTGGGATTGGAATGAAACTGACTTTTTCCAGTCCTGTGGCCACTGCTGAGTTTTCCAAGTTTGCTGGCATACTGAGTGCAGCACTTTCACAGCATCATCTTTCAGGATTTGAAAGAGCTCAATTGGAATTCCATCACCTCCACTAGCTTTGTTCGTCGTGATGCTCTCTAAGGCCCACTTGACTTCACATTCAAAGATGTCTCGTTCCAGGTGAGTGATCACGCCATCGTGATTATCTTCGTCGTGAAGATCTTTTTTGTACAGTTCTTCTGTGTATTCTTGCCACCTCTTCTTAATATCTTCTGCTTTTGTTAGGTCCATACCATTTCTGTCCTTTATCGAGCCCATCTTTGCATGAAATATTCCCTTAATATCTCTAATTTTCTTGAAAAGATCTCTTGTTTTTCCTATTCTGTTGTTTTCCTCTATTTCTTTGCATTGATCACTGAGGAAGGCTTTCTTATCTCTCCTTGCTATTCTTTGGAACTCTGCATTCAGATGCTTATATCTTTCCTTTTCTCCTTTGCTTTTCGCTTCTATTCTTTTCACAGCTATTTGTAAGGCCTCCTCAGACAGCCATTTTGCTTTTTTGCATTTCTTTTCCATGGGGATGGTCTTGGTCCCTGTCTCCTGTACAATGTCACAAACCTCTGTCCAGAGTTCATCAGGCACTCTATCAGATCTAGACCCTTAAATCTATTTCTTACTTCCACTGTGTAATCATAAGGGATTTGATTTAGGTCATATCTGAATGGTCTAGTGGTTTTCCCTACTTTCTTCAATTTCAGTCTGAATTTGGCAATAAGGAGTTCATGATCTGAGCCACAGTCAGCTCCTGGTCTTGTTTTTGCTAACTGTATATAAAAAGCAGAGACATTACTTTGCCAACCAAGGTCCGTCTAGTCAAGGAAATGGTTTTTCCCGTGGTCATGTATGGATGTGAGAGTTGGACTGTGAAGAAAGCTGATCGCCGAAGAATTGATGCTTTTGAACTGTGGTGTTGGAGAAGACTCTTGAGAGTCCCTTATACTGCAAGGAGATCCAACCAGTCCATTCTAGAGGAAATCAGTCCTGGATGTTCATTGCAGGGACTGATGCTAAAGCTGAAGCTGCAATAATTTGGCCACCTCATGCGACGAGTTGACTCACTGGAAAAGACTCTGATGCTGGGAAAGGTTGGGGGCGGGAGTTGAAGGGGATGATGGAGAATGAGATGGCTGGATGGCATCACCGACTCTGTGGACATGAGTTTGAGTGAACTCCGGGAGTTGGTGATGGACAGGGAAGCCTGGCGTGCTGTGATTCATGGGGTCGCGGAGAGTCAGACACGACTGAGCGACTGAACTGAACTGAACTGTTACAGCTTCTCCATCTTTGGCTGCAAAGAATATAATCAATCTGATTTCCGTGTTGACCATCTGGTGATGTCCATGTCTAGAGTCTTCTCTTGTGTTGTTGGAAGAGGGTGTTTGGTATGACCAGTGCGTTCTCTTGGCAAAACTCTATTAGCCTTTGCCCTGCTTCATTCCGTGCTCCAAGGCCAAATTTGCCTGTTATTCCAGGTGTTTCTTGACTTCCTACTTTTGCATTCCAGTCCCCTATAATGAAAAGGACATCTTTTTTGGGTGTTAGTTCTAAAAGGTCTTGTAGGTCTTCATAGAACTGTTCAACTTCGGCTTCTTCAGCGTTACTGGTTGGGGCATAGACTTGGATTACTGTAATATTGAATGGTTTGCCTTGGAAACGAACAGAAATCATTCTGTCGTTTTTAAGATTGCATTCAAGTACTGCATTTCGGACTCTTTTGTTGACCATGATGGCTACTCCATTTCTTCTAAGGGATTCCTGCCCACAATAATAGATATAATGGTCATCTGAGTTAAATTCACCCATTCCAGTCCATTTTAATTCACTGATTCCTAGAATGTCGACGTTCACTCTTGCCATCTCCTGTTTGACCACTTCCAATTTGCCTTGATTCATGGACCTAACATTCCAGGTTCCTATGCAATATTAATCTTTATAGCATCAGACCTTGCTTCTAGCATCAGTCACATCCACAACTGGGTATTTGTTTTGCTTTGGCTCCATCCCTTCATTCTTTCTGGAGTTATTTCTCCACTGATCTCCAGTACCATACTGGGCACCCACCGACCTAGAGAATTCCTCATTCACTATCCTATCATTTTGCCTTTTGATACTGTTCATGGGGTTCTCAAGGCAAGTATACTGAAGTGGTTTGCCATTCCCTTCTCCAGTGGACCACATTAGACTGTGGTCCATGTGATCAGATCGATTAGTTTCCTATGATTACGATTTCAGTGTGCCTGCCCTCTGATGTCCCCTCGCAATACCTACCATCTTATTTGGGTTTCTCTTACCTTGGTCGTGGAAATCTCTTCACAGCTGCTCCAGCAAAGTGCAGCTTCTGTACCTTACCTTGGACGAGGGGTATCTCCTCAAGGCCGCACCTCCTGACCTTAAATGTGGAGTAGCTTCTCTCGGCCCTCTTGTGCCCGCATAGCCACCACCTCTTGGACGTGGGACCGCTCCTCTTGGCCACCGTCCTAACCTTGGGCGTGGGTACTCATCAAATGCCTCCATACATACACTGAAACCAGGCACCACCCAAGAGTCAACAAGTTTCAGTGATGGACATAATACGCAAAATATCCAGCAACACAGGAGAATAGCATTGAGCTTCAATATACAGGCTGCCCAAAGCCACTCCAAACCCACTGACATCTCAAACTCATTACTGGACACTTCATTGCACTCCAGAGAGAAGAAATCCAGCTCCACCCTCCAGAACATCAACACAAGCTTCCCTAACCAGGGAACCTTGACAAGTCACCCACCCAACCCCACACACAACGAGGTAATTACATAATAAAGAGAACTCCACAAACAGCCAGAAGATGGCCACCCCGAACACAGCAACATAAGCAAGATGAAGAGGCAGAGAAATACCCAGCAAGTAAAGGAACAGGATAAATGCCCACCAACACAAACAAAAGAGGAAGATATAGGGAACCAACCCGATAAAGAATTTTGAATTTTAATTGTGAAAATGATTCAAAATCTGGAAAGCAAAAGAGAGTTACAGATAAATAAACTGGACAAAAGGGTTGAGAAAATGCAAGAAATGTTTAATAAGGAATTAGAGGAAATAAAAAAGAGTCAATATACAATGAATAATGCAATAGATGAGATCAGAAACACTCTGGAGGGAACAAAGAGTAGAATAATGGAGGCAGAAGACAGGATAAGAGAGCTAGAAGATAGAACTGTAGAAATAAATGAAACAGAGATGGAAAAAGAAAAAAAGAATTAAAAGAAATGAGGACAATATTAGAGAGATATGGGACAATATTAAACGCCCCAACATTCGAATCACAGGAGTCCCAGAAGAAGAAGACAAAAAGAAAGACCATGAGAGAATACTTGAGGAGATAATAGTTGAAAATTTCCCTAAAATGGGGAAGGAAATAATCACCCAAGTCCAAGAAACACAGAGAGTCCCTAACAGGATAAACCCAAGGTGAAATACTCCAAGGCACATATTAATCAAATTCAGTTCAGTTCAGTTCAGTCGCTCAGTCGTGTCCAACTATTTGCGACCCCATGAATCACAGCACGCCAGGCCTCCCTGTCCATCACCAACTCCCGGAGTTCACTCAAACCCATGTTCATCAAGTCAGTGATGCCATCCAGCCATCTCATTCTCTGTCGTCCCCGTCTCCTCCCACCCCCAATCGCTCTTAGCATCAGACTCTTTCCAGTGAGTCGACTCGTCACATGAGGTGGCCGAAGTATTGGAGTTTCAGCTTTAGCATCAGTCCTTTCAATGAACACCCAGGATCGATCTTCTCTAGAATGAACTGGTTGGATCTCCCTGCAGTCCAAGGAACTTAAAAGTCTTCTCCAGCACCACATTCAAAAGCATCAATTTTTTGGCGATCAGCTTTCTTCACAGTCCAACTCTCACATCCATACATGACCACTGGATAAACCATAGCCTTGAGTAGATGGACCTTGGTTGGCAAAGTAATGTCTCTGCTTTTTAATATGCTATCTAGGTTGGTCATAAATTTCCTTTCAAAGAACAAGCATCTTTTAATGTCATGGCTGCAATAAGCATCTGCAGTGATTTTGGAGCCCAAAAAAATAAAGTCTGACACTGTTTCCACTGTTTTTCCATCTATTTCCCATGAAGTGATGGGACCAGATGCCATGATCTTTGTTTTCTGAATGGTGAGCTTGAAGCCAACCTTTTCACTCTCCTCTTTCACTTTCCTCAAGAGGCTTTTGAGTTCCTCTTCACTTTCTGCCATAAGGGTGGTGTCATCTGCATATCTGAGGTTATTGATATTTCTCCCAGCAATCTTGAATCCAGCTGGTGCTTCTTCCAGCCCAGCGTTCCTCATGATGTACACTGCATATAAGTTAAATAAGCAGGGTGAAAATATACAACCTTGACATACTCCCTTTCCTATTTGGAACCAGTCTGTTGTTCCATGTCCAGTTCTAATTGTTGCTTCCTGACCTGCATACAGGTTTCTCAAGAGGCAGGTCAGGTGGTCTGGTATTCCCATCTCTTTCAGAATGTTCCACAGTTTATTGTGACCCACACAGTCAAAGGCTTTGGCATAGTCAATGAAGCAGAAATAGATGTTTTTCTGGAACTCTCTTGTTTTCTCCATGATCCAGCTGATGTTGGCTATTTGATCTCTGGTGCTTCTGCCTTTTCTAAAACCTGCTTGAACATCTGGAATTTCACGGTTCACATATTGCTGAAGCCTGGCTTGGAGAATTTTGACTTTACTACTAGTGTGTGAGATGAGTTCAACTGTGTGGTAGTTTGAGCATTCTTTGGCAAGGCCGTTCTTTGGGATTGGAATGAAGACTGACCTTTTCCAGTCCTGTGGCCACTGCTGAGTTTTCCAAATTTGCTGGCATATTGCATGCAGCACTTTCACAGCATCATCTTTCAGGATTTGAAATATCTCAATTGGAATTCCATCACTTCCAATATCTTTGTTCTTAGTGATGCTCTCTAAGGCCCACTTGACTTCACACTCAAGATGTCTGGCTCCAGGTGAGTGATAACGCCATCGTGATTATCTTCATCGTGAAGATCTTTTTTGTACAGTTCTGTGTATTCTTGCCACCTCTTCTTAATATCTTCTGCTTCTCTTAGGTCCATACCATTTCTGTCCTTTATCGAGCTCATCTTTGCATGAAATGTTCCCTTGATATCTTTAATTTCCTGAAAAGATCTATTGTTTTTCCTATTCTGTAGTTTTCCTTTATTTCTTTGCATTGATCGCTGAGGAAGGCTTTCTTATCTCTCCTTGCTCAAAGATCTCAAATTAACAAAGATCAAACACAAAGAACAAATATTAAAAGCAGCAAGGGAAAAACAGCAAATAACACACAAAGGGATCCTCATAAGGATAACAGCTGATCTTTCAACAGAAACTCTTCAGGCCAGGAAGGAATGGCAAGACATACTTAAAGTGATGAAAGAAAGTAACCTAAAGCCCAGATTACTATACCCAGCAAGGATCTCATTCAAATATGAAGGAGAAATCAAAAGCTTTACAGACAAGCAAAAGCTGAGAGAATTCAGCATTACCAAACCAACTCTCCAACAAATGCTAAAGAATCTTCTCTAGACAGGAAACACAGAAAGGGTATATAAACTCGAACCCAAAACAATAAAGAAAATGGCAACGGGATCATACTTATCAATAATCACCTTAAACGTAAATGGGTTGAATGCCGCAACCAAAAGACAAAGGCTGGCTGAATGGATACAAAAACAAGACCCCCATATATGTTGTCTACCAGAGACCCACCTCAAAACGAGGGACACATACAGACTGAAAGTGAAGGGCTGGAAAAAGATATTCCACCCAAATAGAGACCAAAAGAAAGTAGGAGTAGCAATACTCATATCAGATAAAATAGATTTTAAAACAAAGGCTGTGAAAAGAGACAAAGAAGGAAACTACATCATGATCAAAGGATCAATCCAAGAAGAATATATAACAATTATGAATATTTATGCACCCAACATAGGAGCACTGCATTATGTAAGACAATTACTAACAAGTATGAAAGGGGAAATTAACAATAGCACAATAATAGTGGGAGACTTTAATACCCCACTCATACCTATGGATAGGTCAACTAAACAGAAAATTAACAAGGAAACACAAACTTTAAATGATACAATATACTAGTTAGACCTAATAAATCTCTATAGGACATTTCACCCCAAAACAATGAATTTCACCTTTTTCTCAAGTGCACACGGAATCTTTTCCAGGATAGATCACATCCTGGGCCATAAATCTGCTGCTGCTGGTGCTGTTGCTAAGTCGCTTCAGTCGTGTCCGACTCTGTGTGACCCCATAGACGGCAGCTGACCAGGCTCCACTGTCCCTGGGATTCTCCAGGCAAGAACACTGGAGTGGGTTGCCATTTCCTTCTCAAACGTGTGAAAGTGAAAAGTGAAAGTGAAGTCACTCAGTCATGTCTGACTCATAGCCTTGGTAAATTCAAAAAAATTGAAATCATTCCAAGCATCTTTTCTGACCACAATGCAGTAAGATTAGATCTCAATTATGGGAGAAAAACTATTAAAAATGCCAACATATGGAGGCTGAACAACACGCTGCTGAATAATGAACAAATCATAGAAGAAATCAAAAGAGAAATCAAAATATGCATAGAAATAAATGAAAATGAAAACATAACAACCCAATACCTCTGGGACACTGTAAAAGCAGTGCTAAGGGGGAAGTTCATAGCAATACAGGCACACCTCAAGAAACAAGAGAAAATTCAACTAAATAACCTAACTCTACATCTGAAGAAACTAGAAAAGGAAGAAATTAAGAACCCCAGGGTTAGTAGAAAGAAAGAAATTATAAAAATTAGGGCAGAGATACATGCAAAAGAAACAAAAGAGACCATAGCAAAAATCAACAAACCCAAAAGCTGGTTCTTTGAGAAGGCAAAAAAAATTGACAAACCACTAGATAGACTCATCAAGAAACAAAGGGAGAAGAACCAAATCAATAAAATTAGAAATGAAAATGGAGAGATCACAACTGACAACACAGAAATACAAAGGATTATTAGAGAATACTATCAGCAATTATATGGCAATAAAAAGAATAACTTGGAAGAAATGGACAAATTCCTAGAAAAGTACACCTTGCCAAAACCGAACCAGGAAGAAATAGAAAATCTGAACAGACCCATCACAAGCACGGAACTAGAGGAAGTAATCAGAAATCTTCCAGCAAACAAAAGCCCAGGTCCAGACGGCTTCACAGCTGAATTCTACCAAAAATTTAAAGAGCTAACACATATTCTACTCAACTCTTCCAGAAAATCGCTGAGGAAGAGAAACTTTCAAACTCATTCTATGAGGCTGTTGCTGCTATGTCACTTCAGTCGTGTCCGACTCTGTGTGACCCCATAGACGGAAGCCCACCAGGCTCCCCCGTCCCTGGGATTCTCCAGGCAAGAACACTGGAGTGGGTTGCCATTTCCTTCTCCAATGTGTGAAAGTGAAAAGTGAAAGTGAAGTCGCTCAGTCATGTCTGACTCGTAGCGACCCCATGGACTGTAGCCTACCAGGCTCCTCCGTCCATGGGATTTTCTAGGCAAGAGTACTGGAGTGGCTTGCCATTGCCTTCTCCGCATCACTCTAATCCCAAAACCTGGTAAAGATCCCACAAAAAAAGAAAACTACAGGCCAATATCACTGATGAACAGAGATGCAAAAATCCTTAACAAAATTCTAGCAATCAGAATCCAACAACACATTAAGAAAATCATACATCATGACAGACGCGACGCGAGAGACGCCGGCCCCGGCGGCGCAGACGCGACGCGAGAGACGCCGGCCCCGGCGGCGCAGACGCGACGCGAGAGACGCCGGCCCCGGCGGCGCAGACGCGACGCGAGAGACGCCGGCCCCGGCGCAACGAGCCACGCAAAGAGGTGCGGCCGTGAGGAGCTACCCCACGCCTGAGGCCAGGGCCGGCGGCCGAGAGGAGCTACCCCACGTCCAACAGGCGGTGGCTGCGCGGGCGCAGGAGGGCCGAGAGGAGCTACTCCGCGTTCAAGGTCAGGAGGGGCGGCCTCGAGGAGATACCCCTCACCCAAGGTAAGGTACAGCGGCTGCACTTTGCTGGAGCGGCTGTGAAGAGATTTTCCACTACCGAGGTAAGAGAAACCCAAATAAGACGGTAGGTATTGCTAGGGGGCACCAGAGGGCGGACAGACTGATATCATAATCACAGGAAACTAGCCAATCTGATCACATGGACCACAGCCGAATGTGGTCCTCTGGAGAAGGGAATGGCAAACCACTTCAGTATACTTGCCTTGAGAACCCCATGAACAGTAACAAAGGGCAAAATGATAGGATACTGAATGAAGAATTCCCCAGGTCAGTAGGTGCCCAGTATGCTACTGGAGCTCAGTGGAGAAATAACTATAGAAGGAATAAAGGGATGGAGCAAAAGCAAAACCAGAACCCAGTTGTGGACGTGACCAGTGATAGAAGCAAGGTCTGGTGCTGTAAAGAGTAGTATTGCATAGGAACCTGGAATGTTAGGTCCATGAATCAAGGCAAATTGGAAGTGGTCAAACAGGAGATGGCAAGAGTGAACGTTGACATTCTAGGAATCAGTGAATTAAAATGGACTGGAATGGGTGAATTTAACTCAGACGACCATTATATCTACTACTGTGGGCAGGAATCCCTTAGAAGAAATGGAGTAGCCATCATGGTCAACAAAAGAATCCGAAATGCAGTACTTGGATGCAATCTTAAAAATGACAGGATGATTTCTGTTCGTTTCCAAGGCAAACCATTCAATATTACAGTAATCCAGGCCTATGCCCCAACCAGTAATGCTAAAGAAGCCGAAGTTAATTGGTTCTATGAAGACCTACAAGACCTTTTAGAACTAACACCCAAAAAAGATGTCCTTTTCATTCTAGGGGACTGGAATGCAAAAGTATGAAGTCAAGAAACACCTGGAGTAACAGGCAAATTTGGCCTTGGAGCACGGAATGAAGCAGGGCAAAGGCTAATAGAGTTTTGTCAAGAGAATGCACTGGTCATAGCAAACACCCTCTTCCAACAACACAAGAGAAGACTCTAGACATGGACATCACCAGATGGTCAACACCGAAATCAGATTGATTATATTCTTTGCAACCAAAGATGGAGAAGCTGTATACAGTTAGCGAAAACAAGACCAGGAGCTGACTGTGGCTCAGATCATGAACTCCTTATTGCGAAGTTCAGACTTAAATTGAAGAAAGTAGGGAAAACCACTAGACCATTCAGATATGACCTCAATCAAATTCCTTATGATTATACAGTGGAAGTGAGAAATAGATTTAAGGGACTAGATCTGATTGATAGAGTGCCTGATGAACTCTGGACGGAGGTTCGTGACATTGTACAGGAGACAGGGACCAAGACCATCCCCATGGAAAAGAAATGCAAAAGAGCGAAATGGCTGTCTGAGGAGGCCTTACAAATAGCTGTGAAAAGAAGAGAGGCGAAAAGCAAAGGAGAAAAGGAAAGATATAAGCATCTGAATGCAGAGTTCCAAAGAATAGCAAGGAGAGATAAGAAAGCCTTCCTCAGTGATCAATGCAAAGAAATAGAGGAAAACAACAGAATAGGAAAAACAAGAGAGCTCTTCAAGAAAATTAGAGATTCCAAGGGAACATTTCATGCAAAGATGGGCTCGATAAAGGACAGAAATGGTATGGACCTAACAGAAGCAGAAGATATTAAAAAGAGGTGGCAGGAATACACAGAAGAACTGTACAAAAAAATCTTCACGACCAAGATAGTCACGATAACGTGATCACTGACCTAGAGCCAGACATCTTGGAATGTGAAGTCAAGTGGGCCTTAGAAAGCATCACTACGAACAAAGCTAGTGGAGGTGATGGAATTCCAGTTGAGCTATTTCAAGTCTTGAAAGATGATGCTGTGAAAGTGTTGCACTCAATATGCCAGCAGATTTGGAAAACTCAGCAGTGGCCACAGGACTGGAAGAGGTCAGTCTTCATTCCAATCCCAAAGAAAGGCAATGCCAAAGAATGCTCAAACTACCGCACAATTGCACTCATCTCACACGCTAGTAAAGTCATGCTCAAAATTCTCCAAGCCAGGCTTCAGCAGTATGTAAACCGTGAACTCCCAGATGTTCAAGCAGGTTTTAGAAAAGGCAGAGGCACCAGAGATCAAATAGCCAACATCCGCTGGATCATGGAGAAAGCAAGAGAGTTTCAGAAAAACTTCTATTTCTGCTTTATTGACTATGCCAAAGCCTTTGACTGTGTGGATCACAATAAACTGTGGAACATTCTGAAAGAGATGGGAATCCCAGACCACCTGACCTGCCTCTTGAGAAACCTGTATGCAGGTCAGGAAGCAACTGTTAGAACTGGACATGGAACAACAGACTGGTTCCAAATAGGAAAAGGTGTACGTCAAGGTTGTATATTGTCACCTTGCTTATTTAACTTATATGCAGAGTACATCATGAGGAACGCTGGGCTGGAAGAAGCACAAGCTGGAATCAAGATTGCTGGGAGAAACATCAATAACCTCAGATATGCAGATGACACTACCCTTATGACAGAAAGTGAAGAGGAACTCAAAAGCCTCTTGATGAAAGTGAAAGAGGAGAGTGAAAAGGTTGGCTTGAAGCTCAACATTCAGAAAACAAAGATCATGGCATCTGGTCCCATCACTTCATGGGAAATAGATGGAAAAACAGTGGAAACAGTGTCAGACTTTATTTTTTTGGGCTCCAAAATCACTGCAGATGCTGATTGCAGCCATGAAATTAAAAGACGCTTGCTCCTTGGAAGGAAAGTTATGACCAACCTTGATAGTATATTAAAAAGCAGAGACATTACTTTGCCAACCAAGGTCCGTCTAGTCAAGGCAATGGTTTTTCCCGTGGTCATGTATGGATGTGAGAGTTGGACTGTGAAGAAGGCTGACCGCCGAAGAATCGATGCTTTTGAACTGTGGTGTTGGAGAAGACTCTTGAGAGTCCCTTATACTGCAAGGAGATCCAACCAGTCCATTCTGGAGGAATTCAATCCTGGATGTTCATTGGAGGGACTGATGCTAAAGCTGAAACTGCAATACTTTGGCCACCTCATGCGACGAGTTGACTCACTGGAAAAGACTCTGATGCTGGGAAAGGTTGGGGGCGGGAGGAGAAGGGGACGACGGAGAATGAGATGGCTGGATGGCATCACCGACTCTGTGGACATGAGTTTGAGTGAACTCCGGGAGTTGGTGATGGACAGGGAGGCCTGGCGTGCTGTGATTCATGGGGTCGCGGAGAGTCGGACACGACTGAGCGACTGAACTGAACTGAACTGAACTGATACATCATGACCAAGTGGGCTTTATCCCAGGAATGCAAGGATTCATCAATATGCACAAATCAATCAACGTAATACACCACATTAACAAACTGAAAAATAAAAATCATATGATTATCTCAATAGATGCAGAGAAAGCCTTTGACAAAATACAACATCCATTTATGATAAAAACCCTCCAAAAGTGGGAATAGAAGGGACATATCTCAACATAATAAAAGTTATATATGACAAACCCACAGCAAACATTATCCTCAATGGTGAAAAACTGAAAGTATTTCCCCTAAAGTCAGGAATAAGACATGGGTGCCCACTCTCACCACTACTATTCAACAGGGACGGGGGAGCCTGGTGGGCTTCCATCTATGGGGTCACACAGAGTCGGACATGACTGAAGTGACTTAGCAGCAGCAGCAGCAGCAGCCCACTCTCACCACTACTATTCAACATAGTTCTGGAAGTTTTGGCTACAGCAATCAGAACAGAAAAAGACATAATAGGAATACAAATTGGAAAAGAAGAAGTAAAACTTTCACTATTCACTGATGACGTGATCCTCTACACAGAAAACCCTAAAGACTCTACCAGAAAACTGCTAGAGCTAATCAATGAATACAGTTAATTTGCAGGATATAAAATCAACACACAGAAATCTCTTTCATTCCTATACACTAATAATGAGAAAATAGAGAAATTAAGGAAACTATTCCATTCACTATTGCAATGAAAAGAATTAAATACTTAGGAATATATCAACCTAAGGAAACAAAAGACTTGTACATAGAAAACTATAAAACACTACTGAAAGCAATCAAAGAGGACACTAATAGATGGAGAAATATACCGTGTTTGTGGATTGGAAGAATAAATATTGTGAAAATGAGCATACTACCCAAAGTAATTTAAACATTCAATGCAATCCCTATCAAGCTACCAACAATATTTTTCACAGAACTAGAACAAATAATCTCACAATTTATATGGAAATACAAAAAACCTCGAATAGCCAAAGCAATCTTGAAGAAGATGAATGTAACTGGAGGAATTAACCTGCTGGACTTCAGACTCTACTACAAAGCCACAGTCATCAAGACAGTATGGTACAGGCATAAAGACAGAAATATAGATCAATGGAACAAAATAGAAAGCCAGAGATAAATCCATGCATCTATGGACACCTTATCTTTGACAAAGGAGGCAAGAATATAAAATGGAGAAAAGACAGTCTCTTTAAGAAGTGGTGCTGGGAAAACTGGTCAGCCACTTGTAAAAGAATGAAACTAGAACACTTCCTAACACCATACACAAAAATAAACTCAAAATGGATTAGAGAGCTAAATGTAAGACCAGAAACTATAAAACTCCTAGAGGAGAACGTAGGCAAAACACTCTCCGACATAAATCACAGCAGGATCCTCCAAGACCCACCTCCCAGAATATTGGAAATAAAAGCAAAAATAAATGGGACCTAATTAAAATCAAAAGCTTCTGCACAGCAAAGGAAACTATAAGCAAGGTGAAAAGAGAGCTTTCAGAATGGGAGAAAATAATAGCAAATGAAGCAACTGATAAAGGATTAATCTCCAAAATATACAAGCAGCTCCTGCAGCTCAATTCCAGAAAAATAAAGGACCCTAACAAAAAATGGGCCAAAGAACTAAACAGACATTTCTCCAAAGAAGACATACAGATAGCTAACAAACACATGAAAAAATACTCAACATCCCTCATAATCAGAGAAATGCAAATCAAAACCACAGTGAGATACCATTTCACACAGGTCAGAATGGCTGCTATCCAAAAGTCTACATGCAATAAATGCTGGAGAGGGTGTGGAGAGAAGGGAACCCTCTTACACTGTTGGTGGGAATGCAAACTAGTACAGCCACTATGGAGAACAGTGTGGAGATTCCTCAAAAAGCTGGAAATAGAACTGCCATATGATCCAGTAATCGCACTTCTGGGCATACACACCGAGGAAACCAGAATTGAAAGAGACACATGTACTCCAATGTTCAGTGCAGCACTGTTTATAATAGCGAGGACATGGAAGCAACCTAGATGTCCATCTGCAGACGAATGGATGAGAAAGCTTTGATACATATACACAATGGAGTATTTTTCAGCCATTAAAAAGAATGTATTTGAATCAGTTCTAATGAGGTGGATGAAACTGGAGCCTATTATACAGAGTGAAGTAAGCCAGAGAGAAAAACATCAATACAGTATACTAACGCGTATATATGGAATTTAAAAAGATGGTAACCTGAACCCTGTATACGAGACTGCAAAAGAGACATAGGTATATAGAACAATCTTTGGGACTCTGTGGGAGAGGGTGAAGGTGGGATGATTGGGGAGAACGGCATTGTAGCATGTATATTATCATATGTGAAATGAATCACCAGTCCAGGTTCGACGCATGAAACAGGATGCTTGGGGCTGGTACACGGGGATGACCTGGAGGGAGGATATGGGGAAGAGGGAGGTGGGAGGGGGGTTCAAGAAAGGGAACACATGTACACCTGGGGCAGATTCGTGTCAATGTATGGCAAAACCAACCAATATATTAATGTAAGGTAATTTGCCTCCAATAATATAAATTAAAAAAAAAGAATTGTACATGATCAGAATTTTTTAAGGTTGGATTTAAAATAGTTAAGTAAATAGATTTTGTTGGGAGTGGTCTAGGACAAGACCAGATTTAGTTTCTCCCTCCAAAGTTTTCTTGGAATGCTGCTTTTGACAACAACTTATGAGTTTCATATGAGCCCCCCAAAAATTGTGTTTAGAATCAAACCCCCCCCCCATACCTGCCAAAGATGCTTGGAGGGCTCAAGAAAACCATTGTGTGCCCAGGACCCAGAGACCCCACAGAGACTAATTCAGATCTGCCTTTGAGTATCTGAGTATCTCCTGTCATGGCTCCTGTCAACAGTGGCCTGCTACGGGGCAGGGACTCTGGTTGCAGCAGGCCTGAGAGGCCCTGCTTGTGGTGTAAGTTCTCTTGGAGGAGGTGCCAGCAGCACCACCATAGTGCTGCCAAGCATAAAACCCACAAACTGCAGAACAAGTATACCAAAGAAGTTCTCACACTCTTATGAAATTTCTAGGACCCACAAGAGATTTACCAACCTGGGGATCCTGCAAAGGGACTGGGAACACACAGGGAATTTGACCTTGGGGTCCAATGGAAATTGATTAAAGAACTTCCATAGGACTGGGAAACAATCCCTTGGAAGGCACAAACAAAACCTTGTGGCCACAAGGACCCAGGAGAAAGGAAAATTTACCACACAAGAAACTGAGCCAGACTTGCCTGTGAGTGTCCAGGAGGCTCTGGTGGAGGCATGTGTCTACAGTGGCCTGCCGTGGGGTTAGGGGTACTGAATACAATAGTGCTGGAATAAGCCCTTTTGAAGGAGGTCACCATTACCCCTACCATAGTTTGGTCTCAGGCCAAAGAACAGGGAGGGAACAAAACACAACCCATCAACAGAAAATAGGATTAAAGATTAACTGTGTCCAGTTCTGTTCAGTGGCTCAGTCTTGTCCAACTCTTTGCAACTCCATGGACTGCAGCACACCAGGATTCCCTGTCCATCACCAACTCCCGGAGTTTACTCAAATTCATGTCCATTGAATCACTGATGCCATCCAAACATCTCATCTTCTGTTGTCCCCTTCTCCTCACGCCTTCAAACTTTCCCAGCATCAGGGTATTTTCAAATGAGTCAGTTCTTCACATCAGGTAGCCAGAGCAATCGGAGAAGGCAATGGCAAGCCACTCCAGTACTATTGCCTAGAAAATCCCATGGATGGAGGAGCCTGGTAGGCTGCAGTCCGTGGGGTTGCTATGCGTCGGACACGACTGAGCAACTTCACTTTCACTTTTCACTTTCCACTTTCACACATTGGAGAAGGAAATGGCAACCCACTCCAGTGTTCTTGCCTGGAGAATCCCAGGGACGGGGGAGCCTGGTGGGCTTCCGTCTATGGGGTCACACAGAGTCGGACACGACTGAAGTGACTTAGCAGCAGCAGCAGCAGCAGCCAGAGCAATATTCAGGACTGATTTCCTTTAGGACAGACTGGTTGAATCTCCTTGCCATCCATGGGACTCTCAAGAGTCTTCTCCAACACCGCAGTTCAAAAACATCAAGTCTTTGGCGCTCAGCTTTCTTTACAGTCCAACTCTCACATCCATACATGACTACTGGAAAAACCATAGCTTTGACTAGGGGAAACTTTGTTAGCAAAGTATTGTCCCTGTTTTTAAATAAGATGTCTAAATTGGTCATAACTTTTCTTCCAAGGAGTAAGTGTCTTTTAATTTCATTGCTGTAGTCACCAACTGCAGTGATTTTGCAGCCCCAAAAAATAAAGTCTGCTACTGCTTCCACTGTTTCCCCATCTATTTGCCATGAGATGATGGGACTGGATGCCATGATCTTGGTTTTCTGAATGTTGACTTTTAAGCCAACTTTTTCACTCTCCCCTTTCACTTAGGAGCGCTTTAGTTTTTCTTCGCTTTCTGCCATAAGGGTGGTGTTATTTGCATCTGAGGTTATTGATATTTCTCCTGGCAATCTTGATTCCAGCTTGTGCTTCATCTGATCCAGCATTTCTCATGATGTACTCTGAATATATGTTAAACAAAAAGATTTAGTGAGCATGGCTGTTATTGCAAAATTCAGACTTAAATTGAAGAAACTAGGGAAAATCACTAGACCATTCAAGTATGACTTATATCAAATCCCTTACAATTATACAATGAAATTGAGAAATATATTCAAGGGATTAGCTCTGATAGAGTGCCTGAAGAACTATGGACAAAGGTCCATGATATTGTATAGGAGGCAGTGATGAAGACCATCTCCAAGAAAATGAAACGCAAAAAGGCAAAATAGTTGTCTGGGGAGGCCTTAAAAATAGCAGAGAAAAGAAGAGAAGTGAAAGGGAAAGGAGAAAAAGAAAGATATATCCATCTGAATGCAGAGTTCCAAAGAATAGCAAGGAGAGAAAAGAAAACCTTCCTCAGCAATCAATGCGAAGAAGCAGAGGAAAACAGTAGAATGGGAAAGACTAGAGATCTCTTCAAGAAAATTAGAGATACCAAGGGAACATTTCATGCAAAAATGGGCTCAATATAGGACCAAAATTGTATGGACCTAACAGAAGCAGAAGATATTAAGAAGTGGCAAGAAAAAAAAAGAACTATTAAAAATAATAATAATAATAATGGCCCAGATAATCACCATGGTGTGATCAATTACCTAGAGCCAGATAATCCTGTTTGCCAAGTCAAGTGGGCCTTAGAAAGCATCACTATGAACAAAGCTAGCAGAGGTGATGGAACTCCAGTTGGGCTATTTCAAATCCTAAAAGATGATGCTGTGAAAGTGTTGCACCCAGTATGCCAGCACATTTGGAAAACCCAGCAGTAGCCACAGGACTGGGAAAGGTCAGTTTTCATTCCAATCCCAAAGAAAGGTAATGCCAAAGATTGTTCAAAATACTGCACAATTGCACTCATCTCACATTCCAGTAAAGTAATGCTCAAAATTCTCCAAGCCAGGCTTCAACAGTAAGTGAACAGAGTAACTCCAGATTTTCAAACTAGATTTAGAAGGAATCAGAGATCAAATTGCCAACATCCGTTGGATCATAGAAAAAAAAAAGAGAGAGTTCCAGAAAGACACCTATTTCTGGTTTATTGACTACACCAAAGCCTTTGACTGTGTGGATCACAACAAACTGTGGAAAATTCTTAAAGAGATGGTAATACTAGACCACATTACCTGGCTCCTGAGAAATCTGTATGCAGATCAAAAAGCAATAGTTAGAATGGGTCATGGAAAAACTGGTTCCAAATTGGGAAAGTTGTACGTCAAGGCTGCACATTGTCACCCTGCTTATTTAACTTATATGTAGAGTACATCATGCAAAATGCCTGGCTGGATGAAGGACAAGCTGGAATCTAAGTTGCAGGGAGGAATATGAATAACGTCAGATATGCAGATGACACCATTTTTATGGAAGAAAGCAAATAGGAGCTAAAGAGTCTCTTGATGAAAGTGAAAGAGGAGAGTGAAAAACCTGGCTTAAAACTCTATACTCTAAAAACTAAGATCATGGCATACAATCCCATCACTTCATGACAAACAGATGGGGAAACAATGGAAACGACAGACTATTTTCTTGGGCTTCAAAATCACTGCAGATGGTGACTGCAACCATGAAATTAAAAGATGCCAACCTAGACAGTGTATTAAAAAGCAGAGACATTACCCTGCCAAGAAAGGTCCATCTACTCAAAACTGTGGTTTTTCCAGGAGTCACATATGGATGTGAGAGTTGGACCACACATACATCCACTCTTGAATGCTGAAGAACTGATGCTTTTGCACTGTGGTGTTGGAGAAGACTCTTGAGATTCCCTTGGACAGCAAGGAGATCAAACCTGTCAATCTTAAAGGAAATCAGTCCTGAATATCCATTGAAAGGGCTAATGCTGAAGCTGAAGCTCCTATACTTTGACACCTGATGGGAGGAACTGACTCCTTAGACAAGACCCTGATGCTGGGAAAGATTGAAGGTAGGAGAAGATGATAACAGAGGATGAGATGGCTGGATGGCATCACTGACTCGATGGACATGAGTTTGAGCAGGCTCCAGGGATTGCTGATGGTCAGTGAAGCCTGGCGTGTTGCAGTCCATGGGGTTGCAAAGAATAGCCCTGGTCTGAATGACTGAAGTAAAACTGAACTATTAATCTCTTTGTCTTTTAAGTGATTTGTATCCCTTGAAATCTTTTCACTTTGGTTAAATAACCATGTATTGTTTGGCATATTCTAACAGTTCTTTTGATCTCCAGTTTATTTTCAGATGCTTCAGAAGAACCTTGAGGCATCTCAGAGAAATACTAAATTAGTATTTGAAATTATCTGGGAAGACTGCCAAGCACTGCCAGCCCCGCCCTTACTGGCTGCCTCCTCTAGACAGGTGGCTTCAGACACCTCATGGCTACCTCCATCACCACCACCCTGAATATCTGCACCCATTTGTCCTCTCCTCCCAATAAAAGAAATAGCAGAAAGGGAAGAACCCATTTTAGCATCTCCAGGTTATGAACTTGGGGCTAGTATGATATCTCCAGCAAAGTCCCATCAGAGCACCCCTTGAGGGGAAGAGCAAACTGGTAGCACAGGTCTCATTGCACCAGTAACCAATGGGAATAAACTGGAAAAGAAAGGATGCCCAAACAAAGTGTCTGAACAGAGTGCAAGCAGACATGAACTAAAGCCCCTCAGCATTTTAGAACAAGCGTATCAGGTCTATGGGTAATGCACCTATTTAGACACCAAAGCCCCCAAAACTATGAAAATTAAAAGCAGCTTTCATGTCAGAAAGTACCTCCAGAAAATGTTTTTAAGATTCCAACAGTTACTCAAACCATCTGAAAAAGAAAGTGAGTTGATTCCAGAGAAAATCACAGAAAAAGAGAATAAAGCTCTCTGGACTGACAGGGCACCCATACACAGCAAAGTTGCCATCCCAGTCTCTATCACTGTAAAAATAGGAGCTTCATTTCCAAGGAGAAGAAACAACACCCTCTTGAGAAAGAGGCCATACGAGGAACTCAGCCAGTTTTAAACTGATTTCCAAAGTATGGACTTATTAGACCTGCAGGTCTCCTTATAATACACCTATTCTGCCAGTCAAGAAATCTCACACCAGTGACTAGATTTGTTCAGGATCTGCGAGGAACAAATGAAAGTTCAGGGCATTCATCCTCTGGATCCAAACTTACACCTTACTCCCACCGTACCTGGAGATTATGAATACCTCACTGTATTAGATTTGAAAGACCCATTTTTCTGCATTCCAGTACAAAAGAATAACTCAGCTTTCAAGGGCAGGAGCCCACTGTGTCCCCCATTGCCTGGCAAAGCAATAAAGCTATTCTTTCCTATTTCACCCAAAATTCTATCTCCAAGATTTGACTTGTGCTTCGTTGTACAGAAGCCAAAGTTTGGCATCACTTATGAATCTTCTAAGAATAGTGATTAGGTAAAAGTGAAAGGCGTTATGAAAGCATATATAGGCTTATGTTTCTGGGTACAGTTCATGATAATACTTTTTCATTTATTTCCTACAAGTTTTAAGGGCAGTATAACTGGAAGCAAATGTTCTGGCCACATTTGGTTGTAGAAAAATATGAAACTGTATAACTTTCAATAATTTTATATAAATAAATATCTTGAAGTTTTTTCTGGGTAAATATAGACAGAAATCTTTACCAATGAATTCCAATAATGTTATCATGGTTAATTGAAGGATGAAGATTAGAAAGGTTCTTTGTTTGTTTGGTTTTGTCATGGAAGGGTTGTCTTTTTAATCTGCTGATATAAGATACCCTTACTTTTAACTCAAGAAATTTTATCTTCTATTATGTGTTTCCCTTTCCTGCCATCCATTCATTGTCTCCTCTTCATGTGAGATATATGTGTGCATGCACTGTTTTTTTTTAATTTTTATTTATTTATTTTTTTAATTGGAGGCTGATTACTTTACAATATTGTGGTGGTTTTCACCATACATCAACATGAATCAGCCGTGGGTGTACAGGTGTCCCCCCCATCCTGAACCTCCCTCCCACTTCCCTCCCCACCCCATCCCTCTGGGTTCTGAGTCTTGCTTAGTTTTATCTAATCTATATCAATACATTGCATAATTTCCAATGTGTTGTCTGAAGCGGTTCAAGTTCCTATGTCTGCTTATAATTAGCTTTTATATATTCGTATACTTTCTCTCTTTGGTTTATATCTAGAGTGTGTGCATGCGTGCTAAGTCGCTTCAGTTGTGTCTGGCTCTTTGTGACCCTATGGACTGTAGCCCACCAAGCTACACTTGCCATTGGATTCTCCAGTCAAGAACAGTGGAGTGGGTAGCTATGCCCTTCTCCAGGGGATCTTCCTGACCCAAGGATCGAAGCTGTGTCTTTTAAGTCTACTGCATTGACAGGCAGGTGCTTTACCACTAGCTCCACTGGGAAAGCCCCATATATAGAGTACTGTTGCCTTAATATGCATTGCCTTCTATAGTGTTAGCCTCTCTTCTCTGAATATATTCTTGACTTTCTAAGATATTGAAACAAGTATTTGTTTATAAATTTAACTTGTGGAAAAAATTTTGTTTCATTTTCCATCTGCATTTTGCTTTTTGCTCATTTTATTAATGCAATTGAGTAGGTCCCATGATGAAGTCCATTATGGTGTCATTGTTAATACAGTATGTAACATTTATTCAGTCATTCATTTGTAGTACTATAGAAATGACCAACCCATGGAGTGAATTGGGATGCAAGTCATTTACATTTGGCACAGAATACCGTCTCACAGAATACCATTGCATGTATTCTCTGCTTTGGATGTATATATTTTTCCTATCCAAAAAGACATTTGTGAGGGTCAGAATGAAGGTGAGTGTATTACAGATAACTAATATGACTTTCCAGTACTTACCTTGGTTCCTTTCACTAGGAAATTTAACTGGTAAGTTGACTAACATCTGTTTCCTCTTGAGTATGTCACAGAGGAAGACACATGCTTTTAGATGTCTTTGTTTATTTGGTGGGTTAATTCTTTTGCTAGTTGGTGATTGGTCAACTGGTTTGGCTTGGGTTGGTTGGAATTCTTAGGAGGTATACACGCATTTCCTTACTGAATCTGACCTCATTTTCAATTTCACATTTCAGGACTCCATATGAGTATTGAACATTCCTTGATAGGCCTACAAGAATTCCTGACTTCTTTATTGTTTTCTGCTTTGCTGTTCTTTCCACAAATAGAAGTTCTCAGAACTAAAGTTGAGAGTTACAAATGACTTTTGGTTTCAGACTTTTCTTTTTGTTCTTTCTTTCCCCTCCTTGTTGATTTGGGATGTGTTCAGAGATGAGAGCTGTGAAGCAATGTCTCTAATTCAGTATCTTCATTGCCTTGAATGAATTATTGCCTAGTCCCTATTTATCCCCAAATTTTATCATATTATGCATAAATCACCTTTTGTTTGTATGTAATTAATTCTTAACTGGTAATTGAAAAGAACAAAAATGGTTAGTGAAAAGAATATTAACAAATGTTGCTAATCTATTTTGTGTTCACTGATTGATATATTTCATTCCCTATAAACTGATAGAGTTACTGATTATCATACTTTGTACTATCTAATAATTATTGACTGTAAAGTTTGTAATGAATACAAAATATTTAATTCTGATTAAGTTCTAGCCATTTAAAAATTATTCATGACAATTTCTCCAAGTTATAAGACTCATAAAGAATACAGACATTAAAAATGTTTTTATGAAAAGCTACACTACTGAGATTTTATTAATAAATTCAATGGTAATTATAAAAATTTGTGATTATTTGGCATAAAAAGAAGACATCTGTGTTCATCTGAATCTGTAAATTTTCTATTATATACTTATTAACTAGTCTTTCCCTTGATAGTCAATAGCATTTCAGAGATACTTATTTATTTTTAATAAATACCTATATTGAAGATGTTGCTGCTGCTGCTGCTGCTGCTAAGTCACTTCAGTCGTGTCCAACTCTGTGAGAACCCATAGATGGCATCCCACCAGGCTCCCCCGTCCCTGGGATTCTCTAGGCAAGAACACTGGAGTGGGTTGCCATTTCCTTCTCCAATGCATGAAAGTGAAAAATGAAATTGAAGTCTCTCAGTCATGTCTGACTCTTCGTGACCCCATGCACTGCAGCCTACCAGGCTCCTCCACCCCTTGGATTTTCCAGGCTAGAGTACTGGAGTAGGTTGCTATTGCCTTCTCTGAAAATGTATTATAGTTACTGCACTTAGAACTGGACATGGAACAACAGACTGGTTCCAAATAGGAAAAGGAATATGTCAAGGTTGTATATTGTCACCCTGCTTATTTAACTTATATGCAGAGTACATCATGAGGAACGCTGGGCTGGAAGAAGCACAAGCTGGAATCAAGATTGCTGGGAGAAATACCAATAACCTCAGATATGCAGATGACACCACCCTTATGGCAGAAAGTGAAGAGGAACTCAAAAGCCTCTTGATGAAAGTGAAAGAAGAGAGTGAAAAAGTTGGCTTGAAGCTCAGCATTCAGAAAACGAAGATCATGGCATCTGGTCCCATCTGGAAACAGTGTCAAACTTTATTTTTTTGGGGCTTCAAAATCACTGCAGATGCTGATTGCAGCCATGAAATTAAAAGACGCTTACTCCTTGGAAGGAAAGTTATGACCAACCTAGATAGCATATTAAAAAGCAGAGACATTACTTTGCAACCAAGGTCCATCTAGTCAAGGCTATGGTTTTTCCAGTGGTCATGTATGGATATGAGAGTTGGACTGTGAAGAAAGCTGATCACTGAAGAATTGATACTTTTGAACTGTTTTGTAGGAGAAGACTCTTGAGAGTTCTTTGGACTGCAGGAAGATCCAACCAGTCCATTCCAAAGGAGATCAGTCCTGGGTGTTCATTGGAAGGACTGATGCTAAAGCTGAAATTCCAATACTTTGGCCACCTCATGCGAAGAGTTGACTCACTGGAAAAGACTCTGATGCTGGGAAAGGTTGGGGGTGGGAGGAGAAGGGGACGACAGAGAATGAGATGGCTGGATGGCATCACCGACTCAATGGACATGAGTTTGAGTTAACTCTGGTAGTTGGTGATGGATAGGGAAGCCTAGCATGCTGTGATTCATGGGGTTGCAAAGTGTTGGACGTGACCGAGCAACTGAAGTGAACTGAACTGATCCTATTTTGTAACTATACTGTCTAGATAACACGGCTCTTAAAATCACCATGGAAGGGAAGAAAGAAACAAAGAATGTATATTGACTTTCAGTTGCCTTTTCCAAAATGTGACAAAAATCAATTTTATTCACAATTTAATTATACGCCCTCTTCCAAATTATAGGATAACTGTGAAAGAAAGCTAACATACAGGAAATATGATAAACACTTCAACTATATAACTTGTAAGAGCAGAGAAGACAACATATTGGAAGCACATACAGTATTATGGTATAGGGAAGCAAAATTTGCCTCCCCACAAATGTGTCTCTTTAGGTATGAAGATTAATTTAGGGCTGATTATTTTTAAGCCACAAAACTTAAAAACCTTGAACTTTCTGCTAAATGCCTAAAAGAATAAAAATAGACAACCTGTTTCAGGAAAGCATTTATTATTAGAATAGACAGAATAAATAAACATAGTATAGAGTAAGTGTAGTAGGGAAAAGCCTAGCAAAGTCTATTCATTAAAATTTCTCTCTGTGTTCCATTGTCTCTGTATGGCCAAGCAAATATTTGCTTACCAAGCATTTGCTTTTCTATCTTCATGTCAATTATCTTCCTCCTCTGTGAGGTCCCAAACCACTATCCTAACATCCTCTTCTGTTTTTAGCTGAAGATAACAAATTTAGCAATAGAACTTAGAATTTAAGTCAAATATGTATGGAAAAAGGATTATGTGGACATGAAGTTTAGTGAAAAACAATGTGGTCATCAAGTTAAAGGACCTGCATGTGTTAAATTATACTAAATTGGAAGTTAATTACATGAAAATATAAGTGGTTTTGTTTATAATTAGAAATTTTGAAATCAAGCTTTTTAAGACATAGTTATTGAAAAAAAAAAAAAAAAGACATACAGTTATTGAAAAAGATCTGGTTAAAGACACAGCCATGAAACTGAGTGACTGAAATCAGGCAATAGAGGGACATGACTGGAAATTGAGATTAAGAGACTTAAAGACTAAAGGGTTGGATGCATAATCTTTATAAAAAGTGACATTACTAAGATTTCAGTGTGGTTGTGCTAACCGAAACAAATCAGAGGGATACAAATGAAAAATAAATAAATAAATAAAAGTAAAAGTTTATTTAGAGTTCTTAATTGCAATTTGGGACACACAGATTTGGGTAAATCCAAAAGTGGGTTCTAGGGAAAAGAAAAAGCTTAAGGGTTTCAAATGATGTAGGATTATTTTGAGAGAGAAGGCAAAAGGAAATACCTAGAGTTATAATGAGAACAGAGAAGTACTTATCTCATTTGACTGATTCCCTAAAACCCGAAGAAGGTGGGTGGAAAATAAAATGAAATTTCATTTGAAATTTTCAGATGAAATCTTGGCATTCAAAAACAGTGCCTGATCTGATATTTTTCATAACCATAAGAGTAGCATATCAGCACGTTCAGAGATATTCAAATTGGGAGGTCAGTTCAATTTCAGAAAACATTTGGAACATTGAAGGTGAAATTAAAAGAAAATCTTGGCTTACTTAGAATGTTTTTTTTGAGGCCAACTTAGAAATTGCACTTTAAATTCTTAGGACTTAGGAAGCAGGGATTAGATGTTTCAACATATGTTCCTGGAGGAGGGTGACTTCTGGTCCCATCACCTCATGGCAAATAGATGGGGTAGAAGTGAAAGCAGTGATAGGTTTTCTTTTCTTGGACTCTGAAATCACTGCAAACAGTGAAATTAAAAGGTACTTGCTCCTTGGAAGGAAAGCTCTGACACAGCTACAAAGTGTATTAAAAAACAGAGACATAACCTTGCTAACAAAGGTCCATATAGTCAAAGCTGTGGATTTTCCAGGAGTCATGTACAGATGTGAGAGTTGGACCATAATGAAGGATCAGCACTGAAGAATTGATACTTTTGAATTGTGGTGCTGGAGAAGACTCTTGAGAGTCTCTTGGACTGCAAGGAGATCCAACCAGTCAATCCTAAAGGAAATTAACCCTGAATATTCATTGGAAGGACTGATGCTGAAGCTAAAGTTCCAAACCTTAGGCCACCTGATACAAAGTGCCGAATCTTTGGAAAAGACCCTGATGCTGGGAAAGATTGAGGGCAGGATGAGAAGGGGATGACAGAGAATGAGGTGGTGGTATGGCATTACTGAATCAATAGGCATGAGTTTGAGCAAAGTTCGGGAAATAGTGGAGGAGAGAGGACCCAGTATGCTACAGTCCATGGGGTCACAAAGAATCAGACATGACCTAGTGACTGAAAAACAACAACAACTTTGCCTCCGGTTTTGCTAAATTAGCTTGAAACAGACCAATAAACCTGCTGAAAACAACTAGGAAAATCAAATAGAATATATATTAAAAATCTGTTTGAAGGCATTAAAGAGTTCCCAAGGCAACCAAAACTTGAGGGGTCAGTCCAAGGATAAGGCCTGAACCTGATATTCTATGCTCCAACTATCCTTGAATCAGTTGGTGATTTGAACATAACCAGGAGGCAGAGATTCTGAAGAGACATATTTACAGTCTTACATGTTAGAATAAACTGATGAGCCTTAGGTCCATGTGAGGGGGAGGAAACTAACAAACACCTATGACATATGCTTGGAATCTGTGAAAGGGTACATCTGAGGTGCAAGGTTAAACAAATATATTGTGTTGTGCTTAGTCATGTCCAACTCTTTGTGACACAATGGACTGTAGTGTGCCAGGCTCCTCTGTCCATGGGGATTCTCCAGTCAAGAATACTAGAATAGGTTGTCATGCCCTCCTCCAGGGGATCTTCCCAACCCAGGTCTCCCACATTGCAGACAGATTCTTTACTGTCTGAGCCACCAGGGAAGCCCAAGAATACCGGAATGGGCAGCCTTTCCCTTCTCCAGGGGATCTTTCTGACCCAGGAATGTAACGGTGGTCCTCTACATTGTAGGCAAATTCTTTACCATCTGATCTACCAGGGAAGTCCAGGGAAGTCCAAATGAATACACTAGCCTTCACAAAGAGTTAATCTCAGTTTCGAATCAGCTTAATTTTTGGTTATATTATTGTGATGTCTACTACTTTAGATTACAGTCAAGATCCAAAAGATTTAGAAGAATTTCCCTCTTATGAAAATTTGGAGGCAAGAATAAGAGTTGAGGTGTGGACAAGTTAGAGATCCATGATAAACAATCCAGATTTTGTTTGTACTCATGAAAATAGCAAATGAGAAGAACATCTTTCATAAAAGGAGAAATTAAAATTAAAAGTGGTGCATCCTCACTTGGCTAAGGTGAACAGCCAGCAGTAAAAATGGATTTTCTCTAGAAATAGTAAACTATTGATATTTAACACTCCATTTGTGGATTTTTTTCCCAGAAGAAAATTACCCATTTATAACATACATTTCATACAACAGAAGTGTTCACATTGTAAAAAATATGTGAAACTGGGTGAAATTTAAAAAAAAAAAAACAGCACACCTGTTTGGATGATGGATCCCTAAGAATAGGGAAGTTCTCAAAGTAAGACTTACATCTACCTCTTACTGGGGACAATTCTCCAAACAACACAGCAAGCTGGAATCCAAGCAGAGTGCCATGTTCCCAGGGAGCTGAGAGATCAAAGGAAAGTTTTCAGGAGAGGTGAGCCAACTGGCATTTGTGGAATTTTGACACTGGAAAAAAAAAAAAATTACCGAGCAGGGGAAGCAGGTGCCCCTCTGAGTCCCTGAAAGAAAGTGTGGTTACTTAGGTCCAGGAAGAGCATCCCTGAAGCTCCTCAAATAATAGACCAGTTGAGAGAAGACAGGAACACTTGTGATTGACAACTCTGAAGGAAGTTGGAGATCAGATCCTAGCAGAGATGAAAGTCCATTTGAGAGACTGGTAAAACAGTACAAATTTTGAGGTATAAGATAAATAAGTTTTGAGGATCTAATGTATAACATGATGATTATAGTTGATAATACTCTACTGTATAACTGAAATTTGTGAAGAAGGTAGATCTTAAGTCTGCTCATAAAAAAGCATGTGAGATGTTAGATGTGCCAATTAACTTGATCGTAGGAACTCTTTCACGATGTCTTCTGTATCAAATCACCACACTCTACACTTTAAATATATTACAATTTTAATTGCCTACTGTATCTCAACAGAGCTGAATAGAAGATGAAACCTACCTGAAAAAATATAGCAGAACTCAAAACACCTAAAACTTCTCATGCAATAAAGAGCAAGAAATAAAAATTCCCAGACTTGTGAAGAAACAGGAAATGTGACCTATAGTTTACGAAAATGCAGTCTATAGAAACCAGTCCTACAGAGTGAAGTCCAAAAGAGAGAAACAAATATTGTATATGAATGCATATATGTGGAATCTAGAACAATGGTATAGATGAACTTATTTGCAAAAAAGAAATAGATACACAGAGATATAGAACAAATGGATACCAAGGAGGGAGGGAGTGGACTGGATTGAGAGGTTGGAATTGACCTATATACACTGCTACATATATAACAGATAACTAATAAGGACTGACTGTATAACACAAGGAACTCTGCTCAGTGCTCTGCGGTGACCTAAATGGGAAAGAAATCCAAAAGAGAGGGGATATATGTATATGTATAGCAGATTCAGTTTGCTGTACAGCAGAAACTAACACAATATTGTAAAGCAATTATTCTCTAATAATAAAAAGAAAGATACTAGTTCCAAGATACTTAAAGTTGAACTCAGCTGACAGTTAATTTAAAGCAATTATTATAAATATTCGAAAAATTTAAGGAAATATTATTGAAAATACAGGTTATGTCAGGAGAGATATAAAAACTATTAAGCAAACACACAAACCAGATCGTTCCTGAACCATATCACTTCTGGATTATGATATATATACACAACATACATTGAACTTGGCATGGCAGTCATTTAGCACATAAGCATCAGGGTTTCTTGTTCTTTTTGTTGGTCATTTCTTGATTATTCTGATGGGACAGAGGATGCATAGTAGTCTTTGTGAGTTTGGAAATTACACTGGCTATATCACTAAGACAAACATTTGTATGAAAGTTTTCATTGTATTTCAGTCATATTTCATGAAAACCTATCCCATTACATGTTTTTAAAAATTTTTTTTTTCGATAACACAGTGGCTTTCCCACTTAATTTGTGTGTAAATATTTCAGCTTCATCAGCATCTGAAAAATTAGTCCTCTATCTGATGACTGTTAGGTGTAAGGATTTTAGGAGAAAAAAATGGAAAGACCAGTTGCCCATCAATAATGTTTTATATTAAATCATTAGAGAAAAGAGAAAATAAACAAGAGGAGAAAGAAAAATAAGATTCAAAGTGGCAATCCTAAAATTCTGACTTCTGTGGATTTGTTTTAATAGACAAGCTGGGAAGGTCATTGCTTGTTTTCTGTTTTTTTCTTTTTTTTTTTTTTTTTAATAAAAATAGAACTTAAAATCCTGACTTAGTCACAGGGGACTGTATGTGACAATGACATCAACAGTATCTATATATTTGTGTTCCCTTTGCTATGGTTACCATGAAGGTTTTGTATAAGTCATTTACTGTGAATCTTTAACGTTTTTGTTTCCACTGCAGCTAAAAACAATACCACTCAAACCAAAACCAAAATATACTTGGCATGCAATGCTACTAGAAATTTTGCCAGTCTTTCTTCTAAAAGGAGGAAGTATTCATCACCACTGCAGCCAGAATGAATCTGACTCTGGCTTTCTCACAGCACCAGTTTTCCTTATTATATATAATTTTAATTGACCTTGTACATCAGCATACTAGGTTCACTTGAAGTTCATAAACAGTCTCATTTTGTATTCTGTCTTGGCATGGTCACCAAACTAATTTAACCTATATGTACAAATAAATAAAAAATAAGGAAGCTCTTTTGCCAAAGTGGTTCCAATTTAATTTCCAATATAGCTGCAGTTCACAGATCACATAAATACTCAACAATGAAGTATTCAAAATTGAAATTAGACTTAGAAGCACCATCCAACATTTCATATCCTTTCCTGGCAGACATTTTTATTTCCTATTGCTTTAAAGAGAAATCATGAAAAAAATGCATAATGAATTCTAGAAATTGAAATCAGTGAAACAGATAAAATCCCATTAGTGACTTACTACATGATTCTCCATGGCTTGTAACCTGTAGTACATGATTAAATTACACCATTAAGACAGTTTGAACATTACTATTTTGAGAATGTCTAACTTTAAGAAATAGCTTTCCATTTGTAGTAACAATGTTTCCTTAATTATTTTTGCCAATCTATTAAACACTTCATAAATAGCATTTAATAGGCACTTCTAATTAACTATTCACTTAATTTTAAGGAGTTTTTTAATCCTCTCTTCCTCCCAGAGCCACACCAAAATGAAAGTACATAATAAAACGTTTCAAAAGCACATGGGTAAAAGAAAACTGAATGGGAGTTAAATGGAGAACAAGGTATATGTAACCACTTTCAGAAAGATGAAAAGGAAATGAAGAATTAGCCAACAGGAGACACTGACTGTCAAGCTCTTTCCCAAAGGAAATGACAAGAAGCAGCTTAATAATTTTTACCCTTAAACTAAAGAAAACCCCAAGATTTGGATTCACCGAATTATAAAAAGCCTGGGTATAGAATAAAGATAAGAACTTGAAGACTATTTCAAAAGTCTCTAAGAAGTGGAATTAGATTCCAAGCTCTCTGCTTCTATTCCAGAAATGACACATCCCTCAGGATAATTTATGGATCAAAGAATCCAGAGAGACTTCCCCAAAGAATCCAGGCTGACAAAGGACAAGAAACAGACCCAGAACGTTATGTTTCCTGAGGTGTTTTTGCCAATTTCCATTCCCCTATTCCCTTACCATCACCAACAGCACCAACAACCACCAACCCCCGACCCCCTCCCAGTTTCAAGTGATAACAGGATAAATATAAGTGCATTAGACCTAGAAAATGAACTTATGGTTGGGGGGGAGGGATAGTTAGGGACTTTGGGAAGGTCATGTACACACTGCTGTATTTAAAATGGATAACCAACAAGAACCTATTGTATAAGCACGTGGAACTCTGCTCAATGTTGTGTGGCAGCCTGTATGGGAGGAGTTTTGAGGGAGAATGGATACATGCATATGTGTGGCTGAGTCACTTCCCTGCTCACTTGAAACTACTACAACATTGTTAATTGGCTATATCTCAATACACAATAAAAAGTTTAAAGTTTGTTAAAAAAAAAAAGCAAAAAGGGAAAAATAAATGGATTTAACCAAACACAGTTTTTGCAGGGGTGGCTAGCTTGCTTCCTGAGAAACGTACATGAATGCCTCAGAAGAGAAGTGGTTAGAGATGTTGGGAATTCAACATTATTTTCTACAACAATTTGAAGTGCAGAGTCTTTGGGCTATGGGTTTCACAACTAATGTTTCAATATTTCCATTGAACTAACAACATGATGATAATTATTTAGCTAAACATAGAAAACAGTCTACACAATTCACATTTAATTATTTTGATTTTAAAAGTAACCTATATAAGCTATGTGAAAATTATTTTGTTTCACATTTCTGATTTTATAAATTCTGGTGCTTACATAGACTACTTCACACAAATATTTTGAAAGAAAAATAAATCTGAGAAAAGCATCCCGTTATAAGGATTTTGTGAGGTGAAGCAAACAATCATGACAAAATACTTTGTGTAAAAATTATATTTACTTTATAATGATACTCATTGAGTCATCACTATGAATATTTCAAATGAAGAATTGTGGTGGTTGACATTCCTCTGGATACAGATTTTCAGAGGTGTGTGCTTCCCTCACAATTTGTTAATTACCCTTGCAAATAATCAATACTAAATAAAAATGTCTACAACTGAATCTTTGAATAATCCCTGTGATATGCTGCTGCTGCTGCTGCTAAGTCACTTCAGTCATGTCCGACTCTGTGCGACCCCATAGACGGCAGCCCACCAGGCTCCCCGGTCCCTGTGATTCTCCAGACAAGAATACTGGAGTGGGTTGCCATTTCCTTCTGCAATGCATGAAAGTGAAAAGTGAAAGTGAAGTCGCTCAGTCGTGTCCGACTCCTAGCGACCCCAAGGACTGCAGCCTACCAGGCTCCTCCGTCCATGGGATTTTCCAGACAAGAGTACTGGAGTGGGGTGCCATTTCCTTCTCTGTGTGATATGCTACTCCCTTATTTTTCATACATCTCAAAAATTAACATCATTTTTTATTTTGTTTTGCTCAAGCTAAATAAACTGAAGTCATTCTTGACTCCTTTTTTATATATTTCATGTAACCCATCACAAAACATTTCAAAGCTATCTAAAATAGATATATCATTCTCTATCACCACTTCCATTATTACATAGCTAATACTAAACTCCAAAGTGATCTTGCCTTCATCCCTGTCTACCAACCTCCCAAATACTATTCTATATGTAGCAGCCAAACTGGTACTTTAAAATTCTAAGTCAAACAAGGTCACTGAACTCCCTGCGCAGAAATCTTCAATGGTTTTCCTGCTCCTTATTGATCTCCTTAGTGTTCTTTAAGAATTCCACAGAGCTTCTCAACTCAAAATTGTTTTGCACTTGCTGTCTCTACTCTTCACAGATATTTGTACAGCTCAAAAGCAAATTTAATTAATATTATATATAACATATTATGTTTTCTATATTATATATTTATGTCTCTGCACAATTTTACATACTCTATTGTGCATATCGGAGAAGGCAATGGCAAGCCACTCCAGTATTCTTGCCTAGAAAATCCCATGGACAGAGGAGCCTGGTAGGCTGCAGTCCATGGGGTCGCTACGAGTCAGACATGACTGAGCGACTTCACTTTCACTTTTCACTTTCACACATTGGGGAAGGAAATGGCAACCCACTCCAGTGTTCTTGCCTGGAGAATCCCAGGGACGGGGGAGCCTGGTGGGTTTCCGTCTGTGGGGTCACACAGAGTCGGACACGACTGAAGTGACTTAGCAGCAGCATTGTGCATATAACATGTATATACATGTATCATATATGTGTATATATATAATTTATTAATAATGCTTGCTACATTGAATAGAGATTTGTATATCATCTGGGTCTTCCTGCATATGGTAGAGGGCATGATAGAAGAACTTTTTTTTCTTGTATATTTACATATGACTAGTAATATCTGGAACATAATAAATAGAACCTCAATGAACATTTTTAAGCTTGAATGAATGACTAACATACTGATTCTGCTTGTAAATATTTATTTTTTAATTATTTTTCATTTTTTTGGCTTTAAAGGCTAATCTATTATTCTTGTGTGTATCCTCAGAATAAAACTTACATTTGCAAATATATGAAAATACTATGGTAAATTTTAACTGTTCGATTTTAAAACACATAGTCACAACAGACCATTTGTCAAGATTATGATTTCTCCTGCTTGATGAGAAATTATCATTTATTTTGACATTTCAAATTTGTTATACTGTTTTAAATTATCCTATATTTTCTCTCTTTATTAATGTACCTAAATAAAAAATACCAATTCAAGACATACATATTTTTCCTTCTTTTTTGCAAGCTAACAGGACATACACAATGCCCTTAATTATACTTATTTAAACAAACAATATAGCTCGCTTGAAAGACACACAAAAAAATATTTTTCACACATCATCATAAATATTTGAAATTCTAAATCCTTTCAAATTGCTCTATGAAATTCTTTCATTCTGCTCCTCCAAACAGAATGTAAATTATACTAAATAATAAATTTTCACTCATTTGCTAAGGTCTTTAAAGTAAAAAATTGTGATTGCTTACCATTAAATCACTTTGATTTTGTAACATATATCTGATTAATCGGTCTTCTGCAACCTGGCCAGAGGAAATGAAAAAAAAAATTATTTGGTTTACAATAGTGTTATTTTTTCATTTTAAAATATAGTGCTAAATTGAAGTAAAATAGCTAATTTCCATAAAATAAAATTACTGGAAAAATGCATGAATAATCTTTAGACTGGCTATAGAGATTTTAATCAGTTTTCAGCACCTGTTGCATTCCAACATTCCTAATGGTGGTCTATTGTCTAAATTTATATACAGTCATAATATATAAGTACCTGCTCCTACATAATCTTGATACACAATATTGTCCCTAACTTAGAACCATTGATTCATAGTGCTAATTATAATTTAACTTTGGACTACATGTTAAAGTTAAAAGGTTAATTTATATTCATAAACTATTATATATATCTTAAGAAAACCACGACATATCCTATAAGGAGGATTTCTAGAAAAATTATCCCTATTACTCAAGAGATTGTTTGCCTAAAATGATTTACCTGAGTTGATTTTTCATGTTAAAATATGTCAGTGATTTACTCTAATTTTTATGCCTTCCTGTTTTCTGAGAAATTGTAAACCAACAAATATAATTCTGATTCATAGAAAATATCCTTTTTTCCAAATTAATTTTTGATGTCAATATCATCCACATAATTTGTTTCATAAAAGTCCAAATTAAATCACATTGTATGCTTTATTATTATAACTCTATTGGGTAATTTCCACTCTATTACTATCTAGTCATTGTAAAGAACACTTAAAAGACCTTTCAATAACACTTTTGCTCACTATTAATTTTGGAAGTGTTCATCAGGCAATTTCATGATAAGTGACAAATTACTTCTAGTTGTTTAATGAAGTCCCTTTTTACTCACAATCCTCCTTTATTTATTACTCCCCCCTTTTTTCTGCATCAGTTCAATATTATGTATTAGTTGTTCAAGGACATAATTAACAAAGACAGTCTCTTTCTAATTCTCAGGACAAATTTTCAATGCTTTTTATAAATGTATCAGAATTCATTGGGTAAAGCAAAAAAAAAAAAAAATCAGAGTGCTTTTTTGGGAGAAAGCCATATAGATATTCTGAAGCAAAGCCAATAATGAAATTATTTGATATTATAGATTAACACAATGTTGAGTTTGGGAAGAGTTATAAAGGAACTGTGAATATTTTGAAATTCTTATGGATAAAAATAATTTTAAAATTACAGTGCTTAAATTTTATTGCTTAATTTCATCATCTTTATGGAATGATAATAATGATTACTTTTGAACAAATCTAAATGGAAGAGCAGAACACTGACAAACATTTAAATCATTTTGCACTCATGCAAATGTTTCTTTTTCTTTCTATTCTTATAGTGACCACATTATGCTTTACTTACAATTTCAAACCCCAGCTTCAAAGCATATAGGTTCCATCCAGATAGTTTCCAAATTGATGTCATTCCACATAAATTCTTCAAAATGCATTCTATACTTATGAAACCATAATATTTGCTTTTAATGTGATTTTTTTCCTCAGTAACTATTGTGATGACACAATTTTTATAATATGCTATCATCAAAATGATCATTTGAACACCATAAATTATCAGTAAGTGTTAGAACATTTCTTCATAAAATAGATGGTGGAAATAAATATTTTAACAACAGTTTTCACATATTATTAGGGACTCAGGTAGGTAAGAGTCAGAATTATTTCAATTTTGACATGAAGTTGCAGTAGCTTTGAAATGCCCCTAATTATTATAAACAGAGAAGTAATACTGAAAGGCATTTCAGTATTATTAGGTTCCTGACTACTTCCCATGACTTGACTGAAGAAACCCTACTGTTCTATACATCTGTGTCTCTTTTGCTGTCTCGTATACAGGGTTATCATTTGCATCTTTCTAAATTCCATATATATGCATTAGTATACTGTATTGGTGTTTTTCTTTCTGGTTTACTTCACTCTGTATAATAGGCTCCAGTTTCATCCATCTCATTAGAACTGATTCAAATATATTCTTTTTAATGGCTGAATAATACTCCGTTGTGTATATGTACCAAAGCTTTATTATCCATTTGTCTGCAGATGGACATCTAGGTTGCTTCCATGTCCTGGCTATTATAAACAGTGCTGCAATGAACATTGGAGTACATGTGTCTCTTTCAATTCTGGTTTCCTCAGTGTGTATGCCCAGGAGTGCGATTGCTGGATCATATGGCAGTTCTATTTCCAGTTTTTTGAGGAATCTCCACACTGTTCTCCATAGTGGCTAAGCAAAAGAGACACAGATGTATAGAACAGTCTTTGGGACTCTGTGGGAGAGGGTGAGGGTGGGATGATTTGGGAGAATGGCATTGAAACACGTATGTTGTCATATGTGAAATGAATCACTAGTTCAGGGTCAATGCATGTTATAGGATGCTCGGGGCTGGCATGCGGGGATGATCCAGAGGGAGGATAAAGGGAGGAGGGAGGTGGGAGGGGGGTTCAGGAGGGGGAACTTATGTAAATCTGGGGCGAATTCATGTCAATATATGGCAAAACCAATCAATAAAATATTGTAAAATAATTTGCCTCCAATAAAAAATAAATTAATTACTTAAAAAAAAAGAAACCCTACTAATACGCCACTATCATTTTAAATGAAATTTTAAAAATAGAATCTGGTATATTGTCTTCCTTGTACTCATATTAAATTTGCAATCTTAGTAATGTCAGTTTTGTTTGCATTAAAATTATGTGTCCATAATTTTTTAAAAATTAAATGATCCCTCCTTTGTCTCAATTTTTACTTTATTAAATTCTTAACTAAATAAATAATTTCCAATTTTTTAAAATATAATCCAATGCAATATGAATTACCTACATTTAAAAAATATAGACTACTTTGAGAAATGACAAACCTAGGCAGCATTTTAAAAAACAGAGACATTACTTTGCCTACAAAAGTCAATCTAGTCAAAGCTATGTTTTTTTCCAGAATTCATGTAGGGATGTGAGAGTTGGACAATAAAAAAGGCTGAGTGTCAGAGAATTGATGACTTTGAACTGTGGTGCTGGAGAAGACTCCTGATAGTCCCTTGGACTGCAAGGAGATCCAAGCAGTCAATCCTAAGGAAAATCAACCCTGAACTATTAGAACAAATAACTATATAAGTTATTCTATTCACTAGAGTAACTGATGCTTAAGCTGAAGCTCCAAACTTTGGCCGCACAATGTGAAGAACTGACTCACTGGAAAAGACCCAGATGCTGGGAAAGATTGAAGGCAGGAAGAGAAGGGGACAACAGAGGAAAAGATGATTGGATTGCATTACCAACTCAATGGACATGAATCTGAGCAAACTCCAGGAGATGGGGAAGGATAAGCAAGCCTGGCATGCTGCAGTACATGGGATCTCAAAGAGTTGGACATGACTGAGCAACTGAACAACAAAAGTCTGAGTAATCTAGCAGAACGATTTCTTAGTGAGGATGGGAGAATGTGGAGGCATTCCAAGAAGCTTGTTTAGGATAGTAATGTGACTATATGAGCTGTATAATCAGAATCTTTCCAAAATCAACCTGAAAACAGTTTACCAGTGGTTAGAGTGGATGAGATGGTTGGATGGCATCACTAACTGGATGGACATAAGTTTGAGCAAGCTCCAGGAGTTGGTGATGTACAGGGAAGCCTGACGTCCTGCAAACCATGGGGTAGAAAAAAGACATGACTGAGCGACTGAACTGAACTGAGAGTAGGCAAAGGAGGTAAAATTAGTAGCATCTGTGTCTCATTTTTGAGAGACACATTTTGAGTTGGACGGTGAAGAAAGCTGAGCACCGAAGAATAGATGCTTTTGAACTGTGGCATTGGAGAAGACTCATGAGAGTCCCTTGGACTGCAAGAAGATCCAACCAGTCCATCCTAAAAGAGATCAGTCCTGGGTGTTCATTGGAAGGACGGATGTTGAAGCTGAAACTCCAATACTTTGGCTACCCCATGTGAAGAGTTGACTCTTTGGAAAAGACCCTAATGCTGGGAAGGATTGGGGGCAGGATGAGAAGGGGACAACAGAGGATGAGATGGCTGGATGGCATCATCAACTTGATGGACATGGGTTTGGGTGGACTCCAGGAGTTGGTGATGGACAGGGAGGACTTGCATGCTGCGGTTCATGGGGTCGCAAAGAGTTGGACATGACTGAGCAACTGAACTGTGTTTCATTTTTGTAATTAATCCTGTTCTTATCAAGATTTCCCTAAATGCCTGTTACAAAAGCTGAAGTTATGAATCAGTTCAGTTCAGTCTCTGAGTCGTGTCTGACTCTTTGCGACCCCATGAATCACAGCATGCCAGGCCTCCCTGTCCATCACCAACTCCCAGAGTTCACTCAAACTCATGTCCATCGAGTCGGTAATGCCATCCAGCCATCTCATTCTCTGTCGTCCCCTTCTCCTCCTGCCCCCAATCCCTCCCAGCATCAGAGTCTTTTCCAGTGAGTCAGCTCTTTGCATGAGGTGGCCAAAGTATTGGAGTTTCAGCTTCAGCATCAGTCCTTCCAATGAATACCTAGGATTTATCTCCTTTAGAATGGACTCTTGGATCTCCTTGCAGTCCAAGGGACTCTCAAGAGTCTTCTCCAGCACCACAGTTCAAAAGCATCCAACAGTTAAATAAGAATTAAATATTAGCTTTGGCTGGTGGTAGAAATGTGAGAAGTATGAAGATTATCTGTATTCAGGACTTCCACGCTATAATTTGCTACAAAACTTAAAATCTTTAAATTTATTAGTAGTGAAAATAGTGAAGTATAAGTGTTTCAGTTGTGTCCAACTCTTTGAGACTCCATGGACTGTAGCCTGCCAGGGTTCTCTGTCCATGGAATTCTCCAGGCAAGAATACTGGAGTGGTTAGCCATTTCCTTCTCCAGGTGATCTTCCCCACCCAGGGATCAAACTCAAGTCTACTGCATTGCAGGCAGATTACCATCTGAGCTACCAGGGAACCCCCTCCACTTGTAAATTACCATTTTGTTCTTTGCCATTCACCTGTCACAGCATTTTAATGGAGACAAATTCTTAGATTATTTTGTTATCTTGGCTATTGCTTGGTTTGTCTAATTTCCAATTTGAAAAGATTTCTGATAAAATGAAAATTCTTTCCAATAGTATGTAACGGGAAATATGCTTTTCTGGAAAGATTATCTAAGATGTAGAGGGCTTAATAATATATTTTGTGAACTATGAGTAAATAAGAGAACATTTTATGTGTTAGCATCTGTCTTTGTGAGTAAAACCTGAAATCAGGGCCATCTGATTTTTCCATCTAAGTGTAAGGAACCCAAATGATGAAATGAAGAAAAAAAAAAAAGGAAATTCCATAATGCTCACAGATTCAAAGACAAACATTAGTAACTAGCAATTACAATACAATACATAAATTTAAATCACAAAGAGTTTTATTTTTAAGAATTTGCTTATGGAAAATATTATAATTTCACTGACTGACCTAAATGGGATATTAGACCCAACAGAATAAACCATCAGTACATTTGAGAATAAATCAAAAGATTATCTGAAACAAAAAATAAGAAGGGAAAAATGTAAGAAAGCAAACTGTGACAGATGATAAAGCAGATATAATTGTTAATTTTATGTATCAACTTGGAGAGTGTTTTTGGATGAGATTAACATTTAAATCAGTGAACTTTAAGTAAGCAGAAGGAATTTCTCGGAGGTTCAGTGAGTAGGACTCTATGTTTTCACTGCCAAGGGCATGGGTCTGATCCTTGGTGGGAGAACTAATATCCCACAAGCCATGCAGCATAGACAAAAAAAAAAAAAAAAGTGAGCTGATTGTTCATATATGGGCCTCAAAATTAATTGAAGATCTGAATAGAAAAAAAAAATTCAGCTTACATAGGCAAGATGGAACTCTTCAACAGACTTTCACTGGACTGGAATTGCAATATCAACTTTCTTGGGTCTCTAACCTGTGGATCTATACTATAGGTTTTGGACTTATCAGCTTCCATAATTGTGTAAGGCATTTCCTTATAACACACCTTTTTTTTTTTTAATTTTTATTTTATTTTATTTTATTTTTTTTTTGGTAATTAATTTATTTTTTATTGGAGGCAAATTATTTTACAATATTATATTGGTTGGTTTTGCCATACATTGACATGAATTCGCCCCGGGTTTACGTAAGTTCCCCCTCCTGAACCCCCCTGCCACCTCCCTCCTCACTTTATCCTCCCTCTGGGTCATCCCCGCATGCCAGCCCCAAGCATCCTATAACATGCATTGACCCTGAACTAGTGATTCGTTTCACATATGACAACATACGTGTTTCAATGACATTCTCCCAAATCATCCCACCCTCACCCTCTCCCACAGAGTCCCAAAGACTGTTCTATACATCTGTGTCTCTTTTGCTGTCTCGTATACAGGGTTATCATTTGCATCTTTCTAAATTCCATATATATGCGTTAGTATACTGTATTGGTGTTTTTCTTTCTGGCTTACTTCACTCTGTATAATAGGCTCCAGTTGCATCTACATCATTAGAACTGATTCAAATGTATTCTTTTTAATGGCTGAATAATACTCCATTGTGTATATGTACCAAAGCTTTCTTATCCATTCGTCTGCAGATGGACATCTAGGTTGCTTCCATGTCCTGGCTATTATAAACAGTGCTGCAATGACCATTGGAGTACATGTGTCTCTTTCATTTCTGGTTTCCTCGGTGTGTATGCCCAGAAGTGCGATTGCTGGATCATATGACAGTCCTATTTCCAGTTTTTTGAGGAATCTCCACACTGTTCTCCATAGTGGCTGTACTAGTTTGCATTCCCACCAACAGTGTAAGAGGGTTCCTTTCTCTCCACATCCTCTCCAGCATTTATTGCATGTAGACTTTTGGATAGCAGCCATTCTGACTGGTGTGAAATGGTATCTCATTGTGGTTTTGATTTGCATCTCTCTGATTATGAGGGATGTTGAGCATTTTTTCATGTGTTTGTTAGCCATCTGTATGTCTTCTTTGGAGAAATGTCTGTTTAGTTCTTTGGCCCATTTTTTGATTGGGTCATTTATTTTTCTGGAATTGAGCTGCAGGAGCTGCTTGTATATTTTGGAGATTAATCCTTTATCAGTTGCTTCATTTGCTATTATTTTCTCCCATTCTGAGGGTTGTCTTTTCACCATGCTTATAGTTTCCTTTGCTGTGCAGAAGCTTTTGATTTTAATTAGGTCCCATTTGTCTATTTTTGCTTTTATTTCCAATATTCTGGGAGGTGGGTCTTGGAGGATCCTGCTGTGATTTATGTCGGAGAGTGTTTTGCCTACGTTCTCCTCTAGGAGTTTTATAGTTTCTGGTCTTACATTTAGCTCTCTAATCCATTTTGAATTTATTTTTGTGTATGGTGTTAGGAAGTGTTCTAGTTTCATTCTTTTACAGGTGGCTGACCAGTTTTCCCAGCACCACTTCTTAAAGAGACTGTCTTTTCTCCATTTTATATTCTTGCCTCCTTTGTCAAAGATGAGGTGTCCATAGGTGCGTGGATTTATCTCTGGGCTTTCTATTTTGTTCCATTGATCTATATTTCTGTCTTTATGCCAGTACCATACTCTCTTGATGACTGTGGCTTTATAGTAGAGCCTGAAGTCCGGCAGGTTAATTCCCCCAGTTCCATTTTTCTTCCTCAAGATTGCTTTGGCTATTCGAGGTTTTTTGTATTTCCATATAAATTGTGAGATTATTTGTTCTAGTTCTGTGAAAAATATCGTTGGTAGCTTGATAGGGATTGCATTGAATGTATAAATTACTTTGGGTAGTATACTCATTTTTACAATATTTATTCTTCCAATCCATGAACATGGTATATTTCTCCATCTATTAGTGTCCTCTTTGATTGCTTTCAGTAGTGTTTTATAGTTTTCTATGTACAAGTCTTTTGTTTCCTTAGGTAGATATATTCCTAAGTATTTAATTCTTTTCGTTGCAACAGTGAATGGAATAGTTTCCTTAATTTCTCTATTTTCTCATTATTAGTATATAGGAATGCAAGGGATTTTTGTGTGTTGATTTTATATCCTGCAACGTTACTGTAATCATTGATTAGCTCTAGTAGTTTTCTGGTAGAGTCTCTAGGGTTTTCTGTGTAGAGGATCGTGTCATCAGCGAACAGTGAAAGTTTTACTTCTTCTTTTCCAATTTGTATTCATTTTATGTATTTTTCTGCTCTGATTGCTGTGGCCAAAACTTCCAGAACTATGTTGAATAGTAGTGGTGAGAGTGGGCACCCTTGTCTTGTTCCTGACTTTAGGGGAAATGCTTTCAGTTTTTCACCATTGAGGATAATGTTTGCTGTGGGTTTGTCATATATAGCTTTTATTATGTTGAGGTATGTCCCTTCTATTCCCACTTTCTGGAGGGTTTTTATCATAAATTGATGTCGAATTTTGTCGAAGGCTTTCTCTGCATCTATTGAGATAATCATATGATTTTTATTTTTCAGTTTGTTAATGTGGTGTATTACGTTGATTGATTTGTGGATATTGAATAATCCGTGCATTCTTGGGATAAAGCCCACTTGGTCATGATGTATGATCTTCTTAATATGTTGTTGGATTCTGATTGCTAGAATTTTTTTAAGCATTTTTGCATCTATTTTCATCAGTGATATTGGCCTGTTCAGTTCAGTTCAGTTCAGTCGCTCAGTCGTGTCCGACTCTCCGCGACCCCATGAACCACAGCACGCCAGGCCTCCCTGTCCATCACCAACTCCCGGAGTTCACTCAAACTCATGTCCACAGAGTCAGTGATGCCATCCAGCCATCTCTCTCTACGTCGTCCCCTTCTCCACCGCCCCCAACCTTTCCCAGCATCAGAGTCTTTTCCACTGAGTCAACTCGTCGCATGAGGTGGCCAAAGTATTGCAGTTTCAGCTTTAGCATCAGTCCCTCCAATGAACATCCAGGATTGATCTCCTTTAGAATGGACTGGTTGGATCTCCTTGCAGTATAAGGACTCTCAAGAGTCTTCTCCAACACCACAGTTCAAAAGCATCAATTCTTCGGCCTGTAGTTTTCTTTTTTTGTGGGGTCTTTACCAGGTTTTGGGATTAGGGTGATGGTGGCCTCATAGAATGAGTTTGGAAGTTTCCCTTCCTCAGCAATTTTCTGGAAGAGTTTGAGTAGAACAGGTGTTAGCTCTTCTCTAAATTTTTGGTAGAATTCAGCTGTGAAGCCGTCTGGACCTGGGCTTTTGTTTGCTGGAAGATTCTTGATTACAGCCTCTAGTTCCGTGCTTGTGATGGGTCTGTTCAGATTTTCTATTTCTTCCTGGTTCAGTTTTGGAAAGTTGTACTTTTCTAGGAATTTGTCCATTTCTTCCAGGTTATTCATTTTATTGCCATATAATTGCTGATAGTATTCTCTAATAATCCTTTGTATTTCTGTGTTGTCAGTTGTGATCTCTCCATTTTCATTTCTAATTTTATTGATTTGGTTCTTCTCCCTTTGTTTCTTGATAACTCTGGCTAGTGGTTTGTCAATTTTATTTACCTTCTCAAAAAACCAGCTTTTGGCTTTGTTGATTTTTGCTATGGTCTCTTTTGTTTCTTTTGCATTTATCTCTGCCCTAATTTTTATGATTTCTTTCCTTCTACTGACCCTGGGGTTCTTCATTTCTTCCTTTTCTAGTTGCTTTAGATGTAGAGTTAGGTTATTTAGTTGACTTTTTTCTTGTCACTTGATGTGTGCCTGTATTGCTATGAACTTCCCCCTTAGCACTGCTTTTATAGTGTCTTAGAGGTTTTGGGTTGTTGTGTTTTCATTTTCATTTATTTCTATGCATATTTTGATTTCTCTTTTGATTTCTTCTATGATTTGTTCATTATTCAGCAGCGTGTTGTTCAGCCTCCATATGTTGACATTTTTAATAGTTTTTCTCCTGTAATCGAGATCTAATCTTACTGCATTGTGGTCAGAAAAGATGCTTGGAATGATTTCAACTTTTTTGAATTTTCCAAGGCTAGATTTATGGCCCAGGATGTGATCTATCTTGGAAAAGGTTCTGTGTGCACTTGAGAAAAAGGTGAAATTCATTGTTTTGGGGTGAAATGTCCTATAGATATCTATTAGGTCTAACTGGTCGATTGTATCATTTAAAGTTTGTGTTTCCTTGTTAATTTTCTGTTTAGTTGATCTGTCCATAGATGTAAGTGGTGTATTAAAATCTCCCACTATTATTGTGTTATTGTTAATTTCCCCTTTCATACTTGTTAGTAATTGTCTTACATATTGCGGTGCTCCAATGTTGGGTGCATAAATATTTATAATTGTCATATCTTCATCTTGGATTGAACCTTTGATCATTATGTAGTTTCCTTCTTTGTCTCTTTCCACAGCCTTTGTTTTAAAGTCTTTTATCTGATATGAGTATTGCTACTCCTGCTTTCTTTTGGTCTCTATTTGCATGGAATATCTTTTTCCAGCCCTTCACTTTCAGTCTGTATGTGTCCCTCGTTTTGAGGTGGGTCTCTTGCAGACAACATATATGGGGGTTTTGTTTTTGTATCCATTCAGCCAGCCTTTGTCTTTTGGTTGGGGCATTCAACCCATTTACGTTTAAGGTAATTATTGATAAGTACGATCCCGTAGCCATTTTCTTTATTGCCTTGGGTTCGAGTTTATACACCCTTTCTGTGTTTCCTGTCTAGGAAAGAACCTTTAGCATTTGTTGGAGAGCTGGTTTGGTAATGCTGAATTCTCTCAGCTTTTGCTTGTCTATAAAGCTTTTGATTTCTCCTTCATATTTGAATGAGATCCTTGCTGGGTACAGTAGTCTGGGCTGTAGGTTATTTTCTTTCATCACTTTAAGTATGTCTTGCCATTCCCTCCTGGCCTGAAGAGTTTCTGTTGAAAGATCGGCTGTTATCCTTATGGGATTCCCCTTGTGTGTTATTTGCTGTTTTTCCCTTGCTGCTTTTAATATTTGCTCTTTGTGTTTGATCTTTGTTAATTTGATTAATATGTGTCTTGGAGTATTTCGCCTTGCGTTTATCCTGTTGGGGACTCTCTGGGTTTCTTGGACTTGGGTGATTATTCCTTTCCCTATTTTAGGGAAGTTTTCAACTATTATCTCCTCAAGTATTCTTTCATGGTCTTTCTTTTTGTCTTCTTCTTCTGGGACTCCTATGATTCGAATGTTGGAGCGTTTAACTTTTTCTCAGAGGTCTCTGATATTGTTCTCATTTCTTTTAATTTGTTTTTCTTTTTTCCTCTCTGTTTCATTTACTTCTACAATTCTATCTTCTAGCTCGCTTATCCTGTCTTCTGCCTCTGTTATTCTACAGTTTGTTCCCTCCAGAGTGTTTCTGATCTCATCTATTGTATTATTCATTGTATATTGACTCTTTTTTATTTCCTCTAAGTCCTTCTTAAACCTTTCTTCCATCTTCTCAATCCTTTTCTCCAGGTTATTTATCTGTAACTCCATTTTGCTTTCAAGATTTTAAATCATTTTCACCACCAAAATTCGAAATACTTTATCAGGTAGATTCCCTATATCTTCCTCTTTTGTTTGTGTTGTTGGGCATTTATCTTGTTCCTTTACTTGCTGTGTATTTCTCTGCCTCTTCATCTTGCTTATAATGCTTTGCTTGGGGTGGCCTTTCCCTCTTCTGGCCGTTTGTGGAGATCTCTTTATTATGTAGTTTCCTCTCTGTGTGTGGGGTTGGACAGGTGACTTGTCAAGGTTCCCTGGTTATGGAAGCTTGTGTTGGTGTTCTGGTGGGTGCAGCTGGATTTGTTCTCTCTGGAGTGCAATGAAGTGTCCAGTAATGAGTTATGAGATGTCAGTGGGTTTGGAGTGACTTTGTGCAGCCTGTATATTGAAGCTCAGGGCTAGTTTCCTGTGTTACTGGAGAATTTGCGTGGTATGTCTTGCTCTGGAACTTGTTGACCCTTGGGTGGTGCTTGGTTTTAGTGTAGGTATGGAGACGTTTGATGAGCTCCTATCGATTACTGTTCCCTGGAGTCAGGAGTTCTCTGGTGTTCTCAGGATTCGGCCTTAAGCCTCTTGCCTCTGGTTTTTGGTCTTATTCTTGGAGTAGCTTCTAGATGTCTCTATCTGTCATTTCCAAGGTGGTTCCCCCTGTTTTAGCTTCTTTTTGCTGGTCTCTTCAGTGTCTAATTTCCGCCCTGATACTAGGGGGTGGGTGGACACTTTTTAAGGGTCAGTTGTTCAGTCCTGTTCTGGGAAGGGAGGAACTCTGCAGTCGAATATCTCTGGCGTCTGTGGGGAGTGCTCGCAGTGTCTCGGCCACACTGGGTTTGCCCCCGCTCACAGCATGTATGCTGTCCCAGTCTATACTTCACAGGCTCTAAGTTGCTCTGCCGGGAACTGTCTGAGGCCGGCGCCAGGTTGTATGCACTTCCCAGGTCTGAGCGGCTCAAGTTCAGGTTCTCAGGTACTCCACAAAGGCGCAGACTTGGTTGGGCCTGCGTTTTGTGCCTTCCCTGGTCCGAGCAGCTCAGGGGACCAGGTGTTTGGCGAGCGCAGTCTCTGCTACTTTTCGCCTCCCCACTCCCCACCACTCAGTTTTCTGGGTGTATAACCAGCGCACCTTCTCAGGGGGATATCGACCGGCCCAAGCCCAAGAAGTCCTGAATAGCAACAAGCCTGTCTGCAGTTTGTATCAGATGCCTTTCTGGGGCCGCGGTTGCCCGCTCCGGCTCTGGCTGCGCTCCCTGCCTGTCTCGGCGGGGGATGGGGGATGGGCCAGCTGCAGCCGGCTCACTCTGCTCAGTCCTTTATTCTGTGAGCGGGGCTGGCCGAGTCATAGGTTAGAGCTTTCCGCCTTTTCATGGGGAAGCTATCCCACAGTCTGCTTTGCTCTCCCCAATTCTCTCAAATTGTTCTCGCGGCATTCAAGCCCAGTCCTCTCTCTAAGCAGTTCAGCCGGCTCCTCCCTGCCCATGCCCCGCTTGCTAATGGCGTATGCAGGCGTCTGCGCTGCTTCTCCGCTTGGAGTTACCGTTTGGCGAGTAGTCTGTGGGTTTTTAAAAAATCTTAAAAAAAAGAGGGTTATGTGGCCCTCTGAGCTTCCAAGGCTCGCCACAGATTCGCCAGTGAGAGTGTTTCCTGGTGTTTGGAAACTTCTCTCTTTTTAAAGCCTCCCTTCCCGGGACGGAGCTCCATCCTTACTTCTTTTGTCTCGCTTTTTATCTTTTATGTTTTTTCCTACCTCCTTCTGAAGACAATGGGCTGCTTTTCTGGGTGCCTGATGTCCTCTGCCAGCATTCAGAAGTTGTTTTGTGGACTTTACTCCGCATTCAAATGTTCTTTTGATGAATTTGTAGGGGAGAGAGTGGTCTCGCCGTCCTATTCCTCCGCCATCTTGTTCCTTCCCTCCTTTTTTTTTTTTTTTTAAATCTCTGTATTCATCCTATTGGGCTTCCCTGGTGGCTCAGAGGTTAAAGCGTCTGCCTCCAATGCGGGAGACCTGGGTTCGATCCCTAGGTCGGGAAGATCCCCTGGAGAAGGAAATGGTAACCCACTCCAGTATTCTTGCCTGGAGAATCCCATGGACGGAGAAGCCTGGTAGGCTACAGTCCACGGGGTCGCAAAGAGTCGGACACGACTGAGCGACTGAACGGAACGGAACGGATTCATCCTATTGATTGTATTTCTCCAGAGAACTCTAGTATAGCAGGATAACAAGTACTTACAGTCCATAAAGAGAGGAAAGAGAGATAAAGACAGGAGGAGACTGGTGGAAAAATTGTTAATTATATTATTGTTAATATTTTTCAAAGATGAAAGTTATAAACTCAAGCAAGTTAATTAAAATGTTTATATATTAGATGATTCACCAAAATGATACATAGTTGCAGCACATTGAAATTTCAGTACTTTGGCCACCTGATATGAATAGCTGACTCATTGCAAAAGACCCTGATGCAGGGAAAGATTGAAGGCAAACGGAGAAGGGGGTAGCAGAGGATAAGATGGTTAGATAGCATCACCAACCCAATGGACATGAATCTGAGCAAACTCTGGGAGATAGTGAAGTACAGGGAAGCCTGGTGTGCTGTAGTCCATGAAGTCACAAAGAGTCAGACACAACTTAGTGACTGAACAGTAGCAACAAATTGAGAAATTGACACTAAAATGTATGTAGAAATGTAAAGATCTAGGAGGTCAAAACAAAAAAGGGCAAAGTTGAAGAACTTGCATTTCATCAGTGTCAAATCTAGCTATAAACTTATAGAAATCAAGAGAATGTGGCATTGGCATAAAGGAAAAAAATTAGATCAATGGATCAGAATGTCAAGTCTACATAACAAAACATACTTAAAAAACCAGTAGATTTTTTTTGAAAGTGCTAAACAATTTATTTGAAGAAGAATTTTTTAAATGAAATAATGATGGCAAAACTGAATATTCATATGGTAAAAAGAAACCTGCCTCATACCTTATTCAAAATTTGAGATATATTAGAGGCCTAAATGCAAAGATTTAAAATTTTAAATTTAAGCCTTCTAGTTGAACACACACAAAAAATCATTGCAACCTAGAAGTTATTTAAATATTTCTTATGCAAGATATTGTAAGCAATGATTGTCAAAATATTGTGGTGTCAAATTTTTAAAAAAATACACTTAAAAATCCTTCATTTAATGACACTGTATTTATAGAATTTAAAATTTCCTAGAATTTGTACCAGGGTATAAAAATAATTTTTATAGGCAAATATAAGACACAAAAGTAAATTACTTGAATAAAATCCTCACAACAGAAAACAGACAAATGTCCTGGGTAGTCACATGAAAAAGCAATCTGTATCACTGTTCAGTAGGAAAATATCATTAAACCAACAATTAGAAAACAATCTTGTGTAAAATAGTTATAGGAAAGGAAAATAACTTACTATCTATCTAGGCACAATAATAAATATAAATTGATTAAGACTGAAGTATGAATATTGGAAACTGGGATCAGAAAGTGTAGGAAATGTCATTAAAATGATATTTAAAGTTAATTAAATGTTAATTCTTTAACATTTAAAGAATTATTTCTAAAATAGGTGTTGTGTCAAAACAACATAAATCATAACTACATTAAGATTACTCAAAACACATATGAGGACAGTGAATGACAATACACAGCAGAGCAAATTATTTTTGACAAAAAGTTCATTCAGGTTTTTCAATAAGGTATTACAGAAAAACTTTTTGGTATATATATATAAGTATATAAAATGAAGTATCACTACCATTTACTACATAACAATCTGTAGTATACAAGTCAATACAAACAGATAAAAAGGTATGTACAGATAATTTAGACAACATTATAAATAGCAAAAATGTCCAGGTTATATAAATTATAAATAAATGTCCAAGTTCCATGGACAGAGGAGCCTGGAGGGCTATGGGTCCATTCAATGGCTCACAAAGGGTCAGAATGACAGCGACTAAGCACTCACTTTTTGGGCTTCTCTGGTTGCTCAGTTGATAAACCCCTGGGTCAGGAAAATCCCCTGGGAAAGGGAATGGCAACCCTCTCCAGTATTCTTGCCTGGAAAATTCCATGGACAGAGGAGCCTGGTAGACTATATAGTCTATGGGGTCGCAAAGAGTCAGACATGACTCAGAGACCTCCACTATAAATAGCAAATAAACACATAAAGAGACTATCAACCTCTTCAAAACATTAGAAATGCAAACTAGAACAACAACAAAATCATTTAATACCCAAGAAATTGGGCAAAGATAACTTATACTAAATGTCGGGATTGTATATAAACCAAAGTAAATAATTGGAATACAGAAATATCTATGATTAATATCAGATACAAAATAATATGCAAATAGAGCAATCTTTAAAGCATTGTGAAGAAGAACTTAGTATCTGAGGAACACTCAAGGGAAGGAGACACATAAATGGAAGTCTGAACTCTATTTTCCCTGATAACTGATGAGCATGAGTAGAAGCTGATTGCCTCTTACATTCTGTCTACCCTTACCAAATTATACCACACATCCTCTCATTTCTGTATATCCTCTTCTCCTACATCCTCCTTCTATTCCTTCTCCTATTTTATTTTATTAACAAAACAAAGCAGGCCACCTTATGGAATTGCAGGAGACTCATGAGGGTATACCCTCAATAGTATTGTGCTCCATTTGTTCAAATACTTCAGCATAAACTTTCTTGTTTACAAGCATTAAACTGACTATAAATTTTATTGAAAAGAGAAAGTGTATATAAATGGAATGTGTTTGTGTTCTCATATGTGAGTATTGAGATCTAGGCAAAGACAGGACAATTCATTATCCTTTTGATTATTCTTAAACTTTGATTATGTTTGATTATTCAAATTTATAATCAAATTAACTTTGATTAACTTCGATTATTCTTAAGCTTTTTAAGACATGAAGGAGTTTTATACTTAAATATGTAGAAAAACCTTAAGATTAGCTGTCTCACCTTCCAACAAAACATTGTTGTGCTATTATTTCAAGTCTGATTTGACTATTTCTTACTCTTACTAAACCAACTTTATTGGTCTTACCTACTAAAAGACATATACATTTTAAATAATCACTATTGAAAACTCTCATCATCAAAGTTGACTAGAGGCTTATAAATAATGTCCTAAAAGCAATGTTACCAGACAGTAAAATAGAAAAATCCTAAATCATCTCACTACATATCTTACAAGCATACAGAATATTAATGATATGTTGATTTAACATATGACATTATAAAAGATCATAAATAAGGGAAACTATTAAAATTTGGACTTTCTCAGAGAAGCTCATACTTGTGATTATGATACTGGTGAGACTAGAAAGGGAAAATATAAATTTTCTAAATGCAAACAAAAATAATAATTAAAGTAACTGACAAAAAGTAGTCATTATAACAATAAAAAAAGAGTTTTTAATCTAATTACCTTCTTTTTCTCCTCTTTAACCTCCAATGTTATTTTTACCTATATCATAAAGATATTGAACAATTATTGAAATCTTCATTCTGTAGTTATACTGTTTTAACATGCCATCAAAATTCTTTCTGAAGGAAAAGTTATATAACATTTAGAAAGTGATTTTTTAAACCCACCATATTTTTCTCTTATAGTGAGTTTTCCATGGAAAGATAGAAAAAAGGGGGATAAAATCAAACATGCATTATGTGCATTTATGAAATTAATTAACATTTTACATTTTCCTGTACTGAAGCATTTGGAAGTAAATCATAGTTGGCAAAGAAAGTACTGCCCTCTTACCCTTATACTGAGAAATTAGCAAACTTAATGGTTCATGTATAAAATGGATAACAGTCAAAGGACAAATTTCTGAACAATATATAAAATAAAATCTCTGAGTTGATCTTTCTCTGTGTGAGGACATGACACTATTAGTTTCAATGTGTCTTGAGAATGCTCATTTTTGGCAACCTTGCATGTACGTGTTTTGCTCCAGTAAACAATATTCAACTACAAGGGCAGGCTTCTGTCAATCATACAATGAAGTTTTATGTAGCTTTTAGCACTTGCGTAAGAAAAATCACTACTATCTAGGACCCTGGTGAGTAGTTAGAATAAATGAAATTTGGTAAATATTGATATAAAATTCAAGGGACCTTACACATTACATTTAATGAGACATATTTTACATACAATAAAATCCAACTTCTACACACACAATTCTATGAGTTGTGACAAAAATATACAATCTTGTAATTAACAAAAAAATTAAATATATCAATAGATCTTGGATCCCAAGTACAAAATGTCAACAAGATGACAGAATAAGGGATACCAAGCTTCTTTTCCCCATGATAAAGAAGAGCTAAACAGCTATCCATGAATGAAAATAGCCTTGGGATGGCTCAAGAACTCAACCAAGAACCTACAGCAGTAGTGGAGTAAAAACCTGAAAATAACACAGAAAGGATTGCTAAGAGACTGGTGAAGGGACTTCCCTGGTAGTCCAGAGGCTAAGATTCTACCCTCCCAACGTAGAGGACCCAGGCTCAATCCCTGGTCAGGGAACTAGATCCCACAAGCAGCAACTAAGTGTTTGCATACCACAACTAAATATCTTGCATATCTCGACTAAGACCTACAACACTATAGCAAAAATCTCAAAATAATCCAATCAACAGTTTTTAATTAGCACTGCAAACTCCACTGAGTGTGCTTATCTATTCATAGTGAGCAATGTGGTTCCAGTGAATCTTTCAAGCATGGATGGATGACCACTATGGCAACACACTCCAGTGTTCTTGCCTGGAGAATACCAAGGACGGGGGAGCCTGGTGGGCTGCCGTCTATGGGGTTGCACAGAGTTGGACACGACTGAAGTAACTTAGCAGCATTACTTAAAGCAAAAGTCAATTGTCCATAGCAAAGCTAAGGAGTCAGAGGCAATTGGGAAGACTTCTGGTTCTGCATCATTTGGGGAAAGACAGTGTTATTTCTTCCTTGTATTGTTGTAAGTGCATGCGATGTTATACAAGTGAGCTGTTATAGAGGTCTTGGATAATCAGAAACACAAAAATGTACAGACACAACTACACTTTCACACAAACACACATGCACACAATCTTTGCTTTCTACAACTTAGTAGTTCAGAGAAATGGTGTCCTGAAAAACACAAAACCTTGTGCAGTTCTGGTCATAGACACAAAATATTAAAAATGAGGAAACAAAGATGTTTATTTCATTGCCTATACACATGAAATTAAATCTTGGAAACTTCACCAATTAAAATAATCATCACCAGGCTGACATTGTGAGTACTAAAAAATAATAGTAAATGTAACCACTCTATTCAGTATTATAAAATATTATAATTACAAAATGCATATCTACGAAATTATAAAAATAAGTAAAGAGCATAATGCTAAAAAATTTCTTCTGCTTGAAATGTTACCTGATACCAATATAAAAAATTAATTAGTATATCAAGAGTGCAATGAATAAGTTTAAGTTTTATTATAACAGCTCTAAACAAGTATTTGGAGTAGGAAATTGCAACCCACTCCAGTATTCTTGCCTGAAAAATTCCAAGGATATAGGAGCCTGGCCGGCTACAGTCCATGGGGTTGCGAAGAGTCAGACAAAATAGCACACACACGTGCAAATAAGTCAATAATTTTACATGCATGTACACACCCATATATACACACCGTGAAGCTGACTCCAATACTTTGGCCACCTGATGTGAAGAACTGACTTGGAAAAGACCCTAAGGCTGGGAAAGATTGAAGGCAAGAAGAGAAGGGGATGACAGAAGATGAGATGGTTGGATGGCATCACCGACTCGATGGACATAGGTTTCAGCAAGCTCTGGGAGTAGGTGATGGACAGGGAAGCCTGGTGTGCTGCAGTCCATGGGGTTGCAAAAGTTGGACATGACTGAGCAACTGAACTGAACTGAACACACCCATGTATGTCAACCATGAAATCACTATGATATCAGTCTGGAATAGCATATACTTGTAATATGCTTGGTTATAAAAGAAAAAATTCTTCAAGATACTACAGCAACTACAAAATTGCCGAAGGCATGTCCTTCTCTGATAACTAAAGGAAAAAGAGTTCTGGCTCATTTCCAATGGCTATATTTGTACTTTTCAAATGTTTTGCTAAAAAATGTTGATGTATAAGTGACCTTACTCCATTTCATTAAAACTTGGTGTTTACAGAAATGGTGGCTGACATCCTAGGACAGTTATGCCTGGTTGAAGTGTTGAGAAAATTTAGAAGAGCAGGGGAATACACAGAGTCGGACACAACTGAAGTGACTTAGAAAGAAAGAAAGAAAAGAAACACAGGTTAGTTTCTTCACCAACAGTGAAAAACGTAGTTTACCTTTCGTTTCCTATAGTCCCTAGGATGTTTTAAGTTTCTGAACTACCTTATTCATTGTTTATCTGAATAAACAAAGAAAGGGATCCCCCCCTTTCTTCTTGGGGTCATTCAGATATAGGATCTAAATACCTGACTGACATATAATATGTGCAACCATGAAACAAAGCTCCTGTAAGCTTCCTTAAACTTCATTTAATTTAATCACTTTGCTGTGAACTGTTGTAGGGCAGATCTTCCATGGATAACTTCAGTAAGACTTGTGATTGAATTCTGCATGTGTTCTGTGGTTTTTCTCAGTGGTTAGTGGTTAAGAGAGTTCCAGAAAAACATATATTTCTGCTTCATTGACTATGCCAAAGCTTTTGACTGTGTGGATCACAATAAACTGTGGAACATTCTGAAAGAGATGGGAATACCAGACTATCTGACCTGCCTCTTGAGAAACCTGTGTGAAGGTCAGGAAGCAACAGTTAGAACTGGACATGGAACAACAGACTGGTTCCAAATAGGAAAAGGAGTACGTCAAGGTTGTATATGGTCACCCTGCTTATTTAACTTATATGCAGAGTACATCATGAGGAACGTTGGGCTGGAAGAAGCACCAGCTGGAATCAAGATTGCCAGGAGAAATATCAATAACCTCAGATATGCAGATGACACCACCCTCATGGCAGAAAGTGAAGAGGAACTCAAAAGCGTCTTGATGAAAGTGAAAGAGGAGAGTGAAAAGGTTGGCTTGAAGCTCAACATTCAGAAAACAAAGATCATGGCATCTGGTCCCATCACTTCATGGGAAATAGATGGGGAAACAGTGGAAACAGTGTCAGACTTTATTTTTTTGGGCTCCAACATCACTGCAGATGCTGATTGCAGCCATGAAATTAAAAGATGCTTACTCCTTGGAAGGAAAGTTATGACCAACCTAGATAGCATATTAAAAAACAGAGACATTACTTGGCCAACAAAGGTCCGTCTAGTCAAGGCCATGGTTTTTCCCATGGTCATGTATGGATGTGAGAGTTGGACTGTGAAGAAAGCTGATCGCAGAAGAATTGATGCTTTTGAACTGTCGTGCTGGAGAAGACTCATGAGAGTCCCTTGGACTGCAAGGAGATCCATCCAGTTCATCCTAGAGGAGATCAGTCCTGGGTGTTCATTGGAAGGACTGACGCTAAAGCTGAAACTCCAATACTTTGGCCACCTCATGCAACGACTGGAGGAAAATACACTCACTGACTCACTGGAAAATACTCTGATGTTGGGAGGGATTGCGGTCGGGAGGAGATGGGGACGACAGAGAATGAGATGGCTGGATGGCATCACTGACTCGATGGACATGAGTTTGAGTGAACTCCGGGAGCTGGTGATGGACAGGGAGGCCTGGCGTGCTGTGATTCATGGGGTTGTGAAGAATCGGACATGACTGAGCAACTGAACTGAATTGAGTGGTTATTAACCTTCATAAATGAGTGGTATTTCATTGTTCCAAGTGTTAGGTTTTTTTTGTTGTTGTTGTTCTGTGTTATTGATCAACAGCTTAAACTCATGTTTTTGCTTTTGTTTTCTTTTAATTTTGCTCTTAACTGACTTTGCAAATTTCCCAGACAGGCATAAATTTCAGATTATTATCAAGCAGTTTCATGCAATTTTCTTATTGAGATAAATTGTGGTTTATAAGTAGTATGTGTTTATTATTTATTTTCATTTTGTTTTTATTTTATACAGAATGGAAAGAATTACTCTTGAACACCCATGAAAAGTATATTTTGCAATGTTGTTAAATATTTTCATCTAAAAGAAACAATTTTTGCATTACTGAACACGTTCTCAATTTTTCCATCTAAATGTGAATTGTGATTTTAAAACATCTGCCCATCTAACATTAATTCTGGATCCACATAGACATTTCATACCTATATAATGCTGGAAAAAAATACTAAATTATAATTTTTAAAGTCTTTTATTCTATATATTATTAGTGTAGAATTGGATAAATATTGTAAAGCTAAATCAAAATTAATTTAAATGTAGATTTAAATGTTTTAGTTAAAAGTAGAACATTTGGTTCCTTTGTACGTTTTTTGGTTACTATAAAATTGTATATTATAAATGAAAGTGAAAGTGAAGTCACTCAGTTGTGTCTGACTCTTTGCAACCCCGTGGACTATAGCCCACCAAGCTCCTCCATCCATGGGATTCTCCGGGCAAGAATACTGGAGTGGGTTGCCATTTCCTTCTCCAGGGGATCTTCCCGACCCAGGGATCAAACCCAGGTCTTCCGCATTGCAGGCAGACACTTTAACCTCTGAGCCACCAGGGAAGCACTTAGTTATATATATAAAATATCAAATTATTTATAATTATAAATCTGGGGCCTCCCAGGTGGCACTAGTGGTAAGGAATCCATCTGCCAATGCAGGAGACATAATAGATGCAGGTTTGATCCCTGGGTGAGGAAGATCCCCTGCAGGAGAGCAAGATAACCCATACCAGTATTCTTGCCTGGCGAATCCCAGACACAGAGGAGCCTGACAGGCTACAGTCCATCCATAGTGTCACAAAAAATAAGACATAACTGAACTGATTGAGCATGCGCACATATAATTATGTATCTATTAAATTAAGGTGCAAAACGAATGCTTTGAAATATTTGAGGTATTATTATAATATAGAAATGTTTTTTAATAATTGCCCATTTCATGCCTACTATTTGCCATGTGTGAATTCATTTTTAGCTGTTCACACACTCTGGAAAATAAGTATGACTGACACTAATTTAAAGATTTAAAAACTGAGATTTTAAAGTTTTAGTAGCTTGACTTTGAATTATTACAAACAGCTTTTCTGAAAACAATTTTTATTTCATTACATTATAATTAAGAAAGAGGAATGTTGTCAGTATGTAAAATATACTTTGCAAATGATTAAAGAGATTCAAGTTCAAGAAAGGTTGTGCTTGTGTTAATTAGATGCCACAACTTCTGTACTATTATTGATATTGTTTCTAGAGGTAAATTGATTGACCTTTTAAGAAATGATAACAAACACAATTTCAAACAGATGGTATGAGAGGGATAGAATAGGATGATCAAATAGTTGGCTTAGAAACCCCATTAGGCAGTTAGTTTTAGCTAGAGGGGGGACTTTAGGGGGCTTTGGGAGACTACAATAAGATAAATGATCACTCAAGAAAGCAATGGGAAAATCCTTAAATAATGTGAGCTTGCTTGATTCCTAAAGCAGAACAAGTTGCTTGGCATCAAAGCCAGATTGACTAGTTTAACAATAAAATCCAGCTAATGTGCTTAGCAATAAACCATGCAACAGAAGCATGAGACATAGCCCAAAACAATAAAACAATGATGGCATGAGACCTACATCCTGCCCAGTGAGCTCAGTGAGTTAAAGACCCCCAAAACATCCTCCTTTACCCATAAGACATGTTCTTTGTAGAATGCTCCCAAACAATAAAGCAATAGTAGAGAATAAGGTCTACAACTTGCCCATTTGTGTCATTAAGTTAATGACCCTAGGACATGATCTGTGCACACAAAAAACAATCATTTATAGACAAAGTGTCTTTTCAAAATGAAAGGCCCTCATTATACTGAGACTTGAAAGAATTTTTCCAAAGTGCTATGACAGTCCTGGCCTGACGACATAGGGAAAACAAAATTCCCCTGCCCAACCTGGGGAAGAAACTGATGATGGAAGCATGATGCCTACTCAAGAAAGTCAAAAAAGGTCTTCTCATCCTCCTCTGTCTTTCTTTGATCATAAAAACAGCAGCACACATGCACTGAGTACTTTAGGCAGGGCAATTCTTACCTGATTGCTTATAAACCTTAAAGGCATTCTATTCTAATACATCACTTTTAATCTATCTCTGTGCCTATCGCTGAATTCCTTTCTGCACTGAGATATAAAGGACTGTGGTAACACAGCTCTTAGGAACCCTGGAAATGAAGTCAAACATTTTCAGTATTCCATTGTGTAAGAATTTTCTTTCAACAGTTTGATTTATTATCATGTTTGTGATTCAGAAAACTGCAATATAATTTGGAAGTTTATAGCTTCTTTCCATTCAAAACATTTCATCCTTATATTGTTTTTAATTCAGCTTCTATTTTATTTTCTGCTCCCTGGTGGCTCAGATGGTAAAAAGTCTGCCTGCAATGCAGAAGACCTGCGTTCGATCTCTGGGTTGGGAAGATGCCCTAGAGAAGGAGATGGCAACCCATTCCAGTATTCTTCTCTTGAGAAGCCCATGAACCGCACGAAAAGGCAAAAAGATAGTACACTGAAAGATGAACTTCCCATGTCAGTAGGTGCCCAATATGCTACTGGAGAACAGTGAAGAAATAACTCCAGAAAGAATGAAGAGACGGAACCAAAGTAAAAACAATACCTAGTTGTGGATGGGCCTGGTGACGGAAGTAAAGTCCGATTCTGTAAAGAACAATATTGCATAGGAACTGGAATGTCAGGTCCATGAATTAAGGTAAATTGGAAGTATGGCAAACAGGATATGGCAACAGTGAACATTGATATTTTAGGAATCAGTGAACCAAAATGGATTGGAATGGGTGAAATTAACTCAGATGACCATTGTATTGACAACTGTGGACAACAACCCCTTAGAAGAAATGGAGTAGCCATCGTAGTCTACAAAAGATTCCAAAATGCAGTACTTGGATGCAATCTCAAAAGCAATAGAATGATCTCTGTTCATTTCCAAGGAAAATCATTAGCTATCACACTAATCCAAGTCTATGCCCTGATCAGTAATGCTGAAGAAGTGGAAATTGAATGGGTCTATGATGACCTACAAGACCTTCTAAAACTAACACCCCAAAACAGATGTCCTTTTCATTATAGGGGACTGGAATGCAAAAGTAGGAGATCAAGAGATAGCCAGAGTAACAGGTAAGTTTTGTCTCAGAGTACAGAATGAAGCAGGGCAAAGGCTAACAGAGTTTTGCCAAGAGAACACACTGGTAATAGCAAACATGCTCTACCAACAATACATGAGAAGACTCTACACAAAGACATCAACAGATGGTCAACACTGAAATCAGACTGATTATATTCTGTACAGCCAAAGATGGAGAAGCTCTATACAGTCATTAAAAAAGACAAGGAGCTGACTGTGATTCAGATCATGAACTCCATATTGCCAAATTCAGACAGATTTTGAATAAAGTAAGGAAAACCACTAGACAATTCAGGTATGACCTAAATCAAACCCCTTATGATTATAGTGGAAGTGACAAATAGATTCAAGGGATTTGATCTGATAGAGTGCCTGAAGAGCTGTGGACAGAGGTTCTTGACATTCTACAGGAGGCATGGATCAAGACCATCCCCAAGGAAAAGGAATGCAAAAAGGCATAGCTGTGAATAGAAGAGAAGCGAAAGGCAAAGGATAAAAGGAAAGGTATGCCCATTTGAATGTAGAGTTCCAAAGAATAGTAAGGAGAGATAAGAAAGACTTCTTCCATCATCAGTGCAAAGAAATGGAGGAAAACAATAGAATGGGAAATACTAAAGATCTCTTCAAGAAAATTAGAGATACCAAGGGAACATTTCATGCAAAGATGGGTACAAAGGACAGAAATGGTATGGACCTAACAGAAGCCGAAGATATTAAGAAGAGGTGGCAACCATACAGAGAAGAACTATCCAAAAAAGATCTTCATGACCCAGATAACCACGATGGTGTGATCATTCATCTATAGACAGACATCCTGGAATGCAAAGTCAAGTGATCCTTAGGAAGCATCACTACAAACAAAGTTAGTGGAGGTGATGGATTCCATTTGAGGTATTTCAAATCCTAAAATGTGATGCTGTGAAAGTGCTGCACTCAATATGCCAGCAAATGTGGAAAACCCAGCAGTGGCCAGAGGACTGAAAACTGTCAGTTTTCATTTCAATCCCAAAGAAAGGCAATGCCAAAGAATGTGCAAACTACTGCACAATTGCACTAATCTCACACACTAGCAAAGTAATGTTCAAAATTCTCCAAGCCAGGCTTCAACTGTATGTGAACCGTGAACTTCCAGATGCTCAAACTGGATTTAGAAAAGGGAGAGGAACTAGATATCAAAATGGAAACATCCGTTGGATCATCAAAAAAGCAAGAGTTCCAAAAAAAACATATACTTCTGCTTTATTGACTGTGCCAAAGCCTTAGACTGTGTGAATCACAACAAAGTGTGCAAAATTATTAAAGATGGGAATACCAGACCACCTTACCTGCCTCCTTAGAAATCTGTATTCAGGTCAAGAAGGAGCAGTTAGAACTGGACATGGATCAACAGACTGGTTCCAAACTGGTAAAGGAGTATGTGAAGGCTGCATATTGTCACCCTGCTTATTTGACTTATAAGCAGAGTACATCATGAGAAATGCCAGGCTGTATGAAGCACAAGCTAAAATCAAGAATGCTGGGAGAAATATCAATAACCTCAGATATGCATATGACATCCTCATGGCAGAGTGAAGAAGAACTGAAGAGCCTGTTGATGAAAGTGAAAGAGGAGAGTGAAAATGTTGGCTTAAAACTCAACATTCAGAAAACTAAGATTGTGGCATCTGGTCCCATCATTTCATGGCAAATAGATGGGGAAACTATGGAAACAGTGAGATACTTCATTTTGGGAGACTCCAATTTCACTGCAGATTTTGACTGCGAACATGAAATTAAAAAGTACTTGTTCTTTGGAAGAAAAGTTATGACCAACTCGGACTGTATATGGTAAAGCAGAGACATTATTTTGCCAACAGTGGTCCATCTAGTCAAAGCTATGGTTTTTCTAGTAGTCATGTATCGATGTGAGAATTGGACTGTAAAGAAAGCTGAACACTGAAGAATTAATGCCTTTGAACTGTGGTTTGGAGAAGGCTCTTAAGAGTCCCTTGGACTGCAAGGAGATCAAACCAGTCAATCCTAGAGGAAATCAGCCCAAATATTCATTGGAAGTACTGATGCTGTAGCTGAAACTCCAATACTTTGGCCACCTGATGTGAAGTACTGTCTCCTTGGAAAAGACCCTGATGCTGGGAAAGATTGAAGGTGGGAAGAGAAAGGGATGACAGAGAATGAGATGGCTGGATGGCATCACCGATGTGATGGACATGAGTTTGAATAAGCTCTGGGAGTTGGTGATGGACAGGAACCCTGGCGTGCTGCAGCCCATGGGGTCGCAAAAAGTTGGATATGACTGAGCGATTGAACTGAACTAAACTAAACTTAACTGAAATAAAAAAACCCTTACCCTCCCCATGGAAGCAATGCCCATTGTGCATGGAATCAAGATTGTGGCAATGTGATCCCTTACACTGGGATTAGGTTACCCAAGTTTACAGCCGAGTTCTTCCACCGACTTGAGTCACCTTGGGCTATTTCCTTAAAATCTCTGCTCCTCATTTTATTATCCATTGAATGAGATTAATAATAGTACTTTCCTCAGTAAGATATGATAGTATAATATCATTCAATATGTGTAATGCTGGTATGGAAAGGATGGAACACATTAAAATTACAATAAATATCCATAATTATTGTATTCTATTTCATAACCGTTTATGGTAAAAAGCATGTGTATTGCCTCATATATTCCTAACAATATTATACAGAATGTTCTGACATGTTGCAGATGCAGAATTTTAGCAGCTAAATGATAAATATTAGCCAATATCACAGCATGTTGAATGGCGCAGTCATTCTTTCTGGCATCAGTACTTTTGTTAAATTAATGAATAATTCAATTTTCATTGCAAAACTGAATTTTACAGTGCAAAATCCAGTGGTTCTTAGCATATTCACAGCTGGATAACCATTATCACTATCTAATTTCAGAATATTTCTATCATCCCCCAAAGAAACGAATACCCATTCTCAACCATTGCTCACTCACCACCCCCATACCCTAAAAAAAATGAATCCACCTTTTTTCTATATGGAGTCTTCACATTTAATGTAAATGCAGTCATACAATATGTGGCTTTTTGTGTCTCGATTCTATAACTTTGTTGCACCTTTTATTGGTAATTCATTCCTTTTTATGGATAAAAATATCCATTGCACAGAAATAACACAATTTGTTTAATCTATTCAGCAGCTGAGAGAATTTGGGCTGTTTCAACTTTTGGTTATAGTGAATAATGCTGGTATGAATATTCATGTCCAAGTTTTCACATAAGCATGTATTTTCAATTTTGGAAGGAGTGTACCCAGTTGTAGAATTGCTGGATCATGTAGTAGCTATTTAACTATTAATTTCTATTAAGAACTGCCTATTTTTCAAAGCACTGTACCAATATATGGAAGGTTTCAATTACTCTACATTCTCCTCAGCACTTGTGTTTTATATGTTTATTATAGGCATACCAGGGGTTGTCTCTACTGTGGTTTTGATTTGCATTTCCCAAGTGGCTAATAATATTTAATGTTTTCTGACGTGTTTTTAGCCATTTGCATGTTTCCTTTGAAGAAATGCCATTCAAAACTTTTGCTCAAATTTTCACTGGGTTACTCATCGTTCTTGGATTTTAATCTTCTAGGTACTGTTCAGTTCAGTTCAGTTGCTCAGTCATGTCTGACTCTGCGACCCCATGAATCACAGCACGCCAGACCTCCCTGTCCATCACCAACTCCCAGAGTTCACTCAAACTCATGTCCATAGAGTCGGTGATGCCATCCAGCCATCTCATTCTCTGTCATCCCCTTCTCCTCCTGCCCCCAATCCCTCCCAGCATCAGACTCTTTTCCAGTGAGTCAATTTGTTGCATGAGGTGGCCAAAGTATTGGAGTTTCAGCCTTAGCATCAGTCCTTCCAATGAACACCCAGGATTGATCTCCTTTAGAATGGACTGGTTGGATCACCTTGCAGTATAAGGGACTCTCGAGAGTCTTCTCCAGGACCACAGTTCAGTTCTTTGGCGATCAGCTTTCTTCACAGTCCAACTCTCACATCCATACATGACCACTGGAAAAACCATAGCCTTGACTAGATGGACCTTCGTTGGCAAAGTAATGTCTCTGCTTTTTAATATACTATCTAGGTTGGTCAGAGGGTACCGTATCTAGGTACCGCACTCATGTCAAATATAAGACTTATAAACCTTTTCAACCATCAATAATAATTGTATTTTCACTACTTGACAGTGTTCTTTAAACCACAAGATTTTTATGTTGATGAAGTCTGCTTTACCTATTTTTTCTTCCCTTTGCTCTTGCTTTATATATTATATGTAAGTATGCATTGTATATTGTTTTGGTTTTTTTTTTTTTTTTAATGATTTCTCTGGTTTTAAGAGGTATATCAGAAGATTGCAGGTTCAAGTTTTGCCCCAGTCACAAAGGGATGAGTTGCTTTTTGAGGGCTTCCCTGGTGGCTCAAGTGGTAAAGAATCCACCTGCAATGCGGGAACTGCAGAAATGAAGGTTTGATCCCTGGGTCAGGAAGATTCCCTGGAGGAGGAAATGGCAACCCACTCCAGGATTCTTGCCTGAAGAATCCCATGGACAGAGGAGTATGGTGGGCTACAGCCCATGGGGTCACAAAAAGTTGGACACAACTGAAATGACTTAGCACTCATAAGAGGTATATTTAGGCCTTTGGGGCATTTTGAGTTCATTTTATGTAAAGGGTGAGCTTGAAGTCCCATTTCATTCTTTTTTGTAAGGAGATATCCAACTGTCCCAAAACCATTTGTTGAAAGGACTATTTTCCTATTGAATATTTTGTCACCTTTGTCTAAAATCAATTTCTCAAAGATATCATGAATTTATTCTGGATTTTAATTCTTCTTCCATTGATCTATATGTCTATCCTTATGCCAGAAGTACACTATATTGATAATGGTAAGTCTGTAGTAACTTTTGAAACCAGGAAGTATGAGTTCCTCAAATTTGCTCTTTTTTAAGATTGATTTCACTGTTTGTGTCCTTTGCCTTACTGTATAAATTTTAGGATATGTTTGTCAATTTCTATAAAAATGATTCCTGGGATTTTGATATGGATTTCAATGAACCTATATATAAGTTGGGGGAATTTAGCCATCTTAACAATATCAAACCTTCCAATCCATCAACATGGTGATTTTTTAGGTCTTCCTTAATTTCTCTGACAATGTCAATTATTTACTTGTTTAGTGACGTTTCTAAATTTAGTCTGCAAAATCTACAGTCTTTGTCATATGCGAACTAAGTAACTTAGTTGCTGTTTAACTACTAGACAGAAAATTCGTTAAAAACGTGGAACCAATAGATCTCCAGTGCTTGCCAAGGTGCTCTGTGTGTTTTATGGTATGTCTTTAACACAACCAGATGAATAGCAATTATGCCTTAGCTTTTACTTCCTGCTTGCATGGAGGCTTAAGGCCAAACAGATGTGACACTTAGGGCTTTTTCAGGTGTTTCCTAAACATGTCCAGGGCCTTGGGCTTGCACAAAATTCTGTACCTGCCTATGGCCTTTTAGATTTCCAAGAATATATCAGCGTTTTTCAAAGTGCATATAGACATCTCACCTCCCAGTTTTTGCTTTTCATCTTTTTAGTTAGCCTACTATTTGCCCCCAACTGTTATCTACGTTTTCAGGAAGCTGAAACATCAAACCAATGCTTCTAACAATTTTTGATAAATGACTCTGGATAAAAAGACTTTTGTCTTGGGTGACTTCCAAATCAGAGAAAACAGGGGCAGACTTGAAATTGGGATTTTCCAAGGAAACACCAAATATATAAGCTATAATTCTCTTTGAGAATATAGCTTTGAAGAAGAGCCAACTTTGTTTATCCCATTTCAGTGGTTGCCAGGCTTCTGGTTTTCACTACGCTTGCAGAGCATTATTTTTTAAGACTTCTAAAAGAACTAGAGAAATAGGAATGTAAATGGTGCAAACTAAAATGCCACAAAGGTCACAGTTCTTACCAAGGTTCAACACTTCTTTTCTTGAATAAATGCTTCCAGATTTCTGAGTCTTTCGTTAATTTCTAGAGTTTTGAAACCAATGGTTTTGATAATTTTGCAAGTTTTCACATTGATTTTACTTATGAAAGAATTTCAGATTTCATTACTCTACCATTTTCACTGACATCATCACCCTTACATACTATACTTAAAAACTAAAACATAAAATTTTTAAAATAACTAGGCCTATACACTAAGTTTTATATGGCAGTTTGGGCTTTGCATCTTCATATTACAGTTGCAAAATAACTTCAAACTGGACAATCCTTCACCTGTCTGGGAAGCAGGAATATAATATATTATCATTAATTTGCTTTTCTGTACTGAAATAAAATAAATTATTTGACATTTTACCTAGGAATATATGTATCTGTGTGTTTTTTTTTCTGTTTTTGCTTTCGTCTGACAAGACCTTAAAGATCCTTCAACTTTGTACAGAAGGTAAAAAGGAGGAAAGAACTTTTCTCCCACCCTATGAATAAGAATTTAGTTAATGTGCAATCTCATAACTTTTCATGAACTCATTAAAGGACAACATAAGACAATCTGTACAAGTAGTTAGGTTTATTTAATTACTGAAGGTACTGATACTTTGACATACCACTTGCTAATGTTTTAGAAAGCAAAAGAATTCAAGGAAAGTGAAAGATCTGGGTTTAACTCCTGTGTCTAACATTACACCAATTTATATTTAAAACAGCACAATACAGTCGATACTTGTACTACTAGATCTTATTAATTTTAAAAGGTAATTGTATTTACTCTAATTGACTGTAAGATATTCAAGCAACACTTCAACTTTCCATTTTGAAACTTGTTATATTCAAGAGCATTTGCTGGAGGCATGCAGTTCAGATTAAACATATAATGTGAATTCTTAACCAAATGAACTAGGAAATCTTTATTAAAAAGCTTTAAGACTGATGAAGCTTCCATATAATAAAATAACACTGGTCTCACCAATTTCGGAGAAGGAAATGGCAACCCACTCCAGTGTTCTTGCCTGGAGAATCCCAGGGACGGGGAAGCCTGGTGGGCTGCCATCTATGGGGTCGCGCAGAGTCGGACACGACTGAAGCGACCTAGCAGCAGCAGCAGCAGCACCAAATTTTATCATGCTATGCATATTTCTGAGAAATGATAGGTTGTTAGGAATCTTGAATTCAATATATATAAGGTTTTACTGCATTTTTCAGTCAAAAGTTAATAAAGCACATAATTTTAGGTTTTGGATATTGTCAAAAGTAGAATTTAACTGTCATGTTTCAGTGCCTTGTTTGGTTTTATATAACATGTAAATCACAGATGTTATTTGAAATCTACACTTTAAGTCATCATTTTAAGCTCAGATGCAACAAAGATAACTATTAAGTTACTGACATTAATACTATTAATGTTACTGATATCTTGTAAGATTTTAAAATATTTCTTTTATCTATTATTTATATCTCTATAAAAAACAGTGTTTAAATTACTTTAGAAATCCTAAGATATATATCTACACTTTTGTATTGAAAGATTCTGTTAGGATAAAAACAATACAAAGACAGATCTAAATTAAGGTTAAGTCTAATATTACTGTAATACAACTCTGTTAAATTGCTATACTTTACAAGCAGTGGCAAATAATATATGAAAAGTAACCACAACATTAAATTCAATATAATTAGGAAATGTTGATCTACAATAAATAGACTGCCAGTTATTTCTCCAGCAAAGAGGGGCTTAGTCAGGATCAACAGAGAATTGCAGTTCAGAGCCTATAACCACAGTGAGCTACATGCAAGTCCCTGCAGGGCAAGGGAATTTTATAGGGAGACAAAAGGAGATCTATAGTAAGTAAAGAGTTCATGCTCTTTCATTGGCTGAGCCCTGAGCAGGAAACAAGACAATTCTTCTTCTTCCAATTGGTTTCTGCTTTCTTTGTAGGGCATGAGAGCTCCCCCTGGTGGTCTCCCAACTCTATTTTGACGCTTCTGCTTAATAATGTTCTATGGAAGTATGAGAATATTTTATATAAATGTATATTGGTGCTCAGTTGCTTCAGTCATGTCCAACTCTTTGCGACTCTGAGGACTGTGGTCCACAAGATTCATTTGTCCATGGGGGTTCTCCAGGCAAGAATACTGGTGTGGATTGCCATGAACTCCTCCAGTGGATCTTTCCAACCCAGGAATTGAACCTGCATCTCTTAGGTCTCTTGTATTGGCAAGTGGGTTCCTTACCACTAGTGCCACCTGGGAAACCAATAAATGTATACGTGTGTGTGGCATCTATATATATCCAAAATTATTTAAATATACAAAATATACACATAATACTTTCAAAGGTTTTATATGATCAGTTCAGTTGTTGCTCAGTCGTGTCCAATTCTTTGTGACACCATGAACCGCAGCACGCCAGGCCTCCCTGTCCAACAGCAACTCCAGGAGTTCACCCAAACCCATGTCCATCATGTCAATGATGCCATCCAACCATCTCATCCTCTGTCGTCCCCTTCTCTTCCTGCCCTCAATCTTTCCCAGCATCAGGGTCTTTTCCAATGAATCAACTCGTCGCATGAGGTGGCCAAAGTATTGGAGTTTCAGCTTCAACATCAGTCCTTCCAATGAACACTCAGGAATGATCTTTAGAATGGACTGGTTGGATCTCCATGCAGACCAAGGGACTCTCAAGAGTCTTCTCCAACACCATAGTTCAAAAGCATCAATTCTTTGGCACTCAGCTTTCTTTATAGTCCAACTCTCACATCCATATATGACTACTGGAAAAATCATAGCCTTGACTAGACAGACCTTTGTTGGCAAAGTAATGTCTCTGCTTTTTAATATGCTTTCTAGGTTGGTCACAACTTTCCTTCCAAGGAGTAAGCATCTTTTAATTTCATGGCTGCAATCACCATCTGCAGTGATTTTGGAGCCCAGAAAAATAAAGTCAGCCACTATTTCCACTGTTTCCCCATCTATTTGCCATGAACTGGTGGGACCAGATGCCATGATCTTAGTTTTCTGAATGTTGAGCTTTAAGCCAACTTTTTCACTCTCCTCTTTCACTTTCATCAAGAGGCTCTTTAGTTCTTCTTCACTTTCTGCCATAAGGGTGGTGTCATCTGCATATCTGAGGTTATTGATATTTCTCCCAGCAATCTTGATTCCAGCTTGTGCTTCCTCCAGCCCAGCAATTCTCATGATGTACTCTGTATATAAGTTAAATAAGCAGGGTGACAATATACAGCCTTGACATACTCCTTTTCCTATTTGGAACCAGTCTGTTGTTCCATGTCCAGTTCTAACTGTTTCTTCCTGAACTGCATATAGGTTTCTCAAGAGGCAGGTCAGGTGGTCTGGGATTCCCATCTCTTGAAGAATTTTCCAAAGTTTATTGTGATCCACACAGTCAAAGCTTTGGCATAGTCAATAAAACAGAAATAGATATTTTTCTGGAACTCTCTTGCTTTTTCGATGATCCATCGGATATTGGCAATTTGATCTCTGGTGCCTCTGCCTTTTCTAAAACCAGCTTGGACATCTGGAAGTTCGTGGCTCACAAATTGCTGAAGCCTGGCTTGGATAATTTCAAGCATTACTTTACTAGCGTCTGAGATGAGGGCAATTGTGCAATACGTTGAGCATTCTTTGGCATTGCCTTTCTTTGGGATTGGAATGAAACCTGATCTTTTCCAGTCCTGTGGCCACTGCTGACTTTCCAAATAATAATATATATATATAAATGTATATTTTTATATAATGTAATTGAATAGATGAAGAGAGAGAGATGCATATCCTTATTCTAATCTTTAAATTTTGATTCAAGGATATCTGGGCATGTCAAAATAACAAACTTTTTTCCATCTATGAATTTCCAGAAGTTACTGATTTCTTATCACTTATGGTTTCCTATATCTGTGTCTATTGTGACATAGGTAGAGGAGACTTGGGTTTATATCCCAGTGCAGTAACTACTACTGCTGCCATATTGTTCCCCATTATGAAATATGAGTGAATGTAACTTTGCTAAATGGAAAAAAAATTGAACTGTGTGACATGAAGCAGTCTAAAATTGGACAGCAAACAATCTAACTATGGAGTATCAGTTGTCTAAGAGATCTTTGGACAACACCAGCTGCTCCATTCTTGAGAATTTGTGGCAAAGGAGGGATGGTCCAATGTGGGGTTAACTAAAAATCCAATGGGGTTATTATCTTATGTGCATTCCCTTCTGAGGATGGTGGGAGGGGCAGTGAGGCTGTTCCTCCAACACCAGGTAGCTCATTTTCCAGGTAACCCAGAGTGCGTGCTCAGGGTCAAGTTAGACAAATCCATTTATTGAATCACTACTCTGAATCTGCTTCTTCTGCCAATCACACTCAACATTTCAATTGATATAAAAAAATTGGACAATTTTTGTTTCCACTTTATTTTCCCCTTAGAAACTGACCTAGTTAAATGGTGACTGCCACTAATGTCAGTCTAAGATATCAGATTTTTGATAAGGCTAGTAGGTTATGCCATTTCATTCAGTGTTTGCTCTCTGTGGGTGTATGCAATTGTTTTGAATGACATGGTAAGGATGTTTTTCAACCCTAAGAAATTAGAGATCAAATGAAAAGTATGTTGTTGTCAGCAAAAATTGTATATTGGAAAGTGTTACTGCTGAAAAATAACTTGGCCAGATATAAGAATCTTTTTTGGAATTACATGGTTGCTGCTGCTGCTGCTAAGTCACTTCAGTCGTGTCTGACTCTGTGCGACCTCATAGACGGAAGCCCACCAGGCTCCCCCGTCCCCGGGATTCTCCAGGCAAGAACACTGGAGTGGGTTGCCATTTCCTTCTCCAATGTGTGAAAGTGAAAAGTGAAGTCGCTCAGTCGTGTCTGACCCCTAGTGACCCCACGGACTGCAGCCCACCAGGCTCCTCCATCCATGGGATTCTCTAGGCAATAGTACTGGAGTGGCTTGCCATTACTTGGTTATGGAAGGTCTAATTTAGTTACATTGAAATGAGCCAAACAAGTTTATATAACTTATGCAGTATTTTTTCCTTGTAAGAGGTCTCAAAAGCATTTCACATTCATAGTATCCAAGATATATTTGTTCTTGGTCTCCACTGATTATAAAAAATAATAATAATAACTCCATTTGAGATGGAATAGTTGGAACTGTAGTTTAAGCAAAATTAGATATACTTCACAGTTCATTCACAGTCATATAACTAACAGTGCAGTTTAGAAGTAAACAAAAATAAACACTGCTCATGTACACTTCAAAAGACTAAAAGATATACTACAGAATAAAAGAAAGCTTGAAACAAAACAATAAAATCTGCAGAGATATTAAATAATTTTTAAACATATCTGTGAAAATTAGCACAGCTGTATCAAACTGAATTTTATAAAAAAAATAGTAAGTACCACTAACATACATTCATAAATTATCTATCTGAATTTGGATTATTTGAATTTGAATTATCTGGCAATTAAAAAATAAAAGAGAATAAAAAATTGTGTCATAATTTAGGATAAAGATTATGAATAATGTTTATTGTTAGTATCAATGTGTATATGTGCATATGTGTGAAAACAAATTATACTTTAATGTTTATTACATCTTAGTAAATACAAACAAGTATTTGAGGTAAAGTCAAATAAGATGTATACAAATTTGCAATACACATAATCAAATGTTAAGGATTCCAGCCAACCGAAGATATAAACTCTGGAATATAGTTACAATCAATATTGCTAATTAATTTTCAGCTTCTGAAGGAGTACAAGGGAAGAAATGTGCCAACTGGGACAGAAAACTGGACACAGAAAAATGGAAGAAAAAATATAAAAACAGAACCATTCCCTTCACTCTGTTTTCCATAAATCGACCTGAAAAAGAGCCAGATTATGTCAGCTCAAATCCCATGAGTTACTTCATATTTACCCAGATTAAAATCCAGATGTTTCTATGGCTGTGTGAACTCCTTCCTCTTGTCCGACCAAACCTTCCAAACCTTCTCTATTGCTTCTATCCCTCCACCAATCTACTAGCTTTGCTGCACATGAATATGCCCTCATTCCAGAGGCTTTGCATGTGTTCTTATTTCTGCCCCCAGTCTCTTCCACCAAATATCTACTGTTTTACTCCAGCACTTTTTTCTGCTTTCCACTAATTGTCAGCTTTCAAACATACTAATTGTCAGTTCCCTCTGTACAAAGTAGCATTTTCTTATCACAATCCCCTTGTTGTTCAGTCACTAGAGCGTGTCTGACTCTTTGTGAACCAATAGGCTACAGCAGGCTAGGCCTCTCTGTCCTTCACTATCTCCTGGAGTTTGCCCTTCAGTCCCCTTATCCTTCAATTATTTTTCCTTATACTACTTATCAGCTTCTGACATCTCACACATTTATTTGCTTATTTATTTTCTTCTTTCCTCTGAATGCTGCTGCTACTGCTACTGCTGCTAAGTCACTTCAGTCGTGTCCGACTCTGTGTGACCCCATAGACGGAAGCCCAACAGGCTCCCCCGTCCCTGGGATTCTCCAGGCAAGAGCACTGGAGTGGGTTGCCATTTCCTTCTCCAATGTGTGAAAGTGAAAAGTGAAAGTGAAGTCGCTCAGTCATGTCCGACCCTTAGCGACCCCACGGACTGCAGCCTACCAGGCTCCTCCATCCATGGGATTTTCTAGGCAAGAGTACTGGAGTGGCTTGCCATTGCCTTCTCCGATCTGAATGCTAACTTCGTTAATTCCAAGGATTTTTCTTGTAAAAGTTTTTCTTACAGCCAAGACAATGCTGCACAGATATGTACCTGGCCATGTCCTGGGAGCTCAAATATATTTTATAAAAAGGTGTTAATGCATATCAAAAAATGCAACAATTTTCCTAGACTTCAATCCTATGAATTTCTTCTTAGATGAGAAATAATTTTTATTAGCTCTATTCTTTTCAACCCTTAACTTTGGCTTCCACGTGGACTTCCCACGTGGCTCAGTACTAAAGAATCCACCTGCCAATGGAGGAGATGCAGGTTTGTTCTCTGGGTGAGGAAGATCCACTGGAGAAGGACATGACAACCCACTCCCATATACTTGCCTGGGAAATCCCAGGGACAGAGGAGCCTGGCAGGCTACAGTCCAGGGGGTCACAAAGTGTGGGACACGACTTAGGAACTGAGCATGTTTGGTTTCCACACACACACAAAATTGCTATTTCATACACCATTTTCTTTCAGTTTATTTTTAAAGGAAAAAAAAAAGCTTACAAACTTTTCTTTCTATTGATTATGATTTTCTTTCATTTTCATTTGAAAGATTTTTACCTGGATATAAGGTCAATTAATAATTAATTCTATAATTTTCTCCTTAAAGCCTTTCAGATTATGAAAGTGAAAATAAGTAGGCTTCAATTCAAAATGTTTTCTAAAAATTAAGTTTCAGTCAAAAGTTTCTTCAAATATTTCAGTTCAGTTCAGTTCAGTTCAGTCGCTCAGTCGTGTCCGACTCTCCGCGACCCCATGAATCACAGCACGCCAGGCCTCCCTGTCCATCACCAACTCCCGGAGTTCACTCAAACTCATGTCCATCGAGTCGGTGATGCCATCCAGCCATCTCATTCTCCGTCGTCCCCTTCTCCTCCCGCCCCCAACCTTTCCCATTTATTCACACAAAAATTATGCTATTTCCTGCAAAAAGTGTATCAGTTTTGTACCTAAGAAGTTAATTTGTGTCTGCCAAGTCGCTTCAGTTCTGTCCGACTCTTTGTAACCCTATGGTCTGTAGCCTGGCAGGCTCCTCTGTTCATGGGATTCTCTAGGCAAGAATATCGGAGTTGCCATACCCTCCTCAAGGAAATCTTCCCAACCCAGAGATTGAACCCATGACTCTTATGTCTCTGGCATTAGCAGGTGGGTTCTTTACCACTAGTGTCACCTGGGAAGAAGTCATTTAACATTGTTTGTTGTTGTTGCAGTGTGCTTAATGTCCTACTGTTTGCAACCCCATGGACTATAGCCCTCCAGGCTCCTCTGTCCATGGAATTCTCCAGGCAAGAATGCTGGGGTGGGTTGTCATTGCCTCCTCCAGGGAATCTTCCCAACCCAAGGATCAAACTTAGGTATCTTGCATCCCCTGCATTGCATGCAAATTCTTTACCAGTAGTGCCACCTATGCTAAAAATGTCTTAAAACAGCAAAGTATATATGCTGAAAATAGTAATATCAAATCTCAAGGCACAAGACTTTAAGTGCTTTGTGTAGTGCCTAATAATTGGCATGCAGTCAAACAATTTATTTTCCAATGGCACTCATTTTTATCACTCATAAAGACTAATGCCAAACCATGATTAAAATGATATGTGCAGCCCTTCAAGCTCCCAGAAGTTGACATACAACTCAGAGACAAGTCAATACTTATCAAAAGATTTAGGAGCATCATATAATGCTAGTGCCAAGAGAAAACTAGTTAACATAGATCAGATAGGAGTAATTTGCTGTTATGATTGTGTTTTACAGACTAGAGTCAAAAGGCTGAAGTCAATCGAGTGGTAAATCAAATCATATATATATATTTATTTATTTAGCTTAACTGAGTAATATTTGTTTTAGTTATTTTAGAGCTTGGTCATCTCAGACAACCTATAAAAAAGAAAGAAAGGAAGAAAATCTTTAACAAAATTGCCTTATTTTCAGCCATGTGTGCATTAAACAAATAAAATTATGATAGGATTTTAGGTAATGTCACTTATATTCCATCTTTGCCTTATATTTTAACTTACAAGTCACAATTGTTGTTGTTGTTCAGTTGCCCAGTCATGTCTGACTCTTTGTGACCCCATGGACTGCAATGCACCAGGCCTCCCCATCCCTCACCATCTCCCAAAGTTTGCCCAAGTTCATGTCCATTGCATCAGTGATGCCATCCAGCCATCTCATCCTCTGACACCCTCTTCTCTATCTGCCCTCAATCTTTCCTAGCATCAGGGACTTTTCCATGAGTTGACTGCTCACATCAGATGACCAAAATACTGGAACTTCAGCTTCAGTATCAGTCCCTCCAAAGAGTATTCAGGGTTGGTTTCCCTGAAAATTGACTGGTTTGATCTCCTTGCTGTCCAAGGGACTTTCAGGAGTTTTCTCCAACACCACAATTTGAAGGTATCAATTCTTTGGCACTCTGCCTTCTTTACTGTCCAGCTCTCACAACCATACGTGATCACTGGGAAGACCATAGCCTTGACTATAGGAACCTTTGTCGGCAGAGTAATGTCTCTATTTTCCAGCAAACTATCTAGGTTTGTCATAGCTTTCCTCCCAAGAAGCAACTGTCTTCTGATTTCATGGCTGCAGTCACCATCCACAGTGATTTTAGAGCCCAAGAAGAGGAAATCTATCATTACTTCCATCTTTTCCCCTATTATTTGCCATGAAGTTATGGGACTGGTAGGGCTTCCCTGATAGATCATCTGGTAAAGAATCCTCCTCCAGTGCAGGAGACCCCGATTCAATTCCTGGGTCAGAAAGATTCCCTGAGAAGGAACAGGTTACCCACTCCAACATTCTTGGGCTTCCTAGTGGCTTAGATAGTAAAGAATCCACCTACAATATGGATGGCTTGGGTTCGATCCCTGGGTTGGGAAGATTCCCTGGAGAAGGGTATGGCAACCTACTTCAGCATCCATGCCTGGAGAATCCTCACAGACAGAGGAACCTGGCAGGCTACAGTCCATAGGGTCACAAAAAGTCACACATGACTGAGCGACTAAGCACAGCACAATGGGACAGGATGCCATGATCTTAGATTTTTTAATATTTGATTTTAAGCTGGCTCTTTCACTCTCCTCCTTCACCCTCTTCAAGAGGCTCTTTAGTTCCTCTTCATTTTCTGCCATAGAAGTGAATAGTCGGTAATGTATATAACCTATTTATGACTATTGGCTTTCCTCAAAAAGTGCTTTGATATATGCCAATGCGTAAATTCTTCACATTAACATTCATTTGTAATCATAACAATTATAGAACTGAAAATACTTGTCTAGAACAGAAACTTAACATCTGCAGTAAATGCAAAATTAGAAAGGTATTTTTCTGTTGCCCTGGTGCTGGGATTATTTCATGTTGTATCCTCATCCTGACAACCTCTATTTTTTATTGATTCTGCTCCTACAACTACCAGAAAATGATTGCATATAGTATAAGGATTGGCAAATAGTAAGCACTTCCAAATACGCTTGCTTATTGAATTAATGGAAGAGTAGATAAATGACTACAAATCAGGTGAAAAGAAGATTGAATTGGACATTGCATAGTATATAATATGAATACAATAAATAAAGTATTATACAAATATTTGAGGGAAGGGGAGTGTGCGGGTCATGGAATGATCTGATGGAAACTCTACATACACTGTTTTTTTAAATGTGGACTGGCAGCATATTATTGATTACGTCTTATATATTGGAGCCTGTGATACAAATTAGAAATATCAAATTCACTTTCTGTTATACACATATCACAGTCTATAATGAGACATGTATTTAAACTACTAACCATCATGAAAATGGTGAAAAGGGAAATATATTTACATTGAATACAGAAAAATAACCTTATTCAGATTTGGAAAGAAAAACCTAAAACATAAATAAGTTGAATTTTCATCAAATACTGTATTCAAAATTGAGTACAGAATGATGCAATGTCAGAAATTTTGAGAGAACACAATTACAACCTACTACTTTTACCTATGCAAATAGTTACCTAAAATAGCATCCAATACAATTTAATGCTCACTATGTATCTGACACTTCAACTAATAACTTACACTTTTTTATTATTAATCCTACAAGTAGTCTAGCGAGATAGTATCATTTTATTCAACTATGAAACTATTTCAATTGTGAAATGAAAGAAAGAAATGATATAAATGGTTGAAAAGTTTATGAAACTTTGTCCAAAGAACCTTAGTTTGGAATTAATGAATGTGGTATTTGAGTCCTGCTCTAACTAAATATAAATTCTCCTGTAACAACCATTGCTGTATGTAGAGTGTATAGCCTGAAGGCAAATACAAAGTTATTCTCATATTTGAAAATGTTGAAGCTGTACTAACTGTATTTTATTAAAAGCATATTTAAATGTCTACTACATTAAAATAAGAAACAAAAGTAATGACTCTGTAAGTGAGAACACTGCACTATTTATCTGCTTATATATCCCATGTCCCAAGAACCCAACTATCCCCTATCAAATCTCTCATTTTGGCATAGAAGAGCTTTCAAGGTTGAGAATTCAGCCTATTTTGAAGCTCTGATACTCTAAAATATATCCTGGACCTCATGCTCTGTCTTCTGATCACAGAAGATAAGAGTCAAGGAAGGTGTCCAACTTTTATATTAATACTTCACTTTCAATTGTTGATGGATTGAATTTCATTGTTTTTCTCAAACTTGTGAATTTTCCCCAGGGGCAGTCGGAAAATTTCTTGCTTTTTACAACCGTTACTTCTGCCAAATCTTCTCAAATGCTTAGAACACTGCACCTGTCAGTACATTCCCTTCGTTTTGTGTCCCAATAAAAAGCTGTGCCATTACACCATGCAAGGACTTTGCATTCTTCATCTGCTCTCAATGCTAGCCAGTCAGGTTCCAAATCCCATTCTTTAGAAGTGATTTCTCAGATTACTTCTCACATGCGTCTGTGAAGAAGACTCTGGGATGAAAATTTGCATCTAGGAAGTTTCTTGGGTTGTCTATTGCTAGCTACTGACTCAAATGATTACATATAATTAATTATGACTGATTGATGTTGATGTACAGTAGAGGCCACCACAAAATTGTAAAGTAATTATCCTCCAATTAAAAAAAAATGATTGACAGTGATGGAAGTAGAACTGGGCAGAATGAGAAAACTGTTATGTGGTTGCAGCAGTTCAGTTAAGTTTAGTAGCTCCGTCGTGACCGACTCTTTGCGACCCCATGAATCACAGCACACCAGGCCTCTCTGTCCATCACCAACACCTGGAGTTCACTCAAATTCATGTCCATCGAGTTGGTGATGCCATCCAGCCATTTCATCCTCTGTCGTCCCCTTCTCCTCCTGCCCCCAATCCCTCCCAGCATCAGAGTCTTTTCCAGTGAGTCAACTCTTCGCATGAAGTGGCCAAAATATTGGAGTTTCAGCTTTAGCATCAGTCCTTCCAATGACCTCAGAAAATCTAGCAGTATACACCAAACAATTGCACTGTCTTGAGGCAACCAGGCTGGGCCTATTAAATACCCTATTCACCAGTTGTTGCTGTCGTTCAGTCACTAAGTCATATCTGACTCTTGGCAACCCCATGGACTGCAGCTCACCAAGCCTCCCTGTCCTTCACTATTTCAAGGAGTTTACTCAATTTCATGTCTACTAAGTCAGTGATGTTATATAACCATCTCATCCTCTGCCACCCCCTTTTCCTTTTGCCTTCAATCTTTCCCAGTGCAAGTTCTTTTGCATTGAGTCTGCTCTTTGCATCAGGTGGCCAAATTATTGGAGCTCCAGCTTTTAGCATTTGTCTTTCCAATGAATATTCAGGATTGATTTCCTTTAGGATTAACTGGTTTGATTTACTAGCAGTCCAAGGGACTCTTAAGAGTATTCTACAGCACCACAATTTGAAAGCATTAGTTCTTCAGCTGTCAGTCTTCTTTATGATCCAGCTCTCACTGGACCATACATGACTACTGGAAAAACCATAGCTTTGACTATACTGAACTACTTTTTAGCAAAGTGGTGTCTCTGCCTTTTAATGCACTGTTTATGTTGGTCATAGCTTTCCTCCCAAGGAGTAAGCGGCCTTTAATTTCATGACTGCAGTCACCATCCGCAGAATTTTGGAGCCCCAAAAAATAAAGTCTGACACTGTTTCCATTGTTTCCCCATGTACTTGCCATGAAGTCATGGGACCAGATGCCCTGATCTTAGTCTTTAGAATGTTGAGTTTTAAGCCAACATTTTTACTCTCCTCTTTCATCCTCACCAAGAGGCTTTTTAGTTCCTCTTCACCTTCTGCCATTAGGGTGGCGTCATCTTCATATTTGAGATTACTGATCATTCCCAGAAATCTTGATTCCAGCTTATGGTTCATCCAGTCCATCAATTAGCACGATGAACTCTCCATATAAGCTAAATAAGCAGAGTGACAATATACAACCTTGTTGTACTCCCTTCCCAATTTTGAACCAGTCCATTGTTCCATGTCCATTTCTGATTGTTGCTTCTTGTCCTGCATACAGGTTTCTCAGGAGGCAGGTAAGGTGGTATGGTACTCCAGTCTCTTGAATTATCCACAGTTTGTTGTGATCCACATAATCAAAGGCTTTAGTGCAGTCAATGAAGCAGAAGTAGATGTTTTTGTGGAGTTCCCTTGCTTTTTTCTATGCTCCAACAAATGTTGGCAATTGATCTCTGGTTCCTCTGCCTTTTCTAAATACAGCTTTTACATCTGGAATTTTTTGGTTCACGTACTGTTTTGAAGCCTAGTTTGAAAGATTTTGAGCATTACCTCCTAGCATGTGAGATGAGTGCAACTGTGCTGTAGTTTGAACATTCTTTGGCATTTCCCTTCTTTGGGACTGAAAACTGATCTTTTCCAGTTCTGTGGCTAATTCTGAGTTTTCCATATTTGTTGGCATAATGAGGGCAGCACTTTAACAGCATAATCTTTTAGGATTTTTAATGGCTCAGCTGGAATTCCATCACTTCTACTAGCTTTGTTTGAAGTAATGCTTTCTAAGGCTCAGTTGACTTCGCCCTCCAGGATGTCTGACTTTAGGTGAGTGACTACACCATTGTGATTAATAAGACCTTTTAATGACCATCAGGGCATTAAGACCTTTTTGTTTAATTTATCTGTGTATTCATGCCACGTCTTCTTAACCTCTTCTGCTTCTCTTAGGTCCTTACCATTTTTTTCCTTTACCATACCTATCCTTGCATGAAATGTTTCCTTGATATCTTCTTGAAGGGCTCTCTAGTCTTTCCCATTTGATTGTTTTCCTCTATTTCTTTGTATTGTTCACTTAAGAAGGCCTTTTTATCTTTCCTTGATATTTTCTGGAACTTTGTATTCAATTGGGTATATCTTTCCCTTTCTCCCTTTCCTTTTGCTTCTCAATCATTAGATATTGGCATCAGTCACTAGATGTTGCTAGCTCTGGAAAGTGATGACATCAAATGAGGGAGCTCTCTCTCTTAGATTCCCAGACTCAGCTGAGAGTCTTCATTCTCCACAACTTCAGAACCTGGGGGGGAGAAGGGTCTCATTCCTGAAAGGATGGGAGAATCATGCATCTGACCAGTGTATATGGCACATGGGACCCAGATGAGAGAGACTTTTTCCTTCTGTTGTTTTTAAGACAGTGAGTGTTCTTTTGACATTATATGCATGACTGTAAAATGAAGTATGCTTTGTAACTGCATGTTTACTTATGATAAACAATCTGGTCTTAGAAACTCATTGAAAAGTCATGGTAGATATTTTTATATCTTAAAATTTTCAATTTCTCATTTTTTCTTGGAATTGAGAAAACGCATTTGAAAAACCTGTAACCTTATTCTAAATGTAAAGGGTTAAATTTATTTTCTCCAACAGGGAGATAACATCTGGAAAATCAAATATAACTGGAACAAGTATCCAACAAAATTTTTATCAACACATTTTATTATTTTGAACATGGCAATTTAAATTATAATGTGCTAGGATTGACCTATATCCTTGATGTGTTTGATGGTGATGGTAATGGTAATCATCGCAATGTCCTTTGAAATACATATAGCATGTTATAACACGCTTCTTCAAGGGTACTATATTTTGACTTTTACTGTTGCTGTTTCTACTGCTACTACTATAACTGTTAACTACTACCACCAGCTCTACGATTATGATCTGGCAAAAGACTAAATCTCTAATTCAGTGAAAGGCTGTGAATTTTTAATATGATGGCTCAACATGGCTTATTTTCACTACTATAGGTAAGATGGGAGCTATTTTATTTGTTGGCTTGTATATTTGATGTAAGTCAAATAAGTAGATATAGATAGTAAGACATATAACTGACCTGTTGGTTTGCTTCTTGATATCTGATTAAATGTTTCCTATCATATGGTTCTGTGTGTCATGTTTATCCATAGGAATGTGGTTATCCAGAGTTATTCTGATCTTCACTACAATTGAGATTTCAATTTTTACTACAACCTGTAACATTCCTGGCCTGCTGATTTTGTCATGTTTTAAAAATTCTGACTTTCTTCAACATTATGTAGAAGGAAAAAGCAGTTGACCAGAATCTGAGGGAGACAAGTTAAACAGGTCATTGGCCACATGCCTCTAATAGATTCAGTCCGAGAGGAGCTACCCCACGTCCAACAGGCGGTGGCTGCGCGGGCGCAGGAGGGCCGAGAGGAGCTACTCCGCGTTCAAGGTCAGGAGGGGGGGCCTTGAGGAGATACCCCTCGTCCAAGGTAAGGTACAGCAGCTGCACTTTGCTGGAGCGGCTGTGAAGAGATTTTCCACGACCAAGGTAAGAGAAACCGAAATAAGACGGTAGGTATTGCTAGGGGGCACCAGAGGGCAGACAAACTGAAATCATAATCACAGGAAACTAGCTGATCTAATCACATGGACCACAGCCGAATGTGGTCCCCTGGAGAAGGGAATGGCAAACCACTTCAGTATACTTGCCTTGAGAACCCCGTGAACAGTAACAAAGGGCAAAATGATAGGATACTGAATGAGGAATTCCCCAGGTCGGTAGGTGCCCAGTATGCTACTGGAGATCAGTGGAGAAATAACTATAGAAGGAATAAAGGGATGGAGCAAAAGCAAAACCAATACCCAGTTGTGGATGTGACCAATGATAGAAACAAGGTCCGGTGCTGTAAAGAGCAATATTGCATAGGAACCTGGAATGTTAGGTCCATGAATCAAGGCAAATTGGAAGTGGTCAAACAGGAGATGGCAAGAGTGAATGTCGACATTCTAGGAATCAGTGAACTAAAATGGACTGGAATGGGTGAATTTAACTCGGATGACCATTATATCTACTACTGTGGGCAGGAATCCCTTAGAAGAAATGGAGTAGCCATCATGGTAAACAAAAGAGTCCGAAATGCAGTACTTGGATGCAATCTTAAAAATGACAGGATGATTTCTGTTCGTTTCCAAGGCAAACCATTCAATATTACAGTAATCCAGGCCTATGCCCCAACCAGTAATGCTGAAGAAGCCGAAGTTAATCGGTTCTATGAAGACCTACAAGACCTTTTAGAACTAACACCCAAAAAAGATGTCCTTTTCATTATAGGGGACTGGAATGCAAAAGTAGGAAGTCAAGAAACACCTGGAGTAACTGGCAAATTTGGCCTTGGAGCACGGAATGAAGCAGGGCAAAGGCTAATAGAGTTTTGTCAAGAGAATGCACTGGTCATAGCAAACACCCTCTTCCAACAACACAAGAGAAGACTCTACACATGGACATCACCAGATGGTCAACACCGAAATCAGATTGATTATATTCTTTGCAACCAAAGATGGAGAAGCTGTATACAGTTAGCGAAAACAAGACCAGGAGCTGACTGTGGCTCAGATCATGAACTCCTTATTGCGAAGTTCAGACTTAAATTGAAGAAAGTAGGGAAAACCACTAGACCATTCAGATATGACCTCAATCAAATCCCTTATGATTATGCAGTGGAAGTGAGAAATAGATTTAAGGGACTAGATCTGATTGATAGAGTGCCTGATGAACTCTGGACGGAGGTTCGTGACATTGTACAGGAGACAGGGACCAAGACCATCCCCATGGAAAAGAAATGCAAAAGAGCGAAATGGCTGTCTGAGGAGGCCTTACAAATAGCTGTAAAAAGAAGAGAGGCGAAAAGCAAAGGAGAAAAGGAAAGATATAAGCATCTGAATGCAGAGTTCCAAAGAATAGCAAGGAGGGATAAGAAAGCCTTCCTCAGTGATCAATGCAAAGAAATAGAGGAAAACAACAGAATAGGAAAAACAAGAGACCTCTTCAAGAAAATTAGAGATTCCAAGGGAACTTTTCATGCAAAGATGGGCTCGATAAAGGACAGAAATGGTATGGACCTAACAGAAGCAGAAGATATTAAGAAGAGGTGGCAGGAATACACAGAAGAACTGTACAAAAAAGATCTTCACGACCAAGATAGTCACGATAATGTGATCACTGACCTAGAGCCAGACATCTTGGAATGTGAAGTCAAGTGGGCCTTAGAAAGCATCACTACGAACAAAGCTAGTGGTGGTGATGGAATTCCAGTTGAGCTATTTCAAGTCTTGAAAGATGATGCTGTGAAAGTGCTGCACTCAATATGCCAGCAGATTTGGAAAACTCAGCAGTGGCCACAGGACTGGAAGAGGTCAGTCTTCATTCCAATCCCAAAGAAAGGCAATGCCAAAGAATGCTCAAACTACCGCACAATTGCACTCATCTCACACGCTAGTAAAGTCATGCTCAAAATTCTCCAAGCCAGGCTTCAGCAGTATGTAAACCGTGAACTCCCAGATGTTCAAGCAGGTTTTAGAAAAGGCAGAGGCACCAGAGATCAAATTGCCAACATCCGCTGGATCATGGAGAAAGCAAGAGAGTTTCAGAAAAACATCTATTTCTGCTTCATTGACTATGCCAAAGCCTTTGACTGTGTGGATCACAATAAACTGTGGAACATTCTGAAAGAGATGGGAATCCCAGACCACCTGACCTGCCTCTTGAGAAACCTGTATGCAGATCAGGAAGCAACAGTTAGAACCGGTCATGGAACAACAGACTGGTTCCAAATAGGAAAAGGAGTGCGTCAAGGTTGTATATTGTCACCTTGCTTATTTAACTTATATGCAGAGTACATCATGAGGAACGCTGGGCTGGAAGAAGCACAAGCTGGAATCAAGATTGCTGGGAGAAATATCAATAACCTCAGATATGCAGATGACACTACCCTTATGGCAGAAAGTGAAGAGGAACTCAAAAGCCTCTTGATGAAAGTGAAAGAGGAGAGTGAAAAGGTTGGCTTGAAGCTCAACATTCAGAAAACAAAGATCATGGCATCTGGTCCCATCACTTCATGGGAAATAGATGGAAAAACAGTGGAAACAGTGTCAGACTTTGTTTTTTTGGGCTCCAAAATCACTGCAGATGCTGATTGCAGCCATGAAATTAAAAGACGCTTGCTCCTTGGAAGGAAAGTTATGACCAACCTTGATAGTATATTAAAAAGCAGAGACATTACTTTGCCGACCAAGGTCCGTCTAGTCAAGGCAATGGTTTTTCCCGTGGTCATGTATGGATGTGAGAGTTGGACTGTGAAGAAAGCTGATCGCCGAAGAATCGATGCTTTTGAACTGTGGTGTTGGAGAAGACTCTTGAGAGTCCCTTATACTGCAAGGAGATCCAACCAGTCCATTCTAAAGGAGATCAATCCTGGATGTTCATTGGAGGGACTGATGCTAAAGCTGAAACTCCAATACTTTGGCCACCTCATGCGACGAGTTGACTCACTGGAAAAGACTCTGATGCTGGGAAAGGTTGGGGGCGGGAGGAGAAGGGGACGACCGAGAATGAGGTGGCTGGATGGCATCACCGACTCGATGGACAAGAGTTTGAGTGAACTCCGGGAGTTGGTGATGGACAGGGAGGCCTGGCGTGCTGTGATTCATGGGGTCGCGGAGAGTCGGACACGACTGAGCGACTGAACTGAACTGAACTGAACTGAAATGTCTTATTAGCCTATAACCATCAGATGTCTTTTTAATATTACACCAAAGGTTCTTACTATTCTAAATCTTTTCTTTTCAGAACTCAGCATATAAACCCAAAAATAAGCAAAGATATTTTAAGGGGCATATATACTGCAACTTAGAATTGTATACGTAAATCTTCTAATGACTAAATTCACATCAATAATTTTATCTACTTTTGCAAAGCAGATCCATGAATTTGCAAGATTTCTTATAAAAAGCTAAATTTATAGATTTTATGTAAGTAAAATCCTTCTCTTTGCTATTCTTGCTTTTAACCTCCAAACCCCAAAAGATTATAGAGCTTTTATCATAGTTTTTGGGTAAATTTTATAAAATTATGACTTTGACCATTATTAGTTTTCTTTTGCAACTGAACATGGCTTTGTCAGACAAGGTTTCCACAGTACGGACATTCCTCCAAGCTTTTCATATTCATCATGATAGCGATCTTCTAATGTTTCTTATCCCATTCAGAATCGATCAGTGCCTTCAAGTTCACAAAGAATGACACAGCAGGTTGTAAATTCAACTGACATTATAATGTAGCAACCTACAGAATCAGCCATCTAGGTTGCCAATAAATGATCTCACTTTCAGAGACATGGTCAATAATAGAATCTTTCAGTTTGAATACAGAAAAACATTGGGTTACATTCTGTGTCTTGTACTGAGCATCTTGACGTCAGGAGCTCAGTTGAGCTGAAGGGACAGAGCTAAGCTGCCAGATGTCGGAGATGATGACTAAATCAAGCAGCCAAAAATGAAAGAGTTAAACTTTTAATCACTTACTGCAATGCTATAATCAAGAGCCTGAAACTGGAGAAAATGGTGACTATCCTTGTTCCATTTTTCCTCACGGAAGAGTGCATGGGTTGAGGGTGAGACAGATCAGTGGAAGTACTGAGGTGGGCATTTTCTTTTCCTTGGGGGAACTCTGAGCCAACTTCCAGAAGGTTAATGAACCCTGGAGTGAGGGGGAGGGATAGGAGTGGAAAAGAACCAGGTCAGAATTAGGAAACGTGAGTTCAAGTTTTCTCTGTCTTGTCCCTTATAGGAAGGTCTCAGAAGAGGTACTTGAAGAAGACTTCCTCCTAAGACTGCACAAAAAGAAACCTAGCAATAACGGTGCCTGGGCTAGGAATGCAAATAAGCCAAGAGAATGACTGGCTAGGGGCCTTGCCTTCTTGACAGTAATTCCCCTCAGACACTTGCAATGCACTGACTGTGCACTAAACGGGATGTGGGGCAGGCATAACACTGCTAGGTGAAGTCCTTATCATTGCCTACAGTTAAAACCAGAATTTTAACCTGGAGCCAGGCTCTCCACTGATATGTGAATGTGTACATTTCTCACTGTGTTTTTCAGTAATGTCAAGTTAGCTTCCTTAAAGGGTGGCTTCAGTACATATGCTAATTTTGAAGTTATTCTATGGCAGAAGCTATCTTGTGGCTCAGAGCATCTCCTTCAATAAACTTATGGCCCTATATGACCACGACCATTGTTTGAGCAACTGTTTCTCACTTCCTAAAATAAGCTGTTCTTTTAACATTTTGAAAATATGAACCAGAAGCTCGTTGCCATTCACTGAAATGCAGCTCAGTGTTTAATTCCAAGCACATCATTCCACAGGGAATAATACCTATAGCTCACTTTTTGGAACCAATTTCAATAATTTATTGGATTTTCTGTTTTCCAGCTTCAGAAACCAACAGCAATAACAAAAAGAAATGGAAATAGTTTGTAGAATTAAAGGAAGACCTTAGCCACAGACCTTTATAAGATTTGTGGGAAAGGCAGTTTGCAGATTTACGCAACAGAAACTAATTTATTTTCCCAAGAGGTTAAAGGAGCGACTTACAGAACTTAAGCCCTAGTTTCTAGCAGAAATAATTAAATTGGTCTGGAATTTGTCATATACATGTGTGGGGTGAAGGTGTGGATCTGTGCATTCAGAGGAGAACATTTCCCTCATAAAGGTCCATTATCAAAGATGTAGGAACAAAAACATCTGGGCAAACAAATGTTAACTTCTACAACTCTCAAATCTGAATCACAAGCTGTGATCTCTGTTCTGCAATCAAGACATAAATACTACATTTATATTGGATATCTATACTTGTTTGCTTCACAACATGCCCCAAACTGAATTTTAATTTCTCAGCAATAAGAAATTGCCTCTCTCACCCATTTTTAAGGGTTTTCTGGAAACTCTAATCTATTTAATGTCATGTTATATAGTCCAAAGAAGAAACATGAATAATTAATCATCTCACTTCCATTATACTGCCAGCATTTAATCAGACTGCATATAGTGTTGATTGCTCCTTAAATTATCCTCAATATATAATATTTTACCTCTGTCTCAAATACTTTGCTCATTATCTTATTCATGGATAATTGCAATATCCTAAGTGAAATGTTCATATTTTCCCCAAAGACATAATGATACTTATGGAATGAAAAACCAAATACCCTTATTTCTCAACATTTGCTCTTTAAAACACAAATGCCTTTGCTTATCAGCATATCCTTAAGAATATAATATGCGGATGGTGTGCACAGAGGCTCAGTCATGTCCAACTCTTTGCAGCCCCATGGACTGTAACCCACCAGGCTCCTCTATCCATGGGAATTCCCATTCAAGAATACTGGAGTGGGTTGCCATTTCCTTCTCCAGGGGATCTTACTGACCCAGGGATCAAGCCAGTGTCTCTTGAGTGTCCTGTAGTGGCAGGTGGATTCTTTACCACTAGCACCAACTTGGGAAACCCCTAAGTGCCATTCACTTCTCCAGGGGATCTCCTCAACCCAGGGATCAAATCCAGGTCTCCTGCATTTCAGGCAGATCCTTTAATGTCTGAGCCACCAGCGAAGCCTAAGAATATATCTACTTTATAATAATTAGCCATACTTCTGTCTACCTGATCATTGCTAATCATATCAACTTACTTGCTTTTGATAAATATATCATGTGATTATGATGAATTGGAATATGTAGTGTGTTCCTTCTGATCTAAGCTGGCTCACACAGTCATTCATTTACAAAAAGTTAGGACTGAATTTGGCATCTTATTATTGTGTTTTTATTTACCATGCTTTGTTTTTCTTTGTCTTTTTTTATTTACTATATTTATTTTTGTTGGGAACATTGTATTTTTATTTTTTAATTGAAGATTAACCTTAAGAACTATTTTGAGTTATTTGTTTTCCCCTCTATGTCCATAAATACTTTCACATGAACACCTAAAATCTCATCTATTTTGGTGTCTTCTGTATACAAATTTTAGTACATGGATGTATGTATATACATTTAGTTATGTGTGTGCACTGCATATATTGTATGTAATCTGATTTTAGAATTCTTTAGAATATAAACATTACTGAGTCATTTTTAGAGTTATTTCCTATGTATCATATAACTTTTTTCTGGATTTCTCTTCTTGCTACTTTCCATAAATATTTTCAAAAAAAGGTTTTTGTGTCATTAATTTTATGAAACTTTATATGACCTTCATTACCTATATTCCATACCTTTATTTAAATAAAAACTAAGCAATATTCAAATGCCACATCACTACAATTTTCTGTATACTCCTAATAAGCATTTTAGACTCACTATGTTTCCTATACCTTTCAAAACTCCATTTTTTAATCCTCAATATTAGTAAATGAAAATATATGTAACTTGGGTTGCTGCTGCTGCTGCTAAGTCACTTCAGTTGTGTCCGACTCTGTGCAACCCCATTTAACTTGGGTTAAAGAAAATAAATCACATTTGTTTCCCTTGCATATTTTATTATGAGTTCTTCCCCTTAATTCTGCCTTAAATATGAAGCAATTTTTATCAAGTCAATTTCATCACACTGCTCTGAATGACCATAAGACTCTCCTAGGATTTTATAATATCTCTTATTTTCATGCCTTCAATATTCCTCTTTGAGCATAGTTCCCTCCAAGTGCAATTAGTAAATGCATTTCAGACCATACATGGCATTACTTTCCTTAAAATTTTTCCGGTTTCCACTGATTATAGAATTACCTGTGTGTGTTTTTCACTCAGTCATGTCCAACTCTTTATGACCCCTTGGACGATAGCCTGCCAGGCTCCTCTGTCCATGGAATTTTCCAGTCAAGGATACTGGAGTGGGTTTCCATTTCCTTCTCCAGGGGATCTTCCCAACCCAGGGATCAAACCTGGGTCTCCTGCACTGCAGGCAGATGCTTTACCGTCTGAGCTATCTACTTGTGACCATGGCATTTAAAGTCTCAAACGACCAGATCTCAGTGAATATCACTTTCTTTATTTCTCACCACTTTTCTCTTGGTCCAAGTATAACAGCCATTTTGCCAATCTTTCAGGAAATAAAATAATGTTAAATTTTGGTGATATTTACTTTCTGTTTCTAGTTAAACATCATCAATGACTATTATTGAAGCCTCTAGCTTACTTCACATCTTCAGAGAAGATGTCTCTTTCAAACTATTTGAAATGGCCTGAATGCCAATCACTTTCTTCTTTCTTGAAATATGGTTCATGTATTATCTACTGAAACTTCTCTGTAGATTGACTTGCCCAGTTGGAATATAAGCTTCCTTAACATCAAGGGGGCTTCCCTGGTAGCTCAGCTGGTAAAGAATCCACCTGCAATGCTTCAATTCCTGAGTTGGGAAGATCCCCTGGAGAAGGGATAGGCTACCCACTCCAGTATTCTTGGGTTACCCCGGTGGCTCAGCTGGTAAAGAATCCACCTTTAAGATGGGGAGACCTGGATTCAATCCCTGGGTTGGGAAGATACCCTGGAGAAGGGAAAGGCTACCCATTCCAGTGAGAGAATTCCATGGACTGTATAGTCCATGGGGTCGCAAAGAGTTGGACACAACTGAGAGACTTTCACCTTTAACATCAAGATTTTTTGTGTTATACACGGCTATATCTCTTAAAACTAAAACATGTAAAGATAAAAGACAATAGATAATGGATCCACATGGAAGTATAATCTACTTAAAATAAAAAGTGACATAAAAACTATTCAGTTTTTAAAGTAGAATCACTTTTGCTTTTTTCTATCTAAATATCATTAGCAAATGTAAAATGGCACTTCAAATACAAAAAGAAACAGAGTTGCTTGTAGTTTTGAGCATATATTGTGCCTATATTCCTATCTATTTTGCATACAATCACATAAAATTTGTGAATTTGTCTGTTGTTATCACCAAAATACTGCCAAACCAAGGTTGATTGAAGTATCAAGTCAATGATCCTGAAATCTTCAGTTCAGTTCAATTCAGTTCAGTCACTCAGTCGTGTCCGACTCTCCGCGACCCCATGAATCACAGCACGCCAGGCCTCCCTGTCCATCACCAACTCTCGGAGTTCACTCAAACTCATGTCCACAGAGTCTGTGATGCCATCCAGCCATCTCATTCTCTGTCGTCCCCTTCTCCTCCCATCCCCAACCTTTCCCAGCATCAGAGTCTTTTCCAGTGAGTCTTAGATACATAGAAAAATATTGTGAAAGTTAAAATTAACTCATGAAAATTAAGATATCATTTTTTTTTGAAAACTTATTTCACAGTGGTTGGACAATGTCCTTAATGCCAGTTTAGTTCAATCTGAAGAAATTGCATACCTATAAATTAAGCGTTAATGTTATTTAAGTCAAACTAGAAGGTCTGGTCTTTCTATATCTAGTTATTTAAAGTCATGACGAGAAATATAGAATTTAAAATCTGAAACATTCATATATATTAGTTAGGGAAAAAATTATCTTACTTTTTTTTTATAATTCAGAGGCTTTACAAATTAAAGTTAAAAATAATGCTGTTGCTTCAGCAAAATAAAGTTAAATGTTATCGAAATAATACAATCTTTTCCTTTTGAGATTCAAGAACTTGAAGATTTTTAAGAGGACATCAAAAGCGCTATTTTGGAGTTAGTCATAAATTGAATAGATAAAACTTCTATTTTGACCATGTGATCCTTGAGAAATTACGGTGCTAATAGTTTATTTTTGTATGTTTGTTTGCTTGCTTTTAATCATTGAGAAAGGATTTTAAAATAACCAATTTAGAGTGTTTAAAATTTTTATTTTATTGAGGAAATATTAAATTGAGAACAAATAAGTGTCTTTACTGATTTGATTTTGAGCTTTGATAAAGATGACATAAATAACAAGAAGCAGGAACATATGATTTTCAATCAACCCTGATGAACAATTTACAAAATCATGGATAGAATGTGTACTTTAAGACTTGTTCATTCACTTTCTCTTCGGGTCACTGCAAACAATTTTCCCCAAAGCAAACAGAAGTATACATGTTTTTCTGTGTATACACACATGCAGATTATATATATATATATATAACATATATATATATATAGTATTCTGAATGATATTGTATTTCAAGTGAATAAATTTAATTATTTATTGGCAACAATCTTACCTAATATGACACTATACTTTCTTTCATTTTGTGTTCTACAGCTTTCAGTTTAGGCATTGAGTGTGACCACTGTATATTAAATTGTTCAAAAATTTATAGTTTGTTGAAATGTAAGTCAGATTCTATGCAATTCATCTATTTAAACTGTACAAGACAATGAGTTTAGTGTATTTATGGAGTATGTGACAATGAATACAATCAACTTTCAGTTCAGTTCAGTCGCTCAGTCGTGTCCGACTCTCCGCGACCCCATGAATCACAGCACGCCAGGCCTCCCTGTCCATCACCAACTCCCGGAGTACACTCAAACTCATGTCCACAGAGTCGGTGATGCCATCCAGCCATCTCATTCTCCGTCGTCCCCTTCTCCTCCCGCCCCCAACCTTTCCCAGCATCAGAGTCTTTTCCAGTGAGTCAACTCGTCGCATGAGGTGGCCAAAGTATTGCAGTTTCAGCTTTAGCATCAGTCCCTCCAATGAACATCCAGGATTGATCTCCTTTAGAATGGACTGGTTGGATCTCCTTGCAGTATAAGGGACTCTCAAGAGTCTTCTCCAACACCACAGTTCAAAAGCATCAATTTTAGAATGTTTTAATCTCACCAAACAGAAACACTATATCCATTAGCAATTCATACCCATTTCCACTACACCCCGAGTTCTAGGAAAGAGCAATCTTTTCCATAGATTTGCTTATCCTGACATTTCATGCAAATGGAATTATATAATATGCTGCCTTATTTGAATGATGTTTTCAATAGCACAATATTTTCAAGGTTCATTCATGTAATTGCATATATCTGCATTTGATTTTTTTAACTGCTGAATAACATTTCATCATATACATATGCCAGATTTGATTTATCCCTTCATCAGTTGATGAGCATTTGGGTTGTTTCCATATTTTCACTGCTATGGATAATGCACCTTTGAACATTCATGAATAGGTTTCTGTGTAAATATACTTTTCATTTTTCTTGAGTAAATAACCTAGAAGTCAAATTGTTGGGTTGCATAGTAACTCTACTCTTAACATTTGGAGAAATAACCAGACTATTTAACAAAGTGGTTGCACTTCAGTGTGCATTTTTTGCCATCAGTGCACGAGTTCTGATTTGCTCTCATTCTCACCAACACTTGTTATATTATTGTTGCTGTAATATGGTGATGATTAGTATGACCATCATCTTTATAAATGTAAAGAACTCTTCAATTACAATTTTTAGATGAATTTCATTGATGGGCTAAAGATATTGAGTGTATTTGTATGTGTTTTCCCAGCCATTCATATATTTACTTTGGAAAATTATCTATTCATAGCATTTCCATACTTTAGTTGGTTTCTTTTTGTCTTTTTATTTGGGGGTTAGAACTGTTCCTTCTATATTCTGAATAAAAGTCCTTGTTAGATGTATGTTTTGTATGCTTTCTCATAGCCTCTTTTTCAGTTTATCAAACCTAAGTTGGTGCTTCTGTCTTGAAAGCAAGAAACAACACTGAAGAAGTCGAAAGATACATCTCAACTAATTGCTGCTTAATAGAAACTATTTGGGATTCAGAAGATTCCTTGCAAAATATATTAATCAATATCTTTAAAACAAATATTATGCTTGAAGTATATCAATCACATCTTAATATATTTAGTACTGTGAGTAAAATTCTATAGGCATTGCTAAAACCTATGATTAAGCATTGCATTTTGTTAGATGGTGTAACTTTTATAAATGACATGTCTACAACCAGGTTAGTCATTGAATTAAATATTTCTGCAGTACATAAAAATATATACTCCCTAAATTCATGACGGGTCAGGAATATCCTCTGGAGAAGGGATAGGATACCCACTCCAGATTTATTGGGCTTCCCTGGTGACTCAGCTGATAAAGAATACACCTGCAATGCTGGAGACCTGGGTTCAATCCCTGGGTTGGGAAGATCCCCTGGAGAAGGGAAAGGATACCCACTCCAGCATTCTGGCCTACAGAATTCCATGGACTGTCTATCCCATGGGGTCTCAAAGAGCACGCAGAAAACTACCAATCTGATCACACGTACCACAGCCTTGTCTAACTCAATGAAACTAAGCCATGCCATACAGGGCCACCCAAGACGGTCAGGTCATGGTGGAGAGGTATGACAGAATGTCGTCCACCAGAGAGGGGAATGGCAAAACCACTTCAGTATTCTTGCCTTGAGAACCCCATGAACAGTATGAAAAGGCAAATGATAGGATACTGAAAGAGGAACTCCACGTGTTGGTAAGTGCCCAATATGCTACTGGAGTTGAGTGGAGAAATAACTCCAGAGAGAATGAAGGGATGGAGCCAAAGCAAAAACAATATCCAGTTGTGGATGTGACTGGTGATAGAAGCAAGGTCCAATGCTGTAAAGAGCAATATTGCATAGGAACCTGGAATGTCAGGTCCATGAATCAAGGCAAATTGGAAATGGTCAAAAGGAGATGGCAAGAGTGAACATCGACATTCTAGGAATCAGCGAACTAAAATGGACTGGAATGGGTGAATTTAACTCAGATGATCATTGTATCTACTACTGTGGGCAGAAATCCCTTAGAAGAAATGGAGTCGCCATCACGCTCAACAAAAGAGTCCGAAATGCAATACTTGGATACAATCTCAAAAATGACAGAATGATCTCTGTTCGTTTCCAAGGCAAACCATTCAATATCACGGTATTCCAAGCCTATGCCCCAACCAGTAACGCTGAAGAAGCTGAAGATGAACTATTCTATGATGATCTACAAAACCTTCTAGAACTAACATCCCAAAAAGATGTCCTTTTCATTATAGGGGACTGGAATGCAAAAGTAGGAAGTCAAGAAACACCTGGAGTAACAGGCAAATTTGGCCTTGGAGTATGGAATGAAGAAGGGCAAAGGCTAATAGAGCTTTGCCACGAGAACGCACTGGTCATAGTAAACACCCATTTCCAATAAAACAAGAGAAGACTCCACACATGGACATCACCAGATGGCCAACACCGAAATCATATTGATTATATTCTTTGCAGCCAAAGGAGAAGCTCTATACAGTCAGCAAAAACAAGACAGGGAGATGACTGTGGCTCAGACCATGAACTCCTTATTGCCAAATTCAGACTGAAATTGAAGAAAGTAGGGAAAACCACTAGACCATTGAGGTATGACCTAAATCAAACCCCTTATGATTATACAGTGGAAGTGAGAAATAGATTTAAGGGACTAGATCTGATAGAGTGCCTTATGAACTAGGGATGGAGGTTCATTGTACAGGAGATAGGGATCAAGACCATCCCCATGGAAAAGAAATGAAAAAAAGCAAAATAGCTCTGTGAGGAGGCCTTACAAATAGCTTTGAAAAGAAAAGTGAAAAGCAAAGGAGTAAAGGAAAGATATAAGCATCTGAATGCAGAGTTCCAAAGAATAGCAAGGAGAGATAAGAAAGCCTTCCTCAGCGATCAATGCAGAGAAATAGAGGAAAACAACAGAATGGGAAAGACTAGAGATCTCTTCAAGAAAATTAAAGGTACCAAGGGAACATTTCATGAAAAGATGGGCTCGATAAAGGACAGAAATGGTATGGACCTAACAGAAGCAGAATATACTAAGAAGAGGAGGCAAGAATACACAGGAGAACTGTACAAAAATAGCTTCACGACCCAGATAATCATGATGGTGTGATGACTCACCTAGAGCCAGACACCCTGGAATGTGAAGTCAAGTGGGCCTTAGAAAGCATCATGATGAACAAAGCTAGTGGAGGTGATGGAATTCCAGTGGAGCTATTTCAAATCCTGAAGGATGACGCTGTGAAAGTGATGCACAAAATATGCCAACAAATTTGGAAAACTCAGCAGTGGCCACAGGACTGGAAAAGGTAACTTTTCATTCCAATCCCAAAGAAAGGCAATGCCAAAGAATGCTCAAACTATCGCACAATTGCACTCATCTCACAGCTAATAAAGTAATGCTCAAAATTCTCCAAGCTAGGCATCAATAGTACATGAACCAAGAACTTCCTGATCTTCAAGCTATATTTAGAAAAGGTAGAGGAACAAGAGATCAATTTGCCAACATCTACTGGATCATCAAAAAAACAAGAGAGTTCCAGAAAAGCATCTACTTTTGCTTTATTGACTATGTGCCAAAGCCTTTGATGTGCGTATAACAAAAAACTGGAAATTCTGAAAGAGATGGGAATACCAGACCACCTTACCTGCCTCCTGAGAAATCTGTATGCATGTCAAGTACCAACAGTTAGAACCAGACATGGAACAATAGACCAGTTCCCAACTGGAAAGGAGTAAATGAAGGCTGTATATTGTCACCCTGCTCATTTAACTTATTTGCAGAGTACATCATGCGGAATGCCTGTCTGGATGAAGCATAAGCTGGAATCAAGTTTGCCAGGAGAAATATCAATTACCTCAGATATGCAGATGACACCACCCTTATGGCAGAAAAGTGAAGAAGAACTAAAGAGCCTCTGATCAAAGGGAAAGTCTGAGATTGAAAAAGTCGGCTTAAAACTCAACATTCAAAATACTAAGATTATGACATCCAGTGCCATCACTTCATGACAAATAGATGGAGAAGCAATGGAAACAGTGACAGACTTATTTTCCCTGGGCTCCAAAATCACTGCAGATGGTAACTGAAACCAAGAAATTAAAAGATGCTTGCTCCTTGGAAGAAAAGGTATGACAAATCTAGACAGCATATTAAAGAGCAGAGACATTACTTTTCCTACGAAGGTCCATCTAGTCAAAGCTATGGTTTTTCCAGTAGTCCTGTATGGATATGAGAGTTGGACTATGAAGATACCTGAGCACTGAAGAATTGATGCTTTTGAACTGTGGTGTTGGAAAAGACTCTTGAAAGTCCCTTGGACAGCCAGGATATCAAACCAGTCAATCCTAGAGGAAATCAGTCCTGAATATTCATTGGAAGGACTGATGCTGAAGCTGAAACTCCAATACTTTGGCTACTTGATGCAAAGAACTGACTCACTGGAAAAGACCCTGATGCTAGGAAAGACTGAAGGCAGGCAGAGAAGGGAATGACAGAGGATGAGATGGCATCACTGACTTGATGGACATGAATCTGAGCAAATTTTGGGATTTGGTGATGGACAGGGAAACCTGGTGTGCTGCAGTCCATGGGGTCACAAAGAGTCAGATATGACTGAGCAAGTGAACTGAACTGCTTTTATTTCTTGTCACTAGTAGTCAACATTTGCTTAAATATGTCCAGCTAATCAGAGAAGGCAATGGCACCCCACTCCAGTACTCTTGCCTGGAAAATCCCATGGAGGGAGGAGCCTGGTGGGCTGCAGTCCATGTGGTCGCTAAGAGTTGGACAAGACTGAGCGAATTCACTTTCACTTTTCACTTTCATGCATTGGAAAAGGAAATAGCAACCCACTCCAGTGTTCTTGGGTGGAAAATCCCAGGGATGGGGGAGCCTGATGGGGTGCTGTCTATGGGGTCACACAGAGTCAGACACAACTGAAGTGACTTAGCAGCAGCGGCAGCAGTCCAGCTAATATGGTCAGATAAAGTGAATGTAATAAAAAGTACTCATATTACATTTTTCTTTTTATTCCAATAGAGCCACAGTAAAATGGATTTTAGTGTTAGTCGCTCAGTTGTGTCTGACTCTTTGGGACCCTATGGACTGTAGTCCACCAGGCTCCTCTGTCCATGGGATTTTCTAGGCAAGAATAATGGAGCGGGTTGCCATTTCCTTCTCCAGGGGATCTTCTGGACCCAGGGGTCGAATCCATGTCTCTAACATTGCGAGCAGCCTCATTATGGTCTGAGCCACCAGGGAAGAAAAATGGATTTTAAAGCCCTAGTTATTTTATTGAATCATCAGAATTTTATTAACTGTAAATGAGATAAAAAGTAAATTGGATCAATGGGATGCTGTGTAATCAGTGATTACTCAATTTATTTATAAATATTTCTTCTTATGGTTTGAATTCCATTAAATAAATAGATGCTGAGTATAGAGACACTTATATGGCTTTTTTATTGTTATCCCCAAGAATGTTTCTCTCTCTACTATAGCTGTTTCTAAATTTAAGTCACAAATCCTGATAGTTGCTCCTTGTAAATCCTTTGAAGTATGAGAAGATTGTTTCTTAGAGAGTTTAAATTATGTACCCAAAGCAACTACATTTTCACAATTACAAGCTTACAATGATCCATTCATGACTACTAATAATATTCACTTATTATGTATTTGGTTTACAAATTATATTTGTTTGTACAATGTCATTTATATTATGTTTATGCAAATGTTATATGGAGTACTTTTTTCAATTGTATTAAAAACATGTTCCTACATAAATAAAGTGACAGTAGAAATTTAATTGTTGATGTATTATATTTTTCATTGATTGAATTTTATCTCTTACTAGCCAAGCATGTGTTTAATTCAACATTTATTGATTCAAATTAAATTTCTATCCCATAACATTAACATATCTGTAGTACAGTGTCAAATTTCTTGGTTTTGGTTTACAATTTCACAATAAAATCTTTCACATCTTACTTATGATTTAGAAAATTACTTCTTGGTGACACCGTTTATATAATTGAGCAAGTGATCAGTTGAACTTAATGATTCACTTTAAGGATGAACTTAGTGACTCAATTTCAGTGCTCACTTTTAGCAATTAAACATATTTGATCTCTGTTTTTTATACATCTTAAAAATCATACAAAACCCTATTTTTCCTCTTTATTTTTAATGTGACTTGTTCATATTTGTTCATTTTGCACTTGTGTAATAAATAGTATGTATACATAATCATATATAAGGAGAGAGACAGTGAGATTAAGAGAGACATTGACTCCGAGTTGCTAGACTGTGAAGTTCTAAACTGGAAAGTTTGCTTTTGCCAAGAGGTTTGCCATTGGGTGGAGAGGTTGAACCTTACATAGTTCAGTTTAGTTCAGTTCAGTTCAGTCGCTCAGTCGTGTCCGACTCTCCACGACCCCATGAATCACAGCACGCCAGGCCTCCCTGTCCATCACCAACTCCCAGAGTTCACTCAAACTCATGTCCACAGAGTCGGTGATGCCATCCAGCCATCTCATTCTCCGTCGTCCCCTTCTCCTCCTGTCCCCAACCTTTCCCAGCATCAGAGTCTTTTCCAGTGAGTCAACCTGTCGCATGAGGTGGCCAAAGTATTACAGTTTCAGCTTTAGCATCAGTCCTTCCAATGAACACCCAGGATTGATCTCCTTTAGAATGGACTGGTTGGATCTCCTTGCAGTCCAAGGGACTCTCAAGAGTCTTCTCCAACACCACAGTTCAAAAGCATCGATTCTTCGGCGATCAGCTTTCTTCACAGTCTAACTCTCACATCCATACATGACCATGGGAAAAACCATAGCCTTGACTAGACGGACCTTTGTTGGCAAAGTAATGTCTCTGCTTTTTAATATACTATCAAGGTTGGTCATAACTTCCCTTCCAAGGAGTAAGCGTCTTTTAATTTCATGGCTGCAATCAGCATCTGCAGTGATTTTGGAGCCCAAAAAAATAAAGTCTGACACTGTTTCCACTGTTTTTCCATGCCATGATCTTTGTTTTCTGAATGTTGAGCTTCAAGCCAACCTTTTCACTCTCCTCTTTCACTTTCATCAAGAGGCTTTTGAGTTCCTCTTCACTTTCTGCCATAAGGGTGGTGTCATCTGCATATCTGAGGTTATTGATATTTCTCCCAGCAATCTTGATTCCAGCTTGTGCTTCTTCCAGCCCAGTGATCCTCATGATGTACTCTGCATATTTAAATATATAAAATTGTGCAGTTAACTGTATACTTTAAAAATAAAGTGTAATTCACAGATATGGAGAATTGTCTGTAAAATAAATATATTAACAAGTGTTCAATCTCACTATTTATCAAGAAATTAAAACTTTCTGGAGGTAAAATTTAACACCATATGGATTCACTATTTTTTTGAAGTAGTACAAATTCTATTTTAAAATGAACTTTGCTAATACCTGGGAAAAGTGAGAGAGCAAATACTATGTTCCAGAAATCCCAAATCTAGGTAGGTTTACCTTGAAGGAACCCATGAACTATGCTGAGTTTTCCAAATTTGCTGGCATATTGAGTGCAGCACTTCACAGCATCATCTTTAAGGATTTGAAATAGCTCTATTGGAAGTCCATCACCTCCACTAGCTTTGTTCGTAGTGATGCTCTCTAAGGCCCACTTGACTTCACATTCAAAGATGTCTGGCTCAAGGTGAGTGATCACGCCATCGTGATTATCTTGGTTGTGAAGATATTTTTTGTACAGTTCTTCTCTGTATGGTTGCCACCTCTTCTTAATATCTTCTGCTTCTGTTAGGTCCATACAATTTCTGTCCTTTATCGAGCCCATCTTTGCATGAAATGTTCCCTTGATATCTCTAAATTTGTTGAAAAGATCTCTTGTTTTTCCTATTCTGTTGTTTTCCTCTATTTCTTTGCATTGATCGCTGAGGAAGGCTTTCTTATCTCTTCTTGCTATTCTTTGAAACTCTGCATTCAGTTGCTTATATCTTTCCTTTCTCCTTTGCTTTTCGCTTCTCTTCTTTTCACAGCTATTTGTAAGGCCTCCTCAGACAGCCATTTTGCTTTTTTGCATTTCTTTTCCATGGGGATGGTCTTGGTCCCTGTCTCCTGTACAATGTCACGAACCTCCGTCCGGAGTTCATCAGGCACTCTATCAGATCTAGTCCCTTAAATCTATTTCTCACTTCCACTGTATAATCATAAGGGATTTGATTTAGGTCATATCTGAATGGTTGAGTGGTTTTCCCTACTTTCTTCAATATAAGTCTGAATTTGGCAATCTTGACAACATGCTTTAATTACCATTGTTTTTTAATTTAAGCATATGAATAATGTTAAAATGTGCACCTACTAAATAATGCACAATTTCAGTGTGGTAGGTCCATTTAAAATTTTATAATCTCAAAGCACATAATTTACTTTCACCTTTCATGACCATTCCCAGTTTCTTTCTCTATATTTTCTATATTTTTATTTTATTTAAGAATATAGCCTACAGAAGGTATTTCCCCAAAGAGTAATCATATAAGAGAAGCACTCAAGTGACAGGTTACTAGCAATTTCAAAATTAAACTTCATCCGACATACAAGTACATTTGATTCTTGACTAATACAGGAGGTAGGGGTGCCATCACTCCAGGCAGTGAAAAATTGGATTACAACTTTATAGTTTGTCTTCCATATCCATGACTCAGTATTACCAGATTCAACCAACAGTGTGTCATGTAGTACTATATAGTATATATTTATTGAATAAAACCTTTGTGTAAGTAGACCCACACAAACCTGTGTTATTCAAGGGTCAACTATACCTGCAAATGATATTTAAAAATGAAAGTGCTTGTAAAGGATATTTCATTGAGGTCAATAAAAAAGATGACCTGATGATGTGGACGTTCTCAATTCTTCTGAAAGGTAAAGAGATTTCAAGTAATTGAGAACCAAGAAGAGAAGCATGATTAGACTCAACAATATGTAGTCAATATTAATGTTAGCAAGAGTCCCTTCACAACAGTGTTGGGCATGGATGCTAACACACAGTACATTGAACAGGTCATGAGAACTGAGGAAGAGGGGAGAGGAAAGCTTTCCTAGAGACATTTGACTGTACTTACTCAATTAAAGGGCTTTCTGGTCACTCAGGGTAAAGAAACTGCATGCAACATGAGACACCCACGTTCGATCCCTGGGTTGGGAAGATATCCTGGAGAAGGAAATGGCAACCTTCTCCAGTATTCTTGCCTGGAGAATCCCATGAAGAGAAGTGTATGAAGGGCTACAGTCCATGGGGTTGCAAAGAGTCAGACATGACTGAAGCAACTTAGCACACACGCACACATCATACTTTCGTTCAATTAAAAACTTGAGGATTAAGCCCATCAGTCTGTTTTCAGAAGTGTTCCAGGTAATTCTGAACATGCTAAAGTTTGAAAAATGCTTTTAAAAATATATTTATATAGATGTAGGCAATACCAAATTTTGAGAAAATACTTATAAGTAGATAATATATAAATATATAAAAAGAAGTAATAATAAACTATGACCCCTTGACAGTTTGTGTTTAATGTAAGTAATGGTGAGATCCATTGTGTTTCTAAATTGAGGTGGGTTAATCAATAAAGGTATTACTGGAAAAGGGATAAAGAAATCCATATCCCAGCGTGTTTTGTGCGATATAATAACTGATGCTTCTTGGTAATGTCAACAGTTGGTACAGTAAAGAAAAGAATACTCCCCAGTGGATGTGGGAAGTAACCAGTATAGGAGAAGATGACAAAGCTAGAGGGAGAGTAATTTAATACTGCAGATGAACTGAACTTCTGGACAGTAGGGATATTTACCAAAAGTGGGGAGGGTAAAGACTTGGGAGTTGCATTGGGAAGCAAGGAGAACCTCCAATCTATGTGCTGAACTATTTAGAATTTGTATTACAAGTACTTCAAACCGAGATTGCTTTTAGGAAAAGGTTGACTGAAAAAGATTTTCAGGTATCAAATGAGGAAAGTTGGATGAAACAATAAAAAATAATTACAATGAAAAATTAAATTTTAATAACCATAAATGCTAATTTCCAGTGATGTAATACAATTTTTTAATAAAAAAAAGGGTGTAGATTATAGTCTCTGTGTGCAGCACAAGGGAAACCAGAGAGTAGAAGATGTAGAAAAAAATGAAGAAACTTGAAACGTATGAATGACATGTTGAGAATCAGAAAAACAGAAATTTGAGTTTATAAAACTGCTTCTGAAGGAAAATGAAAACAACTGCAATTATTTTCAAGTGAGGAAGTGAGTCAACAGTTGAAAGAATTGGCTGAAGTGTTCCTTAGTACCTGCAAGTCCTAAAAGTTACAGCAAGTGTGCTGCTGCTGCTGCTAGTTCAGTTCAGTCATGACCGACTCTGTGAGAGCCCATAGACAGCAGCCCACCAGGCTCCCCGTCCCTGGGGTTCTCCAGGCAAGAACACTGGAATGGGTTGCCATTTCCTTCTCCAATGCATGAAATGATAAGTGAAAGTAAAGGAGCAGAAGAAGGAGAGTGTTTCAGTGAGGTTAGGAGGGAGGCAGGCACAGAAAGCCTTTGGCAAAGCAAGTCTACACATATTTTCCACAGCATGTTTGGCACTTTTTTTAAATTCACACAGTGTCAACACACTGAACTTCTTCCCAACTGAACTGGTGTCCATGGGCAAAATTTGCTTTAAACAAACCAAAAGTAATATGTATTAAAAATATTATATGTATGTGTTAAAAATGTATTAAAATATTATATGATTGTTATTAGAGTCAGGTTAATGTCCATAATGTGATGAAGGGATAATACAGTAGGCTGTATAATGACTATACAACCTTTTAATTCTAACATATTCCAATATATTAGGCCCTAAATAACAACCATCTCCTCTCCCTGCAACTGTCAACATCTATATTTACTTCTTATGTTGATAGATACAATAATTATAAAATAATTAATCTGTTCATAGACTTAGAGTTTAGAATGCAGTTTTCATGTATGTGTGTGTGTGTATATGTTTTCTTTCTTATCTTAGAAGTAAAGACATAATAGATAATCTAAATTAAAAAAAACCCCAAATCCTTCGTTTTTGTTATAAATGGTATATTGCCCCTCTTACACCACACGTTATTTATTACAATAAATTGTACTCTGATTTTTTTGCATTATGCACAAATGTTTGAAGAATGAAAGAATAAATGAATAAATACATAAGCAAGTGAATGAATCTCTGCAAACATGATTTATAACTTAATTGCCATCATTATAGTGGCTTTGGTTTCTGAATCTGTAATTGGGAATACCTATTTTGAACTAAACCTTGAAAATAGGCAATGTGTGGTATATTACTGCCTGGAATGTTCAGTCAATTTAACTTTAATGCCATGGCTGATGATGTAGCTTCCATTTGGTTAAGCAGTTTATTAACTGCAATCTCCTTAATTCGAAGGTGTATGCAAAACCTGTCTCTGTCTAGATTTAGGATTGAGTGGGAAAGAGTTAAATGACATTCATGAGGAAAAGAAACAAGCTATTCACAATCCAATAAATATTGTTCAGTACAGCTAAAGTGGATTTTATATGAATGCCTACAGAACCCACTGTAATAAAAAATATATAAGACGGTGTTAAGTTTTTGTGTGTTTTCTAAACTAAGGTAGGTCCATATTTGGACCTTCAGTCACTTACTTTGGCTTTCTGAAAAAAAAATTCTGAGGACTTTCTAAAATGTTATCAGAAAAGTTGAATCACAGAATTAGAAGTTTATGTAAATAAAATGTTAAAAATACTTTATATACATCTATTTATAAATTTTAATAATTAATTGTATAAAAAGAATCATTTGAGCAGTTGAGCTCTAAAGTCAGGTATTACACTGCCTTTCAAAAAGGGAGGCTTTTTATAAATAAGAGTCTTTGTGAAAAGCAAATTGTGTAATACCAACTTACCTTGATTTTTCTTTTTTTGGGGGGATTGTGGTATTGCAGAGCTTCCCTGGTTGCTCAGAGATAAAGAATCTGCCTGCCAATGTAGGAGATGCAGTTTCAATCCCTAGGTCAAGATCACCTGGAGGAGGACATGGCAACCCATTCCAGTATTCTTGTCTGAAGAATCCCATGGACAAAGGAGCCTGGCGGGCTACAATTCATGGGATCACAAGAACTGGACACAATTTAGCAACTAAATCAACCTACCAACCACATGTTATCACAGTTGGGAAAACAATCACTCTTCTCCAGAAAACAGGCAATACCTCTTCACTTATTCCTTGTGTTTTATAAAGAACATGACTTATTGGAGAGTACATCACCGACTCTGTAGACTTGAGTTTGAGTGAACTCCGGGAGTTGGTGGTGGACAGGGAGGCCTGGCGTGCTGTGATCCTTGGGGTCGTGGAGAGTCAGACACGACTGAGCGACTGAACTGAACTGAAGTTAACTGAAGTGCAGAGTCACAGCAGATGAGATGACTTACATGTGGGTAAGGGTTTGAAAAATAAGATGGAACAGAGGAGTCCTGCATCAGTACTGGATCAGAAATGCTGACATAACTCCAGGAGCAGTCTCATGAATTCTACTGCAAGTTCCTTGGAAAATGGAAATAACTAAAATCACTTCTACCTCATCCAAGAGTCTTTGACTCTTTGACTATCGTTTCCTGGTAACAGAGCTCATTATTTCACCGAATGAAAGAAAAAAAAAAAATATATATATATAATATATATATATATATACTATATACACAGTCAATGGCTATTTATCGAACGTGGGTTTGATCCCTGGGTGAGGAAGATCCCCTGGAGAAGAAAGTGGCAACCCATTCCAGTATTCTTGCTTGGGAAATCCCATGGACAGAGGAGCCTGGTGGGCTACAGTCTATGGGGTTGCAAAATGGTACACGACTTAGCTACTAAACAACTTTCTTAAATCAATTATTGACTTTATTTATGACATACTAAAGTAGTTTAAAAATAATTCTGAAGATTGTTTACTCATTTCTCAAATATATTTTCCTGATATTGTTTTTTAACATTTTCTAAGAAAAAATTTTAAGTCAGATTTGAATTTGCCTATCTGGCAATATGATTTAGGCATGACTATGTGCTTTTGCATACATCATCATTAATTCTTGTAGAATACACATGGAGTGGGTGTTGTTAGCACCTGGTTTTACAGCTGAAGTAACTAATGCTTAGAGATATTAAGTAAATTGCTTAAAACCAACTTTGTTAAAATGTTTTATAAGTTCATGTATCTCAGTTTAAACATAAGCCTCATGGTTAAGAAGTCTCCCTTTTCCTTTAATATACTTTTGGCTAGTGTTTCACAATTTCATGGAGACAAAGACCTGTGACATTATGTAAATGAATTTTGATATTCAGAGACAAAATGTATTTATAATAATGTGCCAGAATCATTCAGAGAAGGAAACTACAAGTGTGAAATTAAAATTCACCCCTTTCTACCCAGGAAAAAATGGTTGAATCACTCCCTACCTCACAGAACACTTTAGAACAGAGTGGCATTGTTCATGACAAAATGATGTTTATCTATACTGACTTTGCATATATGCATAGTAATTTCTATTTACTCAATGTTTTCTTGATGATACATTTATTGAAAAAAATCACATACATCTTATTTTTTTTAATTTCACCTAGGCGAAATCTTTGCTATTTTGCTGTGAATGTCTTCCCGTGAGATCCAGTTAAAAAGTACATTATTGCCTAACTGTAAAATATTTTGCATTCAAAATAATACCTTTAAAAGTTGTTTATTCCTTCTTAAAGACATTTTGATGTATCCTGTACTAAGCTGTAAACCAGTTCCTTTTAATAAAATGTGTACTTAGTATCATCTGGCAGGATAATTTCTCAGATGGACCTCCGATTCCTTATATGTTAAGCTCTGTCCAGCCCTGATAACTGCATATTTCCCCACTTTGAAATGCTTTTAATTTTCTTTTCACCAATTTACTTATACTCCCTATTTAATTTCACTTGAAGTTTTACTAATTCAGTTCAGTTCAGTTCAGTCGCTCAGTCGTGTCCGACTCTCCGCGACCCCATGAATCACAGCACGCCAGGCCTCCCTGTCCATCACCAACTCCCGGAGTACACCCAAACTCATGTCCACAGAGTCGGTGATGCCATCCAGCCATCTCATTCTCCGTCGTCCCCTTCTCCTCCCGCCCCCAACCTTTCCCAGCATCAGAGTCTTTTCCAGTGAGTCAACTCATCGCATGAGGTGGCCAAAGTATTGCAGTTTCAGCTTGAGCATCAGTCCCTCCAATGAACATCCAGGATTGATCTCCTTTAGAATGGACTGGTTGGATCTCCTTGCAGTATAAGGGACTCTCAAGAGTCTTCTCCAACACCACAGTTCAAAAGCATCAATTCTTCGGCGATCAGCCTTCTTCACAGTCCAACTCTCACATCCATACATGACCACGGGAAAAACCATTGCCTTGACTAGACAGACCTTGGTTGGCAAAGTAATGTCTCTGCTTTTTAATATACTATCAAGGTTGGTCATAACTTTCCTTCCAAGGAGCAAGCGTCTTTTAATTTCATGGCTGCAATCAGCATCTGCAGTGATTTTGGAGCCCAAAAAAACAAAGTCTGACACTGTTTCCACTGTTTTTCCATCTATTTTTACTAATTCAGGCATCCCTTTATTAATTCAGGCATCCTTTGATTATACCAAACCCATAAACAGTCATTATACTTTACACTACTTGACTCTTGACAAATTAAAGCATTTGTGGTTTTTTTTTTCTTGCTAAACCATATGCTCACTGAGATCAACTTGCCATCTGCTTTGTCTTTCTTAAAAAGTTACAAAAGTACTTAATATACAGTAGGAACAAATTACTATTCTCAACAATAGGTGTGACCATTATAAGTTATTAATACATGACAGATAATTTATTGGAAACCATATAGATGACATGAATGTAGTGTTTAAATGTAGGTCCCTGTGTTCATGGAATTGTTCAGGCAAGAATATTGGAGTGGATTGCCATTTCCTATTTCAGGGAGTCTTCCTGACCCAGGGATTGAATTCACATCTGTTTCATCTCCTGCACTGGCAGATGGATTCTTTACCACACAACATAGTTGTTCAAATAACTTGGGATTCTGTAGCACTGGGTTACACCCATGACCTACATTCATAATTTTTATGATTTACCCATATATTATCTCCAATTATTCATAATAATATAATATTTACCTCTTCCTTACTATTTTCCCCCAAAGTTTCAATCAGGCAATGTTTATAAAGTGTTTTTCCCAGTATAAAGGTAAAAATTTTCAGTTAATTATTAGTTATTGTCATTGTATTCTAAGAAACAAAGATTTTTTTTACAATAAGCAGAGAGGAGGAGAATCCCAGGGACGGGGGAGCCTGGTGGGCTTCCGTCTATGGGGTCACACAGAGTCGGACATGACTGAAGTGACTTAGCAGCAGCAGAGAGGAAAGTAGCCATATGTTATGAAAGTAACTGCATAGATAGTCATATCAAAATCTGAAAAAAAAATCAGTATTAAGGTTTAGTTTATGTTTAAGCAAATTGAGAAGATACTTGAAGCTGATTTTGTCTTGTATTTTTATTTTTGCTGTTTGTTTTTACTTTCTTTTATTTCTTTCCACTCCTTTTTCTCTCTTTCCCTACTGTCTTGATTTCTTTTAAATCAGAAAAAATATATATCGATACTGCAGGGTATCTAAGGAATAAATTATTTGAATTCAATGCATGGCATAGACAGACCTCCAGCTGATACATGTTATTGCTCCAGGTGAAAAGCTTGATTACTCTCATAAAAGAATGAAAGGACAATAATGAGGGAATCACTTTCACTGGCAGCCTATGGCTCCTGCGTTTGCATACATAGCATAGTAAAAAAAAAAAAAAGAAGCAAAAATATAGAGGAGGAATGTTTCAGAACATGAGTTGGCTTGGAAAGAAGCCAAGGTAAGTAGCAGAAGTAGAACAGAGGTGTCAGGTCAGCAGCTTGACCAATTTGCATCTTTATTTCCCAGTGATATGTAGAGTGGATTATAAAGTATATGCTGTGTACACTGTTCCCACCTTCTCTCCCTCATTTACTGTCTTTTAGATAAGTTAATTCTTAGATTTTCAGACATTAACCAGAAGTATCAAGTTGTTCCAGTACAAGTCACTTGCTCATTTGTAAGTACAGGTTCTTTGACTTACGTATTAACTCCTCTTAAGTGGCTTCAGTCAGTTAAATTAACATCATCAGCATGGATGTAATGTGTGTGAGAGAGAGAGGGAGGGAGAGAGAGATAGAAGCTCAGTACCTTGGTTTAGCTGCTGCTGCTGCTGCTGCTAAGTTGCTTCAGTCGTGTCCCACTCTGTGTGACCCCATAGACAGCAGCCCACCAGGCTCCTCAGTCCCTGGGATTCTCCAGGCAAGGATACTGGAGTGGGTTGCTGTTTCCTTCTCCTAGTATCCAATATTTGGCACTACTGGTGAAGAAACTCCTTGCCGATGCAGGAGATGTTTGATCCCTGGAGAATCCCATGGAAAGAGGAGTCTGAAAGGCTACAGTCCGAAGGGTTGAACAGTGTCAGATACAACTGAAGCGATTTAGCATATCTAAAATAGCTGCAAGTTTCATTTAGAAGGTATAATGTAAACATGTCTTCAATTAGAATTGCTTTTTAATGGCATAAACTGCTCCAATGTATTACAATAATAAAAATAAATGCTACAAATATATTTTTACCAAACAATCCCATTTTTTACACAAGTTAATAGTCACATCTTTTTAAAAGCCTACTAAAAGAGCAACCAGTGGACAACTTTGTATAATTTTGTATCCATACAAATATCAAATCTCTACATAAATTTAGTCTTCACCTCTGATAGAGAGGTAAACTTCAGAAAGATGTTAAAATTACTATTTCTCACTATGGAACTGAATATTAGCCAGGGCAAACCCACTGAACCTCAGCCAACTTGTATATTAGGAAATGAAACTGTCTAAGGCAGCTTTAGGTATTGATAAACAGGCACCGTTACTCTAGGATGAATTTATTGTTCACTCATCTTTTTCCCATTACCCACTGCACACATGTCTATTATGGCCATTACTATAGAGTGTCTCAGTTATTTATGTGTCGGTATTAACAAAAGTATGATGTGCTCCCCAAGGCTGGAACTATCATCTGATTCTGTATCTTCAGTACCTACTTCATTAAGTACCCAGTAAACAATGCTGTTCAGAGAAATAGCTTATGCAGATTAGTCAAGTAAGAAATTGATTTAGTACATTTCAGGCAATAGACTTGAAGATTTCAAAGTAAATAAATAAGTGTTAGTTTCTCAGTAGTGCCCAACTCTTTGTGGTCCCAAGGACCGCAGCCCACCAGGCTGCTCTGTCCATGAGATTTTCCAGGCAAGGATACTGGGGTGGGTTGCCATTTCCTTCTCCAGGGATCTTCCAACCCAGGGATCGAACCCGGGTCTCCTACACTGCAGGCAGATTCTTTACTGACTGAACTACAAGGGAAGCCCCAAGATTCAAAAAAAGATGGCCAATTTAGGAAATAAGCCTTGAATATTCATTGGAAGGACTGATGCTGAAACTGAAGCTCCAATACTTTAGCCACCTGATGTGAAGAATTGACTCATTGGAAAGACCCTGATGCTGGGAAAGATTGAAGGCAGGAGGAGAAGGGGACTACAAAGGATGAGATAGTTGGATGGCATCACCGACTTGATGGATATGAGTTTGAGCAAGCTCTGGGAGTTGGTGGTGGACAGGGAAGCCTGGTGTGCTATAGTCCATGGGGTCGCAAAGCATCTAACATGACTGAGCAACTGAACTGAACTGATAAGAGAATACTCCATGAGCACTTGCTTTCAGCACTTCCCTCATACTATTCCTATTGGGAAACTCAGAAATTAAAGAATAACTGTACCACACACCAACTGGGCTTATTTGATTCTGATGACAAGAAAGATGCACTGTGTAAAACATCTTTGTCAGCATGAGACTGTCTTTTCACAATTTGGCTGTATTAAGAGTTGTTTCTTTTGAAATGGAAATGAACTCATTATTTATCAACTCTTGCAGAGTTCTACTTAATTCCAAAGTTACGTCAGTGATAATTTCAACTGCACTTTAAATTGTCCTTATGGAATCATTTTATTTTGTTTTCTTTAATTCTTTAACTTGAATAATACTTACTCATTTTTCTCTCATGCATAAGTTTGTTTCAATTCTGGAAGCAAAAGAGATGCTCAGGTTGAGATTGTTTCCAGGTACCAAATATGCGTAAACTATTGATTAGAATCAACAGATATCTAGTGAAGTTATCTAATTAAGTTCAAAATTTAGTAAGGAATATACATCATTTAAAAGGAGGGCATAGCAACCTACTCCAGTATTCTTGCCTTGGAATCCCCATGGACAGAGGAGATTGGTGGGCTACAGTCCATGGGGTCACAAAGAGTCGGACATAACTGAGGGACTAAGCACAGCACAGCACAGCACACATATGTAATTTAAACAACACATAAAACAGTGAAACATATGTGTTGCAACCCTAAAGTGATAGATTTAAAGGACTTAGAGTACCACTTCAGGCCAACATGTGATAAAAAGGATTGAATTTATTAATATCTTCCTGACTGACAGGAACACAAACCTGGACAAATTATATGATTTTTGTGGCATTGGTCTCTGGTTAACAAAGAGCAATGAAACAAACAAGGTGAGCCCCATGATTGCACAGGCACGGATGCTCTGAGAGGATTTGCTGACCATAGCATAGGAGGCAGGACATTAGATGAACCCAGCCAAGTATCAAATCAGATTAAATAAAGGTCTGGAATGACTAAGGTTTATAAAGTCACAAGGCAGAGTAATAAAAAGAAGAAATTTGTACAAAGAGAGAAATCTGGAGATCCATACATGGTAGCCCTCCAGAATTCAGCAAAGTACTTAACATACTATCATATGAAGAAATCACCCAAGACCAAGAGAAGAACATCTAAAATGATTAAAGAACCATCATGTGCATTTGCAAAAGACTATGAACAGCACCTATTCCTCTCAGCCAAAGTAGAATGGTATATAATTCAAGGCTTATTGAATAGAATATTTCGACTTAGCCTAGACTATATTATTTTCTGGTATTGGCTAACAAAGCTTAATAGTAAGCCCCATTGCGGGGAAATAACTTTTCCTATGCAACTTCCACTGCAGGGGGACACAGGTTTGATCCTTGGTGGGGGTAGTTAGCATGAAGTCCAAATTTAAGTCTGAAGTTACAGCTTTAAACTTTAACATATTTGATTGCTTTCTGTGATGTTTTATTTTAATGACCATGTAGGCAAAGTAAATTATAGAGTTTATCTACAGGCTGAGTTTCAGTGGTGACTGAGGAAAAGGGAGACAAGTGAATTCATATAATTGCAGCCAAGTAACTGTTGTTATGTTACAAATTTTAGTCTGAACATAGAGGAAAAAATCAGTATAATATTAATTTTGGGAATAAAAGTGTTGGAATAAATAAAAATATATATTATGGTTTTTGTGAAATCTAGTGGTACAATTTGATAAAGTGACCTGAAAAAAGTGACCTAATAACGGAGCTGACAAAGTGACCCAAAAGGAATAGTATAAACAGTGAGATATTTCAAAGTATATTGTTAAAGAGAGTTTGATTTATTTGATGACAAGATTCATAGTGGAACTATGAAAGAACTGATGAAGAGAACAGAAGAAATCGTCAGTTAAGATGGCAGTTAGCAAAAGAACAGCTGATACAATTACATGGTTGATGTTACCAGGAAATAACCCATTTATGGGTGAATTTTGAATGGAAATGATTGTGAATATTTGAAACTTCCATAGAAGACAAGGTTTATCTAGTTGAATCACATGATGGAATTCAGAGATTGTTGTAATGTACAACTAGTCCTTCAGGTACACTGTTAAATATTTTTCTCTGGGTGTATATGTGCTCAATCGTAGTGACTCTGAGCCCATGGACTGTAGCCCACCAAGCTCCTCTGCTCATGGAATTTTCCAGGCAAGAAAACATTTATGTTAATTTTATTATTTATTTTAATAATTTATATATTTATTAATATTATTAATTAATGAAAAATTTGTTAATTTTATTATTTATTTTAATATTTATATATTTATCAATATTATTAATTAATATCCTATTATATTGATATTATTTAAATAATTTATATTAATATATTGATTTGTATTCTAACTACGATTAATCTTATTCCTCTCAGACTTTAAGGATAGCACATAGTGAACTCACTTGCAAATCTACAAACAATTCAAAAGTTGATAAAAACTTTCCAGATGAAATTCCTGTGTGATCTGCCAGCACTCAGTGTGAAAGAGCATTAGTGTCATTTATATGAAAAGTCTTTCAGGTCAATGACAGAACTAGGCCAGAAGCAATGAGAATAAATTAAGTGATAGAGGATGTTCAATGGTCATCTCAAACTATGGTATAAAAGCCACTAGCAGTTCTTTTCTCTTTCACATGGAGTAACAGAAAACAAAAATCTACCCTTCATTTTTTGAGGATGCAAAACTATTACATTTGTGCTTTTAGCCTATCAGAGTCAATGCAGACAAAAATGTGCTTCATATATTTTATTTGATACAAATAAAAGTCTCATTAGATTACAATCATTTGAACACAGTGAAAACTAATGCATAGAAAATGAAAACTTGAGATGGTATTCAATATGCTTAATTTTTTTTTCTGGGTGTTTCTTTTTTTTTAATTTTTTTTTTTTTACTTTACATTATTGTATTGGTTTTGCCATACATTGACATGAATCTGCCCCGGGTGTACATGTGTTACCCATCTTGAACTCCCCTCCCTTAATTTTTAAATTGTTTTATTCTACTGAATAGTTTTAAACTTGGCATCTGAATGTATCCATTGTTTTAGATAGACAGAAACATAGATAAACAGGTAAAGTATGTTGGATCTGACCCAACCCTGAAAAAGCCCACTTAATAACTCATTTATTTACTTTATGTTTGCCATATATCTTACCCCTTTTCCTTAAGAAAATCCCCTTTTCAGGGAGCTCATTATATTGGGGTTATCCTATTCCTTATGCCTTGTTCCCAACAAATTCTACTACCCTTACATAAATTCTCAAATGTAATTATGAAATTATGTCATCATTTTTCCTTAATTGTTGTAACTGTGAGTTAGATTTCCAACAGCTGGTCCTCTACTTCAGGTTCACAAAATTTTTATACTTTTTCCTTTATCAATTAGGCATCCACATCTGATATTCACTATATTTTAGCACCTTATCTCACATATTTTTATGCTTTAATAGCCCAATAACCTTCATTTACTTTAGTACCAGAGTATTTTCAGGAATTTTTGAGTCATAACTTGGATTATAACACCAAGTCGTTTGATTCTGATGATATCTGCTTGCTTCTTTGGTTATGAAGTTATCAATAAAATATTTTAAAACTAATATGGCTACTGTTTTAGTAAGACTGTACATGTTTTGTGATATATTTCATAAATATTGCAACATAACAAAGAAAGGAAATGTTTTATTTTGAATTTTCACATATTAGGGATCACAGACTCAGAGATATTAAATAATATAATATACCTAAATTTATATACATAGCAAGTAGTGGAAAGCAGATTTGCACTCTGATTCATTACTTATGGTCTATACTTATTTCATGTCTTCATATTGCCTATGAAAATATTTTCATGTAGACTTTTGGATAGCAGCCATTCTGACTGGTGTGAAATGGTATCTCATTGTGGTTTTGATTTGCATTTCTCTGATTATGAGGGATGTTGAGCATTTTTTCATGTGTTTGTTAGCCATCTTAATGTCTTCTTTGGAGAAATGTCTGATTAGTTCTTTGGCCCATTTTTTGATTGGGTCACTTAGTTTTCTGGAATTGAGCTGCAGGAGCTGCTTGTATATTTTGGAGATTAATCCTTTATAAGTTGCTTCATTTGCTATTATTTTCTCCCATTCTGAAGGCTGTCTTTTCACCTTGCTTAGAGTTTCTTTTGCTGTGCAGAAGCTTTTGATTTTAATTAGGTCCCATTTGTTTATTTTTGCTTTTATTTCCAATATTCTGGGAGGTGGGTCTTGGAGGATCCTGCTGTGATTTATGTCAGAGAGTGTTTTGCCTACGTTCTCCTCTAGGAGTTTTATAGTATCTGGCCTTACATTTAGCTCTCTAATCCATTTTGAGTTTATTTTTGTGTATGGTGTTAGGAAGTGTTCTAATTTCATTCTTTTACAAGTGGCTGACCAGTTTTCCCAGCACCACTTGTTAAAGAGACTGTCTTTTGTCCATTTTATATTCTTGCCTCCTTTGTCAAAGATAAGGTGTCCATAGGTGCGTGGGTTTATCTCTGGGCTTTCTATTTTGTTCCATTGATCTATATTTCTGTCTTTATGCCAGTACCATACTGTCTTGATGACTGTGGCTTTGTAGTAGAGCCTGAAGTCTGGCAGAATGGCTGCTATCCAAAAGTCTACATGCAATAAATGCTGGAGAGGGTGTGTAGAGAAAGGAACCCTCTTACACTGTTGGTGGGAATGCAAACTAGTACAGCCACTTTGGAGAACAGTGTGGAGATTCCTCAAAAAACTGGAAATAGAACTGCCATATGATCCAGCAATTGCACTCCTGGGCATACACACCGAGGAAACCAGAATTGAAAGAGACACATGTACGCCAATGTTCATTGCAGCACTATTTATAATAGCCAGGGCATGGAAGCAACCTAGATGTCCATCTGCAGATGAATGGATAAGAAAGCTTTGGTACATATACACAATGGAGTATTTTTCAGCCATCAAGAAAAATGCATTTGAATCAGTTTTAATGAGGTGGATGAAATTGGAGCCAATTATACAGAGTGAAGTAAGCCAGAAAGAAAAACATCAATATAGTATACTGACGCATATATATGGAATTTAGAAAGATGGAAACCTGAAACCTGTGTACGAGACTGCAAAAGAGACATAGACATATAGAACAGTCTTTGGGACTCTGTGGGAGAGGGTGAAGGTGGGATGATTGGGGAGAATGGCATTGTAGCATGTATATTAGCATATGTGACCAGTCCAGGTTCGACGCATGATGCAGGATGCCTGGGGCTGGTGCACGGGAATGACATGGGGGGAGGATATGGGGAGGAGGGAGGTGGGAGGGGGGTTCGGGAGGGAGAGCACATGTACACCCGGGGCGGATTCATGTCAATGTATCGCAAAACCAACCAATATATTAATGAAAGGTAATTTGCCTCCAATAAAATAAATTAAAATTAAAAAAAAAAAATATTTTCAGAAAAGATCATAAAATGGGCACAAAATTGTTTTGTTTGCTGATATTCAAAAAATTCATTTTTATTTTTGCTAATGGCTTTCCTAGCACACACTGTGAGTTTATATAATTTATTTATTTATTTATACATTTTTGTCTGTCTTGATTGTGAGCCAACCAAGAGTATTAGATAACCATCAAACAAAACTAAAAAAAATTACTGAAATCATTTCACTGCATTACGCATTTGCTCTGTGTCCTGTGTTTCTGGTAATTTCCCCTGCCACAGTTTTGCTGAGAGTAATTGCATATAACATTGTATAAGTTTAAGGTGATTTGATACAAATTTATATTGTGAAACAATTACCACAACAGTGTTAATTAAAGATCATCACCTCACATAATTACATAATTTTATGTGTGTGGCAGGAATATTTAAGATTTACTCTCAGCAACTTTCAAGTATATAATACAGTATTAACTATAATCATCATGCTATTGATTAAGCCATAAATCTCATTTTTCTTATATCCGGAAACCTCTATTCTTTGACCAATATTTCCCCATTTCCTCCACCTTCCAGTCCCTGATAACCAGTCATTGACTCAGTTTCTATGAGTCTGGCTATTTTTAGGTTCCCTGTAAAAGAGATCACATACACTTCCTCTTTCTAAATGACAACACTGTCTAATGCCCTCAAGATTTATCTATGTTGCTACAAATGACAGCATTTCTTTCATTTTATGTCTGAATAATTTTTTTAAGAACTTCTATAATAATTTTCATGGTGGTTGCACCAATTTACATTCCCACCAACAATGCACACATTTTTTTTCTTTCCTCTATATCCTTGCCTACACTTGCTGTAACTTTTCATTTTGATTATAGCCATTCTAATGGGTGTGATGCAAAATGATAGGCCATTTGGTTTGGATTTGTATTTCCCTGATGATTAGTGATGGTGAGCATTTTTTCACGTACCTGTTGGCTATTTGTATATTTTCCTTGGAAAAAATGTCTGTTCATGTTCTCTGCTTGGGGGTACTTTTTGAATGATGCCACCATCAAGTATGATTATCTGAGGTCTCATCAGTCAATTAAAAAGTCCTTTTCTCCATTATCCTCTATATGTTTAAAATTAACAAAAGGCAGTTGTGCTGTTTATGCTAGTAATAAGAAATATATGAGCTCCTTTATTTATTAGAATGTACATTAAACTCAGCACAAATGACCTCTAAAATGTTATACTATTTTAAAAAATGGTCTATCTATGCATCTTGTGGTTCATGCATCTATTTCAGAGAATCATTTCCTCAAACTTACAATACTTGCTCTCTGACTTTTAGAATACATTTTTTTTTCAGATGAATTTAATGTTTTAAAATAAAACACTATTTGCCTTGAGGAAAAACCTAAATAAAATACTTTTATTTTATATTATTCATCATGCAGATAGTAGGAATTTTTCTTGGTCCTGAAATTTCATAATTTACATATCTGAATGTCAAGGACTTATGATCAAGACTGGTAAACTTTTAAAAATAAGTTGGAATTAGAAAGGGAAGGAAAAGAATGATTTGTGTATATTCCGCTGTACCACCCCCAAAACAACAAGAAAAAGTTATATTCAGTTGAGGTAATTTAAGAATTACTTACGAATATTGGGTGCATGCCAACTGTGGTATGAAGTACACAAATACAAACATGTAATATGTATCTCCAGGTAGCTCAAATTCTTCCAAGGGACAAAGGCATGTAAACAATTAATTATAAACCAATTTGAGGGTATTTTTGCTAACTGAGTTAACAAAGTTTTATGAAAGCCTAGGGGAATTTATTACTTGGTCACATAGAAGTTATTGAGTCAAATGAACAATCTTTTTTTTTTTTTCATTTTCTCACAAGTAAATTGAATTATGTGACTTTTAAAAAATCCAACCCAAAGTATTCACAATTAAAACGCCATATTCAGGGATGGTACAAATATTTTTCACTTTTCTTGATATAACTCACCAGAGTTATTTTTTATATTCAGAATTTGAATCATTACAAATATAAGAAACATCTATGTATTCAGGGTTTTTGTTTTTGTTTTCTTTGTACGTTCTCTCATATAAAATAGTCTCTGAGCACCCAGGTTAATTAACTAATCACTGCATTGTCAGCTCTCTATTATGCTCTCTGCTGTATCCTGTCACTGACTTGTTCTGGGTTAAGATTTATCTTGGGAATTGAAAGCCAAGGCTGGAACAAGCTGAACAGAGTGTTCTATTTCTGTATGAAATGATAGATGTTACTCTTGCCCAGAATGACAACACTTTGCACTGCTCCCAATCTGTAAATTGCTCCATTTGCTTGGCATAATAAGTATACTAATGCATTCAATTCTTTCTACCAGGGCCATGCTGTTCAGTTCCTTTCTGCTAGCCAAATATATCAGAAATCATAAATTACTCATCAATAAGGAGACAATGTGATCCCTTTTATACGGAAAAGCAGTGTTATAGCCCTGCTGTTACCATTTTGAGTTATCATGTTTTTAAGAGTCAAGATTAGAAAAAGATTTGTGGTGATATTTTTACTTTTATCAATGACTTAGTCTTAGCCCAGCAAACATCCTGACAAAATAATTGTGTATAATCAGAGGTATGATCTGTGGAAATGCTTTATTGTTAACATAACTACCACTTCTCAAAATGAGCTTTCTTTTTTTTTTTCATATACTGCAAATAGTGTTTGTTTTAGACTCACATATTACAAAAATAAAATGACTTAAATATTACATTTAGCTGTGACACCATATATGATTTTGTTTTCTCTTTTACACATTTCCTTTTTTTTTTTCTTTACTGAGTACAGATTGCTTTTATAGTTCCCCAAAGAGAAGCAGAGTTGGACCATAAAGAAAGCTGAGCACTAAAAAATTGATGCTTTCAAATTGTGCTGGGAAGATTCTTGACAGCGCCTTGGACTACAAAGGGATCAAACCAGTCAATCCTAAAAGAAATCAACCCTGAATTTTCATTGGAAGGATTGATACTGAAATTGTAGCTCCAGTACTCTGGCACCTGATGCAGAGAGCCAACTCATTGGAAAAGACCTTGATGCTGAGAAAGATTGAGGGCAGGAGAAGAGGGTGACAGAGAATAAGGTGGTTCGATAGCATCACCGACTCAATGGACATGAGTTTGAGCAAACTCCAGGAGATAGTGAAAGACAGGGCAAACTGGCGTGCTGCAGTCCATGGGGTTGCTGAGAGCCAGACATGATTTTGTGAGTGAACAACAAAAAACGAGAATGCCTCAAGGGAACAAGGTTTGGAGTGTTTAGTACCAAGCGTTATCAGTTTCCGTTATAATCATATGACCTGAATCATATCCAATACTTATCTAAGTTAGGAGTGCCGAACTATTACCCACTGGATCAATCCAGTCCATTACTTCATTTTCAAAAATTAGTTTTATTGGAACCATGCCCATCTATTTCTATATTGTTACAGCTGCTTTAGTCTTCAATGTGGTAACTAAAGTAGACTTTAGTTTAGTTGCCGCAAAGACTTTACAGCTTGCTATGTGCCTAGTTGTTCAGTTGTGCCTGACTCTGTGACTCCATGGACTGTAGCCACCAGGCTCCTCTGTCCATGGGATTCTACAGGCAAGAATACTGGAGTAGAATGCCATGCCCTTCTCCAGGGGATCTTCCCAACCCAGGGATTGAACCCAGGTCTCCAGCATTGCAGGCAGATTCTTTACTCTGAGTCACAAGGGAAATATTTATTTCTATGGAATTTACTGAAAGAGTTTGTTGACACTGCTCCAAGTAAGAGTCAGAAATTATCATTGTTCCTGGTGATTTTTTAATGTCATTTACTTTTAGAAATTCATTGAATTATTTCTATTCAATACTAATAGGCTTGTTGGGAAGATCAAATGAATTAAATAAGTCAATATTTGCAAGTAGTTAAAAATACCTGGGTCATAAGAAGGGCCACATAAGTGTTTCATGCTGCTACTGCTGCTGCTAAGTCACTTCAGTTGTGTCCGACTCTGTGTGACCCCATAGACGGCAGCCCACCAGGCTCCTCCATCCCTGGGATTCTCCAGGCAAGAACACTGGAGTGGGTTGCCATTTCCTTCTCCAATGTGTGAAAGTGAAGTCGCTCAGTCGTGTCTGACCCTTAGCGACCCCACGGACTGCAGCCTACCAGGCTCCTCCATCCATGGGATTTTCTAGGCAAGAGTACTGGAGTGGCTTGCCATTGCCTTCTCCGAAGTGTTTCATAAAAAATGCAAATTAATTTTGTATATACAGTAATTCAAAGAGTGCTAGATCTCTTAATGTACATTTAACCAAATTATGGAAGGTAGCAGTGTTCAGAGATTCATTATTAAAATCAAGCATAACCTTGACTATATCAGGCAAGTCATAAGAAAGCAGAAACTTGTTCTTTTTACTCTAAAGATAATTTATACATTTAAATAAGAGGATGAAAGACTTTTGACAGATTTTTCAGGTACAAACGTATCCTAGAGCAAATAATACATACTTCTGTCAACTAGTTGCTAGAAAACAATGATAGGTTACTTTTGGAGTTTTCTTCAGTTGATAGTTGAATACATTATATCAATAATTGGTTATTTGGGGATACTTTGGCCACCTCATGCGACGAGTTGACTCACTGGAAAAGACTCTGATGCTGGGAAAGGTTGGGGGCGGGAGGAGAAGGGGACGACGGAGAATGAGATGGCTGGATGGCATCACCGACTCTGTGGACATGAGTTTGAGTGTACTCTGGGAGTTGGTGATGGACAGGGAGGCCTGGCGTGCTGTGATTCATGGGGTCGTGGAGAGTCAGACACGACTGAGCGACTGAACTGAACTGAACTGAACTGAATGTTATTTACATCATGTTCAACCTAAGTGTTTATTTAATGTTAAAATATTATGATGCTATGTTTACACACAAAAATAAATATTTCAGCCATAAAAAGAAGGAATAGAAAAGTTTGTAATTAATTATTTTCCTCAAGTGTCTCTTCCTGTTACTAAATTAAGAGGAGAGTATCTTTATTCACATAGTTTTATGGGAAGTAGTTTAGAAATGGCTGTGTTTTGGTCTTTGGTGCTTATTTGTGTTAATGATGATACACATTTTGATCAACGAAAAATGATTTTTTGCATACTTTAGTTTCGACATATTTCCTATAAACTGCTTTAGAAACACAATAAGGCAAAATTTACCTTTGTACTCATAAAAATCTTTGCTTTTTCTTGTAGTTTAGTGATATAGCATATTTAAGTGTACGAACCACTAAAATATCTATGCAACATTTTGCTTAACTGTTTATGAATTGGTTTTTTATAGCTTCTATAGGATTTAGAGAATATAGATCAAAATAAAATATGTAAGCATGATAAACAGTTAACATTTTCATGATGTAGCAATGAATTTAAGGATAGCATAACATAAAGCAGTGGTTTTATATTTCCTTAAGGATTAGTACCCTATTTTGAGGAAATTTTTTGGAATTCTAATAAACACAGGTATTAAAGTGGTTGAAATATGTGCTGGTGCCTAGTCTGTCAGCTATTGTCACAAAAATTTTGTAAAGCAAACCATCTTAAAATTCAGCTATTTTAAGTTATAATCATTTATCTTCTCTCATTTGTCTGCAAATTTGCTATGATATAATATCAGGCCAAATTTTATCAAAGATATTCTCTAGAGAGAATGATCCCTTTCTTTGATGGGCTCCTTATATACTCAGATAAGTAAAGTTTTGTCAGGAAAAATAACAGTTTATTATCAAGCAATTAAGAAAGCTTGAGTCTCAATGTTGGTATTAAATTAGATTTAATTTAATAACTTCACCTATATGGATAATGGATTCATTATTTTACTAGGAATGCATATTTTATAATTGGAATTATTTAAGTGAATTGTATTTGTATTTAATATCAGTTAAATAAGTAATTGCATTGTTATTAAGAATAATATTTTAATATTAATTTGTGTAAATATAAATTTCATGAACTATTTTTGATAAGTAAAATTGATGGTAGAGTAAAATGATTCAGTCACTGTAATGAAAACAAGATTATATGAAGTAAACTTTTTAAAAAGAGTAATCCCATTTGGATATAAAGCAAATTTGTCATTGAATGATTGGGTATACTTGTACTTGAACAGAAATGGCTTTAATTTGCTATGATAACCCTGTGGCTATGTGTTGCCAAATAGTTTTAGAAATTTCATATTTTTGAGTGACAAAACAATTACTATTGGATCTCTTGTTGGTTGATAGAAAATATGACCTTACAAATGTTAAATAGAAAGTCTCAAAAAAGAGAGTTATCCTTCTTTGTTGATGAATCCTCTAAGGAAAATTGTGCTATTGTATAAAGAACCAATTTTTTTAGTCAAGAAACTGGGACATCTCTGACTAACTTTCCATCTGACCCCGTTATAATTGCATTTTTGTGATGGGGATGGAAGTCTTCTTTCTTCCTTCCATCCACTGACCTAATTTAAGAGGAAAAGAAGTCACAGGGAGAGAATACTGCAAGCACAAACAACTATGAATAAATCTTATGTTTTGAAAAATCGAAGGAAATATAGGAAATTCAGATATTAGAAATACTCTTCAAACATGGTTTAATTGAATTATATAATCTTTTATAAAATTGCTCCTTTAAAACAATTTTAAATTTATCTAAAAATCATTTTACTTATATTATTATTTTTAAAATCACATAACCAAATATCTGTGTTTGTAGATATGTGAATCCTTCTAATGCAATAATAATGCAATTATAATGATAAACTAAAAATCCTTATAGTGCAATTTCATTGAACTATCAGTCAAAACTGGGATTAACCTTCTTTAAGAAATATGTAAGTTGAATATTTCTGATTAAGAAGTAAGTGGGAAACAGTACTGATCCTGTGAATTTACACAGAGGTTGACAATCCCTGGATCTGCCTTAGACAAAAACAGCAGTCACCTTTTATTCCAGCTGGTGTATGAAGAATTTAACTAAGCTGCTTCACCAGCATTGCTGCCTTGGCATTTGTTCTGTTTGGACAAACTGCTTGGGGGACCTTAAACTGACATTAGCCTTCTCATGAAGCACATGCCTTAGATAGCAGCCCAGTGGCAGAGTCACAAGCAACTATAAATCCTTGATGGGACTTCCCTAACAGGTCTTGTGATCAACAAGCTCCCCAGTCTCCTAACACCTTCCCTTTATTTGTCATTAAATAAGACCTCCATGAGGATTACCCAAACTCCACTCCTATAGTTTGAATCTTCCATTCTGACCCTAACCTGGGAATTCCAAAGCACTTCACAGGAGAACTCTAACGAAAGCATGTGCCCCAGGGGCTGACTCTCTGTCTGTTTGTACCTTGCCGTGACTACCCTGTGTGGCCCTGTAAGACCACTTCCTCCAGGACTTGTAATAAGCATCTCCATTTCAATTTTTTTGCAGTCTGTTATTGAACCATGGCTCACCATCCAGCAATCTGTGTTCCACTTAATAGGTGTTAATTTGACAGATTCATAACAAGGTGTGAATGAATATTGTGTACTGCTTGAATGAGAAATCAATTATAATGCAAACTAAATGAGAACCAAAGAATTCCATGCTAAAACTATTAATAAGTATGAACAGTCAAGGGAGCAATAAAAAACATGCTCACCTCAGTAAGTACTGCAGTATTTTTAAACCCTCCTGTTGCTTTTAATTTGAAAATCTTATTTATTGCCTGCTGGATTTCTATTCTGCCTTTCAGAGATGTATTTGCATTCATTTATAAAGTGAAATAGATTCCCCATTATAATACTACCTGAAAAATAGTTGTCTCCCTCAGTATAAATGCATAAAATGCACTGCTGACTTCTGATTTTAAAGGATAAGATTAAACATCCTATACTCATTTTGATCACGGTCTCCCAAAACTCCACTAAATGATTTTTTAAAGGTGTGAACCCAGAAGCAAGCAAAAAAGACAAAAAGGGAATAAATGGAAGAGAGAATTTTGGAGGTCAAAGAGCAAATGCTTAGATGGTCAGTCACTGCATTAGCAGCCCAGCAAATGCTGCCAACTAAGGTGGCAGTTGGCAAAGTCAATGCACAACTGAGATTTGCACTGAACGAGGATTTGCTGGGTCAGGTATTCAAGCAGAATCCCACACTAGATATGCTAAAGATCCTGATGTAGTATTTCCAGAAAATACCTGCCAAAATTAAGAATTAGGATAGATTTCTGGCTCCATAGCTCTAAACAAGCAAAGATAAATCATAAAAGTAGAGTTAAACATGGATTCCAGGAACAACAACCCAAACAACCAATGTGATAGCAACAATAAAGACAAAGGTTCCTTTAAAAAAAAAAAAGTAAGGGGGGAAAGACTGAAAGACCTTCGGATAGTTTGGAATAGGAAAGTGACTGAGGTAGTTCCTGGGTTGGAAATAACCCCTGGAGGAGGAAATGGCAACCCTCTCCAGTATTCTTGCCTGGAGAATCCCACAGACTGAGGAGTCTCGCAGTCCATGAGGCTGCAAAGAGTCGGATAGGACTGAGTGACTGAACACACGTACACACAGAAGGCAAGGTGACCTTAAGAGGTGAAGTTGCAGAAAATTTTTGAAATTCAGCCATTTTCCTCGTTTCTTTACTATCTCGAATTAACCACTGACAGGCCGATGGAATTTGTTGTAATAGCCTTGACCACCATAATTCTGCATTAGGTGTACAAATATCAGTGTAACATAAAATCACTGGTTGTTGATGTTAAGTGAAAGAAAACAGTGCAAGCTGGCATTCTGGTCTTAGAGATTCAATTGTTTTACTCCATAACCTAGGAGTGAAAGTGAAAGTTGCTAGTCTGTCCAACTCTCAGCAACCCCATGGACCATACAGTCCATGGAATTCTCCAGGCCAGAATACTGGAGTGGGTAGCCTTTCCCTTCTCTGGGGCATCTTCCCAACCCAGGGATTGAAGCCAGGTCTCCCTCATTGCCGGCGAATTCTTTACCAGCTGATCTCCAAGGGAAGCCCGAGAATACTGGAGTGGGTATCCTATCCCTTACTCCAGTGGATCTTCCTGACCCAGGAATCCAACCGGGGTCTCCTGCATTGCAGGTGGATTCTTCACCAACTGAGCTATCAGGGAAGCCTGATTGTAAAGTCATGAGTTTCTTAGTTTCCAGTACAACTTTTTCCTAAGAGCTAAAGTGAAACGCTTACCAGAAGGCTTACTCTGCGGAATGACAAACAGAGTGACCAGCACAGCTTCAATCATTATACAAAGTCTTTTACATTTGGTATCCTTTGAATTTCATAAAGCAGAAGAGCAACCAGGGCTATCATAGAAAACCTATTTCATTCAGAAACATTTGTGGATAAAATGCTGAATTTACAAGAGAGGATTATAAAAATTATTTTATGTTTCTACAAGATGGTTTTCTTTTAACTATTTATAAAATACCATACCTCTCACTGTCACCTCCTACTGCTAAGTCGCGTCAGTTGTGTCCAACTCTGTGCAACCCCATACACTGCAGCCCAACAGGCTCCCCGGTCCCTGGGATTCTCCAGGCAAGAACACTGGAGTGGGTTGCCATTTCCTTCTCCAATGCATGAAAGAGAAAAGTGAAAGTGAAGTTGCTCAGTCCTGTCCGACTCTTAGCAACCCCATGGACTGTAGCCTACCAGGCTCCTCCGTCCATGGGATTCTCCAGGCAAGAGTACTGGAGTGGGGTGTCACTGCCTTCTCCAGTCACCTCCTAAGACAGTTCCAAATAAGCCTTCTGTGTCCTAGGTCTTTTGAGCCAGTAGCGGGTGATTGGAGTTCAGTTCAGAAGCAAAAGGAAGCTCTATTCTTTGATCAAGGAATGGAGAGGTACCAGCTTCCACTCTAGAGGACAGCTCTCCCTGACCTGCCAGTGGTCTGGCTGCTCTTCAGTGCTCCTGTCAGGGAGGACGGCAACGTTCTCCCGAGTCAGGGGGTCAGGGCACAGGTTCGCTGCGCACGGAGCTTCAGGCTGACGTGAGGAGCGCAGAGTCCTTGCGCACGGCGTCGGCGTGGAGTCGGCATCGCCATCTTGAGCTGAGGTGGCCTGGACAGCGTATCTCCACCAGGCTGCTGGCCAAAGTGCCCTGTTGCTCGAAGTGGTTCTTTGCTGGAAACACTAATCCCATGTGTTAGGTGTGAGGCCTCTGCTCACTGTCCGTGACAGGCAAATGAAAGTAGACTAACCCCAGAGGAAGAGGTAAGACCCTGCCACCCGGGTTCTCTCGTTTTTCTCGTGGACCCCAGGGGACTCTGTGGGTGCCAGGACAGGTGGGTTTTCACAGTATCCTGGGAAACATTTACATTTCCTAGAGGTTTAGAATTTTGAAAGAATAGGAGAAAGACTCTTATAATTTTGCTCCCTTAAGAAGTCCACTGCTGCTGCTAAGTCGCTTCAGTCGTGTCCGACTCTGAGCGACCCCATAGACGGCAGCCCTACTTTTGGCCAAAGGTAATGAATTGTTACTGCTGCTGCTGCTAAGTCACTTCAGTCATGTCCGACTCTGTGTGATCCCATAGACGGCCTCCTATCAGGCTCCTCTGTCCCTGGGATTCTCCAGGCAAGAACACTGGAGTGGGTTGCCATTTCCTTCTCCAATGCATGCAAGTGAAAACTGAAAGTGAAGTCGCTCAGTCGTGTCCGACTCTTAGCGACCCCATGGACTGCAGCCTACCAGTCTCCACCATCCATGGGATTTTCCAAGCAAGAGTACTGGAGTGGGGTGCCATTGCCTTCTCCAGAATTGTTACCATGTAATGTTAAATATGTAATACTAATATGTATTTGCATGCCTTTGTAGTGTTTTGCCCTGGGCTTAAGGGTGTCCTAGGTGGCTCAGCTGGGAAAAAAAAAAAAACCTGCCTGCCAATACAGGAGATGCAGATTCAATCCCTGGGTCAGGAAGATCCCCTTGAGGTGGAAATGGCAACCCACTCCAGTATTCTTGCCTGGGAAATCCCATGGACAGGGGTGGCTGGATAGCTACAGTGGAGTGGGGTGGGACGGGAAGGGGGCCGGAGGTGGGTCACAAAAAGATCAGTCATGACTTAGCAACTAAACAACAATAATAAGAAATAAGTAAACATGATATCAAGATTTCCTGAGTGGAACGAGTCAGAAATATATTTTTATGTAATAAGTAATTTTACACTCTCCTAATTCATAATTTCGAGTAGTAATATATAACTTTAAGCTATGACTATGATCATAAATAAGTTACATGAATATTTCACGATAGGAGGGCCTCAGATTTACCACCAAATTTATTTCAATTACAGTAGAACTTTGTATTTGAAATGACCAGTTGAGTAATTTAATTGCTAGAATGAGAATTACATTTCTAATATTATACAGGCTATAAATACCTGGATATGGCATTAAAGTAGGCTATGTTAATGACAAAAGTAAAATAAAATATGCCTTTATATCATAATATGGTATTTCTTAAGTGAACTACGTTGTTAGAAATTCCACAATGGCCAATCTGAATATAGTTTACAATTTAGCATGTACCTAAACTGCATGAATGGAGAAGACAATGGCAACCCACTCCAGTGTTCTTGCCTGGAGAATCCCAGGGACTGCGGAGCCTGGTGGGCTGCTGTCTGTGGGTTCGCACAGAGTTGGACACGACTGAAGTGACTTAGCAGTAGCAGCAGCAAACTGCATGAAGGTGAATGTGTTTATATCAGCTGTCTATAAAGTCTGTTATAATTCACAGACAAGTGAAACAGATACAATTATTCCTTTGATCTATGTAGAAATATCTTCAGTCCTTATTTAATGATAAACTTAAGTGAGCTTAAGTGAAAGTCTGTCAGTCGTGTCTGACTCTTTGCTACCCCATGGACCATATAGTCCACGGAATTCTCCAGGCCAGAATACTGGAGTGGGTAGCATTTCCCTTCTCCAGGGGATCTTCCCAACCTAGGGATCGAACCCAGGTCTCCTGCATTGCAGGTGAATTCTTTACCAGCTGAGCCACAAGGGAAGCAGAGAGTAAATTGATTCATTCAAAACATTTTATATTTAGCTACTGTAGAAGCAAATATTTTTAGTCAGTGTATTATATACACATTGTTTGAAAAGCCAACTGATTGGTATCATACAATGTATAGTACCATTTCTTTCAGATGTTAAAGAATCTGCCTCCAATGCGAAAAACCTGGGTTAGATCCCCAGGAGGGGATGAGCCCCTGGAGAAGGGAATGGCAACCCACTCCAGTATTTCTGCCTGGAGGATTCCATAGACAGAGAGCCTGGTGGGCTATAGTCCATGGGGTTGCAAACAGTTGGACCTGACTGAGCAACTAACACTTTCACTTTCTCTCATTTTCAATATCAGAATTTTTAAGAGTCTTAAGAAATGGAAGGTAATCAAACTAAAAAAAAAGAACAAAAGGTAAAAATCTCACTTTTAAATAGAATTTGAAATAACTTTTATATCACATAAAACAATGAATTCTAAATTCTACTTATTTGACACATTTAATAAGTAAATATGGATAATAAATTATATTTATTTTATTTTTTCAGTGTAAGAACAAATTTTTTAAATGTTATTAAAGAAGTCTCCCATTAATATAGTTTCTTGATTACAACAAAGTGTGATCAATTAAAATTTATGCATTTAAGCTATTTGCATCATATCTTATTAAATATGGACAAACATAAATGTATATTGACATATTAAAAAGTATATATAGTTGATCTTGGAGTATAAATGTGAATAAAATATAAGATTTGTGTGTATGAACTGAGCACCACAGATACTGACTGTTTAAAAAGGCAGAATCTCCTGCAGTCAAACTTATTTTTTAAAAAAATCCATATTATTTAATGTCTTAAAATAGTTGGTGCTATTGAAGCATTTAATTTTCATGAGAGTAATAAATTTTGAATATATTCAGTTGTTTCTATGAAAGTACACTGTCAGACTACTTTGTTTGAAAGCTGGAATTTTTTATTATTCACTGGATACTATTTTCTTCTCTGGAGTTTGAAACATTAATTATTACATAAAAGTAAAATCAGATGCTTTCAAATATGAATATCTTTTCAAGCAGAGTCTAAAATTTAGCATCTTATATGTTAATTAATACTTTTCTTAGTAAATATACATTGATAAGATAAATAATCAAACACTTTATTTTGAGTCTAAATCGTAGATAAAAACATGCTATACCTAAAATCAAGAACATTGTTTCATTTAATTCTATTATCAAAGACTGAAAATTTATTAATGACAGTGCATGCATCCTTAGTCACTTCAGTCCTGTCCAGCTCTTTGCAACCCCGTGATCTGTAGCATGCCAGGTTCCTCTGTCCATGGGGTTCTCCAGGCAAGAGTACTGGATTGAGTTGCCATTTCCTTCTCCAGGAGATCTTCCAGACTCAGGGATCAAACCCTCATCGTTTGTGTGTCATGCATTGTCAGGCAAGTTCTTTACAAAGCACCACCTGGAAAACCACTAATAGCAGTTCAGTTCAGTTCAGTTAATCACTCAGTCGTGTCTGACTCTTTGCGACCCCATGAATCACAGCACACCAGGCCTACCTGTCCATCACTAACTCCCGGAGTTCACTCAAACTCATGTCCATCGAGTCTGTGATGCCATCCAGCCATCTCATTCTCTGTCGTCCCCTTCTCCTTCCACCCCCAATCTCCCCCAGCATCAGAGTCTTTTCTAGTGAGTCAACTCATCGCATGAGGTGGCCAAAGTATTGGAGTTTCAGCTTTAGCATCAGTCCTTCCAATGAACACCCAGGACTTATCTCCTTTAGAATGGACTGGTTGGATGTCCTTCAAGTCCAAGGGACTCTCAAGAGTCTTCTCCAACACCACAGACTCTTTAATAATAAGTTTCTTCACATGTCCCGGTTACTAACTTGGATCAAAGTAATAAGTAGAATCTTTATAATTCAAGACTATTGATACAGATACTAAGGAACAATGGAGAATTTACTTGAAATGTAAAAATTAAGAAAAAGACTGACAGGCAAACTAAGCAATGTTTAACATCTACACTAATGGTTTTAACCTTTTGAATATAGTAAGTAGCTTTTCAAAATTTTATTTTTGGCCTCATATTTCCGTTGTCTAAGAAATAATGATAATGTTGAAATATCATACTAAACTAACTTATTAAAAATCTAGATATGAATATTTTAATAATCTGATGAATAACTGCACAGTTTACTCCTGTCTTTCTTGTGTTAATGCCTTATACTGAAACAATTTTGTGATGATAATATGGTCTATAATATGGTTGGATGGTATCACCTACTCTATGGACATAAGTTTGATAGGCTCCGGGAGTTGGTGATGGACAGGGAAGACTGGTGTGCTTCAGTCCATGGGGTCGCAAAGAGTTGGACACGACTGAGTGACTGAACTGAACTGAATATTGTCTATTATCTGACAATTTAGAATGTTATTAATATAAAAAATTTACAATTTATTTATTACATGTTTATCTCTGTATCTATAGACCTAGGAAATTTAAAATAATGTATATATACTTGAAGAAGCATAATTTTGCAATTCATTTTTCTATACATAAAAAGTCAAAAGTGGATAAGAAGACGGTGATATCAGCTTCTATAATGCGACATATACCATCTCTTTGGGTCTGAAGACCAGCTTGAATTTGGAATTAGGAAAAGGGATGGTATACATCCCCTCACTCACACACAAACACACACATAGTTGAGTGATATAGAGTCGAGGAGATAAGTAACATCCTGCATCAAAGAGCTCCTGTGAATCAATGGACATACCAAAGTTTCATTGTCCTGTTCGCTACATGCTCTGAATTAAAAGTCTATTCTGGTTCTGCCTAACATCATTAAGAATATGACTTCAAAGTTTCAAACTGTTTCCAAGTAATTTAATTGAGTCCCAGAACAAACTAAAGAAAACTTAAAGGAATATAAAAATATTCACAACCCAACAAGAGAAAATTCAGTTTTTTGCATCTAATAAAATGTTACATGCATGCAAATAAGCTTGAAAATATAACCCATAATGAGGATTACAAAAATCAATAGAATAGATCCAGAATTAACACAGAAATTAGAATTAGTAAATAAGGATATTAAAAGATAATGTAACTATTTTAAATGTGTTCAAAATGGCAGAGAAGTATAGATTTATTACACGAAGTAGTGAAATAGATATTTTTAAAATAACCAAATTGAAATTCTATGGATGAAAAATATAGTTTCTAAGATGACAAATGCACAGAAATTTATTGGCAGCAGATTAGATATTGTAGTCCAATTAGTTAATGTGAAAACAAAATAAATGATCAAATTTGGAACTGGGAATAAAAAAATAGAATTGAAAAAATGTTCTAGTGTACTTTGGGAAATTTTAAGTAGACTGAAATACTTAAATGTACTTAAATGTTTCAAATATAATTGGAGCCCCTGAAGAATTGCAATGAGAAAGAAAGATAACAACAAAAAAATTGAAATAACATTGTCTAAGAATTTTCCAAATGGGTAAGAACTATAAATTTATAGAACCAAGAATATTAATAAAACTCCAACACAAAAATGTTGAAGAAAACTATTACCAAGGTAATTCAAAATCAAATTGCTTAAATGAATGATGAAGAGAATATGTTAAAGGTAGCCAGAAGATAAAGACAAACTACATCAAAGGGAACAAAGATGAGGATCAAAGCAGAACTCTCCTCAGAAACATTGCAAGGCTGAAAACACATTTAAAATGTTGATAGAAAACAAAAAATGGGCTACTTGTATCCTACACCCAGAGATAGTATCTTTCAAATACAAAGGTAAAAGGAAAGCCTCTTCAGCATACAAATCTTGAAAGAATTACTGAAGTGAACACCTGCACAAGGAAGGTTAGGAAGAGAAATGATACCAGATCAACATCTGATGCAGATACATGAAGTGTAGCACAAGTCAGAAATATGTGGAAACATATAAACTATTTATTATTCTTATTGTTTAAATGTCTTTAAAATGCAATTGACAGTTAAGCAAAAGTAATACAGTGCACAGTGGAATTTGTAATATATCCAATACTGAAATGCATACACCAATGATACAATAATGTAAACACATTACTAGTGCAAAGTTCTTACTCTAGAGTTTAGGTAGTACAATTAATTGAAGGTAAACTAAAAAGTTTAAGATTTTGTGGTAGACAAAATTCCAAGATGGCATCCAAGTTTCCTATCCTTCATTGTATGTGTTCTATAAAATCTCTTCTTTCTGAGTATAGGCAGGACCTATCAATATGATGGATAGTCTTCTCTTGAATGGGCTATGTATGTGGAATTGGTTACTGAGTAGCCATGCCCCTGATTCCAGTACACTATATAACTCCTCTGAGTAAAGAGGAATAAGATTCTCCTTTGACTCTGAAGAAGAAAGCTGCCATGTTGTAAGAAGGATTGTGGCTAGGACCAAAGTGTGGTCTCCAGATGCTGACAGAAACCTCACACTATCAAGAAAGTAGAGCTTTCGAGGCAAATGTAACTGAATTCTGTAAAAAAACTAAATAAGTTTGAAGAGGACCTATGTTCCAGAGGAGAATTCAGTCTGGATAACCCCATCTGGACCCTAAGAAGAGAACCCAGTTATACCACACCCAGATTTCTAGCCTCCAGAAAGTGCAAGATAATACATTGATGTTGTTTTAGGCAGTGAAGTTTGTGGTATATAGAAATAGGAAGCTGCCATAACAATTACCTAGCAATGTTTTACAGAGAAGGCAATGGCAACCCACTCCAGTACTCTTGCCTGAAAAATCCCAAGGGCGGAGAAGCCTGGTAGGCTGAAGTCCATGGGGTCTTTAAAAGTCGGACACGACTGAGTGACTTCACTTTCACTTTTCACTTTCATGCATTGGAGAAGGAAATGGCAACCCACTCCAGTGTTCTTGCCTGGAGAATCCCAGGGACAGGGGAGCCTGGTGGGCTGCCGTCTATGGTGTCGCACAGAGCTGGACATGACTGAAGCGACTTAGCCGCAGCAGCAGCAGCAATGTCTTAAGTGGAACTGAAAGCAGGCAGAAGGTACATACTGAAAGAAATTTGAGAAGCAGAATAGACTAAATCTAAATTGCATTGTATATACTGTTGGTAGAAATATGAACCTTAAAGATGCTGTTGGTTAGGGGTGAAGAGAAATGAGCAATCCATTATTAGAGACTTGAGGAAGATAGGATCCTTGTGATGTAGTGATGGAGACCTTAGTGAAAATATGTCCTGCAATTATGTGGAAAGCAGAACGTGTATACAATGGACTTAGATAATTAGTTGAGAGAGTTTTCAAGTTTAGTGTTAAAGATGCATGATTTATTCCTGCTGCTTGTAATAAAATGTGAGAGTAGAGAAATAAACTGATGGAATAACCTTTAAACAAAATAGAACCAGGACTGGGTAATTTTGAAAAGTTTCAATGTCCCAGATGATGTTTTAAGGCAAAAATGGTGCTAAAAGGGGCAGAGAGGGAAAAAAACAAAAACTGAGTTTGTTATTATGCTTTTTTTGCTACTATATAACATTAGTTCAAAACTTCAGAGTATTTAATCAAAGTGCCCCTTCAGGAGATTAAGGGTGAAATTCACAGATTTTCTCAACCAAACCTGAGGGCTCTAGGAAGCTTCAGCATATTTTATCTCAGCCATTTCATTTGTTTTTAGTAAAAATGTATATATTTAAGGTGTACAACATTTTATATATTAATGCTATAGTAATCCAAACAGCATAGAATGAGTATAAAAATGGACACATAGATCAATGGAATAGAATAGACAGCCTCTGAATAAAAGGAAGCATATAAGTTCAATTAATTTTTGAGAAATGATTGTCTTAAAGTTATCTGTGGGTGTGGATTTTCTCTAATGTGAAGAATCTCAATAAAATGCAAGCAAAACACACAAGGTTCTTGAGAAAATTATATTGACAGAAACACTGTTAGCTTGAAGTGAAAGAATATAAAATACAAAAGCCTGGGCAGTGGAGGAGCCGGGGGCGGTGCAGCGGGGCGAGTGGCCTTGACTTCCCGGGGGCTGCTGGGCTGCCATGGGGAGGCGGGCCGGGGGCGGTGGGGAGCAGGCTGAGTGTGGCCAACCTCCTTTTCTCTGTTCCCCTCCAGCATCAGCTCAGCCTCTTCATTGGACCAGACCTTGCCTCTAGGCTAAGTGGGCAACATGAGCGGCAACAACTTGGATGTGAACGACGAGTTTGATGAGATGTTGCAAATGCAAGAGTTGTACGGAGACACCAAGGACGATGTCACCGAGAAAGATCCCAGTGGAGAAACCGATTCTTTCGGGCAGCAGCCTACTGACACCCCGTATGAGTGGGACCTAGACAAGAAGGCTTGGTTCCCCAAGGTCACTGAAGATTTCATTGCTACATATCAGGCCAATTATGGCTTTTCTAACGATGGTGCATCTAGTGCTACTGCAGGTGTCCAAGGTGTCAGTGCTCGGACTGCAGAAGAACCTCCGCAAAGACAACCCCCTGAACCCAGTGATCTGAAAAAGAAGGGAGAAAAGAGAAAGGCTGAATCAGGATGGTTTCATCTTGATGAAGACAGAAATACAAATGTTTATGTGTCTGGTTTGCCTCCAGGTATTACAGTGGATGAATTTATACAGCTCATGTCGAAGTTTGGCATCATTGTGAGAGATCCTCAAACAGAAGAATTTAAGGTCAAGCTTTACAAAGATAATCAAGGAAATCTTAAAGGAGATGGACTTTGCTGTTATTTGAAGAGAGAATCTGTGGATCTGGCATTAAAACTTTTGGATGAAGATGAAATTAGAGGCTACAAATTACATGTGGAGGTGGCAAAATTTCAGTTGAAAGGAGAATATGATGCCTCAAAGAAGAAGAAGTGCAAAGACTACAAGAAAAAGCTGTCTATGCAACAAAAGCAGTTGGATTGGAGACCTGAGAGACGAACTGGCCCATCCCGAATGCACCGTGAGCGAGTTGTCATCATCAAAAACATGTTTCGTCCAGTGGATTTTGAGGATGATCCACTGGTGTTGAATGAAATCAGAGAAGACCTTCGAGTAGAGTGTTCAAAGTTTGGGCAAATTAGGAAGCTCCTTCTCTTTGATAGACACCCCGATGGTGTGGCCTCTGTGTCCTTTAGGGATCCAGAGGAAGCTGATTATTGTATTCAAGCCCTCAATGGAAGGTGGTTTGGTGGGCATCAAATCACTGCCGAAGCGTGGGATGGAACTACGGATTATCAGGTGGAGGAGACCACAAGAGAAACGGAGGAAAGGCTGAGAGGATGGGAGGCTTTCCTCAATGCTCCTGAGGGCAACAGAGGCCTGCAGCGTTCAAATTCCATCTGTGCTCCAGAAAGGGCAGGGCCTTCTAGAGTTAGGCATTTTTCTGAGCACCCTGGCGCATTTCAAACAAATGTTCAAGCAACCGCAACTGAAATGGCATTTGAAGAACCTATAGATGAAAAGAAGTTTGAAAAAATGGAAGATGGGGGAGAAGTTGAAGAAGCTGCTTCTGAAAAAGATGCTAAAGAAAGTGGCCCTGAAAAAGAAGCTGAAGGTCCCCAAGAAGAATCTGAAGAGAGCTGCCTTGAAAGAGAGTCTAAGGAAGGCTGTCCCAAAAGAGAACATGAAGAAGACTTCCCCGAGAGAGAGTCTGGAGAAGGCAGCCCTGAGAAAGAGAGTGAAGAGGGTAATCCTAACAAAGAGTCAAAAGAGACTGTCCCTGAAAGAGGATCCAAAAAGAAGAAACTCAAAATGGATCCTGACAAGAACGGCTGTGAGAAGGAGTCTGAAGAAGGGGGCCCCGGCAAGGAGTCTGAGGGGGAGGCCAGTCCCCAAAATGTGGCTTCTGAAGATGACGACTCAGAACAGGAGTCTGAAGACTGCTCGGAAAAGCAGTTTGAAGATGGCTCTGAAACACAGTTAGAAGAAAATGGCCTTGAGAAAGGTTTTGGGGAAGATGCCCCTGACAAGGGATTTAATGAAGACATTCTGGAAAAAGAGGAAAATGAGTTTGAAAAATCAGAATTCAAAGATGACAGCTCTGAAAAAGTGTTTGATGAAGAAGGCTATGAGAAAGAGCTTGACGAAGAGTCAGATGAAAAGGAAGAAGAGGAAGATGCATATGAAAAGGTATTTGATGATGAGTCAGATGAGAAAGAGGACGAAGAAGATGCAGAAGGAAAGGAACTTGAAGATGCTGATGGAAAAGGACGAAGATGGTGCAGATGAAAAGGTATTTGAAGATTCGGATGGAAAAGAAGATGAAGAAGATGGAGATGTAAAGGAAGATGAAGACATAGATGAAAAGGTGTTTGAAGATGATGATTCCAACGAAAAGTTGTTTGATGATGATTCCAGTGACAAATTTTTTGAATATTCTGATGAGAGAGGGACTGTGGGTGGTTTAGGAAATGTTAAGGAGGAAGGGCCCTTGTCCACAGGCAGCAGCTTTGTTCTCAGTAGTGATGATGATGATGACACTATTTAGTCCCTTAAACTTGCTTTTTAGGGAGATTCCATCTCCATTTTGCCTCTGCTGCAAGGTAATTACTCGTAGTGTTACATGAACATGTGCATAGAGGTAGGATGCCATCTGATTAATGCAGTGAAGTGTTCACAGTTACCTGTACCTAATGATTTTAAATATGTGTTCATTGGCTGTTCAGTTCAAACTCCGTAGCATAATGCAAGTTAACTTGCTCCTTGTCCTTTGTCAGATTTGTTAAGTGCATGGAAAATAACATTTTTTAAAGTATTCTGATTGAAGTTTGTGACATTCAGAAATAAAGAAAGTTGTTGATATGCAGAAACGGAAAAAAAAAGCAAAAGCCTGTCAGACATTCCAGTTTATTGAAAACACATTCTAACTTTACTTTTGCAAATAAAGACATCATAAAGGATGGAGTCAAGAGCTAATGAAACATTATTTCCAGGCTTTAAAACCTAATTAATAAAGAGCCAATTTTCCACCATTTATTTGGACAGCTTCAGGTAGATAGCTTGTTTCTTCAGGTTCACAGTTCCACAGAGTGAGAACTTGTAATATATCAACTACACTATATCAGTTCACAGCCTGGAGTTTACCCACACCTGGAACTTATTTAGATTTTGGACTTTGTTCTTATGACATGATGAGATTTGGTTGCATAGAAGGAGATTATAAGGGCTTTGGGCTGATGCTGTACAGAATTCTACTCCTGAGAACTTTGGAAAGAGATGGCAGTACTTTGCATTTTAGTGAGAGACTCTATGGGTCCACACATTAAGCTGTGGTATGCAGAACTCTAAGGTGGTCCCCAAGATTTCTAGCCCCTAATGTATGCACCTTGTTCAATGAGTTTCTCTTGAGGGTGGTCAGGACCTATGAATATGATGGGACTGTGGCTCACTTCATTCCTTTACCTTGTGTAGCAAAGGTGATGAGATAGTTGTTCCCATGATTAAATGATGTTATATGACATCTTCATAGCAAACTGAAATGGGAGTCGCCTGCTGGCTCACAAGAAATAACCTTCCTTATGATAGGGTCATCTGGCTATGTAGTGAAGGCAGCTTTTGGTAGCTGAGAGAAACCTAGAATGACTGCTGGCAAGAAAATACCTCAGTTCTATAGCCTCTTGGAACTGAATTTTGCCAATAATGTGAACAAGCTTGGAAACTCAAGATGGGAATGTAATCTACATGACAACTTGATTTCCTCCTATTGAGACCCTAAGCAGGTCTCTGCATTATTTGCAGAAATGACAAGATAATAAATGTGTGTATATATATATAAGAATACTCTATGATTCTTTGTTATGCAGCAAACTAATAAAGATGTGTATTATAACCTAACGACTAAAAACATTAAATAGAATTATAGATTGATTTCTCAATCTCAGCACTGTTAATATATTGGACCAGATAAATCTTTGTTGAGAAGGGGCTGTCCTGAGCCTTGTAGGGTGTACAGCAGCATTCCTTTACCTATCTATCTACCTATCTTCCATCTATTTATGTTTGGCACTTTAATTAAATGCTGTCTTTGAATAATCTAATTAACTTGGAACTTTTATGATCCTTCTGTCATTATTCTATATGTTTTATCATGCTGGCAAACACAGAATATTGATCTTCTAATCTGTATTGGGACAAGAGGTAATTAGAGTAGGTCTTTTTTTAGATAAGTTCCTCTCTTCCCTGTTATGCTCTTCCTCATCCTCCTTAATTCTGAGATAATGGTACTAAGTTTTCAAGATATAGTCTGTTCAGTAAACCTTCTTTGAAAGTGAAAGTCGCTCATTCGTGTCCCACCCTTTGCGACCCCATGGACTATGCAGTCCATGGAATTCTCTAGGCCAGAATGCTGGATTGGGTAGCCTTTCCCTTCTCCAGGGTATCTTCCCCACCCAGAAATCAACCCAGGGTTTCCTGCATTGCAGGCCGATTCTTTACCAACTGAGCTACCAGGGAAGCCCTAAGTGTCCATAAACTACAGAATCTGGAGCAACATCACTAAAGCACAAAGCCTCCATTATTCTAGTAAATATTCGCTCAGATCAGATCAGATCAGTCGTTCAGTCGTGTCCGATTCTCCGCGACCCCATGAATCACAGCACGCCAGGCCTCCCTGTCCATCACCAACTCCCGGAGTTCACTCAAACTCATGTCCACAGAGTCGGTGATGCCATCCAGCCATCTCATTCTCTGTCGTCCCCTTCTCCTCCCGCCCCCAACCTTTCCCAGCATCAGAGTCTTTTCCAGTGAGTCAACTCGTCGCATGAGGTGGCCAAAGTATTGCAGTTTCAGCTTTAGCATCAGTCCCTCCAATGAACATCCAGGATTGATCTCCTTTAGAATGGACTGGTTGGATCTCCTTGCAGTATAAGGGACTCTCAAGAGTCTTCTCCAACACCACAGTTCAAAAGCATCGATTCTTCGGCGATCAGCCTTCTTCACAGTCCAACTCTCACATCCATACATGACCACGGGAAAGACCATAGCCTTGACTAAACAGACCTTGGTTGGCAAAGTCATGTCTCTGCTTTTTAATATACTATCAAGGTTGGTCATAACTTTCCTTCCAAGGAGTAAGCGTCTTTTAATTTCATGGCTGCAATCAGCATCTGCAGTGATTTTGGAGCCCAAAAAAATAAAGTCTGACACTGTTTCCACTGTTTTTCCATCTATTTCCCATGAAGTGATGGGACCAGATGCCATGATCTTTGTTTTCTGAATGGTGAGCTTCAAACCAACCTTTTCACTCTCCTCTTTCATTTTCATCAAGAGGCTTTTGAGTTCCTCTTCACTTTCTGCCATAAGGGTAGTGTCATCTGCATATCTGAGGTTATTGATATTTCTCCCAGCAATCTTGATTCCAGCTTGTGCTTCTTCCAGCCCAGCGTTCCTCATGATGTACTCTGCATATAAGTTAAATAAGCAAGGTGACAATATACAACCTTGACGTACACCTTTTCCTATTTGGAACCAGTCTGTTGTTCCATGTCCAGTTCTAACTGTTGCTTCCTGACCTGCATGCAGGTTTCTCAAGAGGCAGGTCAGGTGGTCTGGTATTCCCATCTCTTTCAGAATGTTCCACAGTTTATTGTGATCGACACAGTCAAAGGCTTTGGCATAGTCAATGAAGCAGAAATAGATGTTTTTCTGAAACTCTCTTGCTTTCTCCATGATCCAGCGGATGTTGGCAATTTGATCTCTAGTGCCTCTGCCTTTTCTAAAACCTGCTTGAACATCTGGGAGTTCACGGTTTACATACTGCTGAAGCCTGGCTTGGAGAATTTTGAGCATGATTTTACTAGCATGTGAGATGAGTGCAATTGTGCGGTAGTTTGAGCATTCTTTGGCATTGCCTTTCTTTGGGATTGGAATGAAGACTGACCTCTTCCAGTCCTGTGACCACTGCTGAGTTTTCCAAATCTGCTGGCATATTGAGTGTAGCACTTTCACAGCATCATCTTTCAAGACTTGAAATAGCTCAACTGGAATTCCATCACCTCCACTAGCTTTGTTAGTAGTGATGCGCTAGCTATCTGCATTTGATGAGTCTATTTTTTCTGCTGCTTTTTATCCTTTTTTTTGGCTAACTTTTGGTTTGGCTAACTTTTAAGATGGTTTGTTTATCTTAAGTTTTCTCAGAAGTAACTCTTAAGCTCTGGATTTACTCTGTTACCTTGTACTTTCAGGCACATATATTTAGATGTTTCTATTGTGATGCCACTACATAACTGCTACAGTTTTCAATCTTGCATATTTTTAAATTCTAATTTATTTACTGCTTATACAGTTTATATATTTTTAGAGTTTATTATTCAAAAACAATTCTGTTCAAAAGTATGTTTTTAATTTTCACATTTTCAATACCCAGATTCTGGTAGTGAACATATCACTTATGTCTGAGATTTTTCCAAATATCTAACTACATCTTTCTGATTACTTTTAAAGGTGTGCGCTAAACCTTAGACTATAAACATGAATTATAAGAAAAATTGAAGTATAAGATTATATTTTTGACCATTATTTAGTGGGAAGTGTATCTAATCATTAGAAACTTATTTTTCACAAGAAAAAAGGTATAAAAAATGCATTTTTAATAAGAATTGAAATGGTCATAATTTGTTTTTATAGGATTGTGATTTGGGATAAATGAGAGAAAGCAAATATAACGTCAAAATTCAAATATTCAATTTATGGATATATATATATATATATGTGTGTGTGTGTGTGGATATGTATTTTAACCCCTTCTCTGTTGAAAATGTTTAGAACTTTAAAAATTTTAATGTAAATCGTATGATTTGTAAGACATTATATATATGTATAAATATACTCATTGTATTATATATATATGTGTTTGTGTATATATATATATGTGTATACACTTAATAAAGATGTTTAAAATTATATAAGCTGGATGGAGTTAGAAGGCAGAAAGTATTATGAAGTCTGCGGAAGATATAGTATTAGTTTTTATCAACAAATTCACAGGACAGGAGCCAAATATCAGGGCTTAAATTTTTTAAAGAAGCAAATGATTATGATTTTAATATATACAGTTTCAGTCTTAACCATACTCTGAGGAAATATTATCCACCCTCTGCACACACATGCACGCACACACACACACACACACACAGAAAGTAATTGGAAAGAACCTTAAAATTTTAAATAGCTTGCAGCTCATCCACCTACTTCACACTGCAGCAGAATTTGGATGGACTTCATTTTCTTTAACTACAAATGCATATTTTCATTTAAGTTTGAATTGCCTACTTGCATTACCATAGCAAGAAAAGATATTTATTTTTGTAAAAAAGACAAACATCTATGAAATACAATATGATAGCACTTTAATCCTAGCTATCATTGAAGTAGGTGTGTGTGTGTGTGTGTATACACACATTATTTCACAAATACATTTTTTTAAACTCTCCCCAAAACTTAAGTTGGAATTAGCTCACATTGGCCTACTATCATCAGGCATTAATAAAGAAAAATTTAGATATTTGAAAGTTTACAAAAGGTTAATTGAAATAATAAAATTGTAATAATCATTCATTTAATTGGCCTTAAGCAGTTTAAAATTGGAAGCAATTATACAAGCTATAGAACTGAAATATAGTGTAAGCTTTGAAGTATGTGTTGGCATAATTATGTGGGGCATCACATTTTTCTCCCATGTAGTGAACAGAAAGAGAATTGCCACAAAGGCAATAATTTTTCCTCAGTAAAAGATAAGGGTTAAAGAATCAGGAGAAGTTCATCTCATATCCTGTAAGTAGAGGTATCAAAGTTTTAATGCCATTTAATTGACCTAAACATAAAATGACTTTCCACTCTAGGTAATGAACATAATTACAGAGTAGAACTGAGACAAAATGCTTTGGAAAATCTAGTGGCTTGCTTATTTATCTATTTCTGGCTCTATTGGGTTTTTGTTGTTGCGTGGGGGCTTTCTCAGTTGTGGTGCATGGTCTTCTCACTGTGATGGCTTCTCTCGTTGCAGAGCAAGAGCTCTAGGATATGTGGGCTTCAGTAGTTGAAGCACGAAGGTTCTAGTGTGCAGGCGTCAGTAGCTGTGCACACGGGCTCAGTTGTTCCAGGCCATGTGGAATCTTCCTGGACCAGGGCTCAAACCTGTGTCTGCTTCATTGGCAGGTGGATTCTTAACCACTGGACCCCCCAGGAAAGTCCATATTTACTTTTAATATTAAATCACTTCCAGACATTGTATCATCATTAACCCAACAGGTTCACTTTTCTACCTCCTTCCCCTGCCCAGTTTAGAGCAGAACTGTTCTTTCCTTCTTCGTTGACCATGTTGCATTTTATTCATGTTCTTGATTTTGTATCAATCACATTGTACTTTAAGGTCTTCTGACTTCTGATAAATAGTTTGCAAACTTTCCGAAATCAAGACTGTGTACTTAACTTCTATCTGTAACTTAATAATGAGGAACATACCAGCCTTATAATAGGGTCGTCACAAAAACATGTTAAAATAATTGAATTTACTTAAGTCTCAATAATTTACTGGATTAAGCCTGGTCATGGTACTGAATATAAACATAATTTATGCTGAACCATTCAGGGAGCCCATATCATTAATTATACATAAGGTCTGTGACTGTGAAATGTAATGTAACAGAAGAATAAGATTAATTCGCATTAACATAACATACACACGCATTAATAGTCTCTCATGATTATTCATTGAATTGTCTTTATCTACAGTGTTTCCTCCATTACTATATAACAAAATTCCACCATCCTTTACAATCCCATAAATCATGAAATATTGAGACTTCCTATTGTACTTTTTATGTATATTCTTCCTCTCCACTTATTTTTTCAATAATATATCCTAGGATCTTACAAATAATACCATCTAAATTAACCCTTGATTATTCTTTAAATTTTCCAAAGATCCTTTGTATTTTTTTCTTGCTTTCTCTTTCCAGCTTATTCTTTTATATATCCAAACCTATTACTGACTCTCCTTATTCTATTAATACTTGATCAAGTGTGTAATGGACCTATCATATGATATAGCATAGTAAAAAATTTTTTAAAACTAGAATAATAGTTACAGCTGGTTATAGTTCTTAAATATTCTTACTTTTCCACCTACTTCAACCACTTGTTGAAGTAACTGTCTTTTCTACTATCTTTTATTTATTTATTTATTTTATTAGAGGCAAATTACCTTACATTAATATATTGGTTGGTTTTGCCATACATTGACACAAATCCGCCCCGGGTGTACATGTGTTCCCTTTCTTGAAACCCCCTCCCACCTCCCTCTTCCCCATATCCTCCCTCTAGGTACTATCTTTTAAATCTTTTTTTTTTTTCCTGCCTTCAGTTGTTGTCTAGATAAATGATTAAGGCCAGAATTCAGCACACTGAGACTCAGAGATCAGTTCTCCTTTTGTTCCATTTGAAAGCTGAGAATAGTCTTTACATTTTTTTTTTAAATGATGGGCAAAAAAATCAAAAGAAGGATTGTACTTAGTGAAACATAGAAATTTTATGAAATTCAAATTTCAGTGTTTGTAGGTAAAGTCTTATTGGAACCCAAGCACACTTATAAACATATATTATCTATAGCTAATTTTTTGGCATAACAGCAGAGGTGAAAAGTTGTGGCCGAATAACTCACTGAAGATACACAGATGGCAAATAAGCATACATTATCATTTTTCTAGATACCATATATATGCATTAACATACAATATTATTTTTATCTTTCTGACTTACTTCACTCTGTATAAGAGGCTCTAGGTTTGTCCACCTCAGTTCAACTGACTCAAATTTGTTCCTTTTTATTGCTGAGTAATATTCCATTGTTTATATATAACACATTTCTTTATCCATTCATCTGTTGATGGACATCTAAGTTGCTTTCATATCCTGGCTATTGTGAATAGTGATGCCATGAACATTGTGGTACAGGGGTCTTTTTGAATTATGTTTTCTCAGGGTATATGCCCAGTAGTACAATTGCTGGGTCATATGGTAGTTTTATTCCTAGCTTTTAAAGGAATCACTGTACTGTTCTCCATAGTAGCTATATCCATTTACATTCCCACAGGAGGGCAAGAGAGTTCCCTTTTCTACACATCCTCTCCAGCATGTATTGTTTGTAGATATTTTGGTGATAGCCGTTATGACTAGTGGGAGGTGATGCCCCATTGTAGTTTTGATTTGCATTTCTGTAATGATAAACAATACTGAGCATCTTTTCATGTGTTTGTTATTATGTCATCCTGGGAGAAATGTCTGTTTAGGTCTTCCACTCATTTTTGATTGGGTTATTTGTTTTTCTGATGTTAAGGTACTTGAGCTGTTGTATATTCTGAAGAGAAAGCATTTCCTCTAAGATCAGGGACAAGACAGGGGTGCCCACTCTCACCATCATTATTCAACATAGTTTTGGAAGGCCTAGCCACAACAGTCAGAGAAAAATAAATATATAAAAGGAATCCAGATTGGAAAAGAAGAAATAAAACTCTCACTCTTTGCAGATGACATGATGCTATACATAGAAAATCCTAAAGATACCACCAGAAAATTATTAAAACTAATTAATGAATTTATTAATTGTAACATCACTGGATACAAAATTAATACACAGAAATCCCTTCCATTCCTATACACTAACAACAAAATATCAGAAAGAGAAGGAAACAATCCCATTCACCATCTCAACAAAAATAATAAAATACCCATGAATAAATCTACCCAAGGAGGCAAAAGACATTGTATGTAAAAAACTATGACAGTGATAAAAGAAATCAAAGACAATATAAACAGATAGATATATCATGTTATTGGATTGGAACAATCAATATCATGAAAATGATTATACTACCCAAAACAATCTACAAATTTATTGAAATCTTTGTCAAGTTACAAATGGCATTTTTCACAGAACTAGAACAACAACTGGAGAAGGCAATGGCAAGCGACTCCAGTACTCTTGCCTAGAAAATCCCATGGATGGAGGAGCCTGGTAGGCTGCAGTCCATGGGGTCACTAAGGGTCAGACATGACTGAGCTACTTCACTTTCACTTTTCACTTTCACACATTGGAGAAGGAAATGGCAGCCCACTCCGGTGTTCTTGCCTGGAGAATCCAAGGGATGGTGGAGCCTGGTGGGCTTCCGTCTATGGGGTCACACAGAGTCAGACACGACTGAAGTGACTTAGCAGCAGCAGCAGAACAACAACAAAAGTAATGTTCAATATGTATGGAAACACAAAAGACTCTTAACAGCCAAAGCAATCGTGAGAAAGAAAAATGTAGCTGGAGAAATTAGCTTTCCTGACTTCAGACTATAATACAAAGTAACAGTAATTAACACAATACTGTTCTGGTACAAAAACAGGAATATAGATCAATGGAACAAGATAGAAATCTCAAAGATAAACCCACACACCTATGGGCACCTTATCTTTGACAAAGAAGGCAAGAATATAAAATGGAGAAAAGACAGTTTCTTTAGTAAACGGTTGTGGGAAAACGATTCAGTTCAGTTCAGTCGCTCAGTTGTGTCTGACTGTTTGCGACCCCATGAATCACAGCACGACAGGCCTCCCTGTCCATCACCAACTCCCAGAGTTCACTCAAACTCATTTCCATCGAGTCGGTGATGCCATCCAGCCATCTCATTCTCTGTCGTCCCCTTCTCCTCCCGCCCCCAATCCCTCCTAGCATCAGAGTCTTTTCCAGTGAGTCAACTCATCGCATGAGGTGGCCAAAGTATTGGAGTTTCAGCTTTAGCATCAGTCCTTCCAATGAACACCCAGGATTGATCTCCTTTAGAATGGACTGGTTGGATCTCCTTGCAGTCCAAGGGACTCTCAAGAGTCTTCTCCATCACCACTGTTTAAAAGCATCAATTCTTTGGCGATCAGCTTTCTTTACAGTCCAACTCTCACATCCATACATGACCACGGGAAAAACCATAGCCTTGACTAGATGGACTTTGGTTGGCAAAGTAATGTCTCTGCTTTTTAATATGCCATCTAGGGAAAACTGGATAGCTACATGTAAAAGAATGAAATTAGAATACTTCCTAATTCACACACACCACACATAAACTCAGAATGGATTAAAGACCTAAATGTAAGGTCAGAAACTATAAAGCTCTTAGAAGAAAACATCGGCAGAACACTCTTTGACATAAATCACGGCAGGATTCTCCTTGACCCACCTTCAGAGTAATGGAAATAAAAATAAACAAAAGAGAACTAGTTAAATTTGAAAGCTTTTGAATAGCAAAGAAAACAATAAACAAGATGAAAAGACAATTCTCAGAATGAGAGAAAATAATTGCAAATGAAGCAACTGACCATATATTTATTAATAATTTGTTTTGTAACTGTTAAAAGCCAAAATCAGATGAATAAATCAGGCCTTATGTTGTTTAGTCTTTAAGTCATGTCTGACTCTTTTGCATCCCTGTGTCTGTAACCCGCCAGGCTCCACTGTCCATGGGATTCTTCAGGCAAGAATACTGGAGTGTATTGTGATTTTAAGTCATTTGTTAAATTCTGTTGTTAAAAACATTATCCTAGGTAACCTAAATTTAGGATAATTTCTAGTTTGTTATCCATTCCTCACTTTTTTTATATCATATTTCAAGGATGACCCACATTCATATAAATCTAGACTGTGAAATAGAGATTTTAAGCTATCCAGTAAGGACTGTTCATAGGTGACAGTATTTCCATAAATGTATTCACTTTGAATGTAATTCTGATAATACATTTTATTTCTTTGTTTATTTGGTCATAGATGATCCTAAGCAGCTGAGAGTAACAACAAAATGATGTGGTAATAATTCTTCCTATGCACTCTAGTCAATGATAGCATTCCTTTGTGTAAGAGTGGTCTTCACAGTAATGGCGCATTCTCTCAGGTTATTGGAAAGCTGCTTTGTAAGTATATCTTATAAAGTAGACTGTAATTTTTATGTTGAATACCTTCATACTTCAGTGAGTCCTAACCACTAATATACCATGAATGCATAAATAGAGCACAAAGCATTCATATTTCTGTTACTAATACAGTTAAATGGCAAAATCGCCTAGGCGATAGTTTTCACTGTACAGACAATTTAACCTTAGCAATTTGACTTCACCACAAAGTATGATATAAAACAAACTTTCAATTAAAATAATCAACTTCTAAATTGTAATGTATATTCAGATATAATTTTCTCATTCAGAAAACAAAGATCATGGCATCTGGTCCCATCACTTCATGGGAAATAGATGGGGAAACAGTGTCAGAATTTATTTTTGGGGGCTCCAAAATCACTGTGGATGCTGATTGCAGCCATGAAATTAAAGGACGTTTACTCCTTGGAAGGAAAGTTATGACCAACCTAGACAGTATATTAAAAAGCAGAGACATTACTTTGCCAACAAAGGTCCGTCTAGTCAAGGCTATGGTTTTTCCCATGGTCATGTATGGATGTGAGAGTTGGACAGTGAAGAAAGCTGATCGTCGAAGAATTGATGCTTTTGAACTGTGGTGCTGGAGAAGACTCTTGAGAGTCCCTTGGACTGCAAGGAGATCCAACCAGTCCATTCTAAAGGAGATCAATCCTGGGTGTGCATTGGGAGGACTGATGCTAAAGCTGAAACTCCAAAACTTTGGCCACCTCATGCGATGAGTTGACTCACTGGAAAAGACTCTGACGCTGGGAAGGATTGGGGGCGGGAGGAGAAGGGGACGACAGAGAATGAGATGGCTGGATGGCATCACCGACTCGGTGGACATGAGTTTGAGTGAACTCCGAGAGTTGGTGATGGACAGGGAGGCCTTGGCGTGCTGATTCATGGGATTTCAGAGTTGGACACGACTGAGTGACTGAAATGAACTGAACTGAAAGGAAATATTTAAATTTTTGAATTATATTTTTTTGCCCTCTAAATGCTTCTTTTTAGTGGCTTTTGCTCTGTCTCCCCCTTCTCCCTTTTCATGTGTATATTTTACTAATGAGACAAACATTTGAGAAATGAAATAAAAATCTTTTCACTTACCATAGTTGATGAGGTGTGCTATCATTTTGAAACTGCAATACAGATCTCTCTTAACAAAAATAAATAAATATTTACAATGTCAGTTTCTATAATGGAGATGGGATTATTCTTATTACTCAAGATAATCTTTTTATAATATGTGAAATGATATCACAGATATTTCTTCTATAAATTTATATCAGTCAACAATACAATCTGTGCTTTTATGTCAGAAAAGAGTCAATTTAGTATCAGTTCAGTTCAGTTCAGTCACTCAGTCGTGACCAACTGTTTGCGACACCATGAATCACAGCACGCCAGGCCTCCCTGTCCATCACCAACTCCCGGAGTTCACTCAAACTCATGTCCATCAAGTCGGTGATGCCATCCAGCCATCTCATTCTCTGTAGTCCCCTTCTCCACCCACCCCAATCCTTCCCAGCATCAGAGTCTTTAACAGTGAGTCAACCGTTCACTTGAGGTGGCCAAAGTATTGGAGTTTCAGCTTGAGAATCAGTACTTCCAATGAACACCCAGGATCGATCTCCTTTAGAATGGACTGGTTGGATCTCCTTGCAGTCCAAGGGACTCTCAAGAGTCTTCTCCGGCACCACAGTCCAAAAGCATCAATTCTTCAGCGATCAGCTTTCTTCACAGTCCAACTCTCACATCCATACATAACCATGGGAACGACCATAGCCTTGACTAGACGGAAATTGTTGGCAAAGTAATGTCTCTGCTTTTTAATATACTATCTAGGTTGGTCATAACTTTCCTTCCAAGGAGTAAGTGTCCTTTAATTTCATGGCTGCAATCAGCATCTGCAGTGATGTTGGAGCCCAAAAAAATAAAGTCTGACACTGTTTCCACTGTTTCCCCATCTATTTCCCATGAAGTGATGGGATCAGATGCCATGATCTTTGTTTTCTGAATGGTGAGCTTCAAGCCAACTTTTTCACTCTCCTCTTTCACTTTCATCAAGAGGCTTTTGAGTTTCTCTTCACTTTCTGCCATAAGGGTGGTGTCATCTGCATATCTGAGGTTGTTGATATTTCTCCCAGCAATCTTGATTCCAGCTTGTGCTTCTTCCAGCCCAGCGTTCCTCATGATGTACTTTGCATATAAGTTAAATAAGCAGGGTGACAATATACAACCTTGATGTACTCCTTTTCCTATTTGGTACCAGTCTGTTCCATGTCCAGTTCTAACTGTTGCTTCCTGACCTGCATACAGGTTTCTCCAGGGGCAGGTCAGGTGGTCTGGTATTCCCTTCTCTTTCAGAATTTTCCACAGTTTATTGTGATCCACACAGTCAAAGGCTTTGGCATAGTCAATGAAGCAGAAATAGATGTTTTTCTGGAACTCTCTTGCTTTCTCCATGATCCAGCAAATGTTGGCAATTTGATCTTGGTGCCTCTGCCTTTTCTAAAACCTGCTTGAACATCTGAAAGTTCACAGTTCACATATTGCTGAAGCCTGTCTTGGAGAATTTTGAGCATGACTTTACTAGCGTGTGAGATGAGTGCAACTGTGCGGTAGTTTGAGCATTCTTTGCCATTGCCTTTCTTTGTGATTGGAATGAAGACTGACCTTTTCCAGTCCTGTGGCCACTGCTGAGTTTTCCAAATTTGCTGGCATATTGAGTGTAGCACTTTCACAGCATCATCTTTCAGGATCTGAAATAGCTCAATTGGAATTCCATCACGTCCACTAGTTTTGTTCGTAGTGATGCTCTCTAAGGCCGGCTTGACTTCACATTCCAAGATGTCTGGCTCTAGGTGAGTGATCACGCCATCGTGATTCTTGGTCGTGTAGATCTTTTTTGTACAGTTCTTCTAAGTGTATGCTTAGCACCATATTTAAGAGTTATTATAATTCATTATTTTAAAAGTTGCCACTGAACTGTAACTAAAATATTATGGCTATAGTCTAATAGATCTAATGGTGAAGAAAATTGGGCAGAGTTTCATAAATAAGTTTCATTTGCAATATCTCGTTACAAAGTAGGACTTCTCACTTGGCAGCTAATGAGAAAAAAGAGTTTAGAAAGTGGAATGAGGTCTGTACAGGTAAATTTAAAGAATCACAGTTATTTAAAATGTTCAGATAACATAGAGTACATGAAATACTGCAGAGCTGAAGTTGAATATTCAGGGATCAGACCATGAAAATTTTCATATTTCATGCATGTGTGTTAAATTGCTTCAGTTGTGTCTGACTGTGATTCTGTGGTCTGTAGCCTGACAGGGTCCTCTGTCTATAGGATTCTCCAAGCAAGAATACTGGAGTGGGTTGCCATGCCCTCCTCCAGGGAGAACTAAGTATATTATGAATATTTTTTCCCCAAGACTTATGTGCAATGAATAGGCACCTCAGGAAATTAATTTGAGTAAATTTATTTTATTTTCCATACTTCTCATTGGTTTTAACATTTTAAACCAGCAAAATAACTTGATTGAAAAAATCCATAGGTCACTTATGGAATATCCCTCATTGAAGCAGCATACAGGTAGACTGACTTTGTACCATGTATCTCTTTCTGGCCCATATGTGAATCCCTTCACATGTATTTATATAATTTTGAGTCAAAATGTACAATAACTGGATAGTTTGCACTGTATTACACACATCCCATATACACTGTATCATATATATTCCCATACATAAATATATATACTTGCCTATTATATGTGTGATATACATTTATGTGTATATGTATATATATACTTATATGTATATGTACGCTTCAGTTCAGTTCAGTTCAGTCACTCAGTTGTGTCCGACTCTGCGCAACCCCATGAATCACAGCACGCCAGGCCTCCCTGTCCATCACCAACTCCCAGAGTTCACTCAAACTCATGTCCAAAGAGTCGGTGATGCCATCCAGCCATCTCATTCTCTGTCGTCCCCTTCTCCTCCCACCCCCAACCTTTCCCAGCATCAGAGTCTTTTCCAGTGAGTCAACTCGTCGCATGAGGTGGCCAAAGTATTGGAGTTTCAGCTTTAGCATCAGTCTTTCCAATGAACACCCAGGATTGATCTCCTTTAGAATGGACTGGTTGGATCTCCTTGCAGTCCAAGGGACTCTCAAGAGTCTTCTCCATCACCAGTGTTCAAAAGCATCAATTCTTCGGCGATCAGCCTTCTTCACAGTCCAACTCTCACATCCATACATGACCACGGGAAAAACCATTGCCTTGACTAGACGGACCTTTGTTGGTAAAGTAACGTCTCTGCTTTTTAATATACTATCAAGGTTGGTCATAACTTATATGTGTGCATTTTATGTGTGTGGTATACATATACATATATGTATATATACACTTATATCCATATATGTGGATCCATATAGCCAGACTTTGGTATGGATAAATTACAATTCTATACACTGAGGCATTTATACATGTACATATACATATATGTATATTTTTAAATTTCATACTATTTGTAATATATATTTATGTTCATATTCTTGTACATTTAAACAAACGTGTAGTCTCTCTATTGGGTTAAATTACTTACAAGTCACAATTACAAAAATTAGGTCATATGTTTATAGTCAGACTAAGATCAGTTCAGACTTTATTAGTATTGACTAACTACTGCTATATACACTAAGGCATGGAATCATCCCATTTCATTATTAAATATTTGACATTAGGTGTATTTATTCCTGTTAAGATATAATATTTTTACTCAGTCATTATTTATATAATCCATACTTTGGGTTAATGATATTTGTTACAGAAAATTTCTTTCTAGACAATACTGTTTCATTGTTATCTATGTTATCTATTGTTAACTGTGATGCACATAATTGTAACAAATGAATTTAGCTTGGCATGATTTTATAAGGCCACACAGAAGAGTGAAAATTGAATTATTCTGTCAGATGAATCAAGCATCTGGTGATCTAGAGTCTACACGGAATTAATCAGAGCAAGAATCTTTTTTCTGCTTTATGCCCATATTATCAACCAATTAAATTGTGTCAAGATTTTTGTTTTTCTTATCCATACACCTATGCCAACACTTTTAACTGTGCTCATGAATTCATTTTTTGAAGATAGTTTAAGCTTGAATTTTCAAGGTATGATTGACAAATGTACTAAAAATAGTTGCAAATACTCACTAACCAGGAAAATTATTAACAAGTAAACATCTTGGCTGTTATCATTAGCCATTAAATGAGAAAAGTGACAGCAAATTTCAAGGAATTTTTCTTGTGTAACTGCTAAGATTAAATCTACATGGAAAGTAATACCTACCTCTTCCAAACATGAGCACAGTAATCCTCAGTAAATTTAGTATGTGAGTAAAACATGCTATCTTGTTTTGAAATGAAAAAAAAACACTTGAATAATTTGATGACCACAATCATTAAACCTATTTGATTTTTATGTTGTAATCTTGCTTTAAAATTCATCATTACATGCTGTGGTTATTTCATGTTAAATAAAATTGAGCAGTGCAGCAATTGACAACAGATCAATCAAGAAAGTAAAATAAACCTATTCAAATGTCAGAAGGCAGCTGCTGTTTTGTATCTACTTATGAAAAATGATGTATAATTTAGCATAAATATTTGAGAAAAAATTGAATGCCTTTCATATAGTGCTGCTTTTATGAGATACATTAGATTTATAATTCAGTTAAATTCCAACCCACTCCAGTGTTCTTACCTGGAGAATCCCAGGGACAGGGGAGCCTGTTGAACTTCCGTCTATGGAGTCACACAGAGTCGGACACGACTGAAGTGACTTAGCAGCAGCAGCAGCAAAGGATTTTATCTATTCACTATATTTAATAGTTGTGCTGTGCTGTGCTTGGTTGCTCAGTCATGTCTGACTCTTTGTGATCCCATGGACTGTAATCTGCCAGACTTCTCTGTCCACAAGGATTCTCCAGGCAAGAACACTGGAGTGGGTTGTCATATGTCCTCCTCCAGGGGATCTTCCCAACCCAGGGATTGAACCCAGGTCTCCTACATTGCAGATGGATTCTTTACCTTATGAGCCACAGGGAAGCCCAAGAGTACTAGAGTGGGTGGCCTATCCCTTCTCCAGGAAATCTTTCCAACCCAGGAATCCAACTGGGATCTCCTGCATTGCAGACAGATTCTTTACCAGCTGAACTACCAGGGAGAGGTTCAAAATTATAGATACTTTCTAATTAATATCCATTCTCCATTCTTTTGCTACTTCTTGAAAATTAAATGATCAATTTTATATATAGTTTTAACAATAGACATCATAACTTTATTTCCTTAATAAATTATAGACTAAATATGTCTGATCACTCATTTTTTAAAAATAATTTGATATGATTTGCATATTGCTAAAAATAAAAAATACTTTCAAAGCTTGTTTTAGATTAGTCTGTTACTCAGCTACATATCTGATAAACATTGTAAAATGTTGCCTTTGTATTCCAAATTTTAAAAGACATTAACAGGAAGCAAGTAATAGAAGACAAATATTAGCCTGTACCATTGCCTGGATGTACATTCATCCTTCTTAGTAAAATATCAGTGACATTTTAGGAGGTGATTCTATATTGAAAGTTTATTTAAATGTTGGACTTAAAACAAGAATCACCCTTAGCTTCAGTTCTAGAAATACTTAATTTGATTTTTTGTAGTTTAACATAAGGATTTTACAGTTGACTTGAACCATTTACTTGACATATTTGATTCTAATCCAAGACAAAAACTATATGTATTTCCCAAACTCTTCTTCAAGAGAAAGTATTGCTCACCTTTAGCATTGTTTTTCATTGTTTATATTAGTACATGCAAAGTGATTTCCTTTAAGTCTGGTATGTAGCAAGATCTTAAAATTATTAGCTGTTGATTTTGTGATATCACTGAGGATGTCTTTTTCAATATTATGTATTACTAAATGCTCTATAACTTGAGATCTAATAAATATAAATTTCCCTGCTTTAAAATATTCCAATCATCACAGATAATTTTACTAAACAGAGTGCTGCCGGGAGCCAGCGAGGGAAATCCTACCTGTGGCAAAGGTCAACTGGGGAAGAGGCCTGATGGGCAAAGGCTAATCAGGGCTTGAGGAACCCCCTGGACTTACCTGAGCATCTACCCCAAAGAAAACAGGAGTCTGACTGCTTTACTATCTTACGCCTCTTACCAAGTCCTCTAATACTTACAGGGGCTTCCCCCCAACCACCTTTCTCTGAAAACATTAATTCAGAGCTGTAGTTTAAAAGTTCTCCTCGGCTTAATAGGAGTGTTCCAATCCAAGCCCCTCTGATAGCTTTCTAACTTGCATGACAAGTTTGTCCGGGCTCTTACAACTATGAGTGTGACTGTTTATAGCCTCCCAGCCATGCAAGGACAGAAAGCCTAATATTCTAAAATACAGGAATCTGTTGAAGAAGTTAAAATCATTAGAATAGTACTAGAAAAGATTTCATTGTTGAATCAATGCTTGCTGCAGTTTCCTCTATTGTATCCTTGGAAATATATTAATCCTTTGATTTAACCACATCAGATCTTAAGTTAATAAATTCCTTTCTTGCAGCTCACTACACTGGTGCCTTATAGGAATGTAACTTTGTTATGTGTCTACCACCTAACTTTAGGAAAGTCACCTTAAAAGAAAAGTCTTTTACTTGCTAACTAACCTATTGTCAGGAGAGAGGGCCATAAAACTGTTAGCAGGCCCCCTGGCCAGAAGATGATGTAAATCACCTAAAACTTTTATCACACAAAAATAAGCCCTGATCCTGATAAGGGTCAAGACTGCTGACCCCACGTGATTTTGGTGTGAATCTATACCTCCCTTTCTCTGTTTCTTATGCGCATAACTTAGGGTATAAAAGCAGCACTGGAAAATAAAGTTTTCGGCCTTGCTCACTGAAGCTTGGTCTCCCCATGTCGTTCTTTCTCTTTTTCCATCCTTTTCTCTATCCTCCTTTCTCTGGTTGAGATCCTTGGAGCACTGGGCCCTCTGAGTTTACTTATCTGCCTGGGCTTCTAAGACCCACTCGAGGGGGTGCCCTGGTGGGGTGCCTCCAGTGATTCGAGAGGGCGCCTGCGGCCTACGTAAACAGAGCAAGCCCCGTGCTGGGGTTTTATTGGTTTCCAGCGTAAACCAAGGAATCATCAGCCCCTGTCTCTCTCTTTCTCTCTCTCTCTGACGCCGACGCCGTTCATCCCGAGGATACCCTGGGTCATATCGGGGCTGGACCCCGATAGAGTGCAGTTTTGAAAACAATTACTCCAGATATTTCAACATAGATACTTTAAGAAAATGTTTTAAAAGATATTGGAAGTCTAAAGAAGCAAAAAAGGAAATACTGAGGCAACGAGACGCAAGGCTGAGATATTATGAGATATCAGGCTATCTGTGTTTGCTAATTGGTCTTACCAAAACAAAGAGGAAGTATCTCTTATCTTCATGGCAAGAAATATTTTAACAACTTCAAGCAAGACACTCAAATAAATTAGGATCCTACCCTCTCTTAGAGAGGAAAGAATACAGCAGTCTTCCTTAATAACTATATTTCAAGAGATGGTTCCCAGGTGCTTGAGAAAGATAGTCCTGGGTTATGAAACTGGCAAGGGACCTAAGACATATTGGGTTGTGCAAAAAGTTTATTCAGGTTCTTCCTTAAGATATTATGGAAAAGCCAGAATGAACTTTTGACCAACCCAGTGTTTAAGAAATTGTGATATTTATAGATATTATTCATCCTTAAAAAAAAGAAAAAAGATCTTGACATTTGCAGCAACATGATGAACCTGAAAGACAGTATGCCAAGTCAAGCAAGGCAGACATAAAACATAAAGAACTACAGGATCTCACATACTCAGAATTTAAAAACACTGAATACATAGAAGCAGAGGATGGAATGGTGGTTACCAAGACAGGGAAGTGGGGAAAACAGGGAGATGTTCGTCATCACAGTAAAAAGGGTAAAAAGTTATAATTTTGAGGGATGAATAAATCCAGAGACCTAAGGTACAACACAATGACTGTACATAATACTGTATTATATCCTGGACATTTGCTAAGATAGATTTCCTGTGCTTTCATCACACAAACACACACAAAGATAATATGTTAATTAACTTGACTGTATGACTATAAGAATCATTTCATTATATGCATGTTTATCAAACCATCATGTGGTACATCTGAAATATATATATAGTTTTTATTTTAAAGAGAAAAAGAAACCAGGAAGAACAAAAAGGAAGGATGACACAAGATCCTTGCCCTCAAGATGTTTACTGTATAATCAGAGTGAAAGGAAGAACTTACTGATGGTCAAAGACACATGGACCATGGAATTAACTGTAAATTATAAAGTAGAAAATTAGAGTAATTTCAAGTGCTTTGTCTTTTCAATAGTAAACTGGATGTTGCTGGAAAATAAAATAAAAAGATTTATATCTCAAAAACGGCAGAGAATAAATTATAAGTTTTCTATAGTAAATGCTCTTAAGAAAGGGAGAGGGACCTCTGTGGTTCAAGCCATCTGGATTTTCTAAGGGAAGGTGTGAGAGGGAAGTCAGGAGGCTAGAAAAGGAAAGAAGTCTGTCTGAAGTTTAGTTAAACTTGGGGAAACATTAAGGCTGCTTTGGTGAACATATGCTCTTTTTCATTAAACATTTTATAGAGTGATAATGTAATATTAACTGACACAACCATTGTCATGAAAATAATGACTAATTGCTTTGTGGTGATCCTACTTCCTTCCTTTCTTTCTTTTCATTCCTAGTTGACCATCAAAAATAGTAACTAAATTAAATACATTAATAGAGAGTGTGTTTGCTTGGGCTTGTGAAGTTGTAGAGATAATAGGTTACTTATTTTGAAAGGTTTTGAAGATAATTTACTGTGGATAATTATTGCTGACAGTATATTAGTTTGAATAAAAATTCAGATAAATAACTTTTTAAAATACTTACCAAACTCCTATAAGGGAAAAATAACTATTTGGATAAAATGATAGAAAATCTTTAAAATCAAATAGACTGTATAGAAATGATTATTTCTGTGATTTGAAAATTACCTCATTGGATTTTAATAAGATTATTTTTTCAGTACACATTTCATTATAGTCTTATATACAAAAAAAAAAAAAAAAAATAGACTTTCAAAGTCCAAATACTTGAACAACCTTTGCTTTTTCCATACAGTTCATAAAGGAAAAGTAAATTTTATTAACATTCTAGTTTAATTTTTGACACATATGTATATACACCTTCATCACTGAATGAATGAATGAGAACATGGAAATGTCAAAGCACAAAAACATCACACAAATAATTGTAAGTAATTCTGTGCTTTTTTCAGACTAAAGTATGAGCATCCATTCTCAGCTTCTCCCAGCTGGATTAAAATCTCTTCTTAGCCCTATCTTACTCCAGCTCATTTTCACCTTCAGTTCAGTTCAGTTCAGTTCAGTCGCTCAGTCGTGTCCGACTCTCCGCGACCCCATGAATCACAGCACGCCAGGCCTCCCTGTCCATCACCAACTCCCGGAGTACACTCAAACTCATGTCCACAGAGTCGGTGATGCCATCCAGCCATCTCATTCTCTGTCGTCCCCTTCTCCTCCCACCCCCAACCTTTCCCAGCATCAGAGTCTTTTCCAGTGAGTCAACTCGTCGCATGAGGTGGCCAAAGTATTGCAGTTTCAGCTTTAAAGTAAAAATAGTAGGTGTTGCTAGCAAGCTCTGTGAGGTGAGCTGGTCATCAGTTAGGGGGCCATAAATACCTCCACAAAACTGTGAACTTCCAGAGAAGGACAGGACTTGAGGTTGTATTATGCACGGCTTTTATAGAGCTTTGTGGATCAACTGAAGTTCAGAAAGACTAGCTTTGTGGATCAACTGAAGTTCAGAAAGACTGTAGTGAAGAAAAATTTGGTAAGATGTCAGAGACTGAAAAGTCAGAATGAGATCAGCCACAAAGGATAAGCCTGTTCCTCCTATTCAAGATCTAATCACAGCAGAACATCCAAACTTAAGCCTGGATATTTTGGTTTGTGTTCTCAGGGTTGCAACACGGGGCTTTATATTAGAGATATCATAGCTTAGACTTTCTCAGTGTAATTTTCTATTGATAAGTGGCTTGTGGAAAGTAATTTTCTGATAAAAGAAAAAAAAAAAAACTTCAAAATCTCTTATGCAGTCATAAGAACTAAGGTTTTTTTAATCAGAATGATACATCCAGGAATTCAGAGGACAAAGAGGAATAACCAGTCTAAGCAACCCCTCATATACCAGGCAAGATATTTAAGTATTTGCTCCCATGGTATGTGGCAAGCCATACATATTGTGGAATGCAGTTCTTTAAAACCATTGCTTGGTTCATTCTGGGTAACTGGGGGTTGGGGGGTGCTTGTATTGAAGGAGATTAACTGGTGAAGTATACATTCATCCTGTGAACAAGCATAAGAGCCAGAGTATGGGATGGGTGTTCAGTGTTATTTTAGAGTCTATTGTCATGTGTTTGTGTTCCCTCCACACATTTGAATGTACAGATGCTTTATTATTCACCATTCACTGGGTGATCTCCTCAAAGTTGCATCTTTATAGAGTGGAACCCAGTTTTTTTGATCATTTGCTTCAGTGAGGATAGGTAGTAAGCTCTTGTTAAGTTCACCTGTTCCTTTTTAGTAAATTTAGTTTCAGTTCAGTTTAGTTCAGTCATTCAGTCGTGTTCACCTATTTGTGACCCCATGGAACACAGCACGCCAGGCGCCCCCTGTCCATCACCAACTCCCAGGGTTTACCCAAACTCATGTCCATTGAGTCAGTGATACCATCCAGCCATCTCATCCTCTGTCATCCCCTTCTCCTCCTGCCCTCAATCTTTCCCAGAATCAGGGTCTTTTCAAATGAGTCAGCTCTTCGCATCAGGTGGTCAAAGAATTGGAGTTTCAGCTTCAACATCAGTCCTTCCAATGAACACCCAGGATTGATCTCCTTTAGAATGGACTGGTTGGATCTTCTTGCAGTCCAAGGGACTCTCAAGAGTCTTCTCCAACACCACAGTTCAAAAGCATCAATTCTTCAGTGCTCAGCTTTCTTTATAGTCCAATTCTCACATCCATACATGACTCCTGGAAAATCCATAGACTTGACTAGATGGACCTTTGTAGGCAAAGTAATGTCTTTGCTTTTTAATATGCTATCTAGGTTGGTCATAACTTCCCTTCCAAGGAGTAAGCGTCTTTTAATTTCTTGGCTGCAGTCACCATCTGTGATTTTGGAGCCCCCAAAAATAAAGTCTGTACTATTTCCACTGTTTAGCAGCATATAAAAAGCTTCTGTGATTGATTAATAAAATGTTATGACTGTTAAATAATCAAAATATTTGGAATAATAATATATATCACATATTTTAATTAATTATATTTATATATGAATTTATAATATATCATAGTATGGGCTTCAATGGTGGCACAGACAGTAAAGAATTTACCTGCAATGCAGGAGACCTGAGTTCAATCCCTGGGTCAGGAAGATCCCCTGGAGGAGGAAATGGCAACCCACTCAAGTAGTCTTGCCTGGAGAATTCCATGGACAGAGGAGCCTGGTGGGCTCTAGTCCATGGGGTCGCAAAGAGTAGGACTCAATTGAGTGACTAACACACAGGAATCATAGTATATATGTATGAAAGTCTCCTAATGTGAGTAGCATTCCTTTCTCACAGGTTTTTGTTAAAAAATGAAGTAATCTTAACAATCACTTAGAAATAAAAGCATAATGGAGTATTTTGTTTTGGGTTTTTGTTTTGTTAACATGTTATGAAGTTAAGTCAAGTAGTGGTATGATGACAATCCTCTGAAAATTATTCTATATAGTACAAGATAATCAATATCCTAATAGGCATTTTTTAATAAATTTAAAAGATTAAGATTTATCTAAATTAGTTAATGATCTAGAAGAGTCAAAAATTATTTAAATTAAGATCAAATTTGGAGGACTTACACATGTTGATTTCGTTAAATATTATAAAGCTACAGTAATAAAGGCAGGTGGTATGGACATAAGAATAGTTACATGTATCAGTGGAATGAGCTATAAAAAGAGACTCTGACTTCTGTGGTCTATTGGGTTTTCAAAAAGTCACGGAAGTAATTGCATGAAGAAAAGCACTGGAAATATTTTGTGTAAATATATGAATACCTGCAACCTACCTCCCAAAGATTTTAGATATGTAGATCCAAGTTGAGGCTCCCAGATTTACATTTTTACTTTCCAGGAATACTCATTAAAAAAAAAAAAAAAAAAAAAAAAAACTTTTTTGGGGAGGGGGAAGTCAGGGAGACAAACTAAGGTTTAGTCAAAATAATGACCTAGGTAAGTGGCATTGGGCAAAGACAGCAAGGAAATGGCCTGTCCTGAGGACAGTATATGAGATGCTTTGTGGGTTATTCCAACTATCGTTTATCTTTCATTCCCTCCCAAGCACATTTAAAACATTTAGTCATAAATACAGATGTGTTTTGGGCAGTTTTAAAACTTTCCATAGACTGACTGCACAAACTGGGCTTTGAGTTTGTGTTCTATCTTTTTATGTTCCTTAGGGTTGAAGTTAGTCTCTCATCTTTCTGATTCCACATTCATCCCATTAGAGTTTATCGCTACATATCAACTCCTGTCTAGATTCGTGCAATACTCTCCTTACACATCTAATCCAATCCTTCCCCTGTTATTAAGTGTTATGGATCCTGTTATTCTCCAGATGCTTCAAAGTCTTTTATTTCAGTCACAGGAAAATACAAAATGCTTACACGGAACCAGAAGACCCTGCATGATCTGTCCCCACTCCCTGCTCCCAAGACCCTCCCACACTGTTCTCCCTCCTTCAGCCATACTAGCCTTTCTGTTATTCCTCCAACTTCCACAACATGCTTCACTTGTTCTCATAGATGTTAAGGAAGTTACTAATGTATTAAACACTTCAGTATTATTGTCTACTCAGATATGCTTTCCTGAACCACTCTGTCTAAAATAATCTCACCTAGAACTGGCTGCATGATTTGTGGAGCTCTGATGGTTAAGAATTTCAAGACAGTAAAAGCGGAGCATTAAGCCAAACGCAGAGTCCTTCTGAATGCCTGGCCGTGGTAACTACACAGGTTAAATGGCCATGAAACTGACTGTGCCCTCACCTCATCCCAGGTTTTTTAGCCTCTTATTTTAGTTTGATTCACATCCCCTAGTGGTATATGGTGTGTCATTTATGTTATTTATTTATTATCAATTTATCTCCAGTTGTGAGACCAAAAATATTTCTTTTCCTATTGCCACATTCATAACACTTTAAGCAGTCCTACTAGTAGTGGACAAACAGAAAATATTTGTAGATTGAATAAGTGAACGAACAAGGCAAAACTTCTAAATCACACATTTGTATTACTATTTTTTCCTATGCTATCATAATTGGGAAAACTCATGGTGGAGATTTTTTTAAGGATTAATTATAATTTAATGTAAAACAGTAGTGTGTCATTCTTCATAATTATGGTTAAAACAATATTGTAATTAAGTATCTGAAAATTATTTTATTTAAAAGTTCTCATTTTAGGTAGAAATCTGAAATTATACATTGTTATAAAAGATTTAAAATGTCTTCTACTGACATTCAAATGTAAAGTTTCAGGCTAAGCTTTATGTTAACTTTAAAAGTTCAAAAGATGTTAGTACCGCAATAGAGTATAAAGTGACACATTCAATTCCCATCGGAATCCAATCTTACAGATCATAGCTGTAGGGCATTTTTATTAACTTTGCTTGAATACATCTCTTCTGTTGGTTTTAGTCTTTGTCAAAGTTTCTAATTTCATAAGAAAGTAAACCTTTTAGTATTAAAGCGAGTAGATATATGATTTCTATCAATCCCTTAGGTAATATATTTCTCAAGTTTCTGAATAATTATGACCTTGAAGATGATGATAAACCAGACAGAATCTACAAGGATTTAAAGCTTTTAGAGTTTTATACCCTTGGTCTGGCTGCATGTCTCTATGACAAATCTGCTTGTGGTTTGAATGAAGATTAAATATGTCCTACATTAGAGAGCATTGCCCCTGCTATTCTCATCCAAGTAACAATGAAATGATAGCATAATTTCAATTTTTGTGACTATTTTATCATGTAAATCTTAATGTAGTAAATCTATATTATGCAATTTATATTGGTAAAATTTTATAAAATCATTAATTTTATGTGTATTAAGTCAATTAGAATGTTATATATAGCCTAATATATGTAGCAAACTTTTAAGGAGTAGACAGGTAGAAAAATGGTTAACTTACACATACATATGTGTATGTGTATATCAATATATGTATGAATATATGCATATATGTGCATCAGTTCAGTCGCTCAGTTATGTCCAACTATGTGACTCCATGGACTACAGCATGCCGGGCTTCCCTGTTCATTACCAACTCCCGGATCTTGCTCAAACTCATATCCTTTGAGTTGGTGATGCCATCTAACCATCTCATCTTCTGTCATCCCCTTCTCCTCCTGCCTTCAATCTTTCCCAGCATCAGGGTCTTTCCAGTGAGTCAGCTCTTCACATCAGCTGCCCAAAGGGTTGGAGCTTCAAGATCTGTCTTTCCAATGAATATTCAGGATTGATTTCCTTTAAGATAGACTAGTTTGATCTCCTTGCTGTCCAAGGGACTCTCAAGAATCTTCTCCAACACTACAGTTCAAAAGCATCAGTTCTTCGGTGCTCAGCTTTCTTTATGGTCCAACTCTCACATCCATATATGACTAATGGAAAAACCAAAGCTTTGACTATATGGATCTTTGCTGGTAGAGTAATATCTCTGCTTTTATTATTCTGTCTAGGTTGGTCATAGCTTTTTTTCAAAGAAGCAAACGTCTTTTAATTTCATGGCTGCAGTCACCATTTGCAGTGATTTTGGAGTCCAAAAAATTAAGTCTGTCACTGTTTCCATTGTTTCCCCATCTATTTATCATGAACTGATGGGACTGGATGCCATGATTTTAGTTTCTTGAATGTTGAGTTTTAAGCTAAGTTTTTCACTCTCCTCTTTCACTTTCATTAAAAGGTTCTTCAGTTCCCCTTTGCTTTCTGACATAAGGGTGGTGTCATCTGCACATCTGAGGTTATTGAAGCAAATTTATCTGCTTGTGTAGAGTCTATGTATGTGTGTGTATATATATACATATATAGAGAGAGAGATCGATGTGTGTGTGTGTATATATATATATATATCAGTTCAGTTCAGTCGCTCAGTTATGTCTGACTCTTTGCGGACCCATGAATCGCAGCATGCCAGGCCTCCCTGTCCATCACCAACTCCCGGAGTTCACTCAACCTCATGTCCATCAAGTCAGTGATGCCATCCTGCCATCTCATCCTCTGTTGTCCCCTTCTCCTCCTGCCCCCAATCCCTCCCAGCATCAGTGTCTTTTCCAATGAGGCAACTCTTTGCATGAGGTGGCCAAAGTATTAGAGTTTCAGTTTTAGCATCAGTCCTTCCAATGAACACCCAGGACTGATCTCCTTTAGGATGGACTTGTTGGACCTCCTTGTAATCCAAGGGACTCTCAAAATTCTTCTCCAACACCACAGTTCAAAGCATCGATTCTTCGGCTCTCAGCTTTCTTCACAGTCCAACTCTCCCATCCATACATGACCACTGGAAAAACCATAGCCTTGACTAGATGGACATTTGTAGACAAAGTAATATCTCTGTTTTTTAATATGCTATCTAGGATGCTCATAAATTTCCTTCCAAGGAGTAAGCGTCTTTCAATTTCATGGCCGCAATCACCATCTGCAATTATTTTGGAGGCCAGAAATATAAAGGCAGCCACTGTTTCCCCATCTATTTCCTGTAAACTGATGGGACCAGATGCCATGATCTTAGTTTTCTGAATGTTGAGCTCTAAGCCAACTTTTTCATTCTCCTCCTTCAATTTTATAAAAAGCTTTTTAGTTCCTCTTTACTTTCTGCCTTAAGTGTGGTGTCATCTGCATATCTGAGGTTATTGATATTTCTCCCAGTAATCTTGATTCCAGCTTGTGCTTCTTCCAGCCCAGCGTTCCTCATGATGTACTCTGCATATAAGTTAAATAAGCAGGGTGACTATATACAGCCTTGACATACTCCTTTCCCGATTTGGAACCAGTCTGTTGTTTCATGTCCAGGTCTAACTATTGCTTCCTTACCTGCATATAGGTTTCTCAAGAGGCAGGTCAGGTGGTCTCATATTCTCATCCTTTTCAGAATTTTCCTCAGTTTATTGTGATCCACACAAAGGCTTTGGCATAGTCAATGAAGCAGAAATTGATGTTTTTCTGGAACTCTCTTGCTTTCTCCATGATCCAGCGAATGTTGGCAATTTGATCTCTGCTTCCTCTGCCTTTTCTGAAAGCAGCTTGAACATCTGGAAGTTCATGGTTCACGTATTGCTGAAGCCTGCCTGGCTTGGAGAATTTTGAGCATGACTTTACTAGCGTGTGAGATGAGTGCAATTATGAGGTAGTTTGAGCATTCTTCGGCATTGCCTTTCTTTGGGATTGGAATGAAACCTGACCTTTTCCAGACCTGTGGCCACTGCTGAGTTTTCTAGATTTGCTGGCGTATTGAGTGCAGCACTTTCACAGCATCATCTTTCAGTATTTGAAGTAGCTCAACTGGAATTACATCACCTCCACTCGCTTTGTTCATCGTGATGCTTTCTAAGGTCCACTTGACTTCACATTCCAGGATGTCTGGCTCTAGGTGAGGGATCACACCATTGTGATTATCTGGGTCATGAAGCTCTTTTTTGCACAGTTCTTCTGTGTATTCTTACCACCTCTTCTTAATATCTTCTGCTTCTGTTAGGTCTTCTCCAGTTCTGAGAGCTATCTTTTCACCTCGCTTATAGTTTCCTTCATTGTGCAAAAGCTTTTAAGTTTAATTAGGTCCCATTTGTTTATTTTTGTTTTTATTTCCATTACTCTGGTTGTTGGGTCATAGAAATTCTTGCTGTGATTTATGTTCGAGAGTGTTCTGCCTATGTTCCCTATGAGTTTTCTAGTTTCTGGTCTTACATTTAGATCTTTAATCCATTTTAGTTTGTTTTTGTGTATAGTGTTGTAAAGTGTTCTAGCTTCATTCTTTTACACATAGTTGACAAGTTTTCTAAAATGTCAACATAATATCTTAATCTTTATTATTCTTCCCATAAAGAGTTGATATACATGATCCCAAAAGCTCTGAATGTGATAAAAGAAGCATATGGTGCCATATCATTTTTCCTTGGTCCTCTCATCCTCAGTTGTTCTGGGGGTAAAAAAGAAGTATTTATTGTTGTTTGTTTTCCTAACACAGCTACCTATAATCATCTATTGATTTTCTGCTTCTTTGTATTAATGTAACGCTGGTCAGGGATTTTTTTCTTTGTATGACAGGCATACAAAATCTAGCTCTCTCATAAGGATGCACTGATGACTTTTGGAGAGTCTTTGGAAGGCTCCATGAACAGATGCTATGTAGGATTTTTCAGAGCTTAGCTACAATACTTACAGACATGCATGGCCACTTTCAGTCTACTTGGAATTCAGGCTCTCCTGACCTGGTATATGGAACTCTTAGGCAAGATTACTAAAAACTAGTAAACCTACATTCATATTCATATGACTCTGAGGAAAATTATATATTGCTCGTCAACCAAACATCTACAGTGCAAGCAGCTTCACTAAGAATTTCTGTCTCAGCTAAGTTCTCTGTCTTCCTGATTTACCCACATTTCAGCATTATTCAGACTGTGTAGAAAGCTGAGCACTGAAGAATTGATGCTTTTGAACTGTGGTGCTCGAGAAGACTCTTGAGAGTCCCTTAGACTGCAAGGAGATCCAACCAGTCCATTCTAAGAGAGATCAATCCTGGGTGTTCATTGGAAGGACTGATGCTAAAGCTGAAACTCCAATACTTTGGCCACCTCATGCGAAGAGTTGACTCATTGGAAAAGACCTTGATGCTGGGAGGGATTGGGGGCGGGAGGAGAAGGGGACGACAGAGAATGAGATGGCTGGATGGCATCACCAACTCAATGAACATGAGTTTGAGTGAACTCTGGGAGTTGGTGATGGACAGGGAGGCCTGGCGTGCTGCAGTTCATGGGGTCGAAAAGAGTCGGACACGACTGAGTGACTGAACTGAACTGAACAGCATTTTTCAGACCAATGATAAACACCAGCACCTTGCTTACAGTTCCATTTTATACAGTTGAATGACAAAAAGTGACAATATATTCCTTCTAAATGGAAAGGCCAAAGCTAAAGAATTATTTCTATGGCAAAATTTCTATATACATATGTTTAGACTTCTTTCTTACTGTTTGATATGATCTTATACTTTTTGATATCATACTAATAATATTTCTTTAATCTCTGTCCGGAGAATTTAAAATGGAGAATTAACCTTTTGTTCTCAATACAGTGCTGTCACCACTATAATCCCTTTACTTTTAACGCAAAAGTTAGATGTCGTCTCAAGTGTTTTTACTTATATTCACCTGTTAAAAAACCTTGCAGTTTCGCTTACCTGGTGATTTCATTCAGAATTAAGCATAGCAAATTCATAAAAATGGAAAAATTTAATGTCAATAAAAGTAATATACGTATCAGTTTAGTTCAGTTCAGTTCAGTCGCTCAGTCGTGTCCGACTCTTTGTGACACCATGAATCACAGCACGCCAGGCCTCCCTGTCCATCACCAACTCCCAGAGTTCACTCAAACTCACCTCCATCGAGTCGGTGATGCCATCCAACCATCTCATTCTCTGTTGTCCCCTTCTCCTCCCACCCCCAATCCTTCCCAGCATCAGAGTTTTTTCCAGGGAGTCAACTCTTCGCATGAGGTGGCCAAATTATTGGAGTTTCAGCTTCAGCATCAGTCCTTCCAATGAACACCCAGGATTGATCTCCTTTAGAATGGACTGGTTGGATCTCCTTGCAGTCCAAGGGACTCTCAAGAGTCTTCTCCAGCACCACAGTTCAAAAGCATCAAGTCTTCGGTGATCAGCTGTCTTCACAGTCCAACTCTCACATCCATACATGACCACCCTCACATTATAGTTTTGTCATAAACAACAACAGAGTACAGTAGTTACATAGTAAATTACACAAGACAGCTTATTGAAAATCAAACCAGTACCATAATTTCTTAAACAAGAAACTCAAGTCCAATTCAAGTTTGGAGGGCAACCCAATAGATCCTCTCGTCAGTGCACAAAGAGAAAAATTCTGTTCATTAGACTCCTGTTCATTAATTACCCTGCCCCTGCTATTTAGTTTCTGACTTAATTTTTAAAAATTTTATCTCTGATTATACATCCAAGGATATCATTGTGTTAGGTAGTTAAAATAGGAAAAAGGAATCTACAGTGGTGGTGGCTAAAAGACAAGGAAGGGAAAAGCCCACAAATGTAGAACAAAGGAAAGTCTGAGGACTCGAGTAGGACCTCAGGTAGAACAAACAGCACTCCTGGCTAGCCCAATTTACATAGGTCAGGCCCAGGGGGAGGAAAAAACATACAAAAAGAGGAGCCAAAGGGCTGGGGCTCTCTCTCTTCTCTTTGAGTCTTTTGTGTCGGCATGCCCTCAGCATGCCTCAAGGATGTATTTTCCTTTTATTTCCTAAATAAAATGAACTGTAACAAGGAGCTCTAACACTGATCTGTCCAAGACCTTTAACATGGTCTGTCTGAGAACTGAGACACATTCTCTCAGGACTTTAACATCCATCGCTTCAAATTTTTGCTGTGATGAGACAGAACCGAGGAAATTACACACTCCCCTAACAATGGTAATGTTACTTAACAGCTGAAAAATGTATTATGTTTAAGAAAAATATGTCATTTTTAGAGAATATGGTTGGTATCACTGAGAATTACACCTTGGTAAGTCAATATGGAGTTAGTTCAGTTCAGTTCAGTCGCTCAGTCATGTCCGACTCTCTGCGACCCCATGAATCACAGCACGCCAGGCCTCCCTGTCCATCACCAACTCCCGGAGTACACTCAAACTCATGTCCACAGAGTCGGTGATGCCATCCAGCAATCTCATTCTCGGTCGTCCCCTTCTCCTCCCGCCCCCAACCTTTCCCAGCATCAAAGTCTTTTCCAGTGAGTCAACTCGTCGCATGAGGTGGCCAAAGTATTGGAGTTTCAGCTTTAGCATCAGTCCTTCCAATGAACACCCAGGATTGATCTCCCTTAGAATGGACTGGTTGGATCTCCTTGCGGTACAAGGGACTCTCAAGAGTCTTCTCCAACACCACAGTTCAAAAGCATCAATTCTTCGGCAATCAGCTTTCTTCACAGTCCAACTCTCACATCCATACATGACCACGGGAAAAACCATAGCCTTGACTACACGGACCTTTGTTGGCAAAGTAATGTCTCTGCTTTTTAATATGCTATCTAGGCTGGTCATAACTTTCCTTCCAAGGAGTAAGTGTCTTTTAACTTCATGGCTGCAATCACCATCTGCAGTGATTTTGGAGCCCAAAAAAACAAACTCTGACACTGTTTCCACTGTTTTTCCATCTATTTCCCATGAAGTGATGGGACCAGATGCCATGATCTTTGTTTTCTGAATGTTGAGCTTCAAGCCAACCTTTTCACTCTCCTCTTTCACTTTCATCAAGAGGCTTTTGAGTTCCTCTTCACTTTCTGCCATAAGGGTGGTGTCATCTGCATATCTGAGATTATTGATATTTCTCCCAGCAATCTTGATTCCAGCCTGTGCTTCTTCCAGCCCAGTGTTCCTCATGATGTACTCTGCATATAAGTTAAATAAGCAATGTGACAATATACAGCCTTGACATACTCCTTTTCCTATTTGGAACCAGTCTGTTGTTCCATGTCCAGTTCTAACTGTTGCTTCCTGACCTGCATACAGGTTTCTCAAGAGGCAGGTCAGGTGGTCTGGTATTCCCATCTCTTGAAGAATTTTCCACAGTTTATTGTGATCCACACAGTCAAAGGCTTTGGCATAGTCAATGAAGCAGAAATAGATGTTTTTCTGGAACTCTCTTGCTTTCTCCATGATCCAGCAGATGTTGGCAATTTGATCTCTGGTGCCTCTGCCTTTTCTAAAACCTGCCTGAACATCTGGGAGTTCACGGTTCACATATTGCTGAAGTCTGGCTTGGAGAATTTTGAGCATGACTTTACTAGCGTGTGAGATGAGTGCAACTACTTACAACTAATCAGATAAACTAAAAACAGTTATTTTAATGGCTCTTTTATTTATAGGCTAAAGGTTTACACAAACTTAGTGCATTAAAAACTGCTGACAGTTTAATAATATGTGATGATACAAAATTTACATAGACACATGGAAGCAAATAATTATTTAAGCTTCTAAATATTTATGACATTGATTAATGTTTTTCTATACATATAATCCGAGCACCCTGTCATTCTCTATGTTTTTAATAAATATGATTATTTTCTTGTGTATAGATTTTATAACTTGACCCATTTATTTACAACCATAGGTTCATACTGACTAAAGTAACATCTTGCTTCAAATTTGTGGCACTGGGATTGAAATATTTTGACATTTTCACATACCTCCATTTGAAATGTTAAATCATAAGATCCCTAGACCTATTAAAATTTGAAAACTCACTTTTCACAGAGTACCAGTTATATATCTGAAATTATAGTAGGCATTAAAACAATTACATTTGAAAAGTTAAAAATTCAAATTAAATATTTATGTAAGTGAAAATATTCACTAACTCAGCTCTTGCTTCAACTATTATTTCAGTGTGAAAATGCTATTCAATCACATTGGATTTGTTAATTATTAATAAACTGACTATATGCATTCATATATATGAATTTTAGGCTCATTAATTTTGTAAAAGTAATGCTAAAAATGATCACAGAAAGAAAACATAACTTAATCAATTATTATACATAATTTATAAATTATATTTTCTGTAGCCATTAAAATATTCCCTAATTGTTTTGCTTCCCCCCCTATACCCCCAGAGCATGGAAACAAAAAAAAAAGGTCTTTCTAATTAGTCTTTAAGTAAGCAGAATTTAGACGGAATGTTCATATTACTCCCTGAAGATTCTAATTAATTAGATCCTGCCCTCTAAGGGATTATTCCTATACCGCATGGGAAAAGAGACAAATAAAAATAAAATTATAAAACTGTACTAGACATCGGACAATTGAAGGGAATTCAATCACCCATTTAAAAATTATATTAAGAGTCTAATTGAATCAAGCCTTAAACAACACACTAAAGTCAATTATATTTACAATGTTTTAGGTTTTGTCTGGACACATTTCTGGAAGGGCTTCTTTTATTATAATATGAAACAAGAGACTTCATCTGGAAACTAAAATCGGAAGCTATTTCTTTCAAAACATCTTGAATTAACATAAAATATAAATTCCATTGAGATGTCATTTAATTTTGGTCTATTAATAAGGGCAAATTAGAAGATACACTAATGAAATTTTAATTAGACGTTTTTGCTTGATCAGAAAAATTCAGACTAAAGGTTCGTATCAGTTCAGTTCAGTCGCTCAGTCGTGTCCGACTCTTTGCGACCCCATGAATCATAGCACGCCAGGCCTCCCTGTCCATCACTAACTCCCGGAGTTCACGCAAACTCATGTCCATCGAGTCGGTGATGCCATCCAGCCATCTCATTCTCTGTCGTCCCCATCTCCTCCCGCCCCAATCTTTCCCAGCATCAGTCTTTTCCAGTGAGTCAACTCGTCACATGAGGTGGCCAAAGTATTGGAATTTCAGCTTTAGCATCAGTCCTTCCAATGAACACCCAGGATTGATCTCCCTTAGAATGGACTGGTTGGATCTCCTTGCAGTCCAAGGCATTTGCAAGAGTCTTCCCCAGCACCATAGTTCAAAAGCATCAATTCTTCGGCAATCAGCTTTCTTCCCAGTCCAACTCTCACATCCATACATGACCACTGGAAAAACCATAGCTTTGACTAGACGGACCTTGGTTGGCAAAGTAATGTCTCTGCTTTTAAATATTGTATCTAGGTTGGTCATAACTTTCCTTCCAAGGAATAAGCGTCTTTTAATTTCATGGCTGCAATCATATAGCTGTTGCTATTGGGAGATATATCTCCTCCTGCTTTTAAGTGTGATGGTAATGATTACATTTGCCTTTATAAACAAAACCAAACAATAACAAACATTTATAGTTAAAGTCAAGGAACTATATTATTACACATGAAGGAAGCAATGAGTTTAATGGAATGCCATTTTGAAATTAATTTTTTTTATTTTGCTCTGTGAGCATAATATCACTAGATAGAGAACAAAAGGAAGCATAAAAAAGGTTGAGATATACTGTTAGCCATATGCTGTGATTTTATACACTAACCAGAATAACGAATCTTTCCTACTACTGCAATGATATATGTCAAAGATTCAAATCAAACTAAAATTTAATACAAAATCAGATAGAAATTAGACAATAATTTATAATTAATTAAAAAATAATAAACCAACACTTATAGGATGCAAAATATCAGTGCTCAGAGGGAAAATTATAGCTGAAAATGCCTCTGTTATAAAGGAAACAGGTCTTAAGTCAGTAACCAAAACTTCCACCTTAGGAAAATTGGGGGGAAAAAAAAGAAAACTAAATTCAATGGACGATAAGATTTAATAAAGTTAAAATAATTTGGATAGATAAAAAAGTTTGAATACTAATAAATGAAATACAGGGCTGGTTTGTCTAATACAAGTGTTAGTCATTCAGGAGCATCTGACCCTTTGCGACTCCATGGACTGTAGCCCACCAGGCTTCTCTGTCCAAGGGATTTCCCAGGCAAGAACACTTGAGTGTGTTACCATTACCTTCTCCAGGGTATCTTCCCTAACCAGGGATCCAACCATGTCTCCTGCATTGCAGGAGATTCTTTACCCTCTGAACCTCTATTTTAGTATAAATCTTACACGTATAATTATTCATTACATTACTATAGGTGGTAAATGCAGGAAAAATTAAACTTATACATAGTGTTTGGTGAGTAACTTGCTAGAGCTTTTTCCTGGCCTCCAATAGAGTGTCAAAGTACCATCCATTTGTCACTGAATGTTGCCACCAAGACAGACCCAACACTGAGAACTGACACATTCTAAGCATTGAGAAATGACATGCAGTAGCAAAGGGAAGGATTGGGGGCAGGAGGAGACGGGGACGACAGAGAATGAGATGGCTGGATGGCATCACTGACTCAATGGACATGAGTTTGAGTGAACTCCGGGAGTTGGTGATGGACAGGGAGGCCTGGCGTGCTGTGATTCATGGGGTTGCAGAGAGTCGGACACGACTGAGTGACTGAACTGAACTGAACTGAGCAAGCCATAAACTTCAAAATAGCAACATTAGTTTGTATATAATCAACAGCCTGGACTAAACTATTTGTCAGGAGCTTGACTGAAGTGAGTATCTGGTTGGATATCTTTTGCCTGCAGAGAGTTGAGAGGGTAATGCCAAATTACTGTTGTTGTTGTTTAGTTCCTAAGTCATGTCTGACTCTTTCGCAACCCTGTGGACTATAGCCCACCAGGGTCCTCAGTCCAAGGGATTTCCCAGGCAAGTATACTGAAGTGGATTGCCATTTCCTTCTCCAGGGCATCTTCCTGACCTAGGTTTCAAACCCATGTCTCCTGCATTGGCAGGCAGATTCTTACCACTAACCCAGCAGGGAAGTCTACCAAGTTGCTAGAAATACCATAATTATATACTCCTTTCTTTATGTTCAGAAGAATGACTCTGACTATGTAAAGCCCCATGTCTCAGTCAAAATGTTGGTAGTAGAATATTCAGAAACAGAAAACTTGAGAGGCTTAAAGACATAGAAGCTTTAAAAAAAAAATTAGTAATGTCTGTGGGAAAGTGCTTGTGCACATTTTGTATATTATGTACATAAACTATGTTTATGAAGTTAAACTGCTTAGAGTTGAAAACATTACAAGTAATTTGTAATTTATAGTAGATTCATAGTTGTAAAATCATTTGAACCTGAAATATTAGTGTTTATTCTCAACGTATTGAAATATGTGAAGGGACTCAATGGTTTTCTTACTTCTAAGGTTATTTTAAAATATTTATAGCAGTATTTAGTACTCAGGAGATGTTCTTATCAAGTCAGAAAATTAAAATACCTAAAATGGAATTGAGTTAGTGAATGTATTTTTAAATATTTTAAGATATTTAATTAACTCAATATTTAAATGAGACTAAACATTCTTCAAATACCTTTTAAACTTAATGATTAAATAACTTTACATTTATAGAAACAGAAATAATTTTGGATGCTTAATTTTAAAAGGAAGCTTTAGCTTTCCGCTGGCTTGTGGTGTCTTAAGCTTTGGGAAGAAAGGAATATTTTGTGTCATCCCTTAAATATTATGATTTTACATCTTATAGTACTAAAAGTGTAAGAGGATCACTGTTACCCTGCTCACCACAAAACAATTCTAGGAAGTTGATATCAAGGCAAATGTTAGTTGAGGAGAGTCTTATTCTAGGCTCTGTGTTTCCACTGCTGTGTTTCTCTCCAATTTCAAACATTTTAAAAGTTTTACTTATTTAGGAAATTTTACCTGATCAAGTCTAAAAGTGTAACTACATGCTGTGAAAAACACAATGTCAAAATAGAGAGAAAAATCAAAGTTAATGGCCTTTCAAATTCAATATTCTGTCTCAAGTAATTAACCAGAGCATCATACACCTGAGGACATTGGAGACTATCAAACAAAGAAGCAAAACAAATCAAACTCATAAAAGGATAACTAGCTTTCAGATTGTTTCAAAATATATCATTACTTTCATCAGCAAGGACTCTGGAAATCTTTAGCATTTTGAAATTCTCATAAAATATCCTTTAAAAAATCCAGCAATGATCTTGCGGGAAATGCACTAGAAAGTTTATTGGAATAAGATTTATCTTTAGTTGTATCTGTAAATCCAAATGATTCCTTTTTGTCTAATGCAGGTCACAAAATTGAGCTTTTGGTAGTTACTGGAGCAAGTAAATCTATACAAAATAGATTTCATTTTCTTCATGTCCTTTCTCTTCTGAATTTGTCTAGGATCTTGGTATTTTAACAAATGATACACAATTCAGATTTGAAAAAAGTGTTTATACACTCTATATCTGATCAAAAATTATCTGTTTTACTAGGGAATAATTTCAATTATAATATTTTGTGGTTTGAAACTTTTTCATTGTTTGACACACAAGTCTATCTACATAATATCTCCTTCTCCTTTGAAAGAATAGCTCACAACTTTTGAAAATATTATTATTATTTTATATAAAATTCTAGTTTGACATTTTTTACTAAAAAATTTGTAAAACATGTTGTTAGTCTTCCAGGTAGAAAACACTTACACTGTCCCCATGTTCATCAAACTAGTATTAGTAGTTTGTTCAAGTATTAGAAATAGTAGTAAAATTCATTTGACCAAGACAAGCCTTAAATAGCCTAAAAAATTTTCTTTACTGTAAATTGAGAGCATAATAACTTCAAAGACAAATAAATTAATAAATAAATAAATAATCCTATAATGCTTACAAAGTTGCAATAGGAAGGAGAATGAAATTACTCTCATCCTATCTATCAAGCCAAATAGTTAGCAGTATATATCTCTTATGGCAATGTTTCACGTTCCTGCAAAGTTCATGTGAGTTGTTCCTTATGATTTACACTTTTATGAGCTAAACTCATATAGTTCAGTCTATAAACCATTCTCAGACACAACAGTCTCTGCCATCGATTGTCCAATAACTATTCAGATTACAGTACAACAGAGGTAATTTTCTTTTTCAAAAATTTTTTTTTATTTTTTCAAAAACAATTTTAGGAATCTTTACTTAAAAACAACCTTATCTTAAAATGGAGTAACTTTGGTTTTACGAGCAGCAAGCAAAGTACAGAAGCAAAAATGCATTACAGGAGCATTAAGGTCTACATTAGGTCACAGCGTCTAATCTGAAATCACACCCATAGTATTTTTCAGGATATCTGGGAAATAGTTATTTCCCAGGATGTCTGAACCATAGCTACTCTATTTTGACTTTTAATTGTAAAAAAAAAAATTTTTTTTAATAGCCAAAGCAGATTTCACCATTAATGATCTCAGTGTTTTTCTAGGTATGAGAAGATGCAAGAATTGTAACTCATAAAACCTTTTTCTAAGAAATGGACAATTTTCTTTTTTTTAAATATAAATTTATTTATTTTAATTGGAAGCTAATTACTTTACAATATTGTATTGGTTTTGTCATACATTGACATGAATCCACCATGGGTGTACATGTATTCCCAATCCTGAACCCCCTCCTTGCTCCCTCCCCATCCCATCCCTCTGGGTCATCCCAGTGCACCAGCCCCGTGCATCTTGTATCATGCATCAAACCTGGACTGGCAATTCGTTTCAGATACGATAATATACCTGTTTCAATGCCATTCTCACAAATCATCCCACCCTCACCCTCTGCCACAGGGTCCAAAAGACTGTTCTATACATCTGTGTCTCTTTTGCCATCTCTCATACAGGGTTATCGTTATTATCTTTCTAAATTCCATATATATGTGTTATTATACTGTATTGGTGTTTTTCTTTCTGGCTTACTTCACTTTGTATAATAGGCTCCAATTTCATTCATTTCATTAAAACTGATTCAGATGAATTCTTTTTAATGGCTGAGTAATACTCCATTGTGTATATGTACCACAGCTTTCTTATCCATTCGTCTGCTGATGGACATCTAGGTTGCTTCCATGTCCTGGCTACTATAAATAGTGCTACGATAAACACTGGGGTACACGCATCTCTTTCAATTCTGGTTTCCTCAGTGTGTATGCCCAGCAGTGGGATTTCTGGGTCGTATGGCAGTTCTATTTCCAGTTTTTTAAGGAATCTCCACACTGTTCTCCATAGTGGCTGTACTAGTTTGCATTCCCACCAATAGTGTAAGAGGGTTCCCTTTTCTCCACACCCTCTCCAGCATTTATTGCATGTAGACTTTTGGATAGCAGCCATTCTGACTGGTGTGAAATGGTACTTCATTGTGGTTTTTGATTTGCATTTCTCTGATAATGAGTGATGTTGAGCATCTTTTCATGGGTTTGTTAGCCATCTGTATGTCTTCTTTGGAGAAATGTCTGTTTAGTTCTTTGGCCCATTTTTTATTGGGTCATTTATTTTTCTGGAATTGAGCTGCAGGAGTTGCTTGTATATTTTTGAGATTAATTCTTTGTCAGTTTCTTCGTTTGGTATTATTTTCTTCCATTCTGAAGGCTGTCTTTTCAACTTTCTTATAGTTTCCTTTGTTGTGCAGAAGCTTTTAATTATAATTATGCCCCATTTGTTTATTTTTGCTTTTATTTCCAATATTCTGGGAGGTTGGTCATAGAGGATCCTTCTGTGATTTATGTCAGAGAGTGTTTTGCCTATGTTCTCCTCTAGGAGTTTTATAGTTTTCAGTCTTACTTTTAGATGTTTAATCAATTTTGAGTTTATTTTTGTGTATGGTGTTAGTGTTCTAGTTTCAGTCTTTTACAAGTGGTTGACCAGTTTTCCCAGCACTACTTGTTAAAGAGATTGTCTTTTCTTCATTGTATATTCTTGCCTCCTCTGTCAAAGATAACGTGTCCGTTGGTGGATTTATCTCTGGGCTTTCTATTTTGCTCCATTGATCTATATTTCTGTCTTTATGCCAGTACCATACTGTCTTGATGACTGTGGCTTTGTAGTAGAGCCTGAAGTCAGGCAGGTTGATTCCTCCAGTTAGATTCTTCTTTCTCAAGACTGCTTTGGCTATTCAAGGTTTTTTTTATTTCCATACAAATTGTGAAATTATTTGTTCAAGCTCTGTGAAAAATATCATTGGTAGCTTGATAGGGATTGCATTGAATCTATAGATTGCTTTGGGTAGCATACTCATTTTTCACTATATTGATTCTTCTGATCCATGAACATAGTTTATTTCTCCCTGTATTAGTGTCCTCTTTGATTTCTTTCAGCAGTGTTTTATAGTTTCTATATATAGGTCTTTTGTTTCTTTAGGTAGATATATTCCTAAGTATTTTATTATTTTCATTGCAATGGTGAATGGAATTGTTTCCTTAACTTCTCTTTCTATTTTCTCATTATTAGTGTATAGGGATGCAAGGGATTTATGTGTGCTGATTTTATATCCTGCAACTTTACTATATTCATTGATTAGTTCTAGTAATTTTCTGGTAGAGTCTTTAGGGTTTTCTGTGTAGAAGATCATGTCATCTGCAAACAGTGAGAGTTTTACTTCTTCTTTCCCAATCTGAATTCCTTTTATGTCTTTTTCTGCTCTGATTGCTGTGGCCAAAACTTCCAAAACTATGTTGAATAGTAGTGGTGAGAGTGGGCACCCTTGTCTTGTTCCTTTCACCATTGAGAATAATGTTTGCTGAGTACTATTGCCTGGATAATCCCACGGACAGAGGAGCCTGGTAGGCTACAGTCCACGGGGTCGCAAAGAGTTGGACATGACTGAGCGATTTCACTTTCACTTTCCTGTCATATATAGATCTTATTATGTTGAGGTATGTTCCTTCTATTCCTGCTTTCTGAAGGGTTTTTATCATAAACTGATGTTGGATTTTGTCAAAGGCTTTCTCTGCATCTATTGAGATAATAATATGGGTTTTATTTTTCAATTTGTTAATGTGGTGTTTTACATTTATTGATATGCAGATATTGAAGAATCCTTGCATCACTGGGATAAAGCCCACTTGGTCATGATGTATGATCTTTTTAATGTGTTGTTGGATTCTGTTTGCTAGAATTTTGTTAAGGATTTTTGCATCTATGTTCACCAGTGATATTGGCCTGTAGTTTTCTTTTTTTGTGGCATCTTTGTTGGGTTTAGACATTAGGGTGATGGTGGCCTCATAGAGTGAGTTTGGAAGTTTACCTTCCTCTGCAATTTTCTGGAAGAGTTTGAGTAGGATAGGTGTTAGCTCTTCTCTAAACTTTTGGTAAAATTCAGCTGTGAAGTCGTCTGGTCCTGGGCTTTTGTTTGCTGGAAGATTTCTGATTACAGTTTCAATTTCCGTGCTTTGGATGAGTCTGTTAAGATTTTCTATTTCTTCCTGGTTCAGTTTTGGAAAGTTATACTTTTCTAAGAATTTGTCCATTTCTTCCAAGTTGTCCATTTTATTGGCATATAATTGCTAATAATAGTCTCTTATGATCCTTTGTATTTCTGTTGTCTGTTGTGATCTCTCCATTTTCATTTCTAATTTTATTGATTTGGTTTTTTCCCTTTGTTTCTTGATGAGTCTGGCTAACGGTTTGTCAATTTTATTTATCTTCCCAAAGAACCAGCTTTTGGTTTTGTTGATTTTTGCTATGGTCTCTTTTGTTTCTTTTGCATTTATTTCTGCCCTAATTTTCTTGATGATGTAAGGACTCACCAGATTCTTCTACTCTATACCATAGTCAAATGCTAAGACATTAGATTCTCAGAAAATTCACCATATCACATCAAGCTATCTGAACTAACCAATAACCCAGAGGTCTAGTCTCTGTTTTGTCTGGTCATGATGCAGTCATATAAATAAAAACATAGTTGAAAAAACAGGGTAAGTTTGAATAATTTAGACAAAATCATTATGAGAAGTAATCAAAAGGAGGATGGCTTATTAGGAAAGGACCTAGTTCTTTTGGGGTCAATTCAAACATAATCCTTGGTACTTATAAGTGACTAAATGTTTTCCACTGCTTTTTGAATCCAATAAAATATGCAATGAAATCACTCCCCAAGTAATATGGAGATGCAAACCATCTTTTAACTTAACACCTTTGTAATAATGTAGATGGTATGGACAAAAAATAAAGCAGATTAGAAATAAATGAAATAATATCTGACCAAATGATAATTTTATAGTTACTTTCTTTTGCAGAATATCTTATAGATATTACAATCTCCTGATACATATATATACACATACACACACATATGTACTCATATGCATATGTTTAAGTATATATGATTAAAGCAGATTCATAAGTGTTTATATTTGTTATTTGCCAAAATCCATTTTTTTTCTTATTCTTATTTTCTGGTTAGATTGTTTTTTCTCTTGATGTAGTGGTTTCTACACAAAAATCATTGACTTAATTTCAGTTTCCAAAATACTGCATGAGACTACTGCATAAAAAATTTGGACAAAAATAAGTTTGTTTCATAAAATCCACAAATATCATCTTACACGAGTGTAGACATTAGATTTCCTGCATTCATTATGCCTCAACTGTTTGGCTTATTCTGCTTTATTCCTGCCAGTGTGATGCAAGTGCACAAATGCTATTAGGTGAAGTTTTAGAAAGCTTGGCAATCTGAGGATTTCTTCAGCATTGGAAAATAATTCACTGCTCTAAATTAATTATATTTAATACCACCTATTACACTTAATCCTTGAATTTTGTTTTGGAATAAATGACTAGAAAGTTAATACAAGGGTTAAACTCCTATAGTTTTCTGGAACTCCCACAGTGTTTCTGGAATATAGAAACAGTTGTGCATATTACTTTAGGTTTGTGGAAAGCTATTAACAGTGTAACTAATGCTTTTGAACTGTGGTGATGGAGAAGACTCTTGGGAGTCCCTTGGACTGCAAGGAGATCCAACCAGTCCATTCTAAAGGAGATCAGTCCTGGGTGTTCATTGGAAGGACTGATGCTAAAGCTGAAACTCCAATACTTTGGCCACCTCATGTGACGAGTTGACTCACTGGAAAAGAGTCTGATGCTAGGAGGGATTGGGAGTGGGAGGAGACAGGGACGACAGAGAATGAGATGGCTGAATGGCATCACCGACTCGATGGACATGAGTTTGAGTGAACTCCGGGAGTTGGTGATGGATAGGGAGGCCTGGTGTGCTGTGATTCATGGGGTCTCAAAGAGTTGGACGCGACTGAGGGACTGAATTGAACTGAACTGAACTGAATCCTGTATAAATTAATATATCTGACCAGAGTATTATGCAAAACTCTAAATTATTCATTTTATAAATTGACTTATCATAGTTGGAATTTTCTCTTATCTAATAATGATACTTCTATTTCTGGAATGCTCTCAAAGTATTGACTGTGTCAGTAACAATTGTGCAGTGCTAAGAAAAGGAATTTAAGCCAGGATCTGTCAGTCAGTTCAGTCACTCAGTCATGTCCGACTCTTTGTGACCCCATGGACTGCAGCACGACAGGCTTCCCTGTCCAATACCAACTCACAGAGCCTACTCAAACTCATGTCATGGCGTCAGTAATGCCATCCAACCATCTCATCCTCTGTTGCTCCTTCTCCTCCCACCTCCACTATTTCCCAGCATCAAGGTCTTTTCAAGTGAGTCAGCTCTTCGCATAGGTGGCCAAAGTATTGGAGTTTCAGCTTCAGCATCAGTCCTTCCAATGAATATTCAGGACCGATTTCCTTTAAGATGGACTGGTTGGATCTGCTTGCAGTCCAAGGGAATCTCAAGAGTTTTCCACAGCACCACAGTTAAAAAGTATATAGTCCAACTCTCACATCCATGCATGACTACTGGAAAAACCATAACTTTAACTAGACTGACCTTTGTTGGTAATGCTTCTGCTTTATAATATGCTGTCTAGGTTGGTCATAGCTTTTCTTCCAAGGAGCAAGCGTCTTTTAATTTCATGGCTTCAGTCACCATCTGCAGTGATTTTGGAGTCCCGAAAAATAAAGTATCTCACTGTTTCCATTGTTTCCCCATCTATTTGCCATGAAGTGATGGGACCAGATGCCATGATCTTAGTTTTCTGAATATTGAGTTTTAAGTGAACTTTTTCACTGTCCTGATTCACTTTCATCAAGAGGTTGTTTAGTTCTCCTTCAGTTTCTGCCATAACAGTGGTGTAATGCGTATCTGAGGTTACTGATATTTCTCCTGGCAGTCTTGACTCCAGCTTGTGCTTCATCAGCCCCACATTTCACGTGATGTACTTTGCATAAGTTAAATAAGCAGAGCGACAATATACAGCCTTGATATACTCCTTCCTGATTTGGAACCAGTCTGTTGTTCCACATATGGTTCTAACTGTTTCTTCTTGAACTGCATGCATATTACTCAGGAGGCAAGTAAGGTGGTCTGGTATTCCCATCTCTTTCAGAATTTTCCACACTTTTTTGTGATCCACACGGTCAAAAGGCTTTGGCATAGTCAATGAAGCAGAAATAGATGATTTTCTGGAACTCTCTTGCTTTTTCAATGACCAAACAGATGTCGGCCATTTGATATCTGGTTCCTTTACCTTTTCTAAATCCAGGTTGAACATCTGGAAGTTACCGTTCATATACTGTTGAAGCCTGGCTTGAAGAATTTTGAGCATTACTTTAATAGCGTGTTAGATGAGTGCGATTGTGTGGTAGTTTGAGTATTCTTTGGCATAGCCTTTCTTTGGGATTGGAATGAAAACTGACCTTTTCCAGTCTTGTAGTCACTGCTGAGTTTTCCAAATTTGAGTGCATATTTAGTGCAGCACTTTCACAGAATCATCTTTTAGGATTTGAAATAGATCAACTGGAATTCCATAACTTCCACTGGCTTTGTTCACAGTGATGCTTCCTAAGGCCCCCTTGACTCCTCATTCCAGGATGTCTGGCTCTAAGTGAATGATCACATCATCATGATTATCTCGGTCATGACAAACTTTTTTGTAGAGTTCTTTTGTGGATTCTTGCCAACTCTTCTCAATATCTTCTTCTTCTGTTAGATCCATCCAATTTCTGTCCTTTATTATGCCCATCTTTGCATGAAATGTTCCTTTGGTATCTCTAATTTTCTTGAGAGTTCTAGTGTTTCCCATTCTGTTGTTTTCCTCTGTTTCTTTGCATTGATTGCTGAGGAAGGCTTTCTTATCTCTCCTTGCTATTCTTTGGAACTCTGCATTCGAATGGGTATATCTTTCCTTTTCTCCTTTGCTTTTTGCTTATCTTTTTTTCACAGCTATTTGTAAGACCTCTTCACACAACCATTTTGCCTTTTGCATTTCTTTTCCTTGGGGATGGTCTTGATCCCTTCCTCCTGTAAAATGTCATGAACCTCCATCCATAGTTAATCAGGCACTCTGCCTATCAGATCTAGTCCCCTGAATCTATTTCTCACTTCCACTGTATAGTCATATAGGATTTGATTTAGGTCATACCTGAATGGTCTAGTGGTTTTCCCTACTTTCTTCAATTTAAGTCTGAATTTTGAAGTAAGGAGTTCATGATCTCAACCACACACAGTCAGCTCCTAGTCTTGTTTTGACTGACTATATAGAGCTTCTCCATGTGTGACTGCAGAGAATATAATCATTCCGATTTCAGTATTGACCTTCTGGTGATGTCCATGTGTAGAGTCTTCTTTTGTGTTGCAAGAGGGTGTTTGCTATGACCAGTGTGTTCTCTTGGCTAAACTCCATTAGCCTTTGCTCTGCTTCATTCTGTACTCCAAGGCCAAATTTGCCTGTTATTCCAGGCATTTCTCGACTTCCTACTTTTGCATTCCATCCTCTATAATGAAAAGGACATCTTTTGGGGTGTTAGTTCTAGAAGGTCTTGTAGGTCTTCATAGAACTGTTCAACTTTGACTTCTTCAGTGTTACTGGTCGGGGCATAGACTTGGATTACTGTGATACCTAATGATTTGCCTTGGAAATGAACAGAGATCATTCTGTTGTTTTTGAGATTGCATCCAAGTACTGCATTTTGGACTCTTTTGTTGACTATGATGGCTACTCCATTTCTTCTAAGGGATTCTTGCCCACAGTGGTAGATATAATTGTTATCTGAGTTAAATTCACCCATTCCAGTCCATTTTAGTTTGCTGATTCCTAAATATCAATGTTCACTGTTGCCATCTCCTGTTTGACCACTTCCAATTTGCCTTGATTCATGTACCTAACATTCCAGGTTCCTATGCAATATTTCTATTTACTGCATCAGACTTTACTTCCACCACCAGTCCCATCCACAACTGGGTGTTGTTGTTGCTTTGTCTCTGTCTCTTCATTCTATCTGGAGTTACTTCTCCACTGATCTCCAGTAGCATATTGGGCACCTACCAACCTGGGGAGTTCATCTTTCATTGTGCTATCTTTTTGCCTTTTCATACTGTTCATGGGGTTCTCAAGGAAAGAATACTGATGTGGTTTCCCATTCCTTTCTCCAGTGAACCACATTTTGTCAGAACTCTCCACCATGACCCGTCTGTCTTGGGTGGCCCTACACAGCATGGCTCATAGTTTTGCTGAGTTAGACAAGGCTGTGTTCCATGTGATCAGACTGGTTAGTTTTTTGTGATTGTGGTTTTCAGTCTGTCTGCTCTTGATGGAGAAAGATAAGAGGTTTATGGAAGCTTCTTGATGGGAGAGACTGACTAGGGGGAAACTGGGTCTTGATAGCTGGGGCCATGCTCAGTACATCTTTAATCCAATTTTCTGTTGACAGGTGGGGCTGTGTTCCCTCTCTATTATTTACCTGGGGTCAAACTATAAGGAAAACTCAGCACTGAAGACTTAATGCTTTTGAACTGTGGTGTTGGAGAAGACTCTTGAGAGTCCCTTGGACTGCAAGGAGATCCAACCAGTCCATCCCAAAGGAGATCAGTTCTGAATATTAATTGGCAGGACAGATGTTTAAGCTGAAACTCCAATATATTGGCCACCTGATGTGAAAAAGTGACTCATTTGAAAAGACCCTGATGCTGGGAAAGATTGAAGGCAGGAGGAGGAGGGGACAACAGGATGAGATGGTTGGATGGCATCATCAACACAATGGATATGAGTTTGAGTAAATTCCAGAAGTAGGTAATGGATAGGGAGGCCTGGCATGCTGTACTTTCATCGAAAGTCTGTTTAGTTCTTCTTAGCTTTGTGCGGTAAGGGTGTTGTCATCTGTGTATCTGAGGTTATGGATATTTTTACTCGCAATCTTGATTCCAGCTTCATCCAGCCCTGCATTTCACATGATGTACTCTACATAAAAGTTAAATAAACAAGGTTACAATATGCAGCCTTGACCTACTCCTTTCCTGAGTTGGAACCAATGTTGTTCCATGTCAACCAGGATATACTGAGCCATATATGCATAAACATCAGAATCCAAGACTCACCCTTCCAACACTTTAATCTAGTAACTAGCTTTGGGAGCAGGGATTGACCTGACATTGTGGCAAAGCCCTGGCTGGAATTCTAGGATACATCATAGGAATAACCTGCTTGATTCCACATAGAGTAAATGCCCTATGGAAAATTTTTTTCTCAAATGAAATTACTTACTAGTGTTGAAATACATTTCTCTTGCCCAGGATCCTATATCAGCAAACCAAACTTCTGTGTTTCAATAAATGCTCTGCTAGACCAGAAACACAGTATATTCAGTCAGTCAGTCTCCAAACACCAAGAAACCTTGTTTCTTACCTTAAACAAGGTTGATTATGTAGTCCTAACCTATCAGATATTTTTTATTTTTCCCTTTTTTTTCTATACAGTTTATTCTATGGGAAGTCTTCTGCCTTAACTTGTAGTACTGTTTAGGAAGTATTTAATAACGTTTTTCTTAACTAAACTGTCTTTATTAATTATTCCTTAACTGAACAGTTTTTGGTCAAGAAGATGGGATTCAAAGAGAACTGCTAATGGCCTGCAGGAGCATGCTCACAGCCAAGGTGCCTTCTGAACCTTTTCAGTTCATTCTCCTCTGGGTAAGTCACTGTCAGATTTGAGTTTCACTCCTTTGTGTGCAGCTCCCTGATCCAAGCAAATGTTGTTTAAAAGAAATTGTTCCCAGAAAGGTGCTGGGGCCCCAGGAAATTTTCAAAGAAATCATAACAGGACTCTGCAGTGAGTGGCAGTCATTTAGGGACTGAAGAAGGAATTCCAATGCCCACAACAAGGGACAGCTGCTAGGGAACTCATAAGTCTGCTGCATAAACTGATGGGGTACCTGGTGAAATTAAGATAAAAAATGTAAATATATTGAGTTATCAAAATAAAAACTTAAGTAGACACAAGTAGACTATGAAAAGCCATTAGGGCATCCACATTATAAGGAAATCTGTGCAGGAAATTATCAATCTATTGCTAAAGGGAATCTTGGAAACCAAAACTGCACATTTGATGGACACAGATCAAGTACTTAAAAAGCTATGAGAGCACTTGCCACCTGGCTTTAATACTCTTGAGCTAAGAGCTAGGATAGGTTGGTCACAGAACATATTAGATAGACACATGAGGATTTCTGTCATTTTATATCTTTTGCCACAAGAACATTTGGTGTAAAATTCCAATTTTTACAAAGCCTTAAGACAGATGCCATGTATCACAGGATTTCAATGATCCAAATTTCCAATAGAGAGTTAATTGTGCCATAAATCATAATAAAACTAATAACTACTACTTTGTAATTTTTTAACTAATAATTGTCAAGCAGAACATGTTCCAAAAGTCAATTTTTTTGAAATAATATATTAATTTTTCTGTTCCTATTTCTTCTGAAAGACTGTAAGTATACAGTTGGTTTTCAAAGAACCAACAAAAATAACCAGAGAAACAAAGTTTTCATAATTCACAGTACATCATATAGGTTAGTATCAGGAATTAGTGACTCAAATCAGAGTGAAAAATGCTCCAGTGAAAAAATTTCTTCTTCCATCACGAAACACCAAATTCTGAAGTTCCAATAAAAAACATTGTTCTATCTTCTTATATTCTGGTAGTACTATTTATTTTAATCTTTTGTTATGTCTCTGCAAATCTGCTCATTACACTTTATTTCATTTCTAATTCTCAGATTGATTTTCACAGATGTCACAATGATATTTTGACAGAAAGGTGCCAAGAGATACACTCAGAAAAGCCTAGTTTCCTAGGACAAGGGAGATAGAAAATAATGACAATTTTATGAATCTATGGTTTACAGATTATCCATGCGGATATATTACTCTGTATGATAATTGATGGCTGAAAGAGTAACAAATCTATCAGGTTAGAGATCACTTCCTTAGCATGCATGAATGCATTGGAGAAGGAAATGGCAACCCACTCCCGTACTCTTGCCTAGAGAATCCAGTGGACAGAGGAGCCTCGTGGGCTGCCTTCCATGGGGTCGCACAGAGGAGGACACGACTGAAGTGACTTAGCTAAAGAGATCTCTTCAGTTTTCACAGACAGATTTTTTTTCCCATGCTCTTGGAAGCTCGTTATTCTCTGACAGTTTCAGTTCAGTTCGGTCTCTCAGTCGTGTCCGACTCTTAACGACCCCATGAATCACAGCACGCCAGGCCTCCCTGTCCATCACCTACTCCCGGAGTTCACTCAAACCCATGTCCATCAAGTCGGTGATGCCATCCAGCCATCTCATTCTCTGTGTCCCGGTCTCCTCCTGCCCCCAATCCCTCCCAGCATCAGAGTCTTTTCCAGTGAGTCAACTCGTCTCATGAGGTGGCCAAAGTATTGGAGTTTCAGCTTTAGCATCAGTCCTTCCAATGAACACCCAGGATTGATCTCCTTTAGAATGGACTGATTGGAAGGGACTCTCAAGAGTCTTCTCCATCACCACAGTTCAAAAGCATCAATTCTTCGGCGATCAGCTTTCTTCACAGTCCAACTCTAATATCCATACATGACCACTGGAAAAACCATAGCCTTGACTAGATGGACCTTGGTTGGCAAAGTAATGTCTCTGCTTTTTAATATTCTATCTAGGTTGGTCATAACTTTCCTTCCAAGGAGTAAGCGTCTTTTAATTTCATGGCTGCAATCAGCATCTGCAGTGATTTTGGGGCCCAAAAAAATGAAGTCTGACACTGTTTCCACTGTTTCCCCATCTATTTCCCATGAAGTGATGGGACCAGATGCCATGATCTTAGTTTTCTGAATGTTGAGCCTCAAACCAACTTTTTCAATCTCCTCTTTCACTTTCATCAAGAGGCTTTTTAGTTCCTCTTCACTTTCTGCCATAAGGGTGGTATCATCTGCATATCTCAGGTTATTGATATTTCTCCCATCAATCTTGATTCCAGCTTGTGCTTTTTCCAGCCCAGCGTTCCTCATGATGTATTCTGCATACAAGTTAAATAAGCAGGGTGACAATATACAACCTTGACATACTCCTTTTCCTATTTGGAAGCAGTCTGTTGTTCCATGTCCAGTTCTAACTGTTGCTTCCTTACCTGCTTATAGGTTTCTCAAGAGGCACGTCAGGTGGTCTGGGATTCCCATCTCTTGAAGAATTTTCCAAAGTTTATTGTGATCCACACAATCAAAGGCTTTGGCATAGTCAATAAAGCAGAAATAGATGTTTTTCTGGAACTCTCTTGCTTTTTTCATGATCCAGCAGATGTTGACAATTTGATCTCTGGTTCCTCTGCCTTTTCTGAAAGCAGCTTGAACATCTGGAAGTTCATGGTTCACGTATTGCTGAAGCCTGGCTTGGAGAATTTTGAGCATGACTTTACTAGTGTGTGAGTTTAGAATATATTAACTGTATCTTATGGTCACCATTTATAAGCAACTTACAAACATATGCTGAGTGTTTATAGAAATACTGGCTGGATAAGGGAAAAGCCATACCTTGGGCATTTTTCAGTTGACCCAAATTTTAAACTTGAATAATGTCTAGTTCTTCTTATTAATGTCAAGCTATGCATTCATATTATTGTCTTATTTGCAACTAAAGACTACTTTGTACGTTTTTTTCCTCCTTTTCTTCTTTCCTCAAAACACATTAATAGTCTGCCTTCAGAAATCAAGATTTTCTGTAATGTACTATAATGCTCTAGAAGCTATTATGTATGTTCTACAATTGGAATTTATGAAGTAGGTGATCACTGAATCTGGTTCCTAAGTGTGGTCTTATGTCTAAATATTTATATTGAAACTTTTAACATTTTATAGCCCTTTCCAGGTACTAAATTTAGCACTTCATGATTGGACCTTTCTTTCAAGGGTACTTTGTTAATTTTTTATTGCTCACCATTAATTTAACTAGGTATTTCCAATTTTAAAATTACCCACTTTTTTTTATAGTGAAGTGTTAAGTGTTACTGTCAAGTCCTCAGGTAACTGGGAAATGAAAAAATATATATGTATATATATTTATGTATATATATGGGTATATATACATATATATGTATTGAGAGAGACATATATATATATGAGATATATATGAGATATATGATAAAATATATATGAGATATGTATATATATATAGATATAGATATGATATAGATATATAAGATATATATGATATATATATATATATTGAGTGAGACAGATTATTTAAGTCCATCCAAACAATGGTTTTGTTTTTCATCAACTATCTGCCATACCTGAAGAAATAAACTAAATAAAATAATGTATCTGGTCAAAGTGGTAAATGATTCTATTTGTTATAGACAAACGTGTTACACTGAGAAAATTCTATAATCAGCTTTCAATTTTGTTATGTTTTGCTTAGTAGAAGCCCCATGATCACAGAATAGGTTACCAGTTATTCACCTCCAGAGAAAGCATGCATTTTGTGTAGATATGAATATTAATTTTCTTAGATGTTTTATATCTTATTTTAATATACTGTGAAGTATGATGGTTGTGCTTTTCACTTCCATGATGGCTGCTGTTGATTTTTTTATAAATATCATCACTGTTATAAAAAATCACATGATGGCTGCTGTTGATTTTTTATAAATAAAGAAAATGGACCTCTGAGAAAATAACCAATTTAACCTTAGAAACTACTAAATGATAGCTCTAAAACTTGAGCTAAAGTCTTTGGGGCTTGGGGCTTAGATAAACTTCCAATAGTGAGGCGTAACTGTTTAAAAAAAATGAATTCTGTGCAGGAAAAAAAATGACTCTAATCCTGAAGATGTCCACATTAATTTCAAATAATCTGGGATTTTAGTACTTATTCTTGCTTTAACTACCTAGGAAACATCAGATAAGTTCATTTCATCATAATACTTTCCTAATCTTATTTTATCATGATTAATCATTAATTACCTGACCTACATGAAATTAAAGGCATAAAACCACAATAATATCTGTAAATTTTCCAAATATATTTTTAAATAAGTGTTTTTTATAAAATATAAATGTAAGGTAGATTTTTTTTAAGGAAGATCATATTCTGGCACAAAGTGAGCAAAATTCATGTAAAAATAATATAATAACTTGAGAAGATAATAGCCACAAAATTCTGAAATATATGAACAATTTCAAAATGTAGATTCATATACTATGATGGAGAAAATTTGAATCGTTCACCTTCCATGATGTATTAATCAGTGAAAATAAAAAATAACGCAGCGTATACCAAGATGTAATCATGGTATACATGTCATTCCCCACACACAAAACCCACTCAGTGGAGCTTTCCTTCCATATAGCACTCAGGTCCTACTTTCTCTGTGACATTTTTGTGGCTAAAATAATAAATCTTCCTCTGACATCCTATAGTTTTTATTGTGCTAACAAATCATCTGCCATTTACTTTATACACACTGATTGATGAAACCTCCTTAACTCTATCTCTTTGGATTTACTGCCTATTCTTAACTGATCTCCATGAATCCTCTCCCTTATCCAATAACCCTATCCTCTACAGGAAACTTACTCCTCCTCTGTGTTCCTCGTCGGTAAAAAAAATCTAGGAGATTTGCTGACATTTTTTGAACAGTTTCTTCTTAACCACCTATTATTTTTGTCTTCCATTTTTCCTAATAAAAGGGGATAAATCAGAAAATCTATGGGTGAAAGATCAAAGAAAAGCAGGGGAACCTACAGGCCAAATTGTGTTTTAGATGTTTTACTAAAAGGTCAACTACTTCCTTGAATATGCTTTAATAGAGATATATCAAATTAGCTACTTGGGGAAAAATGAGACATCTAACTATGAGTACAAGCATTTTTTAAATCTTAGATATAAAAATAAATACAAATGCAAATATTTCAAATTATAAAATAGATTTTTCATTGTGGGCAGGGAAAGGGATTGAATGAGCGTTCAGAATGAGAATGAAAGGATAATCCAGAAAAGATGATGTAATAAAAAAAAAACAGCTTTATTTATTGTATTATGCCTAGAATTAGAGAGGAAGATATAAATGGCAACATATTTCTCCACTAGATATTGAAACTTTAAGCATCCAGTTTCTTAGTTTAATGTCTTTAATCTTTACACTGTCCTTTCTATCCCATTCTTTGACCTCATAATAGAATGTTTAAATTGACAATCTTATGTCATTCAGAATATGAGTTGAAAACTATTTTCTGTAAGGACAGGCTCCTACTAATTCAAATTCCTTGGTGATTACTCCTAATGCAAATATCTTGAGTCTCACTGGAGCTGATGCTCTTACTTCTCTACTTTTTTTTTTTTTTGTATCCATAGGAACCTATCTGTCTTTGCTTCCTTGCACTCAGCTAAGCTTGCAGAGTCTATTTACTTCAAACATTTTTATGTATACATTATAAATTTCATTGCAAGATTATTTTTAACATAGCTGTATGACAATGCCTGACCCTGTCTTAAACCCAAGCTGATAGATACTATTAAAGAAAGCTTTATAACAAGTGATGATACAAGGTAATGCTTATTGACTACTATCTGGACTTTAATAATATCTGGCAGCTCTCTTCAGATATTTGTGCTATTTAGTTCCACACTCCCTAAAATGTATATTACATAATGCTTTCATTTTTAACATTTCTTGAATTTTTTTCTCTAAAAAAATTGCAAGCTTGTTCATTTTATAGTGAACACTTACATGTGCTAAATCAACCATGTATAGCTGTAACAATATTAGCTCTGCCATGTCTTCACCCCATTCTCCACTTTACGATGAGGGCAATATTCACAAATCTTGGGGTTCTCTCTTAAGATCATAAATAGCTCTGAAGATAAAATATTTAAAAATGATTTAAAGTAACATCAAGATCTGAATTCTGAATATATTTGAAAATTTAACCCATGTATCTTACTCTCATTACTAATATACCATTTTCAATATTTGCAGTGTTTTCTGGTGTTCAAGTTCTACGGACTACTTCACTTTTGTTTTCACTTCTGTATCAAGTATTCTTTACAGTAAGTGTATAGAATAATGACTCTCCAAAGATATCTATATCCTAATCTTCAGGAATTTTTAATATGGGAAAAATTGACTAAATTTAGGATCTTTAGCTGGAATAATTATTTGGGAATATATGGATGGGCCCAAGGTAATCACAAGGGTCCTTTAAAGAGGGAAGCAGATCATCAGTCAGAGAAGATTTGACAATGGAAGCACGGGTCATTTGCTATTGCTAAAAGGGGACCAGCCTCTAGAAGCAAAGGGAAGGAAGGAATGTTTCTCTCCAAGATGCTCCAGAGAGAAACACAGCATGCCCACTCATGATTTAAGCCTAGTGAAATCCATTTTCAGGCACCTTCTTTCCAAAATTTTTAGATAATAAATCTGTTTCAGTGGCTGCTTTGAGCCACTAAAATTTTGACAATTTGTTATAGCGACAAAACAAAATCAATACAGTAGGTGTCCAATAAACTGTTAGGTGATGTATTAATTCTTTAGATGCATTTTAGCACGTCTGAAGACAGAAACAATTTGAATTACAAGAAAAAGAAATTCCAAAGAAGAAAAACCATTGTGTTTACAAGAACATTTAACTGTATACTCTTGTCATATTTCAATTTGACAAAAATATTATCCTTAAGTTTACATAAAAATCAGTATTTTAGAAAAATTATTCACTACATATAATTGAAGTATTTCAAAATATCAAGTAAAAATTAATACTATATATACTTTGAGTCCCTTAGATTGCAAGGAGATCAAATCAGTCTATCCTGAAGGAAATCAACCCTGAATATTCATGGGAAGAACTGATGCAGAGGCTCCAATACTCTGGCCACCTGATGCGAAGAGCTGACTCATTAGAAAAGACCTTGATGCTGGGAAAGACTGGAAGCACAAGAAGAAGCGGGCAACAAAGGATGAGATGGTTAGATAGCATCATTGACTCAATGGACATGAATTTGAGCAAACTCCCAGTGAGAGTGCAGGACACAGGAACCTGGTGTGCTGTAGTCCATAGGGTCACAAAGAGACTGACAGGCTTTAGTGATTGAACAACAACAGTACTAAGATTGTTTACTTCACATTTCCTTAATGATTTATTAGATATTTAGATTCTCAATTTTATTTATAATACACACAAAACTATGTCAGTATTAGACTCACTTCAAAACACAAATGTATTATTTATTTACTATAATGATTACAAAGAGTTAAAAATACAAACAATTTTGAGCTATTTATCATGAATAATATTGAAACAGTTTTTAAAAGTTTGAGCCACAAAAGCAAGCATCAGTCAAAAAGGAAAAAATCAATAAATACAGATATTTATAAATATGAATAATTTTAATTACTTTGTTGAAAAGTGAATATTAACATATCTCAATTTACTCTGAGCAAATATTTCCTAAAATAAAACCTCATAACTTTGCTTGCACCACTGAAAAGACTTATTTTCATTTTGAATTTCTATCTTATTTAACAAGTGATGCAACCAAGAAAATTTCTCAGTTGTTACAGTGGAACTCAAATGATCATTATTGATTTCAAATCAATACAATTGTGTAAATAAGTCTTAATACTATAAGGATTCCTTGTTTGTATTTTGAGTGATTTGGAATTTTTCTTCTAATATCTTGCAGTTCTTTCCTAATTAATGTAAGTTTTCAAAGGAAAGAGAATTATGTATTTTCATTTAATTAGTCATATGCCTATCTTAAGGTTCAATCTGCTTCTAAATCTATTTAGGACATATTTCTATAAGAAGAACAATCTCGCAGCTGTCACTGCAGCTCAGATCTTGGAGTTAAAATATATGCTTCTGGTTCTTATTTGCATGTACAGAGTACTGATTATGCCAGAAAGGAGAATAAAAAGAGTAAGACTACATGGTTTGTATGTCTCATCTGTAGGCACTATGTTTACAATAATGAATGGTACCCAACTATATCTTCTATTTCCATTGGCTGAAGAAGTTAAGAATAATGTACTTAGCAATCCTTCAAACTGAATAAACTGTTCAAGCAAGGTGATAAATTATGCCCACCAGTTACTCAAAGTAATGTCTCTGCTTCTTAATATGCTGTCTAGGTTGGTCATAACTTTTCTTCCAAAGAGCATGCATCTTTTAATTTCCTGGCTGCAATCACCATTCGCAGTGATTTTGGAGCCCGAGGAAATAGTCTGTCATTGTTTCCATTGTTTCCCCATCTATTTACCATGAAGTGATGGGACTAGATGTGATGATCTTAGTTTTTTGAATGTTAAATTTTAAGTCAACTTTTCACTCTCCTCTTTCACTTTCATCAAGAAGTTCTTTAGTTCTTCTTCATTTTCTACCATAAGGGTGGTGTCATCTGTGTATTTGAGGTTATTGACATTTCTCCTGGCAACCTTGATTCCAGCTTGTGCTTCATCCTTGCTTATATTCTTTGTATAAGTGAAAATGACAAATTATCTAGGAAAAGCTAATTAGCATACTTCAGCATTACACTGTTTGATATAAATTCATGACATGTTCAATCCTAGTATCTCAAAAGAGACAAATTAAAAGCAAAACACTTCATTAAAATGTTGATTGTTATTTCATAGATCACTTATTTTTAAGACTCCATAATTTCTCTTTTTTTTTTTTAATTTTACAATATTATATTGAAATCCCTGTTTGGAATCTCTCTAAACTATATACTATCCAAAATACTGTAAAAAAAAGGGTGAACAAAGACACAGCTTATCATTAGTTTGACTCTTATCTTCTATCCAAGATATTATTTAAACAAAAATAAGTATCATGAGAGAAACCATTTTCATGTTTTTATAAGTTATTGCTATAGATAGAATAGACAACAAAGCATATACTTGCCTCTTCACTGGTTATTATGGTAATAAATGTGGAAAGAAAATAGAAATGGCTACCTTAAGCTCCATATTAAATCCAAGAAGGTTAAAAGTGTAATAATGAATCATGCTAAGAATCTCTGAGAATTTTCTGAATCATTCAATTACATGGGAGGTTCAGAAACATTTGCCAGATGATTCAAAATGAAAGTTTGTGGGATGCATACAGTTTCGGTGAATTTGCAAAGGCTAAAACAGTGCATACAAAGTAAATCTCCCGCCCCAATCACATAATCTCTGTGCTTTAAGAATAGTGCTGTAAGTTAGTAAAAGGTTTACTGATTTGTATTATTCACCTGAATAATTAGAGGTTTTAAAAATAAAACTTTTATGTTTGCCACAAAAATAATGTTGCACAAATTAGTGGCTATGTTTTATTTACAATTTACATTCTCTTTATGATAGTGAAAAATCAAGCCCCATATCTCCTTAAACCAGTGTGTATAGCATAACAAAACTTCTGGAAAAGCTTTCCCAGTATTGATAGTATATACATATATTTTGACTGAAAAATCTCATGGACAAAGGAGCTGGGCCATGCTACAGTCCATGGGGTTGGGAAAGAGTCAGAAATGACTTAGCGACTAAGTGCACATGAGCGCACATGCACACACACGCGACTAAGTGCACATGAGCGCACATGCGCACACACACACACACACAGGTATTTGATGGTGCTAGCGGTGGAGCCTGGTGGGCCTCCGTCTATGGGGTCACACAGAGTCGGACACGACTGAAGTGACTTAGCAGCAGCAGCAGCGGTGAAGAATTCGCTGGCCAATGCAGGAGATGCATGAGATGCAGGTTCCATCCCAGGGGCAGGAAGATCCCCAGGAGTAGGGAATGGCAACCCACTCCAATATTCTTGCCAGGAAAATTCCATGGAGAGGGGAGCCTGGTGAGCCACAGTCCATGGGACTGCAAACAATCGGACATGACTGAAGGCACACATATATATTATTTAAATTGAGACATTGTTCAGATATGTATAATGTACACAAGAAAAAAAAACTAACTTTTTCAAAGATTGTTGTTATAATGCAAGTGTTTACTTCACCTCTTGATAGCGGTTCTGTTAACCACTTCTTATCCAGATTCCATAATTTTCCAGTTACTTTATGACACTTGTATACACTTATTTGCCTTTTTAATATGTCTATTTCACATCTAACTCAAAACTTATTTTTCTTTGGCCTATTCAAAATTACAGATATGACCTAAATCAAATCCCTTATGATTATACAGTGGCAGTGAGAAATATATTTAAGGGACTAGATCTGATAGAGTGCCTGATGATCTCTGGATGGAGGTTCATGACATTGTATAGGAGACAGGGACCAAGACCATCCCCATGGAAAAGAAATGCAAAAAAGCAAAATGGCTGTCTGAGGAGGCCTTGCAAATAGCTGTGAAAAGAAGAGAAGCGAAAAGCAAAGGAGAAAAGGAAAGATATAAGCATCTGAATGCAGAGTTCCAAAGAATAGCAAGGAGAGATAAGAAAGCCTTCCTCAGCGATCAATGCAAAGGAATAGAGGAAAACAACAGAATAGGAAAAACAAGAGATCTCTTCAAGAAAATTAGAGATTCCAAGGGAACATTTCATGCAAAGATGGGCTCGATAAAGGACAGAAATGGTATGGACCTAACAGAAGCAGAAGATATTAAGAAGAGGTGGCAAGAATACACAGAAGAACTGTACAGAAAAGATCTTCCCAACCAAGAAAATCACGATAACATGATCACTGACCTAGAGCCAGACATCTTGGAATGTGAAGTCAAGTGGGCCTTAAAAAACATCACTATGAACAAAGCTAGTGGAGGTGATGGAATTCCAGTTGAGCTATTTCAAATCTTGAAAGATGATACTGTGAAAGTGCTGCTCTCAATATGCCAGCAAATTTGGAAAACTAAGCAGTGGCCACAGGACTGGAAAAGGTCAGTCTTCATTCCAATCTCAAAGAAAGGCAATGCCAAAGAATGCTCAAACTACTGCACAGTTGCACTCATCTCACACGCTAGTAAAGACATGCTCAAAATTCTCCAAGCCAGGCTTCAGCAATATGTGAACCGTGAACTCCCAGATGTTCAAGCAGGTTTTAGAAAAGGCAGAGGCACCAGAGATCAAATTGCCAACATCCGCTGGATCATGGAGAAAGCAAGAGAGTTCCAGAAAAACATCTATTTCTACTTCATTGACTATGCCAAAGCCTTTGACTGTGTCGATCACAATCAACTGTGGAACATTCTGAAAGAGATGGGAATCCCAGACCACCTGACCTGCCTCTTGAGAAACCTGTATGCAGGACAGGAAGCAACAGTTAGAACTGATCATGGAACAATAGACTGGGTCCAAATAGGAAAAGAAGTACGTCAAGGTTGTATGTTGTCACCCTGCTTATTTAACTTATATGCAAAGTACATCATGAGGAACGCTGGGCTGGAAGAAGCACAGGCTGGAATCAAGATTGCCGGGAGAAATATCAATAACCTTAGATATGCAGATGACACCACCCTTATGGCAGAAAGTGAAGAGGAACTCAAAAGCCTCTTGATGAAAGTGAAAGAGCAGAGTGAAAAAGTTGGCTTGAAGCTCAACATTCAGAAAACGAAGATCATGGCATCTGGTCCCATCACTTCATGGGAAAAAGATGGGGAAACAGTGGATACACTGTCAGACTTTATTTGTTTGCGTTCCAGATTCACTGCAGATGCTGACTGCAGCCATGAAATTAAAAGATGCTTACTCCTTGGAAGGAAAGTTATTCCCAACCTAGATAGCATATTAAAAAGCAGAGACATTACTTTGCCAACCAAGGTCCGTCTAGTCAAGGCTATGGTTTTTCCCGTGGTCATGTATGGATATGAGAGTTGGACTGTGAAGAAAGCTGATCGCCGAAGAATTGATGCTTTAGAATTGTGATGCTGGAGAAGACTCTTTGTCCCTTGGACTGCGAGGAGATCCAACCAGTCCATTCTAAAGGAGATCAGTCCTGGGTGTTCATTGTAAGGACTGATGCTAAAGCTGAAACTCCAGTACTTTGGCCACCTCATGCAATGAGCTGACTCACTGGAAAAGACTTTGATGCTGGGAAGGATTGAGGGCAGGAGGAGAGGGGACAACAGAGAATGAGATGGCTGGATGGCATCACCGACTTGATGGACATGAGTTTGAGTGAACTCCAGGATTTGGTGATGGACAGGGAGGCCTGGTGTGCTGTGATTCATGGGGTCACAAAGAGTGGACACGACTGAGCGACTGAACTGAACTGAATCAAAACTAGTGTTGTGGCCAGATTACAGAACAAGATGGGTTTTCCTCTGGCTCTTAGAAATTAAATCTTTCTTAAAATAGTGGTGCTAAGAGAAGAGATTGAGAAAATAAGGTCTCATTACATGACTAGAAGATGTCATTAATTAATTTGTTGCCTGTTAGCTATGACTATTTCTCTCACTTATGACTACCATGCTTTGAGTCATGAACAAACCATGGGGTACATAGAACACAATTTTTATTACCTTGTGACTATCACATTGTTAATTTCTAGTACATGTTTCTGCTCTATCTGTTCTAGGTCTAATCACCTCCTGCCACATATAATCTCTTCTCTGTCCTTTGCCAAGCAGGAAGACTTCCTGGGAAGGGGAATTATTAGCAAAATTTCTTCATTCTGTGACATTTTAAAATATCCATTTTTTTATACTTAGCATGGGGAAAAGTGAGAAGGCAGGCTGCAATCTTCTGGTTTACTTTTTCTCCATATTCCAGCAGCATTATGTTTTCTTAAGGATCAGTAACTTTGACCATTTCTCTAACGAAATGCTACGTGAATCTAGGATGGACAGAAGATGGGTGGTTCTGTAGGGGAGCACAACTTGCCACCCCAGAGGGTCTCTTTAGCATGAAGATTAATTTAGCCTGAATGGCTATCAGATGGAATAAAATAGATTAAATGAGCTATACTATCTGATGTTGTTAAGGATAATTCATTTACCATAGCCCAGGGATATTAGTTTTGCATCTAGAATTGTTCTACTGGAGAAGCCAAAGTGACATCCCTGATGAAAGGAGATTTCTTCTTGATATACCATTTTACACATTTGCTTTTACTCTAAAAGGCTTAAATATATATATATATATATATATATATATATTCTATTTCAAATTTTTTTTCTAGATTATTGGATCTGCTGTGTAAAATACTGAAATAGTTAGTTATCGGGGACCAGCCTCAATATGGCCCAGGGTATCCTCGGGATGAACGGCGTCGGCGTCAGAGAGTGAGAGAGAAAGAGAGAGACAGGGGTTGATGATTCCTTGGTTTACGCTGGAAACCAATAAAACCCCAGCACGGGGTTTGCTCTGTTTACGTAGGCCGCAGGCACCCTCTCGAATCACTGGAGGCACCCCACCAGGGCACCCCCTCGAGTGGGTCTTAGAAGCCCAGGCAGATAAGTAAACTCAGAGGGCCCAGCGCTCCAAGGATCTCAACCAGAAAAAGGAGAATAGAGAAAATGATGGAAAAAGAGAAAGAACGACATGGGGAGACCAAGCTTCAGTGAGCAAGGCCGAAAACTTTATTTTCCAGTGCTGCTTTTATACCCTAAGTTGTGAGCATAAGAAACAGAGAAAGGAGGTATAGAGTCACGCCAAAATCGCTTGGGGTCAGCAGTCTTGACCCTTATCAGGATCAGGGCTAATTTTTGTGATAAAAGTTTTAGGTGGTTTACATCATCTTCTGGCCAGGGGGCCTGCTAACAGTTTATGGCCCTCTCTCCTAACATTAGGTTAGTTAGCTAGTAAAAGGCTTATATTCTTTTAAGGTGACTTTCCTAGAGTCAGGTGCTAGACACATAACAAAGTTACATTCCTATAAGGCACCAGTGTAGTGAGCTACAAGAAAGGAATTTTTTAACTTAAGATCTGATGTGGTTAAATCAAAGGCTACTACTTATATTCTCTATATGTGATTAATATATTTCCAAGGATACAATAGATAGAGGAAACTTTACAGCAAGCATTGATTCAACAATGAAATTTTTTTAGTACTATTCTAATGATTTTAACTTCTTCAACAGATTTCTGTATTTTAGAATATTAGGCTTTCTGTCCTTGCATGGCTGGGAGGCTATAAACAGTCACATTCGTAGTTGTAAGAGCCCGGACAAACTTGTCATGCAAGTTAGAAAGCTATCAGAGGGGCTTGGATTGGAACACTCCTATTAAGCCGAGGAGAACTTTTAAACTACAGCTCTGAATTAATGTTTTCAGAGAAAGGTGGTTGGGGGGAAGCCCCCGTAAGTATCAGAGGACTTGGTAAGAGGCGTAAGATAGTAAAGCAGTCAGACTCCGGTTTTCTTTGGGGTAGATGCTCAGGTAAGTCCAGGGGGTTCCTCGAGTCCTGATTAGCCTTTGCCCGTCAGGCCTCTTCCCCAGTTGACCTTTGCCATGGGTAGGATTTCCCTCGCTGGCTCCCGGCAGTTAGTAATGTGAATACTTAAACATTTCCAAGAGTTTTAGTTTACGTATAACTAGATTATTCCTTTTCCATTTCTTCTCAGAATGTTAGCTCAGGATAATTTTCTGCAAATTTTTACTTGGAACACTTCATCATTTTCTGCATTTTTTAAAAACTTGGTAAGAAGATTTAGTAAACATTGGATTTCCTTTTGATGCCAGCTGTAATCTTGGTGATTTGAAAATATCTGAAGCCTACACCTACTTGTTTGGGGGTGGAAGGAGAAGGGGACGACCGAGAATGAGATGACTGGATGGAATCACCGACTCTGTGGACATGGGTTTGAGTGAATTCTGGGAGTTAGTGATGGACAGGGAGGCCTGGCGTGCTGTGATTCATGGGGTCGCGGAGAGTCGGACACGACTGAGGGACTGAACTGAACTGAACTGAACTGAACACCTACTTGTTGGGCCTTTTCCCCACCAAGTTTATCAGTTCTGCTTCATTTGTTAACACTTCAGCTTCAGGTATTAAAAAAAATAAAACAACAAAAAGCAACTCTAGTGTGATGATTCATTATTATTAATATATATAACAAGGATATCAGTGTAAAACTCTTCTTGCTGTAGGCTATTTATTAATTTCACAACAAAGATATAAATTTGTTTGAGAAGTAAAGGCTATAAAGAATTTTAGTTGGTCTCAGAAGATTAATAAATTTGTTAAAAGCATATTTCAATTCAGCTGGGCTTGGAAGTAATTAGAAACATTAATTTGTATATGATCAGATTTTGGAGTGATAAATTTAAAGTGGCAGATAAAGAGTTTCTTTCATTTTTGCTCCATTAATGATTTAATTTAGAGGCAAAATATCATAAACATGTTTGACAGAATCTTTTAGAATCTTCTTTCAAGATGCTATTATTTTTTAGTTTCATGAAAATATATTAAGTACTTTCTTTTAAATCATACATTTTAGGCACATAGTAGGCATTAAGTTGATGCCAATTTCCTTTTTTTTTTTTTTTAGTTATACATTTCATAATATACAAAATAAATTTTTTCAATGCTTTGTTTTCTTTAGTAAACAAGGACTCAGCATTAATGCTGATCCTTCAGCATTAATGTCTGAGAGAAGAATTTATGCATTTCTATTTATCATTGGTTCTTATCATTCACTTGCTGTTTTTTTTTTTTTTTTTCTCTTCTCATTCAGTATTACTTTATAGTGCCTGATGGCTCAGGTGGTAAAGAATCTGCCTGCAATGTGGGAGACCCAGGTTTGATCCCTGGGTCGGGAAGTTCCCCTGGAGAAGAAAATGGCAACCAACTCCAGTATTCTTGCCTGGAGAATTCTGTAGACTGAGGAGCCTGGCGGGCTACAGTCCATGGGGTCACAAAGAGTGAGACATGACTGAGCGACTGCCACATATTTCTCCTATAAGCCCTCAGTCTCACCAAATAGTTTATTTTATTCTTCCATTTAAATTGACTGTATATCCACATTTATAGGATTTCCCTCCACTATCTGAAATTTCAGTATTATTTAGTACATGAGAGGCTGACAAACAGAATAAGATCTGTATATTGGATCTCTGTTAGATTATTTCACTTGATATAATTTATTGCAGTTTTTGAATCTATATGTGAATCTGCAGTTACATTTCAGCTATTAAAAGATTAAGGTTATTCTTTAGATGAAGCAGCTACTGTAAAATTCTAATTTATTTAATTCCTTTTGTAAAGCTAGTCCATATGAGTTAGGGTTATCTAGAATTAGAATCATGCTACATATCTTATATATATATGTGTGTGTGCATGTGTGTGCATGTGTATATATATATATATATATATATATATAAAGAGAGAGGATATGTATATATCCCATATATATATATATATGATATGCATATATTCATTTCAAATGAATATATGTATATTCATTTGAAAGATATTTTCAAAAGAGGAAAAGGAACAATATATAACAGATCTTGAAACTGCACACTCAGATGGGGCTTCCCATGGGCCAGGACTTAAACCCAGCCAGAACCCAGACTGGGACTTGAACCCAATATCTGTTAATTGAGATCACACACCTGGTCTCAAGATTTAATGAAGCTCACTAAGATTCTTTTTGTCTCATCGCAGAAAGAATTCAGTGAGAGACAAAATTGACAGGTAAGAAGTAAGTTTATTTAAATACTCATTCCATAGAATGCTGCTGCTGCTGCTGCTAAGTCGCTTCAGTTGTGTCCAAATCTGTGCGACCTCAGAGATGGCAGCCCACCAGGCTCCCCCGTCCCTGGGATTCTCCAGGCAAGAACACTGGAGTGGGTTGCCATTTCCTTCTCCAATGCATGAAAGGGAAAAGTGAAAGTGAAGTCGCTCAGTCGTGTCCGACTCTGTGTGACCCCAGAGACGGCAGCCTACCAGGCTCCTCCGTCCATGGGATTTTCCAGGCAAGAGTACTGGAGTGGGGTGCTATTGCCTTCTCCAAGAGAGAATGCAGTGTGTCTCAAAAGGCAAGAGCCTTGAAGGGAGAAAACACTTCACAGATAGAGTGTGGGCCATCTCAGAAGGTGAGTGGCCCCATAATATGAAGTGGTTAGTTTTTATGGGCTGAGTAATTTCATAGGTTAATGAGTGGGAGGGTTATTCCAACTGTTTTAGAGACAGGGAGGAGATTTCCAGGAATTGGGGCACTGCCCACTCTTTGACCTTTTATAGTCAGACTGGGAACTGTCATGTGCTGGTAGACATGCTATTTAGCATGCTAATGTGTTACAATGAGTATAGTATAATGAGGCTCAAGGTCTACTGGAAGTGGAATGTTTTGCCATCTTGGGCTTAGTTCGTTCTAACCAGTTTATGTCGTGTCCTCAAGGGCTATGTGATTGTTTTAAAGGTTGTGCCCTGCCCCTTTCCCTCCTGTTTCTATCTGAGAAGTCTTTCAAGACAAATATGCAGCCATTGTTACATGGAATTAATAGCAACCAAATCAAACACAAGAAGCTTACTACAGTTTTCAAACAGTAGTAATAGTCTAAAGAAACAATAAGCTTGAACTTAAAAAGAGCCTGGAGCTTCAGGTGGTCCTTGTACTTTTGGTTTTCTCTGAAGAGTATGCATGGCAAAATCCATCTTGTAAGGTAGAGTACAAAATTAACAGGTATTCTGTAGATTTACAAATGTGCCCAAATAAGCCCATATGTTTACTCTTCTATAAATGTACTCACGTTTTTTCTTTTCACCCTTTCACTCCAACAACGTAATTTTTACTTATTTTTCTAATTCATATAATTGCTTTTCCTGTGAAATTATCTAACATGTCTCATACAGACCCACTTCCTCCCTCAATATCTTTACAGGGTTTGCCCTAAAGGTCTTAGAATATTTGTCATTGTCTTGTCATAGCCTATTTAATAACTGTCTGCATGAGTAGAATATGTGCACAACTGAATTCTCGGTACCTGGTTTCTAAAAAGTATTTTTCCAATGAATGAGAGAAAAAAATTGTCTATCCGAAGTCATACCAAGACATAATTGCAAATATTTTACATGGCAGATACACTAGTATGTGTTTGTATAACCTAAAATTGTACTGAAAGGAGGATTTGTCAAGTGTTCAAAGATAAAAAGGTTAGGAAAACCAGTAGAAATTTAATGAGGGTAAATAACTGTTCCAGCAGAGTGAAAGTCTTGTGCAAATTTAAGGACAACTATTGTAAACAGTAAGGCACACTAACTCAGGTAGACCAGTGAGGGTGAAAGTGAAATGTGAATGGGAGAGGGTTGGAAATGAACCTGCAAAATCATTCAGAATTCTAAAGATAGACAGCATGGTGAAATTCAGATGTTCTAAATTGTGGAGAATGAAACTATCGATGGAAAGCTTAAAACAGAATTGGTATGTGCTTGGATTTTCTTTTTAAAAAATATTATGTTGACAGGAAGAACTGAAGAGTAGTGAAGCTATAGTCAGAGGAAACTGTAAGAAATCTATTATAAATATCCAATTTAACAGTGACTAGGGATCTGGACCAGTGAGATAGAAAGTTATGGGTCCACATTTAGAAGATAATGGTTAAAATTTCTGAGAAAGATGGAATGGATTTGAAAATGATTTTAATCTTTTCAGATGTGCATCCCATTACACAAGACATTAATGATATTGAACTGGACACTTAAAATGATTAAGATTATAATTTTAATGTTTTGCGTTAAAATACAAGTTAAAAGTTATGGTTGCAAAGAGAAGCTTAATAAGCCCTTTTATGAATATATGAGTCAGAAAATGAAAAACATACAAAGCAAGCTAAACTAGCAAAGTACCTGTATTAATTATTTATATGATTATCAAGGTGATTTAAAAAAATAATGCCCTTAAGCGGGTATTTATGTACTGCTGCTGCTGCTAAGTCACTTCAGTCGTGTCCGGCTCTGTGCAACACCATAGACGGCAGCCCATCAGGCTGCCCCGTCCCTGGGATTCTCCAGGCAAGAACACTGGAGTGGGTTGTCATTTCTTTCTCCAATTATGTACTGCTGCTGCTGCTGCTAAGTCACTTCAGTCGTGTCCGACTCTGTGTGACCCCAGAGACGGCAGCCCACCAGGCTCCCCCGTCCCTGAGATTCTCCAAACAAGAGCACTGGAGTGGGTTGCCATTTCCTTCTCCAATGCATGAGAGTAAAAAGTGAAAGTGAAGTCGCTCAGTCGTCCAACTCTTAGCGACCCCATGGACTGCAGCCTACCAGGCTCCTCTGTCCATGGGATTTTCCAGGCAACAGTACTGGAGTGGCTTGCCATTGCCTTCTCCGAATTATGTACTAATTCAGTACTATTGAGTTTCTGAAATTAGCTACCATAATTCAAATCATATCATTGTTTTAATTCTATTTAAGCAAGTAAACATAACTACCATAATTCAAATCATAGCATTGTTTTAATTCTATTTAAGCAAGTAAGCATAGGAGGAAAATATACATTTGATAATTTTGAACCACTTCCACTTAACTGATGGAAGGAACTCAGTGTGATGTAAGAAAAGTAACTTCTTAGAGTTCAGGATTTCAGTATTATGTATCATGGGCACACCTGGATTAGTGTTTAAATTTTTCATGAAGGTATGAAATATCAAAGAGTGCATGAAGGCAGAGTTTGTTTTGTATTTTTATCCTAAAATGAAAATGCAATGGTTTATGAAGAAAGAGGGTAATCGGTGATCAGCATATTTACTTCATAAGTGGTTTTTTTGTTTCCATTGGAATTGACAGACTTTCATTCTTTCTCAATATTTTCTGAAAGATGCTGATTTGTTTATCTGACCTTATTTTTTGAATAAGTCAATGGTACACTGAAAATTTTAAGAGAAAGACTGCTCTAGCTGAAAATAGAACTATGGAAAGCAACCAGCCAGGTTGTGTCACAATGAGTTACAGCCACACATCTATACTACTGCTGTTTCCCTACAATCACAGCAATGAATTAGAGTAATACATTCAATCCTGATAAATGATCTACTCAGCTTCTGCTTAAATTAAACTGACTGCAATCTGGATGAGTGCAGCCACATATTAACGCTGGGTCCACCAATTCTTGTCTCTATCTTGGTGAATTATGGAATGGTAGTCCTAGCTTTATGCATTGATTAACATTGCTGCTACAGCTTTTTCACAGATCAATGTTCAAGTGGAATGAAAAGTAGGCTCCGACATTCTGCTGCCACATTTAATGCTGTCATCATAAAATAAATGTGTAGTGTTTAAAATAAAATCTTATAAATAACTGTAGACATAGCCATGATGCAAAATATTAATCACTAATTTCTTTTACCATTACTATCTTTTTTCCTACAACTATGAAGATAATATTCCCAATTGTCAGTATAGGTACCTAAGGAGTGACAACTAGCTTTTTTTTTTTTTTTCATAAAATGTCTTTGCCTTTTTCTCAAGGATCTATGAAATACTCTTAAGTTGAATATTTCAGTATATTTTATACTGCTGCTGCTGCTGCTAAGTCCCTTCAGTCGTGTCCAACTCTGTGCGACCCCATAGACGGCAGCCCACCAGGCTCCACCGTCCTTGGGATTCTCCAGGCAAGAACACTGGAGTGGGTTATTTTATACTATCCAGTTATAAAAACCCAGTCAATTATATTTAACTTTTTTGTTGTATAATGTGTGAAACACACATACATATATAATTCTCAGATAGATGGGGTTAATTTCTTGATAAAATAATGCTATCATATTAATAATATGCATACATTCTAACACATTTTTATTTTGTCCATGACTTGTTTGAGCTTAGTATTTAATGAGGTGCTTAAACATTTAGAAACAAAAGCCAAGATTAGTTGTATTATCGTTTTCCACTGCTATGTGTTTAGATAGTACAACTACAAATATTCGCTCAAAGAAACCTCAAAATTTTACAGAGATGGTGGCAATAAAGACATCACAATTATGTGAGTTATGTAGATAAATAACGTTTGTAAGAGGTACATGATTTCTACACATTAAAGTTTATAACTAAAACTATAATACTATAATACTAAAATAATAGCATATCTTAAATTGTAAATTGCTATTTTATAATATATTACAATTATTCCAAACTGTTTTTTCTGACATTATTTAAAATAATGTTAGACTAAATTTGAATACTATGAGATTTTGGCAGTGTTTTAAAAGTAGTTGAGTCAAAGTTCCAGGGTTTCCAAATTGAAAAAGGAACAGTTATAGATGAAATCAGGATGGTGGAGTAGAAGGACGTGTGCTCATCTTCTCCTGCTAAAACACCAAAATCACATCTAGCTGCTGAACAAACACCGACAGGAGGATGTTGGAAAACATCAGAATAAAATAAAAAAGATATCCCACATCCAAGGACAAAGGAGAAGCCACAGGAGACAGTAGGAGGGGTGTGTGTGTGTGTGCACGCTTTACCACTCAGTCATGTCTGACTCTTTGTGACTCCATGGGCTATAGCCTGCCAGGCATCTCTGTCCATGGGGACTCTCCAGGCAAGAATACTGGAGTGATGCAATCATGTTAAGATAAAATGCCATACTGGCCAGGTATGTAACTGAAAAACTGGAGAATAACAATACCAAAGAAGGTCCCACAGTTTTGCAAAGGTTCTAGGCCCCACATCAGACTTCCCAACCTAGGGATCCTGCAAAAGGACTGATAATCCCCAGGGAATCTGACTTTGAAATTCAGTGGGATTTGATGGTAGAGCTTCCACAGGACTAGGGGAAACAGAGACTAATGGAGGGCACAGATACAACCTTGTGAGCACTGGGTCCCAGGGCAAAGGAGCAGTGACCTCACAAGGGACTGAGCCAGACCTGCCTGTGAGTATTTTAGTATCTCCTGAGGAGGCATGGTCAACAATGGCCTGCTGCAGGAAGAAGGGCACTGGTGACAGTAGTCCTGGGAGAGGCATGTTGGTATTCATTCTCTTGGAGATTGCCTTTAGCCCTAACATAAAGCCTGTAGACTTCATGAGTGGGCTGCCTCAGGCCAAACAACAAATAGAAAGGGAGCACAGCCCCACCTGTCAGCAGACAATTGGGTTAAAAATTTACTCATCATGGCCCTGCCCACCAGAGCAAGACCCAGTTTTCCCCACAGCTAGTCTCTCTGATCAGAAAGCTTGCACAAGCCTCTTATTCTTATACCTCAGAGAGCAGACAGAAGAAGCAAGATCTACAATCCCTCTACCTCCAGAATGAAAACCACAATCATAGAAAGCTAACCAAAGTGATCACACGGATAACAGCTTTGTGTAATTCAGTGAGACTATGAGCCATGCCACGCAGGGCCACCCAAGATAGATGGTCATGGTAGAAAGTTATGACAAAACAAGGTCCACTGAAGAAGGAAACGGCAAACCACTCCATTATTTTTGCCTCAAAACCCTATGAACTGTATGAAAAGGCAAAAAGATACAGTACCAGAAGATGACACCAACAGGTTGGTAGGTGTTCAATATGCTACTGGGGAAGAGTGGAGAAATAATTCTGGAAATAATGAAGAGGATGGGCCAAAGCAGAAATGATGCTCAGGTGTTGATGGTGGTGAAAGTAAAGTCTGATGATGTAAAGAACAATACTGCAAAGGAACCTGGAATATTAGGTCCATGAATCAAAGTAAATTGGATGTGGTCAAGCAGGAGATGGCAAGAGTGAATGTCAACATCTTAGAAATCAATGTACTAAAATGGACATGAATGGATGAATTCAATTCAGATCATCATATCTACTGTCATGGGCAAAAATCCCTTAGAAGAAATGGAGTAGCCCTTATACTAAACAAGAGTCCAAAATACTGTAAGTATTTGGGTACAAAATCAAAAATGACAGAATGATCTTGGTTCAATTCCAAGGCAAACCATTTGACATTACAGTAATCCAGGTCTGTGCCCCACCATTAATGCTGAAGAAGCTGAAGTCAAACAGTTTTATGAAGACCTGAAAGACCTTCTAGAACACCAAAAAAAGGTGTAATTTTCATCATAGGAGATTGGAAATTAAAAGTAGGAAGTAGAAGATATCTGGAGTAAGAGGCAAGTTTGGCCTTGGAGTACAAAATGAAGTGGGACAGAGGCTAACAGAGTTTTGCCAAGAGAACACACTGGTCATAGCAAACACCCTCTTCCAACAACACAAGAGATGACTTTATACATGGACACCAGATAGTCAATACCAAAATCAGATTGATTATATTTTTTTTCAGCCAAAGATGGAGAAGCTCTATACAGTCAGCAAAAACAAGATCTGGAGCTGAATGTGACTCAGATCATGAACTCATTATTGCAAAATTCAATTCTGGCATTGAAGATAATAGGAAAACCACTAGGCCATTCAGGTATGACCAAAATCAAGTCACTTATGATTATACAGTGGAAGTGACAAATAGATTCAAAGGATTAGATCTGACAGGCAGATACCTAAAGAACAGTGGACGGAAGTTCATAACATTGTACAGAAGACAGGAACAAAAACCATCCCAAAGAAAAATAAATTCAAGAGGGCAAAGTGATTTTCTGAGGAATCCTTACAAATAGCTGGGAAAAGAGGAGAAAAAAAGACAAAGGAGAAAGGGAAAGTTATGCCCAACTGAATACAGAGTTCCAGAGAATAGCAAGGAGAGATAAGAAAGCCTTCTTACATGAAAAATGCAAAGAAATAGAGTAAAACAACAGATTGGGAAAGACTAGAGATCTCTTAAAAAAAAAATAGAGATATCAAGGGAACATTTCATGCAAAGATAGGCACAATAAAGTACAAAAACCACAAAGTCCTAACAGAAACAGGAGAGATTAAGAAGAAGTGCAAGAATTCACAGAACTATTCAGAAAAGGTCTCAATGACCTGGATAATCATGATGGCCTGTCTCTCACCTAGGGCAGACATGCTGGAGTGTGAAGTCAAGTTGGCACTACTATGAACAAGCTAGTGGAGGTGATGGAATTCCAGCTGACATATTTCAAAAGCTAAAAGATGATGCTATTAAAGTGCTGCACTCAATATGACAATAAATTTGGAAAATTTAGCAATGGGCACAGGATTGGAAAATGAAATTTTTATTCCAATCCCAAAGAAAATCAATGCCAAAGAATGTTCAAACATACAATTGTGCTCATATCACATGTTAGCTATGTAGTGTTCAATCTTTCAAGCTACCCCTTTAATAATATGTGAACAGACAACTAATAGATGTACAAGCTGGATTTAGAAGAGGCAGAGGAAACAGAGCTCAAACTACCAACGTCCACTGGATCATAGAAAAAGTAAGGAAATTCCAGAAAAACATCTACTTCATTGACTATGTTAAAGCCTTTAACTGTGTGGATCACAACATACTAGAGAAAAATCTTCAAGATGGGATTACCAGAACACCTTACCTACCTCCAGAGAAACTTGTATGCAGGTCAAGAAGCAACTGTTAGAACTGGACATGGAACAGCAGACTGTTTCAAAATTGGGAAAGAAGTATATCAAGGCTATATATTGTCACCCTGCTTATTTAACTTATATGCCGAGTACATCATGTGAAATGCTAGGCTGAGTGAATCACAAACTGGAATCAAGATTGCTGGGAGAAAAATCAACAACTTCAGATATGCATTTGATACCACTAAGAGCCTCTTGATGAGGGTGAACAAGAAGAATGAAAAAGCTGGCTTAAAATTCAACATCAAAAAACTAAGATCATGGCATCCTGACCCACCATTTCATGGCAAATACATAGGGGAAAAGTGGAAACAATGGTATATTTTATTTTTTTGAACTCCAAAATCACTGAAGACAGTGACTGAAGCCACGAAATTAAAAAAGACACTTGCACCTAGAAAGAAAAGCTATGACAAACCTAGACAGCATATTAAAAAGCAGAGATACCACTTTACCAACAAAGGTCTGTATAGTCAAAACTATGGTTTTTTCAGTAGTCAACTATGAAAGTGATCCTTGGAGCATAAAGAAAGCTGAGAGCCCAAGAATTAACGGTTTTGAAATGTCATGCTGGAGAAGACTCTTGAGTGCGCCTTGGACAGCAAGGAGATCAAATCAGTCAGTCCTCAAGAAAATCAACCCTGAATATTCACAGGAAGGACTGATGCTGAAGCTAAAGCTCCAATACTTTGGCCACCTGATGCAAAGAGCCAACTCATTGGAAAGGACCGTGATGCTGGGAAAAATTGAAGGCAGGAGGTAAAGGGAGTGGCAGAGGATAAGACAGTTGGATGGCATCACTGATTCAATGGACAAGTGTTTGAGCAAACCCTGGGAGATAGTGAAGGACGGGAAAGCCTATCCTGTTATAGTCCATGGGGTTGCAAAGATTAGACATGACTTAATGACTGAACAACAATACTAAAAGGCAATAACACACAGTTTGAAAAGAGATTCAAAATTTAAAATATATATGATTAATATGGTAACGGGCCTAATAGATAAAACAGCATGTAGGAACAAATAATCAGTGTGAAAAGAGTGATTAAATTTTTTCAGAAGAATCAAAAATAAATGTCTGCAATCAAAAGCTCTGCAAGAGATATGAATAATACTTTTAAAAAAATTATTCATTTATTTTTAGCTGCACTGGGTCTTTGTTGCTGCTTATGTGCTTTCTCTAGTTGCTGTCTGTGGGGCTACTCTCTAGTTGTGGTGCCTGGGCTTCTCATTTTGGTTGCTTCTCTTGTTGCAGAGCATGGGCTCTAGGGTGCACGGACTTCAGTAGTGCAGTACGTGGGCTAAGTAGTTGGAGCCTGTGGGCTCTAGAGCATTGACTCTAGCTGTGGAGCATGCGGTTAGTTGCTCCATGGCATGTGAGATCTTCCCAGACCAGGGATCAAACCGGTGTCCTGTTTCTCAACCACTGAAACACCAGGGACTCTCCAGAATAATATCTTTGATGGGCTCATTAGTGGACTCCACAAGACTGAAGAAAGAATAACTGACTTGAAGATATGGCAAAAAAAACTTTCAAAATGAAAGACAAAGAGAAAAAAAGACTGGGAGAAAACAGAAACAAAGAACTATGAGAAAACTAAATAAGGTGTAAAGTGAAAGCGAAATTCGCTCAGTCCTATCCAATTCTTTGCAACCCCATGGACTGTAAAATCCATGGAATTCTCCAGGCCAGAATACTGGAGTGGGTAGCCTTTTCCTTCTCCAGGGGATCTTCTTAACCCAGGGATCAAACCCAGGTCTCCCGCATTGCAGGTGGATTCTTTACCAGCTGGGCCACAAGGGAAGCCCAAGACTACTGGAGTGGGTAGCCTATCCCTTCTCCAACAGATCTTCCCAATCCAGGAACTGAAACAGGGTCTCCTGCATTGCAGGCAGATTCTTTACCAACTGAACTATCAGGGAATCCCAAATAAGATGTAACATACACAAAATGGGAAACTAGACAATAGGAAGGAAAAGGGAAACAGAAAAAAAAAAAAAGAAAATGGAAGCAGTAAAAATACAGAACCTTCCCAAACTGATGCCAGACAGTATATGATTCCAGCTCTTTAGTATTCTAAAATAGGCACAATTATGGAGATAGTAAAAAAAAGTATTAGTTTTCAGGAGTTAGAGGAGAGAGAAGAATAAATAGGAAAAAAAAAACAGATTTTTAGGACAGTGGGGGAAAACAAATGTTTAACTATTTATAGTTTATTTATAGTAAATATAACTAAATATAGTAATGAATCCAACTCTAATTCAATATCATGTGGTTTATCCTATTTGATTTTTATTGCCGTATTGTTTTTTACCTCCAACACTATTTCTGCTAAAATAATTTTTCATTAAATAGGTTTAGATAGCATCTAATACTCAGTGCACATCTGCTTTTTCATAATATTACTTTTGTTTATACTATACATGTTTCCTTTTGTAAAGAATGACCTGTTCTTCCTTCTGAGCCAAATTTGCTTTTCAAATTATTTAATGTACATTTTAAAGTATAGGAAATCCTAAATCATTAAATTTTTAAAGTTTCACAATAATATTTTGTTATAGATATCATGGACACACACTGAAGGTATGTTACAATGCCTGGATTATGTAATGTTACACATAATATATTTGAGTCCTTTACAGAGTATGGATTAACAACATTCTGGGACAAGGAAAAGATCCATATAAGATGATTCCATCCAGTTATGCCACTTCATAATGGTGTTCCAGGAAAATGATTCTTTAAAACATCTCTATCTGCTAATTCATCAATATAAAACATAATAATCTCAGGCATATTTAAGGAAGATTGTATAGAATAAATGTACATATTCACCAAATGCTTGCACTGTCCAGTGTGTTTAAATCTTTTAAATAGTAGCTAACTAAAAGTTTCTTCAGTAGATGATACTTCTACAAGTTATTTTAAAAGTAGTTCATCAGCATTGATACCAGAATACTTAAGTTTTTAAAAGTAGGTTACAGTTCTTTATATGTAAAATGCAATCCCAGTTGTTAATTTGTCTGACAGCTCTGCAGATAGAGTCAAAAGTCTCACAGAGACCTTGGGGCAACTAATTAGTATACAGGAACATACCTGCCTGAGGATGCGGTTACATCTGGATAGGAAGAGAGAGAAAAATTTACCTTTTTGAAAAAAGAAAAGAAAAATGTCCTTGAGTGTCTTAATTATTACTAGCTCAATTTAAAATTATTCTTTCTATGTAGAGAAATCTTAATTATATGCTTCATTGTTTAGTAAAGAATATTTTATAACATGAAGAATTTTAATGCAGAAATGATTATGTTCTAGTTAGTGTCATAGGCTACTGTGAATGAAAAATGTTGCATGCCCTGTCAGTAAACAAAAAGGGTGTTGCAGTCATCAAGTCGCTACAGCCCTCCCCGACTCCCCAGGGTGAGCCCTGAGGGAATTTAGGGTGGAGACAAAAGAACTGCCTTCAACCACAGCCTCAGCCACAGCACCCACCCCAGACTGTGCACCCAGAGGGAACTCAGAATGAGAAGGGATACTGGCACTAGAGACTGAAGGTGCACATCAAAGGAATGATGTCAATGAGTCCAGACTTTTGCATCCTCCCATACACACAAAAATGCTAAATTCATTAACATGACGAATCTGGTTTTCTTTAACAGTAGTCTTTTGAAGTTTCAACTACCTGGTCTTTGTTGCAAAAGCTCCTATCTATCCTGGCTCCTCCCTTCAGACCAGTCTCTCAGAGCTAACTGGGAGGTTGTGTCCCAGTTAAGTCCTCAATGTTATCTGCCACATGAAAGGTAAATCTCAACTTTTAGGCTGTGCATTTTTTTCAATGTGACAAATAATCGTTTAAAACTGGATTTAATAAAATTTTTGCAATTGTTACCTTTTCTAAATTTAAGTTAAACTGTTTAAAATCATAAAGTTCACTTTTACACTACATATTTTTTTTAAAATATATAAATACAGTGTATTTCCCAGTGATATTTTTTTATTCATCAGTACTGAAAGCACTTAAGAAACTTGTAGTGAGACTTTAGGCACTAGTGGTAAAGAATCTGCCTGGCAATGCAGGAAACATGAGTTTGATCCCTTGGTTGGGAAGATTCTCTGGAGGAAATAGCAACAACCCACTCCAGTATTCTGGCCTGGAGAATCCCACATACAGAGGAGCCTAGTGGGGGTATAGTCCATAGGGTCACAAAGGATCATACACGACTGCGCACCAGCACAACAGAGACTTTATCGTGTCATTTCCTAGAAAATTGCTTATACAATGCAGACATTATAAGTGAATAGTAAATAATAGAAAATATTAACCCACATTATAGTTTTTGGATTTTATTGTATTATCTAAATTCCATGGATAGTAGAAAGCTTAAAAGTCAGAAAAAAATGAATATACCATATTACCACTTTTATGTAGCAGTGATGAAGTTTGCCCTTTGATACTGCTTTTGAACTGTGGTGTTGGAGAAGACTCTTGAGAGTCCCTTGGACTGCAAGGAGATCCAACCAGTCCATTCTAAAGGAGATCAGTCCTGGGTGTTCATTGGACGGACTGATGCTAAAGCTGAAACTCCAATACTTTGGCCACCTCGTGTGACGAGTTGACTCACTGGAAAAGACTCTGATGCTGGGAAAGGTTGGGGGCGGGAGGAGAAGGGGACGACGGAGAATGAGATGGCTGGATGGCATCACCGACTCTGTGGACATGAGTTTGATTGAACTCCGGGAGTTGGTGACGGACAGGGAGGCCTGGTGTGCTGTGATTCATGGGGTCGCGGAGAGTCGGACACGAGTGAGTGACTGAACTGAACTGACTGAACTGAATGAAGTTTGAGCAATGTGTAGTGAGGATGTTTTTAGTTTACACACAATAATGTCCAACATCATGTATCAGTGTTTATTGAGTAGAATATATTTGTGATTCCAGGACATTAAAAATGTCATCAGTTCAAATTGTACCATTGTATTATAAATTACCATATTATTTTAGTATTAGCAAGATATTTAGTCATTGTAATCACCTAGCGGGTGGGGTGGGGCATCTACCTCCTGCCTCAGGGAGACTATTGTCAATTAGGATATTTCTCAGAACATCAACATTTTGGGGAGATCCTTCATATGTGACGATCCTCTACATCATCATCCTGTCTTACAGAAAAAGGACTTTCCAAAATTGTTTCAGTTTTCACTTCTACCACAATGAAGATTTTCCTCTGCCTTTCCAGTGTTTTGCACTATGAAGGTATTTCAGCCTTAGCCATCCACTGTAGAGTAGTCTGGAAGGACTTTGTCAGCTAGGCCAGGAAGCCGAATTACAAAGGAACATACATAGTATTCTTTTCTGAGTTTACCTAGAAATATTGCAAATTAAGTGTATTTCCTTAGTCCAATTCCCATTTTTAGATGTACCATAAATGAATATATTTACTTAACAAAGGACGGGAATTAATGGCTTTTGGATGGCATCACCGACTCAATGGACATGAGTTTGAGTGAACTCCGGGAGTTGGTGATGGACAGGGAGGCCTGGCGTGCTGTGATTCATGGGGTTGCAAGGAGTCGGACACGACTGAGTGACTGAACTGAACTGAACTGAACTGAAATACTTGAAGGCAGTATATAAATAATGTAAAGCGTTTGAATATACATAATCTTATCTGTTCACATAGATTATGTAACAAATATTGTGATGTGCTCTGAATATAAAGACTGATTTCACAAGGTGACTTCCAGAGTGCCTGAACCAAAACATCAAGGTCATTTGCAATTTGTAGTGTCAAGTACATATTGATTGTGAAGAGAAAAATCCAGATTATACGTATATTTCTCTACTTTGTTTAATTTTCAGGGAGTTACACTTTTGGAGAAAAACAATTTCTCCTTTTTGAGTGTTTGTAAGTTTTTGTTTGTGTGCTTAGATGCATGGACTCCCAAGGGATTTTCTCAACTCAGGGATGGAACCCATGTCTTTGACAAGAGGATTCTTTACCACTGCACCACTGGCAAGCCCAAGTTTTTGTTTGGTTTCTAGTAACTATTATTTGTGAAAGTCAAAATCCGAAAAAAATGGAAGCTTTTTGTACATTCTAAGGCGGCTCAGTGGTAAGGAATCCACCTGCCAGTGCAAGGAGACACAGATTTGGATTCAGTTCCTGGATCAGGAAAATCTCCTGGAGGAGGGCATGGTAACCCACTCCAGTGTCTTGCCTGGAGAATCCCATGGACAGAGATACCTGGCAGGCTACAGTCCATAGGGTTGCAAAGAGATGGAAACAGCTGAGCAACTGAGCATGCATGCTACAAGGTCTAAAACCATATATTGTTTTTGGAAATTAGACGTATTTACAGAGTTTGATTGACTAGAGCTCAAATGATTCCTAGATCAAACAATAATGAAAATTATCTTTGGAAATTAAAATCTTTTAAAATTAAAACTATCTTTTTAGAAAAAATTATAACATTATATATATATATATAGTTTGAACAGCTTTAAAAGATAATTTTAAACATGTATATGTTCATATTATATATGTAAAGTCTCTATTTAAAAAGCTCAAATGTTTGTAAAGGGTCTGTTTCATGACAAAGCAGTCATTCAGGTAGATTTCTGTTATGTGTAGTGTTATTTTGAAGTGAAGACTAGCAAGAAGAACTTAGAAGTATGTTGATATAATTTTATTGTTGATATACTGGACTTGAAATTTTCATGGCTAGAGGATAATTTCCAGAACTAATTGAATATGTCTTGACAAAAGAAAAAGCTTTCTAGAGCAGGTTCACAGAGAAGTATTTTGTCAAAATGAGTGAATTACGAATGCCAGCAGAACCAACAAAAAGGAAATTGGTTCTACATGTAAAAAATTCCCCTAAATCCACGCCTAAAAATATAACTGAAAGGATCAATATTTTTTGTATTATTCCTAATCCAATTACTCATACCTTTAAATCACTATAGTTACAGTACAGCATTCTGATTGGGTACCATAAATTCATTTAAAAAAAAAAATCTAGCCAGTGAAAATTGAGTTGCTTTTATAGGAGTTTAAAGGAATAAGCTACAAACTATGTTATCCAATTAGTTTTGTATTTCCACTGAAGTAAATCTTGCTATCAATTCCCAGTATAGCAGATAATTTCAAGTTTGTGTTAAATATGTAGCAGCTGGAGGTTGCCAAATGAATGTGTTGAATGAGTGTATTTTAGTGAAGTGTGTACTATCTTTTTTGACATGCATGTAATGATAGCACATTTTCTGGCAGCTGGATTCCCTAGGGCAAAATGAAGCTGTAATAGAAGATAAAACAGCCAGCTTGCTTATGTAATGATCATAAAATAGCACATATATATTTCAAGAAAAAATGTCTCAATTGGATGACTGACTTTAGCTGAGGTCATGTCTTACAGTGCATATTAGTCAAACATTTTTCAATATCTTGAGTAGAATTGTAAACAGTGTGATAAATGAAATTAACTAACTTAAGCTTATAAACAAAAATCTCAAATTTTACTTAGCGGTCATCAAACTGTCTTAGCAAAGCATTTTTTAAATGAAAAGAATGATTTAATTTTTCCAACCACAATATGACAAAGTCATGTGTGCTTGGTGATTTTTATTCTTTTACATATAACCTGATCTTTAATACATGAAAAGTTTTTCTGTGAAACACTAGTTAGAAATGATGACTTCCCCATCCCCCAACAAAAAAAAAGTCTATAGTCAGCCACCAACTTTGAATAGTGATTTTATAAGAACTATATTATTTATCACATCTACATTATTAAATATATTTGCACCTATCATCTTGTTTCCATTCTTATACAACATGACTCATTTTAATTCACCATCATTGTAATGTGGACTTCAGTTATCTGAGTATGTTTAATTATACCATAGAAGAAAATAGTCTTTCAGATAGATGAAATTCATAAGATGTGCTGGTATATACAATGACTATTTCATCAGATTTCAAATATAAATAGAACCTAAGAAATACGTTAAGTATGGATGCAACCTGTCAGGCATTGTAGAAATAGGTATTAATAAAATGTATCATATATGACAAAAGATTCAGAAAGACTATCCCTAACTTTAAGAGGATTGATAATAATAAACAGGAAGCTTAACATTTGTATAGCTGCTGCTGCTAAGTTATTTCAGTCGTGTCCAACTCTGTGCGACCCCATAGACAGCATCCCACCAGGCTCCGCCGTCCCTGGGATTCTCCAGGCAAGAACACTGGAGTGGGTTGCCATTTTCTTCTCCAATGCATGAAAGTGAAAACTGAAAGTGAAGTCGCTCAGTCCTGTTGAACTCTTCCAGACCCCATGGACTGCAGCCTACCAGGCTGCTCCCTCCATGGGATTTTCCAGGCAAGAGTACTGGAGTGGGTTGCCATTGCCTTTTCCAACATTTATATAGGTTGTGACATAAAATGAAAAAAAGAGAAAGACTAAGAAAAGTGGAAGAAAGTAAAATTCTTAGGGCAATATTAACTTTCAGGTATATAATGTAGTAGTGGGGTAATAACAAGTAATAAAAAGAGGATGGTATTTCAAAAGGTGATAACTTGAGTTGTTTTAAGTCTCTCTGGTGCGGATTTAGTTATCTTACATATTTATTTATTTACAAAGTATGTCTGACTATATAGGTTCCACATGTCATGGCATATTGATGTATACAGTACTTTTTGCCCTTTAAATATACTTTATATTTGTGACTATACTGATTTTCCATTCCTAATATTGATAGTTTTGTCATTCCTGTAGTTTCCATTGCTCAGTCTTATCAGAAGTATTTTTTTCCCTTACTATGTTGTATGCCTGAAGCAAATACACTGTTGGAAAACACCTATATTTCAATTGGAAAGGAAAGAATAAAAGTATTTTATAAGTATTACTTCTTAGATTTTAAAATTTACTTTGCTCATACTGACTTTTACTTAATTTGTTCTTATATATATAGTATCTGCTTCCTAAAGAACTAATATTAGTTATACTGTGTTTCAATTTCAATAGTTCAATGACTTATTTAAATTTACTTTCTATTTAATAATAATAATTGACGACAAACACTTTCCTCTGAGTACTGCTTTGTGAATATTCTGTTTGCTTTTTTGGATCTATAGCTCTTGATTGATGCAAGAGTTATTTAAGGTTATGCTTGTACAGTTGTATTATTTTAGGGGGATGTTTTTGATTTTTTGTTATTAGTTAATAGTATTGCATTGTAATTAGATAATGCAATATTTCTACCTGTTGAGCCAAATACAAAACCATGTTAAAATGCCAATCCCCCTACACATATACATTTGCATATAGTTCATGTATAAATACATAATTTTACATAATATACATGAAATCAATGTTTTAAAGTATATTCTTCAAACTTTATCATGTTCTGTGTTTTTAAAATGATCTAGGAAAGATTTAATATTTTGTTTTATTTACTTTATTCCTTGAATTTATATTTTATTGAATATATTTTGATACATCTGTTCAAATTTATAAAAGCTTAGAATTCATATATTCATTGTAAATTTTGTCCTTCACTATAACTCTCATAATTCCACTTAAATCTTCTGTGAGTTATCATTTTGTTCATATTAATACTACAACTACTACTTTATTGATTTTTTCCACAAATAAAAATAAAACAATTTTATTTTCCACAAAATAAAAGTACACTATGTATTTGGATTTTATAGTCTCACCATAGAAATTTTTGTCAGTTTTCGGTGGTTTATTATTTTATCTTATTATTAACTATTATGATTGATCTTAGTTCTCTGTGTTGGTTCTAACTTAGTGTTATATGATTCAACATATCAAATTACATAAAATTGGTCACAGTGTGATTTACCACAACCATAATATGCACTTATGTTGTATATATCATCTTCTGATTTTACTGTTATTTTAAAGAACTGATAGCTAAAGTATTTTGGGCTTTCCCAGTGTTTCAGTGATAAAGATTCTGCCTGCAATGCATGAGACTTCAGTTCAATCCCTGGGTAGGATAGATCCCCTGGAAGAGGGCAAGGTAACCCACTCCAGTGTTCTTCCTGGGAAAATCTCATGTACAGAGGAGACTGGTGGGCTACTGTCCATAGGGCGACAAAGAGTTGGATGTGACTGAGCACAAAGTATTATTTATGAATTAAAAGAATCAACAAAATTTATATTTTTGAGTTGTGTTTTTTTTTAAGTTATGCTTTCAACATCCATGAAATAATACATTACATATAATGTAGAAAGGGTGTCTAGTTTTACATTGCTACCTGTTTTGATTTCTGATGGACATATTTGGATATCTAAGATCTTCAATATCAATTTATCTTTCATAGGTTATTTCTTTCTCTTTCCTGGTTTGTTTGTGTATTGGTTTTTCTTTTTAGTTAGGTAGAATTTTTCTCTCTTTTTTGTCACCTTCTTGAGGTTTTGAGTTTATATAATAATAGTGTGTTTTCCCTGGTGGCTGAGCTGGTAAAGATAAAGAATCCACCTGCGATACAAGGGTCTTGTGTTCAATCATTGGGTCAGCAAGATCTCCTGGAGAAGGAAATGGCAACCCACTCTAGTATTCTTGCCTGGGAAATCCCATGTACAGAGAAGTCTGGTGGGCTACAGTCGATGGGGTCGCAAGAGTCAGACACAATTTAGCAAATTAAACCATCACAACCACTATGAAAATAATGGAATAAAACCAGTTATGTTTTGTGAACATATTTGGGCAATATAGAAAACTATTTCAATAAATGATAATAGAATAATTATATCAAATTTATATACATAACTTTAAGCAATTATACATAAAGGTATGAATATATATATATTTTTCTCAATGAATATTTAACTTTATGAGAAATCAATGATATGTTGCCTAATTCATCCTAGTGATCCTGGTGTTCTGTCTGCAGTAATGCAATCCAAAAGAAGTATGAGGATCATTTTAAAACTGTAAAGGCAGTCAAAATTGATCGGACTTTTAAACTTGATCTTAGTATACTGAATATTTTAATCATTGGCTTAGATTTAGCATACTAATAGCATATTAGATACTGTAACCTTTTGCTGTTGTTAACATGAAACCCTGCAAAGCTGTGATGCAAAAATGATTTTGACAGACTAGAACAATAGACCACATTGACAAGTGACATTTAATAATTAAAAATGAAAACCATGAAATTAATTTCGAAGTATCATATGGCCAAAGAAGCAGATTGTATAAAAAATTCTTAGGGATTTTAGTTGACACAAATCTCAAATGACTTAATATTTTGATGCGAGCACGGAATAGCTCATGTGTTCCTAGTCTAAATTATTAGAAGCACAGTGGTCAACATAAAATGCATAATACATAAAATATAGTTTATTCTTCTTAGAAAATATTGCATAATTATTTTGTTGTATTCTGTTATTACCACTGGTAACACTAGACCTATTGTGGAGTAATTGGATTTAATGTAAGGGACTTTAAAGATTCAAGGAAACCAGTGACTAAGGGAACAAGACTAACCTCCTCTGGGGGGGAAAAAAAAATCAAACCAGTAAATGCATATATTCAAAGAGAACCACAAATATTGACACAATGGCCATAGTTTGATGAAACTGCAGAGAGTCCTAAGTGATTAAAATAACTTTCAGTAGATCTTAGTAAAGGAAACAGTTTTCTAGGCAGATACTATCTTGCTTTAGATTAATAAATAATATCAGTTCTTCTCACATTATCCACTTGAATTTTCTTCATTCATTTTCACAATGTCTACAACACCTTTAGCTCTCAGTTATAGATCTCAGATGTTAAGTTTCTCTCTTTGTGCTGCTTTCTTTTATTTATTTAATATCTCATCACCAATGGAGTGAGGTCTGAATTATTAATAATGATGTAATAAGATCCCAGTATTCAATATAAAATGAAATTATACAAGTCATAGAGGGAAACAAACAAGCAAAATTTTCTTTAAGTTTTATGTATGAAGATTCTTTAAAACTAAAGTCAGTGGGAAAAAATAAAAATTATAAATTTGACTACATAATTTTTAAAAGTAATAGATATTAAATAATAGCTGGCAAGAACATATTTTCAACCTGTGTCAACATAGGGGATTCCCTGATAGCTCAGTTTTTAAAGAATCTGCCTGCAATACAGGAGAACCCAATTTGATTCCTGGGTTGGGAAGATCTGTTGGAGAAGGGATAGGCTATCCACTCCAGTATTCATGGGCTTTCCTTATGGCTCAGTTGGTAAAGAATCCAGCTGCAATGCAGGAGACCTGGGTTTGATCCCTGGGTTGGGAAGATCCCCGGGAGAAGGAAAAGGCTACCAACTCCAGTATTCTGGCCTGGAGAATTCCATGGACTCTGTAGTCCATGGGGTCCAAAAGAGTCAGACATGACTGAGTGATTTTCACTTTCACTTTTCTTCCAATCAGTCCAGTTCAGTTCAGTCGCTCAGTCATGTCCGACTCTTTGTGACCCCATGGACTGCAGCACACCAGGCTTCCCTGTCCACCGCCAACTCCGAGTTTACTCACACTCATGTCCGTTGAGTCGGTGATGCCATCCAACCATCTCATCCTCTCGTCCACTTCTCCTCATGCCTTCAGTCTTTCCCATCATCAGGGTTTTTCCAGTGAGTCAGTTCTCTGCATCAGGTGGACAAAATATGGGATTTTCAGCGTCAGTTCTTCCATGAATATTCAGGACTGATTTCCTTTAGGATGGGCTGGTTGGATCTCCATAAATCCATAAAAATAAATGCTATTCTATAGACATTACTTTGAAAACATTTTGTGGCTTTTCATTAGATCATAATTTTCTTTTAATTGGAGGAAAATTGCTTTACAAGGTTGTGTTGGTTTCTGCCATATAACAGTGTGAATCAGCTGTAAGTATACATATGTTCCCTCCCTCCTGAGTCTCCATTCCACCCCTCTCACCCCATCCCACACCTCCGGGTTATTACAGAGTATTGGGTTAAGCACAGCAACTTCCCAAGAGCTATCTAATTTACATATGGAAATAGATACTTTTCAGTGCTACTCTCTCAATTCACCCCACCCTTTCCTCCCACTGTGTCCATAAGTCTGTTCTCTGTTTCTCTATTTCTGCCCTGCAGTATCATTTTTCTAGATTCCATATAAATGTGTGCATGTTATTATACAATATTTTTTTTTCTCTTTGTGACTTACTTCATTCTGTATAACAGGCTGTAGGCTCATCCACCTCAGTAGAACTGACCCCAATTCTTTCCTTTTTATGGTTGAGTAATATTCCACTGTATAAATGTACCACACTTTTTTATCCATTCATTTGTCAATGGACATCTAGGTTGCTTCTATGTCCTAACTATACACGATGCCATGATCATGTAAATAGTGATGCCGTGACATGCTACAATATGTCAGCAATTTTGGAAAACTAAGCAGTGGCCACAGGACTGGAAAAGGTCTATTTTCATTCCAATCCCAAAGAAAGGCAATGCCAAAAATGCTCAAACTACCATACAATTGCACTTATCTCACACACTAGTAAAGTAATGCTTAAAATTCTCCAAGCCAGGCTTCAGCAATACATGAACCGTGAACTTCCAGATGTTCAAGCTTGTTTTAGAAAAGGCAGAGAAACCAGAGATCAAATTGCCAACATCCAATGGATCATCAAAAATGTAAGAGAGTTTTAGAAAAACATCTATTTCTGCTTTATTGACTTTGCCAAAGCCTTTGACTGTGTGGATCATAATGAACTCTGGAAAATTCTGAAGGAGATGGGAATATCAGACCACCTGACCTGCCTCTTGAGAAACCTGTATGCAGGTCAGGAAGCAACAGTTCAAACTGGACATGGAACAACCGACTGGTTCTAAATAGGAAAAGGAGTACGGCAAGGCTATATATTCTCACCCTGCTTATTTAACTTATATGCAGAGTACATCATGAGGAACTCTGGACTGGAGGAAGCACAGGCTGGAATCAAGATTGCTGGGAGAAATATCAATAACCTCAGATACGCAGATGACACTACCGTTATGGAAGAAAGGGAAGAAAAACTAAAGAGCCTCTTGATTAAAGTGAAAGAGGAGAGTGAAAAAGTTGACTTAAAGCTCAACATTCAGAATATCAAGATCATGGCTTCCAGTCCCATCACTTCATGGCAAATAGATGGGGAAACAGTGGCACCAGTGGCTGACTTTATTTTTCTGGGCTCCAAAATCACTGCAGATGGTGATTGCAGCCATGAAATTAAAAGAAACTTACTCCTTGGAAGGAAAGTTATGACCAATCTAGACAGCATATTAAACCAACCAATATAATATTGTAAAATAATTAACCTCCAATAAAAAATAAATTAATTAATTAATTTTAAAAAAAATAAATAAAAATTAAAAAAATAAAATAAAAACAGAGACATTACTTTGTCAACAAAGGTGCATCTGGTCAAGGCTATGGTTTTTCCAGTAGTCATGTATGGATGTGAGAGTTGGACTATAAAGAAAGCTGAGCACCGAAGAATTGGTGCTTTTGAAATGTGGTGATAGAGAAGACTCTTGAGAGCCCCTTGGACTGCAAGGAGATCCAGCCAGTCCATCCTAAAGGAGACCGGACCTGGGTTCATTGGAAGGACTGATGTTGAAGCTGAAACTCCAAAACTTTGGCCAGTGATCCAAAGAGTTGAGTCATTTGAAAAGACCCTGATGGTGGGAGGGGTTGGGGGCAGGAGGAGAAGGAGTCGACAGGGGATGAGATGGTTGGATGGCATCACCAAATCAATGGACATGGGTTTGGGTAGACTCTGGCATTTGGTGATGGACAGGAATGCCTGGCATGCTGCAGTTCATGGGGTCGCAGAGTCAGACATGACTGATTGACTGAATGAACTGGACTGATTCTTGGCTGGAGAATCCCAAGCACAGAGAAGTCTGGTCGGCTACAGTCCAAGAGTTGCACAGATTTGGACATGGCTGAAGTGACATAGCACTCACACATGCAGTGTATATGCCTGCATGTAGTGGTAGTGGAATTGCTGGGTCATATCATAGTTTTATTGCTAGTTTTTAAAGAAATCCTCATATTGTATTCCACAGTGGTTGTATCAATTAACATTTCCAGTAACTGTGTAAAACTGTTCCTTTTCCTCCACATCATCTCCAGTATTTATTGTTTGTAGATTTTTTGATGGCCATTCTGACTGGTGTGAGGTGATGCCTCACTGTAGTTTTGATAAGTATTTCTCTAATAATGAGTGATGTTGAACATTTTTTCATGTTTGTTGGCCATCAAAATAATCATTTCTTGATGTTTCAAATTGTATATGAAGATAACATCTACTTCATATATGCTATGAAAGTGTGAGAATGTTAGTTGCTTAGTTGTGTCCAACTCATTGCATCCCTATGGACTCGAGTCTACCAGGCTTCTCTGTCTGTGGAAATCTCCAGGCAAGAATACTGGAGTGGTTGCCATATCCTTCTCCAAGGGATCTTCCCAACCCAGGTATTGAACCCAGGTCTCCTGCATTACAGGCAGATTCTGTACCATTTGAGCTACCCCTCTAGTGAGTATATTCTCATTATGCATTATTTTATTATTATAATGGTATATATAGAAGAAAATCCCTTTTGCCTTGGAATGACTAGAAATGTAAAGTTCTGCAACATAACAGACTTATCATAAAGTAGTTCATCAAATATATGTCATTGTTAAGTGATTCTATGTGATAAAAAATGTAGTTAAATATTAAAGAAATGGAATATGTAACATGAAAATAAACTATAATTGTCAATAGCAGAATGAGTTAAAATAATATTTATTACTTAATTTAAAAATCTTCTTCACATACGTCCGTAAATCTACCTCTCTTTTACTGTATTGTTGTTCAGTGGCTAAGTTGTGTCCGATTTTGTGACCCCATGGGCTGTCTGTCTGTATATATAAAACTGTATAAACAAGAGTTCATACTGATATCTCTAATATTTAGACACAATATATTTACTTATTTGCTAAACCCTAGAATATACATAAAATAATTTCAATTCTTAAATCAAGTTCTGAGTAACAAATGTACTAATGGAAGTACAATACTTGCATACTGTTTTTGGCTTCAGTTTCGCATAGATAATCAGAATGTTCTATTCCATACTTATCTGTTTGTCTCTCCTTTCTGTTTATATGTGCTATGGTTATGTTATTTACTTATAATTGAATGATTCATTTACTTCTATTGGAGTTCAATTTTGAGTTTACTTTCCCTTTTTGATTTTTTTTTTCAGTATATGAAACATGAATATGGTTCTAAATGATCTGTATACAAAAATATATATATATATATATTCAGAAAACCATTATCCTCATTTATTTTCTATTATTTTCTTATCAAGTCATAATTCACATGCTATAAAATTAATTCATTTAAAAGTGTAGATATCAGTGGTTTTGAGTATATCCACCTAAGTTCATTTTCTCATTCATTTCATCCTGTCTCCTATCCATATTGAATATTAAAAAAATGTAATACATTGCTTAACTTAATTCTATTGAATATAATACTTTACATCAATTACATATTTTTACATACATAAACTTCATTTATAGATGAGGATTATGAGACTAGGAGAGACTATGTAACTTTTACAATATCTTAACACTGTGTTTATAAATTGGGTTTAGAACTCAGGTCCTCTGAGGCCAGGATCCATGTATTCAATACCTCCCAAACTCCTTCTCTATTCCTATAATCCTGGTTCAGATTTCACAATACAACACCTGGAATTTAGTAAATGCATCCAAATGGTGTCCTTGTTTCTATCCTTCCCTCCCTTTAGTGTGATTTTTACAATGCAACCACAGAGATCTACCGAAAGACTAAGGTCAGATCATGTCTCTTCTTTGCTTGAATCCATGCAAACTTTCCCATTTCAAAGAGAGCGAAAGTCAAAGTACTCAACTGGTCTAATATTTCAATATGATTTTCTCACCCACATTCTATGGTTTCATCTTCTGACACTATCATTGATGCATCAGCTGCACCAGAATTATTCCTAGACATCAGTTTCTCCTTTTTAAAGCTATTGATATTATTATGATTGCTTATTTTTAATGCTCATATCCTCGTGGGTTGTCCACTCTTCTTACATGTATTAACTTATCAGGGAATCATTTTCAGACAAGAATCCACTTTTGCCCTGTCCCAGCATTTTTTATCACCTCTCTTGTTTATTTTTGTCTGTAGCACTTATTACTGACATAGATTAAAAACCTATCTTCATTCTTCTGCCTCCACCATTTGAGTGTGGCCAGGGAATATGAGGGTTATGTTCCCAACACTATCTCCAGTATTGCTGACATATACTCTTCTAACAACGCAAAGATTAGGCTTTCACAGACCAAAGACAATGATGTACTATGAAATGTGGGATAGATTTAGTTTGTCTACTTCAAAAATATCAAAAGAAAAGAAATAAATAGAGTGTAATAACACCTGGAATTGAACTGATTCTAATTATACTAATGATTTTGATATTGCCATTTTCTACCATACTGAAAAATAAATATTTGCATGTGAATATATCTAGGTATGTTAAATCACTCAGTTGTGTCTGACACTTGTAATCCCAAGAACTGTAGCCCTCCAGACTCCTCTGTCCATGGAATTCTCCAGGCCAGAATACTGGAGTGGGTTGCCATTTCCTTCTCCAAGAGATCTTCTCAACCTAGAGATCAAACCTGGGTCTCCTACATTGCAGGCACATTCTAAGCAACTGAGCCACCAGGGAAGCCCATATCTAGGGATAAATTAATACAAATAAGAAAGTAAGTGAAAAATAACTCATGTAAATTATTGTGAACAATTAATTGCTTAAGATTTTGTTGTAAAGAATTTTAGAACCCTACGAACTTTGCTAAAATTTGCTTATTGAAGAAAAAAATACAAGTTAATGGAGCATTCTGTTGCTGGGAGTATAGTTCAGAATAACAGACATTCATTGCATGAAGAGCGTTAGCTAAATGTGGATTAACGAGGATCTTTTGGAAAATAGAAACTGCTAAATATTCAAAAGTTATTTGTTCACTTCTAGTTGAAAGGTAAAGTTGAAAGAAATGATGTTTAATAGACTCTGACAAGTATTTAGAATAAAAGCATGTCATGAATTATATTACAACTGTGGAAGTATGTGGAAGTGCTTATCACTGATGAACTAAAGATAAAATTCTCTTCATTCCTTTTGATTGATAAAAGGAATATTAAACATATTTCATTAAAAATCTACCTTGATTCTTTGCTTTAAAACATCTCATATGTGGAAATTTGACCTTTGCTAATGCATAGTGACAGAACTAAGCTTGATATCTTCCTCTACTTTGTTTTTTTTAATTTATACTTCTGCAATGGAGCATTTCAAATAACTGAAAAAATAAAAATAAAAGTGAAGTATGTTGATGAATACCTGTGTTTCATTGTCTGCCTTAGTATAATTTGTGTTAAGACAATAGACTTTCAGATCAAAAAGAGAGAGAGGGATAGTAAAGCAAGGGATTGGCAGATGAAAAGTAAGGGAAAACAATCTTATAATTTTGTAGCATTTTTAATTCTATTCCATCATAATTTGTGATGCCTGATATAAAACATTTTAAAATGTCATATGGAAAAATGAAGGATTTTATCGTTAAAAACATTTGAAAAACAGTTTTTACTCTAAGAAGGATGTAAGATTGTGTACTATTTGGAAATGCTCAATTTTTATAAAAACAACATAAATAATTACAAGAGTAATAAGAAAAATTAAACAGAGATAATAAGTAATCTATTTGCCCACAATATATAGATGGACTTATAGGATGCTTTATTTTGTTTGTTTTCTTTTCATATTTTTACTTTTAGGATTTTATTGTATCTCTGAGAAATTAGTGGTAAAACACATGGTTTAATATGTGACTGCATGCACTTAAAATCACATAAAAATAGCCTTTTACAGACATACTAAAATTTAATCTTTATACACAAATTAACAAAATGTTTCAAAAGAAAAATTAAACATTGAGTTTACCTTTGAAAGTAGAACAAAGGAAAAATTTTTTTCAAAATTTTTACAAATGTTCACCTGTGGGTCAATTTACCACAACAGGGGAGCAAAGATGTTAAAATATAGCTGTGCTCAACTGAGCTAATTATCCGCACTGCAGTGTAGTTCTTGATATTGACCCTAAGTCAAGATTTAAAACCATTTCAAGAGACAAGACCCTAAATGTTTTTAGCCACCTCAGTAAGAGGTGTTCTCCTTCCCTCAGTTCAGTTCAGTTCAGTCGCTCAGTCGTGTCCGACTCTCCGCGACCCCATGAATCACAGCACGCCAGGCCTCCCTGTCCATCACCAACTCCCGGAGTACATTCAAACTCATGTCCACAGAGTCGGTGATGCCATCCAGCCATCTCATTCTCCGTCGTCCCCTTCTCCTCCCGCCCCCAACCTTTCCCAGCATCAGAGTCTTTTCCAGTGAGTCAACTCGTCGCATGAGGTGGCCAAAGTATTGGAGTTTCAGCTTCAGCATCAGTCCCTCCAATGAACATCCAGGATTGATCTCCTTTAGAATGGACTGGTTGGATCTCCCCGCAGTATAAGGGACTCTCAAGAGTCTTCTCCAGCACCACAGTTCAAAAGCATCGATTCTTCGGCGATCAGCTTTCTTCACAGTCCAACTCTCACATCCATACATGACCACGGGAAAAACCATAGCCTTGACTAGACGGACCTTGGTTGGCAAAGTAATGTCTCTGCTTTTTAATATACTATCAAGGTTGGTCATAACTTTCCTTCCAAGGAGCAAGCGTCTTTTAATTTCATGGCTGCAATCAGCATCCGCAGTGATTTTGGAGCCCAAAAAAATAAAGTCTGACACTGTTTCCACTGTTTTTCCATCTATTGTCAATGCTTAATTAAAAGATTAGCTATATATAAGTTTTGTTTCCTCATCATACCTTCAGTTCAGAATACTATTATTATTGGTAATATGGTCTGTATCTTGTCTGGTAGGGATGATGTGGTTCAGTAAGTGGGCTTTGAGAAGGAGGACCCTGCATTTGTGGAGGAGGAGGTGGCCCTCTTGGTGCAGGCTACATACCAGGGCTCATTCCCCTTGGTTGTATAAATGGAAGGCTCAGGGTTCCTTGATCTTCAGTGAACTGGGGTGAAGGGTGAGGGTTATAACAGGGAGGAGGAGGTACAGTTATAGGAGGACCTCCATGTTGAGGTGGGAGAGGTCCTGGAGGATGATTTATATAAGATGGCATCTGGGCAATGACATGCCGAGGGGAGGAGTAATTGGTGGTGGAGCAGAGGTCATTGGTGGAGGTGGAACTCAGCTATACATCAAGTGAGGAGTACCTGTGGCCTGGGGAGGCTGTGGCACTGAATTGTTTATTGGTGGTGGAGGAGGTCAGGGTAGTACATATTGTTGCTGTGGAGGCATAATAGGATAAAAGTGTGAGACCATTGGTTGACCGTGATATTCAGGATGATGCTGAGCAGATGTTAGGGCAGGAAGTGGTAGTTTTTTAGCACCTGAATTTGAGTCATCCTGAATGAGGAGAATTAAGTTGCTCTTGAATTTTGTTGAATATTAAATCCTTGTTCAATTAGGAAAGGTTTCCTGACTGAGCAAGGTAGAAGTGGGACAGTTCTGCTGGAGGAGCACAAATATCCTTGTGTGGCTGATTATAGTGCTCTTGGGGCACATGTTGCAAAGAAGGTGCTGGCATCATGATGTGTTGCTTTGATAGAATATGGTTCATTTGGTGCTTGTCTGGTGACATTATAAAATGATCAGGGCTTTCAACTGGTGGTGGGGCAATAGGAGGAGGATGGACATTTTCATCCTCCAAGATTCAGGACTGCCAGGAGAAATATCAATAACCTCAGATACGTGGATGACACCACCCTTATGGCAGAAAGCAGAGAAGAACTAAAGAGCTTCTTGATTAAAATGAAAGAGGAGAGTGAAAAATTTCACTTAAAACTCAACATTCAGAAAACCAAGCTCATGGCATTTAGTCCCATCACTTCATGTGAAATAGATGGGGAAACAATGGAAACAGTGACAGACTTTATTTTGGGGGGCTCCAAAATCACTGCAGGTGGTGACTGCAGCCATGAAATTAAAAGACACTTTCTCCTTGGAAGAAAAGTTATGACCAACCTAGACAGCTTATTAAAAAAGCAGAGACATTACTTTGCCAGCAAAGGTCCGTCTAGTCAAAGCTATAGTTTTTCCAGTAGTCATGTATGGATGTGACAGTTGGACTATAAAGAAAGCTGAACTCTGAAGAATTGTTGCATTTTAACTGTGGTGTTGGGGCAGACTCTTGAGAGTCCCTTGGACTGCAAGGAGATCCAACCAGTCCATCCTAAAGGAAATCAGTCCTGAATATTCACTGGAAGGACTGATGCTGAAGCTGAAACTCCAATACTTTAGCCACCTGATGCAAAGAACTGACTCCTTGGAAAAGACCCTGATGCTGGAACAGATTGAAGGCAGGAGGAGAAGGGGCCAACAGAGGATGAGATGGTTGGATGGCATCACCAACTCAATGGACATGAGTTTGGTTACACTTAGTACAGTTCTATTTTGGCCACCAGCTCAGCTCAAAAAATTGGCAAGTTACAGATGTTGGTAATGCATATTTTACCTATTTTTGTGCATCATTGTAATAAAAGATGTGTGTGTTACTGGCCCAGCCATGGTTACATCTGTTGGAATCCATTTGTTCATATTTTGATTCTCATTCTTATACCCAAGCCATATTTGGAGAAGCTGTTGAGTAGGAAAGAGTAAAGGAGAGGCCAAAAGAAAGAGGGGAAGAGAGAAAGATTGAGAGAGATTGAGAATAAGTATGACCATTGCATATCTCAGGATTCAGATAGTATGATTCTTCCACCAATAAGTACCTTTCCCTAAGTGTGTTTATCCCTCTAGTATCTTTCTTCCTGCTACTCTTTGTGAACTTCAATTTAATTTGAGAAGTAATATGTTCTAACCACCTTAAATCAGTCTGTGAGCATTTCTGTTTCATCGCATCTGGGATATTTCACTAGTGCACTTGGAGACAAGAATTTCGTCAATGCACCACTGTCTTTTCAGCATGGAGAAAGGTCATCTGCATCAGTCCCATGTTTTGAAGCCTACTAGATTCCATTTCTACACATACCACTCCCCATCGGCCAAGGGAAAGTTTCCACTTAGAGCCCATGCTTCTACTTTTGGAGATCGTACACAGGATACTTGAGAGTGAAATTCTAAATTCAAATGGTTCTAAGACCACTACCAGAGTTTGCATGGACATTTACCCCAGGCCTGTCCACAGACATAGCAGCCAACTCAATTTGTTTTCAGGATATATGAACAAAACTTGGTCTTATGGGCAGCTGGTCCACCTGCATATGTTCTGAGCTTCTCACAGTGCAGAAGGGAGCCATGGATGGGAACAGAATGTGGATTGCAGACAGGCTGGCTCTCTACATAATATCATACTTTATTCTGGAACTATAAGAAGTCCAGTATTTCCAAATTCAATCCTGGGTTTCCAGGACTTTATGAAGATGTATTTGTCAAGGCAAAAGGATAGAATATACTTTATTTCACAATCTATTAACTGGATTTTAACTTATAAGTATCTAGACATATGGTATGTGGGCCGCCATTTATACCCAACTTTCTTGCTAGTGCTAAGACTGGGCCGGCCTTTAGACTTTTATTTATCTGTATAAAGAAATAAAATATAATAGCATGTGAAAACAGAGTGGTTTTTTTGAGCAACAGGAGAATATTAAAATATTACATAATTTTCAAATAATTTCATTCACTTAAAATCATTTAGCAAATATATTAAGTTTGGGAAGCATTTTAACAGAAAACAAAAACTGGCTTTTAAGGAAAACCAGGTTTAAATAGATAAATGATGCAACAGAAACATTGGGAGAAACAGGGTTTGGTGGCACAAAGTAAGGCTCTCCTGAAGAAAGGCTCTTCTGGAACAGGATAAATTTTAAGACAGTATATGGATAAACTTGATATATATATACAATATTTCAGTCAGTTGTTCAGAAATCAAACCATATTGTTGAGCAAAACAAATTCAGTGCAAAATCTATTATTTATCGGCCTAGCCTGGTACTTGTTATAGATTTCACTGTGCTTGTTTGTGCTTGTGCTCACGTAGTCATGTCTCTTTGCAACTGTGACCCTTTGCAACTGTGACCCCCTGAATTGTAGCCTGCAAGGTTCTTCTGTCCATGGAATTTTCCAGGCAAGAACACCAGAGTGGTTTGCCATTTCCTACTCTAGGGGATCTTCCCAAACCCAGGGATTAAATCCATGTATTGTGTCTCTTGCATTTATGGGTAGATTTTTACCATTGTACCACCTGGGAACCTCTATATAGATTTCAATAGCTACCAATTTTTTTTACTTTCTACTGTTAATGTTATTTAATATGTAGAAAAGTAATGCTCATATGTGCTTGGGAATTTTTGAATATGCCATGTAGAAAAGTGTTTACAAACTTTGAATTTCCTGACACTTTCTGCAGATGTTAGAGAACATGGTCATATTTGCAGAAGTTTAAACTGTTGATCAGTCTTCATTAAAAGACTTAAAAATTCATTTTCTGTCTATAATATAATTTATCATTTTATCATCTATTGTAGATACAAGAAAACTGAGAACCAATAAAAGAGAAAAACAAAAAACAAAGAAACAAAGATAGTTTGAGGCACAGAACTTTGAAAGATATGAGCTTCTGAAAGTTTTCAGGGAATATTTTGCATAACTAATGAAAAAGTAACTTCTATGAAAGAATGGTAACCTAAGAAACAGTGGATTCATGGATATTTTAAAAAGGTATATTCTGTGTTCATTCCTGTAGAACAGATATATCTAAAGAATCAGTTGTATCATACAAATGATGAAAAATTTAAGTATAAAAATATGCAAACCTATATGTCTTATATTTAATTAGTTTTATTTTCAAAAAAACAACAAAGAATAAGAAAGGAACCAGAATAGGAGAAAAAAAACAAAACAAACTAAAGATCAATGCAAAGAAATAGAGGAAAACAACAGAATAGGAAAAACAAGAGATCTTTTCAAGAAAATTAGAGATATCAAGGGAACATTTCATGCAAAGATGGGCTCGATAAAGGACAGAAATGGTATGGACCTAATAGAAGCAGAAGATATTAAGAAGAGGTGGCAAGAATACACAGAAGAACTGTATAAAAAAGATCTTCACGATGAAGATAATCACGATGATGTGATCACTCACCTGGAACCAGACATCTTGGAATGTGAAGTCAAGTGGGCCTTAGAGAGCATCACGACGAACAAAGCTAGTGGAGGTGATGGAATTCCAGTTGACCTACTTCAAATACTGAAAGATGATGCTGTGAAAATGCTACACACAATATGCCAGCAAATTTGGAAAACTCAGCATTGGCCAAAGGCCTGGAAAAGGTCAGTCTTCATTCCACTCCCAAAGAAAGGCAATGCCAAAGAATGCTCAAACTACCGCACAATTGCACTCATCTCACACGCTAGTAAAGACATGCTCAAAATTCTCCAATCTAAGTTTCAGCAATATGTGAACCGTGAACTTCCAGATGTTCAAGCAGGTTTTAGAAAAGGCAGAGGCACCAGAGATCAAATTGCCAACATACGCTGGATCATGGAGAAAGAAAGAGAGTTTCAGAAAAACATCTATTTCTGCTTCATTGACTATGCCAAAGCCTTTACTGTGTGGATCACAATAAACTGTGGAACATTCTTCAAGAGATGGGAATACCAGACCACCTGACCTGCCTGTTGAGAAACCTGTATGCAGGTCAGGAAGCAAAAGTTAGAACTGGACATGGAACAACAGACTGGTTCCAAATAGGAAAAGGAGTACGTCAAGGCTGTATATTGTCACTCTGCTTATTTAACTTATATGCAGAGTACATCATGAGGAACGCTAGGCTGCAAGAAGCTCAAGCTGGAATCAAGATTACTGGGAGAAATATCAATAACCTCAGATATTCAGATGACACCACCCTTATGGCAGAAAGTGAAGAGGAACTCAAAAGCTTCTTGATGGAAGTGAAAGAGGAGAGTGAAAAGGTTGGCTTGAAGCTCAACATTCAGAAAACGAAGATCATGGCATCTGGTCCAATCACTTCATGGGAAATAGATGGGGAAACAGTGGAAACCGTGTCAGACTTTATTTTTTTGGGCTCCAAAATCACTGCAGATGCTGATTGCAGCCATGAAATTAAAAGACGCTTGCTCCTTGGAAGGAAAGTTATGACCAGCCTAGATAGCATATTAAAAAGCAGACACATTACTTTGCCAACAAAGGTCCGTCTAGTCAAGGCTATGGTTTTTCCCGTGGTCATGTATGGATGTGAGAGTTGGACTGTGAAGAAAGCTGATCGCCGAAGAATTGATGCTTTTGAACTGTGGTGCTGGAGAAGACTCTTGAGAGTCCCTTATACTGCAAGGAGATCCAACCAGTCCATTCTAAAGGAGATCAAGCCTGGGTGTTCATTGGAAGGACTGATGCTAAAGCTGAAACTCCAATACTTTGGCCACCTCATGCGACGAGGTGACTCACTGGAAAAGACTCTGATGCTGGGAGGGATTGGGGGTAGGAGGAGATGGGGACGACAGAGAATGAGATGGCTGGATGGCATCACCGACTTGATGGATATGAGTTTGAGTGAACTCCGGGAGTAGGTGATGGACAGGGAGGCCTGGTGTCCTGTGGTTCATGGGGTCGCTAAGAGTCAGACACGACTGAGCGACTGAACTGAACTGAACTGAACTGAAAGATAAATAAAATGTTACATTAAAAGTTAAAGTAAATCTAAGAAATTTACATATTTTTAAATGGAGAAACACTAGCAAACTGCCAGATAATTCTAATGAATTTTGGCATACATAATGATGTATCCAGGAAAAAATTAAACATTAAAAAAAATCCAAAAAATATACACACACATACATATACACGACTTCCCATGTTGCTCAGTGGTAAAGATGCCTGTTAAGCCATTCAAAAACTAAGATCATGTCATCTCATCCCATCACTTCATGGCAAATAGATGGGGAAACTGTGGAAACAGTGGCAGACTTTATTTTTGCAGCTCCAAAATCACTGCAGATAGTGACTGCAGCCATGAAATTAAAAGACAGTTGCTCTTTGGAGGCAGAGAAAGCAATGGCAACCCACTCCAGTACTCTTGCCTGGCTCATGGACGGAGGAGCATGGTAGGCTGCAGTCCATGGGGTTGCTAAGAGTCAGACATGACTGTGCAACTTCACTTTCACTTTTCACTTTCATGCATTGGAGAGGGAAATGGCAACCCAGTCCAGTGTTCTTGCCTGGAGAATCCCAGGGACAGGGGAGCCTGGTGGGCTGCCGTCTATGGGGTTGCACAGAGTTGGACACGACTGTAGTGACTTAGCAGTAGCAGCTTCTTGGAAGAAAAGTTATGACCAACCTAGACAGCATGTTAAAAAACAGAGACATTATTTTACCAACAAAGGTCTGTCTAGTCAAAGCTATTGTTTTTCCAGTAGTCATGGATGAATGTGAGAGTTGGAGTATAAAGAAAGCCGAACCCTAAAGAATTGACTTTAACTGTGGCGTTGGAGAAGACTCTCTAGAGTCCCTTGGACAGCAAAGAGAACCAACCAGCCCATCCTAAAGGAAATCAGTCCTGAATATTCATTGGAAGGACTGATGCTGAAGCTGAAACTCCAATATTTTGGCCACCTGATGCAAAGAACTGACTCATTTGAAAAGACCCTGATGCTGGGTAAGATTGAAGGCAGGAGCAGAAGGGGACAACAGAAAATGAGATGGTTGGATGGCATCACGGACTCAATGGACATGAGTTTGAGTAGTGTGCTGCAGTGCATGGGATTGCACAGAGTCAGACACTACTGAGCAACTGAAATGAACTGAACTGAAGCCTTTGAGTGACAAACTATGAGGGACTTTGGAAATTAGTGTGTAAATTATCAAACCTACAAAAATAAAATAAAAATATTTCATCCAACTCATCCAAGCCAAATGTTACTGCCTTGAACACAAGCTCCTGATCTTCACCAGTAAGCTTTTTTATAATACATGGAATTTATGCCTAAAATTTCAGCTTATTCCCTGGAAAAGGACAATAAGTCAAATAATGAAGCCCATTCTGGAAGCAATAAGACACCAAAATTTTCAGATCATTTAAAATTGCACCTCTGAAATGATCATTATCTGATATAGATTACAGTTCATTTTTATGAGCATATAGGATTTATATTCAAGATGTTCAATGAAAGTAGATTTAATGCAGCTTAAACGTTAGCAGTCAGAAGTAACACAGATATGACCTAGCAGGGTACATTCATCATTATGAAAATAAAATATTCTAAAAGTGAAGGTTAGTTATCTATGTAACCCAACTATGAAGAATGAAGACTCACTAATTTCTATTACATATGTTAAACAAATATGCAAAGCTTAAACATAGCATAGTGTGGAACACATAGTAAGTATTCAATATCTACATTGTTAAAAAAAAAAAGAACTGATTCTAGATCATCTGTATGTTTTTATGCAGGTGTCACTGTTGTAATGGTGACATTAATTAAAATGAAATGTTGCCTCCTTAAAATCTGTCATATTACTGATACATGATAATTTGTATGAAGACATATAAGAATAGATTAGTGAAAAACATACTACCTTTTAATAAAATTGCATAATGTGAAATTCATCTTTAATATGATGAGTTTTCATCACTGGAGGAGGTAATGAGTGCTCAAGATATATTTCAAAGTCTATTTTATGTACCTGGGGAAGATCTGTGCACACAAGAATCAGTTATTTGGGAAATTATTATAAAAAGATTGCTTTGATAAAGATTAATGCCCAATCACATTATGTTAACATGGTTTTATGCAATCTGACATTATTAACAGCTCTCCAGTTGGACAATAAATCATGACAAGGTTAAACATTTCACTTCTCGTTTCTGGATATAAAGGTATATAATGTGTACATTAACAATATTTATTTGTGGAGCAATATAAAGCAAAATAAACAATGGGAAGTGATGATGACAATTAAGAAAACTGTGTGCAGCAAAGGCAATAGAAAACCACAGAAAATAGTACTGGTATGTGACTATCACAGCACAAAGAACTGCTGAAATGTAAAGACCCAGAGGCTAGAGAGTAGTAGAAGATGCTGCAAGGAGGGGTGAATATGTGCTTTATATGACACGTGGAAATCTTGGCAAGCAGGAAATGGTGTCCAGTGTCTAGAGATGTGGGACTAGTGTCGAGAGATGCTGTTTTACCCCCACTTATGCAGAAAACACTAAGGTCGTGTTCCTTTAAATCAAGGCAAATCAAGTAGATACTTCTACATACAGACTGTGGGGCACTTTCTGGGCCCTTGAGAATCATAGAATAAACAGTGATTAGAGGATAATATACAGTAAGTCACTTAATCCTTCTGTATATTTTGATAATGATTAAAGTGTCAATGGCTGTACATTTTTCACTTCATTATAGTACTGAGGAAATTTGAAGCAAGAAAAGAGAAGGGAAAAAAAAACTGAAGTGATGAGAAAAAGCTAGAAAGAAAATGAATAGCAACTTCACCCTATTAAAACTACTCTACTTTTACCCTGCTTTTGAGTAAATGCCATGTGTGTCATCTGTGAAATAGGAGTGGCAGTGTCCAGGGATCTAGGATCAAATGGTAAGGTGGGAATTTTCATTTAGGGCACAACAGAGAAAGCTATAGGTCAAGGACTTCAGGTTCTACTCTGCCTCTTCTGGGGCTAAAACAATTACTCAGAAAAACCCTAATTTACCACATTGCTTTGGATAATTTCCATTTCTAGGTTGTACTCTAAAACAATATTTATGCTCACTTTAACTTCATTTGGAAGACAAATTATAGGCTCAACCTTGTTTTGGGCTTAAGGTGGCTCATGTGGACACAACGACTTGTAGTAAAATGGCAAAAGAATGAACTGACAGAAGTTGGACACTGGCCTTGCTCCCACTGTGGGTGAGTGTGTATGTTGTGTCTAAGGAAAGCAAACCGGTTGGCATAGTAGTTTGGCTTGGAGGCAGGCTGAAAGAAGGAAATTCTCATCGACATGACAATGTACCTGGGAAGTAGGAGGGATTTTTAAATTGTGACAATTAAGAAACAAAGTCTTCGCAACCCCATGAATCACAGCACGCCAGACCTCCCTGTCCATCACCAACTCCTGGAGTTCACTCAAACTCATGTCCATCGAATTGGTGATACCATCCAGCCATCTCATTCTCTGTCGTCCCTTTCTCCTCCTGCCCCCAATCCTTCCCAGCATCAGAGTCTTTTCCAGTGAGTCAACTCGTCGCATGAGGTGGCCAAAGTATTGCAGTTTCAGCTTTAGCATCAGTCCTTCCAATGAACACCCAGGACCGATCTCCTTTAGAATGGACTGGTTGGATCTCCTTGCAGTCCAAGGGACTCTCAAGAGTCTTCTTCAGCACCACAGTTCAAAAGCATCAATTCTTCGGTGATCAGCTTTCTTCACAGTCCAAGTCTCACATCCATACCTGACCACGGGAAAAACCATAGCCTTGACTAGACGGACCTTGGTTTGCAAATTAATGTTTCTGCTTTTTAATATGCTATCTAGGTTGGTCATAACTTTCCTTCCAAGGAGTAAGTGTCTTTTAATTTCATGGCTGCAATCAGCATCCACAGTGATTTTGGAGCCCAAAAAAATAAAGTCTGACACTGCTTCCACTGTTTCCCTGTCTATTTCCCATGAAGTGATTGGACCAGATGCCATGATCTTCGTTTTCTGAATATTGAGCTTCAAGCCAATCTTTTCACTCTCCTCTTTCACTTTCATCAAGAGGCTTTTTAGTTTCTCTTCCCTTTCTGCCATAAGGGTGGTGTCATCTGCATATCTGAGGTTATTGATATTTCCACAATAGCACTTACATGTAAGTACACTTGGCACTTTACTTGCATTACATATTTAACCCTCATGTGAACTCTAGGAAACAGGAAATCTTAGTAGGGTTATTTTCTGGAAGAGGAAACTGGAGCAGAGAATTCTGATTGTCCTATGTTACATGGTAGTAGCTGAAAAGAAATATGTTAATCTTTGGTTTTCAGCAGGTATTTTCAAAGATAATCTCTCCCACAGCATTGCTTAATATTTCTTCAGCAGTGATGGAAGTATTCCACCATGCTGTCCAATATGATAGTCACTGACCATATTCAGTGATTGAGCACTTGAAATGTGGATACACTGATTGATAAATTTAAATGTAATTCTGCTTCATTTAAAAATCAAATATGCTAGTGGTTACAGTATTGGGGCCTCACCAGAAAAAATTTGTTAATAAAAAAATAATACATTTTGTGTACCTTAGGTTTTTATTTTCTCATGATATTTTCCACATCATTAACTCAAAAACATTGGTTATCTATATTTCAAACAGTTTAAACTTTTTATGGGACAGAGTATAATTTGTGGATTATGATGATATATCAAAAGCTCCTTTCTCTAAATCTATCTAATGAAAAAATATCTTTGTTAAGCACATACTTATTGGAAATTTATATACAATGTCTGGAACCATATAGTTTACTAATATTTCTTTCAAAAATCTATAAAATTTTAAAGCCTAATTTTTTTAATTATAAAATTTTTGCCAGTTAAATATACAGTATGGTAGCATTTTGTTTGTTCTATCTTAATAAAGTCACATTGGAAGGACTGCTGCTAAAGCTGAAACTGCAATACTTTGGCCACCTCATGCGACGAGTTGACTCACTGGAAAAGAATCTAATGCTGGGAAAGGTTGGGGGCAGGAGGAGAAGGGGAAGACAGAGAATGAGATGGCTGGATGGCATCACCGACTCTGTGGACATGAGTTTGAGTGAACTCCAGGAGTTGGTGATGGATAGGGAAGCCTGGCGTGCTGTGATTCATGGGGTCATGGAGAATCGGACACGACTGAGCGACTGAACTGAACTGAATAAAGTCACAAACTACAAAATTATCATTTTTCCTCCAGGTCTTCTTAAATTATCCTTAATAATTAAAAATTAAAACATCTTTATTCATTTGGAATATACTAAATGATCATTTGATTAATGTTTTTACAACATTGAAATGTGGAACGTTCGTTTTGGCTTTCACTATCTTGGAATATTTATTTTTTTAATTAATTTTTTATTGAAGGATAATTGCTTTACAGAATTTTGTTGTTTTCTGTCAAATCTCAACATGAATCAGCCTCCCTTTTGAACCTCCTTCCCATCTCCTACCCCATCAACCCCTCTGGATTGATACAGGGCCCCTATTTGAGTTTCCTGAGCCATACATCAAATTCCCATTGCTATCTATTTTACATATGGTAATGTAAATTTCCATGTTACCCTTTCTATACATCTCACCATCTCCTCCCCTCTCCCCGTGTCCATAAGTCTATTCTCTATGTCTGTTTCTCCATTGCTGCCCTGTAAATAAATTCTTCAGTACCATTTTTCTAGATTCCATATATAGAGTCTATATATAGGATATAGAATTCCATATACATATGCATTAGAATACGATATTTACCTTTCTCTTTCTGACTCATTTCACTCTGTATCATAAGTCCTAGGTTCATCCACCTCATCAGAACGGATTCAAATGCATTCCTTTTTATGGCTGAGTAATATTACGGCTGATGCTGAAGCTGAAACTGCAATACTTTGGCCACCTCATGCGACGAGTTGACTCACTGGAAAAGACTCTGATGCTGGGAAAGGTTGGGGGCGGGAGGAGAAGGGGACGACAGAGAATGAGATGGCTGGATAGCATCACCGACTCTGTGGACATGAGTTTGAGTATACTCCGGGAGTTGGTGATGGACAGAGAGGTCTGGCGTGCTGTGATTCATGGGGTCGCGGAGAGTCGGACAGGACTGAGCGACTGAACTGAACTGAACTGACTGAATATTACGGCAACCCACTCCAGTATCCTTGCCTGGAGAATCCCATGGACAGAGGAGCCTGGCTCTTACAGTCCATGAGGTCCCAGAGTCAGATGCAAGTTAGCGACTAAACAACAACCTATAATTAAGATTAGGTTTTCATCATTGGGGAAATGATGTTTTAACCATCAGTTATCCACTCTCCAAAACAACATGCCTAGACCTTACAACAGAGATGGCAAGGCAGGCCACTCCAGTACTCTTGCCTAGAAAACCCCATGGATGGAGGAGCCTGGTAGGCTGCAGTCCATGGGGTCGCTATGAGTCAGACATGACCGAGTGACTTCTCTTTCACTTTTCACTTTCACACATTGGAGAAGGAAATGGCAACCCACTCCAGTGTTCTTGCCTGGAGAATCCCAGGGATGGGGGAGCCTGGTGGTCTGCCGTCTAGGAGGTCACACAGAGTCGGACACGACTGAAGTGACTTAGCAGTTAGCAGTAGCAGTAGCAATATTACACTGTGTATATGTATCACAACTTCTTTATCCATTCATTTGTCAATGTACATCTAGGTTGCTTCCATGTTTTAGCCATTGGAAATAGTGTTGCAATGAACAATGGGATACATGTATTATTTTCAACCGTGGTTTCCTCAGGGAATATGCCTAGAAGTGGGACTGCTGGGTCATATGGTGGTTTTATTCCTAGGTTTTTAAGGAATCTCCATACCGTCTTCCATAGTGGTTGAATCAGTTTACATTCCCACAAGAGTGCACACCCTCTCCAGTATTTAATGTTTGTAGACATTTTGATGATGGCCATTCTGACCGGTGTAAGATGATATCTCATGGTGGTTTTGATTTGCATTTCTCCAGTAATGAGTGATGTTGAGCATCTTTTCATGTGTTTCTTAGCCATCTGTATGTCTTCTTTGGAGAGATGTCTGTTTAGGTCTTTTTCCCACTTTTTGATTGGGTTGTTTGTTTTTCTGGCATTGAGTTGTATGAGCTGCTTGTATATTTTGGAAATTAATCATTTGTCAGTTGTTTAATTTGCTATTATTTTCTCCCATTCTGAGGGTTGTCTTTTCACCATGCTTATAGTTTCCTTTGCTGTGTAAAAGCTTTTAAGTTTAAATAGGTCTCACTTGTTTACTTTTGTTTTTATTTCCATTACTCTAGGAGGTGGGTCATAGAGGATCTTGCTTTGATTTATGTCATCGAGTGTTCTGCCTGTTTTCCTTTAAGAGTTTTATAGTTTCTGGTCTTACATTTAGGTCTTTAACCCATTATGAGTTTATCTTTGTGTATGGTGTTAGAAAGTGTTCTAATTTCATTCTTTTAAATGTAGCTGTCCAGTTTTCCCAGTATTGTTTATTGAAGAGGCTGTCTTTGCCCCACTGTATATTCTTGCCTCCTTTGTCAAAAATAAGGTACCCATAGGTGGATGGGTTTATTTCTGGGCTTTCTATCTTGTTCTGTTGGTTTATATTTCTGTTTTTGTGCCAGTACCATACTGTCTTGATGACTGTAACTTTGTAGTATAATCTGAAGTCAGGAAGTTTGATTCCTCCAGCTCCATTCTTCTTTCTCAAGGCTGCTTCGGCTATTCGCAATCTTTTGTGTTTCCAGGTGAACTGTGAATTTTTTTTGTTCTAGTTCTGTGAAAAATGCCATTGGTAATATGATAGGGATTGCACTGAATCTGTAGGTTGCATTTGGTATTATAGTCATTTTCACAATATTGATTCTTCCTACCCAGGAACGTGGAATATCTCTCAGTCTCTTTATATCATCTTTGATTTCTTTCATTAGTGTCTTATAATTTTCTGTGTACAGTTCTTTCATCTCCTTAGGTAAGTTTATTCCTGGACATTTAATTCTTTTTGTTGCAATGGTGTATAGGATTGATTCGTTAATTTCTCTTTCTGATTTTTCATTGTTTATATAGAAATTCAAGTGATTTCTCTGTATTGATTTTGTATCCTGCAAGTTTGCTAAATTCACTGATTAGCTCTAGTAATTTTCTGATTTTATCTATAGGGTTTTCTGTGTACGATATCATATCATCTGCAAACAGTTAGAGCTTTACTTCTTCTTTCCTGATCTGGATTCCCTCTGTTACTTTTTCTTCTCTGATTGCTGTAGCTAGGACTTCCAGAACTATGTTGAATAGTAGTGGTGAAATTGGACATCCTTGTCTTGTTCTTGATCTTAGGGGGAATGCTTTCTCACCATTGATAATAATGTTTGCTGTAGGTTTATCACATATAGCTTTTAAAATGTTGAGGTAGGTTCCTTCTATGTCCATTTTTTATAGAGTTTTAATCATAAATAGGTCCTGAATTTTTTCAAAGGCTTTTTCTGCATCTATTGAGATTATCATATGGTTTTTATCTTTCAAGTTGTTAATATGGTGTATCACATTGATTGATTTGCATATATTTAAGAATCCTTGCATTCCTGGAATAAACCCAACTTGATCTTGGTGTGTGAGGTTTTTGATGTGTTGCTCAATTCTGTTGACTAAAATTTTGTTGAGGATTTGTGCATCTAGGTTCATCAGTGATATTGGCCTGCAGTTTTCTTTTTTTGTGTTGTCTTTGTCTGGTTTTGGTATCAGGGTGACTGTGGCCTCGTAGAATGTGTTTGGAAGTGTTCCTTCCTCTGCAGTTTTTTGAAAGACTTTTAGAAGGATAGGCACGTTTGATAGAACTCTCCTGTGAAGCCATCTGGTCCTGGGCTTTCATTTTTGGGGGAGATTTTTGACCACAACTTCAATTTTAGTGCTTGTAATTGGGTTGTTCATGATTTCTATTTCTTCTATTGAACTTTTCTAAGAATCTGTCCATATCTTCCAGGTTATCCATTTTATTGCAACATAAATGTTCATAATAGTCTCTTATAATCATTTGTATTTCTGCATTATTTGTTGTAACCTCTCCTTTTTCATTTCTAATTTTGTTGATTTGATTCTTCTCTCTTTTTTTTTTTGATGGACCTGGCTAAAGGCTTATCAGTTTTGTTTATCTTCTCAAAGAACCAGCTTTTAGTTTTATTAATCATTATTATTGTTTCTTTCATTTCTGCTTAGATCTTTATGATTTGTTCCCTTCTATTAATGTTGGGTTTTTTGGGGTTTTTTTGCTCTTTTTCCAGTTGTTTTAGGTGTAAAGTTAGGTTTTCTATTTGAAGTTTTTCTTGTTTCTTGAGGTAGGATTTTACTGCTATAAACTTCCCTCTTAGAATTGCTTTCGCTGCATCCCATAGTTTTTGAGTTGTTGTGTTTTCATGGTCATTTGTTTCTAGAAATTTTTTGATTTCTGACTTCTTCAGTAACCTGTTGGTTTTTTAGAAACATGTTGTTTAATCTACATGTGTTTGTGCTTCTTACAGTTTCTTTCTTGCAATTGATATCTAGTCTCATAGCATTATGGTTGGAGAAGATGCTTGATACAATTTTAATTTTCTTAAATGCACTGAAGCTTGATTTGTGACCCAAGATGTGGTCTATCCTGGAGAATGTTCCATGTGCACTTGAGAAGGTGTATTCCTCTGCATTTGGATGGAATGTCCTGAAAATATCAATGAGATCCATCTCATCTAAAGTATCATTTAAGACTTCTGTTTCCTGATTAATTTTGTTTTGATGATCTGTCCGATGGTGTGAGTGGGGTATTAAAGTCTTCTACTATTATTGTGTTATTGTCAATTTCTTCTTTTATGTCTGTTAGTGTTTGTCTTATGTATTGAGGTGCTTCTATGTTGGGTGCACAGATATTTACAATTGTTATGTCTTCCTCTTGGATTGATTTCTTGATCATTATGTAGTGTTCTTCATTATCTGTTGTAATCTTCTCTATTTTCAGGTCTATTTTGTCTGATATGAGGATTGCTACTCCAGCTTTCTCTTGCTTCTCATTTGCATGGAATATATTTTTCCATCCTCTCACTTTCAGTCTATATCTGTCTTGGGTTCTGAAGTGGATTTCTTGTAGAGAGCATATATATGTGTCTTGTTTTTGTTATCCATTCAGCCAGTCTGTGTCTTTTGGTTGGAGTATTTAATCCATTTACATTTAAAGTAATTGTAAATATTTATGTTCCTATTGCTATTTTCTGCTTATTTAACTTCTATGCAGAGTACATCATGAGGAACGCTGGGCTGGAAGAAGCACAAGCTGGAATCAAGATTGCTGGGAGAAATATCAATAACTTCAGATATGCAGATGACACCACCCTTATGGCAGAAAGTGAAGAGGAACTCAAAAGCCTCTTGATGAAAGTGAAAGAGGAGAGTGAAAAGGTTGGCTTGAAGCTCAACATTCAGAAAACAAAGATCATGGCATCTGGTCCCATCACTTCATGGGAAATAAATGGGGAAACAGTGGAAACAGTGTCAGACTTTATTTTTTTGGGCTCCAAAATCACTGCAGATGCTGATTGCAGCCATGAAATAAAAGATGCTTGCTCCTTGGAAGGAAAGTTATGACCAACCTACATAGTATATTAAAAAGCAGAGACATTACTTTGCCAACTGAGGTCCATCTAGTCAAGGCTATGGTTTTCCCATGGTCATGTATGGATGTAAGAGTTGGACTGTGAAGAAAGCTGATCACCGAAGAATTGATGCTTTTGAACTGTGGTGCTGGAGAAGACTCTTGAGAGTCCCTTGGACTGCAAGGAGATCCAACCAGTCCATTCTAGAGGAGATCAGTCCTGGGTGTTCATTGGAAGGACTGATGCTAAAGCTGAAGCTCCAATACTTTGGCCACCTCATGCAATGAGTTGACTCACTGGAAAAGACTGATGCTGGGAGAGATTGGCGGTGGGAGGAGATGGGGACGACAGAGGATGAGATGGCTGGATGGCATCACCAGCTCAATGGACATGAGTTTGAGTGAACTCCAGGAGTTGGTGATGGACAGGGAAGCCTGGAGTGCTGTGATTCATGGGGTCGCAAAGAGCCGGACACGACTGAGCGACTGAACTGAACTGAACTGAACTGACTGATTGCTATTTTCTTAATTGTTTGGGGTTGATTTTGTAGATCTTTTTTCTTCTCTTGTATTTCTTGACTATATAAGTCCCTTTAACATTTGTTGTAAAGTTGGTTTGGTGACACTGAATTCTCCTAACTTTTGCTTCTCTGAAAAGATTTTTAGTTCTCCATCAATTTTGAATGAGATCCTTGCTGTGTACTGTAATATTGGTTGTACATTTTTCCTTTTCAGTACTTTAAATATATCCTGTCATTCCCTTCTGGCCTGAAGAGATTCTGCTGAAAGATCAGCTGTTAAGCATATGGGGTTTCCCTTGTATGTTACTTATTGCTTTTTCCTTGCTGCTTTTCATGCTCTTTCTTTGTGTTTCAGTTCAGTTCAGTTCAGTTCAGTCGCTCAGTCTTGCCCGACTCTCCGCGACCCCATGAAACACAGCACGCCAGGCCTCCCTGTCCATCACCAACTCCCGGAGTACACTCAAACTCATGTCCACAGAGTCGGTGGTGCCATCCAGCCATCTCATTCTCCGTCGTCCCCTTCTCCTCCGGCCCCCAACCTTTCCCAGCATCAGAGTCTTTTCCAGTGAGTCAACTCGTCGCATGAGGTGGCCAAAGTACTGCAGTTTCAGCTTTAGCATCAGTCCCTCCAATGAACATCCAGGATTGATCTCCTTTAGTATGGACTGGTTGGATCTCCTTGCAGTATAAGGGACTCTCAAGAGTCTTCTCCAACACCACAGTTCAAAAGCATCGATTCTTCGGCGATCAGTCTTCGTTAATTTGATTAGTATGTGTCTTGGCATGTTTCTCCTTGGGTTTATCCTGTATGGGACTCTTTGTGCCTCTTGGACTTGATTGACCATTTCCTTTTCCATGTGGGGAAATTTTCAACTATAATCTCTTCAAAAATTTTCTTATACCCTTTCTTTTTCTCTTCTTCTGGGACCCCTGTAATTCAAATGTTGGTGCCTTTGATATTATCCCAGAGGTCTCTGAGACTATCCTCAGTTCTTTTCATTCTTTTTAATTTATTCTGCTCTTCAGAAACTATTTAACCATTTTAACTTCCAGCTCACTGATTCGTTCTGCTTCAGATATTCTGCTATTGATTTTTTCTAGAGTATTTTTAATTTCAGTAATTGTGTTGATTGTCTCTGCATGTTTATTCTTTAATTCTTCTACATCTTTGTTAATTGATTCTTGCATTTTCTCCATTTTGTTTTCAAAGTTTTTGATCATCTTTACTATCATTATTCTGAAAACCTTTTTCAGGTAGTTTGGCTATTTCCTCTTCATTTATTTGGACTTCTGTATTACTAGTTTGTTCCTTCATTTGTGTAGTATTTCTCTGCCTTTTCATTATTTTTTTTTTTAACTTATTGTGTTTGAGGTCTCCCTTTTCTAGGCTTCAAGCTTGAATTCTTTCTTCCTTTTGGTTTCTGCCCTCCTAGAGTTGGTCCAGTGGTTTGTGTAAGGGTCACATAGGGTGAGATTTGTGCTGACCTTTTGTTTGTTTGTTTTTCCTCTTATGAGCAAGGCTGAGTGAGATGGTAATCCAGTCTGCTGATGATTGGGTTTGTATTTTTGTTTTGTTTGTTGTTTAGATGAGGTGTCCTGCACAGGGTGCTTCAGGTGGTTGGGTGGTGCCAGGTCTTGTATTGAAATGGTTTCCTTTGTGTGAATTCTCACTATTTGATAGTCCCTAGGGTTAGTTCTCTGATAGTCTATGGTCTTGGAGTCAGTGCTCCCACTCCAAAGTCTCAGGGCTTAATCTCAAGTTTTGCATAGTTCTATATATTCTTTTCCTCTGATCAGGTATGCCTGTCCACTCTCAGCTGGTGTTCTGCATGCACTTCTGTGTCTGAAGATGTATTCCTGATGTATCCATGCTGAAAGATGTACTCCATGTCCACCTACTCTGCCATCTTGTTCTCTGTGAAAATTTATTTTTTATTTCATCTGATATATTGGAATATAGTCAATTTGCAATGTTAGGTTCAGTTATACAATGAAATGAATCTGTTATACATATACATATATTCATTGTTTTTTAGATTCTTTTCCCATATAGGTCTTCCGGGCTTCCCTGGTGGCTCAGCTGGTAAAGAATCCACCTGCAATGCCCTGGCAGGCCACAGTCCATGGGGCCACGAATAGCTGGACATGACTGAGTGACTTTAACTTTCACTTTCCCATATAGGTCACCACAGAGCACTGGGTAGAGTCCCCTGTGTTATCCAGTATTAGTTATCTGTTTTATATAGAGTAGTGTGTATATGTTAATCCAATCTCCTAATTTATTCCTCCCCTCACTTTTGACTTTAATAAATTTGTTTTCTACATCTGTGACTCTCTTTCTGTTTTGCAAATTAGTTCATTTGTACCATTTTTTGACTCCTTATTTGTGATATCATGTAATAATTTGCCTTTCTCTGACTTAATTTCTAGTCCAGCCAGGTTGCTGCAACTGGCATTCTTTCTTTCTTTTTTTATGACTGAGCAAATACCACATCTTCTATATCTATTCCTTGATGGACATTTAAGTTGTTTTCATATTTGGCTATTGTAAACAGTCCTGCATGAACATTGGGGTCCACATGTCTTTTTGAATTATGTTTTTCTCAAGCCATCTGCCCACAGGTGGGATTACTTGATCATATGGTAGTTTTATTCCTAATTTTTAAAGAAATCTCCATACTTTTCTCCATAGTTGTTGTACAGTTTACATTCCCCCCCAAAAGAAAATAGATTATGAGTGTTCGTTTTTTCCTGGAGTAAAATTTGATATGTGAAGATATTTTATACATACTGAAAAGCTAGAGAAAGATTTCATAACTGAATTCATCTGAAAACTGTGTTTTGTCAGCTCTGCTATATGGTTCTTCCAGTGTTGCTTCTGTAATTTTTATTGTTTTTGTGACTGCTGGGTTATTTTGCTTTCTTTTTTTGGTTGATAAGAATAAAATAATCTAAGATAAAAATATTTTGACATCAAATAATTCAATATTTTTAGTTAATAAAAAATTTTCTCTATTGGCAATAGCCAAAGGATAAAACATGTGAAAATTTATTTCTATATAAACACATATTTCCCACCTCTATGAAAACTCTATGCATATGCATCATATATTTAACATAGCTCATCTACTCTTTGGGGGAAAATACATATTTTATATATTCACATATATTGAGTATATAAATAAACCATAAAATGAATGAATGACAGAGCAAATATCATGTTATCATTCAATATTAGTGTGTATTCTTGTGGAATAATTTTTCTGCTAATAATGAGGAAAATTTTTTATTCTGTGATATTTGAAATGAGTAGCAAAAGTGTAGGTGTCATTTTGAGATAACTATCAAAATATGAAAATACAGTTTCATTTTATAGACTCAACTCTGCAGACATGAATTTTGAAATGCTTAAAATAACATACTGTGGTACTATCATATAATAGAATATTACAAAGCTTTAAAATGAAATTACTGAAGCACTCAGTGAATTAAAATCATATATTTGGTATTTAAAGCTAGGCGATGCTAATAGCTTGTAGCAGTAGAAGGAGAGTTACCAAGCATACAATGAATAACATGGAGTACAGGACAAAGTATTGTTTAGTTAAATATTAATAGTGCTAAGGTTGGCAATCACTAGTCTAGATGTAAGAAAGTCAGTTATTAAACTTTTAGTAAAAAAAATATAAGAACAGATATTTATCTTATGTTAGGCAACACTAGTGTAATAGGATGACAGGCAGTACAATGAAAGAAGAAAAAAGCCATTTTGCTTTATAAAACATAAAAAAAAAGCTTGATATTCAATATTCACCATTAAGAAAATGAAAGTGAAAGTTGCTCATTCCTGTCTAACTCTTTCCAGTCTATGGAATTCTCCAGGCCAGAAGACTGGAGTGGGCAACCTTTCCCTTCTCCACAGGATCTTCCCAACCCAGGGGTCGAACCCAGGTCTCCAGCATTACAGGTGGATTCTTTACTAGCTGAACCACAGAGGAAGCCCAAAATGGAAAAGAAGACCCAGTTACAGACTGGGTTTCCCCAGTGGCTCAATGGTAAAGAACCAGCCTGTCAATGTAAGGAGACACAGGAGACACAGTTTGGATCCCTGGGTAGGGAAGATCTCCTGGAGGAGGAAATGGTAATAACCCACTCCAGTATTCCTGCCCAGAAAATTCCATGAACTGTAGTCCATAGGGTCACAAAGACTCAGACACAACTGAGCAACTGAGCACGTGCATGTGCACACACACACACATAAACACACACAAACACAGATTACGAGACAACATTTTAAAAAAATATCTAGCAAAATACTTGCATTGAAAATTTGTAAAAAGAAAAAAACACAAACCTGACAAATGTGATAATCACAATTAAAATTTAATTTGAACAAATGGACCTAGAGATAGATACATGAAATACATACTCATAAAAGATACATGAAATACATACTCATAAAAGATACATGAAAATAGTATTATTTAAAGAAATGTAAATTAAAAGAACAGCAAAACATCACCATATCTCTAATAGAGTAACAAAAATTAAAGAAAAAAAATTAAATACTGAACCTACCAACTGTTAACAAGAGTATCTTGTGAAATATCTGGGACTCTTAGCACTGCTGATAGGAATCTAAATGGATGTAGACGTTTTGGATCAGATATTGGGAGTTTCTTAAAGTGTTAAGAATATATCTACCATATGTATTCCAGTTCTAGGTGTACGACCAAAAGTAATAAAAATATATTTTCATAAAAAGACATAGACACATACTTTTGTAGTAACTTGATTTTAATAGCCATAAACTGGAAACAATCCAAACAACCAATGGGTGATTACATAAACAACAAGGGGTGAAGCCTAAAATGGAGTACCCATACATCACTCAAAATACAAAGTATTGATGCACCTAGCATGGTAAATGACTTTAGAAGTAAATGCTGAGTAAAAAGAGCCAGACACAAGTAGTTCATACATTTTACTCAATTATTATTAAATTATTAAAATATATCAAGTTTTATTAAAGTGACAGGAATGAAGCTAGTCCTTACACCCAGGGATTATTTCAGCTAAAGATACCTAGAAACTGAAGAACACAGTTTGAAAGATAGTAATGCCTTTATAATATTTTCAAATATATCTGCTTTAACTACAATTAAACAGATATTTCAAGATTTTGCAATCACTAAATTATAACATACACACAAATATGAGTATGTGTGCATACATAAGCCTATGTGTACATAAACACATAATACAATTACTTTTTTTCTGATAAATGGGCAGTTATATCATAGTACTAATTCTTGGAAATATGTCTCCTAAATAGACAGATGAAGGTAATGTGAAGAACATTAAAATTTCAGTTCAAATAATAAAAATAAGCATTTTCTCCTGAAAATATGGCTTTAACTTAATCTAGTGTAAGCTAATGATGCCTCTTAAAATCAAATTTATTCCTTATTATAAAGCAATGAACTATGAAAGAATTTCCACTTATAATTTGCAACTGAGATGAACACAAATAAATCATTTGATAGATAAATAGTGAAAGTATTGAGTATCAACCGGAAAGACTTTCAGAACTCACAAAATAATATACATGAAAATACCAAATGCAGGAAATCAATTACACTGCTTGCTCTTTTATCAGGTGCTTAATATTCTAATTGCTTGCGAAAGGCCATTATGCATAAAATATTTTGAAAATGGAAATCATATACAAATATGAGGTAATTTTTACTATTCTATTTTAAATATTCATTCCTATTTTAAATGAGATTGGGTGCAACAGCTTAAAACCTGAAGTTTTTCCTGTGAAAAGGAATTGTTGTCTAATGAAAGAGATTTGTAATGTGTAGAATGTTGTACATGTGAAGTCCATGTGAAAATCTTCAAATGAATGGTGGAAGAGTTTTTGGAGAGTCTGAGGTCAGTGTTGTAAGGATAGTCTGTGGAAGCTTTATTAGATTATTCCTTGAGTAGTAGACTATTCAGTTATTTTTGATTCAATATTAAGAAAGAAAGAACTGAAGAAAGAAGTCTAGTGGATGGCCTTTTTAGCATTGTACTGTACAAAAATACAACCATTGTTGCATTGGTGTAACACACCACAGGTAGTATCACATTATTATGTGAATGTACTAAGTGTACAGCTGCTGCTGCTGCTAAGTCACTTCAGTCGTGTCCGACTCTGTGTGACCCCATAGACGGCAGCCCATCAGGCTCCCCCGTCCCTGAGATTCTCCAGGCAAGAACACTGGAGTGGGTTGCCATTTCCTTCTCCAATGTGTGAAAGTGAAAAGGGAAAGTAGCAGCTAATGATAATTTTAGCAAATGCAAAAACACATACACTGCACTGTCTGTTATGTGAAACGAATCACCAGTTCAGGGTTGATGCATGTTACAGGATGCTCGGGGCTGGTGTGCGGGGATGACCCAGAGGGAAAATAAAGGGAGGAGGGAGGGGGGAGGGGGGGTTCAGGAGGGGGAACTCATGTACACCCGGGGCGGATTCATGTCAATGTATGGCAAAACCAGCCAATATAATATTGTAAAATAATTAGCCTCCAATAAAAAAAAAAATTAAAAAAAAGAAAAAAATTTTTAAAAAGTTTATAATATGGTACTATTTAAATAAAACATTTCTTGAAGAAAATTCAGGCTCTCCTGGATGCCAATTTGCAGCCCCATGATTCAAAGACATGGTGTAGTTTCCGGCTTTCTGCATTCTGGTGTATGATAAGATTCTTTTACTTGCCTTCATCTGGTAGGATGGAACTATGTGACTATTACTGGTGTTAGAGCTAGTAGCAGAAGATATATGTATAAATTCCCTTTGACTGAGGTATTTATTTGAGGCAAGAGGGTAAAACATTGTAAATGTATACAGGAAGTCTGTAATCTTTCTAACTTTTTAAAGTAAATCTAAAACTATTCTGAAATGTTACTATTTTTAAAATGTAGCAAATCAAATTCAACAGTATATAGAAAGGGTGGCTCAGATGGTAAAGAATCTGCCTGCAATGTGGGAGACCCATGTTCGATCCTGGTTGGGAAGATCCCCTGGAGAAGGGACTGGCTACCCACTGTGGTCTTCTTGCTTGGAGAATTCCTTGGACAGAGGAGTCTGGCAGGCAACATTCCATGGGGTTTCAAAGAGTCAGACACGATTGAGAGACTAACACTTTTTTTCCCCACTCTGACACACTTTTTTTCACCCCAACCAAGTGTGTTTATCACAGAAATGTGGAGTTGGTTTAACATTTGAATATGAATAAATAACTCACATTACTAAATGAACAAAAACATGACTATTTCACTAGATGCAGAAAAAACAATGGACAAAATTAAAAACTACATTCTTGCAACAAACTGTTAGCAACTTATGAGTAATCCTTTTATCTCATAAAAGGTTTTTTTATAAAACCTACAGCTAACATCATCTTTAATAGTAAAAGATAATTATTTTTTCTCCTAAGGTAAGGAACCAACCAAGGATGTTGACTCTCACAACGTCTAGTGTGGTTGTAGCCAGTGGGATGAAGCAAGAAAAATAAAGTCATCTGGGAAAAAAGTAAAAGTGTTCTTATCTTCTATGTAGAAAATTGTGTTAAGTCTGCAGAAAAGCTACTAGAACTTGAGTTTAACAAATGTGGTAGACAAGAACATTTCTGTATTGATTGTGATGTATCAAATCCAGCTAACACTTTTGTTTATGCATGCTCCTATTTACAATGTAGATGCTGTGCTACTGCATGTCCTCTCTGAATCCTTTTCCCCAATGTCTGTGTCTTCTGTTTTTCAGTTAACCTCTCATTTTCTCTCTCTCCTTTCCTTACTCCTACTGCCTCCCTCCTTTTCTTTCTCTCTCTCATTTTTCTATTTTCATATATTCTTCATATTGATATTATTAATATACCTTATTGTGACTTTTAAAATGGAAATGAAGTTGAGCAAAGAGAGTTCAAGTGAATGAACGAGTTAAGTTTTTGACCTTTTATTGCAAATTATCTAAAATATTTCAACTGCAAGGGCTTTTTAAAACTTATTCTTATATAACTTAAATGATTTGCAAATTACAAAGGGTCACAATCTTCAATTTTAAGAAACAGGTTTCAACTTACTCTTAGATAAGTTTTCATGAGAAATTTAATTGCAGTAGTTTAATATTAATGTATTCTCCATACATTTCATAGTGTTTTACTTGATTACATGGAAAAACTATCATATACTGTCAAAAATTGTTAGACAGCAATACTTTAATTATATTAGTGTAAAATGACAGGTGCTACTTTAGTCTTAAATACAATTGAAACTTTGGGAGCTTATTTTTTTATATTAAAGTGAGAGTTTATCAAAATAATGAATACAAGTGGGATGTGGGAGTAGAACTTAATACAATCATTATAGGTTTTCAGAAATATAATAGCTAAAGAAATATGGACAGAATAGTAATAAATTTGATGATATATTTATTGTTTATTAAAAGAAAATCAAAGAGTAAAAAATATGTCAAATTCTATCTATAATAGAAATACAAAAACATAAAAGTTTACAATTTCTGTTAGTTTGTGTAATTTGTGAAGTTGTTTCACCTATAGTGCTTCAATGTTATATGTTCTATATAGATTGATTTTTAATCTGTAGAACTGGAGCATAAGTTCTATGATTTCATAGTGTATAAAAAGTATCACTATGAAATCATAGAACTTATGCTCCAGTACTGCAGATGCTTATTGCAGCCATGAAATTAAAAGACGCTTACTCCTTGGAAGGAAAGTTATGACCAACTTTGATAGTATATTAAAAAGCAGAGACATTACTTTGCCAACAAAGGTCCGTCTAGTCAAGGCTATGGTTTTTCCCGTGGTCACGTATGGATGTGAGAGTTGGACTGTGAAGAAAGCTGAGCGCCGAAGAATTGATGCTTTTGAACTGTGGTGTTCGAGAAGACGAGAGTCCCTTGGACTGCAAGAGATCCAACCAGTCCATTCTAAGGGAGATCAATCCTGGGTGTTCATTGGAAGGACTGATGCTAAAGCTGAAACTGCAATACTTTGGCCACCGCATGCGACGGGTTAACTCACTAGAAAAGACTCTGATGCTGGGAAAGGTTGGGGGCGGGAGGAGAAGGGGACAACAGAGAATAAGATGGCTGGATGGCATCACGGACTCTGTGGACATGAGTTTGAGTGAACTCTGGGAGTTGGTGATGGACAGGGAGGCCTGGCGTGCTGTGATTCATGGGGTTGCGGAGAGTCGGACATGACTGAGCAACTGAACTGAACTGAACTGAAAAAGTATCAAAAGAATATTTGAGCCTTATCAAGGTCAATAAAAATAATTCTATTGCTAATTCAGATAATGTTAAGCAGTTTGTTATGTTCTTTAAAAAAAGGTCCATTCTTTCAGGAAGCAATTTGTACAAAAACACAGTGAGTTATTTCTGCTTCTCAACATATTGTTGTCATGCTTTTAATTAGAGGATACTCATTAATCATATAAACCAATTGTTGTATTGATTCATTGAATGGATTACAAATAGATAGTGATCATCCTGAAGGTCATTATTTCCAAATTGCAAAGAATCAGGCAATGATTATCAAGGTACAAGAGTGCTTGATAACACAGTCAAGAATTTACATAATTCATTATGATCTCTTTATCCAGGAAGATGTAATGATAGCATGCAGTAGGGAGATAAATTATAGAAAATTATCTGCTTACAGCTTCATACATATTTAAAAGAAATATTATTTTTCTGATAAACCAGGCCCTGCATTTTTAAGGCTGTTTTGTGTAAAATTATTATGCTTCTATTGTTATAGACTCTAATGCTCACCTTGATCTTCTCAGCACTCATATCTAAAAGTATCTTTATTAATATTTTTACTTACAATGTATATATACATATAATGTGTATATAGTAGTTTTTAAAGTTTATAATGATCACTATTCATTCTTTTAACTAAAGCAAATGCACTCTTTTCTTACTATAATTTTTGCCTGTCTTCTTTAATTATTGCTACTCATTCTAAAATTCCTTTAAAATCCTCAATGGAAAACATAATGATGAATTTACTAAGGTGGTTGAAGTTTGAACAACGGTATATAGTAACAATCATTTGCATTTTAATTCCAGCTATGACATGAGAGCCTTTGATATTTTGAGCTAGCTATTTCTTCTGAATATCAATCTAAAATATGAAATAAAAATTAAATATATAACTCCAAATTAGATTAACACAATCCCACATTATTTTAATATAATAAATGTTTTACTAAAAGGAAGACAGCCTTATTTTTCATTGGCTATATATCAAATGTCAAATAGTAAAAACTGATGAAATATTTTCCAGTTAATTGTATCATAAAGCCTTTGTTATCGAGTTGTTTCTTATAAATATGTATATTTGATCTCTTGTTTTGCACCCCTGATATTTCCTAAGATAGTATGTGCACTATCTTGGATATGAATCATGCAGGTATGAAGAAATAAAACCACAAGAACATCAACAATAATAATGCCATTTTTCTTAATTAATTTTGTCCTTGAAACACAGTGGGTTATCTCTATAATACTCAAAAAGATTTAAACCATATTCTATCTGTTTTACTTTTTTTGGTCAATTATTGCAATACTTTTCTAAATTCCCAAACTGTTTGCATTCTCAAATGCTGTGCTATTGCAACCAGAGATTAAACTTCTAAAGATATATTTTTACATAAATCCTATGCTTGAATATTCCAGTAATTGTTTCTTGTCTCAAAATAAATGTTAGTCTACTTATAATGTAGAATCCTACAATTTTATGATAGAATGCCTCTTTTGTTTTATTACACTTTATACTCCATTCTTTCTTCTCTGGTTTGTCATCCGTGTTTCATTTCTTCAATTGTCTCCTAACTGGCACGCTTGCACTTCTTCCTATGATATTTCTAACTCTTTATTTTACCTTAAAGCTGAAACTTCCCTTTTGGTTAACAGCTTTGATTTCACATCTTCTGGTCACCTTATTTGAGTCCTAAAATCTGGACAATAAACAGTCAAAATCTCCATAATCCTTCAGAAATCCCTGTAAGTATTTCTGTTGAGAGATTATGTCACATATTTGTAATACTTGTTTCTCATTTTATTCCACAAATAGATGCACATATTCTATAAGGTACTAAGAGCCTCAAAGTGTTGTACAGTGACTGAACGAATCAAAGATAAATTAATAGAGTAACTTGTTATTGTCTTCTCTCCCTTCTTTCCTGAGAAATTAAATCTGGAAGAAAAGTCCTTAAAATTTAATTCTAAGATGTATGTTTCCAAAATAAAAGAAAAATTCTCTTTCTTCTGTGATCCATATTCTAACAGTGTTCATTTTGTCAAACAATGAATTAGCATAATGGGCAGCCCATATTGAGAACCCAAGACCAAGAAATTTTGAGTTTGTGAAAAGAGAAGAAAATGAATGAGATACAGAAGCAGAGAATAGAGTTGTGAGATCCAAATTAAAACATGTATATTTATGAGAGAGTAGATCCTAAAAGCTTCTGTCATAAGAAACAGAAGCTGCTGCTGCTGCTGCTAAGTCGCTTCAGTCGTGACCGACTCTGTGCGACCCCACAGACGGCAGCCACCAGGCTCCCCCGTCCCTGGGGTTCTCCAGGCAAGAACACTGGAGTGGGTTGCCATTTCCTTCTCTTACTGTGGTGAACATTTCATAATATGTACAAATACTACATCATTATTTTGTAGAACTGAAATTAGTATGATGTTACGTATCAAATATATATCAATTAAAATAAGAAAATATGTATGCTTACACTTGAAACAGAATCTTAATATTTCTTCTGATTGTGGCTAATTCTCAGAAATGGGAAATAAGATAATCTCTAGTTATCCAATATGTAAGTTCTGTATTTTAGACCTGTTCTGAACTCCTCAGTCTTTTAAATCATTTTCACAAGCTGGGCTTCCCTGGTGGCTCAGAGGTTAAAGCGTCTGCCTCCAACGTGGGAGACCCGGGTTCGATCCCTGGGTCGGGAAGATCCCCTGGAGAAGGAAACGGTAACCCACTCCAGTATTCTTGCCTGGAGAATCCCATGGACGGAGAAGCCTGGTAGGCTACAGTCCACGGGGTCGCAAAGAGTCGGACACGACTGAGCGACTGAACGGAACGGAAAGGATGAATATTGCCAGGGACCATTTTAATAGAGTAGTGAAAATCAGTTACTATATATGGAAGCCACTGTGGCTCAGAGGGTAAAAGATCTGCCTGCAATGTGGGAGACCTGGGTTCAATTCCTGGGCTGAGAAGATCCCCCGCAGAAGGAATTGAAAACCCATTTGAGTATTCTTACCTGGAGAATCCCATGGACAGAGGAGCCTGGCAGGTTACAGTCCATGGGATCACAAACAGTTGGATACACTGAACAACTTACACTTTCAGTTTTGTCACAGGGTAGTCAGATCACCTGTCTCTAATGAAATGCATACAAACAGCAAATGTTTTTCAATGAAAAACAAATGATCTTGAAAAGTATCCCATTTAATGAGAATACAGAAATAGCTATTGAATCTTACCATATGCTTATAAAGATTAAGTAATTTCAACCTTCTCATTACCCTTCATTGTATGGGGAAAGATTGAAAAAGAGAGGAAGAGACAAACAAAAATTATAAATGGCTGTAAAGTTGTAAAAATAAAGAGGGGAGGATGGGAGATCATGATCAAAAGACCACTGTCTTTGATGGAGGAGCAGTTAGAGAAGATAGTTCAGGTAAATCCTTATTTTTTTTGTAATATATCCGCATCATTACTACCTGTGTTCACCCTTGATTTGATATAAGAAACCAATGTTTATGCCACAAAATAATGTCATTTCCCAAGAATTCTTTAGCAAAGAATTTGACTCACATAGTAAACGGGGAGATCATGCCATGAGCTATAATTTGATTCAAGGGAGGAATCAATATCTTGATTTTGGGGACTGAAATATTTTGTGATATCTTGGGGCACCTAAGGCACTTCTCCTCTATATTTATAAATAGGGAGTGTTCCCTCATTTAAAATGACCTGCTTTAGTGCTAGGAGAGAAGAGCTAAGGATTAAAAACCCGTCTGTCTTTGAGGAAGATTCTTTTTGTTCATTTGGAGAATGATTACTTCTGTTTACAGAGTATACAAATTAAAAAATTAAATATAGAGAAATAAACATAGTCATCCTTTTTCACGGAACCTAGTAATAGCTATTTGTATTAATATATATATTTACTCATCTGCAAAGCAAATAAGTATACATTTTTGAGTGCATAAACTGATTAATCTCATCAATTAGAATTCTATAATTCTTAATAGTGCAGTTTAAAAGTATTACAATAGAGAGGGCAATTAATGCTAATATGCTACAGTGAATCAAGATGTGTGACATCTAGTTCTGATTGAGAGAAAACTGACATTGGCAGAGGCACTGCAAATCATGGTTGCTATGCCCCAAAATACCCAAATTCCCTCTTGTGTTCCCTGGTGACTCAGATGGTAAAGAATCCACCTGCAATGCAGGAGATCTGGGTTCGAACGCTGGGTCAGTAAGATCTCCTGGAGAAGGAAACAGCTACCCATTCCAGTATTCTTTCCTGGAAAATTCCATGGAGAGAGGAGCCTGGTGGGCTACAGTCCAAAGGGTTATAAAGAGTCAGACACAGCTGAACGACTAACACTTTTACTTTTCATACTCCCTTCAGTTAGTTGCTCAGTTTTGTCCGACTCTTTGAGACCCCATGAATCACAGCACGCCAGGCCTCCCTGTCCATCACCAACTCCCGGAGTTCACTCAAACTCATGTCCAGCGAGTTGGTGATGCCATGCAGCCATCTCATTCTCTATCATCCCTTTCTCCTCTTGCCCCCAACCCCTCGCAGCATCAGAGTCTTTTCCAGTAAGTCAACTCTTCACATGAGGTGGCCAAAATATTGGAGCTTCAGCTTTAGCGTCAGTCCTTCCAATGAACACCCAGGACTGATCTCCTTTAGAATGGACTGGTTGGATCTCCTTGCAGTCCAAGGGACTCTCAAGAGTCTTCTCCAACACCACAGTTCAAAAGCATCAATTCTTCGGCGATCAGCTTTCTTCACAGTCCAACTCTCACATCCATACATGACCACGGGAAAAACCATAGCCTTGACTAGACGGACCTTTGTTGGCCAAGTAATGTCTCTGCTTTTTAATATGCTATCTAGGTTGGTCATAACTTTCCTTCCAAGGAGTAAGTGTCTCTTAATTTCATGGCTGCAATCAGCATCTGCAGTGATTTTGGAGCCAAAAATAAATAAAATCTGACACTGTTTCCACTGTTTTCCCATCTATTTCCCATGAAGTGATGGGACCAGATGCCATGATCTTCGTTTTCTGAATGTTGAGCTTCAAACCAACTTTTTCACTCTCCTCTTTCACTTTCATCAAGAGGCTTTTGAGTTCCTCTTCACTTTCTGCCATAAAGATGGTGTCATCTGCATATCTGAGGTTATTGATATTTCTCCTAGCAATCTTGATTCCAGCTTGTGCTTCTTCCAGCCCAGCATTCCTCAGGATGTACTCTGCACATAAGTTAAATAAGCAGGGTGACAATATACAACCTTGACCTACTCCTATGCTCCCTTAGGTTATAATAAATTTCAACAAAAGCATCAAATAACTTTCTGGATATTTGATATTGTTCTGTGATGTTAATTTATTCATGCAGTTTTAGTATCTAGGTCAGTTTTTTGGCCCTTTTTGCTTCTGTCTGCTCAGTTAGTCCTATATAGGTCTATTAGAATTATTCTATTAGATACCATTTTTGTCATTGTTCAGTCCCTGTCTTTTCTGGCTCTTTAGCCTGTAGCCTGCCAGGCTCCTCTTGCCATGGGATTTCCCAGGAAAGAATTTCCTTTTCCAGGGGATCTTCCCAGATCAGGAATCAAATCTGAATCTTCTGCATTGGTAGGTGAATTCTTTATGTCTGAGCCACCAGGGAAGCCCATTAGAGACCATTACTGGTGATCAAAATATACTAGCCATTATTTTTTGTTTTCAATCATATCTGTATCTTCTATCAGATTACTAAAAACAAAAAAGTTAAAATCAACCACAGAAAAAACCCTGAACTTTTTACCTACTTTAACAAATCTTTTCACGTGTTAGGCAAGTTTGGCAAATAAAGCAATATGCTATCTTTGTGAAGAAACAAAACGTGTAAAAAGATGCAACAGAATTTCTGCATGATTTAACATCTAATAGAAAGGAAAAAGGAAATGATGATTATTTTATGTATCAAATGAGAACCATCATGCTGAAACCTGAAGGAAACACTTGCAGAGAACATTCAGTTCAATAATATTCTCCAACTCAGTGGTTTAAGTTGAATTCTCTTTCTTGGGTAAGCAGAATCCTCCTGGACTAAACATTTATATTGTTCAGTGTGGAACTGAATAATTCAGTTAACTTGGATTTATTTTTACCTACTTTCATATACTTCAGAGATTCCACAAATATTAATTTTATATTTATCAGAAGTATTTTTAATCACCTACATCCCATAGATAAACTGGATAAATTGAAAGTGATCATTGACGCTTCTCTTTATTTATTGATAATATTCATCTCATATAATGAGATTCTATGATTTCCTTTAACACACATATGATCTGGAAGAGAGGCTGAAATTTCCCAAAATAACTTTCAAATTATTTCTGTCTTAATGTAATTGCTCCTGCAAATGTAATGCCCTGGTAGTTTATTGATCACAGTTATAATGTGCTTTTTATACTCCTGCACTGTAGACTACCCTTCATTGCTACATTAACTTACACCATTTAAAACTCATTTTCTTTTCCCTTAACTCTGTACTAATAAAGTCTGACAAAGTTATGAGTTCTCCTTTAATATTTTTTCCTACAGAACAGGATTACTGGTATTGCATAGTAGTTAAATGGATGGGCTAGGGAATTAGATACATCTAGGTTCTGAGGTTCACATTTAAATGCTGTCTGTTTTAAATTTGGGAAGTTGAGTAATTTAAATTTACTGCAACTAATCACCTCACTTCAAAAATGATAATTAGACTATGTCACCCTGGTTGCTCAGACAGTAAACCGTCTGCCTACAATGCGGGAAACCCGGGTTCGATCCCTGGGTCAGGAAGATCCCCTGGAGAAGGAAATGGCAACCCACTCCAGTATTCTTTCCTAGAAAATCTCATGGATGGAGAAACCTGGTAGGCTACAGTCTATGGGGTTGCAAAGAGTCGGACATGACTGAGTGACTTCACTTTCACCCCACATTTTAAGTATTATATGTGTAATCTGTGAAGGTCATTTAGCTCAGTCTTGGCTAAAAAAGTAAAGAAAGTGAAGTTGCTCAGTCATGTCCGACTCTTTAGGATCCCATGCCATGGACTGTAGCCCACCAGGCTCCTCAGTCCGTGGGATTTTACAGGCATGATTACTGGAGTGGGTTGCCATTTCCTTTGCCAGGGGATCTTCCCGACCCAAGGCTTGAACCCGAGTCTCCCACACTGTTAGGCAGACACTTTACCTTCTGAGCTACCAGGGAAGCCCAATCTTGGCTATTGTGAGTCTAATTGCCTTCTGGGTGGTGGTGTAAGCCTAAGCATTTGTGCATTTGGTCATCTGAGTAATATGATAGTTCCTAAATATTTTAATGAACAGAGAATTAAAATCTTCTATGAGTGATATCTTTCTTACTACTTGTTTTCTATCATTTTATTTACTTTCATAGTTATAAATTTAAGCTGTTTGTTCTTGGTGGTATGGTAAGGTAACAAAGTTTATAAATGGTTTACTGAATGGAAAATACAGTATAAATTTCTGTTGAGATAGACTTCACTTCCAAAGTTTCATTTTATATAGTATATGAAAAATACCACTAGGCAGTTCCCACTTTATGAAATCCAAAACAGGGAATGTCTTTTAGTTTTCTCATGAAGATAAATAATTGGGAAATGTTGACAAAATTCTTTTAGTATAGACTGATCATGGTGATAGTCACTTAAAATGAATTGAAAACAGAAAACAATAGTCTCTTCAATGACAGTAGAGACATCAATTGTTGAGTATACATCAAATTGAAATGCTAAGCAATTATTAATAATTGTTAATTTTTATAACACCCCAAACACACTCATCTCTCCTAGGCTCTCAAAACTAGAACATGTGCTTATTTACTTTTGTAGATACATATGCATCTACCCTAATGAAAACAATTCAATGTATCTTTCTAATTCTCATACATTATATTCAATAGTGACTTGATAGACCCTACATAAACATGACTTCTAATAACAAAAAAACCTTTAAGTATATGCAAGACAAAAGAAAGTTGATCTCTCCCTAATTATGTAGATAATATTAAGAAAATTACTGTCTAATTTTTATCAACTGTATTTAAGTCTGCTTTTGTTGTATGGTAAACAACATTTTAGTGACATAAAACAGTATCATTTATTTTTCACGTACATTTCTGTAAGTTGGCTGGTGTAAAGCTTGTCCAGGTTGGACTCAGCTGGCTTTGGTTCCAAGATAATAAGTGGAGCCAAGCCCACTCTAGATATCTATGTATTAATTTCATTACATGTATGTATTTTAAATGTAATAATTTAAATATTTCAAATATGTGTGTATTTAAATTCTTTAAATAAAGACAGATTGCTGTATTATATTTCATGATATGGGCATACTCTAGGTTTACTTAATCAGTTTCTAACAATGTATATTTATGTTTTATTACATCTTCACTATTAGAAAAAAATGTTTCCCCAGGCATCAGTGTACACACATTGTTAATCTTACATAAGGCAAATCTTTAGAGAATAAAAAGAAGTGAAGTAATTACTATAAAATATTCACATTTCTAAAGCAATAGTTTTTTTCAAACTGCTTTCTATAGAGCAATTCAATTTCTACTCTCAACAACAGTTGGCATTATTAAAACCTGATGGCTAGAATATACTATTAATGTTCTAATCTGCATTCCTTTTCATTATTAATGAGATAATGTACCCTTTAATGGACCATTTTTATTCCCTCTTTTTTGGCTCCATTTGATAATTACTTCCAAATTATTTAATTGAGTGGGTTTTATTTTCTTTCTTTGCTTTGTAGGAAATGTTTGTATATCCTGGATCCCAATACTGTGTGTGGTAAACATGTGGCAAATGTTTCCTTTCAGTTACTGCTTGTCTACTAACAATATTTATGGTGAATCAGAATTTTAATCTTGATATAACCAAGTTTATCAAAGTTTATTTATGACTATTATTTTTTATGTCCTGTTTATATATTTCTCTCCCATGGACACAAATATTGCATACTAATTTTTATTCTAATTCTCCTAATATTTTTAAAGCATATACTGCAGAACCATAATCTTATGCTTACATCATAGTATGCAATTTAGTAGCTTTATGACATTGAGCAAGAAACAACCCCTCTGTGCTTCACTTTCCTAAATTAAAAATTAGAATTATACTAAAAAACAGCATACTTGCTACTAGTGGTGACTAAGTGCCAGCAAATTTGGAAAACTCAGAAGTGGCCACAGGAGTGGAAATGGTCAGTTTTCATTCCAATCTCAAAGAAATTCAATGCCAATGAACGCTCAAACTACCACACAATTGCACTCATCTCACATGCTAGTAAAGTCATGCTCAAAATTCTCCAAGCCAAGATTCAGCAATACGTCAACCATGAACTTCCAGATGTTCAAGCTGGTTTTAGAAAAGGCAGAGGAACCAGAGATCAAACTGCCAACATCCGCTGGATCATCAAAAAAGTGAGAGTTTCAGAAAAACATCTATTTCTGCTTTATTGACTATGCCAAAGCCTTTGACTGTGTGGATCACAATAAACTGTGGAAAATTCTTCAAGAGATGGGAATACCAGACCACCTGACCTGCCTCTTGAGAAACCTGTGTGCAGGTCAGGAAGCAACAGTTAGAACTGGACATGGAACAACAGACTGGTTGCAAATAGGAAAAGGAGTACGTCAAGGCTGTATATTTTCACCCTACTTATTTAACTTATATGCAGAGTACATCATGAGAAACACTGGGCTGGAGGAAGCACAAGTTGGAATCAAGATTGCTGGGAGAAATATCAATAACCTCAGATATGCAGATGACACCACCCTTATGGCAGAAAGTGAAGAGGAACTAAAGAGCCTCTTGATGAAAGTGAAAGAGGAGAGTGAAAAAGTTGGCTTAAAGCTCAACATTCAGAAAACTAAGATAATGGCATCCGCTCACATCACTTCATGGCAAATTGATGGGGAAAGAGTCGAAACAGTAGCTGATTTTGTTTTTCTGGGCTCCAAAATTACTGCAGATGGTGATTGCAGTCATATAATCTAACAAAAATATAAAGAGAAAACCTGCAACTTAAAAAAAATGTACTAGATTATTAAAATACTAAATAATTTAACAGTAAGATATGTTATCCATCCCAAAACCAATATTTTGATAAAATTATATTAATGTTAAGATATTTAGCATTTTAATAATCTAGTACATTTTATTTAATTGCAAGTTTTCTCTTTATGTTGTTAGATTTGTGTGTGTGTGTGTATATATGTATATATTACTATCCTTAAAGTACTTAATCAAAAAATTTTAATATACTTCTGTAGCTTTTTGGACTTGATTCTAAATGTCATTGTGCTGTATGCTTAGTAGCATCTGACTCTTTTGAGACCCCATAGACTGTAGCCAACCAGGCTCCTCCAGTCATGGGATTATATAGATAAGAATGCTGGAGCAGACTGCCATTTCTTACTGCAGGAGATCTTTCTGACCCGGGGATCAAACCTGTGATTCCTGTGTCTACTACAGTGGCAGGAGGATTCTTCACCATTGCACCACCTGGGAAGCCCAACATGTCACCATCTCTAAGGTACTTTGTACTGGGTATTCTCAGGTAGCCCAAACTTTTCTGCTTTATGACTTTCTGTGACTATGAAAAGCTCTGAGCTTTTGGCTCCTAGTGTCATTATCCTGTAAACTGACAAATGCCTCTATGGAAATGATTTCTAGAATGCTATTTATCTCTGTTATTTTACTTCTCTATAGGATTTTATTTCGCCCTTCATTTCATGAATTTTCTCTTGTTTTCTATTTCCTTTTACTATTGCTTTATATCAAGGCTTAAGCAAAACTCCCTTTTCTCTTTAATGTTAGACATGATTCCCTGAAACTTAATAATGCTTTATGCTCCATGTTTATATACAACAAAACACTATAAAGATGAATTAATATTTTTTGTGTTGTCAGTGGCTTTCAAACACAGCTATTTAATCACCCTCATAGCCACACTGGTCAATGTCTTTTCCCACAGGTTTTTTTTTAAGTAGGAAATCCTAAATCTTAGCCTACTGTATAAAATCTGGCTGCCATGTTCTAGGATATGAGAGGAAAAATGGGACCAAGGCACAGTCTTCACTCCTATTTAACCTTACATCTCATATATTCTTTCCTCACCTATACTTACAATAAACCTCCAGAATCTTGCTAACTTTGAATATTTATTCTTGCTTAGCATCTTGGTTTAGAAGAGGATATTTAAGAATCTTATTAAAAATCCTTATTAAAAAAAAGATAAACTTGTCTGGGTTCAATCTAGTTTTTAATTCAACCTGTGTGAGTTGAGGATTTGATACATCTAAGTTCTGAGCACTGGGGGATGAGGGAAATGTCATGTCTTTGGGGCAGATTGCTTAACCTCCCAGGGTTCCCACTTCTTGTCAGTTTAGATTACATCTTTCCCTGGCATCAGATATCTGTATATCTAATTTCTAGCTCCTTCTACTGTCTGTTATTTTCTACTCACCTATTTGTCTTTCTGGGTTATTGATCTTTTATTCCAAATGGTCACTGCAGTAAGTTTCTCTGATGTAAAGGTTACATTCCTTTATCTAATTCATCATAATTAATTACTACTCTTCCTTAGACTTTCACCTGACTTCTAAAGACAAAAAAAAAAGCAACAAACATAACTATGCATTTCCAGTTATACAGGTAATACTCAAGTCATGGAGCCTTTTATAACCAAGTATTAATTGAAATGTGAATAAAAAGTATTGCAGAGAGAGAAAAATATTGACTCTAAATAAAACACTTCATCAAGCAAACATGGCATGTGCTGTGTTTTCTTGGCTTCTGTATTTGTCCATTTCAGTTCAGTTCAGTCGCTCAGTTGTTTCCGACTCTTTGCAACCCCAGAACTGCAGCATACCAGGACACCCTGTCCATCATCAACTGCAGGAGTCTACCCAAACCCACGTCCATTGAGTCTCTGATGCCATCCAACCATCTCATCCTCTGTTATCTCCTTCTCCTCCTGCCCTCAATCTTTCCCCATTAGGGTCTATTCAAATGAGTCAGTTCTTCGCATCAGGTGGCCAAAGTATTGGAGTTTCAGTTTCAACATCAGATCTTCCAATGAACACCCAGGACTGATCTCCTTTAGGATGGACTTGTTGGATCTCTTTGCAGTCCAAGGGACTCTCAAGAGTCTTGTCCAACATCACAGTTCAAAAGCATCAATTCTTCAGTGTTCAGCTTTCTTTATAGTCCAACTCTCACATCTATACATGACTACTGGAAAAACCATAGCCTTGACTAGGCGGACCTTTGTGGACAAAGAAATATCTCTGCTTTTTAACATGCTGTCTAGTTTGGTCATAACTTTCCTTCCAAGGAGTAAGTGTCTTTTAATTTCATGGCTGCAATAACCATCTTCAGTGTTTTAGGAGCTCAAAAAAATAAAGTCTGACACTGTTTCCACTGTTTCCCCATCTACTTCCCATGAAGTGATGATACCAGATGCTATGATTTTACTTTTCTGAATGTTGAACTTTAAGCCAACTTTTTCATTCTCCTCTTTCACTTTCATCAAGAGGCTCTTTAGTTCTTCTTCACATTCTACCATAAGGGTGGTGTCATCTGCATATCTGAGGTTATTGATATTTATCCTGGCATTCTTGATTCCAGCTTGTGCTTCTTCCAGCCCGGCATTTCTAATGATATACTATGCATATAAGTTAAATAAGCAGGCTGACAATATATAGCCTTGATGTACTCCTTTTCCTATTGGCAACCAGTCTGTTGTTCCATGTCCAGTTCTAACTGTTGATTCCTAACCTGCATACAGATTTCTCAAGAGGTAGGTCAGGTGGTCTGGTATTCCCATCTCCCTCAGAATTTTCCAGTTTATTGTGATCCACACAGTCAAAGGCTTTGGCATAGTCAATAAAGCAATAGATGTTTGTCTGGAACTCTCTTGCTTTTTCAATGATCCAACGGATGTTGGCAATTTGATCTCTGGTTCCTCTGCTTTTTCTAAAACCAGCTTGAACATCTGGAATTTCACGGTTCACGTATTGCTGAATCTTGGCTTGGAGAATTTTGAGCATGACTTTACTAGCATGTGAGATGAGTGTAATTGTGTTGGTAGTTTGAGCGTTCTTTAGTATTGCCTTTCTTTGGGATTGGAATGAAAACTGACCTTTTCCAGTCCTGTGGCTATTGCTGAGTTTTCCAAATTTGCTGGCATATTGAGTGAAGAATTTTCACGGCATCATCTTTCAGGATTTGAAATAGTTCAACTGGACTTCCATCACCTCCACTAGTTTTGTTTGTAGTGACGCTTCCTAAGGCCCATTTGACTTCACACACCAGGATATCTGGCTCTAAGTGAGTGATCACACCTTCGTGATTATCTGGGTCATGAAGATCTTTTTTGTACAATTCATCTGTGTATTCTTGCCACCTCTTCTTAATATCTTCTGCTTCTGTTAAGTCCCTACCTTTTCTGTACTTTATTGTGCCCATCTTTGCATGAAATATTCCCTTGGTATCTCTAATTTTCTTGAAGAGATCTCTAGTCTTTCCCATTCTATTGTTTTCCTCTATTTCTTTGCATTGATCGCTGAGGAAGGCTTTCTTATCTCTCCTTGCTATTCTTTGGAACTCTGCATTCAAATGGGAATATCTTTCCTTTTCTCCTTTGCTTTTTGTTTCTCTTCTTTTCACCACTATTTTAAGGCCTCCACAGGCAGCCATTTTGCTTTTTTTTTTCATTCCTTATTCTTGGGGATTGTCTTGAATCCTGTCTCCTATACAATGTCACAAACCTCCATCAACAGTTCATCAGGCACTCTATCAGATCTAGTCTCTTAAATCCATTTCTCACTTCCACTGTATAGTCATAATGGAATTGATTTAGGTTATACCTGAATGGTCTAGTGGTTTTCCCTACTTTCTTCAATTTAAGTCTGAAATTGGCAATAAGGAGTTCATGATCTGAGCCACAGTCAGCTCCCAGTCTTGTTTCTGCTGACTGTATAGAGCTTCTCCATCATTGGCTGCAAAGAATATAATCAATCTGATTTCAGTGTTGACCATCTGGTGATGCCCATGTGCAGAGTCTTCTTTTGTGGTGTTGGAAGAGGGTGTTTGCTACGAGCAGTGTGTTCTCTTGGCAGAACTCTATTAGCCATTGCTCTGCTTCATTCTATACTCAAAGGCCAAATTTGCCTGTTACTCCAGGTGTTTCTTGACTTTCTATTTTTGTATTCCAGTCCCCTATAATGAAAAGGACATCTTTTTTTGGGTATTTTAGCAGGTCTTGTAGGTCTTCATAGAACTGTTCAACTTCACCTTCTTCAGCGTCACTGGTCGGAGGATAGACTTGGATTACTGTGATATTGAATGGTTTGCCTTGGAAACGAACAGAGATCATTCTGTCATTTTTGAGATTGCATCCAAGTACTGCATTTCTGACTCTTTTGTTGACTATGATGGCTACTCCATTTCTTCTAAGGGATTCTTGCCCACAGTAGTAGCTATAATGGTTATCTGAGTTATATTCACCCATTCCAGTCCATCTTAGTTCACTGATTCCTAGAATGTCGATGTTCACTCTTGTCATCTCCTGTTTGACTATTTCCAATTTGCCTTGATTCATTGACCTAACATTGAGCTAACATTCCAATTTCCTATGCAATATTTCCCTTTATAGCATGGGACCTTGCTTCTGTCACCAGTCCCATCCACAACTGGGTGTTGTTTTTGCTTTTGCTCCATCCCTTCATTCTTTCTGGAGTTACTTCATCACTGAAATCCAGTAGCAGATTGGGCACCTACTGACCTGGGGAGTCCATCTTTCAGTGTCCTATCATTTTGCCTTTGCATACTGTTCATGGGGTTCTCAAGGCAAGAATGCTGAAGTGGTTTGCCATTCCCTCTCCGGTGGACCACATTCTGTCAGACCTCTCCAGCATGACCCGTCCGTCTTGGGTGGCCCCACACTGCCTGGCCTGGTTTCATTGAGTTAGACAGGGCTGTGGTCTGTGTGATCAGATTGGCTTGTTGTCTGTGATTGTGTTTCAGTCTGTCTGCCCTGTGATCCCTCTTTCAGTGCCTACTGTCTTACTTGGGTTTCTCTTACCTTGGACGTGGGGTATCTCTTCACGGCTGCTCCAGCACAGCACAGCTTCTGCTCCTTAACTTGTACATGGGGTAGCTCCTCTCAGCTGCCGCCCCTGACCTTGGACGTGGAGTAGCTCCTCTTGGCCACTCCTGCGTCATTGCAGCCACCACTTGGCATTCACTAATTACAGCGTCAAATTGATGGTCAAAATTATTTACATTCCCTGTGCCATCCAGGGTACATAATTGTAACCATTCTTTTATCTCATTTTCACATACCAAGCCATTATTTCCCCTGTCCAAAATCACCCTGGTCCAGCTCTGAGGCGAACGGAAGACCACCCCGATAGCCCAGAGCCCACATACATTATTCAAATTATCAAATCGTAAGCCATTTCTTCTGCCCTATCCTACCATTCTTGCAAAGACTCTGGCCTGGGCTATACTTTATTTCTCCTTTCTGCTTCCTGACCAAACCCATGTGTCTCTGCATGCCATAGTGAGCCCTCTCCATGCCATGGTATGTACCCTCCTCTTAGGAAATTTCAGTAAGAAAAAATCTTTCAATAATATTAGTTCTTCCACATCATCATTCAGGTGCCTCTCTGAATTAATTATCTTGATGATGCAATTGCCACACTGTCAAAGAACATTGCTGGTGAGCATGAAATCCACTTAAAAATTTTTTTTCAAAAATTGGGGACTTTGTTATAACAAAATTTGTATATACTTGTTTTAATCTACATGAAAGAAAAATAATATGAAGACATTTAATTTTAGAATCAAATATTGATTACTATAGCTGAATTAGGAAATATTTGCCAATATTTAATGTAAAAACATGCATTACAATAAAGAGGTTAAAACTCTTAAGTTATCCATCCATATCTTAAGTTATCACAAGTTATCCAAGTTATTCCAATAATTTTTTACAACCTTAGTGGAAATTATTTTAAGGAGCTGGCACAATAGGTAATGAAGCTAATGAAACAACATCTGCATGAAATATGGACTCTTTATCTCTTTCTAAATACAAGTATAGTCAATATATAAACTTTGATATGTATATACCATGAATTTATTCTGTAGAAACCTTTCTTCCTTCCACCAATTTCCTCTCTCTCTCATGTGGTCATTGAATTTGGGGGCAATATCCCCCAAATATCCAATATCACTGGAAAGAACATAATAATTAAGAGGTGTTACATGCCTACATGTTGAGTCACTTAAGTTGTGTCTGACTCTTTGTGACTCCATAGACCTTACACTTCTAGGCTCCTCTGGCCATGGGATTCTCCAGGTAACAACACTGGAGTGGTTTGCTATTCCCTCCTCCACAGGATCTTCCTGAATCAAGGATCGAATCCATGTCTCTTTATGTCTCCTTCATTGGCAGGCGGTTCCTTAATTCCAGTAATTTTTTATAAAATTAGTGGAAATTTTAAGGAACTGATACACTATGTAATGAAGCTAATGAAGCAACTTTTACATGAACTTTGGACTCTTTCAGTTCAGTTCAGTTCAGTCACTCAATAGTGTCCGACTCTTTGCGACCCCATGAATCACAGCACGCCAGGCCTCCCTATCCATCACCAATTCCTGGAGTTCACTCAAACTCATGTCCATCGAGCCGGTGATGCCATCCAGCCATCTCATTCTCTGTCACCAATCCCTCCCAGCATCAGAGTCTTTTCCAGTGAGTCATCTCGTCGCATGAGGTGGCCAAAGTATTGGAGTTTCAACTTTAACATCAGTCCTTCCAATGAACACCCAGGACTGATCTCCTTTAGAATGGACTGGCTGGATCTCCTTGAAGTCCAAGGGACTCTCAAGAGTCTTCTCCAACACCACAGTTCAAAAGCATCAATTCTTCTGCGATCTGCCTTCTTCACAGTCCAACTCTCACATCCATACATGACCACTGGAAACACTTTCTAAATACATGTAGAGTCAATATATAAACTTCAATGTATACAGTTTAGGGAAAAACATATGCTTGAGCAAGATGAATTGTTTTGTTGTGTAATCATTAGTTCTGGGCTTAAAGGAAAAAAAAAAAAGTTTTATGTGACCAAGACAAATGAACATAGGGAAGGAAAAAAATAAAAGTCTGTCCTTTTCTTCTCCTCAAGAGCTCTATACCCCTTTTTCCCCCTGGGCGATCCCAGACTTCTTATCAACCTACCTGAGAATGAACTCTCTGATTCCCTAATCACCCCTTTTTCTTTTCTTTTAGATCACTGGCACAACCTGGGAAGCCCTACAAGACATTACACTAATAATTAAATGAAGTAACTTTTAGAAGATAAATATCATCAGAACTGATAGTGTTGATAGAGGTACACATGCAACCTTAATTCCATGGTAACTGCTGAAATTCTTTTGGGTCTAGTGTTAAAGTAAGTTATGACCAACCTTGATAGTATATTAAAAAGCAAAGACATTACTTTGCCAACCAAGATCCGCCTAGTCAAGGCAATGGTTTTTCCCGTGGTCATGTATGGATGTGAGAGTTGGACTGTGAAGAAAGCTGATCACCGAAGAATCGATGCTTTTGAACTGTGGTGTTGGAGAAGACTCTTGAGAGTCCTTTATACTGCAAGGAGATCCAACCAGTCCATTCTAAAGGAGATCAATCCTGGATGTTCATTGGAGGGACTGATGCTGAAGCTGAAACTGCAATACTTTGGCCATCTCATGCGGCGAGTTGACTCACTGGAAAAGATTCTGATGCTGGGAAAGGTTGGGGGCGGGAGGAGAAGGGGACGACAGAGAATGAGATGGCTGGATGGCATCACCGACTCTGTGGACATGAGTTTGAGTGTACTCCGGGAGTTGGTGATGGACAGGGAGGCCTGGCGTGCTGTGATTCATGGGGTCGCGGAGAGTCGGACACGACTGAGCAACGGAACTGAACTGAACTGAAGATGTTGATTGTACACACACAATTAATGCCCAAGGATTTGGTGTAACACTTAGGTTTAGCCCTTGTGTGGCATAAAATAAAATAAGGCCTACAAGAGCTGCACCTTTAGGGAATGCAGAATGAGCTTACCATTATTCCTCTTGACTTCACCCCTTCCTTTCTTTCTTCAGTTCTAAAGTCTCCTACCTGGAAACATATTATGGACATTTTGAAACATATGATAGACATTTTGTGTAAACTTAAATTCTGATGCTGGGAAACTAAGCCACCCTACCTCACTGTGACTGACACACAATACCCAAATCCCAAATCAGTGTAGTTCTTCAAAGAGGCATTTTTCAGAACCAAAGAATTATAAGCACATGTCTAGAGACTTGAATTTTTTGTGCATAAAAAGTTTTATCTAAAAAAAAAACAACTCTGTCAAATAGAATAGCTAAAATCTTACATTATGTCTTCTTTAATTTTTACCTTTCTAAATGTGGGAAGTGTGCTACTTAACACTACTAATTATGGACATTTATTACTAATCCACGAGACATGGGGATTTGTAGAATTTACTTAATGGTTACATAAAATTTTATGCATAGTCAAAAGAGCATAAGTAGAAATTAACTTTTGCAATATATCTGGTCCTTTAAAATACATTCTTTCTTGTTCAGTCACTCAGTCATGTCTGACTCTTTGCAACCCCATGGACTACAGCATGCCAGGCTTCCCTGTCCTTCACTATCTCTCAGAGATTGCTTAAACTCATGTTCGTTGAGTTGATGATGCCATCCAACCATCTCATCCTCTGTCATCCCCTTCTCCTCCTGCTCTCAATCTGCCCAGTATAATGGTCTTTTCTAGTGTGTTGGCTCTTCACATCAGGTGGCCCAAGTATTGGAGCTTCAGCATCAGTCCTTCCAATGAACATTCAGGGTTGATTTCCTTCAGGATTGACTGGTTTAATCTGGGCATTGTTTCCACTTTGGTTCAGTCTCTTCATTCCTTCTGGAGCTATTTATTCACTCTTTTCCACTAGCATTTTGGACACCTACTGACCTGGGATGCTCATCTTTCAGTGTTATATTTTTTTTTTTTTTGCCTTTTCATATTGTTAATTGGGTTCTCAAGGCAAGAATGCTGAAGTGGTTTGCCATTCCTTTCTCCAGTAAAATGCATTCTAATATTCCATTTTTGTAATTTGCTTATTAAAACAAAACAACATTGAATGAGTTTTGAGTAGTTTCTAGATAATCTAATTAATTATCAAATACTTTGAGTAGCCTAAAATCTCTTTTTCTAGAACCGGTTATCTGACATGATATAAATATCCTGGGTCTCAAAGAGGAATGCTAAAGTCTAACTGGGATATTGAACAGTGAACTAAAAAGCATATAGTATCTTCCAAATGTCTATGTTTAAAGTTTTTGGAATGCTTATCTTATTTATTATGGTTCTCAATTCATGAAAGATGTCTACTTTAATTTAAAACAGATACAATTGTTTAGTTATGTCATAGAGAATAAATCTAAGAGAATGGGTATAATGAGGATGTTCAAGAATGCTGAAGAAAAATAAATTTCTAGGAAAGGGAGTTATAAAGTGGATAAAGTGCTTGAGGATGATGGGAGTTGAACAAGGTTTCAAAAATGGAAGAGGAACAGAGACATCGAGAAGGATATTGAATGTAGGTATCCAAGCAGCATCTCTTAAGGAGGCAGAAGCTTTTCTGGAGGAGTGAGCTGAAATATTTGAAAACAGTTTGTTAGTTGAAGAGAAATAATTTTTTTTAAGGTGTAAAAAACACTGAAAAGAGAGTGAAAGAGAGAAATGGGAAGATTGAAAGTTTTGCTAAGTAAAGAAAATTCCATTTTCTTGTGGACAGAGGTCCAGTGTGACTATTACATTTATCAAATATCACGAGATATGTATGACACCCTCCCTTATCAATTCCCCTTGTCCTGTTGTTCCTGTTATTACCTTTCCCTCTCCTCTTCCATGAAATTCTGGCATTGGGTCAATATCATTTGGAAATTACTGCTGCTGCTGAATTTCATTTAGAGAAAGTGACAACACACATCTGTGACTATGACATTTAACCTACTAAATATAAAAGTAAAAGAGCATATTAACAAATGCCATCACCATCACAGGAATAAAAGGAAAATTGGCTCAGGTTATATTGAGAATATTTAAAAACACAAATGTATTATAAGCCTGAAAATAGGCCCTGCAGGAAATTACATTTTATATGTATGGTAATTTATTCACCTTAAGTGAAGAGTGACACACTGTATATAGTTTATGGGTTTCTTATTTGGGTAATTAATTCTTTAAACTTTCATGACACTTTAGCTTCTCTGATTTTCAAATTATTTTACATTCCATTAGAATCATACATTACTTGTGGGGACAATCAGTAATTTATTTATATTGATTTATGTCAGAGAGGGTATTGTTTTGATGTCTGAGGTGAAATAAGGCACTAGGAATCAACAAAGGCTAATTTTGTTACTGCAGTCTTAAATAATTGTTCAATGCGAAGAAAATATGCCTGTAACTCAAATATGTCATTCCTATTAATGTAGAACGGAATTGAATCATTACCACTGTCTCATCAATTGGGCTTTAGAAGCACTTGCCAGATAACTTCACTTATACAGACAATTTAAACTTTCTTTAGCCTTGACTCATTGAACAGTGGAATTTAGTACTTTGTAATAAACTGGGATTTTAAAAGGAAAATTGTATTAGCGTTCTACTTCTTGACACATACCCTTGGAATGGAAGACTGTTGCATATCAGGAATTCTCCTTCATAGGAGAGATGTGACTTATGATAAAAATAGTTGTTTAAGAGCCCCTTTTGAGCAGTTGTGTGGAATTCCATGTATCTTAAGTAGCATAGGGTCTAAGAAGTGTATTTTTTTATAATTCCACTTAATATGATTAATGTAAAGCTAAAGCTAACTATAGCATACCATACCAGTTTCTAGACTCAGAACATTTGTGTCTCCTCCTTAAAAAGCTAAAAATCTTTCTCTTTTTAACAGTGAAATAGTTTAGAAGGAAAAACCAGGGATGTGAATGAGACACGTCTCATGCATATTTCCTGCTAAAATTTTAGGTAGAAAATTCTATCAACAATTTGCTCAACTGCTTTCTATTACTTGGTGCTGCTGCTGCTGCTAAGTCATTTCAGTCATGTCCGACTCTGTGCGACCCCCAGAGACGGCAGCCCACCAGGCTCCCCCGTCCCTGGGATTCTCCAGGCAAGAACACTGGAGTGGGTTGCAATTTCCTTCTCCAATGCATGAAAGTGAAAAGTGAAAGTGAAGTCGCTCAGTCGTGTCTGACTCTTAGCGACCCCACGGACTGCAGCCTACCAGGCTCCTCCGTCCATGGGATTTTCCAGGCAAGAGTACTGGAGTGGGGTCCCGTTGCCTTCTCCATTCTATTACTTAGCAACATATAATTAATAAAATATTACAGAAGTCTGATTTAATCCTGCTGAAAATTCAGTTAGTCTTTTCATTAATCTTACCAGGTCTGACAGGAAAGAAAAGGCACAATCAAAAAGTTATTTAAAGATAATTTAATGTAATGCTGTTTACAGCAGTAGATGCAGAGTTGTTCAGTTGCTCAGTGTTGTATGACTCTTTGCCACCCCATGGACTGCAGAACGCAGACTTCCCTTTCCTTCACCATTTCCCAGAGCTTGCTCAAACTCATGTGCATCTAGCCAGTGAATCCATCCAACTGTCATTCTCTATCATCCTTTTCTCCTCCTACCTTCAATCTTTCCCAACATGAGGGTATTTTCTAATGAGTCAGCTCCTCAGATCAGGTGGTCAAAGTATTGGAGTTTCAACTTCAGCATCAGTCCTTCCAATGAATATTCAGGACTGATTTCCTGTAGGATTGATTGGTTTGATTTCCTTGCAGTCCAAGGGACTCGCAAGAGTCTTCTCCAATATCAGAGTTCAAAAGCATCAATTCTTTGGTTCTCAGCTTTCTTTATAGTCCAACTCGCACATCCATATGTGACTACTGGAAAAACCATAGATTTGACCAGACAGACCTTTGTTGGCAAGATAATGTGTCTGCCTTTTAATATTCTGTCCAGGTTGGTCATAGCTTTTCTTCCAAGGAGCAAGTGTCTTTTAATTTCATGGTTGCAGTCACCATCTACAGTGATTTTGGAGCCCAAGAAAGTAAAGTTTGTCACTATTTCCATTGTTTCCCCATCTATCTGCCATGAAGTGATGGAACTGGATGCCATGATCTTAGTTTTTGTATGTTGAGTTTTAAGCCAGTTTTTCACTCTCCTGTTTCACTTTCATCAAGAGGCTCTTTAGTTCTTTTATTTCTCCCACAAGGGTGGTATCATCTGCATATCTGAGGTTATTGATATTTCTCCTGGCAATCTTGATTCCAGCTTCTGCGTCATGCAGTCCAGTAATTTGCATGATGTACTTTGCATGTAAGTTAAATAAGCAATGTGACAGTACTTGATGTACTCCTTTCCCAATTTGGAACCAGTTCATTGTTTCATATCCAATTCTAACTATTGCTTCTTGATCTGCATTCTGTGGAGGCAAGTAAGGTAGTTTGGGATTACCATTTCTTGAAGAATTTTCCACAGTTTGTTGTGATCCACACAGTCAAATGTTTTAGCATAGTCAGTGAAGCAGAAGTAGATGTTTCTCTGGAATTGTCTTGCTTATTTTATTATTCAGTGGATGTTTTCAATTTGATCTCTGCTTCCTCTGCCTTTTCTAAATCCAGCTTGAACATCTGGCTGTTTTTGGTTCATGAACTGTTGAAGCCTAGCTTGAAGAATTTTGAGTATTACTTTGTTAGCATGTGAGATAAGTGCAATTGTATGGTAGTTTGAACATTCTTTGGCATTGCCTTTCTTTGGGATTGGAATGAAAACTGATATTTTCCAGTCCTGTGGCCACTACTCAGCTTTCCAAATTTGCTGGCATATTGAATGCAGCACTTTCACAGCATCATCTTTATGGATTTGAAACAGCTCAGCTGAAATTCCATCACCTCCACTAGTTTTGTCATAGTCATACTTACTAAGCTCTCTTGACTTCGCACTCCAGGATGTCTGGCTCTAGGTGAGTGATCACACCACTGTGGTTATCTGGGTCATTAAGATCTCTTTTGTATAATTCTTCTGTGTATTCTTGCCACCTCTTCTTGATATCTTCTGCTTCTGTTAGGTACATAACATTTCTGTCCTTTATTGTGCTCATCTTTGCATGAAATATTGCCTTAGTAACTCTAATTTTCTTGAAGAGATCTCTAGTCTTTCCCATTCCATTGTTTTCCTCTATTTCTTTGCATTGAACCCTTAGGTAGGCTTTCTTACCTTGCCTTGTAAGAACTCTGCATTTAGATAGATATATCTTTCCTTTTCTCCTTTTCTAAGCTATTTTTAAGGGCTCCTCAGACAACCATTTTGCCTTTTGCATTTTTTTTTCTTAGGGATGGTTTTGATCACCAAGTCTTGTACAATGTTACAAAACCTCTGTCCATAGTTATTCAGGTACTCTATCAGATCTAATCCATTGAATCTGTTTGTAACTTCCACTGTATAATCATAAGGGATTTAATTTAGGCCATACCTGAATGGCCTAGTGGTTTTCCCTACTTGTGTTGTTGGAAGAGGGTGTTTGCTATGACCAGTGTGTTCTCTTGGCAAAACTCTGGTAGCCTTTGCCCTACTTCATTTTGTACTCCAAGGCCAAACTTGCCTGTTACTTCAGGTATCTCTTGACTTCCTACTATTGCATTCCAATCCTCTATGATGAATAGGACATCTTTTTTTCATGGTAGTTCTAGAAGTTTTTGTAGGTCTTCATAGAACCATTCAACTTCAGCTTCTTCAGGATGCATAGTTGAGTAGAACTGAAATGAATGGTAAGACTTCCAGGGGCCTACAGTAACTATAATCTATGACCATACCTAGCTTTATGGGGGAGAGAGTACTGTCATTAGAGCTTAGTATTACAGCCATTGATGTGCAGTCACCTGAATATCATTGTGACCATAGAGAATGCAGCCATTGACCAAACATGGCCCAGGATTAACAGAGCAGGGCTTCCCTGATAGCTCAGTTGGTAAAGAAGCCATCTGCAATTCTGGAGACCCCGGTTGGATTCCTAGGTTGGGAAGATACGCTGGAGAAGGGATAGGCTACCCACTCCAGTATTCTTGGGCTTCCTTGTGGCTCAGCTGATAAAGAATCTGCCTGCAATGCAGGAGTCCTGGGTTTGATCCCTGGGTTGGGAAGATCCCCTGGAGAAGGGAAAGGCTACCCACTCCAGCATTCTGGCCTGGAGAATTCCGTGGATAGTATAGTCCATGGGGTCACAAAGAGTTGGACATGACTGAGTGACTTTCGCTTTCACTTTCAACTGTCTCTTCCTACCTACCTGCCAAAAGTATAACTGATGGTCAAAGGATCTAAAGGTTAATATATAGAGAAGTCAGAAAAGGGTGGAAAATAGTTCTGCACAGAAACTCAAGTAAAGTTATCACAGTAATATAGTAAAATTAAAAAATAGTACAAATCTAAATATTTAAGTTGAGAAAAGCTCATACACATATTGAAACTCTCTTGATAAAAAATTATTTCTTAAGGTTAAATGATTGCATACATAATTTTAAGAGATATGCAAATCATAGTTCAAACAATTTAAAAATGTATTATATGCATTTTACTTTCAATAACAGCTACCTAGTAGAAGAATAAAATGAAGAGACTCATTGCTACTTTACAAGTTATCTCAGAGTCCATTCCTATAAAGAAAATGGATAATGGAATATATTCCTAAATTTACTGTAAGAACTCTATGTGGTCATTAAACAAAATATTCAGCAAAAAAATGCAATAAAATCTTAAATATGTGTTATATAATATTGAAATAGCACTAATTGAAGATTTACTTTAGGTAATATGTCAGAGCAAATGTACTGGGAATCCTCTTACCATAAAATGAATGGATCTTGATTAATTACTAGCTATTAAAGTAAATGAATCTGTATCTAAGAAAAGTCTTCAGTAAGCACATGAAGATGATGTAGTTTCATCAAAGGATGTAGAATTTAAAAACAATGGTTAGAGTCAGGCAAGGACTCAAACACAAATATTTAACTATGTATTCAGAAAAAAGAAAACATAGTTCAGTGTAATACACAAATAAAAACTTTCTCAGATTAAGAGAAATGAAATTAATCATTAAGAAACCTGCCTTTCAAAAAATGTTAAAAGAAGTTCTTCAGGAAGAAATAAATGATTTATTTATTTATAGGTAAAAAAAAAAACCCACTGAGCGTCCATAAAGAAAGCAAGAATTTTGGAGAAGGAAAAAGGAAGGTAAAATAAAGTATTTCATTGTTCTTATTCTTGAAATAAAAAAAAAAAGCCTTCCTAATGACAATAATTCCAGTGTACTGTGTGTTTTTAGGATATGACTAAGTGAAATGAATGGCGCCAATGTAATAAGAGGCAGGAGGGATGAAGTGGAAATAGGCTAAATTAATGCTTCTGCACTACACATGAATCATGTTATTTGAAGGCAGACTTTGGTTAGTTTAAAATGTATACTGAAAATTATAAAGAAACTTAAAACACAAAAAATGAAGTAAAATTGACTTGCTAAGACAGTAGACAATAGGGAACTACATAAAATACCCAATTTAAACAAAGGAAGGCAGAGGGGAGCTAACAATAGGTGTATAAAAAGTCATATCTTTTAAAAAAGTGGATTAATAACATCAGCTAGAGAATGAAAAATACTACATACATTTTTCAAAAGTATAATATGTTGTTTTCAAATGATGAGAGTGAGGAACAGATAGATATGAAGGATGGAAATACACTCATAGTGGCTTAATAAAGAAAAATAAATAAGCTGGAAAAACAATATTTGAGCCAATAGGTATTATTTGGGACAGTAAATTTTATCAGACCATAATACATGAATTATTTAGATATTTTTATAGTTTTAAATATTTCTTTACGGTCTTAACCTAAAAGGTAACAATAAAGTATGTTGAAATTTGACAAATCTCCTGTCTTTCAACACAACTCACACAATTAGATAAGAAATAAACAAATATAAGTATCAACTGAAAACATTTTAATTAAATGAAAGATTTTGATTGAAAAACATTCATAGAAATCAGCAATGTGAAAATACACATTTCCAAGCAAGAAGTCATGAATTATGTGTGGAGAATAAAAATATATATTTGAAAATTATGAAAATAATTCTAAACTAATTTCAGTAATTCACTCATTAAAAATAGTATGAATGATAAAAGGCAGACACTTAATGATAATGTAGCTACATCAATAAAGACAAGATCAGTAGATGTGCCTCCCTGATACATATTGGAGGCTCCCAATAACGTAGAGAAGCCTGAGTGATATAAGCAGTCTACCTTTCAGCCTCGAGTGCTAGCAATTGTTGTGGCTTAACCACCTTAAAAATGCCTGATCACAGCTGATTAAATAAGCTTCATTTCAAATATGACACTTGAGGCATGGCTTTGGTTGCATAATAAGTTAATGCAACTATAAACTATTTAAAAAGAGGACAGATTCTTATTAAACCTGTGCAAATAACCTTGTTGCCATGGAAATACAAACTCTCAACAAGTGATTCCAAATTCTGGAGGAGTCAGCTAGGGTAAAAAAAGATAAATGGTTCATTTCTATTTACAATAGCATGGTCTACTACTGCTATGAGTTATGGACAGTTTCAGAGAAAGGTGTCCCTTGTATCCAGAAAATAAAATGTTAAGACATCAACAATGTTTGAAAAAAAAAGCTGCAGTCATCCCCTATTGGTTCATTTATTTTTTTGTAATTAATATATTTTTCATTGGATAGTGAATTATTAATCTCACAGTCCCTTCTCAGTTGATGTTCTGGATATTCTGATTCAGACTAATGGTATGGTCTTAAAGCTCTTAAGTGATGTCCCAAGAACCTATACCAAAGTACCTGGCACACTGTTTCCAACAGGACTGTGAGGCAGTCTGTCTTTGTTGAAAATGCCCCTGGCAAGCAGCTGATTAATAAGCACTGTCATGGAAGCACCCCTGTAAAAACAAAACAAACAAACATCTACCTGAAAGTAGATAACAAGACTCAAAGTGCTATACTTAAATTATGGCTGATGGTTATCAAAAGCGAAAGATCTGTTGAGAACTCATTACAAGAATGATTCAGTTGACAAGGGAAATTGTTCTCTATGGCATGTCAGTCTAAAAGTTTTAGACAAAATATTTATAAGTATTTTCAAAAAGTGAACATATCAAATTTATAAAAATGGGTAAGCATGATACTTACAAAGAAAAAGTCTTAAATGTAAAGTATATTAATGGTGAGACACAGTGTATCATTAATATATTAAATATATAGCATATATAAATATATGGGCTTCTTCAGTTGCTCAGCAGTAAAAAAAAATATCCACCTGCAAAACATGAGACTTGCAGATGTGGGTTTGATTCCTAATTCAGGAAGATGCCCTGGAGTAGGAAATCACAACCCACACCGGTATTCTTGCCTGGGAAATCCCACGAACAGAAGAAACTGGCAAGGTGCAGCCCCTGGAGTTGCAAAACGTTGGACACAACTGAGCCTCTAAACAACAGCAATATTGCTAGAATATACCATGACTATATCATCAAATAAGGAAATTCAGTAAGATGGAGTAGGTCATACACACACATAAATATATTTGTTGGTATATTAAGGAAGTTTCATATAGTCATAGTTAAGTGATGTAAATTCACAGTTAAAAACTAATAGCCTAGAGTATGCTGGATTCAGAAAAATAAAGTGATGATCAAGTTAATATTTTAAAAATAATTAAATTTATAATTGATGACACTAAAATGTTGCTATGTAATGCAAGAAGCAGCATCAACACTTTGATAAATGGAAATATATTGAAACTGTAGAAACTGACATAACTCTAGTAACTTCCCAGATTCTTACCAATTGAGCTATCAGAGAAGCCCAGTAACTTCCCATGCAGCACAAAATTCTGAAATACTTATTTTACCAATCACATTTAACTTCAGAAAGGCTGAGCAGCATATCTGAATTAATGAACACTCTCAAGAAACTTATCAATAATAAAAAAGAAAAATCCCATATGCTACATGCATGCTCAATTATGTCTGACTCTCTGTGACCTCATGAACTGTAGCCCTCCAGGATTCTCTGTCCATGAGATTATCCAAGCAAGAAAACTTATCAATATCAATAGTAACATATCAAATAAGCCTATTTCTATCATCTCTCTTTTTTAAAAGTAAAAAATATTTTCTAATGCCCCAGGAGCAGGAATTTTGAAAAAAAAGTTTTGGTCCAAGAGATACTATTTAGAATATGAATTTGAAAAGGTAAAATATTAAAATTTGTAAGGAAGTTCAAATATTTGATTCAATAAGAGCTTAGTTTATTAAAAAGCAATTCTTAGCTACCTATTCAATGAAAATGACAACAAATGATATTAAAAGCAAATATAGAAGGCAACATGATTGTAAAGAAATGAAGCTCATTCAAAAGTGAGAAGTCTTTGCTTTCTCAAATAATATGATAAACTCAACATAAAACACAGGAAATTAAACTAAGTCAAAAGATTATTGCATTTCATGCAGATTATTCCAAAGATAAAGAAAAACCATTTATAAGCTTTTATTAAAAAACAGATCAATAATCTGAGACTTTTAAAGGAAAAATTAATGACAAGAATATTTAATAATATTTAATACTAAAGTTCTTTTTGAAAATTTTATAAACTCATCAAACCTTAGCCATCTTTGACCTGGAAAAATAAAAATCCATTTCCATGAATCTTGTACAACTTTATATATGTACTTAGGTTCGTTCTACACTTTTCTCTGACTCTGGGACAACCAGTCATTTCTCTTTAGGGCAAAACTACTCCTTGTTTTTTTTTCCCTTGACAAAAAAAAACAAAAAAACCCACCATGTACTTTGTATATAAAACTGTTCATTTCTGCTACTAACACTTCTACTCATATACATAATATATAACTTAAAACCACAGTAGCTTTTTTCACAAGAAAACTTAGAAATGGATAATTGTGGACTGCCATACATCTGCATTTTATAGCAGACTGGCAAGCTTATGAATATACAATTCACACGTTTTTATAGACACATATGTTACCTATATTACAATTACTGTAAGTAACATGAATAAGGACACGAGCAACCCAAATAAATGTACTCTATAAGAATAAGAGATAAAAAGTACATCATTTTTTAACATTACAAAGTTTGCAAACAGATGGTGCTTTTATATGCAATTATATATTGCAGTTTTACAAATAAATTTATAATTTTATGAAACACTATTCAAAGATGCTACTCTAAATTCTTATGAATTTGACATTATATTTTTAAATTCAGTTAATGGAAGATTTTCCAAGGCAATCTGAGTATAAAATACATTTAATGTTTTAAGTTTTATTCTTCTTTTTAAGCAGTAATATTTTTGCTAAATCACATATAATTGTTATCTATTCAAAACCAAATATCTGCAAATAACTTTGGTAAGAAAAAAACCGTTAACTACCAACTACTTCATCTACCTTATCTGTAGGATTTACAAGTGTTTCTGTATTTTAAAATAACTATGTAAGAACCCTAAAAAACTATCAAAAAATCATTTTAAATAATTTTGTTACTTTTCAAAAGTAAGCATGTATATTTTTAAAAAGAGAATTCCATTAATTCATTTTGTCACCAAGGTACAAATGAATCTCAAAGGAAATATTAGAATTAATTTTTTTCAAGTTTACTGCTGAGATGTTCACAAGCCATATCTAATAGTCTATCTTGGGAATAATTACTGGTAATGGGTATCCTAGGGAAATTATTGCCTGCTGCTGTGAATTAGGAGTGCCACAGGTGGTGTGCATCAATTGGAATGGGTTGGAGGAGAGTAGTAGTCTGAGCCAAAACTGCTTAAGCTTGATTTGTGGAATCATTGTCTCTGGATGCTTCAGATGTAAATTAGCTACTTACAGCAAGGCCTTTTTCTTTTTTTCAAACAAAACAAAATGGTGCATGTATAAAACAAAACACAGATTGGCCATCATGTTTTTAATATGTAACAGTGAAATACCTTTAAGCTGTGAAAGAAACATACTTTAAGGCAGATTTCTGAGTGAATATAAACTTTTTTAAATTAAGGTCAACAATGGATGTTACAAGTCTCTGGTTTATTTTGCATAGATTTAAAATAACCATTAACAAATTGCATTAATTGGTTACTGGTATGTATTCCTATTACATTTCAGGTATCCAGTACATTTATAAACAGCACTATTAATTGGCTTTTCTTTATAACAATAAAATTATGATTATTTCAAATATTTCTAAATGGATTTGTCTTAATTCTATGATTATAAATTATTTTCAGAGAAAATATTTTAGATAAATATCATCAGTCTACTAATTTAAATACATTTAAAATGCCAAATACAGTATCCTTATGATTGTTGATAACTTTACTTGAAATACAAAACTTTGAATTAGAAGAAATACTGAATACATACGCTATAATATTAAAACTGCTGGAGTACCTATAGACTGAAAAAAAAATAAAGAAAACAAAACAAAAAACTAGATAAGATGTTGATTCCCATTTACCTCTGCCATTATATCCAATCATGACAAATTAATGCAAAACGAACTAAAGGAAATGGCAACCCACTCCAGTGTTCTTGCCTGGAGAATCCCAGGGATGGCGGAGCCTAGTGGGCTGCTGTCTATGGGGTCGCACAGAGTCAGACATGACTGAAGCGACTTAGCAGCAGCAGCAGGTAAATGTTGAGGTCTAAGATAATTTTGGACTACTTTCCAAAGATAAACTAAGTACATTTGTGAAAAGAAACTATTTAAAATGTGATTTAAATAAAAGGGAAAAATGAGAATGTTAGAACAAATTCATAGGGCTAAGCAAAAATTCAAAATAGAGGGAAGAAAGGTTAAAATCCCATGAGTGATTTTACTGAATTGCTTCCCATGTTATTTAGTAAAACTGATACATAATGACTCATTTACGTGACCCACTTGCATGCTGGAAAATGAAAATACAATTCTTGCCATTCAAATAACTTGCTGTTAAAAATGTTTGATTATTTGAGATTAATCTGAGTTGTATAAAGTCAAAATAGATGTAGTAAAACCAAAATGCACTGAGTTTTTTAATAAGAAAAAAACCCCGACTTTTTGAGACAATATTTTTTCATAGGGTAGTTAATGCAGTTTCTAAGAAGTGCTTAAAAGTACTACCTCAGCTATAACATGATTTAGTCAACATTAGTGAAAGATCTTGCAGGGATTAAACCTGAATCTTGTGTCTCCTGCATTGCAGGTGGATTCTTTAACCACTGACTCACTGAGGAAGGCTAAGGAAGGAACAAAAACTTTCAAAAGAATTTTTTTTTTTTTAATTATTGTTATGAGAACTTACAACCACCGTGGGGTCTCATGTTAGTGTTCCTATGAAATAATTGCAAATGTTTCCATAAAAATAAATTATAAAAGGATATTAGTAAGATCAGTTTAGATAAATACTAATTTTTCAGAGTCCAGTCAGAAAGAAACCTTTCTGAGTATTTATTAATAACAAAGGGAATTTAATGCAGAGAATTACAGATGTGGTAGCTTAAGGTGAGTCAGGATTTGTGAAGCAATTCAGACACAGAAGTCAGGATACTTCTTCAATTCTTAAGATGGAGGGACTGACAGAAGATGGAGTGTTACAGAAGCCAGAGTCATTTGCAGAAGCTGGAGTCATGATAGACCTATCTGGAAGGAATTTTGCTGTAGACTAAGTTCTTATATTGAAGTTCGTATGAAAACCCACATTCATATGTTGAATCCTAGTCTCCAGTGCAGTAGTATCTGTGCATGCATGCTAAGTCGCTTCAGTCATGTCCAACTCTTTGCAACCCCATGGACTATAGTGCAACAGGCTCCTTTGTCCATGGGGGTTCTTCAGGCAAAAATACTGGAGTGGGTTGCTGTGCCCTTTGAACCCATGTCTCTTATGTCTCCTGCATTGACAGGTGGGTTCTTTCCTGCTAGCACACCTGGGAAGCCCATTTGGAGATGGGGGCCTTTGAAAGATCATGAGAATAGAGCCCTCACAAATGGGGTTCGTGTCTTCACAAAAGAATCCCAGAGACCACCCTTGCCCTTTTAGCCATGTGTGAACACAGGGAGAAGAGAGTCATACATGAATCAGAAAGTGGGCTCTCACCAGATACTGAATTTGCTGATGCTTTGATCTTGGAATTCCCAGGCTTCAGAACTAAGAGAGATCATTGTTGTTTAAGCCACCAGACGGTGGTATTTTTATTATAGAGTACCCAACAGAGACAACCTACAACCACAGAACTTTCCCAGTTATAAATACTGCTAGAGATGCAATCAAAGGCAAAGAACAGAGAAATCCATGGATGCTCCCCTTCCTCATTTTCCCCAAATTCCCACACTTGCTTTCCATTGACCTAATACTGCCAGGTGCCAGCTAAAATGTCTGTTCATCCTGAGATACAGCACAGAGCAGAAGGACAGGACTGTTTTGAGGAAAAAGAAACACAGCTCTAGCAGGTATAAAAAACACACAATATTAGGCAAAAAAAAAAAAAAAAAATTAGGTAAGGTAGTAAAGGCAAGCTTTTCTGAGCAAAAGATATTAAGGTGATTCCTGTAAGGTTTTCCAATTTTTACTTAACTGTTCTTACATGGTTGGATTTGGTCAAAATTCTGGTCTCAGAAACTGTGCTGTAGATGAAGCTAACTTTTTTTTCTTTCTTCAATTCCTTCCTCACATAGACTTGCTGAGTCAACTTACTAAGAATGTTTACATATATAATATAAAAGCATTTCCAAAAAAAAAATTATCAATTTACACTCCCAACAATCTAGGAATGTGTCAGATTTCTAAACCTTCAGTGACATTGGATATTTTTATCACTGATTTATATATGTGCAGTTCAGTTCAGTCACTCAGTCATATCTGACTCTTTGCAATTCTGTGGACTGCAGTACGCCAGGCCTCTCTGTCCATCATCAACTCCCGGAGTTTACTTAAACTCATGTCCATTGAGTTGGTGATGCCATCCAACCATCTCATCCTCTGTTATTCCCTTCTCCTCCTGCCTTCAATCTTTCCCAGCATCAGGGTCTTTTCAAATGAGTCAGTTCTTTGCATCAGGTGGCCAAAGTATTGGAGTTTCAGCTTCAGCATCAGTCTGTCCAGTGAATTGGAATATTTACAATTGAGAGCCAAACCCTGCTCCAGGTATAGAAAATACCCTATGCCCATAGTAAACTGAAGACTCTATTAAATTAAAGAAATGTTTTAAAAAGTTGGAAATTCTACCTGTTTCAAGGTTCTGAAATAAGTTGGTTATAGGATATTTATCCAGTTCTGAAATGAAAATGTTAAAGGACAGTCCTCCATAAAATGACGGTCCTAAGCTTTGATTATGAATTACTTCTAAAATTCACTCTAGAAAGGATATCTCTTTGGGGTTAGTTACAAAAGAATTCCCTGGAGGCAAAGAATGGTACCACTCTAACTCTTCCACTTTGTCACTATCAGTACAACTAGTACAGCATTATTAGTAATTTCTATTCAACATATTAGTGCTGGATTCCCTCTTATAAATGATGGCTAAGGATTTGATGAGACAAGCATTTATTTCCCTCAGCAGTGAAAGCTTGATGATTTGTTGGCTTCTTCAGATTTCACCAATAAGTACAGTTGACCTTTATCTCAATGTAGCTCTCCCTATTCATCCATAGTGAAATGTACCATGTTGGTAATCATTTTCTTTTGAAATCATTTTAGTTTGTCAAAAGGGCAGGTTTAAAGAGCAGGAACAATCCCCCTTAGAGTCTGTATAGATGGCCTTTCACACTATGCAATCTTTTACTTACAAAGGGCTCTTTAAACTCCAAGTGTCACACCACCTGCATCAAAGAGAGTATGAAACAATGCCATCTGTCAATCATTTCTGTCCAATGGTTGAAGGGACTCCCCATTATGAACTGCATGTTTGAAAATAAACCCACAGAGATAATGTCACTAAAGTATGTCCTTAAAAGGAATTTCCTAATAAATTTGTTATATCACTTAGACAATATTCATGCCTAAATTGATAAAGCCACATATATTAAGAGGGACAGAATGTGTTATAAATTCAAAGGACATTCATTGCTCCAATTTCCTAATTCAAAAATATTTTGTCTTAAGGATAAATGTTTGTAGCTTCATTTTCAGTTTTTGATCATCACATTGTACTTTTTCAAACAAATTTGAAACTTTTTATCTTAATGTAAGTTTATTCTCACTGTGAAAATAAGGACAATTACTTGGAGAAAATTTTACTACTAGGAAAAGGGGATGGGAGATAAAGCTTGTGTTGGGTTAGGGAAAGCTACTATATACTGTCTCTTTCAAATAGATTAAATAGAAAAAAATGGTAAAAATATAAATCCCATCCCTCAGACACTGTGTTCTGACTCATGTTCACCTAGAACAGTACCATTTGCTTTCATTAACTTACTTGTCAGATTAAGAAGAGTATGATTGAGGGTTCTATCTCATATGTATTATGATAATGAACTGAGATGGAATTTCACTTGGGTGCAAATTAATATTCACAAATCAAGTCATGAAGTCAGAATGACCAGGTAAGTGTATGAAGTCATAGGGCCAGTTTAGGATGGACCACAGAAGGACTGTAGACACAGGCAGAGAAAAAAAGGATCTGTATGAGTTTTAAGACTTGAGTAGAAGGACTGGGGCCAAATTTTACTAGTGTGAATTACACTCACTATATGAGAATTAACTGTAACTTTTAATTTTGTTGTTCAGTTGCTTAGTCATGTCTGACTCTTTGCGACCCCATGGACTGCAGCATGCCAGGCTTCCCTGCCCTTCACTATTTCCTAGAGTTTGCTCAAACTCATGTCCATTGAGTTAGTGACACCATCCAACCATCTCATCCTCTGTTGTCCCCTTCTCCTGCTGCCCTCAATCTTTCCCAGCATCAGGGGCTTTTCTAATGAGTTGGCTCTTCACATCAGGTGGCAAGTATTGGAGCTTCAGCTTCACCATCAATACTCCCAATGAACATTCAGCATTGATTTCCTTTAGATTGACTGGTTTGATCTCCTCACAATCCAAGGGACGCTCAAGAGTCTTCTCTAACACTAAAGTTTGAAAGCATCAGTTCTTTGGCATTCACTTTTCTTTATGGTACAATTCTCACATCCATACTTGACTACTGGAAAAACCATAGATTTGCCTACAGGGACTTTTTTCTGCAAAGTGATGTCCCTGCTTTTTAGTGTGCTGTCTAGGTTTGTCATAGCTTATCTTCCAAGGAGCAAGCATCTATTAATTTCATAACTGCAGTTACAGTCTGCAGTGATTTCAGAACTCAAGAAAAGTGTCTGTCACTGTTTCCACTTTCCCCTCTATTTTCCATGATGAACAGATAAATTCTGTTTCATTCTGAGAACACATTGACATATAGAGTGTATGCTAAGGATCCATAAATGTGCCATATAAACAGATCAGAAATTATACTTGGAATTTTGAGAATTTTTTTAGAAAAACTTAATATTTTTATGTAGGTAACTTGATTTACAACATATACATTTCATGTGTACAACATTATATTACTACTTCAAACTGCTTACCTCCAAATGTTTTATTTCCGTCCTATCACTGTACACTTGATCCTTTTTACTCACTTCTCCCCCCCACCTCTTTGATAACCAGTACTCTCTTTTCTATGTGTTTGTTTTTGTTTGGCTTGTCAATTTTATTTACGTTTTCAAATAATTACCTTAGTTTTATTGATATTTTATATTGTCTTTTTAGTAATTTAATTGTGCTCTGATTTTATTTTTGTCTTCTACTAACTTTTGAGTTCACCTGTTATTTTTCTTGTTACTTTAGTTTAAGGTTAGACTGTTTGAGATTTTCTTGTTTCTCAAGGTAGGATTGTGTAGGTTGCCATCTTTTTCTCTTCCCCTGTCTATTTTTAAAATTGTTATTAACTTTTCACAATTTTAATATGTGTGTCAGAGAGAATGTCTCTTTTGCATCAAGGTAACTAGATGTTAGCTTGCTTAAATTTTATATCCAGTTTCTTTCCCAGGTTTGGACATTCTCAGTTATTATTTGTTAAAATAAACTCTCTACTCTCTTTCCCCTCCCTTCTCCCTGTAAGATACCCAGATATTCCCTTCCCTAAAAGTGTCAGAAAGACATTGTAGATTTTATTTTTTTACTTCTTATTTCTCTTTCTTCTCCATGTATCCTTTCCAGCTTTCTCTTCAAGCTCACTAATTCTCTTTTACACAATATGCTCTATTTCCAATACTTTCTAATGCATTCTTCATCTATTAGTGACTCAGTTCCAGAATTTCTGTTTGGCTTTAGATTTTTAATCTGTTCAATAAATTTTCCCATTTGTTCATTAATTTTATTCCAGTGCTCATTGAATTGCCCTTCTGAGTTTACGTGTTGCTTACTGAGTTTCTTCATGACACATATTTTGAATTCCCTATCAGTTGCACTGCAGTATTCTGTGATTTTAAGTTTGGTGTCTGGAGAATTGTCCTTTTCTTGCTGTGATACAGTGTTACTGTGGTTCTTCATGGTTCTTGCTGAATTACTTCTCTGCTAGTGATTTGAAGTTTATATTGGCAGTTGGAGTTTTTCTCTTGTTTTCCAGCAGATGGTGCGATAGCATAAGGTTTTAGTTTCTCTTAGCTGTGCTGCCTTTGGTTGGAGAGTGGCACTTTGCATCCACTACTGTCTCTGTAAGAGGTATGTTTCCATGTCTTTGCCATCACTTGCCCTCTGGGGTTCTGTCTGTGTTGCTTCTGCCAGAGCCACTGTCGATCACCAGAAAAGTGGGCTATTTTCCCTTGCCTCTGGAATCCCTTGAGTTGTGGGTACAGTCTGCCACTAATGGTGGGGTAAGGGGGATATTTGGAGGGGAGCCGGTGCTATTCAGAAACCTCTACCATGCCTGTTGTTTTAAGGTTTGAAGGCTCCGCTACTGTGGATGGAGTTCAGGAGCCTGGGGGTGGGCATCTTAACATCTGAGCGGATGGGATTCCAGACTCCATTACCACTGCTGCCCTAGTTATCTGTGGCTGTGGGAGCCCTAGAGGGTCGGGGGCCAGAGTCATGTGTGCTGCCTACCTTGGTGCTACTGGGTTCACTAGAGCTGTGGGCTCAGTTGTCATGGTCAGTGGGATGAGACTGTAGGCACTTACTGCATTGTTCCCTTGCTTGTGTCTCCTCTGCGTGTTCCAATTCACCCATCTTTACAGGCACTGATGTGTGGAATTCTCCTGCATCCTTGTGTGTTGTGTAGAGGAACCTTTGTTAAGCTGTGTTTTTTTGTTTGTGTTTTGCTTTTTTTACTGTTCATATACTGAAGGAAAATAAAAAGGTGGCTTTCCACTCTACACACTGCTGACTTCACTTCTTGAGAAGAACTTCTCAAGTCAGTAAAGATGGAAATAGAAAATTCATTTACAATTAATTCATAAAAATCACACCTTTTTAATGGAGTTTATAATACTGAATAATAACACTGTTTGGGATAAAGTAAAATCATCCAAGTCTAGTTTGTCAACAAAGATCACATAAGAATGAAGCACTGTCTATTTCAGCAACTCTGCAGCCACATGAGGAAAAACATCACAGAAGTAGAAATTTACAATATAGTTTAACAATCACTATGTAGAAAATATATATATAGAAACTATAAAGTATATATATAGAAACTATAAAGTACAACTGTCGAGTAACTAACCCTTTTTTTTAATTGGTCATTCTCAAAAACACATTTGCTCAGATACTCTAGAGTTGATTCCCCTTATATTAAGCCAATATAAGTCAAATTGCAAAAATATGTTAGAATTTATTTCCTGAGATCTCTAACTAACCTCATTTAGATGTTGCACTATATTAATCAAGATCATATTGAATTTTATCTCTAATTCATCATGCTTAAATGAACCATCAGTTTCATATTTCAAAATATTTAGTTGATCATCAGTAAATGTATTTACATGTAGATGTTTTAACTGTGAATAAATTACCCTGATAGAAAAAAAATATAAATCCTATGTATGTGACAGTAATAGTATTCTTGTGTAATAATTCATTTTTAATCAATATATTTATACATTCATTCCAACATATTTATTAGGCAGCTATAACATTTTAAGCACTTCCTACAAACTGAGTACAAAAGAGAAATTGTCCCTGACTTCTATGGAATTTAGGTGTAAAGGGTAAAGTGCATAAAATAAGACACAAATAAATGTGTATCAATGCATACCTTGAAAGAGATTTATTAAGAACTTACTTTAATGTAAGTGATAATGGAAAAATATCCATCCTTTGTTCCTACAATGTCTTGGCTTCAGTACGCTTTACTGAGTAATCGGTTCAAAGAGGCTGAGATCAAATTCACTGAAAATGTTCACGCAGTATTAAATTAAGACAAGTATCAACAGGATTTCAAGAAACAGAATGTGGCCATACTAAAATGTTGACTTCAACTCTTCCTCTCACATAGAGTTGCTGAATTTAGTAAATAAAAATACAGACTATCTATCTAATTTGGATTACACATAACAGTTGGTTCTCCATATGTTACACAGGGCATACCTAGGTGAAAAAAATTATTTGTTGTTTACCTGATATTCACATTTAAATAAACATCCTGTATTTTATCTGGTAAACTCATCCCCCAGGGTCTCCAAACTAAAGTAGCTGCACAAATCACATATCATTTGGTCCTACCTTAGGAATTCAAATGAATTTCTTTTTAAGTTTTCCTTATTGATCTTTATCTTGGTCCAATGCATTATTTCAGTTTGTGTTAGCAATGCATAGACTTTTCCTTGGACTATAAGGAAATCTCGGGAAATTGTATCCTTTGTTAAAACCATGATCAGAAAATTAAGATTAATCTGAATGAATTCCTTGGCCAAGGTAAAGAGCATTAATCACTTCAGCCAAAGAAAGGTAAAAAAGTAGATCTGTTTTGGAGAGATCTCCATATTTATTAAAGATTCTACTGATGCTTCTTTAAGTCCCTTATGACCATTCTGAGGTGCAAGCTACCATGTTTTTCAAGGAAGGAAGGAAGGAAGTGAATGTCTGATTTCCAAACAAGAAATACAGACCCAGGAGTATTCATGATATCCCTGGAATAAGAGAATCAGTAAGTTGGAGAATGCCTAAGTGTTAGTGTTAATCACTCAGTCATGTCTGACTCTTTGTGGTACCAGGCTCCTCTGTCTGTGGGATTCTCCAAGCAAGAATACTGGAGTGGGTTGCCACTTCCTTCTCTAGGCGATCTGCCAGATCCAGGGATAGAACCTGTGTCTCTCATGTCTCCTGCATTGCAGGTGGATTCTTTATCACCATGCCACGAGGGAAGTTCTAGAGAATCCCTAAAGTGATATCCAATGATTCAGGAAACATAGATTGGAAATACCTTACATGGGACCTTCTAGACAGGTGGTAGGCCTCAAAGATCCCTGTTCAGTTAATAATGGAGTCTAGTTCTTGGATTTAGAAAGCATGTATATTTTGTACTGTTAGCTCACATATTCAGCAAGGCAATTTTTGTTTGCCATGGAATGACATGCAAAGGAGTGACCAGACAGGTGTCTTGTAGATGTGCAGAAAGTCGGGCCATCACTTCCTGTTTGTGAGAGACTCCTTGAGAAGGCTAGGTCATATCATGATCAGAACTGTCTGATAGGGGACAAAATACTTAGTGGTCACTATAATTTGAGGTGCATGAAACACTGGAAAAAATTTTTCAGATGTTTTCCTTAATAAGGGGCAATACACAAAGATCATTCATGTCCTCCATCTCCTGTTTCTGTCAGGGTCTAAGATATTTCCTCTTCATTGACAAGACTGTTGTTCCCTCTCTAAATCAATAGATTTATTTCTCATTCAAATAGCTAATTTTTCACAGTCATCCCCTACTTATACCTACATTTGGTCTGAATAGATCAGTTATGATTATTTGGAAGGGCATTTCTATAAATTATTCAGAGATCCATTGTGACTAGTATAGGAGGAGAACTCAGTGAGCAGTGCATTCAAGATGCTATCTTCATGATCTAAGACCATTCAATCCACCAAAAGAATCAGGGAAATAACCAGAATTATGTTTGAATCTTTAGGCCGGGCTGCCACTAGTAAGATGTAGCAACCAGGCCAGTTTGGGGATGTTGATAAATAAAAGGTTGCTATTAAATACATCCTATCCTAGGCTGAAAATTTGGAATCCCAGATTTTCAAAACTGATTTAGATAACTCATCACCAATTTTGTTCTAATAAATAATTAGGAAGGAATCTGGGAATGAATTATTTCTGTAGACATCCAAATTAAATGACTAAACTGCCTGACCTAGATATGTTAATGGAGTTCAAGTCAGGGTTCATTTTAGTTTCTTTTGAATCATGGAGCATGACAGCTTCCATGAAAACTTTGACCGTTGTTATGTTGTTTTTGCAGTGAAAGGCATGCACTGGTCAGATTGAAAGCAGCACTGGTTGCTGAAAGCATGACTTTTTCCTTTCAGGGCTATAATAATATGTCAGAATTAACTGGTCAGACTGAACCAGTGACACTATAACTTATAAAACAAGTCTGTAGCAATGAGCTCTAAGAAAGTGTAAAAGTTATGATGAAGTTTTCTGTCATGACTCAACAGGAACCATGTGCCATACAGTGTGGCCTCCAGAGTCACAGCAGGTGGCTCACAGATGAAAATCTCAGTGCTGTCTAAATGATTCTTATCTTCAGCCCTCCACCCCCCAAAACTTCCCCAGCCCTAATGTTTAAATCAGACAAAAACTGAAGAAATGTTATAATAATGTGACTGCAGGGGGACGGTCCTAAGATGGCGAAGTAATAAGACAGGGAGACCACTTTCTGTCCCACAAATTCATCAAAAGATCATTTGAATGCTGAAAAAATTCCACAAAACGACTTCTGCATGCTGGCAGAGGACACCGGGCACCCTGAAAGGCAGCCCATTCTCTTTGAAAGGAGGTAGGACAAAATATAAAAGATAAAATGTGAGACGAAAGAGTTAGGGATGGAGACCCGTCCTGGGAAGGGAGTTATGAAGGAGAAGAAGTTTCCAAACATCAGGAAACCCTCTCACCAGCGGGTCTGTGGGGAGTTTCAGAATCTCAGAGGGCAACATAACCAGGAGGGAAAAAACAAAAACAAAACCCACAGATTATGCACCTAACTGCAACTCCCAGCGGAGTGGCCCAGATGCTCGCATCCGCCAGCAGCGAGTGGGGCCTGAACAGGGAGGTGAGGGCTGCATGCTTAGGGTAAGGACCAGGCCAGAATGCCCTGAGGACAAGCTGAAGGAGCTAACGTGAGATAGGAACCCAAACTGTGGGATAGCCAAAGAGGGGAAGAAAGAAAAAAAAAAAAGTGAGAGAACTTTCCCAGGTAAAGCTCTAAGGCACAACCTGGCCCGCTCACAGAACAAAGGACTAAGTGAATGCCAGAGGAGAGCTAGCTGCCTGTGGACTGGCCCCTCCCCCTGCCAGAGGCAGAGAGGCAGGCGGGTGACAGCCAGAGCCGGAAGGTGAGGGACAATCTCTGCCCCGGAGATGGCATCCTCCATTAAACTCTGAGCAGGCTCCCAGTTGCTAACCAAGTCTTCCTGGGATCCTGGCTGGTCAACATCTGCCAGGAGGGACACAGTCAGAGATCAGCTCCCTAGAGGAGACACACAGCACACCTGAGATAATGCTCCAGCTGCACACCCAGGAAACCGAGCAGCTGGGATGGGGGAGGTGATAAGATGTACCGCCCCATCTAGGGAGTGTGCACTGGCCAAGCACCTGGTCACCTGAGCTGCCTGGACCTGAGAAGGGCAGAAAAGGCAGGCCCAACTGAGTCTGTGACTTTGTGGAGTACCCGAGAACCTGAACCTGAGTGACTTAGACCTGGGAAGTGCACACAACCCAGGGCCTGCTTTACACAGTTCCCCTGCAGAGCAACGTGGAGCCTGAGCAGTGTAGACCAGGAAAGCACATACACCATGAGTGGGGGCAAACCCAGTGTGGCCAGACATTGAGAGCACACACCAGTGATATTTGTTTGCAGTGTTCCTCCTTCCCCACAGCACAGTTGAACAACTGAGCGTAAATAAATGAGCACCTTTGCCCCTTTGTGTCAGGGCGGAAATTAGACACTAAAGAGTCTTGCAAAGAGAGGAAGCCAAAATAAACAATGAAGAGGGAATGGCTTTGGAAGAGACAGGTGCAACAGATTAAAATCCTATAGTTAGCATTGACTACATTGGAAGGGGCCTACAGACCTTGAGAAGAAGTATAAGCTGGAACAAGGAACTATTTGAAACTGAACTGACCCCACACTGCCCTCAACAACTCCAGAGAAATTCCTAGATGTACTTTAAGTTCTTTATTACGTCTTTAATTTTCATTTTTAAAACATACTATTACCTTGCCAAAAAAAGCAAATTTCATATATATTTTTATAACTATTTTTTTTACTTTTGTATTTTTGAGAGTCTAAACTCTACTCCTGGACTGTGAAGAAAGCTGATCGCCGAAGAATTGATGCTTTTGAACTGTGGTGTTGGAGAAGACTCTTGAGAGTCCCTTGGAATGCAAGGAGATCCAACCAGTCCATTCTAAGGGAGATCGATCCAGGGTGTTCATTGGAAGGACTGATGCTAAAGCTGAAACTCCAATACTTTGGCCACCTCATGCGACGAGTTGACTCACTGGAAAAGACTCTGATGCTAGGAAAGGTTGGGGGCGGGAGGAGAAGGGGATGACCGAGAATGAGATGGTTGGATGGCATCACCGACTCTGTGGACATGAGTTTGAGTGAACTCTGGGAGTTGGTGATGGATAGGGAGGCCTGGCGTGCTGTGATTCATGGGGTTGCGGAGAGTCGGACACGACTGAGTGACTGAACTGAACTGAAACTCTAATCCAGATTTTTAAACTTTGGTTTTGGTATTTGTTATCAATTTTATACCTTTAAGAATCCAACGTTCAGTACCCATTTTACTTAGGAGTGTGATTACTGGCTTGAATGCTCTCTCCCCTTTGACTTTCCTTTTTCTCCATCAGGTTACCTCTATCTCCTCCCTCCCACTTCTCTTCTCTACTTAACTCTGTGAATCTTTTTGGGTGTTCCAGGCTGTGGAGAACACTTACAGAACTGATTACTGGCTAGAATAGTGTCTCCTTTTGACTCCCCCTCCTGTCCTGGTCACCTTATCTCTTTCGTCCCTCTTCTCTTCTCTCTGTCACTCTGTGAACCTCTCTGAGTGTGCCAGACTGTGGAGAGCACATAGGGAATTGATTACTGGCGAGATTGCTTTCTCCTCTTTTGATTCCCCCTCTTCTCCTCCTGATCACCTCTCTCTCCCTCATCCCTCTTCTCTTCTCCATGGAACTCTGTGAACCTCTCTGGATGTCCCTCACTGTGGAGACTCATTTCACCATTAACCTAGAAGTTTTATCATCAGTGCTGTGTGGATGGAGAAGTCTTGAGGCTACTGTAAGAATAAGACTGAAAGTCAGAGGCAGGAGGCTTAAATCCAAATCTTAAGAACACCAGAAATTTCCTGACTCCAGGGAACAGCAATCAAAAAAGGTCATCCAAAAGCCTCCATCAGTTCAGTTCAGTTCAGTCCGACTCTCCGCGACTCCATGAATCACAGCACGCCAGGCCTCCCTGTCCATCACCAACTCCCTGAGTTCACTCAAACTCATGTCCATCGAGTCAGTGATGCCATCCAGCCATCTCATTCTCTGTCATCCCCGTCTACTCCCACCGCCAATCCTTCCCAGCATCAGACTCTCTTCCAGTGAGTCAACTCATTGCATGAGGTGGCCAAAGTATTGGAGTTTCAGCTTTAGCATCAGTCCTTCCAATGAACACCCAGGATTGATCTCCTTTAGAATGGACTGGTTGGATCTCCTTGCAGTCCAAGGGACTCACAAGAGTCTTCTCCAGCACCACAGTTCAAAAACATCAATTCTTCTGTGATCAGCTTTCTTCACAGTCCAACTCTCACATCCATACATGACCACGGGAAAAACCATAGCCTTGACTAGACGGACCTTGGTTGGCAAAGTAATATCTCTGCTTTTTAACATGCTATCTACGTTGGTCATAACTTTCCTTCCAAGGAGTAAGCGTCTTTTAATTTCCTGGCTACAATCAGCATCTGCAGTGATTTTGAGCCCCAAAATTAAAGTCTGACACTGTTTCCCCATCTTTTTCCCATGAAGTAATGGGACCAGATGCCATGATCTTCGTTTTCTGAATGTTGAGCTTCAAGCCGACCTTTTGACTCTCCTCTTTCACTTTCATCAAGAAACCTTTGAGATCCTCTTTACTTTCTGCCATAAGGGTGGTGACATCTGCATATCTGAGGTTATTGATATTTCTCCCATCAATCTTGATTCCAGCTTGTGCTTCCTCCAGACCAGCATTCCTCATGATGTACTCTGCATATAAGTTAAATAAGCAGGGTGACGTACCCCTTTTCCTATTTGGAACCAGTCTGTTGTTCCATGTCCAGTTCTAACTGTTGCTTCCTGACCTGCATACAGGTTTCTCAAGAGGCAGGTCAGGTGGTCTGGGATTCCCATCTCTTTCAGAATGTTCCACAGTTTATTGTGATCCACACAGTCAAAGGCTTTGGCATAGTCAATGAAGCAGAAATAGATGTTTTTCTGGAACTCGCTTGCTTTCTCCATGATCCACCGGATGTTGGCAATTTGATCTCTGGTGCCTCTGCCTTTTCTAAAACCTGCTTGAACATCTGGGAGTTCACGATTCACATATTGCTGAAGCCTGGCTTGGAGAATTTTGAGCATGACTTTACTAGCATGTGACATGAGTGCATTTGTGCGGTAGTTTGAGCATTCTTTGGCATTGCCTTTCTTTGAGATTGGAATGAAGACTGACCTTTTCCAGTCCTGTGGCCACTGTTGACTTTTCCAAATTTGCTGGCATATTGAGTGCAGCACTTTCACAGCATCATTTTTCAGGATTTGAAATAGCTCAATTGGAATTCCATCACCTCCACTAGCTTTGTTCATCGTGATGATCTCTAAGGCCCACTTGACTTCACATTCCAAGATGTCTGGCTCCAGGTGAGTGATCAGACCATCGTGATTATCTTCGTCGTGAAGATCTTTTTTGTACAGTTCGCCTGTGTTTTCTTGCCACCTTTTCTTAATATCTTCTGCTTCTGTTAGGTCCATACCTTTTCTGTCCTTTATCGAGCCCATCTTTGCATGAAATGTTCCCTTGATATCTCTAATTTTCTTGAAAAGATCTCTTGTTTTTCCTATTCTATTGTTTTTCTCTATTTATTTGCATTGATCGCTGAGGAAGGCTTTCTTATCTCTCCTTGCAATTCTTTGGAACTCTGCATTCAGGTGCTTATATCCTTTCTTTTCTCCTTTGCTTTTCGCTTCTCTTCTTTTCACAGATATTTGTAAGGCCTCCTCAGACAGCTTTTTTGCTTGTTTTGCATTTCTTTTCCATGGCGATGGTCTTGGTCCCTGTCTCCTGTACAATGTCACGAACCTCCGTCCAGAGTTCATCAGGCACTCTATCAGATCCAGTCCCTTAAATCTATTTCTTCCTTCCACTGTATAATCATAAGGGATTTGATTTAGGTCATATCTGAATGGTCTAGTGGTTTTCCCTACTTTCTTCAATTTAAGTCTGAATTTGGCAATAAGGACTTCATGATCTGAGCCACAGTCAGCTCCTGGTCTTGTTTTTGAACGGTTCTATGAAGACCTACAAGACCTTTTAGAGCTAACACCCAAAAAAGATGTCCTTTTCATTATAGGGGACTGGAATACAAAAGTAGGAAGTCAAGAAACACCTGGAGTGACAGGCAAATTTGGCCTTGGAGCACAGAATGAAGCAGGGCAAAGGCTAATAGAGTTTTGTCAAGAGAACACACTGGTCATAACAAACACCCTCTTCCAACAACACAAGAGAAGACTCTACAGAAGGGCATCACCAGATGGTCAACACCGAAATCAGATTGATTATATTCTTTGCAGCCAAAGATGGAGAAGCTCTATACAGTTAGCAAAACCCTCCATACCTACACTGAAACCAAGCTCCACCCAAGAACTAACAAGTTCCAGAGCAAGACATACCAAGCTAATTCTCCAACAATGCAGGAACATAACCCTGAGCATTAAAATACCGGTGGCCAAAAGTCACACCAAACCCATAGGCACCTCAAAACTCATTACTAGACACTTCATTGCACTCCAGAGAGGAGATCCAGCTCCACCCCCCAGAACACCGACCCAAACTTCCATAACCAGGAAACCCTGACAACCCACTTGTCCAACACAACCCACAGGCAGGATCCTCCACAATAAAGAGTATCCACAAACTTCCAGCACACAGAAAGGCTACCCCTAACACAGCAATCTAAACAAGATGAAAAGGCAGAGAAATATTCAGCAGGTAAAGGAACATGATAAATGTCCACCAAACCACACAAAAGAGGAAGCAATCGGGAGTCTACCTGAAAAAGAATTCAGAATAATGATAGTAAAAATGATCCAAAATCTTGAAAACAAAATGAAGTTACAGATATATTGTCTGGAGACAGGAATTAAGAAGATGCAAGAAATGTTTAACAAGGACCTAGAAGAAACAAAAAACAGTGTTAATCAATAATGAATAATGCAATAACCAGCATTAAAAGCAGTCTGGAGGGAACAAACAGTAGAATAACTGAGGCAGAAGACAGGGTAAGTGAAGTGGACGATAGAATGGTGGAAATAAATGAAGCAGAGAGGAAAAAATTAAAAAATAATTAAAAGAAATGAGGACAACCTCAGAGACCTCTAGGACAATGTTAAATGCCCCAACATTTGAATCATAGGTGTCCCAGAAAAGACAAAAAGAAAGGTTATGAGAAAATACTTGAGGAGATAATAGTTGAAAACTTCCCCAAAATGTGGAAGGAAATGGCCACTCAAGTCCAAGAAACCCAGAGGGTCCCAAACAAGATAACCCCAAGGCAAAACACCCGAAGACACATATTTATCAAATTAATGAAGATCAAACACAAAGAACATATATTAAAAGCAGCAAGGGGAAAGCAACAAATAACACACAAGGCGATTCCCATAAGGAAAACAGCTGATCTTTCAATAGAAACTCTTCAGGCCAGAAGGGAAAGGCAGGACATACATAAAGTGATGAAAGAGAAAAACCTACAACCCAGATTACTGTACCTGGCAAGAGGCTCATTCAAATATGAAGGAGAAATCAAAAGCTTTACAGATAAGCAAAAACTCAGAGAATTCAGCACCACCAGACCAGCTCTTCAACAAATGCTAAAGGATTGTCTCTAGACAGGAAACACAGAAAAAGTTTATAAACTCGAACCCAAAGCAACAAAGTAAATGGCAATGGGATCATACTTATCAATAATTACCTTAAATGTAAATGAGCTGAATGCCCAAACCAGAAGATAAAGACTGGCTGAATGGATACAAAAACAAGACCCCTATATATGCTGTCTACAAGAGACCCACCTCTAAACAAGGGATGCATACAGACTGAAAGTGAAGGGCTGGGAAAAGATATTTCACACAAATGGAGACCAAAAAAAAGCAGGAGTAGCAATACTCATATCAGATAAAATAGACTTTGAAATAAAGGCAGTGAAAAGAGACAAAGAAGGACACTACATGATGAACAAAGTATCAATCCAAGAAGAAGATATAACAATTACAAATATATATGCACCCAACATATGAGCACTACAATATGTAAGGCAAATGCTAACAGGTATGAAAGGGGAAATTGACTGTAACACAATAATAGTGGGAGACTTTAATATCCCACTAACATCTACAGATGGAGAAGGCAATGGCAAGCCACTCCAGTACTATTGCCTAGAAAATCCCATGGATGGAGGAGCCTGGTTTGCTGTAGTCCATGGGGTCACCAAGGGTCGGACACGACTGAGCGACTTCACTTTCACTTTTCACTTTCATACATTGGAGAAGGAAATGGAAACCCACTCCAGTGTTCTTGCCTGGAGAATCCCAGGGACGGGGGATCCTGGTGGGCTTCCATCTATGGGGTAGCACAGAGTCGGACATGACTAAAGTGACTTAGCAGCAGCAACACCTATGGATAAATCAACTAAGCAGAAAATTAGCAAGGAAACACAAACTTTAAATGATACAATGGACCAGTTAGACCTAATTGATATCTTTAGAACATTTCACCTCAAAACAATGAATTTCACCTTTTTTTCCAGTGCACATGGAACCTTCTCCAGGCTATATCACATCCTAGGCCATAAATCTAGCCTTGGTAAAATCAGAAAGACTGAAATCATTTCAAGCATCTTTTCTGATCACAATGCGGTAAAATTAGATGTCAAATACAGGGGGGAAAAAAACTATTAAAAATACAAACATATGGAGGCTAAACAACATGCTTCTGAATAACCAACAAATCACAGAAGAAATCAAGCAAGAAATCAAACGTTGCATAGAAATGAATGAAAATGAAAACACAACAACCCCAAATCTGTGGGATTCAGTAGATGGGAAGGTTCATAGCAATACGAGCTTACTTCAAGAAACAGGAGAAAAATCAAACAAATAACCTAACTCTACACCTAAAGCAACTAGAAAAAGAAGAAATGAAGAACCCCAAAGTTAGTAGAAGGAAAGAAATCATAAAAATTAGGGTAGAAATAAATGAAAAAGAAAGAAAGGAGACCATAGCAAAAATCAACAAAGCTAAAAGCTGGTTCTTTGAGAAGACAAATAAAATACAACAAACCATTAGCCAGACTCATTAAGAAAAAAAGGGAGAAGAGTCAAATCAACAAAATTAGAAATGAAAATGGAGAAATCACAACAGACAACACAGAAACACAAAGGATCATAACAGACTACTATCACCAACTATATGACAATAAAATGGACAACTTGGAAGAAATGGATGAATTCTTACAAAAGGATAAATTTCCAAAACTGAACCAGGGAGAAATAGAAAATCTTAACAGACCCATCACAAGTACAGAAATCGAAACTGTAATGAGAAATTTTCCAACAAACAAAAGCCGAGGACCGGGGCTTCATAGGTGAATTCTACCAAAAATTTAGAGAAAAGCTAATAACTATCCTACTCAAACTCTTCCAGAAAATTGCAGAGGAAGGTAAACTTCCAAACTCATTCTATGAGGACACCATCACCCTAATACCAAAACCAGACAAAGATGCCACAAAAAAAGAAAAGTACAGGCCAATATCACTGATGAACATAGATACAAAAATCCTTAACAAAATTCTAGCAATCAGAATCCAACAACATGTTAAAAAGGTCATACATCATGACCAAGTGGTCATTAACCCAGGGATGCAAGTATTCTTCAATATTCCCAAATCAATCAATGTGATACACCACATTAACAAACTGAAAAATAAAAACCATATGATTATCTCAATAGATGCAGAGAAAGCCTTTGACAATATTCAACATCCATTTATGATAAAAACCCTCCAGAAAGCAGGCATATAAGGAACATACCTTAAGATAATAAAAGCCATATATGATAAACCCACAGCAAACGTTATCCTCAATGGTGACAAATTGAAAGCATTTCCCCTAAAGTCAGGAACAGGACAAAGGTGCCACTCTCACCACTACTATTCAACATAGTTTTGGAAGTTTTAGCCACATCAATCAGAGAAGATAAAGAAATAAAAAGAATCCAGATTGGAAAAGAAGTCAAACTCTCACTGTTTGCAGATGACATGTTCCTCTACATAGAAAACCCTAAAGACTCCACCAGAAAATTACTCGAGCTAATCAATGAATATAGTAAAGTCGCAGGATATAAAATTAACACACAGAAATCCCTTGCATTCCTATACACTAACAATGAGAAAACAGAAAGAGAAATTAAGGAAAAATTCCATTCACCATTGCAACGAAAAAAATAAACTACTTAGGAATATATCTACCTAAAGAAACAAATGACCTATATATAGAACACTATAAAACATTGATAAAAGAAATCAAATATGACGCAAATAGATGGAGAAATATACCATATTCATGGATCGGAAGAATCAATATAGTGAAAGTGAGTATATTACCCAAAGCAATCTATAGATTCAATGCAATCCCTATCAAGATAGAATGGCATTTTTCAGAGAACTAGAACAAACAATTTCACAGTTTGTATGGAAATACAAAAAACCTCAAATAGCCAAATAAATCTTGAGAAAAAAGACTGGAACTGGAGGAATCAACCTGACTGACTTCAGACTATACTACAGAGCTACAGTCATCAAGACAGTGTGGTACTGGCACAAAGGCAGAAGCATAGATTAATGGAACAAAATAGAAAGCCCAGAGATAAATCCGTGCACCTATGGACACCTTATCTTTGACAAAGAAGGCAAGAATATACAATGGAGAAAAAACAATCTTTTTAACAAGTGGTGCTAGGAAAACTGGTCAACCGCTTGTAAAAGAATGAAACTAGAACACTTTTTAACACCATACAAAAAATAAACTCAAAATGGATTAAAGATATAAATGTAAGACCAGAAACTATAAAGCTCCTAGAGGAAAACATAGGCAAAACACTCTCTGACATAAATCATAGCAGGATCCTCTATGACCCACCTCCCAGAGTAATGGAAATAAAAGCAAAAATAAACAGATGGGACCTAATTAAACTTAAAAAGCTTTTGCACAACAAAGGAAACTATAAGCAAGATGAAAAGACAGTCTTGAGAGAAGGAGAAAATAATAGCAAATGAAGCAACTGACAAATAATTACTCTGAAAAATATACAAGCAACTCCTACAGCTCAATTCCAGAAAAAATAAACAACCCAATCAAAAAATGGGTCAAAGAACTAAACAGACATTTCTCCAAAGAAGACATACAAGTGGCTAACAAACACATGAAAAGATGCCCAACATCACTCTCAGAAAAATGCAAATCAAAACCATGATGAGGTACCATCTCACGCTGGTCAGAATGGCTGCTATCAAAAAGTCTACAAACAATAAATTCTGGAGAAGATGCAGAGAAAAAAGATCCCTTTTACACTGTTGGTGGGAATGCAAACTAGTACAGCCACTATAGAGAACAGTGTAGAGATTCCTTGAAAAACTGGAAATAAAACTGCCATATGACCCAGCAGTCCAACTGCTGGGCATACACACCAAGGAAACCAGAATTGAAAGAGACATGTGTACCCCGATGTTCATTGCAGCACTGTTTACATAGCCAGGACATGGAAGCAACCTAGATGTCCATGGGCAGATGGAGAGATAAGAAAGCTGTGGTACATATACACAATGGAATATTACTCAGCTATTAAAAAGAATGCATTCGAATCAGTTCTAATGAGGTGAATTAAACTGGAGCCTATTATACAGAGTGAAGTAAGTCAGAAAGAAAAACACCAATACAGTATATTAACACATATATATGGACTTATGGGGTTGCAAAGAGTCAGACACGACTGAGCGACTGAACTGAACTGAACTGATGGACTTGAAAAGATGGTAATGATGACCCTATATGCGAGACAGCAAAAGAAACACAGATGTAAAGAACAGACTTTTGGGCTCAGTGGGAGAAGGCGAGGGTGGGATGATTTGAGAGGATAGCATTGAAACATGTATATTATCATATGTGAAATAGATCATCAGTCTAGGTTCAATGCATGAGACAGGGTGCTCAGGGCTGGTGTTCTGGGATGACCCAGAGGGATGGGATGGGGAGGAAGGTGGGAGGGGGTTCAGGATGGGGAACACATGTACACCCATGGCGGATTCATGTGAATGTATGGCAAAAACCACCACAGAATTGTAAAGTAATTAGCCTCCAATTAAAATAAATTAATTAATTAAAAAATTTTTACAGATGTTACCAAAAGCCCCTTTACAGGGGGTGCCCATTTTCATTCCCACAAAATATATGAGAGTGACTGTTTCTTATCATATGTGAAACGAATCACCAGTTCAGGTTTGATGCATGTTACAGGATGCTTGGGGCTGGTATGCGGGGATAACCCAGAGGGAGGATAAGGGGAGGAGGGAGGTGGTAGGGGGTTCGGGAGGGGGAACTCATGTACACCCGGGGCGGATTCATGTCAATGTATGGCAAAACCAACCAATATAATATTGTAAAATAATTAGCCTCCAATAAAAATAAAAATTAAAATAAATAAATAAATGTGACAGCAAAATACTCCAGATTAAGATGGAATTCTCAGACAAGTCAACTTTTGGCAGGAGTTGCAATTCTTGAATGTACTGTTAGATCTTCCATCAAACTTTTGTGTCCAGTTTTTAGTGACAAGTTCCTCATGTATCTCTAGTTAGAAAAGGCTAGCATTGGTGGACCCAGATGTATTCTTGAATTAGAAAGGATTGTTTACAGGTGAAGTGACTGAGCTTGGGAAACTTGAACATTCTGTAATGCCAGTTAACATACCAATTCCTTGGTCAGGAGGGAGCCATTTTTCTCTTATCGTACAGTAAATATGCCTGTCCTTTGTGCCATAGGAACACACTGTATCAATCATCCAAGGCCATTTTCTATAAGATTTTTCTTGAAGAGATAGTTTTGTCCAAAGGCTTGCATGTTATGACAGAAACAAAGGTTAGCAAGATGTTAAGAAACATGAGACAGTTGTAGAGAATTATCTCCCAAAATATCATTCTCATGGTAATATGAATGCCACAGGAGCAAGATTAAATGAGTTATTAAAACAGTTTATTGCTTCATAAGTATGTTGTCAGTATCTTGTTACCCTGAATATAGTCATTATTTTCAGTATGCTTGCATATACCAGAATCTTACTCTGGGTGATTGTTTTAAGGATTAAAATGAAAGTGGGTTGTAGTAGGTTCTTACTACAGCCTAAACTGTGACACTCAGAAAATAGAAAAGCAATTAAGGAAATGTATACATCAGCTTGGAACATGATATTACCTTGAAGGCTACTACTTCAAAATAAATCATCACATACACACAGCAGATCACTGAGCAAGGGTATCCTATCACAGTATTTCTGTGTAACTTGTTACAGTCAAGTTTTCCTGCTATTATTTTATACTCTTGACCATTTTATGCATATATACAGTTGTCCAGTATCTGAATTTCAAGTATGTGAGTTTTCACACTAGCCTTATAATTTTATTTTGCTTCACATTTCTAACAGTTTTATACTTTAAGAAAAAAAAATTGAAATATAGCTCTGAGAAATGTTTAGAAATGAAAAAAGTAAACTATGGTGTTAAAATGATTTAATATGGCTTTTGTAGATAGGAATAAAGGGTAAGAGTGATACATTTCTTATAAAAATTGAAAAATATTTTGATAACATTAACAGTAGCTAATGTTTATTGGTAACTTTTAATATTTTATGTACATTACTGTGTATTTCCCATCTTAATTATTAACCACAACACTATGAATTAACTAGAACTTTTGTATTTTAAAAATGAATAAACTGGGTATATAGTTAGATGAATGAAAGGATAAGATTAGTGGGAGGGATATGGTCAAACGTATAGGTGAGTTGGGGGTAAGTGAATGTATGTGTGTATTTGTAGACAGTCAGATAAATCGATGGATGGCTACAAGGATGGATGGATGAATGCATAGGTTGGTGGGTGGATGGATGGGTGGGTGGATGGCTAGGGGAGTGGACCGGTGGATGAGTGGGTGGGTGGAAAGAAGGAAGAATAGAAGAATGGGAAAGTAGATGTCTGGGAGGGTGAATGGTGGGGGGCTGTGTGGGCACATAGATGGCAGGTGGGTGACATTAGATGGATAAATTGATTCTTCTCAAAGATGTTGTATCTTTAAATAAAGTCGCCAACTGGTGGTTCTCTAGCTGAGTACGACAACTAGCATGTCTTATTTAACTCACTTCATGGCTCTCAATCTTAGCTAAGCATTAGAATCAACTGGGGAACTTATAAAAATCTTCCTGCTCAGGCACCATCACCCACATCAACTGTGTCACATTCTCTGGTGATGACACCTGATGTCACTATTTTTCAAAATTCTCTCATTTGAATACAACCAAACTTGATCATCAATATAAGTGCAAAGGAAAAAAATAAAGTAAATTAAGAGATTAAAAGAATTTTCAAATGTAGTTTTGTGTGACTCCAAAGTGAAAGTGAAAGTCGTTCACTTCTGTCTGACTCTTTGCGACCCCATGAACTATAAGGTCCATGGAATTCTCCAGGCCAGAATACTGGAGTGGGTAGCTGTTCCCTTCTCCAGGGGATCTTCCCAACCGAGGGATTGAACCCAGGTCTGTCATTCATTGCAGGCAGATTCATTACCAGCTGAGCAACCAGGGAAGCTCCTGAGTCCAAAATGTATGCTAGTATTGCTTTTATATATTTATATATATTAAAAATTATATGAGTTCAGTAAATATAAATATCATTATTAAAAATATTGCTTAAATACATTTTATTTCATTCAATGGTTGATAATTCTTCAAACATGATTTCCATGCCACATTAATAAACATTTATTTTCATTTTAATAAACAGAAAAATCATGCAACCTAAATAAAAATAAAAAAGAAAGGTAATTTCTAGAGTAACAATTATAAGAATAATTGGCATTTCAGTGATGCAGGGCTCAGAAGGAATCTTTAATGCACCTAAACTGGCAGCGCAGAAGCGAGAGACGCCGGGGACCGGAGCAACTGACCACACGCAGAAGCATGGCCAAGAGGAGCTACCCCACGCCCAAGGTCAGGGCGGTGGCTGAGAAGAGCAGTCCCACGTCCAAGAGGCGGTGGCTGCGTGGGCACAGGAGGGCCGAGAGGAGCTCTCCACGTTCAAGGTCAGGAGGGGCAGCCTTGAGGAGATACCCCTCATCCAAGGTAAGGTGCAGCTGCTGCACTTTGCTGGAGCAGCTGTGAAGAGATATTCCACGACCAAGGTAAGAGAAATCCAAATAAGATGGTAGGTATTGGGAGGGGGCATTAGAGGGCAGACACACTGAAATCATAATCACAAAAACTAGTTGATCTGATCATATGGACCACAGCCCTGTCTAACTCAGTGAAACTAAGCCATGCCGTGCGGGGCAACCCAAGACGGACGGGTCATGGTGGAAAGGTCTGACAGAATGTGGTCCACTGGAGAAGGGAATGGCAAACCACTTCAGTATACTTGCCTTGAGAACCCCATGAACAGTATCAAAAGGCAAAATGATAGGATACTGAATGAGGAATTCCCCAGGTCGGTAGGTGCCCAATAGGCTGCTGGAGATCAGTGGAGAAATAACTCCAGAAAGAATGACGGGATGGAGCCAAAGCGAAACAAATACCCAGTTGTGGATGTGACGTGATAGAAGCAAGGGCCAATGCTGTAAAGAGCAATATTGCATAGGAACCTGGAATGTTAGGTCCATGAATCAAGGCAAATTGGAAGTGGTCAAACAGGAGATGACAAGAGTGAACATCGACATTCTAGGAATCAGTGAACTAAAATGGACTGGAATGGGTGAATTTAGCTCAGAGGACCGTTATATCTACTACTGTGGACAGGAATCCCTTAGAAGAAATGGAGTAGCCATCATGGTCAACAAAAGAGTCCGAAAGGCAGTACTTGGATGCAATCTTAAAAACGACAGAATGATATCTGTTCGTTTCCAAGGTAAACCATTCAATATTACAGTAATCCAAGTCTATGCCCCAACCAGTAATTCTGAAGAAGCCGACGTTGAATGGTTCTATGAAGACCTACAAGACCTTTTAGAACTAACACCCTAAAAAGATGTCCGTTTCATTATAGGGGACTGGAATGCAAAAGTAGGAAGTCAAGAAACACCTGGAGTGACAGGCAAATTTGGTCTTGGATCACGAAATGAAGCAGGGCAAAGGCTAATAGAGTTTTGCCAAGAGAACACACTGGTCATAGCCAACACCATCTTCCAACAACACAAGAGAAGACTCTACACATGGACATCACCAGATGGTCAACACCGAAATCAGATTGATTATATTCTTTGCAGCCAAATATGGAGAAGCTCTATACAGTTAGCAAAAACAAGACCAGGATCTGACCGTGGCTCAGATCATGAACTCCTTATTGCCAAATTCAGGCTTAAATTGAAGAAAGTAGGGCAAACCACTAGACCATTCAGATATGACCTATATCAAATCCCTTATGATTATACAGTGGAAGGAAGAAATATATTTAAGGGACTGGATCTGATAGAGTGCCTGATGAACTCTGAACGGAGGTTTGTGACATTGTACAGGAGACAGGGACCAAGACCATCCCCATGGAAAAGAAATGCAAAAAAGCAAAATGGCTGTCTGAGGAGGACTTAAAAATAGCTGTGAAAAGAAGAGAAGTGAAAAGCAAAGGAGAAAAGGAAAGATATAAGCATCTGAATTCAGAGTTCCAAAGAATAGCTAGGAGAGATAAGAAAAACTTCCTCAGTGATCAATGCAAAGAAATAGAGGAAAACAATAGAATAGGAAAAACAAGAGATCTTTTCAAGAAAATTAGAGATATCAAGGGAACATTTCATGCAAAGGTGGGCTTGATAAAGGACAGAAATGGTGTGCACCTAAAAGAAACAGAAGATATTAAGAAGAGGTGGCAAGAATACACAGAAGAACTGTACAAAAAAGATCTTCACAATGAAGATAATCACGATGCGTGATCACTCACCTGGAACCAGACATCTTGGAATGTGAAGTCAAGTGGGCCTTAGAGAGCATCACTACGAACAAAGCTAGTGGAGGTGATGGAATTCCAATTGAGCTATTTCAGATCCTGAAAGATGATGCTGCGAAAGTGCTGCACTCACTATGCCAGCAAATTTGGAAAACTCAGCAGTGGCCACAGGACTGGAAAAGGTCAATCTTCATTCCAATCCCAAAGAAAGGCAATGGCAAAGAATGCTCAAACTACTGCACAATTGCACTCATCTCACACGCTAGTAAAGTCATGCTCAAAATTCTCCAAGCCAGGCTTCAGCAATATGTGAACCGTGAACTTCCAGATGTTCAAGCAGGTTTTAGAAAAGGCAGAGGAACCAGAGATCAAATAGCCAACATCTGCTGGATCATGGAGAAAGCAAGCCAGTTCCAGAAAAACATCTATTTCTGCTTCACTGACTATGCCAAAGCCTTTGACTGTGTGGATCACAATAAACTGTGGAACATTCTGAAAGAGATGGGAATACCAGACCACCTGACCTGCCTCTTGAGAAACCTGTATGCAGGTCAGGAAGCAACAGTTAGAACTGGACATGGAACAACAGACTGGTTCCAAATAGGAAAAGGAGTACGTCAAGGCTGTATATTGTCACCTTGCTTATTTAACTTATATGCAGAGTACATCATGAGGAACGCTGGGCTGGAAGAAGCACAAGCTGGAATCAAGATTTCCGGGAGAAATATCAGTAACCTCAGATATGCGGATGACACCACCCTTAAGGCAGAAAGTGAAGAGGAACTCAACAGCCTCTTGATGAAAGTGAAAGAGGAGAGTGAAAAGGTCGGCTTGAAGCTCAACATTCAGAAAACTAAGATCATGGCATCTGGTCCCATCACTTCATGGGAAATAGATGGGGAAACAGTTGAAACAGTATCAGAGTTTATTTTTGGGGCCCCAAAATCACTGCAGATGCTGATTGCAGCCAGGAAATTAAAAGACGCTTCCTCCTTCAAACGAAAGTTATGACCAACCTAGATAGCATGTTAAAAAGCAGAGACATTACTTTGCCAATCAAGGTCCGTCTAGTCAAGGCTATGGGATTTCCCGTGGTCATGTATGGATGTAAGAGTTGGACTGTGAAGAAAGCTGATTGCCGAAGAATTGATGCTTTTGAACTGTGGTGTTGGAGAAGACTCTTGAGATTCCCTTGGACTGCAAGGAGATCCGACCAGTCCATTCTAAAGGAGATCAATCCTGGGTGTTCATTGGAAGCACCGATGCTAAAGCTGAAACTCCAATACTTTGGCCACCTCATGCGACGAGTTGACTCACTGGAAAAGAGTCTGATGCTGGGAGGGATTAGGGGCAGGAGGAGACAAGGACAACAGAGAATGAGATGGCTGGATGGCATCACTGACTCGATGGACATGAGTTTGAGTGAACTCTGGGAGTTGGTGATGGACAGGGAGGCCTGGCGTGCTGTGATTCATGGGGTCGCAAAGAGTTGGAAACAACTGAGCGACTGAACTGAGCTGAACTGAAAGCTTAACTGCCAGAAACTGTGCTTCTCAGGTTAAGTATCAATACAGAGAATCTGATTTCCAAACATGGATCAAGTATCACTCTGCTTTTAACAGCTTGGAAACTAGGAAACATGGAGGAAACACACCTGCCAGGCAAAAAATTCTTTACTTTGATCAACATCCTTATTCAGAGAAAGTCTGAGTATATATTCCAATAATGTCTGTTGTATAAATATTCATGTAATATAGGGAAAACTGAGAATAAGCGAGAGAACAAATATGGATATGATCAGAAGTATTCTATAAAAATGTAACAAATAGTTATTTTGAAATAAGTTTCAATTGTTATCTCTTTTGGAGAAGGAAATGGCAACCCACTCCATTGTTCATGCCTGGAGAATCTCAGGGACGGCGGAACCTGGTGGGCTGCCGTCTGTGGGCTCGCACAGTGTAGGACATGACTGAAGTGACTTAGCAGCAGCAGCAACTATTGCAGGAAGACAAGATTGTTTTAAAAGTAATCTTGTAGTAAAAGAAATATGTCTAAAGGCTGTATTCAAAAATTAGTATGAGTGATTAAAGGACTGAGTATCCATGATCTTAGGATGCCCTCATGCTGCCACTGAACCAACTGCAATGTCTACATTTCTATTTCAAAACAGAAGATTTAAAAAAAAAAAAAAAATGGGCCAACTGACTTAAATGGAATTGTTTTGTATCTTGGATGATTAACTATATCCTGATTTTTCAGCTCTCCAAATATAATCAGTGTTTGCTCATACAGACCTGAAATAAGTGGATTTTTTTAATTTTGGAAAATGTTAAAAATTACTATCATATATGTTGCTATAATCCTTGTATGAATCAACTGAATTGAATGCTGATTTCAGGACCATACTATCTGGGTTCAAGTATTTTTTCTTCCTTTGCTAATATGTTTGTTTGAACATATATACATATATATTGTCACTTTGTGCCTGAGTTTCTTCATCTCTAAATTGGGATGATAACGGTACTATTTTAAAGATATAGGTACAGATTTTGTTTCTAAAAAAATTTCACTATTAAGTAATTATTTTATTTTCTGAGAAACTTTGTGGAGCTTCTAGTTCTTAGAAACTGAATGCATTTAATCCAACATATGCATAAGAATAGCTTTTTTCAAATTCAATCATGAAGACTAGAGAATAAAACGTATAATAACTCTTGTGGTTCCTCAAAGAGAGGTATATTTATTTAGATTGACTGAATCTCCCCGAGGACATAGCAGAATACTGAATTCATTTGCTCAATTTTAAGAAGCCCTCTACAGGAGGGATTTTAAGAATTTCCCTCTTACTTTGTAACTGAAAAAGTAACTTGGATGGGGAAAACTTGAATTCCTTGAACACTTGACTGGAAAACCTGAGATCACAAATGAAACAAGTAATCAAGTTCCTTAAATCCTGCTCCAAATTATTGCTTAATATTAATCTTTTCTAGCAAACATACTAGTTTAAAGAAAACTGGGAAAAGCTTGTTTTCCCCATGCTATAGGTTCAGTTTCTATAGTGTAAACTAGCACATGACAGGCACTTGGTAAATATTTGTCAAACAGATAAATTAATTAATCTTTGAAGTTCCAAAGTTTTATAAATAAGTAGAGCGTGTATCAGAAAATCTATTTATAAACAGCTAATTTCAGGTATACATTTTCAATAATCCTTATACTTCTTTCTTTGAAAACATTTTTTATCATAAAAATATAATGATAAAATAAGTAAAGGGCTTATGTTTCATAACTTTTAAATATATAAAAATATGCAGATATTTAATTAAATTTATGGACAAATAAAATATCTTGAAATCATTTGCAGAAAAAGCATAAAATATGCTCCAGTATTTTATACAGTATTCACAGCATATTTGGTTCATGATAGCATATATTTAAATATTATGCTATTGAATATTTATGTAGAATATTCCCAATGACAAATTTTAATATTGACCTTTTTTCAGAAAGCTAAAAATTAGATATCTTACATGCTAACACCATAATTTCTAAGTATAATACAAATATTATTTTAATGTCAATTCAATGGTTCATTGTCATGATTATTCTTTGAAATGACATAATTTTTGTAAAACATTATTCAGTTCAGGTCACTTCAGTCTCTCAGTCGTGTCTGACTCTTTACAACTCCATGAACTGCAGCATGTCAGGCCTCCCTGTCCATCACCAACTCCCGGAGTCCACCCAAACCTATGTCCATGTAGTTGGTGATGCCATAAAACCATTTTATCCTCTGTTGTCCCCTTCTCCTCCTGCCCTCAATCTTTCCCATCATCATGGTCTTTTCAAATGAATCAGCTCTTTGCATCAGGTGGCCAAAGTATTGGAGTTTCAGCTTCAACATCAGTCCTTCAAATGAACACCCAGGACTGATCTCCTTTAGGATGGACTGGTTGGATCTCCTTGCAGTCCAAGAGGCTCTCAAGAGTCTTCTCCAACACCACAGTTCAAAAGCATCAATTCTTTGGTGTTCAGTTTTCTTTATAGTTCAACTCTCACATCCATACATGAACACTGGAAAAACCATAGCCTTGACTAGACGGATCTTTGTTGACAAAGTAATGTCTCTGCTTTTTAATATGCAGTCTAGGTTGGTCAGAACTTTCCTTCCAAGGAGTAAACGCCTTTTAATTTCATGGCTGCAATCACCATCTGGAGTGATTTTGGAGCCCAGAAAATAAAGTCTGCCATTGTTTCCACTGTTTCCCCATCTATTTGCCAAAAATTATTAATTATTGCTAAACTAATTTCATGAAGGGCCACAGTAGACAACCCAAGACAGTATGGATTGAAAACATGTTTGGAATATAATTTTGTTTATTTTATATAGAAATGGGTAATAAAATGTGTAAAAAATACTTGCTTCTACAAGGAAAGCAATGACTAACTTAGTGTATTAAAGAGAGGTATCACTCTGCCCACAAAGGTCCATATCATCAAAGCTATGGTTTTTCCAGTCGTAAAATACAGATATTTGAGTTGGACTATAAGGAAGGCTGAGGACCGAAGAACTGATGTTTTTGAATTGTGGTTCTGCAGAAGACTCTTGAGAGTCTCTTGGACTGCAAGGAGATCAAACCAGTCAATCCTGAAGGAAATCAACCCTGACTATTCATTGGAAGGCCTCATGCTGATGCTCCAATACTTTGGCCACCTGATTCAAAGAGCCCAGCTCATTAGAAAAGACCCTGATGCTGGGGAAGATTAAAGGCAGGAGAAGAAGGGGACAACAGTGGACTAGATGGATAGATGGCATCACCAGCTCAATGGACATGAATCAGAGCAAATTCTGGGAAATAGTGGAGAACAGAGAAGACTTGTGTGCTATAATCCACAGGGTCACAGTCTGACATGACTTACTGACTAAACAACGAGAGCCAGGTTAAACATATGTTATTATTCATAACTATACAAATATATGTATTATACTTTTTTGAACACTCCTTCAAATAAGATAACAAATTATTAGTATTATATAAATAAAGATAGGTTCTTAGGCTATCTGACTCTATATCCTCACTTTGAGCTAAACTCACCCAAAAGCCTGATAAATACTGACTGATCACAGCAGATTTTGACTGTGAGAATCAGCTTAGCAACATGTCTGGCTAAAAAGGAATATGAAATTCAGTGATTATCCTACATGATGTATGCTTAATATTTACTTATTAATACTAATTTCTCTGTCCTACAAATATTATCACTGCCTCTGCAGGATACAGTGTGTCTACAGTGGTCAGCTGCTTGTCCTGAAGGAGAATGCCATATCAAGAACTCCGAATCTAAGGCTGAACATTTCTCAGTGGCAATAATTAGGTAAGTCATGGTAAGGGTAGCCCTTTCTATCTGACCAGGGGTAGCTTCTACATTCACTGTCATAACTGCTCTGTATCTTCCAGAACTTACAGCTTCTCCTTATGATGAACAGCTCAAAATGTAGTCGTTTGGTTGTACTGTTATATAATCATCACCTTTGTCTAGTTTCAAATTGTTTTCATTACTCCAGTAGGAAATCACATATTCAATTTGCAGTCAATCCCTACGCTTTCCTCCTTCCAGCCCCCAGAAAACATCTAATTGATTTCTGTCTCTAACCTATTCTGGATACTCATGTAAGTGGAATAGTACAATATATGGCCTTTTGTGTCTGTCTTTATCATTTAACATAATAGTTTCAAGTTTCATCTGCACTGCAGCACATATCAGTACTTCATTACATTATTTGATAAGTAATGTTCCATTGAATTGCTAACCAAACTTTTAGAAATGGATACCTGACTGAAATAAAAAAGGTGGTTTTTTGGGATTAGGACTGCAGTCCAGATTTGAAAAGCACTTGAATTGTCTTCTGCCAGACTAAAAAATTGGGAGAGGCTTATATAGGCAAAAATAACCACAAGGTTACAGTTAGTTACACAAGTTGTTTATCAAGAATTATAACTGGAAGTGACAAGAAATAACAGGTAAGTGTATCTGTTAAGTAAGGATCAGCTGGGGCCCATATTGTTGCATAGTACAAGGGGAAACCTTGAGACCCTAAGGTTGAGGCTGGCAGGTATTCTGAGTATAGCTGGTGGTGTCCTTCTATCTGGTATAGTTCAAACAAAGTTCAAGTTCTCAGTGGCAGGGATGTGACTGAGGCCAGATTTTCCATGGCAATCAGATTCTATTTGTGTATGACTGAACTATGAGTGGGCTTTACAGGTGGCTCAGATGGGAAAGAAACTGCATGCAAGGCAGGAGACCTGGGTTCAATCCCTGGGTTGGGAAGATATCCTGGAGAATGGAATAGCTAATGATCAAATTGCCAACATTAGTTGGATCATCAAAAAAGCAAGAGAAGTCCAGAAAAAACATCTACTTCTCTTTTATTGATTATGCCAAAGCCATGACTGTGTGGATCACAACAAACTGTAAAATTCTTAAGGAGATGGGAATACCAGACCACCTTACTGCCTCCTGAGAAACCTGTATGCAGGTCAAGAAGCAACAGTTAGAACTGCACACTGAACAGCAGATTAGTTCCAAATTGGGAAAGAAGTACATGAAGGCTGTATATTGTCACCCTGCTTATTTAACTTCTATGCAGAGTACATCATGAGAAGCACTGGGCTGGATGAAGCACAAGCTAGAATCAAGATTGCTGGGAGAAATATCAATAACCTCAGATATGCAGATGATACCACCCTTATGGCAGAAAGTGAAGAACTAAAGAGCCTCTTGATGAAAGTGAAAGAGGAGAGTGAAAAATTTGGCTTAAAACTCAACATTCAGAAAACTAAGATCATGGCATCCGGTCCCATCACTTCAAGGCAAATAGATGAGGAAATAATGGGGAACTGGTGAGAGACTTTATTTTGTGGGGCTCCCAAATCACTGCAGATGTTGATTGCAGCCGTGAAATTAAAAGACGCTTGCTCCTTGGAAGAAAAGCTATGACCAACCTAGACAGCATATTAAAAAGCAGAGATATTACTTTGTCAATAAAGGTCTGTCTCGTCAAACTATGGTTTTTCCAGTAGTCATATATGGATGTGAGAGTTGGACTACAAAGAAAGCTGAGCACTGAAAATTTGAAGCTTTTGAACTGTGGTGTTGGAGAAGACTCTTGAGAATCCCACGCAAGGAGATGCAAGTAGTCCATCCTAAAGGAAATCAGTACTGAGTATTCATTAGAAAGACTGTGGCTGAAGCTGAAACTGCAATACTTTGGCCACCTGATGTGAAGAACTGGCTCATTGGAAAAGACCCTGATGCTGGGAAAGATTGAAGGCGGGAGGAGAAGGGGACGACAGAGGATGTCATCCTCTGATGGTTGGATGGCATCACCGACTCAATGGACATGATTTTGAGCAAGCTCCGGGAATTGGTGATGGACAGGGAAGCCTGGCGTACTGCAGTCATGGGATCACAAAGAATCAGACACAGCTGAGCTACTGAATTGACTGAACTGACTGACAGAATTGTGATTACTACATTATAATTTCAATTTGTCATCAGTATGTGTATAGTATTAAAGTAATTAAACAAGGATGACATGAAATGTCTGTTTCTCTCCTCTAACCTGTCTTTCATAACAGTTGTCTTCGCTAAAAACTTAAGTTGAGGGAAAATTATTTTTCCTCCCCTCCACTGGCAGGTCTGCTTGTTTTGGCCTTTTAACCCCAGTATTTTCCCTAGAGTATAGCCAGACTTACATTTCTAAAAGCATAAATCATATATTTCTTTTCATTAAAAGCTTCCAATAGCTTCCTATAAGTCTAGAATTGAATCCAATGTTTTCATTATATCTCTCAAAATGCTAAATGATCTGACATCTATCTCCCCTCTCTCCCTTGAGCTGATTTATGCAACACTAATGCTTGTGGCACTTCCAGCCACACAGACTATCTTCTTGTACCAAACCTGCCAGTACCTTACTGATTTAGGTCCTTTACACTTGTTACATCTTCCTTTTACAGTTTCAAATGGCTCATGTTTTTATGTCATTTGCATCAGAATTTCAATTTTACTTCCTCAAAGACAGTTTCAGTGATAACTCTTTATAAAATAGCATTCCATTTCCACCAGTCTCTCCTTTTTTTTCCTCCAGTATTTAACAATAGTTGACATTTTTCTGTTTAATCATTTTTTTTCTTGTTTATAACTTGTTTCTTTCAGCAGACCATAGCTCATGAGAGAAAGGACTTTATCACACTCTTATTAATAACTAAAAGAGTGACTGTCACATGGAAAATACCAAATAATTGTTTTAAGAATAATTCATTTACTAACTTTAAAACCACTCTTGAACTCCATTTCAATTTCCATAGGTAGAACATATTTTAAACCAATATTTATGATAAGAAATAGTGTAGCTTTTTAATACTGACAACAAAATAATTGTCTCTATACAGTTCAGAGAAAGGAAATCATTTTTCAGTTTATAATATTATGCTTTTTTCACTTATAATAAAAAATGAAAATCTAAACTGTAAAATATCCTATTTCTTACCTATTAGCATGGAAGAAATCCAAGTGTGACAATATGGGTTCTTGGTGAACACTGAGGAAATAAGGATATGCATAACATTCATGCTGGGAATGCAAAATGATTTAACCCTTATGAAAGGCAGTTTGCTAATAACTAGCCAAATCGTTCATATACATGTTTAATGGCATTTACTCTGTTTGTAATGACTACAGAGTAGCAAGAGCCCAAATGTATTACACTAGAGGCTGGATCAGAATCCTATGATACATTCATAGGACAAGTACAAGGAAAAAGCACAACTATGAAACAAAGAGAAATAATTGTGTAAACTATTATGAAATGATAACCAGGATATTTAATTAAGTGATGAGAATAAAAATATAAATAAAGCAAAGTTTATTATGCTATAATTATTCTGAAAAATTTAGTCATAAAAATAAATTTGATTATAAGAATATGAAAAAATAAATCATAAAATAAAAGAGATTTGGATGGAGGATACTATGACAGATGCTGCTGCTGCTAAGTCGCTTTAGTTGTGTCCGACTCTGTGCGACCCCATAGACGGCAGGCCACCAGGCTCCCCCATCCCTGGGATTCTCCAGGCAAGAATGCTGGAGTGGGTTGCCATTTCCTTCTCCAATGCATGAAAGAGAAAAGTGAAAGTGAAGTCACTCAGTCATGTCCGACTCTTTGCAACCCCATGGACTGCAGCCTACCAGGCTCCTCCATCCATGGAATTTTCCAGGCAAGAGTACTGGAGTGGGGTGCCATTGTCTTCTCTGATGACAGATGCTAGGCCTCTTTAATTATAGTTTTTTTTAAACAATTGCATACAAATTAATATTTTATGCAAGTATATAAGTAAATATAGTTTAAACTGAAATAACTAAAAGTTGAATGCAACATGTTACCCTACTCATATATCTAGTTGGTAATGTAACCACAGAGAAGAGTTATTCCAACTTACCTTAAAACATGTATCTTGATTTTATATACCTAATATGTCTTAGCGACAAAATAAGCTATAAAAATAGTATCAAATTACTTAGAGTAAGCCTATTTTTGTGATTACTTTGGTATTATTTTTATGATAATTGACAATACATGTATTTTTGGCTCAGCTGGTAATTAATCTGCCTGCAATGTGGGAGACCTGGGTTCGATCCCTGGGTTGGGAAGATCCCCTGGAGAAGAGAAAGGCTACCCACTCCAGTATTCTGGCCTGGAGAAGTCCATTGACTGTTTAGTTCATGGGGTCACAAAGAGTCACACATGACTGAATGACTTTCAATCAATCAATCTGATCAAAGAAATGAATAGTTATGTTGCTGTTATTAAGAATTCAGATTTTTGAAAAAGAAGACAAACATGTACTGTATTCTATAAATAAAGGTTCTTAAAGATGGAATTATAAAGAAAAATGCAAGAAGTACAGCACAAAGTTTAGGTACAATACAAAGATTTCAAACCAACTCTCTATTAACTACCTCAGTTCAGTTCAGTTTAATTGCTCAATTGTGTCCGACTCTTTGCAACCCCATGAATCGCAGCATGCCAGGCCTCCCTATTCATCACCAACTCCCGGAGTCCACCCAAACCCATGTCCATTGAGTCGATGATGCCATCCAACTATTTCATCCTCTGTCGTCCCCTTCTCCTCCTGCCCTCAATATTTCCCAGCATTAGGGTCCATTCAAATGAGTCAGCTCTTCGCATCAGGTGGCCAAAGAATTGAAGTTTCAACTTCAACATCAGTCCTTCTAATGAATACCCAGGACTGACCTCCTTTAGGATGGACTGGTTGGATCTCTCCCCTTACTAGGCCATATTACTACATAGTTTCATAAAATTATATAATGGCATTTAACACAGTACTATATGAAAGCTTGATGTATTTTATATCTATTATGAATAAATTTTATCTTTATAATAAATATATTCCAATTTAATACAAATATTATTTCCCTAAAGAAAATAGTTGTTTTGATACTATGATGTGTAATTTCCTGACAAGTTGCTGTCATGACTATGAAGTCTCCATAGAAAATTTCCATATGATTCTTAATCTTTTTGACAGATTTCTGTTGTACATGGGTGAGTTCTTTGCTGTCTATTTTAAAGTATTACAACCTAGTTAACCAGTTGTATTATTCAGTTCAGTTCACTTCAGTTCAGTCGCTCAGTCGTGTCCGACTCTTTGTGACCCCATGAATCACAGCACGCCAGGCCTCCCTGTCCATCACCAACCCCAGAAGTTCACTCAAACTAATGTCCATTGAGTCGGCGATCTCATCCAGCCATCTCATTCTCTGTCGTCCCCATCTCCTTCCACCCCCAATCCCTCCCAGCAACAGACTCTTTTCCAGTGAGTCAACTCATTGAATGAGGTGGCCAAAGTATTGGAGTTTCAGCTTTAGCATCAGTCCTTCCAATGAACACCCAGGATTGATCTCCTTTAGAATGGACTGGTTGGATCTCCTTGCAGTCCAATGGATTCTCAAGAGACTTCTCCAGCACCACCCCAGTTCAAAAGCATCAATTCTTTGGCTATCAGCTTTCTTCACAGTCCAACTCTCACATCCATACATGAACACGGGAAAAACCATAGCCTTGACTAGATGGACCTTGATTGGCAAAGTAATGTCTCTGATTTTAACATGATATGTAGGTTGGTCATAACTTTCCTTCCAAGGAACAAGCGTCTTTTAATTTCATGGCTGCAATCAGCATCTGCAGTGATTTTGGAGCCCCAAAAAATAAAGTCTGACACTGTTTCCACTGTTTCCCCATCTATTTCCCATGAAGTGATGGGACCAGATGCCATGATCTTCGTTTTCTGAATGTTGAGCTTCAAGCCAACCTTTTCACTCTCCTCTTTCACTTTCATCAAGAGGCCTTTGAATTCCTCTTTACTTTCTGCCATAAGGGTAGTGTCATCTGCATATCTGAGGTTATTGATATTTCTCCAGGCAATCTTGATTCCAGCTTGTGCTTCTTCCAGCCCAGTGTTCCTCAAGATGTACTCTGCATATAAGTTAAATAAGCAAGGTGACAATATACAGCCTTGACGTACTCCTTTTCCTATTTGGGCGCAGTCTGTTGTTCCATGTCCAGTTCTGACTGTTGCTTCCTGACCTGCATACAGGTTTCTCAAGAGGCAGGTCAGGTGGTCTGGGATTTCCATCTCTTTCAGAATGTTCCACAGTTTATTGTGATCCACACAGTCAAAGGCTTTGGCATAGTCAATGAAGCAGAAATAGATGTTTTTCTGGAACTCTCTTGCTTTCTCCATGATCCAGTGGATGTTGGCAATTTGATCTCTGGTTCCTCTGCCTTTTCTAAAACCTGCTTGAACATCTGGGAGTTCACGATTCACATATTGCTGAAGCCTGGCTTGGAGAATTTTGAGCATGACTTTACTAGCGTGTGAGATGAGTGCAATTGTGCAGTAGTTTGAGCATTCTTTGGCATTGCCTTTCTTTGGGATTGGAATGAAGACTGACCTTTTCCAGTCCTGTGGCCACTGCTGAGTTTTCCAAATTTGCTGGCATATTGAGTGCAAAAAGTTAAAAAAAGCAAAACAAATTATGCTAAGTCTTGCAGCACTTCAAAATATAAAACATGATCTAGTAAGATAGAAGCACAATTATAAGAAGCTATTACAAAAATACTGTGACTGCATAAGAGGTACCAAAACATTTTGTGGACTGCTGAATTTATATTTATCTATTCAAATAGAAAAAGGAGTAAATCAAGGCTGTATATTTTCACTTTGCTTATTTAACTTATATGCAGAGTACATCATGAGAAACGCTGGGCTGGAGAAAGCACAAGATAGAATCAAGATTGCCGGGAGAAATATCAATAACCTCAGATATGCAGATGATACCACCCTTATGGCAGAAAGTGAAGAAGAATTAAAGAGCCTCTTGAAGAAAGTGAAAGAAGAGAGAGAAAATGTTGGCTTAAAACTCAACACTCAGAAAACTAAGATCCCGGTATTCAGTCCCATCACTTCATGGCAAATAGATGGGAGAACAGTAATTGATTTTATTTTTTTGAGCTCCAAAATCACTGCAGATGGTTATTGCAGCCATGAAATTAAAAGATGCTTACTCCTTGGAAGGAAAGCTATGACCAACCTAGACAGCATATTAAAAAGCAAGACATTACTCTGTCCACAAAGTTCTGTCTAGTCTAGACCATGGTTTTTAAAGTGGTTATGTATGGATGTGAGATTTGGACTATAAAGAAAGCTGAGCACTGAAGAATTGGTGCTTTTGAACTGTGGTGTTGGAGAAGACTCTTTAGAGTCCCTTGGACTGCAAGCAGATCCAACCATTCCATCCTAAAGATGAGTCCTGGGTGTTCACTGGAAGGACTGATGTTGAAGCTGAAACTCCAATATTTTGGCCACATGATGTGAAGAACTGACTCATTTGCAAAGACCCTGATGTTGGGAAATATTGAGGGCATGAGGAGAAGGGGATGAGAGAGGATGAGATGGTTGGATGGCATCACTGACTCAATGGACATGAGTGTGGATAAACACCAGGAGTTGGTGATGAACAGGGAGGCCTGGCGTGCTGCAATTCATGGGGTCGCAAAGAGTCAGACATGACTGAGTGACTGAACTGAACTGATTTAAGATAAATCGTTAGATTCATTGCCCTTTGATGTACTTGCCAAGGCTAGGATTTAGTTACTGAAGACATGATTGGAATTCATGGTTGCTAAACAGAAAATCTGAGGCTGTCATAGCTCTCTGTTATCTCTTGGTCTATATTCCCAATGAGAGTAAGGATCAGATTATTTCTTTTTCTCAACCCTTTTCACTGCTTCACATGGTCTGTTATATAGCATATGTAAATATATGCACAGAATACCTATGTGTAGAATATCACTAGTATGTATATACACAAGTATATGTATGTGTGTATGTGACGTATGTGGTAGACCCCTTATGGTATGGTCAATGACGAATGCCAAGATGGGTTTCTGTTGCAGTTTAACTGGGTACTCAGGTGGTATTGCACAGGTATGATTTGCTCAAGTGAAGATCATACAGGTCACACCAATGAAAACTCTCATCCTTCTTCTATGCACAGTAGAGAAGTGTGTTAATCATAGAGAAAGTATCAGTCTTAAGGTCATAATGGTGTGCATTTTCATTCTGAGTATTTTTGAGAAAGTTAATCACAAAACACTTTCTGAACTTTCAATTCACCTATCACCCAAACTTGCATTTTTTAAATTGTAAAACAGCTAGGGAATCTCATTCATGACCACTCATGGATTATGTTGATTCTGACCTCAGAATATCTTTTTTTTTTTTTCTGGCAAGTGAATAAAATCTAGAATTCAAACTGTTACACTGCAATTTCCATCCTGAACTGTCTTGCAAGGTGATCACTGACTGTACCTGTATAAAACAGCAGTCCACTTTCTGGTTTTGCTGTCCTATCATGTGCAGTCCTCATGAATTTTTCCCTTCTTGGGTCATTTACTCAGAGAGAACCTCCCATTGCTAGAGTTGTGGGTTGAAAAGACAAGCAGTGCAAAAAACAGACACATGAAGAAGTGAGTCTTCTGCACATGTAATTTTTTATGGTTTCTGTGTTTGTTCTGCCTAGGTTATGTTCCCACGCATATATATTTCACTTGATAATGGAGCTTCATTGCCATAAACAGCTTTATGACTATTGGACACATTTCTTGTGAAGAATAGTATATGCTAAACTTTTCTAAAGAGTGAATTCTGAAATCAGACTTCTTAAATTATAGATTCACTGACATATCAGACAGGGCATATTTCTTAATTTTACCCTACATTAATTTCCTTGAGTATTAGTTGCTGCTGCTGCTAAGTCACTTCAGTCGTGTCCGACTCTGTGTGACCACATAGACGGCAGCCCACCAGGCTTCCCAGTCCCTGGGATTCTCCAGGCAAGAACACTGGAGTGGGTTGCCATCTCCTTCTCCAATGTGTGAAAGTGAAAAGTGAAAGTGAAGTCGCTCAGTCATGTCTGACTCATAGCGACCCCATGGACTGCAGCCCACCAAGCTCCTCCGTCCATGGGATTTTCTAGGCAAGAGTACTGGAGTGGCTTGCCATTGCCTTCTCTGTGAGTATTAGTTAGGATATAATATTAATCTTTTAGACATTATTTATTAGGCAATACAATGTATAAAATTTAATACTGCCTGCTCTAATAGTGCTTAGCACCAAGAATACACCCAGTGTACATTAACCTTTATTAGGAGACCTGAACATACATTAAACACACACAAACACCACATACACCTAGATTAAACAAACAATGAAAATCAAATTATAACATATCAAGAATAAAAAAATAACATACTAATTAAATACTAATTAAATTCATGGATCGAGACTAATAAAATAGAAATAACTGATAAAAAGTATCAACAATAGCAACAAGACTTATCTGCTGGCTCAGCAGTAAAGAATTTGCTGGCAATGAAGATGACTCAAGTTCGGTCCCTGGGATGGGAAGATCCCTGGAGAAGGAAATGGCAATCTGCTCCAATATTCTTGCCTGGAAAATTCCATGGATAGAGTAGCCTGCCGGGTTATAATCCATGAGGTTGCAAAGAGTCAGATATGACCAAGTAAAAGCACGAATAGCAACAAAAGACAGAAATTAAAAAAAAAAAAAATTTGTTAATTACTTTTCTAAGGGCTGCTATACTTACCAGCAGTCACATAAATGCAAATTAAAACCAAGGGAAAATGATTCACTCACCAGCCTAGGAAATTTTTGATATCTTGGCAATACCCTAAGTAATAACGAGGCTGTAAAACAATGAAAACTCTTTTGTACTGCTGAAGGAAATGTAAGCTGGTACAACTAATCTGAAGAGGAATTTGGTAGTTAATTTGGTAAATAATAAAAGTCATTAAGTCATAAAACAATTTTGTTTCTAAGCAGATGTTTAAAGGAACTCTTTCACTTCTGAGAAGATATGTGCAAAAATATTTACATAACTACTATTTATAAAATCAAAATTAAAAATGGAAAGAATGTACACAAAATCTTATTTTTGAGGATGTAAACAAATGTTGTGAGAGATAAAAGCAGATGTTTGTGTACTGTTAAAACCAAACGCAGGACAGAATTGTCTGTGGGCTATAAGTAGCTACCAAAGGTGAAGATGAAAATGGAGAGTGATAGTCACAGAAAGCCCCATTTCTATTGTTACAAGTTTATTTATTCAACTGGTTGTTGAGTACATAGTTATTTGTTGTATTATTAATAGTCACACGTGGAATTTCATGCTGCACTGCATTTTAATAGAAAGAAAAGAATGAGATTTCCCGGAAGGAAATATATAAGGAGTGTAAAACATTACCTATGAATATTTAGGAGCTATTAAATTTAACAAGAGGGAGAAAAAAGAAGCATCAAACACACTGCCTAAGAATTTCCCATAACTGTTACAAATGCCACAATTTGTATGTGTTACAGCTAAATCTGAAATTGAGTTTTCATCTTTCATATTCTTCCTTTTTGCAATCTGTTAGGAAAAAAGATCTTTTAGGGTATCACTGAAAAGAAAGCTGTTTCAACAAAAGTCAAATGTAAACTACAATGATTCATTAAACTCTTTGGAAATAATAAGAAAGTCTTATTACTCATGAGAACAGCTTACAATAAAATGTGTGAGATAGATGCTGGGAAAAGAGAGAGACTTGGTTTATGTGAGTGGATGTCACAGGTTGTATGGGTCATGGGAAGCTAGGTGTTACTATGTTTACCAGACACCCTGAAAATGTACTGCTTCATCATGAGCAAATTCACTGTGGGTCAGTAAGGAGGCTCTTCTTAACATAATCAAATTTAGTGGCTAATGGCAGCCATAGATGTTCACAGTGTTCCTTATTGTATGTAGCACTGAAAGATATCATGGTGAAATTACAGTGTTGCTCTTAAACCTGGAAATGATGCTGTCATTTTCATTAACAATTCATTCAAAAAGCAAGTCACGTGACTACATTGAATTCAAGTCAGAGCAGAAAAATACAATACCTCTAAATAACTGGAACAAGAGAGTCAATATATATGAATAACCCTAATGATACTATAATGGCAATAAATTGAACCTCAGATACAAGAGGTGTAAGTAAATACCATCTTGCCTTCAAAAGTTTCCATACAGTATACTACCTAAAATGTATATTTACTCACTATTTTCAAACATATAAGGTTATGTATGGGCTTCCCTGGTGGCTCAGAGGTTAAAGCATCTGCCTCCAATGCGGGAGACCCGGGTTCGATCCCTGGGTCGGGAAGATCCCCTGGAGAAGGAAATGGTAACCCACTCCAGTATTCTTGCCTGGAGAATCCCATGGACAGAGAAGTCTGGTAGGCTACAGTCCACGGGGTTGCAAAGAGTCGGACATGACTGAGCGACGGAACGGAACGGAACGGAAGGTTATGTATAAGCGGAAAACTTAATGGGGCAGGTTACATTGTTAGGTTTGTGTAAGCTATTAAGTCATTCCCTCAATTTCATTCTGATATCAAAAGTTTTTACTGCTTCTCTACCAAATATATGACAACTAAATGACGGAAGTCAAAGCTCCTGAAGGCACCTTGCGAATCTCCAGTCCTTTGAGAATGGATGGATAACGAGAACGAGGGCTCTAAGAGTCACAATCTGTTATGAAAGACAAGTATTAAGCAATATGTAGGCTGAGAAAAAAAGAGAGTGTATGGAGATACATTCTAAATATTTCTAAATCAAAAAGTATTTGAGTATTATAAAGAGCTATTTTAATTAATTAATTCAGGAAATTTATGCCCCAAATCATAGATTTTCTATGAATATTCAAAAATATAAATAGCATATGAGCAAATAAAATAGCCTGGATTTCTTAAAAAAAACTATTAAATAGACTCAATATTGTATATTGTATTTTTTCATGCAGAAATTCCTATGCATGCATTATTATAAAATTTTTTAAATGCTTATTACTTTAACATTTATATATAACAAAGATCTCGACATTCAATAGAAATAAGATTAGAAGAATGGAAAACAAAGATAACAAATTACCTGAAGCAAATTTAAATGCCCCTATGTTTGTTAATAAAATTATATATAATTGTACAAACCATATGGTAAAATACTATCCAGGCATTAAAAACAAATTGAGGCTATTCTGTTTGGCCTTTATCTTGAATGAAAAATTATTGCCAATTTGAGTAAATAAGGATTAGTTACTCTGATTATAGGAATCAAGTGGAACAAATAAACTTTTTCTAAAATTTTTACCAGTTGTCTGAACTTGGCAATGCTAAGTGGTAAATTTTTCAAAGACAAAATTGAAGTAAGCAAAACTTAGTTAATATTCTTTTGTACATATTACACAACACTATCAGGTGGAACAGATTTATCAATTTCTCTAATATGTAAAAAGCTCAAGACAGTAAAGTATTTCACAGTGTTATATGTCAAGGGCACACTAGTATTTTAATTATGAACACAGAATAAATTAGGCTCATTTTAAAACTATTTTTGCTAATCTTACATGAAACTTCCATTCCTATTATAAAAAAAAATCTTGCCCTAAGTCAGAAATTCATTGATTCATTCAAACAGCATTCTCTAATGCAAAGCACAATTCTGGTTGAAAAATTTTACAACTACATTTAAATAATATTTTATAGGAAGAGAATATGAGCATTGCAATTATACATGAATTTAGACACTGAATTTTTAAATATTCTGAGATTATTTACTACTTTCAAATATTCAAATTTCATGAATATGGAACTTTAAGTTACATTTTTTTTCAGCCAGCAGTTAAGTCATCAGTCCACTGAAAAGTAAAATTCGTCTTCTAGTTTCAGAATTCAAATTATTGAGTTTGGAATGTGGAAAGTAAATGTGTTAGTCACTCAGTCCTGTCAGACTCTTTGACCCCAATGGACTGTGTCTAGCAGGCTCCTCTGTCCATGGAATTCTCCAGGCAAGAATATAGGAATGGGTTGCCAGTCTCTTATCCAGGGGATCTTCCTGACCCAGGGATCAAATCTAGGTCTGCAGCACTGCAGGCAGATTCTTTACTGTTTGAGCTAGCTAGGAAGCCCCTTTACAAATCCCCCACCCCCCACTTCTTCAGTTCGGTTCAGTTCAGTTCAGTTGCTCAGTCGTGTCTGACTCTTTGTGGCCCCATGAATCACAGCACGCCAGGCCTCCCTGTCCATCACCAACTCCTGGAGTTCACTCAAACTCGTGTCCATCGAGTCGGTGATGCCATCCAGCCATCTCATTCTCTGTCGTCTCCTTCTCCTCCCGCCCCCAATCCTTCCCAGCATCAGAGTCTTTTCCAGTGAGACAACTCATTGCATGAGGTGGCCAAAGTATTGGAGTTTCAGCTTCAACATCAGTCCTTCCAATGAACACCCAGGATTGATCTCCTTTAGAATGGACTGGTTGGATTGCCTTAGCTTAAATAAAAAATCCAAATTATTAAATGTAAAGCAAAAGACAAAGATAAATTTTATGTGAGGCCAGGGAAATGAGATTTTCACATGTACCCTGGAACATTTGCAAGTAGATCCAATAATATCTGAAGGGACTATTAGCAATTATATAATCGTTCTTTTTTGCTCTAATTATCCCCAATTGTGTCTTCCTACTTAATATATTCCTGTTATGGAAATTTGATTTTGAAATGATTATTTAATACTATAAAACTTTTGATAGTTTGTAACTGATGATTGTATCGTGAATAATGTGAACAAAATTAGTGGGGATTTTGAGAAACAAACCTATACTTAAAAATTTGTAACTGGAAACTTTTTCTTACTTAAAACCCCAAATCATATGTTGTAAAGAAAACTTTTGAATCTAAAAATAATCTCATGTCATGATTCAATGATCACCTCTATATCAACACATCTGAGTTTAATAAGTAGTCTAATCTCCCTTCAGAAGACATATCTAGCTTTTTCGCAAGGATGCATTTGGGACCTAAAATAATACTTTTTTCATAAGATTGATGTGAAATAAATATCATATGTACTAAGAAACAAATAGATCAATAATAAGAAATTAAAAGGTTTGAAGAACAGTACTATCTCTTCAGTTATTGGAGTGTAAAAAAAAAATTGTCGGTAATGTGGTTTTCAATTCATTATTATGGGTTTGCATTCCCTAATGTCATTTATGGATGTGAGAGTTGGACTGTGAAGAAAGCTGAGCGCCGAAGAATTGATGCTTTTGAACGGTGGTGCTGGAGAAGACTCTTGAGAGTCCCTTGGACTGCAAGGAGATCCAACCAGTCCATTCTAAAGGAGATCAGTCCTGGGTGTGCATTGGAAGGACTGATGCTAAAGCTGAAACTCCAATACTTTGGCTACCTCATGTGAAGAGTTGACTCACTGGAAAAGAGTCTGATGCTGGGAGGGATTGGGGGTGGGAGGAGAAGGAGAAGACAGAGAATGAGATGGCTGGATGGCATCACTGACTCGATGGACATGAGTTTGAGTGAACTCTGGGAGTTGGTGATGGACAGGGAGGCCTGGCGTGCTGTGATTCATGGGGTCGCAAAGAGTCGGTCACGACTGAGCGACTGAACTGAACTGAACTGAACTGAATGCATGCTATTTCTTTTTCACAGTTAAACTACCCAGAGATGAATAAATAGACTAGTGAAATCTCATTCTCCAAATAATTTAGTAAATTAAACTGAGTGCAAGGCCTTTACTAATAAGTTGAAGTAGCCATAGGATACAGTTAAAACATGGAGAATATATATATATACACACACATACACACACACATATATACATATTTACATTGGGCTTCCCTGGTGGCTCAGAGGTTAACGCGTCTGCCTCCAATGTGGGAGATCTGGGTTCGATCCCTGGGTCGGGAAGATCCCCTGGAGAAGGAAATGGTAACCCACTCCAGTATTCTTGCCTGGAGAATCCCATGGATGGAGAAGCCTGGTAGGCTACAGTCCACAGGGTCACAAAGAGTCGAACACGACTGAGCGACTGAACAGAACAGAACAGAACATACATAAACACTGATGTCCTGTATTCCATATTTATTTCTTAATAAAGAAATCCAATGAGGTCTTTATCTAGTCCATAAACCTTGAGAGTAACATACAATGTTTAACTGAAAGAACTCTATACTAATAGTGGACCAAAAACAAACCAATGAAATATTCAGCAGTATGAGTAACACACTCTTCTAGGCAAAATTTTTCCATTCTTGGGTATAATCTTTGCATTTATGGAAAACAAGTCTACTTTTCCTTATGTCACAAATCAAGAAAGTCAGAGGAGAGTTCAAATTACAACTACTAAAATAACTGTTTTTTGGCACATACACATTTTATAATTTACCATAATACAGAGATTTTTGTGTAGAAGCCATTAAAAATATGCTTACCAATAGGTCAATGAGATTTAGTCAATGACATCAACTATTGATTCCATGCACAGTGGCTGATTATTTGGGACACACACACACACACACATACATACAGACATAGGCTTTCCAGGTGGCTCAAAGGTAAAGAATATGCCTGCCAATGCAAGAGATGCAGGAGACACAACTTCTATCCATGAGCAGGGAAAATCCCCTGAAGGCGGAAATAGCAAACCACTCCAGTATTCTTGCCTGAAAAATATCCCATGGACAGGAGCCTGGCAGGCTACAGTCCATGGAGTTGTGAAGTCTCCAATGTGACTGAGCACACACTTGCATACGAACACATACACAAGAACAAATACCTCACAGATTTAAAAATTAGAATTAGCATTATTTCTTTAAAAATCTCTTATAAAAGTTAAAATTAAATATGTAAGGCCAAGTTATTAGTATTTTTAACATTCACACTATTTCTACTTATAAACAGTATTCATGCAAGTGAAAATAATGGAAATTAGTTAATTAAACAAAAGTCAAATGGGAACTGCTATTGTTATAGAAGCATAAACTTATTAACTGTTTCTGAAATGGTCAACTTAACAAGCTATCTGAAAAGTAAAAATTTTACTCTTCATCCTTTGTTAAACCAACTATATCAAATTAGAAAGTATTTTTCTGCTTGATTTTACTTACTTTGATTTTAAATAAGCATGACACCACATGATTTTATTCTGTATTTGACACATTTTCTAGTTAAGGATCATATTCATGTTTAATATTCTGTGGTGCAAAATTTCATCATGCATTAGTAATTAAGGGATTTTAATAATACACAGGGGACAAATTAATGTAGCATCGGTCTGTGTGGCAGCCATTAAGTGACAGTTTAATTGTGGGCTATTTTCACTATTCACTGAGGATAATTTCTGAAAGATTTCTACAATCAGGGCTATCATGAGCAGAATGTTCAGGAGATCATATATGAGCTATTTCTATCTCTCCATAATAACTAATAATTTCAGTGTTCTTGAGACCTAACCATTAATTTATATAAATGAAGCTTACTTTATGTTATGATTGATAATTTAAGTAATCATTTTCTAGTGATTCATTGCTGAGCTTGAAGAAAATGACACTGTTTTATCTAGCTTCCTATCTATAGATAGAGATACCAGGAGATATATCTGTAATTTTATATAATTACATTTCATTTCAGAAAATAAGCAAACTTCTATTCATTCTTAAGGAGATCAATCCTGGGTGTTAATTGGAAGGACTGATGCTAAAGCTGAAACTCCAATACTTTGGCCACCTCATGCGAAGAGTTGACTCACTGGAAAAGAGTCTGATGCTGGGACAGATTGGGGGCGGGAGGAGAAGGGGAACGACAGAGAATGAGATGGCTGGATGGCATCACCGACTCGATGGACGTGAGTTTGAGTGAACTCCGGGAGTTGGTGGTGGACAGGGAGGCCTGGTGTGCTGTGATTCATGGGGTCACAAAGAGTCTGACACGACTGAGCGACTGAACTGAACTGAACTGAACTGAACTGATACCCATGCTAATATCTTGATTTGTGAAGAAATATTGATTTGATCCTTAAGACTGTTATTAAAAATATATTGTAGACTGAGGAGCTTATAAACAACAGAAGTTTATTTCTTAAAGTTCTAAAGTCTGGGAAATCCAAGAAGAAACACTAGCGTGTGGCATTCTGGTGAGGACTCTCTTCTGGTTCATTGCCTGCACATTCTCACCGTGTCCTTACATGGTGGAAGGGTGAGGGATCTCTGTGGGATCTCTTTTTCAAGAGCACTCTCTCATTAATGAGAGCTCCACCTTGATGACAGAATCACTTCACCAAGGCCCAACCCCTCTGGCTATCACATTAAACATTAGAATTTCAACATATGAATGGGGAGGGGGACAATACGAATATTCAAACCAAGCAGATATCAGAGCAAGATTTTCAAAAACACAAAGAAAGGTAGTCCAGGAATTGAAAAATATTTAAGGCAACAATACAATTTTGTTTGAGAAAATAGATTTGTATATATGCAACAACTTATATAATTTATTTGGGAATACTTGTTCTTGACTTCTGACTAGTATTCTTCACTGATTTCAAAGAAACCTATCAGAATAAAGTATTTTCTGAAAATAACTGCTGCCACTTTGGTGCAATGACACAAAAATGTGTATTATAAAAATAAACATGAATCATGAATTATGAGTTGCACCAAAAAAGAAATTTACAGGAATAATGGCTTGGGTTTACATTATTTTAAAGTATTACACAGAAATGAAGTATTTTATTTTAAAAGAGGCATTTTATTTTACAAATAAAAGTAGATATATTTTTAATATAGATGTTAGAATGTCAGTTAGAAACCATCTGGATATTTAGTGTCACCATATAGTGTAAAACCAAACCAAGCCAGTGAGAGAGAGAGAAAGAAAACTGACATGAGGATGAAGAGGAGGAAGAGGAAGGGGAGAGAAATAAGAGATGGAAAAAGTGGGGGCTGGATGAAGGGGGAATGAAGAGAAGGAAGGAAAGAGGAGGAGTAAGAGACAGAGGATAATAAAGAAGGGAAGAAGACAATTCTTTGTTCTCTTTGGGGAGTAAAGAAAACTGTATGCCTCAAATTGAAACTATATTAATTATTTATGTATTTTTATTTAAAGAAATTTGTCTGATTGTTCTAATGGGAGCAATTAAAAGCAAAAACTTAATGCTTTTTCTATCTGTAGGAAAATATGAATATTATATTAAATCATTTCTGGCACAATGCGGTGGGTGAGTGATCAATAAATATAGTGTATGATATAGAATAAAAAGCATAGTAAATTTATATAGGAGATGCAAAGAATAAAGTTTTTAAAATATAAAGCTAGTTGCAATTTTCAAAACATAAGCATCTATCTCAATGCAAAACACATAAGAAATCTTAAAGATTTGTAACTCATTTTTATACCCTGTTTCCAACTCAAACAACTTTAAAGATGTGTTTTCAATGTGAAAAAGATCAAGAACAAATCAGATGTGTAGTCAAAAATCAAGGGAGATTAATAGAAATGCAAAATAGGCTGAATCTATTGAACACAGAAGCCTAGTCATCAGGGAATCAAATAAGTATACAACAAAACTTCTCAGAACAAGTAAGATTCCTAGAAAATTACAGTAGATAGGATAAGGGAGAACATCCTTACAAGGACAAAATAACTGAAGTGTCAGTATTTACAAACAGCTCAGAATCTGCTGATTGATAGAGAAGCTGTACAGTAAACAAGAGACTTGATTAATATTGTCTACTTAGTGTGTGTTCTGATTAATATCTGCTCCTTATCCAAAGCAGTGAAATGTGAAACAGAAAAAAATATATTGTGGAGTTAGACTTTAATGTATATATTTCATTGCTGTTCTACACACACACACACACACACACACACACACACACACTGCTATGAATTAAAAATGGAACCAAAACCACAAAATTACTTTTGGCATGTAGATCAGGCAATGAGAGATAGATAGTGAGGTTCTCTAATGTATTCTATGTGATCATATGCTGCTTTGATCCACTGTCCCCAAGGGATCCGTTTCTACATAATGAGCCACATACATAGCTGAAAATATTGCCTGAGTTTTTAGACAGTGGAAAGTAGCAGGTTTTCAAAGCAACAGATATAAATGTGGCCTTAGATACATTTTGGCATTACCAGTAGATCTGTGGATCCTCATGGGATAGCAAATCCATAGGTACATCATGTTACTTAGTTTTGAGGTAGAGATCTACATAGCTAGTGGAAGTTTTACCGTTAAAAATCCTTATTTACCTTAAAGAGTTGGGCTGGAATACAGCCTACTGAGACTTTTTCTCTTAAAAAGATTCTCCTTCTACTTGTATTTCACTATGAACAAATGGTTTGCTTTGAGTATAATTACCAAAATTGGAAACAAAACAAACATTAGATTCCATACTTCTGACAAGTTCTACATGGATTGCCCAGAACTGCTAAACAGAAGTATTCTATATCCAAACTGTCCATAAAGTAGTCATATTTGACTAGTGCAATTAATAAATCAGATTTTTAAATTTAATTTAATATTTAAATTTCAACATGCTATTGGCTAGCGATCACCATAACAGGAACTACAGATCTAAAAACTTACATTTGAGTAAAGGGGTAAATGTGCTTTATAACTTCAGACCACTGTGTAAGATGTTAAGGTGCACCCCAGGTCTTCAGTTTCAGTAATTAGAATCATATCAATCTTTACGGTGTAAAATACCATAAAGCTAGAAAAATATACAAAACTGCTATGAGTCATTGAAAATGACTAGAATAGGCAGTTTGAAGGTCTAAAATATCTAGATATCTAAGAAAAGAGTGACAATGAGAGTGGCACATTCATATTTTTTAAATACATTGATTTGTTTGTTGATTAATGGCTAAAGGAAATACAGAAAAAGTTGAGAAGAGCAACAGGATGTTTGCATCACTGTCTCTGAGCTGGGGATTTAGAATATGTATTCAAGGTTTTTTCATGGAGGTGGAGATTTGAAGATGAGAAAATGTCCTAGAGAAGGTACCTAAAATACTTAATGTTATTTCTTCTCAAGTCATTTTCCAAAACTTAAACAGAATATAGGAACATGCTGCTGCTGCTAAGTCACTTCAGTTGTGTCCGACTCTGTGTGACCCCATAGACGGAAGCCCACCAGGCTCCCCTGTCCCTGGGATTCTCCAGGCAAGAACACTGGAGTGGGTTGCCATTTCCTTCTCCAATGTGTGAAAGTGAAAAGTGAAAGTGAAGTCGCTCAGTCGTGTCTGACCCTTAGCGACCCCACGGACTGCAGCCTACCAGGCTCCTCCATCCATGGGATTTTCTAGGCAAGAGTACTGGAGTGGCTTGCCATAGGAACATGAACCTTCCCCAAATCAAAGATGAATCCGAAACACAGACAAAAACCTTAAGATCCAGAATGAAAGTGCTTCAACTATATACTTTGTTACAGAAAAATGATACAATATAACAGAGGTATGCAATAGCTAAAAGCTGCATCTAACTAAGGGTTAAGAAGAAGCCAAGTGTAAATTTCAGTCTCCTTTTGAAGGAACCACGCTACAAGAGTTTTCTCTCTTGGATGGAGAACTACTGGTATTCATGGAACAACTCAGAATTAGGGAGCCCAAAATAAAGTCACATCCAGAATTCCTAATACCCTGCTGTCTAGAATGTATATTCTTGCTATGCAATAAGCCTTCAGTGGCAGAGCCCATAGCATATTCACTGAGAACAGGTGCAAATCATCAATTTCACTGTTATCCTTAAAAAATACTGTCAAACTTGTACAAAGCACCCCGTATTTCTTTAGACCCAGGGTTACAGAACACACGATTAATCAGAAAATTTTATGTCTTCACCAGGGGTCAGTGGCATTGAGATACATATCACATTTCAATAAAACAGCTCAGCCAAAGTGTAGGCCAGCTCACTTACCTTTCCTGCACACTGAAAGAATAAGAAGCTGAACAAAGATTTCAGCAGATTCAGAGTATGGCGAATTGGAAGCACCCTGAAATGTAACAGGATTTCTATTTTGAACCTACAGATTTTGCTTCCTGCTAAGATGCAGTATTATCCATATTTACTGTAAATTTACTTCTCTGACACTCAAAAATGACAGTGTCAATGAAAATCAGTGATCCTAAAGACATGGCAAGCAAACATTGTGAGGCCTGTACTCACCTAAATTTACTGCATTTAGAGAATTTTCTAGAAGTAGATCAAAGAGGGAGAACCAGGTAGAGTCTAGTTGACATCCTGAGTAGAAAAAATGGAGTTGATGATGAGGATAGGACAAGGAAGCTAAATTTAAGGAAGACTAGACTGCAAGGAGGGACTTCCCTGGTGGCTTAGACGGTAAAGCGTCTGCCTACAATGCAGGAGACCCAGGTTTGATCCCTGGGTCAGGAAGATCCCCTGGAGAAGGAAATGGCAACCCACTCCAGTATTCTTGCCTGGAGAATCCCATGAATGGAGGAGCCTGGTGGGCTACAGTCCTTGGGGTCTCAAAGGGTCGGACACGACTGAGCGACTTCACTTCACTTCACTTCAGACTGCAAGGAGGTCCAACCAGTCTATTCTAAAGGAGATCGGTCCTGGGTGTTCATTGGAAAGACTGATTCTAAAGCTGAAACTCCAATACTTTGGCCACCTCATGCAGAGTTGACTCATTGGAAAGGACCCTGATCCTGGGAGAGATTGGGGGCAGGAGGAGAAGGGGATGACAGAGAATGAGATGGCTGGATGGCATCACCGATTTGATGGATGAGTTTGAGTGAACTCAGAGTTGGTGATGGACAGGGAGGCCTGGCGTGCTGCAATTCATGGGGTCGCAAAGAGTCGGACACGACTGAGCGACTGAACTGAACTGAACTCATTGTAGAGGAGAGTTACACATAGAGAGAGATCCAGGCATCATCAGAGTCTTCCTTCATTATTCATTAGAGTACTGATCAGAACATGCATGTGAGAAAACTACTTGAGTCTGGGGAAGATGCACCCAAGCCCATTAGAGCTAACATTTTTAAAGCATCCACAAACAGCTGGGTACACTGCTTTTTTGTAAATAGCCAGAGAGCAAAACCTTTTGACTCACAGATTGCAGAAACTCAACCAACTCCAAGTACAAGAAATATAAAGACAACTATACCAAGCCACATCATGATGAAATTACTCCAAACCGGTATTAAAAAGAAAATCTGAAAGCAGTCTGAGTTTAAAAAGACACATCATAGTACACAGAAGAACAAATATAAAGATGACCTTGCAGATAAGCCCCTCTGGACTAATTTAATGTCCTGTTATTGCTTTTCCATGAGAATATATAGCAATAATTGATGGGCTATACTCTTGTAATTCCCCATCTCATAAGTGTCAGAAGGAATTATATTGATAGGAAAGGGCTGCATGTACAGAACTGCATCTCTAATGACCCATTTATGAAACTGATTTTTTTAAAAAATATAACTTCTGAAAGCAGCCTTCTCATAGGTATCTTTTGGAGTCTGGGCTCCTAGACTCCATAACAGGACTCGGTTATTAGCTTATGAATGGGGTAATTTTACAATCAGAATGCCAGATCCAGGAGACCTTTTGATTCTCTGACCTGCTATTTAAATTCTTGAGTGGGAATGGCATCAGCCTATAGCACTTTGCTTTTTAAGCATAAAAGTAGATTAATCTGCCAACCATAACCCTTTTGAAAATAAAGCTTCTGTCTAGCAAAGTGGGTTTACTGTACTGTCATTCTACTGAGAAGTAATCCCCCAACACACCTAAGACAATGGATCCATGAAAATGTCAACATATTGAAATACCTGTGAATATTCACTGAATTTATTTTCACTCCTTGGCTTTAATTTATCTTTATGGAGTATCCAGGATATCTAACAGACATCAGGGTAACAGCAAATTCTTTTCACCAGAATCCGTTGGAATGTTATCAATTTAAAGATCCAGTATGTTGCTGTATAGAATGTCAAGTCAATCAAAATGCTATAGACTGTAATAAGGCAGATAGCAGGATAGGTAAAATAATCTTGAAGATAAGACAGTGATGTGATCCTGTCCTCTTTATTCCATTGGAAGACAAATTGCTTTTGATTATCCCTGCTGAGTATTCGAAATAATACATTTATAGAATCAGTGATTGCATATTTAAATAAATCAGTAGCTGCATATTTCATTGACCTATTCTGGTGAAAACCCCATATCCAGCAGAGTGAATCAGTGAGGACAAGATTTCATTGCATAGGTAAACACCATCATTTGCTTTGACCCATTTGGCTTTCACAGACAGCCAATAGGTGAAGACACAGAAATGCCCTGGTGTGAGAAGAACTGCCATCTTTAAGTAGCTCAATGGTCTTTTGTAGACTAGGGCTGATGAGAAGAGATGTTGGAGAACTTGGTTTCCCTATGGTAATGGACTTGATAAGATACCCCCCCCCCAAAAAAATGGAGGTCAGGTGCTGGTACTTAATCAGATAAAGCAAAATGAATTCAATTATTATAATAAGTAGAGATACAAAACTGACAGGATGGCTTGACCCACAGAGAACTATGGAGATATTTAATAGCACATGGACTTCCCAGGGGTAAGAAACATGGACAGTCAAAAAGGATAATGCTGTGTATAAAACACAAAATGCATGCAGGTAGATGATCAGGAGGCAACAGGCAGCACTGCCAATAAACTGGCACAAACTTTTACCCTGTTTTTAAGCTTGAACCAGTAAGAAGCTCAGAAACCCACTGACTGAAGGGAAGCCTGACTCTGAGAAAGGATGCTGGAACACTTTAGCAAGAATGCACAATAATAATTCCTCTATTTGTTCCACAAAGTATCCTATAGCTATTTACTCAGGCAAACATACATAAGTAAAAAGGAAATACCAAAACATACTGGATGTTGTATTTAAGGACTCAAAGCGTCATCATTTCACCCTTATTAGAGTAGGAGTTTACAGTACTTAGGTGATAAATGGAGCTTAGTTCTGGGTCCAATTCACAGTGAATGTAGTGGATCTATGGGTGTACTTGATGGCACTTCTCCCAGTGCCTGAATATATAACTGGAATGGGCACACTTGTGAAGTGGCAGAATGACTACATTGGTTGCTTGGTCTATTGAATGAGAACTATTAGAGTGGAGAAGATCAATATTGAAACTGAGTTTTTACTTGGCTAAAAAAGTAAAAATAATAATTTTATTCTCACAGGAAGGCAATGCTTGCTGCCCCCTTAAATTACTTTATGCAGGGACTGTGATCTCCTCCAGATGTTCACTTAAATCACCACATTGGCATGAAGAAAAACCTAGCAGATCCCTATTGAGCAAGAGGACCATTTTGTGTTTCACACCAGAAATACACTTACACACTAAGGATGAAATTATCTATCTTCTGCTCTTTTCCCATCATTATATTTTCTAAACATCTAGGGACATCTGCATTTTGAGTATACATAGGAAGGGTGTAAAAGCATGGAAGGTTTTCACAAGACATACAGTGGGTGGAGGACAATCGAAATGTTAAGAATGTGTTACATCAGAGGAAAATTTAATGTTTCTAGTTGCACAACCAAATATGCTCTCTAAAGTAGACAATCTTATAACATCCTTTGCCTTACATTACTAGAAAGAATCATAATATCTAGAAAACCTCTTTGGGTACTAGAAGTAATAATATATTCTACACTTGAGAATACTACCTCTACCAATTTGTGTGTCAGGAAAGACAACTTAACTTTAAATGTTGCCTAAAGGAAAAAATCATTCTACTATGGGTGTAGTCCATAGTGTAAACAGACCAGTTGCTTGGGCCAAAGTATCAGCCAAACACTATGGTTATAGAAGAATCTGTGATGAGATAGGATACCATGTGGGGATGACGGAAATATCCAAGAGGAGAATCACAAAATACATCTCTAGGGTACTGGAGCAAAGCCATGCCATCTTCAATGGAAAGATTTGTATCATTAAAAACACAATCTCCTGACAGTATACTGGACTCGACATAAAGTATCAAGTAGGCATGATGCTATAGTGGTGTATGCTCATGAGCTGGATTCTGTCACACCCACTGCATCAAAAGATATGATACTTTCAGTAGCAATACATCATAAGATAAAAGTGGTACATCTATAGTCAAGCATGTGAAAAGCCAGAGGGCACAAGCAAGATTCATATTTAGGTGGTCCAAATTCCCATGTTATCCTCAAAATTTCCACAAACAAGTTCCCCTCAAGTCACACTTATGACCATAAGTATTTTGTATGTATGACAAACTGACAAAGGAAGAAAGTAGCTGAGCTTGGTTCATGAACTGGTCAGCTCAGGATGTAGCTTCAAGTTAAAAATGGACTGCTTCATTATAGACTTACATAAGAGTGCCTCAAAATCTCGTTAGTGGGGCTAATTCTTTGAATGAAGAGAGCTTTGGGAAGTCTACCTCGTCTCTAATGTTTATGGAAAGAGAACTGTCCATAATTAAGACTACATATAAATATCAGTTCGGTTCAGTTGCTCAGTCATGTCCGACTCTTTGTGACCCCATGGACTGCAGCACGCCAGCTTTCCTGTCCATCACCAACTCCCAGAGCTTGCTCAAGCTCATGTCCATCAAGGCAGTGACGCCATCCAACTATCTCATCCTCTGTCATCCCCTTCTCCTCCATTTATAAATATACTGAGTATGAGAACTAGCAAACAGATGTGTAGAACAAAGAAAGGAAAAGCAGGAACATATGAATGCACATATGGGGATAGGAAAAAATTGAAATAAATTTGTATTGAACATAAACTCCCACAAAAACACCATTTACCATAGGAAAGCATTAAATGGCCAGTAGAAAGAATACCTAATCAGTTAAAACAGACAAAATGGGTGCATGATAATGTCTTTTCCTTAGGGAAAGACCTCACCCAAAGAAAGGACACTCATACGTATGCCCAACCACTTTGCCTCAAAACTGAAAAAGTTTTATTAGGCATCCTAGTTTCAGAGATCTCCATAGCAACAGTTAAGACCTTTGTTGCAACTGCACCATAATTTGGCTCTGAGGTGCTGATCTTAGATCAGTCCCCAATTATATTTTTTCATACAAATTTGAGTATTTCTTGTTTACTTAGTAAATCTAAAGCATATCTTTACAATTATTTTTCTAGATAATCAATGTATTTCTGGCAATTTTGCTCACTTTTATTGTTCTTTTCACATTATTCTGTCTTCTTTTTTTAAAAGAAGCTATATTCCTTTATCTTCTATGTGTTTTCCATGAGTTTCTGAGATTTCTTTATTTAATATATTTTCTGTTATGAATTAGATATTCAGAATAATCTTTAAATTTTAATCTTCATGATAAAATGTATTTTGTGCATCAAAGTGTAAGGCAAACCTACAGAATGGGAAAATATTTACAAATCATTTATCAAATAAGTGGTTAATATGAAAATGTAAAAGAACTACTATAACTAAACTGTAAACATAACCTGATTAAAAAATGGGCAAATAAATACTCAGTTCTCCAAAGATGAACAAATAGATAACAAGCATATGAAAATATGTTGAGTACCACTAATAATGGTGAAAATGCAAATCAAAACCACAATTATATATCACATCACACCTGTAAGGATGGCCACTATCTAAAAAATAAATTTATAAATAATGGTTGCTGGTAGGGATGGCAAGAAATTGGAACTCTTTTGCACTATTAGTGGAAATGTAAGATGGTGTGGCCACTGTGCAAAACTACATGGTGATTTCCCAAAATATTAAAAATAGAACTATCATATGGTCCAGCATATTTTATAGCCTTATAAAGGGAATATAATTCTGGTATAAGTGACAACATGGATAAACCCTGAGGACAGTATGCTAAATAATATGAGCCAGTTCCATTCTGTTCAGTTGCTTCAGTTCAGTTCAGTTCAGTTCAGTCGCTCAGTCGTGTCCGACTCTCCGCGACCCCATGAATCACAGCACGCCAAGCCTCCCTGTCCATCACCAATTCCCGGAGTACACTCAAACTCATGTCCACAGAGTCGGTGATGCCATCCAGCCATCTCATTCTCCGTCGTCCCCTTCTCCTCCAGCCCCCAACCTTTCCCAGCATCAGAGTCTTTTCCAGTGAGTCAACTCGTCTCATGAGGTGGCCAAAGTATTGGAGTTTCAGCTTTAGCATCAGTCCCTCCAATGAACATCCAGGATTGATCTCCTTTAGAATGGACTGGTTGGATCTCCTTGCAGTATAAGGGACTCTCAAGAGTCTTCTCCAACACCACAGTTCAAAAGCATCGATTCTTCGGCGATCAGCTTTCTTCACAGTCCAACTCTCACATCCATACATGACCACGGGAAAAACCATTGCCTTGACTAGACGGACCTTGGTCGGCAAAGTAATGTCTCTGCTTTTTAATATACTATCAAGGTTGGTCATAACTTTCCTTCCAAGGAGCAAGCGTCTTTTAATTTCATGGCTGCAATCAGCATCTGCAGTGATTTTGGAGCCCAAAAAAACAAAGTCTGACACTGTTTCCACTGTTTTTCCATCTATTTCCCATGAAGTGATGGGACCAGATGCCATGATCTTTGTTTTCTGAATGTTGAGCTTCAAGCCAACCTTTTCACTCTCCTCTTTCACTTTCATCAAGAGGCTTTTGAGTTCCTCTTCACTTTCTGCCATAAGGGTAGTGTCATCTGCATATCTGAGGTTATTGATATTTCTCCCAGCAATCTTGATTCCAGCTTGTGCTTCTTCCAGCCCAGCGTTCCTCATGATGTACTCTGCATATAAGTTAAATAAGCAAGGTGACAATATACAACCTTGACGCACTCCTTTTCCTATTTGGAACCAGTCTGTTGTTCCATGACCGGTTCTAACTGTTGCTTCCTGACCTGCATACAGGTTTCTCAAGAGGCAGGTCAGGTGGTCTGGGATTCCCATCTCTTTCAGAATGTTCCACAGTTTATTGTGATCCACACAGTCAAAGGCTTTGGCATAGTCAATGAAGCAGAAATAGATGTTTTTCTGAAACTCTCTTGCTTTCTCCATGATCCAGCGGATGTTGGCAATTTGATCTCTGGTGCCTCTGCCTTTTCTAAAACCTGCTTGAACATCTGGGAGTTCACGGTTTACATACTGCTGAACAGTTGCTTAGTCGTGTCCAACTCTTTGCGACCCCGTGAGCCAGTTACAAAGACACAATTATTTTTAAAGTATGAGTATATTTGCATTAATAAGTTGTTAATTAATAGTTGTATGTGAAATTAAAGTAGATTCTAGGTATCTTGAAAAAAAAAAAAGCCCCACAGAATGCTTGAATCATGCTGGATGCTGAGTAATTGTTTGCTATGCAGGGAATCTCTGGCTTCTGTACAATAAATGCCAAGACACAATTTCTGTGTCAACTCAGCCATCCCCACAGGTTTCCCATAAGCCCTCTTGCTGGATATACTACCCAACTGAAAACCCCTTCTGTCTCATTTTGTTCATCATAATCTACTAAGAATGTATGTCCGTTGTCTGACTTTTCAAAAAACTAAAAAGAAATCTGAAAAAAGATAGATGTCACTCTGGATTTTATATCTCCATTACCTCTCATTAACACCTAACCCATGGGTGAATTTTAATAAATATGCTGTTGTTTAGTTTCTAAGTTGTGTCTGACTGTTTTGCAACCCCATGGGCTGTAACCTATCAGACTCCTCTGTCCATGGGATTTCCCAGGCAAAAATACTGGATGGGGGATTCCATTTCCTTCTCCAGGAGATCTTCTGGATGTAGGGATCAAACCCACAGCTCCTGCATTGGCAGGTAGATTCTTTACTATTGAGCCACCTGGGAAGCCCTAACCTATAGCTGAATCTCAGTGAATAGGTACTGAATGATAATAATTTAAAGAAGATTGCATAAGTACCTTCCAGAGTCATCTAAAAGATCAAATATCAGTTAACAATAATCTCAGGATTCTTCAGGTCCATGTTGTATAGATTTGCATTCAGAATCTGTGGCAAAGTTGAACCTTCTATTCAAATTTGTCAAATTTTACATCTAGTTGCTTTTTCTTTTCCCATTAAGCCATTACTAAGTTTCCATTTTGTTTCCTGACTTTCAAGTTAAGGAAATAAATTTACAGAAAAGTTTAATTTGCTTTATTAGATTCCCTTTTATAAACTTTTAAAGATAATGCCAATAATGCCAGGATAGATACCTGAGGTGATTGGGACTGAATTTTCTCCTTCACCAAAGAATAAATAAAAAATATTTTTTATAATTACAGCTTTCAATATATTCTTTGTATGATATACAACTTAAAATTTCTATTAGAAAAGCCTTGTATACATAGGAAAATCTCATTATATTTCCTGAGTTGTAATTGGCCACCTCATGCGACGAGTTGACTCATTGGAAAAGACTCTCTGATGCTGAGAAAGGTTGGGGGCGGGAGGAGAAGGGGACGACCGAGAATGAGATGGTTGGATGGCATCACCGACTCTGTGGACATGAGTTTGGGTGAACTCCGGGAGTTGGTGATGGATAGGGAGGCCTGGCGTGCTGTGATTCATGGGGTCGCAAAGAGTCGGACACGACTGAGCGACTGAACTGAACTGAATCACAAAAAGCATCCAGTCATGAAAATATTTCAGTGACATCAAAGTATAATGCAGGAAACTGTATGTATGAAAACTATGTTTTAATAAATTCTTTAATGTGCCAAAATGATAGAGAAAATATGGAACCTCCTATTCTAACTTGTCAGATAAAATTTATTACTACAATTTTTAATTTGAATTTATTTTAAAAGTTTGTACAGTGAGGTTTCTTCTTTCTTTCTTTATACTGAGTACAATGACACTTTATTTGCAGTCTATGTTCAGTAAGTTGCCAAATAAAATATATTATTATAGATATGAAAGCATAAATGGCCCTATGTTGCAGTGAATTTTCTTCTGATACCTGATAAAGAAATCACTTATCTAATTGAGAAACATTCTGCCACGTGGTCTCAGATTTGAATACATATGCCAAACATTGAAACAAGGTTGTTCTAGAGGTTAATAAAATGTCTTCTAAAGATAGTTCACAGAATTATTTCCATCTCTATAACCTAGATTATTAAAGTTGTAAGTAAATAAAGGTTTCACGAAGGCACCTCTGGTATTATGTATCATCCTGGAAGTTAGGATCAGTTAAGGTTTCATTCTGACACTGCCTGAATGCTGTAGCTGGGTTATCAGTGGCAGGATGGGGCTTCTCATCTCTCCTGGGTTTAGCTGACTCCAGTTGATTCTGGTAGATGTAGATATGGCATATCTCTTTTACTGTCTTTGTCTGTCATTGCTGCTCTCTTATCTAGTTTAATTTCCTATTTTTGTATTTGTGTGTCACAGTGATTTTATCTCAAGGCAAAAAAAGTTTAGAATGTAATAAGTTATGTTCACTATCTAGTTGAGGTTATACTGGCCACTCTGATGGAAATTTGAACAGTTTCAGTACTTACCAATGTACTGTCAGGCTGATTACAAGTTTATATCATTTGTAAAAATCAAAAGTATATTTTACCCATGGGGAAGTGTAGGTAACTACAGATTTATCTCAATGTGTATGATGTTTACATAGCAATACTTAGAATATAAATAACTTGCAAAACATCAAAATGTTTTATATTCTGACATTTTAGAAAGGCATACATGTTTTTATTTCATTAATATAATTTTGAACTGAGTTTAGATATAGAAACTTGTGATTCTCTTTTTTTCTTTTTTTTTTCATATATCTCCTTCCTTTTGAACCTCCTTCCCATCTCCCTTCTTACCCCATCCCTCTAGATTGGTTCAGAGACCCTGTTTGAATTTCCTGAGCCATGCAGCAAATTCCCATTGGCTATCTATTTTACACATGGTATGTAAGTTTCCACGTTACTCTCTTATACATCTCACCCTCTCCTCCCCTCTTTCCATGTCAATAAGTCTATTCTCTATGTCTGCTACTCCATTGCTGCCCTGCAAATAAATTCTTCAGTACTGTTTTTCTAGATTCCATATATATGCGTTAGTATCCGATATTTTTCTTTCTCTTTCTGACTTACTTCACTCTGTATAATAGGCTCCAGGTTCATCTATTATATTAGAGCTGACTCAAATGCATTTCTTCTTATGGATGAATAATATTCCATTCTGTATATGTACCGCAACTTCTCTATCCATTCATCTGTCAAAGGACATCTAGGCTGCTTCCATGTTCTAGCTATTGTAAACAGTGCTGCAATGAACAATGGGATACATGTGTCTTTTTCAATTTTGGTTTCCTCAAGGTATATGCCTAAAAGTGGGATTGCTGGATCACATGGTGCTTTTAATCCTAATTTTTAAAGGAATCTCTATACTGTCTTCCATAGTGGCTGTATCAATTATATTCCCATGAACAGTACAAGAGCAACCGTGATTATTTTCTGAACTAATTTTTTAAATGCCATTTAATCATTTTCTTTTTCTCAATGAATTATTTAATACAGTAAGTTTCAAAAATGAAATTTATATTTGCATCAAAGGAAAAACAATAAAATTATGGTTTTAGGAGGAATCATTAGCTTTAAATAGAATACACTATTGTATTTAAAATAGAAAAACAAATATTGGTTAAATTATAGTTGTAAAGTATGTTTGAAACAATGATATAAATTAATATTTAAACAGTTACTGTAAATTTTGAGATCAATAACAAAATGTGAAAGGAATATTAACAAATGTTTCATATTTAATGAAGTTATATTTAACAAACCATCTACATGTTATGCTTACTTATAATTAAAGAAATATGAATAAAACAGTAGTACAAAGTGAAATTTTAATGTAAAGAAAGTGAAAGAAAGTGAAATCGCTCAGTTGTGTCTGACTTCTGCGACCCCATGGACTGTAGCCTACCAGGTTCCTCTGTCCATAGGATTTTACAGGCAAGAATACTGGAGTGGGTTGCCATTTCCTTCTCCAGGAGATCTTCCCAACACGGGGATAGAACCTGGGTCTCCCGCATTGTAGGCAGACGCTTTACCATCTGAGCCACCAGAGAAGTCCCAAATGTAAATTTGGCAACAAAAATAATAATAGGTAAAAATTTTAAAAATGAGTTTTATAGAATTAAAATTACAAATGCATGAATAATACCCAAATTGCTATGTCCTCTCTATGGGATGATTCTGTACTATATATTTAGATTAAAATATGATAAGTTCCACTTTATGTCTTTAACTCTATTGGCATAATCCCACTTATGCCAAAAGAAAAAACATGTTGATATGTGTATTGCAACACTGAAATATTGTTTTTACTTTCTAAATCAGGAAATAGACCAAAAAGCCCATCAATAAGAGTCTAAATATAAATTATATTTCACTTCATCAAAGACATTATTGCCTTTGTTCATGCTCAGTCATGCCTGACTATAGCCCACCACATTCCTCTGTCCATGGAATTGTCCAGGCAAGGATACTGGAGTGGGTAGCCATTTCCTTCTCCAGGGAATCTTCCCAACCTGAGAATTGAACCCATGTCTCTTGAATTTCCTGCACTGGCAAGGGAATTCTTGAAAACTAGAACCAACTGGAAAGCTACTTAGCCAATTACACAAAAAATACAATATCATTATATGTGACATATATATTGATTATATATATATATATCTTCATAGATGTTAAAAACTATCTCTAAATTAATGAAATATGATACATAGTGAAAGGTCAAAGGATAATACAAAATATTAAAGACTATTATAAACACAGCACAGTGAAAGTATCCTAAAATGTTTTCATGAAAGAAAAATGAGTTCAGAATACTATGAATGATTGTTCCCTTGTATAAATATATACATGCATCTGGATGGTTTAGAAAAGTCAGAGGACCAGAAATCAAATGGCCAACATCTATTAAATCACAGAGGAAGCAAGGAAATTCCATAAAAACATCTACTTCTGCTTCATTGACTATGCTAAAGCCTTTGACCATGTGGATCACAAGAAACTGTGGAGAATTCTTAAAGAAATGGTAATACCAGACCACCTTACCTGTCTCCTGAGAAACTTGTATGTGGGTCAAGAAGTAACAGTTAGAACCAGATATGGAACAACTGACTGTTACAAAATTGAGAAAGGAATCTGAAAGGCTATACATTGTCACTCTGTTTATTTAACTTCCATGCAGAGTACATCAGGCAAAATGCTTGGCTGGATAAATCATAAACTGGAATCAATATTGCCAGGAGAATTATCAACAACCTCAGATATGCAGTTGATACCACTCTAATGGCAGAAAGTGGAGAGGAACTGAAAAGCCTCTTGATAAGTGTGAAAGATAAGAGTGAAAAAGATGGCTTAAAACTAAACACTCAAAAAACGAAGATCATGGCACCTGGTCCCATCACTTCATGGCAAATAGAAGGGGAAACAATGGAAACAGTGGCAGATTTTATTTTCCTGGACTCCAAAATCACTGCAGATGGTGACTGTAGCCACAAAATTAAAAGACACTTGCTCCTTGGAAGGAAAGCTACAACAAACCTACACAGCATATTAAAAAGCAGAGACATCAATCTTTGCCAATAAAAGTCCATACAGCCAAGGCTATGGTTTTCCTGTAATTGTGTACAGGTATGAAAGTTGGACCATAAAGAAGGCTGAGCAGCAAAGAATTGACACTTTCAAATTATGGTGCTGAAGAAGACTTTTGAGGGTCCTTTGGACTGCAAAAGAGACCAAAAATCAGTCAATCCTAAAGAAAATCCACCATGAGAATTCAGTGGAGAGACTAATGGTGAAGCTGCAATACTTTGGACCCCTGATGTGAAGAGTCAACTCATTGGAAAAGACCCTGATGCTGGGAAAGATAGAGGGCAAAAGGAGAAGGAGGCAGCAGAGGATGAGATGGTTAAATAACATCATCTACTCAGTTCAGTTCAGTTCAGTTCAGTCACTCAGTCATGTCCGACTCTTTGCGACCCCACATATCACAGCACACCAGGCCTCCCTGTCCATCACAAACTCCCGGAGTTCACTCAAACTCATGTCCATCAAGTTGGTGATGCCATCCAGCCATCTCATTCTCTGTCATCCCCTTCTCCTCCTGCCCCCAATCCCTCCCAACATCAGAGTCTTTTCCAGTGAGTCAACTCTTGGCATGAGGGGGCCAAAGTATTGTAGTTTTAGCTTCAGCATCAGTCCTTCCAATGAACACCCAGGATTGATCTCCTTTAGAATGGACTGGTTGGATCTCCTTGTAGTCCAGTGGATTCTCAAGAGTCTTCTCCAACACCACAGTTCAAAAGCATCAATTCTTCAGTGATCAGCTTTCTTCACAGTCCAACTCTCACATCCATAAATGACCACTGGAAAAACCATAGCCTTGACTAGATGGACCTTGGTTGGCAAAGTAATGTCTCTGGTTTTCAATATGCTCTCTAGGTTGGTCATAACTTTCCTTCCAAGGAATAAGCGTCTTTTAATTTCATGGCTGCAATCAGCATCTGCAGTGATTTTGGAACCCCAAAAAATAAAGTATGACACTGTTTCCACTGTTTCCCATCTATTTCCCATGAAGTGATGGGACCAGATGCCATGATCTTAGTTTTTTGAATGTTGAGCTTCAAGCCAACTTTTTCACTCTCCTCTTTCACTTTCATCAAGAGGCTTTTGAGTTCCTCTTCACTTTCTGCCATAAAGCTGGTGTTATCTGCATATCTGAGGTTATTGATATTTCTCCCAGCAATCTTGATTCCAGCTTGTGCTTCTTCCAGCCCAGCGTTCCTCATGATGTACTCTGCATATAATCTTCCCAATGGACATTAATTTGAGCAAACTCCAGGGATAGCGGAGAATGGGGAGCCCAGTGTGCTGCAGTCCTTGGAGTCACAGAGTCAGACACAACTTAGCGACTGAACAAACAAAAAATGTAAGCGATTTTTGATGTAAAAATAAAAAAAATTAATCAGAGCTTTCCATTTGAAAAGTAATTTTACAGTCCATTGGATAGATGAGTGTAGCAAAATTTATGTTATTAAAAATAATATGTACTATTGTGTATATTTTTATATTTTCTTTATAGTTAAAGGACTCCTGAAACAACCATTTTATCATTTTGCTGATCTCAAATTTTTACTCTTCCTTAGACAACAACTTTCACTTCAGTAATTTCTTCTTTTACATACCTCCATATTTTTAACATGTATACTATGATGTGTTTGTGGACCCCGAAAATTTGTATTTTGCAATTTATTGCCATATATTATGGCATTAAGAAATTAGATCTCTGGAAAATATTTAGGTCATGAGGGCTGAGCCTTCATTAATGGGAGATTCACATGTCAGTACCGGGGATTTGTAATGATTTACTCCAGGAAGGAACTCTTCTCCAGGAAACTGAGCAATCCACGCTGAATGCCTCTTGGGCAGGTGGCAGGGTAGATGGTTATGAACATTTGGGAGATTTAGTCCTTTCATTTCTAGTTTGGTACATCTACTATCTCTGATAGTATCTTTTCTGAAAGTAATCTTCAGCTTTCTACTGAAATGGGATGGGTATTGCTGTGCCTACTTCGCAGGATGATTTGGAAGGAATATCTGAAAATCTTGAGCTGGTTTTTATAAACAATTTAGAATCAATACTTTGACTTTAAATATTATTTCTGTTTTCTTTTTTGAATGTGTCTGGGCACTCCAATTTTTGAGAATTCTAGGATTTGAGTAATATGATTTGTGCTTTCCACTTGGAACTCATTGTTTCATCTGCCTCTATTTAACTTAATTAATTACCACTGTTGCCTCTGCTCCTGAAACATCATTATTCTGTTTTCTCCTCTTGCAGTTGACTTGCAGTTACTTATATTATTTCATCATTTAATGAAATAAAATCTTTTTATTTTCATTTTAGTAGTTCTCAAAACCATCAGAATTTTGCTTTAATCCCTTCATGATTAATTGAGAGCAACACATTTTTATGGGTTCTCATAGAGTATTGAGTTTTCTGCACCCTGTCCTCAACTTATTCATTCATTCACTTATTCATTTTCTATTGAGATGTAATTAACATGTAATATCATGTTAGTTTCAGGTAAACAACATTATGATTCAATATTTGTATACATTCAGAAATGATCACTACAATAAGTATAGTTACATCCATCACCATACATTGTTCCATTATTTTGCTTGTGGTGAGGACTTTTAAGATTTACTCTCTAAGCAACTTTCAATTATGCAATACAGTGCTATCCACATAGCTACTGTATTAAATTTCGATATGTTGATACAAAGTAAGGTAAATAAAGTAAGAAATTACTGAATTGTTAAGCAAAGATCAACAAAAATTGTTTCTGTATATATTTCATTTTCATTATATTCTAACTAAATTTGAAAAATACATTCAATAAATGAAGAGAAAAATAGTGATTTGGTTAGGGAAATTGCAAATAGGATATTTTATGATTTTCAATACTTAGCAATGTCTATTCTTATACTGGTCACTTTAGATTCATGAAGTAAAATAATTAATCTGTTTTAATAATGAAGGAATTTAGACAGGTCCGTCTAGTCAGAGTTTTTCCGGTAGTCATGTATAGATGTGAGAGTTGGACTGTGAAGAAAGCTGAATGCCGAAGAATTGATGCTTTTGAACTGTGGTGTTGGAGAAGACTCTTGAGAGTCCCTTGGACTGCAAGAAGATCCAACAGTCCATCCTAAAGAAAATCAGTCCTGAATGTTCATTCGAAGGACTGATGCTAAAGCTGAAACTCCAATACTTTTGCCACCTGATGCAAAGAACTGACTCATTGGAAAAGACTCTGATGCTGAAAGATTGAAGGCAGGAGGAGAAGGGGACAACAGAGATGAGACGTTTGGATAGCATCACCAACTCACAGGACATGAATTTGAGCAAGCTCCAGGAGTTGGTGATGGACAGGGAAGCCTGGCATGCTGCAGTCCATGGGATTGCAAAGAGTCAGGCACGGCTGAGTGACTGAACTGAACTGGATTTAGACAGAAAAATCTTTAGAGTTCAGATTAAAAATATTTATTGCGTTTCTACTCATGATTCAGTTATCCACTGGACTCTCAAAGAACAAAATTTATGGATTGCCTTTCTCTTAAGGAGGTTATTCAATGGGCAAACAAATGCAATGTAGTTTCAAAATATTATGTTAAGCAATATGATAAACATACAAATAAAGGAGATAAAAAATAGATACCACACTTATGGTAGTACTGTCCTTAATATATAATGCATATGGTACAATTTAGTTGTTGATCACTTGCTAACTTGAAGAAGTTGAAATGCAAGCCAAAAGACTGCTCATTGCATCATTAATACGGATTTACCTGTTGCCATGACATGCATGCATGATGCTGTTTTTTTAGTACTGGAGTGGGTTGCCATGCCCTTCTCCAAAGGATCTTCCTGACCCAGAGATCTTACCCACATCTCCTCCAACTCCTGCATTGCAGGCAAATTCTTCACTGCTGAGCTACTAGGGAAGCCCAGGACAAGGAAGCTCAGTTAGAAGTGGAAGGGTATGCATAGAAATATTATCTTCTTTCAAATGAAAATTCAACATATGTCTAGCAAAGTCCTTTCCTTTTGTTATTCCACTATATATCATTTTGTTACTCAAAAACATTTCCAGGGTGATTGGAATCTAGTCTTGCAATGTCATGGTAGCTGCATGACCTTCCTTGTGGGCAGCAGTTGGGAAAAGGTTATTTTTGTAATATTACTCATACAGATCTTCCAAACTCTAGTTAGAAACTTGTACATATTAAATCCAGATACTCAACACAATGTAAAATATTAATACTTTCTGAATTATTTCATAACTTTTACACAGTCTATCAATATTTTCTTCTACTTTGTCAGTCCTTATGACACACTTTCTCTCCATTAAACAATCTAATGATGAATATCTGTTAAGTGTAACAAGTAAAGTGTATATATGGTGCTGATATTGGTTTTTGTATTACAAAAAGCCAACTAGATTAGAAAGAAAGGAATATACACCAGAATATCAGTTTTATAATAGTGGTATATGTATATGATACATTGTTTAAAATTATCCCATAATATTTTGTTCTTTATTCATCTTTATAAAGCCATTTTTTAGTGGATTCTCATACTATCATTTTACAAAATATTACCTTTTGCTTAACTTTTCCAAACCAGCATCTTTTGTTTGTATACACAAGGAAATTTCCTGGCATTCCTAGTTTCCACTTTAAAAACTCAATATTGAATTTGCATTTTTTATTGTGGGTATCCTATAGCTTATATTTACCTGAAATAAATTCTGTGGGTTACTTTTTGCTGCTAGAAAGAATGCTGTGATTTGCCTTGACTGGCAGTGATTTTTACAGTCAAACACCTGCATAAGAAACACCTGCACCTGCCTTTTGGAAGTAATAGACTTTTAAGCAGAAACTCTAGGGGTAAACAGGAGGATTTCCAAACTGCTAATGAGTAATCAAAGGAAAAAGAGACTTTTAAACAGCATAACATCTATTATATTTTTATTTCATTACCCAGATATAGACTGTGGATTGTTTTGTAAAATACAAGCAATAAAGCTGCAAATAAGCAAATGTAATAACACAGTGTGATGATCTTGAAAAATATTTAGGAATTATTAAAAGAAATTTTGTCTTGACAAATGCATACTATGGACAATTTCTTGGTTATCAATCATATCTAGATCCCTGGACTTTTTACACATTCACATTTAAATCCAAATTTGAAACTAAAAAAACCAATGTAAATTATAAACTGAATGTTTAATAAAACCATTAACATAACCTAAGGCAAAACCTTTCAAAGCCAGCACATATAATACATTAAAAATAACTCACTGAGATTGGGGAAAGGAAAGTTAATTTTAAGATACAAAAAGGAACTTTGTAGACTTCAAAACACAGGTGAAATATCATCTCTATTATATCCTGACTAAATACTAATTTTGTGATAATGAAAGAATATCACTAGAGATATTGAGTTCATGTGTCACAGCAATGAAAGTGTTACTAAGTTTAATATACTTAGCATATATTTAATCAGGTTGAAGAAAATGGAACTCTTTCCTCTAAATACAATAGACTAAAACAAACAGCATATATTGTGAAAATAACCCTCCAGCAAGATTTACTCCAGGGAAACCTTCCTTCTGTAGGCAGATTATCCTAGTATCTGGCTTGCAGCCTTGAAAGATAATTTACAGATCAGTCTTTTAATTGGATATGATTCAAAAAGTGTGATACACAGAACATTTCTTAAAATAATTCATTCTTCTTTAAAAATAGAACCACAAAATGAACTCTTGCTCTGAGCATATGATCAGAATTCTAATAATCAATATGAGATTTAACCCTTACAAATTTTATAATGAAATACAAGATAGGTCACCATCAACATGTAATAAATTCTGATATGTTCTTGAATAAACTCACAGTGACAAGAGGATAAACACACTTCTCTATATTCTAAAATATTTAAATGCATTTTGTCTAATCTATGTTTTAGCACATCCTTAGATTACTAGGGCTGGGAAACATGTAACCCAGTGCTAGTATACATAAATAAACATACTGAATTAGAAATCAAGTCTATGTCATCTATTTGGTTAACAGGCAGAATTATATAATCATCATACATCAGTCAAGAATACTATTTGTATATTAAAATAAGCTATAAGAACAAAGATCATGGCATCTGGTCCCATCACTTCATGGGAAATAGATGGAAAAACAGTGGAAACAGTGTCAGACTTTGTATTTTTGGGCTCCAAAATCACTGCAGATGCTGATTGCAGCCATGAAATTAAAAGACGCTTGCTCCTTGGAAGGAAAGTTATGACCAACCTTGATAGTATATTAAAAAGCAGAGACATTACTTTGCCAACCAAGGTCCGTCTAGTCAAGGCAATGGTTTTTCCCGTGGTCATGTATGGATGTGAGAGTTGGACTGTGAAGAAGGCTGATCGCCGAAGAATCGATGCTTTTGAACTGTGGTGTTGGAGAAGACTCTTGAGAATCCCTTATACTGCAAGGAGATCCAACCAGTCCATTCTAAAGGAGATCAATCCTGGATGTTCATTGGAGGGACTGATGCTAAAGCTGAAACTGCAATACTTTGGCCACCTCATGCGACGAGTTGACTCACTGGAAAAGACTGTGATGCTGGGAAAGGTTGGGGGCGGGAGGAGAAGGGGACGACGGAGAATGAGATGGCTGGATGGCATCACCGACTCTGTGGACATGAGTTTGAGTGAACTCCGGGAGTTGGTGATGGACAGGGAGGCCTGGCGTGCTGTGATTCATGGGGTCGCGGAGAGTCGGACACGACTGAGCGACTGAACTGAACTGAACTGAACTGATAATATACTATAACTTGTATACAATACTTTATATACAAATATTTGTATACAAAGTATATAATACATTTTTAATTGTATACAAAGTATACAATACTTTGGCCACCTGATGTGAATAACTGACTTCTAGGAAAAGACCCTGATGCTGGGAAAGATTGAAGGCAGGAGGAGAAGGGGACGGCAGAGGATGGGATAGTTGGATGGCATCACCGACTCGATGGACATGAGTTTGAGTAAGCTCTGGGAGTTGGTGATGGACAGGGAAGTCTGGCATGCTGCAGTCCATGGGGTCACAAAGAGTCAGATACGACTGAGTGAACTGAACTGAACTGAATTGATAATATACTATACATAATATTACATATACCGTAAACTCAAGTATTATACTGTAATATACTGTACACCATGGCATATATTATAAAGTGAAGGTAGCACTAATGGTAAAGAAACCACCTGCCAATACAGGAGACATAAGAGATGGATTCAGTCCCTGTGTTTAGACGATTCTCTGGAGGAAGGAATAGCAACCTACTCCAGTGTTCTTGCCTGGAGAATCACATGGACAGTGGAGCCTGGCAGGGTACAGTCCACAGGGTTGCAAACAGTTGGACACAACTAAAGCAAGTTAGCGCGCACACACACACGTACTATATACTATATAGAGAGTATGCATGTAGCATATACTATAAAGTATGCTATATACACCATTACTATATATCTTGGTGTATACACCAGGGGCATGAGTACTACTAGGGAGCATTTAGAAATGCAGAATCTCAGCTTAATTTTAGATTTACTGATGTATAATCTGCATTTTTAACAAAGTCTTTTGGTGATTCATATGCATAATAAACTTTGAGAAGCAAAAGCATATATTCTGCAATAAAATCTTGAGCCTGCTAGGTATACTTTATTTCTCAAAAGCAAATATATAATGCTTTTTCACTGTAGTGTTCTAGGTGAGGGAAGCTAATATAAAAACTTACGCATAGGCATTTTTATTATACATGCAATCCTTGCAATGCCCTTATCAAAATAAAATTAGTTTCTGGTTGTTGTGGATTATTTATGGATATAGAGGAATAATGAGCACATTTTGATTGTATTCTTTTATTAGTTTTGAGGTGTGGAAAATGTAAGATGTGACTAAATTTTAATTGAGAAATAAGTTTGAGAGTGATAGCACATGCATGCTAAGTCACTTCAGTCATGTCCAACTCTTTGCAACCCCATCAGCCATAGCCCATCAGGCTCCTCCCTTGCTCCATGTGACCATCCAGGCAAGAATACTGGAGTGGGTTGCTATTTCCTACTCCAGAGAGTGATGCACTCCTAGTTAAAAACATATGTATTTCACCTTTATTTAGAAGAGCAAAATGGGGACAGCCCGTAATTGAAACTAAAAGAGAAGACAAGCTCTAAGTCACTTACACTCCAAACAAGAGACCAGTCATAGTGACTTTAGATTTTTTTGCATAACTTTATAATTTCTAGCCACTCTAATTTTATTTGAGTTAGTCTGATATACTTGAATGATTTTAAGTTGACTATATCAGGGACTAGCAAACCATGGCCCTCGGGCCAATTCCGGTCAGCTTCAGTTTTTAGTATATAAGGTTTTGCTGATCTTACATGTGTTGTCTATGGCTCCTTTTGAATTACAAAAACAAATCTGAGTAGTTGAAATAGACACTGTGTGATCTGTGAAAGCTAAAATATATACTTTCATTTACAGAAAAAAAATTGTTGACCTATATGAGAAATTCAAATTATCTTCATTTGTTTTAGAACATTTCCTTTTCACTGTTTCAGTATCTAAATATCTTTCCTAAATATATGTCTTAGGTTACTATCATAAAATTCTGATGGAACTCTACAAATGAATGATGCTTAAGGACAAAGGTTCTTGGAGGTACATCACTGTGTCTCTAAAAATATTGTTGTGTATCTGACATTTATTTTTTTATTTATTGGTAATTAATTTATTTTTTTTGGAGGCAAATTATTTTACAATATTATATTGGTTGGTTTTGCCATACATTGACATGAATTCGCCCCGGGTTTACATAAGTTCCCCTTCCTGAACCCCCCTCCCACCTCCCTCCTCCCTTTATCCTCCCTCTGGATCATCCCCGCATGCCAGCCCCGAGCATCCTATAACATGCATCGACCCTGAACTAGTGATTCGTTTCACATATGACAACATACGTGTTTCAATGCCATTCTCCCAAATCATCACACCCTCACCCTCTCCCACAGAGTCCCAAAGACTGTTCTATACATCTGTGTCTCTTTTGCTGTCTCGTATACAGGGTTATCATTTGCATCTTTCTAAATTCCTTATATATGCGTTAGTATACTATATTGGTGTTTTTCTTTCTGGCTTACTTCACTCTGTATAATAGGCTCCAGTTTCATCCACCTCATTAGAACTGATTCAAATGTATTCTTTTTAATGGCTGAGTAATACTCCATTGTGTATATGTACCAAAGCTTTCTTATCCATTCGTCTGCAGATGGACATCTAGGTTGCTTCCATGTCCTTGCTATTATAAACAGTGCTGCAATGAACGTTGGAGTACATGTGTCTCTTTCAATTCTGGTTTCCTTGGAGGGATGCCCAGGAGTGCGATTGATGGATCATATGGCAGTTCTATTTCCAGTTTTTTGAGGAATCTCCACACTGTTCTCCATAGTGGCTGTACTAGTTTGCATTCCCACCAACAGTGTAAGAGGGTTCCTTTCTCTCCACATCCTCTCCAGCATTTATTGCATGTAGACTTTTGGATAGCAGCCATTCTGACTGGTGTGAAATGGTATCTCATTGTGGTTTTGATTTGCATCTCTCTGATTATGAGGGATGTTGAGCATTTTTTCATGTGTTTGTTAGCCATCTGTATGTCTTCTTTGGAGAAATGTCTGTTTAGTTCTTTGGCCCATTTTTTGATTGGGTCATTTATTTTTCTGGAATTGAGCTGCAGGAGCTGCTTATATATTTTGGAGATTAATCCTTTATCAGTTGCTTCATTTGCTTTTATTTTCTCCCATTCTGAGGGTTGTCTTTTCACCATGCTTATAGTTTCCTTTGCTGTGCAGAAGCTTTTGATTTTAATTAGGTCCCATTTGTCTATTTTTGCTTTTATTTCCAATATTCTGGGAGGTGGGTCATGGAGGATCCTGCTGTGATTTATGTCGGAGAGTGTTTTGCCTACGTTCTCCTCTAGGAGTTTTATAGTTTCTGGTCTTACATTTAGCTCTCTAATCCATTTTGAATTTATTTTGGTGTATGGTGTTAGGAAGTGTTCTAGTTTCATTCTTTTACAGGTGGCTGACCAGTTTTCCCAGCACCACTTGTTAAAGAGACTGTCTTTTCTCCATTTTATATTCTTTCCTCCTTTGTCAAAGATGAGGTGTCCATAGGTGCGTGGATTTATCTCTGGGCTTTCTATTTTGTTCCATTGATCTATATTTCTGTCTTTATGCCAGTACCATACTGTCTTGATGATTCTGGCTTTGTAGTAGAGCCTGAAGTCCAGCAGGTTAATTCCCCCAGTTCCATTTTTCTTCCTCAAGATTGCTTTGGCTATTCGAGGTTTTTTGTATTTCTATATAAATTGTGAGATTATTTGTTCTAGTTCTGTGAAAAATATCGTTGGTAGCTTGATAGGGATTGCATTGAATGTATAAATTACTTTGGGTAGTATACTGATTTTTACAATATTTATTCTTCCAATCCATGAACATGGTATATTTCTCCATCTATTAGTGTCCTCTTTGATTGCTTTCAGTAGTGTTTTATAGTTTTCTATGTACAAGTCTTTTGTTTCCTTAGGTAGATATATTCCTAAGTATTTAATTCTTTTCGTTGCAACAGTGAATGGAATAGTTTCCTTAATTTCTCTTTCTATTTTCTCATTATTAGTGTATAGGAATGCAAGGGATTTCTGTGTGTTGATTTTATATCCTGCAACATTACTGTAATTATTGATTAGCTCTAGTAGTTTTCTGGTAGAGTCTCTAGGGTTTTCTGTGTAGAGGATCATGTCATCAGCAAACAGTGAAAGTTTTACTTCTTCTTTTCCAATTTGGATTCCTTTTATGTCTTTTTCTGCTCTGATTGCTGTGGCCAAAACTTCCAGAACTATGTTGAATAGTAGTGGTGAGAGTGGGCACCCTTGTCTTGTTCCTGACTTTAGGGGAAATGCTTTCAGTTTTTCACCATTGAGGATAATGTTTGCTATGGGTTTGTCATATATAGCTTTTATTATGTTGAGGTATGTCCCTTCTATTCCCACTTTCTGGAAGGTTTTTATCATAAATGGATGTTGAATTTCGTCAAAGGCTTTCTCTGCATCTATTGAGATAATCATATGATTTTTATTTTTCAGTTTGTTAATGTGGTGTATTATGTTGATTGATTTGCGGATATTGAAGAATCCTTGCATTCCTGGGATAAAGCCCACTTGGTCATGATGTATGATCTTCTTAATATGTTGTTGGATTCTGATTGCTAGAATTTTGTTAAGGATTTTTGCATCTATGTTCATCAGTGATATTGGCCTGTAGTTTTCTTCTTTTGTGGGGTCTTTACCAGGTTTTGGGATTAGGGTGATGGTGGCCTCATAGAATGAGTTTGGAAGTTTCCCTTCCTCAGCAATTTTCTGGAAGAGTTTGAGTAGAACAGGTGTTAGCTCTTCTCTAAATTTTTGGTAGAATTCAGCTGTGAAGCCGTCTGGACCTGGGCTTTTGTTTGCTGGGAGATTTTTGATTACAGTTTCAATTTCCGTGCTTGTGATGGGTTTGTTCAGATTTTCTATTTGTTCCTGGTTCAGTTTTGGAAAGTTGTACTTTTCTAGGAATTTGTCCATTTCTTCCAGGTTATTCATTTTATTGCCATATAATTGCTGATAGTATTCTCTAATAATCCTTTGTATTTCTGTGTTGTCAGTTGTGATCTCTCCATTTTCATTTCTAATTTTATTGATTTGGTTCTTCTCCCTTTGTTTCTTGATAAGTCTGGCTAGTGGTTTGTCAATTTTATTTACCTTCTCAAAGAACCAGCTTTTGGCTTTGTTGATTTTTGCTATGGTCTCTTTTGTTTCTTTTGCATTTATCTCTGCCCTAATTTTTACGATTTCTTTCCTTCTACTGACCCTGGGGTTCTTCATTTCTTCGTTTTCTAGTTGCTTTAGATGTAGAGTTAGGCTATTTAGTTGACTTTTTTCTTGTTTCTTGATGTGTGCCTGTATTGCTATGAACTTCCCCCTTAGCACTGCTTTTACAGTGTCCCAGAGGTTTTGGGTTGTTGTGTTTTCATTTTCATTCATTTCTATGCATATTTTGATTTCTCTTTTGATTTCTTCTATGATTTGTTCATTATTCAGCAGCGTGTTGTTCAGCCTCCATATGTTGGCATTTTTAATAGTTTTTCTCCCATAATTGAGATCTAATCTTACTGCATTGTGGTCAGAAAAGATGCTTGGAATGATTTAAACTTTTTTGAATTTACCAAGGCTAGATTTATGGCCCAGGATGTGATCTATCCTGGAAAAGGTTCCGTGTGCACTTGAGAAAAAGGTGAAATTCATTGTTTTGGGGTGAAATGTCCTATCGATATCTATTAGGTCTAACTGGTCTATTGTATCATTTAAAGTTTGTGTTTCCTTGCTAATTTTCTGTTTAGTTGATCTATCCATAGATGTAAGTGGGGTATTAAAATCTCCCACTATTATTGCATTATTGTTAATTTCCCCTTTCATACTTGTTAGTAATTGTCTTACATATTGCGGTGCTCCTATGTTGGGTGCATAAATATTTATAATTGTTATATCTTCATCTTGGATTGATCCTTTGATCATTATGTAGTTTCCTTCTTTGTCTCTTTTCACAGCCTTTGTTTTAAAGTCTATTTTATCTGATATGAGTATTGCTACTCTTGCTTTCTTTTGGTCTCTATTTGCATGGAATATCTTTTTCCAGCCCTTTACTTTCAGTCTGTATGTGTCCCTCGTTTTGAGGTGGGTCTCATGCAGACAACATATATGGGGGTCTTGTTTTTGTATCCATTCAGCCAGCCTTTGTCTTTTGGTTGGGGCATTCAACCCATTTACGTTTAAGGTAATTATTGATAAGTACGATCCCGTAGCCATTTTCTTTATTGCCTTGGGTTCGAGTTTATACACCCTTTCTGTGTTTCCTGTCTAGAAAAGATCCTTTAGCATTTGTTGGAGAACTGGTTTGGTAATGATGAATTCTCTCAGCTTTTGCTTGTCTGTAAAGCTTTTGATTTCTCCTTCATATTTGAATGAGATCCTTGCTGGGTACAGTAGTCTGGGCTGTAGCTTATTTTCTTTCATCACTTTAAGTATGTCTTGCCATTCCCTCCTGGCCTGAAGAGTTTCTGTTGAAAGATCAGCTGTTATCCTTATGGGAATCTCCTTGTGTGTTATTTGCTGTTTTTCCCTTGCTGCTTTTAATATTTGTTCTTTGTGTTTGATCTTTGTTAATTTGATTAATATGTGTCTTGGAGTATTTCGCCTTGGGTTTATCCTGTTGGGGACTCTCTGGGCTTCTTGGACTTGGGTGATTATTTCTTTCCCTATTTTAGGGAAGTTTTCAACTATTATCTCCTCAAGTATTCTTTCATGGTCTTTCTTTTTGTCTTCTTCTTCTGGGACTCCTATGATTCGAATGTTGGAGCGTTTAACATTGTCCCAGAGGTCTCTAATATTGTTCTCATTTCTTTTAATTTGTTTTTCTTTTCTCCTCTCTGTTTCATTTATTTCTACAATTCTGTCTTCTAGCTCGCTTATCCTGTCTTCTGCCTCTGTTATTCTACTGTTTGTTCCTTCCAGAGTGTTTCTGATCTCATCTATTGCATTATTCATTGGATATTGACTCTTTTTTATTTCCTCTAAGTCCTTCTTAAACCTCATCTTCTCAATCCTTTTCTCCAGGTTATTTATCTGTAACTCCATTTTGCTTTCAAGATTTTGAATCATTTTCACCACCAAAATTCGAAATTCTTTATCAGGTAGATTCCCTATATCTTCCTCTTTTGTTTGTGTTGGTGGGCATTTATCTTGTTCCTTTACTTGCTGGGTATTTCTCTGCCTCTTCATCTTGCTTATAATGCTTTGCTTGGGGTGGCCTTTCCCTCTTCTGGCCATTTGTGGAGATCTCTTTATTATGTAGTTTGCTCTCTGTGTGTGGGGTTGGACAGGTGACTTGTCAAGGTTCCCTGGTTATGGAAGCTTGTGTCGGTGTTCTGGTGGGTGCAGCTGGATTTGTTCTCTCTGGAGTGCAATGAAGTGTCCAGTAATGAGTTATGAGATGTCAGTGGGTTTGGAGTGACTTTGGGCAGCCTGTATATTGAAGCTCAGGGCTATTTTCCTGTGTTACTGGAGAATTTGCATGGTATGTCTTGCTCTGGAACTTGTTGACCCTTGGGTGGTGCTTGGTTTTAGTGTAGGTATGGAGACGTTTGATGAGCTCCTATTGATTAATGTACCCTGGAGTCAGGAGTTCTCTGGTGTTCTCAGGATTCGGCCTTAAGCCTCTTGCCTCTGGTTTTTGGTCTTATTTTTGGAGTAGCCTCTAGTCGTCTCTATCTGTCATTTCCAAGGTGGTTCCCTCTGTTTTAGCTTCTGCTTACTGGTCTCTTCAGTGTCTAATTTCCGCCCTGATACTAGGGGGTGGGTGGACACTTTTTAAGGGTCAGTTGTTCAGTCCTGTTCTGGGAAGGGAGGAACGCTGCAGTCGAATATCTCTAGCATCTGTGGGGAGTGCTCTCAGCGTCTCGGCCACACTGGGTTTGCCCCCGCTCACAGCACGTATGCTGTCCCAGTCTACACTGCGCAGGCTCTAGGTTGCTCTGCCAGGAACTGTCTGAGGCCGGCGCTGGGTTGTATGCACTTCCCAGGTCTGAGCGGCTCAAGTTCAGGTTCTCAGGTACTCCACAAAGGCGCAGACTTGGTTGGGCCTGCGTTTTGTGCCTTCCCCGGTCCAAGCAGCTCAGGGGACCAGGTGTTTGGCGAGCGCGGTCTCTGCGACTTATCGCCTCCCCAGTCCCCACCACTCAGTTTTCTGGGTGTACAACCGGTGCACCTTCTCAGGGGGATATCGACCAGCCCGAGCCCAAGAAGTCCTGAATAGCAACAAGCCTGTGTGCAGTTTGTATCAGATGCCTTTCTGGGGCCGCGGTTGCCCGCTCCGGCTCTGGCTGCACTCCCTGCCTGTCTCGGCGGGGGATGGGGGATGGGCCAGCTGCAGCCAGCTCGCTCTGCTCAGTCCTTTATTCTGTGAGCGGGGCTGGCCGAGTCGTAGGTTAGAGCTTTCTGCCTTTTCGTGGGGAAGCTATCCCACAGTCTGCTTTGCTCTCCCCAGTTCTCTCAAATTGTTCTTGCAGCATTCAAGCCCAGTCCTCTCTCTAAGCAGTTCAGCCGGCTCCTCCCTGCCCAGCCCCCGCTTGATAATGGCGTATGCAGGCGTCTGCGCTGCTTCTCTGCTGGGAGTTACCGTTTGGCGGGTAATCTGTGGGTTTTTAAAAAATCTTAAAAAAAAAAAGAGGGTTATGTGGCCCTCTGAGCTTCCAAGGCTCGCCACAGATTCGACAGTGAGAGTGTTTCCTGGTGTTTGGAAAGTTCTCTCTTTTTAAAGCCTCCCTTCCCGGGACAGAGCTCCGTCCTTACTTCTTTTGTCTCGCTTTTTATCTTTTATGTTTTTTCCTACCTCCTTTCGAAGACAATGGGCTGCTTTTCTGGGTGCCTGACGTCCTCTGCCAGCATTCAGAAGTTGTTTTGTGGACTTTACTCCGAGTTCAAATGTTCTTTTGATGAATTTGTGGGGGAGAGAGTGGTCTCGCCGTCCTATTCCTCCGCCATCTTGTTCCTTCTCTGTATCTGACATTTAAAGGATCACAAGCAAACATGTTGTTGTCGTTCAGTTGCTAAGTTCTGACCGACTCTTAGCAACCTCTTGAACTGCAACATGGAAGGCCTCCCTATCTCCAAGCGTGTGCTCAATTTCATGTTCATTAAGTCAGTTGATGCTATCTAACCATCTCATACTCTGCCGCCGTCTTTTTCTTTTGCCTTCAATCTTTCCCAGCTTCAGAGTGTTTTTCAATGAGTCAATTTTTGCAAAGTATTGGAGCTTCAGGTTTAGCATCAGCCCTTCCAATGAATATTCAGGGTTGGTTTCCTTTAGTCTTAATGATTTGATCTCCTTGCTGTCCAAGAAAATCTCGTCTTTTATAGTACCACAATTAAAAGCACTAATTCTTTGGCCTTCAGCCTTCTTTCAGATCAGTACATGACTAGGGGGAAAAACTATAGTTTTGACCATACAGATCTTTGTCAGCAAAATGATATTTTTGCTTTTTAATATGTTGTATATGTTTGTCAGAGAAGGTTCGATGCTATAAAGAGCAATATTGAATAGGAACCTGGAATGTTAGGTCCATGAATCAAGGCAAATTGGAAGTGGTCAAGCAAGAGATAGCAAGAGTGAACATCAACATTCTAGGAATCAATGAACTAAGATGGATTGGAATGGGTGAATTTAACTCAGATGACCATTATATCTACTACTGTGGGCAGGAATCCCTTAGAAGAAATGGAATAGCCATCATAGTCAACAAAAGAGTCCGAAATGCAGTACTTGGATGAATCTCAAAAACGACAGAATGATCTCTGTTCCTTTCCAAGGCAAACCATTCAATATCACGGTAATCCAAGTCTATGCCCCAACCAGTAATGATGAAGAAGCTGAAGTTGGATGGTTCTATGAAGACCTATAAGACCTGCTAGAACTAACACCCAAAAAAAGATGTTCTTTTATTATAGGGCACTGGAATTCAAAAGTAGGAAGTCAAGAAACACCTGGACTAACAGGCAAATTTGGCCTTGGAGTACAGAATGAAGCAGGGCAAAGGCTAATAGAGTTCCGCCAAGAGAATACACTGGTCACAGCAAACACCCTCTTCCAACAACACAAGAGAAGACTCTACGCATGGATATCACCAGATGGTCAACATGGAAATCAGACTCATTATATTCTTTGCAGCCAAAGATGGAAAAGCTCTATACAGTCCACAAAAACAAGACTGGGAGCTGACTATGGCCCAGATCATGAACTCCTTATTGCCAAATTCAGACTTAAATTGAAGAAAGTGGGGAACACCACTAGACCATTCAGGTATGACCTAAATCAAATCCCTTATGTTTATACAGTAGAAGTAAGAAATAGACTTAAGGGACTAGATCTGATTGATAGAGTGCCTGATGAACTATGGATGGAGGTTCGTGACATTGTACAGGAGACAGGAATCAAGACCATCCCCAATAAAAAGGAATGCAAAAAAAGCAAAATGGATGTCTGAGGAGGCCTTACAAATAGCTATGTAAAGAAGAGAAGGGAAAAGCAAAGGAGAAAAGGAAAGATATACCTATTTGAATGCAGAGTTCCAAAAAATAGCAAGGAGAGATAAGAAAGCCTGCCTCAGCAATCAAAGCAAAGAAATAGAGGAAAACAATGGAATGGGAAAGACTAGAGATCTCTACAAGAAAATTTGAAGATACCAAGGGAACATTTCATGCAAAGACGGGCTCAATAAAGGACAGAAATGGTAGGGACCTAACAGAAGGAGAAGATATTAAGGAGGGGTGGCAAGAATACACAGAACAGTATAAAAAAGATCTTCACAACCCAGATAATCACGATGGTGTGATCACTTACCTAGAGTCAGACATCCTGGAATGTGAAGTCAAGTGGGCCTTAGGAAGCATCACTATGAACAAAGCTGGTGGCTGGTGATGGAATTCCAGTTGAACTATTTCAAATCCTAAAAGATGATGCTGCGAAAGTGCTGCATTCATATGTCAGCAAATTTGGAAAACTCAGCAGTGGCCACAGAACTGGAAAAGGTCAGTTTTCATTCAAATCCCAAAGAAAGGCAATGCCAAAGAATGCTCAAACTACTGCACAATTGCACTCATCTCACATGCTAGTAAAGTTATGCTCAAAATTCTCCATGCCAGGCTTTAGCAATATATGAACCGTGAACGTCCAGATATTAAAGCTGGTTTTAGAAAAGGCAGAGGAACCAGAGATCAAATTGCCAACATCTGCTGGACCATCGAAAAACCAAGAGAGTTCCAGAAAAATATCTATTTCTGTTTTATTGACTATGCCAAATCCTTTGACTGTGTGGATCACAATAAACTGTGGAAAATTATGAAAGAGATAGGAATACCAGGCCACCTGACCTAACTCTTGAGAAACCTGTGTGCAGGTCAGGAAGCAACAGTTAGGACTGGACATGGAACAACAGACTGGTTCTAGATAGAAAAAGGTGTACGTCAAGGTTGTATATTGTCACCCTGCTTATTTAAGTTATATGCAGAGTACACCATGAGAAACCCTGGGCTGGAAGAAGCACAAGCTGGAATCAAGATTGCTGGGAGAAATATCAATAACCTCAGATATGCAGATGACACCACCCTTATGGGAGAAAGTGAAGAAGAACTAAAGGGCCTCTTGATGAAAGTGAAAGAGGAGAGTGAAATAGTGGCTTAAAGTTCAACATTCAGAAAACTAGATCTTGTCATCCAGTCCCATCACCTCATGGGATATAGATGGGGAAACAGTGGAAACAGTGACTGACTTCATTTTGGAGGGCTCCAAAAGCATTACAGAAGGTGACTGCAGCCATGAAATTAAAAGACGCTTACTCCTTGGAAGGAAAGCTATGACCAACCTAGACAGCATATTAAAAAGCAGAGACATTACTTTGTCAACCAAGGTCCGTCTAGTCAAGGCTATGGTTTTTCCAGTGGTCATGTATGGATGTGAGAGTTGGACTATAAAGTAGCTGAGTGCTGAAGAATTGTTGCTTTTGAACTGTGGTGTTGGAGAAGACCCTTGAGAGTCCCTTGGACTCAAGGAGATGCAACCAGTCCATCCTAAACTAGATCAGTCCTGGGTGTTCATTGGAAGGATTGATGTTGAAGCTGAAACTCCAATTCTTTAGCCACCTGATGCAAAGATCTGACTCATTGGAAAAGACCCTGATGCTGGGAAAGATTGAGGGTAGGAGGAGAATGGGATGACAGAGGATGAGATGGTTAGATGGAATCACTGACTCAATGGAGATGGGTTTGGATGGACTTCAGGTGTTGGTCATGGACAGGGAAATCTGGCGTGCTGCAGTTCATGGGGGTCACAATGAGTCAGACATGACTGAGTGACTGAACTGAACTGAACTGGATTTGTCATAGCTTTTCTTCCAAGGAGCAAGTGTCTTAATATCATGGCTGCAGTCACCAGCTTCTGTGATTTTGGAACCCAAGAAAATAAAATTGGTCAATGTTTCCAATTTCCCTCCATCTATTTGCCATGAAGTGATGGGATTGGATGTCATGATCTTAGTTTTTTTAATGTTGACTTTTATGCCACATTTTTCATTCTGCTCTTTCACCCCCATCAGAAGCTCTTTAGTTCTTCTTCGCTTTCTGCCATTAGAGTGGTATTATTTGCATATCTGAGGTTGTTGCTATTTCTTCTGGGAATCTTGATTCCAGCCTGTGATTCATCCAACTCTCATTTCACATGATATACATGATATACTCTGCATAAAATTTAAATAAGCAGGGTGACAATATACAGCCTTGGTGTATACTCCTTTCCCAATTTTGAACTAGTCTATATTTCCATGTCAGGTTCTAACTGTTGCTTCTTGACCTGTATGCATGTTTCTCAGGAGGCAGGTAAGGTGGTCTGGTATTCCCATCTCTTTAAGAATTTTCCACAGTTTGTTGTGATCCACACAAAGGCTTTTGAGTAGTCAATGAAGGAGCTGTTTTTCTGGAATTCCCTTGTTTTTTCTATGATCCAATGGATGTTGGCAATTTGATCTCTGGTTCCTCTGCCTTTTTTTAAATCCAGTTTTTACATGTGGTAGTTCTTGGTTCACACAAGAAGCTTAGCTTGAAGGATTTTGAGCATTACCATGCTAGCATGTGAAATGAGTGCAACTGTATGGTAGTTTGAACATTCTCTAGCATTATCTTTCTTTGGGATTAGAATGAAAACTGACCTTCTTAGTCCTGTGGGCATTGAGGAGTGTTCCAAATTTGCTGACATATTGAGTGCAGCACTTTAACAGCATCATCTTTAGGATTCGTGTGTATATATGCATATATATGTACATTTGTGAGAAATATTTAAGAATACATTTATTGTTTTGTCATGCTTGCTAACATGAACATCCTGGTTCCTGTCCTGGACTCATGTCCCAATAGGTGTTTCTGTGATTGGGGATCATTGCTATGCTATGTAGAAACGGATAGAGAAGGACTTTTTTTTTCTGGTACTCTGCTGCTGCTGCTGCTTAGTCACTTCAGTCGTGTCTGACTCTGTGCAACCCCATGGACTTCAGCCCACCAGGCTCCTCTGTCCATGGGATTTTCCAGGTAAGAGTACTGGAGTGGGGTGCCATTGCCTTCTCCGTCATTGGCATAAGCAGTTGTTAAAATCCCAGATAACAGTTCATTTTAAAGGTTGCAGTCTATTTTATGCATTCTCTCTTCATAAAATTAATAAGAAAAAATGAATTTCACTGTTTCATATGCACTTCAATGTAATGCATACTATCCTCAGTTTCTGAGTACAGTCTCTAAATTAAAAAAAAAAAAAGGTGGATAGAACTGACAAGTTTTGCTAATGGACTGCGAAAAGAAGGGAGACAGGGTGGCTTAAAAAAATGTAATTTTTTCTTATATACTCTCAGTGCTGTATGATATCATATATCTTTCCTGATTTATTTCTCCTTATTCTGCATTGCTATATTTAAATTCACCTTTATAATTGAGGATTCAATTACCAATGCTTTTATTACAGTTGACCCTTGAACAACATTGATGTGTTTGAACTCCAGGGAACTATGGTACTGGAAAATCATACAGATTATTAAGGTAATTTATTTAATTCTATGCTTTTAACTTTGTATTCTCTTTGTTTCATGATTATATGTTCCTTATGTTTCTCTCTCCATTCATTTTGGAATGTTTATAAAATTTTTTTTTATATATATTTTGTATATGTGTTGTTTTATGATTATTGTTAAAACTGCAGTGGGAATTCAATTCAGCATTGTTTTATTATATATAAATGTATCATGTATTATAAAAATTGATTTTTCTATAAATATTCACTTAGAGTTTCCTACATATTTATTGTTATTATTGCTTTTCATTTTCCCCTTCATCTTGAAGCTTCACCGCTGACCATTTTCATTTAATCAAATAATTATTTCCTAGATTGTATTGGTTGTTGTTTATCATCTCAACTGTTGTGGGGCTTATGTTGATGATGTATTTATTGTTGGTTTCTTTACTTAATCATTACTTAACCTTAAAGTATTTTCTACTTTGTATGGAATTTGATGTTAGTTATTGCTATATTTGAAGATACGATTTCATTATCTTCTGTATTTCATTTTATTCTATTGCAAAGTAGGCTGCCATTTTCAGTTGGGAAAGTAGTTATAAAAAATAAATAATTTTTTCTCTTTTACTTTTGACTTCTACCTAGAATGTATTTTAGTCTTTACCACAGTTTTTGCAGTTTTTCCTACTTAGTACTTAGTCATGTTTTTCTTCATTTTTTTTTTTTTCTCTCTTGGATTTCTTAGTGGTTGTTTAAACTATAACTTATTGTGGTTTCTCCTGGAATATTATCAGCCACTCTCTTCAGATGTATTTTCTGCCTTATTATTTCTACCATCCTCTGACATTTAAACCACACATGTATTAGCTATTTCACAATGTTTTGCTTGATTTCTTATTATTTTCTATATTTTCCACTTCATTTGCCGCTTTTGGGCTTGTTATCCTGATAATTCTTTTTAAAATTATGAATTTGAAAAATGTCACTTCACCAATTAGTTCTTCAACTGTGCACCATCTGTCATTAAATCCATTCTCTCAGTTGTTAATGTAATCATTTGTATTTTCATTTATGGGCTTCCCTAATGGCTCAGTGGTAAAACTGCTGCTGCTGCTAAGTCATTTCAGTCATGTCTAACTCTGTGCGACCCCAGAGGTGGCAGCCCACCAGGCTACCCCAGCTCTGGGATTCTCCAGGCAAGAACACTGGAGTGTTACTGGTAAAGCATTCACCTGAAATTCAGGAGAGAAGACACAGGTTTGATCCCAGAGTAAGGAGGATACCCTAGAGAAGGAAATGGCAGCCCACTCCAGTATTCTTGCTTGGGAAACCCCAGGGACAAAGGAGCCTGGTAGGCTACACAGTCCATGGGGCCACAAGAGTCAGACACGACTTATCAACTACATAAACCACCACCACAATTTTCAGTTATACAATTTATTTATTTCTATTATATACTTTAAAATTACTTGTTATAATCTCTATTGTGTAAGTTAATTTCTTATCATATTAACTATAATTAACTTTCATAACTGGCAACACCAATATTTAGAATTATTATGAATTTGTTCTATTTTGCTTTTTCCCTTTTTAAAATTCTTGTTTTCCAATAGATTATTTTCTTATAAAAAGTAGAATTCCAGACCACAGGAAAGAAAAATTCAAAATAATGTAAATCTCTAGATGATCCTAATTTTCACAAGTGTTTTTAATTTCAGGAGGCAGCTAGAATTAAGGCAGATAGTCTTAATGGACTCAGATATTAAGATGGTTTGACTCTGGATTCAGTTATTGTGGAGGGTGGTCTATTTCCAAATCCCTACTACTCATAGGGTATGGCTCCTAGGGTCACTTCTATAAGCCTGGTGTATTTACCTAAGCCCTCCAAATTAGTGCCACAAATGAAAGCTCTAATCACTTACTTATCCTCTTAGTTAATAATTTTTCTGCTGGGATCTGCAATTGCCTTGAGAGGAAAAGAAGCTTTATATACAAAATTAAGTGTTTTTTTTTTTTTTTTTTTAACCCTCCTCCCTTTCCAGATACTGGTTCTTATTGCTTTTGACCTCTCTAAATCCTAACGGACAATATATCTGTGTTATGTCCAAATTTCTGGATTATTCTCTATGAGAATATTGACCTGAAAAAAAATTTCCTACCCATTGCCTAATGCAGAATTTCTTAAAGTTTAATCTTATTCATAATATAGCATTCAAATTAGTAACTGTATTGATTACAGGCTTAATGACCTGGGTTTAAATAGTCTTTACTTTTTATATCATTATAAACATTGAGAAAGGGATTTATAATATGGTATAAATTTAAAAATATTTAACTAAAAGTGATTTGTCTCACAATTTTACTTAAATTAAAACTCCTAAAATGAGACACCCATTTCCCATTTAGTATTTTTCCTTTTACAGAAAAAACTTACTAGTGATATTATTCCATTTTGTATTTATCTCATAGGATTATTATTAATTGCGTTGTATGGTTCCCACAAAATGTGAATCATATTAAAAATTTTTAAATGGGTGTTATAAATACAACTGTTTAATGCTATCATTACTTCATAGTGCCTTTAAATATAATAAGAAACATTTTTCAAAGGCAGAAGTTCGCTTCTACACTCTATTGATTACCTTGTTGGAACCTATGGTTATAGCAGAATGGAAATAAATGCAACTTTATTTCCATTTGGGTCATGATTATCTGAGATACTCTTGGTAGATTTCTACCTTCCTCTGAAATAGGAGAAAGCCCAATAAAAATTAGAAGAAAACACTATTAAGTATTATACAGTTTTTTTCTACACCTTCTGATTGAATCAGGAGGTATATATTGAAAGAGCTTTGGCACTAACAGATAGCATACAGGATTTAAAATGTGTCACGTATCATTACAGAAGCTAGCACATTGGTTTAAAAATGTTGAACAATGAAATATCTATATTCTATTTGATGTGATAATAAAAGTTCCTACTGTTCTTAGAAAATAATTATTTTCCCTTGCCAATATAAAATATAACCACTGAAACTAGTTTATATTCATTTCATAAATCAATGACAATTCACTTCAATGAGTACCTCTGTAAGTCAGCCAACAAGCAACACCAACAATCCATTAAATATACTTCTACAGATAAAGGTCAACCATTCCTAAGCACTTCCATTTCTGAAAGTGTGCCAAGCCCTGAACTTCATTCATGCTTCTCCAAGCCCTATAGAAGATCAGCATTTTTGATGTGCTCAAAGACTGGAACTTACAAGTACAGCTTTTTCCCTTTATAATCAAACAATACATTTTGCTTGTTTCAGAGATTAGAGCATCAACAATAAAAGGCTTCACTAATATTTTGTTTTGTTTTGAAGACCATTTTTTTGCAATTTTCTTCTGAAGAAAAAAAGGTGCCCAGAAGTTCTTTCATGTCCCAGTAGTCCTTCAGATTTGGTGCCAATGAGTCTTTTCAACAACATGAACTTCGATTTGTTTCAATAAGATTTTGTTTCTTAATTTATACTGTTATCCTATAATTTACAAGCAAATAAGTCTTTCTATAATGTAATTAGATCCCTCGATCAGAGAGCACTATCTGTAAATAGTCATGGTATTAATTTGTTTATTCTTTCATTGATTTGTTTATCCTTGTTTTTCTTATACTTTACTTCACGAGAGTTTTAGATTCACAAAAAAAAAAAAAAGAAAAACAAAGTAAAGTTAGTACAAAGAATTCTCACATACTATACATTGAGTTTCCTTACTAGCAACATCTTATATCAGTATGGGATATTTGTTACAATTAATGAATATATTGTCATTGTTTAATCCCTAAGTCATGTCTGACTCTTTGTGGCCCTATTACAGCACTCCAGGTTTCGTTGTCCTTCACCATCTTCCAGAGTTTGTTCAAACTCATGTCCATTTAGTTGCCAATGCTATCCAACCATCTCATCTTCTGTTGCCACCTTCTCCTCCTGTACTCAATCTCTCCCAGCATTAAAATCTTTTCCAATGTGTCGGCTCTTTACATTAAGTGGTCAGAATATTGGAGCTTCAGCTTCAGCACCAGTCCTTCAATAAATATTCAGGGTTGATTTCCTTTAGGATTGACTGGTTTGATCTCTTTGCAGTTCAAGGAACTCTCAAGAGTCTTCTCCTGCCCACAGTACTAAAGCATCAATTCTTTGGAGCTCAGCCTTTGTTATGGTCCAACTCTCACATCCATACATGACTACTGGAAAATCCATAACTTTGAGTTTATGGACCTCTGTCTGAAAAGTGATGTCTTTTCAATATGTTGTCTAGATTTGTCATAGCTTTCCTTCCCAGGAACAAACGTCTTTTAATTTCAAAGCTGCAGTCACCATGTGCAGTGATTATGGAGCCCAAGAAAATAAAATCTGTCACTGCTTCCACTTTTTCTCCTATTTGCCATGAAGTGATGGGACTGGATTCCATGATCTTTGTTTTTTGAATGCTGAGTTTTAAGCCAGCTTTTTCATCCTCCTCTTTTGCCCTCATCAAGAGACTCTTTAGTTCCTCTTAGCTTTCTGTCCTTAGGATGGTATCATCTGCATATCTGAGGTTATTGATATTTCTCCTGGCAATCTTGATTCCAGCTTGGGAGTCATCCAGCCCAGCATTTCCCATGATGTACTCTGCATGTAAGTTAAATAATCATGGTGATAATATACAACCTTGATGTATACTCCTTTCCCAATTTTGAACCAGTTCTTTGTACCATGTCTTGTTCTAACTGTTGCTTCTTGTTCTGCGTACAGGTTTCTCAGGAGACAGGTAAAATGGTCTGGTATTCCCATCTCTTTAAGAATTTTCCACTGTTTGTTTTGATCCATGCAGTCAAAAACTTTAATGTAGACAATGAAGCAGAAGTAGGTGTTTTAATATATTGATACATTAATAATCATTTCTATAATTTACTCAAATGTTCTTACTTCTTACTAATATATATTTTGTTTCCATATCCCATCTAAGATACCACATTTTATATTATATATAATTTTACATTATACTATTCATTCCTAGGATATTCTTGTTTGTGACAGTTGATGCTTCTTTTTTACTTGTCTAATTGTACAAAATCTCATCTCCTTTATTTTGTTTAACATTTAGTTATCTTGTCTCTGTTGAATTTTTGAGGAAGTTCTTCATAAGAATGGATAAACGCATAGATCTAAGTCTCATATCTAAGTCAGCACAAAACCCCAATATTTAATTGTATTTGTTAATTAACATAAAGACAATTGCTTAAACTTTGCCTTGGATTCCTCAACAGAAATTCCAGAGTATTCTCTCACTTGAGAAATCACATCTAGGTCATTTTGCTTAGTCTAAATTCTGAGATCAACGATAGTTGAGAAATTAATTCTAATATTGATTCTTGCCTCTGCTTAGCTAGGAAATGGAAACCCATTTTATAAGTATGCATGTTAGAACTTTAGTGGCTTCCATCCTTTGTGTCATGGTTTCATCTATAAGAAGGCTGAACTCTTTTATACATAGAGGCAAATTGTTTTCCTAAATATACTCTCAATAAAACCTTAGCTTCTTTACTTACCTTAATTTTACTGACAAAGTATTACTAACAATTAAATAGGATGACAATATGGGAGTTTTTTGCCATGTTAAAAATATCATTTAACAATTTTAGAAAGGAGAGAAAGTAAAATGAAATAAACAATCTGATCAACTTCCTGTGATCTATGTCCTAAGGTTTCAAAATATCCTCTCTTCATTACTCTGTATGATGTCCAAATTAAATAATTCACACTAAAACCAATTTAAACTTACAATTTTAAATTCTGCCTCCCTCAGTCTTTTTTTTTTTTCATTCTACCAGCCACATAAATCTTTTGTTTTTCCTGTTCCTGTCTAGATCTCTGTAAATGAGCCATCCATCCATTAGTTTTTGTTCTAAGGAGGACAGTCTTACTGCACATATTCCATTAGGAATTCTGGACTAAATGTTGGATCTATAGAAGCTGTATTTAAACCTTGGCCTATAGCCAAGTCAAGGTCAATGATTAAAGATTTTCTTAAACTTCAGGAAGACAGACAGAAATTTCCTTCTGAATTAAGGATTTTGTTAATGCTTATTTAATCAAATAGTCCACTTAATTGTTAGTGCCTGAGAGGGAAATGTTGTTAAAAGCAGCTGAGTGCAAAAAGCCAGTACAAGATTTTAAATAGCATAGCTGTTCATAATTCAAATAAATGTTCTTTAAAAGTATGATATGTACTATGTAATGCTGTCTCAGAAACCTTTCCATTAAGGGTACATGGAGCAGAGATTTTAACTTGTAAAGGAAATATAGAAGAGGCAATAAATGACTGAAATTTGACTTTAGAGAAAATGTGTTTTTTTTTTTTAAATGCTGAGTGAACACCTACACTTAGAAAGTAAGCTTCTCTTTAAAATAGATATACAGAAAGAAAAAACAGAATTGCAAATTGACTTTTAAAATGTATGGCTGAACACTTTAAAGGAATAGTGGAGGTTAAACAAACAAAATCAGAATAAATTTGTGACTTATCAGACAAAATAATTGGTCTCCAAATAAAGAGACTACAGAGAGGTCTTCCCTTAGCTATTAATTTTAAATTTATTAAGAGGGATCCCTTAGAATATGCAACCCTCTGGGAAACCCAAATCCTCCAATACTTGAGTCCTTTATGTAAAATGGCTTAGTTCATTAGGCCCTTCTGTATCTGTGGGTTCTGTGTCTGTAGATGCAATCAACCACGAATACATCAGTGGTTTGTTGAATCTGAGAATGTGGAATCCAGATATAGAGAGCTGGCTGAGGTAGCCTATAACAAGCTAAAGATATACAAAGCTAAAGCAGTTAGCTAGCTGTGTTTCCTCTATCTCAGTTAATGAAGGATATGTTTAATTAACAAAATGATATTTGACTTATTTATTTAAAACTTTTGTTGCATTTTATTCAAAAAGATAACTTATTTTCATTTGGAAGGTAAATGATCCCTGAAGAGAGTAATTCTGAGTCTTTGGCACCTTACAATCTAATTATTTTGTTCAAAGTAGTGTGTAAGTTTCACAAAACACAACATACTTATTACTCATTGTTGAAAATTTCCTAAAATATGTTTCTTAGTGTAGTCACTGGACCTTACTTTTTCTTATATTTAGCCTCCTTGTCTCATTTTAATATGATGGATTTCACAATTTTATCATTATATTATCACTATTATATAAAATTATAATTTTGAAATATTTAAAGATATATCATAGCTTTTATTACAAAGTCACTAGCCCAAGATTTACAAATCACAACCTTACTGAATTTTGTAGTTAGGAATTAGCTGTGATATTCAAAGGCTGTACCATCTTAGACATACCACTTTACATCTCTGTTTCTTAAACCCTTTATTCAAAAACTAACAAAAATAGTAGTTAGTGTCGTGAACCCCAACAACTCCTTATATTCAAAGGATGCCAAAGAAAGCCTGATATCCTTAATCAATCAGTCATTCAGTTCAGTTGCTCAGTTCAGTTCAGTTCAGTCGCTCAGTCGTGTCCGACTCTCTGCGACCCCATGAATCACAGCACGCCAGGCCTCCCTGTCCATCACCAACTCCCGGAGTACACTCAAACTCATGTCCACAGAGTCGGTGATGCCATCCAGCCATCTCATTCTCCGTCGTCCCCTTCTCCTCCCGCCCCCAACCTTTCCCAGCATCAGAGTCTTTTCCAGTGAGTCAACTCGTTGCATGAGGTGGCCAAAGTATTGCAGTTTCAGCTTTAGCATCAGTCCCTCCAATGAACATCCAGGATTGATCTCCCTTAGGATGGACTGTTTGGATCTCCTTGCAGTATAAGGGACTCTCAAGAGTCTTCTCCAACACCACAGTTCAAAAGCATCGATTCTTCGGCGATCAGCTTTCTTCACAGTCCAACTCTCACATCCATACATGACCACGGGAAAAACCATTGCCTTGACTAGACGGACCTTGGTTGGCAAAGTAATGTCTCTGCTTTTTAATATACTATCAAGGTTGGTCATAACTTTCCTTCCAAGGAGCAAGCGTCTTTTAATTTCATGGCTGCAATCAGCATCTGCAGTGATTTTGGAGCCCAAAAAAATAAAGTCTGACACTGTTTCCACTGTTTTTCCATCTATTTCCCATGAAGTGATGGGACCAGATGCCATGATCTTTGTTTTCTGAATGTTGAGCTTCAAGCCAGTCTTTTCACTCTCCTCTTTCACTTTCATCAAGAGGCTTTTGAGTTCCTCTTCACTTTCTGCCATAAGGGTGGTGTCATCTGCATATCTGAGGTTATTGATATTTCTCCCAGCAATCTTGATTCCAGCTTGTGCTTCTTCCAGCCCAATCAATCAGTCATTCAGTTCAGTTGCTCAGTCGTGTCCAATTCTTTGCGACAACATGAACCACAGCACACCAGGCCTCCCTGTCCATCACCAACTCACGGAGTCCACCCAAACTCATGTCCATTGAGTCATTGATGCCATCCAACCATCTCATCCTCTGATATTGCCTTTCCTTCCTGCCCTCAATCTTTCCAAGAATCAAGGTATTTTCAAATGAGTCAGGTCTTCGCATCAGGTGGCCAAAGTATTGGAGTCTCAGCTTCAACATCAGTCCTTCCAATGAACACCTGGGACTGATCTCCTTTAGTTGGATCTCCTTCCAGTCCAAGGGACTCTCAAGAGTCTTCTCTAACACCGAAGTTCAAAAACATCAGTTCTTCAGTGCTCAGCCTTCTTTATAGTCCAACTCTCATATCCATACGTGACTAATGGAAAAACTATAGCCTTGACTAGATGGACCTTTGTTGACAAAGTAATGTCTCTGCTTTTTAATATGCTGTCTAGGTTTGTCGTGGAGAAGGCAATGGCAACCCACTCCAGTACTCTTGCCTGGAAAATCCCATGGACGGAGGAGCCTGGTAGGCTGCCATCCACCGGGTTGCAAAGAGTTGGACCTGACTGAGTGACTTCACTTTCACTTTTCACTTTTATACATTGGAGAAGGAAATGGCAGCCCACTCCAGTATTCTTGCCTGGAGAATCCCAGGGACAGCAAAGCCTGGTAGGCTGCCGTCTATGGGGTAGTACTGAGTAAGACACAACTGAAGTGACTTAGAAGCAACAGCAGCTAGGTTGGTCATAACTTTCCTTCCAAGGAGTAAGCATCTTTTAATTTCATGGCTGCAATCACCATCCGCAGTGTTTCTGGAGCCCAGAAAATTAAAGTCAGCCACTGTTTCCACTCTTTCCCCATCTATTTGCCATGGAGCTCAACATTCAGAAAACGAAGATCATGGCATCTGGTCCCATCACTTCATGGGAAATAGATGGGGAAACAGTGGAAACTGTGTCAGACTTTATTTTTTGGGGCTCCAAAATCACTACAGATGCTGATCGCAGCCATGAAATTAAAAGACGCTTACTCCTTTGAAGGAAAGTTATGACCAGACTAGATAGCATATTAAAAAGCAGAGACATTACTTTGCCAACAAAGGTCCGTCTAGTCAAGGCTATGGTTTTTCCCGTGGTCATGTATGGATGTGAGAGTTGGACTATGAAGAAAGCTGATCACCGAAGAATTGATGCTTTTGAACTGTGGTGCTGGAGAAGACTCTTGAGAGTCCCTTGGACTGCAAGGAGATCCAACCAGTCCATTCTAAAGGAGATCAATCCTGGGTGTTCATTGGAAGGACCTATGCTAAAGCTGAAACTGCAATACTTTGGCCACCTCATGCGACGAGTTGACTCACTGGAAAAGAGTCTGATGCTAGGAGGAATTGGGGGTAGGAGGAGAAGGGGACGACAGAGAATGAGATGGCTGGATAGCATCACCGACTCTATGGACTTGAGTTTGAGTAAACTCTGGGAGTTGGTGATGGACAGGGAGGCCTGGTGTGCTGTGGTTCCTGGTGTCGCAAAGAGTTGGACACGACTAAGCGACTGAACTGAACTAAACTGATGGGAATGGATGCCATGATCTTAGTTTTCTGAATGTTGAGCTTTAAGCCAACTTTTTCACTCTCCTCTTTCACTTTCATCAAGAGGCTCTTTAGTTCTTCACTTTCTACCATAAGGGTGGTGTCATCTGCACATCTGAGGTTACTGATATTTCTCCCAGCAATTGTGATTCCAGCTTGTGCTTCCTTCAGCCCAGCGTTTTCCATGACGTACTCTGCATATAAGTTAAATAAGCAGGGTGACAATATACAACCTTGATGTATTCCTTTTCCTATTTGGAACCAGTCATTAATCACCAGCAAAATCATCATCTTTAGCATAATTATAAGTATGAACAATTACAGATTTGTAATTCACTTCATCTAAATTGTGACCCCCAACCTTTTTGGCACCAGGGACTGGTTTCGTGCAAGACAATTTTCTCACCAACCAGGGTTGTGGAGATGGTTTCAGGATGATTCAAGCACATTATATATATTGTGCATTTTACTGCTATTACATCAGCTCCACCTCAATTCATCTGGCATTAAATCCCAGACATCAGAGACACCTAGTATAGGCTATTTACAAATTTTAAAATGATTTCCAAACTTATAACTCATTTTCCTCACTTAACTAATTTACTTTTTATAATAAATGTGTTAAGATTCACCACAACCTATTTTACAAACACCCACAAATGCACACACTTAGAATACACACACTAGCTGCTGTTGTTGTTCAGTCATTTAGCCACGTCCAACTCTTTCAGACCCCATGGACTGTAGCCCACCAGGATCCTCTCTCCATGGGACTCCCAGGCAAGCATACTGGAGTGGGTTGCCATTTCCTTCTCCAGGGATCTTCCCAGACCAGCAATTGAACTCTCATCTCCAACATTGGCATTTTCAAAGATGATTCATGATTTTAAAGTCTAGTTTAGGGCATTTCTTCTTTGATTATTTAAGTAATGACTTATGTACGGTAAAAATAAATTTCCTTTTTTACAGGGCAGAGTTTTATATAATACATCAATAAGATATTGTGGAAACTGACAGATGCAATTTACATTTTGGAACTTTAGTATTGCCCAGACTCTGTAACAATCTTGTTCCTATGTTGAAAGGTAAAATATGAATCTTAATGCCAGTGCAAGGCCCGGTGGTCACTTGAAAATTGGCAACTGTCTTACATAATATAAGATTTTAGATCTGTGAGAGATTAAATGTGTAAGGAAGATATTCGCAGGGTTATAGTTAGTCCAGATCTCACTGTGAGTGTAAATGGATCAAAGGAAAAATAATAAGCAAAGGTATTAACACTGAGTACTCTTAAAATTCCTGTCATTGATAGGGAATCTCTGCGATCTTATTATTTCTCTTTCAAAGCTAGAATGATGTATATACTAATTTGCTCTTTTATGATATGAATAGACAAAATAAATAATGTGCTTCCAGTGATTCTCAGAGATAAACTTTTATCTAGGTTAAATCATCAGTTTAATAGTAACTGTAATTAGAAGATTCCCATGTAATAAGTCATTTATCAATTTTAATTTTGCTTATTCTGATGTCTCATCCTTAGTACTCTTACTCCCATTTTTTCCCCTTTACTGTTTTCTCTTCATTTTTTCCTTAAAATCGAAACTCAGTCCTTGTATGAATTTAAATGATTTTACACTAAAGGTGTTTTGGGGTATAAGCAATGTTACAGAACAAAATCTTCTCTGTCCTGAGGGTGGCATCACAACCTCTGCTCTGCTGCAGTTTCGATTACCTGCCTGAGTGTCTGTCCCTGAGAAACTAACACTAAGCCAATGTGAAAATCCTAAACTTGCCTCATATGAACTGGTTTTATCTACAGATAGTTGCAACTCAAACCAACTGAAAAATATAATTTAGCAGTCTTTGGAATTTAATTTGTAATTTATTGATGTGCACCTCCATCTAACCTGGAGGATTTTATTAAATATATTAATAAGTAACCAGACAGCACTATTTTACTTCAACACTAAGTCAATCCTATTTATGTTGGTGTTGATGTCTTTGGGATTCCCTTGTGGCTCAGCTGGTAAAGAATCTGCTTATAATGTGGGAGATCTGGGTTTGATCCCTGGGTTGGGAAGATGCCCTGAAGAAGGGAAAGGCTATCCACTCCAGTATTCTGGTTTGGAGAATTCCATGGACTGTATAGTCCATTTTGTCTTTTTCCTGAAAGTAATCTAAACTCCAATTTATATTTGATAAATACAGTGGTCACACATATAGTCTTTCCTATATAGAACACTAAGGTGTGGCATCTGTAAAAATTCCCTCTTTGCTATGTCATTTTCCTGTTAGTATGCCATCTTTCAATTCAGTAACAAATTACAAATTTAGGGCTTCTATCATGTTAACATGGGCTACCAGGTGGTGCTAGTAGGAAAGAACCTGCCTGCCAATGCAGGATCCCTGGGTATAGAAGATCCCCTGGAGGAGGGCATGGCAAACCACTCTAGTATTCTTGTCTGGAGAATCCCCATGAAGAGAGGAGCCTGGTGGGCTACAGTTCATGGGGTCAAAGAGTCAGACACGACTCAAGCGACTTAACGCACATCATGCTGTTATGGCTTTACACCTTAAATTTATAAAAACGTCCAATAGCTTTGAAGTTCACTGTTTTCTTCCACATGTGTAAATTAATGTTGACCAAGTACTGGAAACATAATTCAGTTCAGTTCAGTCGTTCGGTGTGTCCAACTCTTTGAGACTCCATGAACTGCAGCACGCCAGGCCTCCCTGTCCATCACCAACTCACAGAGTCCACCCAAACCCATGTCCATTGAGTCGGTGATGCCATCCAACCATCTCATCCTCTGTCATTCCCTTCTCCTCCTGCCCTCAATCTTTCCCAGCATCAGGTTCTTTTCAAATGAGTCAGGTCTTCGCATAAGGTGGCCAAAATATTGGAGTTTCAGCTTCATCAGCAGTCCTTCCAATGAACACCCAGCACTGATTTCTTTTAGGATGGACTGATTGGATCTCTTGGCAGTGCAAGTGACCCTCAAGAGTCTTCTCTAACACCACAGTTCAAAAGCATCAATTCTTTGGCGATCAGCTTTCTTTACAGTCTGACTCTCACATTCATACATGACCACTGGAAAAACCATAGCTTTGACTAGACGGACCTTTGTTGACAAAGTGATGTCTCTGCTTTTTAATATGCTGTCTAGGTTGGTCATAACTTTCCTTCCAAGGAGTAAGTGTCTTTTAATTTCATGGCTGCAATAACCATCTGCAGTGATTTTGGAGCCCAGAAATTAAATCAGCCACTGTTTCCACTCTTTCCCCATCTATTTGCCAAGAAGTAATGGGACCAGATGCCATGATCTTAGTTTTCTGAATGTTGAACTTTAAGCCAACGTTTTAATTGTATCTCAGTAATATTATTTGTAAGAAAGCAACCCAAATTACAAAGATTGAGGACTCATTAATGCTTCTAATCACACTAATTGCTGTTAATTTTACTAAATATTCAAATATATCTTCCATCCTTTTCAGACTGCCAAAACGTAAAATAGCCTCAGTTTAGGTGTGCTTCATTTTGAGGAGATATCTACATCTATATATAGATCTATATATGTGAGAAAGATATCTATCTTTATCTATCTATCTATCTGTCTAACATCTTTATCCATTAATCTTTTGGTGTATTCTTAGCTTGCTTCTGTATCTTGCCTATTGTAAGTAATGCTGCCATGAACATAGGGTACATGTCTTTTCAGATTAGTTTTGTTTTCTTCAGATTCACAGCCAGCAATAGAATTTCTGGATCACATGATAGTGCAATTTTTTTGTTTGTTTGTTTTTTGAAGAAACTCCATACTGTTTTCCACAGTTGCTGCAGCAACTTCAAATGTCACCCACAGTGTACAAGAGTATCATTTTCTCTGTATCTTCAATAACATTTGTTATGGGTCATTTTAACAATTTTTGAGGAGAAATTGAGTAATGAGTTTAACTTCGCTTTAATAATATAAAAGCTACGATGTCGACCAAAAAGTTATCTGAAAACAATGATACTCTTTCGCATAAGTTCTCATACAGTCTGTAGGTTCGCATACAATCTATCCTGGTTCTCTATCTCTGCAATTTATTGTCTAAGTGTCTTTAAATTCTTAAGGAATGGTAGCATGTTTCAAGGACAGTTTTAAGGGCATTTCTATCACTAATTTAATTTTGAGTAATAGAGTTATGTCAAAGAAACAATTATGCCAAAGGAAATCAGAATTAGAGTACATTTGAATTTAGTGAATGCATGTTCAAAGGACAATAGAAACTGTACCTGTGCTTTTAAGAACATTTTGGTTCCTTTTAAGAACAATTTGCTTGCATTTTAGTTTGCCTCTTGATCCCTTAAGTTGGCCAAATGAAAAATTATTATACTTGTCTCAAATGTTAAGAAAAGCTTATTTAACTAATCAAATCAAATTTGCCCAGAAAATGCCAAGATGTCTTGAATGTATACCCCACAGAATTGTTCTCCAGGATGGCAACAGATTTAGTCATATTCATGTTCAAATATTTTAAACTCATAAGGATACTTTTTATTACAAATACAGTGATATTTTTAAGATAAAGGGAATATATAAAATAATTTAAGCTTATTTTCAATAGTTTGTGTGAAATTCTTAATACAATAAACAACTAAAAAACTGTAATTAAGAAAACCAATACACCAATACACCTGATTTTTAGCCAGAGAAGATATTTTGCATGTCTCCTTGTGGTTTATTTTTACCCTGTATCTGAATTCTAGCTGCTGCTGCTGCTAAGTCACTTCAGTCGTGTCTGACTCTGTGTGACCCCATAGACGGAAGCCCACCAGGCTCCCCCGTCCCTGGGATTCTCCAGGCAAGAACACTGGAGTGGGTTGCCATTTCCTTTTCCAATGTGTGAAAGTGAAAAGTGAAAGTGAAGTCACTCAGTCATGTCCAACCCATAGCGACCCGACAGACTGTAGCCTACCAGGCTCCTCCATCCATGGGATTTTCTAGGCAAGAGTACTGGAGTGGCATGCCATTGCCTTCTCCGGAATTCTAGCTGGTGAAATACAGATATATTTCTTTCTCTCATTTACAGGTGAAACTCTTGTAATATAAGGATAGGCTTCTCTCTTTCACTCTTTTTAAGAAAAAGTGGACCTGGTAATTAAAAGTCATGCTTTGATAATGGTAGATCCACTGTAATAAATGTGGAATACAATATCTTGTTTTAGACCCTTGCTTTAGACTTTTTGTTTTTTCAGATTAGACACAGCAAGCAAAATTTGATACAGAGAGGTAAAATATTGTTATATTAATAGATCATACAGATTTTATAATCTGTTTTAATGACCATGGAATATTAGGAGGGAAGATTTCTTACTGTAAATTTGGAGAAAAGTATTCCTTGCTATGGAGAAGGCAATGGCAAGCCACTCCAGTACTCTTGCCTAGAAAATCCCATGGATGGAGGAGCCTGGTGGGCTGAAGTCCATGGGATCGCTAAGGGTCGGATGCGACTGAGCGACTTCACTTTCACTTTTCACTTTCACACATTGGAGAAGGAAATAGTAACCCACTCCAGTGTTCTTGCCTGGAGAATCCCAGGGACAGGGGAGCCTGGTGGGCTTCCGTCTAGGGGTCACACAGAGTCGGACATGACTGAAGTGACTTAACAGCAGCAGCAGCATTCCTTGCTAAACAAATCCTAGGTGAAGCAAATTTCTCTTTTTTTTCTCCTCTTCTCTCCTGTCCTCTTTTCTTCTCTCTCAGTATCCTTGTCTCTTTTTGGCTTTATTCTATTTTTATTCAAGATCAAACTTCTACATAAATTGAGTATTCTTTCTTGGGTCGTGGCTTACATTCTATTTCTTGCCAACTTTCAAATCCCTCTCCCAACACTGTATAGAGTTTTCATGGAAGGTATTATTTTAGGTGAAATTTCCATTCTAGGTTCTATCCTCTTCCTGGTCATTTGCTTATACTTATTATTATAGGTCACCTAGAAGATGTTTGTTATATTTAATTCAGGATTTCAGCTGTCTTGATTAGGGGAAGTTTTTTCATATTATTGAGTAAAATTTTCATATCTGTAAAGAAAATAACATTCTGATGTTATAATTTCAGGCATCTGAATGGTTATTGAGGGAGATATTTTATGCAAAACAATACAAATCACATTTAATGCTGAAAATCTTTTATAAAGCTGAAGACTAGCAGTATTATTTTTCCATAGCTTGTTATGAAAAGGAAAGAAAATTTATTTCTAACTCAATTTTTGTTCTGATTGGCATTATATCATGTCCTTACTGCTTTGTGGAAGCTAGATAAGTTGCTGAAACATTACTTTATTAATATGTAAAATGGCATTCTTTCTTTGTTGGAAAATAAGAATTAGATATATTATCCCTTTTTAATTCTCTAGCACTTACTTTTCACCATTATATAGGCTGGGAAATTTGGCTAGGCTAAGTAGCTCACATTCAATTTAAAGTTAGCATTTTAAAACAGCTGACAAGATTTCCATCACATTATGCCCTCTGTCCCATAGTTTCTTCTTCACTGGAAATTTAAAATTTATTCCACCATTTCTGCATAATAGTGGCACCTGCACCTTATAAATTAAGATATAGAGTCAAAAAGAATATAATTGCCTTGCTCAGGAACACATAGTAAATCAATGGTAGAATCAGTAGTAAATGGATCCCTTGGTCACAAATAACCACTCTTTCCTACAGGAACATAAAGTTAATGTAAATTAAACTTTAGTCAGCCTAAATAATAAAAAAGCTGTAAAATCCAATGTGTTTTAAAACAGCTGAGCCAAGTAGAAGAGGCTATTGAAACAAACATATATTATCTCTTTTATATTTTATTCCAGGAATAAGTGTGGCATTATTCCTGAGTAAAGCATTTTTATTGTAGAGAATAGACAAAAGTTCACATATTTTACATGATTAGCAGGATTAAAAATTAAACTAATTTTAATAATCCTTGTATAATTTAAAATTACATCTTAATTAAAAACAATACTCCCCTTCTGATTCAGTCAAGCTTTAGCAATTCTATTTTTTACTCTGGTATTTAAATAAATATTATTCAATTATTGTTTTATGTATTTAGAATTATCTAAAATGTTAAGCTGTTTTTATAGTTATTTATAAATGTTGACTTTTTCAAAGTCTATATGAAGGAAGTTCAGTTCAGTCGCTCAGTCGTGTCTGACTCTCCGCGACCCCATGAATCACAGCATGCTAGGCCTCCCTGTACATCACCAACTCCCGGAGTTCACTCAAACTCATGTCCATCGAGTCGGTGATGCCATCCAGCCATCTCATTCTCGGTCGTCCCCTTCTCCTCCCGTCCCCAACCCTTCCCAGCATCAGAGTCTTTTCCAGTGAGTCAACTCGTTGCATGAGGTGGCCAAAGTATTGCAGCTTCAGCTTTAGCATCAGTCCTTCCAATGAACACCCAGGATCGATCTCCCTTAGAATGGACTGGTTGGATCTCCTTGCAGTCCAAGGGACTTTCAAGAGTCTTCTCCAACACCACAGTTCAAAAGCATCAATTCTTCGGCGATCAGCTTTCTTCACAGTCCAACTGTCACATCCATACATGACCATGGGAAAAACCATAGCCTTGACTAGACGGACCTTTGTTGGCAAAGTAATGTCTCTGCTTTTTAATATGCTGTCTAGGTTGGTCATAACTTTCCTTCCAAGGAGTAAGCGTCTTTTAATTTCATGGCTGCAATCAGCATCTGCAGTGATTTTGGAGCCCAAAAAAATAAAGTCTAACACTGTTTCCACTGTTTCCTCATCTGTTTCCCATGAAGTGATGGGACCAGATGCCATGATCTTTGTTTTCTGAATGTTGAGCTTCAAGCCAACCTTTTCACTCTCCTCTTTCACTTTCATCAAGAGGCTTTTGAGTTCCTCTTCACTTTCTGCCATAAGGGTAGTGTCATCAGCATATCTGAGATTATTGATATTTCTCCCATCAATCTTGATTCCAGCTTGTGCTTCTTCCAGCCCAGCGTTCCTCATGATGTACTCTGCATGTAAGTTAAATAAACAATGTGAAGGAAACATGCCAAGAAAAGTTACTTCTTTTTCACTATCAATATTTGGTTTTAAACCTTTATGTAAACTGTTGTAGATGGCATGGGTTAGACATTATTGAACTTTCCATGGTTCTATTTATGCCATTGAAATAAAGACTTGATTAAGGACTTGTCAGTTATTTACATTATAAAGATTATAGTAAAAATGCTTCTCTTCAAACTCAACAGAGAGATCCCCTTACTTAGCAGGCGAGTTGTTACAAAAAAGGTTTCAAAAAGGACAAGAGGCCGTCATCCTTTCCAAGAAGAGAAAGGACTCTCTTCTGGGTAGTCTAACCCTTCTCCAGCAGATCTTCCCAATCCAGGAATCCAACAGGGGTCTCCTGCATTGCAGGATGATTCTTTACCAACTGAGATATCATGGAATCCCTCCAAGAAGAGAAGACCACACTAGATGCTCTACAGGTAAAACATCCTCATGTTGCCATTACTCTCTTAACTATTGCAGTCTCATTTTGCAAAGGTTTATGAGCATTTGCATCAGGCCAAGGCAGGTCTCAGGGGTTCAGATTTCTCATCAGCTGCAGAGGCAGCTATGAATGGTCAGCTGACATTCTAATAAAATTCCCAAAATGATGAGTAACTGGATGAGAGACAAGGCTGGGCTTTTCAAGAGAAGTTGCAGATTTCCATGAGCCATAAAGGACAAGGAGAATGTAACTGTTTACATGGATTGTAAATGTTAATGGATGGCATTTTTGAATCATTTTTCTACATTCTTTTGAAATATAGCTTGCTTATATTAGCAGATATGTTATAAACACTTAAAGATACCTGAAATTTCAGCCTTTGAAACTGGCAGCATTTTCTCCTGTCCATCATCTTATACCTCTGAGTATAGAAGAAGCAAAATTCTCTCTTAGTGATTCTCTCAGGATACTCAGATTCTCCAGTATCATGGAGGGGTACTGGCATCCATGCATCATGCTATGTTAATCTCTTTCCATGTCACATTTGCCACAGGGTGCCTTCTATAACTTATCCCTCTGAGTTAATAATCAATACTAGTCCAGGTCTATTAAAATTCTTATCCTAATGTTCCAGTTTTCTGAAGCATGATTATCCTATATCTATTCTATTTCCCAGCTATACTAAAAAGAATGATATTCCTGAAGTGATATGTTGTGTCAAGACACTTACTTTTCTGATATCTCTCAAGGTCTGTAACTGTCTCATATAAAATCAAAACTTTAACCAAAGACAAGAAAGACTCTGTGTTAAATTATTCACAAAAATACTCACTTTTTAATCTTTTTCTGGTATTATCACTAACTTCCGCTCAATAAATATCATTACTTACTCACACTGTCAGTTCAGTTCAGTCACTCAGTCGTGTCCGACTCTTTGTGACCCCATGAACTGCAGCATGCCAGGCCGTCCATCACCAACTCACGGAGTCCACCCAAACCCATGTACATCAAATCGGTAATACCATACAACCATCTCATCCTTTGTTGTCCCCTTCTCTTCCTGCCCTCAATATTTCCCAGCATCAGGCTCTTTTCAAATGAGTCAACTCTTCGCATCAGGTGGCCAAAGTACTGGAGTTTCAGCTTCAACATCAGTCCTTCCAATGAACTCCCAGGACTGGTCTCCTTTAGAATGAACTGGCTGGATCTCCTTGCAGTCCAAGGGACTCTCAAGAGTCTTTCCAACACCACAGTTCAAAAGCATTAATTCTTTGGCATTCAGCTTTCTTTATAGTCCAACTCTCACATACATACATGACCACTGGGAAAACCATAGCCTTGACTAGACAGACCTTTGTTGGCAAAGTAATGTCTCTGCTTTTTAACATGCTTCATAGGTTGGTCGTAACTTTCCTTCAAAGGAGTAAGCGTCTTATAATTTCATGGCTGCAGTCACCATCTGCAGTGATTTTGGAGCCAAGAAAAATAAAGTCAGCCACTGTTTCCACTCTTTCCCCATCTATTTCCCATGAAGTGATAGGACCAGATGCCATGATCTTAGTTTTTTGAATGTTGAGCTTTAAGCCAGCTTTTTCACTCTCCTCTTTCACCTTCATCAAGAGGCTCTATATTGGACATTTTCAAAATTTTACTTACATGTCACTTTATTAGAGAAACTTAAATTTTAACACAGTCATTCTGAAAGCATGTCTCTGTTCCATTAATGGCATACTTGTCTTTTGTCAGCAAAATGAATTTATCTGGAGTTGTATTTTTTTTTCCTCATGTCAGAAAAATAACATCTACTTAATATTTTACTAGTGCATATCCAAGATTTTCCTTATTTACAAGTTTTTAAAGTGATTCTAGAGCAGTGCACTCAATTAGGGAACTCAAAGGCCATGTATTATCCCAGATATTCTGGAATGAGTAAACACGTAACTTAATTAATAAAGTTGCTCCTGGCAAGCTTATTTGACTTTGCATATGTAACTCTTGTAGATGACATCACTCTTATGGCAGAACGTGAAGAGGAACTAAAAAAACTCTTGATGAAATTGAAAGAGAGTGAAAAAGTTGGCTTAAAGCTCAACATTCAGAAAACTAAGATCATTGCACCTGGTCCCATCACTTCAGGGCAAATAGATGGGGAAACAGTGGAAACAGTGTTAGTCTTTATTTTGGGGGGGCTTCAAAATCACTGCAGATGGTGATTGCAGCCATCAAATTAAAAGATGCTTACACCTTGGAAGGAAAGTTATGACCAACCTAGATAGAGTGTTAAAGAGCAAAGACATAACTTTGTCAACAAAGTTCCGTCTAGTGGATTTTTCCAGTGGCCATGTATGGATGTGAGAGTTGGACTGTGAAGAAAGGTGAGCGCCAAAGAATTGATGCTTTTGAACTGTGGTGTTGTAGAAGACTCCAGAGAATCCCTTGGACTGCAAGGAGATCCAAACAGTCCATTCTAAAGGAGATCAGTCCTGGGTGTTCATTGGAAGAAATGATGCTAAAGCTCAAACTCCAATACTTTGGCCACCTCATGCTAAGAGCTGACTCATTGGAAAAGAGCCTGATGCTGGAAGGGATTGGGGGCAGGAGGAGAAGGGGATGACAGTGGATGAGATGGCTGGATAGTATCACTGACTCGATGGACATGAGTTTGAGTGAACTCCAGGAGTTGGTGATAGACAGGGAGTCCTGGTGTGCTGCTATTCATAGGGTCACAAAGAGTTGGACACGACTGAGCGACTGAACTGAACTGATGTAACTCTTATACAGACAGAATGAAAACCACAATCATAAAAAACTATAATCAAACTGATCACATGAACCACAGCCTTGTTTAACTCAATGAAGCTATGAGCCATTCCATGCAGAGCCACCCAAGATTGATAGGTCATGGTGGAGAGTTCTGACAAAATGTGCTCCACTGGAGAATGGAATGGAAAACCATGTCAGTATTCTTGCCTTGAGAACCCCATGAAGAGTGTGAAAAGGGAAAAATATATGACACTGAAAGATGAACTCCCCAGGTTCGTAGGTGTCCAATATGCTACTTGAGAAGAGTGGAGTAATAGAAGAGATGGAGCCAAAATGAAAATAATGCCCAGATGTGGATGTGCCTGGTGATGGAAGTAAAGTCTGATGTTAAAAAGAAAAGTATTGCTCTATACTGTAAGCAAAAACAAGACCAGGAGTTGACTGTGGCTCAGATCATGAACTCCTTATTGCAAAGTTCATACTTAAATTGAATAAGGTAGGGAAAACCACTAGACCATTCAGTTCAGTTCAGTCACTCAGTCGTGTCCGAATCATTGCGACCCCATGGACTGCAGCATGCCAGGCCTCCCTGTCCATCACCAACTCCCAGAGTTTACTCAAACTAATGTCTATTGAGTAGGTGATGCCAGCCAACCATCTCATCCTCTGTTGTTACCTTCTCCTGCCTTCAATCTTTCCCATTATTAGTGTCTTTTCAAATGAGTCAGCTCTTCACATCAGGTGGCCAAAGTATAGAATTTTCAGCTTCAACATTAGTCTTTCCAGTGAATAGTCAGGACTGATTTCCTTTAGAATGGACGGGTTGGATCTCCTTGCAGTCCAAGGGACTCTCTAGAGTCTTCTCCAACACCACAGTTCAAAAGCATCAATTCTTTGGTGCTCAGCTTTCTTTACAGTCCAGCTCTCATATCCATACATGACTATTGGAAAAACCATAACCTTGACTAGACGGACCTTTGTTGGCAAAGTAAGGTCTCTGCTTTTTAATATTCTGTTTCAGTCAGACCTTCAGGTATGACCTAAATAAAATCCCTTATGATTACACAGTAGAAGTGACAAATAGATTCAAGGGATTAGATCTATAGACAGAGTGCCTGAAGAACTATGGACAGGGGTGTGTGATCATTGTGCAGTGATCAAAACTATCCCCAGGAAAAAGAAATACAAAAGGCAAAATGGTTGTCTAGGGGAGGCCTTACAAATAGCTAAGAAAAGAAGAGAAGTGAAAGGCAAAGCAGAAAAGTAAAGATATACCCGTGCAGAGTTCCAAGAATAGCAAGAAGAAATATGAAAGCCTTCCTCAGTGATCAAGGCAAAGAAATAGAAGACAATAGAATGGGAAACACTAGAGATCTCTTCAAGAAAATTAGAGATACCAAGGGAATATTTCATGCAATGATGGGCTCAATAAAGGACAGAAATCGTATGGATCTAACAGAAGCAGAGGATATTATAAAGTGGTAAGAATACACAGGATAATTATACAAAAATGATCTTCATGACCTATATAACCATGATAGTGTGATCACTCACCCAGAGTAAGACATGCTGGAATGTGAAGACAAGTGGGCCTTAGGAAGCATCACTGTGAACAAAACTACAGGTGATGGAATTCCAGTTGAGCTATTTCAAATCCTGAAGTGCTGTGAAATTGCTGCACTCAATATGCCAGCAAATTTGGAAAACTCAGCAGTGGCCACAGGACTGGAAAAGGTCAGTTTTCATTCCAATCCCAAAGAAAGGCTATGCCAAAGAACGCTCAAACTACCACACAATTGCACTCATCTCACACCCTAGTAAAGTATTGCTCAAAATTCTCCAAGCCAAGCTTCAACAGCACATGAACCATGAACTTTTTGATGTTCAAGCTGGTTTTAGAAAAGGCAGATGAATCAGAGATCAAATTGCTAACATCCACTGGATCATTGAAAGAGCAAGAGAATACCAGAAAAACATCTACGTCTACTTTATTGTCTATGCCAAAGCCTTTGACTGTGTATATCTCAATAAACTGGAAAATTCTTCCTGAGATGGAAATACCAGACCACCTGACCTGCCTCCTGAGAAATCGGTGTGCAGGTCAAGAAGCCACAGTTAGAACAGTACATGAAACAAAAGACTGGTTCCAAATAGGGAAAGGAGTACATGAAAACTGTATATCGTCACGCTACTTATATAACTTATATGAAGAGTACATCATGCAACATGCCTGGCTGGATGAAGTACAAGCTGGAATCAAGATTGCCAGGAGAAATATCAGTAATCCCAGATATGCAGATGACACCACCCTTATGGCATAAAGCGAAGTACTAAAGAGCCTCTTGATGAAAATGAAAGAGGAGAGTGAAAAAGTTGGCTTAAAGCTCAACATTCAGAAAACAAAGATCATGGCATCTGATCCCATCACTTCATGTCAAATAGATGGGAAACAATGGAAATAGTGAGAGACTTTATTTATTTATTTGGTCTCCAAAATCACTGCAGATGGTGACTGCAGCTATGAAATTAAAAGACGGTTGCTCCTTGGAAGAAAAGCTATGACCAACCTAGACAGTATAGTAAAAAGCAGAGACATTTGCCAACAAAGGACTATCTAGTCAAAGCTATCATTTTTCCAGTAGTTATGTATGGATGTGAGAGTTGGACCATAAAGAAAGCTGAGCACCAAAGAATTCTTGCCTTTGAACCGCGGTATTGGAGAAGTCCCCGGAGAGTCCCTTGGTCCGCAAGAAGATCAACCAGTCAATCCCAAAGGAAATAAGTCCTGAATATTCACTGGAAGGACTAATATTGAAGCTGAAACTCCAACACTTGGCCACCTGATGCGAAGAACTGACTCATTTGAAAAGACCCTGATGCTGGGAAAGATTGAGGGCAGGAGAAGGTAACGACAGAGGATGAGATGGTTGAATGGCATCACCGACTTGATAGACATGTGTTTGAGCAAGCTTCGAGAGTAGTGATGCACAGGGAAGCCTTGTATGCAGCAGTCCATGGGGTCAGTTCAGTTCAGTTCAGTTCAGTCGCTCAGTCGTGTCCGACTCTCCGCGACCCCATGAATCACAGCACGCCAGGCCTCCCTGTCCATCACCAACTCCCGGAGTACACTCAAACTCATGTCCACAGAGTCGGTGATGCCATCCAGCCATCTCATTCTCCGTCGTCCCCTTCTCCTCCCGCCCCCAACCTTTCCCAGCATCAGAGTCTTTTCCAGTGAGTCAACTAGTCGCATGAGGTGGCCAAAGTATTGCAGTTTCAGCTTTAGCATCAGTCCCTCCAATGAACATCCAGGATTGATCTCCTTTAGAATCGACTGGTTGGATCTCCTTGCAGTATAAGGGACTCTCAAGAGTCTTCTCCAACACCACAGTTCAAAAGCATCGATTCTTCGGCGATCAGCCTTCTTCACAGTCCAACTCTCACAACCATACATGACCACGGGAAAAACCATTGCCTTGACTAGACGGACCTTGGTTGGCAAAGTAATGTCTCTGCTTTTTAATATACTATCAAGGTTGGTCATAACTTTCCTTCCAAGGAGCAAGCGTCTTTTAATTTCATGGCTGCAATCAGCATCTGCAGTGATTTTGGAGCCCAAAAAAACAAAGTCTGACACTGTTTCCACTGTTTTTCCATCTATTTCCCATGAAGTGATGGGACCAGATGCCATGATCTTTGTTTTCTGAATGTTGAGCTTCAAACCAACCTTTTCACTCTCCTCTTTCACTTTCATCAAGAGGCTTTTGAGTTCCTCTTCACTTTCTGCCATAAGGGTAGTGTCATCTGCATATCTGAGGTTATTGATATTTCTCCCAGCAATCTTGACTCCAGCTTGTGCTTCTTCCAGCCCAGCGTTCCTCATGATGTACTCTGCATATAAGTTAAATAAGCAAGGTGACAATATACAACCTTGACGTACACCTTTTCCTATTTGGAACCAGTCTGTTGTTCCATGTCCAGTTCTAACTGTTGCTTCCTGACCTGCATACAGGTTTCTCAAGAGGCAGGTCAGGTGGTCTGGTATGCCCATCTCTTTCAGAATGTTCCACAGTTTATTGTGATCCACACAGTCAAAGGCTTTGGCATAGTCAATGAAGCAGAAATAGATGTTTTTCTGAAACTCTCTTGCTTTCTCCATGATCCAGCGGATGTTGGCAATTTGATCTCTGGTGCCTCTGCCTTTTCTAAAACCTGCTTGAACATCTGGAAGTTCACGGTTTACATATTGCTGAAGCCTGGCTTGGAGAATTTTGAGCATGACTTTGCTAGCGTGTGAGATGAGGGCAATTGTCCGGTAGTTTGAGCATTCTTTGGCATTGCCTTTCTTTGGGATTGGAATGAAGACTGACCTCACCAACAGTCAAATACAACTGAGCAACTGACCTGATGTACCTTTTAATTTTAGTGTTCTGCTTTTCTTTTTACACTCATATTGAAAATGTGCCAGTTTTTCTATATATTGCTGGCCATAGTACATTGCCAAAGTGGCAATTCAAGTTGTCTTTTTTATTTCTTCCGTGCCTTTAATTTGTTCCATCTTTTATTCATTGAATACAATATGTGATTTCATAATGAGAGCTAATAAGCAAATGATGAAAAGTACAACTTTTCATTCAGTCAGTTCAGTTCAGTTCAGTCACTCAGTCGTGTCCGACTCTTTGCGACCCCATGAATCACAGCACGCCAGGCCTCCCTGGCCATCACCAACTCCCAGAGTTCACTCAAACTCATGTCCATCGAGTCGGTGATGCCATCCAGCCATCTCATTCTCTGTCGTCCCCGTCTCCTCCCACCCCCAATCCCTCCTAGCATCAGACTCTTTTCCAGTGAGTCAACTCGTCGCATGAGGTGGCCAAAGTATTGGAGTTTCAGCTTTAGCATCAGTCCTTCCAATGAACACCCAGGATTGATCTCCTTTAGAATGGACTGGTTGGATCTCCTTGCAGTCCAAGGGACTCTCAAGAGTCTTCTCCAGCACCACCGTTCAAAAGCATCAATTCTTCGGCGATCAGCTTTCTTCACAGTCCAACTCTCACATCCTTACATGACCACTGGAAAAACCATAGCCTTGACTAGACGGACCTTGGTTGGCAAAGTAATGTCTCTGCTTTTTAATATACTATCTAGGTTGGTCATAACTTTCCTTCCAAGGAGTAAGTGTCTTTTAATTTCCTGGCTGCAATCAGCATCTTCAGTGATTTTGGAGCCCCCAAAAATAAAGTCTGACACTGTTTCCACTGTTTCCCATCTATTTCCCATGAAGTAATGGGACCAGACAACTTTTCATTACTCCTGAATGTTTGAGATGACTGTGGTTACAGGTTAAGTTGGAGTTGTGGATTGAAGTGGGAGAGAAAATTATAGAGTTATTTCACTACTCAGATTCTCAAAAACCCATGGAGAATAGAGAATGTGAAAAGAGGTAATTACCAAAGCAGAAATGCAACAGTTACATGCAAGGCCTCAGGTTGTAATTACATACATTCATCTATTTAGGTAATTATATCTGAATCTATTGGTTTATAAAGAATTAGCAGTTTATATGGTACTTTAACCCCACCAATTAACTGAAATTTGCTGACATGAAGGGTGACCCCTTTTAGAGTGTATTAACTGAGATATCTCATGTTCCATTAGCTGACATATACTACAGAGAAGTATACTGCATATTTTCCATGTTTCTAAAAATAAGGAAGTCATCAAGTAAATTGCGATTTCAGTTGACTACACAGAATAATATAAAAGTATCCCATGAGTTATATTCCCTAAGACAATGAGGAGAGACTAATCTATTCAATAAATACTATTGGGAAAGATCAACAGCCACATGAAAAATAAAGAGAAATTGGACCCTTAAATTTCACTCTAACATAAATCGATCAAAGTGGATTAGTAAGACTGGAAACCAGAAAATGTGTGACAAATGCTGAATGAATAAAATAGTATAAGCTCTCTTTTATGCAACTTTAAAAGAAATACAGGTGCACTGTTAAGCTCAGCATTTCAATTAAATCTCTCTTGGGAATATTTCCAGAATACTAAGTGAGTATATGATTTTTCTTTTTCTTCTGAAAGCTCCAATTTCAGATTTTTTGCTTGTTTTCATTATCTTTTGAAATGAATAACAGTAGTATGCTAGGTTAAACATAAGTTTAAAATGCTATGTGATATTATAGTTAATATCACATCATTATCCAATGAAAAATTTCATATCTATCACATTAAAGTTCAGTCACTTTTGCAAACCTTATTTGTGCCAAAATCTGGCCAAATAGCCATAGTGAAAGAAATAAAATGCAGCATCTGTGAAATAAATTATAAGCCACTACATTAGTCATTTTTAGCAAATTTGGTAGGTATAAATAAATGAAAAACTAGCTGAATTTCTGACAATTACATAAAATTATTTGCATTTTGAGAATTCTGATATTTTCAAAAACTTCCTGTTATTAGTAGCTTACTCTATGATAGTCAAAAGAAACAAACTTCCAGTTACAGAATAATTAAATCTTGAGAATGTAATATACAGCATGGTAACTATAGCTAATAATACTTTATTTTATATCTGAAAATTGCTAAGGGAGTATACAGATAGTAAAATTTATTATCACAAGAAAAAAAATTAATTTGTAAAGCATCAACTGAACTGAACTAATGGTGATAAATGTTAACCAGAATTATTGTGGTGAGCATTTAGCAATATATACAAATATAAAATCATTAAGTGGTACACTTAAAACTAATACATCAGTTGTATCACAATAAGAAATAAATTATAACAAATGTTATCTTGAATTAGTAACATTTTGTTTTAATACCTAGTTTGTTCTAGCATAGTTTTAAAATCAGCCCAAGCATTATATTTACAGAAATGTGAATAATACTGATATAACAAAATTTGAAGTGACAGTTCTGTTAAACACAATGTATTTTTTAATTATTTTTTTTGGCAAACTTTCCAGGATCAATGATTATTGTTAGTTATAGCATAGATAAGCAAATTTTATCTTTAAAGCAACAAAATGTAATGTAATGCCATAATGTAGAAGGAGCCATAGACATAAAATGTCTGTATTCCAAAGCATTTTATTTATAAAAACAGGTAGCAGATCAGATCTGATTCATGGACTATAGCTTGTAAATCTCTGATTTAAATCATTCCATATATTATATTTTTATAAAGCAAACAGTTGAATTTCAGGAATTACAATATTTTTTAAGAAACATGTAATATTAAGGATGGACTTCCCTGGTGGCTCAGACAGTCAAGCGTCTGCCTACAATGCGGGAGACCTGGGTTCAGTCCCTGGGTGAGGAAGATCCCCTGGAGAAGGTGGCAGCCCACTCCAGTATCCTTGCCTGGAAAATCCCATGGACGGAGGAGCCTGGTAGGCTACAGTCGATGGGATCGCAAAGAGTCGGACACGACTGAATGACGTCACTTTCACTTTCAATATTAAGGATGTTTCTACTTAACATCTGTCTAAAAATAATTTAGGAATAGACTGTAAATGATTAAATGAATGAACTGAATAGTTAGACTGGATATTTTCCAAGAGAATAAAAATATGCTGAACACAATGAAGAAAAAATGAACTGAGAGGAGTTATATCATATATTTCCAGAAAATAGTTGTAGGGTATATTCTATGAAACAGGAGGAACATTTTTTTTTCTTTAACTGGAAAATAAAATACATGGTCATGTTGGACTTCTGGCTTCCAATACGATGTCTAAAGAGTGGAAGCAATCACCACCATTGTCACAACACACACACACACACACAAAAATACTGGACAAAGAGAAAACCAACAGCTCTTTTGAATCCATCATATAATTCAGGTCACAGGCAAACAGCTGCCCTGAAAACTGGGCGGAAGAGCAGATACAGAGAATTACAGCCTACATGGAGCAGAATCCTAGAGCTGAAACTAGCATAGAATGAACGCTTGAAGCTTTACTGAATGAATTACCAAAAGCTTAATGTAGTTATTCGACAGTTAAAAAGTCTGAGGAGTATCTTTGTGAGTTTTACCCGCAGGAACCATACCAGGTTCTCAGAGTAAAGATTAGAATGCTAATCCAAATCTGGGAAATTTAGTTTCTGAATATCAATACACTTATTCAAAAGTTTATATCAAAAGCAAAAGGGCATAGTAGCCATCATAATGTTTAAGAAATTCAAAGCTGGAGGATTGACACTTCCTGACTTCAAACTACAGTAATGTATACAGTCTGCTATTGGAAAAAAAAAAAAACACGAACAGATGAATGGAACAGAAAAGAGAGCCAGAAATAGACCTACACACATATAATAAAATAATCTTTTAGAAAGAAGCAAAGGCAAACCAATGGAAAAAAGATAGTCTTTCATAAAATGGTGCTGGAACATTTGTGCAAAGGTTAAAAAATAAAGAAATCTGGTCACAGACTTTGTGTGTTTCATAAAATTTGCCACTAATGTTTAAAGCATAAAAGTATACATAGGAGAAAATTCAGATGAACTTGGAGATGACCATGACTTTTTATATGAAACATAAATGTTAAAAATCTCCTGCTCTCCAATAGACATTGTCCACAGAATAAAATGTCACAGACTGAGAGAAAATATTTGGAAAAAATCATATTTGATAAATACTGGTGATCAAAATATGTAAAAGACCAATAAATTTTGAAATTAATAAAATGACTCAATTTAAAAATAGGCTGAATATCTCAACCAAAGATAGATTACAAAAAAAATCATACAAAAATATTCATATCACATGACATTAAGGAACTACAAATTAAAATGAGATAAAGCTGTGGACTTATCAGAATGGCTAAAATCCAAAACATTAGCAACAACCAACACTGTCAGACATGACTTAGCGACTGAACTGAACTGAACTGAACACTGATGAGCATATCGAGCAACAGAAACTCTGATAGACTGCTGGACAGCATGAAAAATGTTAAAGTCACTCTGGAAGACAGCTTGACAGTTTTTCACAAAGCAAAATACAGTCAAAATGCTCTTGGGGATTTACAAAAATGATTTGAAAACATGAACACACAACTTTAATAAGCATGTTTATAGCATCTTCATTTATAATTGACAACTAGTAATAATCTACTGGTTAGAGAGGAAGTTTTTTTAAAAATCAAACAAGACATTAAGCTGAATGAAAACAAATACCTAAGGTTATGGATGATTGTCAAAGCAATGCTGAGAGGGAACTTTGTGTTACTAAATGCTTAATTTAAAAAAAGGATTATATCAATAATCTAAACTCCCACTTAAACAAAGAAACAAAAAAAATTCAAAACTGACAGAACTAAGAAAATAATAAAAACAAAAGCAGGACTCAGCAAAATTGATTATAGAAAAAACATGGAAACTGAAAACTAAAGCTTGTTTTTGAAAAAGTCAAAACAGTTGACAAACCTCTAAGATTTATAAAAAAGAGAAAAAAGGCAGAAATTACTAACACTAGGAATAAAATAAAGGATAGTATTAGGACCATAAAACACAAAAAGTATTAAATTAATGCCATAAAAAAATTCTATAGACATAAATTTGACAGTTAAAAGGCATTAATTTCAAGAAAACTAAGTACTATCACAAATTTCTCAATATGAAATATATATTTAGAAAATCCCTATAAATACTAGGAAAGTTGAATTTTTCATCAAAACAAATTGCCAGTCCAGGTTCGATGCATGATACAGGATACTTGGGGCTGGTGCACTAGGATGACCCAGAGGGATGATATGGGGAGGGAAGAGGAAGGGGGGTTCAAGATGGGGAACACATGTACACCCTGGATGGATTCATGTCATTGTATAGCAAAACCAATACAATATTGTAAAGTAATTAGCCTCCAATTAAAATAAATAAATTAAAAAAAAATTTTTTAAGTAATTTCCTGATACAAATTCATTGAATATATATATATACATGCCCCCAAATAGTATCTTCAGAAGCAAATAATTATATTAAATGTTTTAAGAAGTAGCACCAACTACAAGTGGTGCAAGAAAAATGAAGCAACTTTTAATCTGGTTGGTACAATACAAAAATAATTTATAGGTGTTTTAAATACAAAACAATAAAAAGTCAGCCAAAAAATCCCTTAGTATGAATGTACAGTCTTAGAGGAGGAAATACACTATTAACTGAAAAAGCATAATTGTCAAAGTAAAACACATTTTCTTGAATATCATGCTGCTGCTGCTAAGTCACTTCAGTTGTGTCCGATTCTGTGTGACCCCATAGACGGCAGCCCACCAGGCTCCCCCGTCCCTGGGATTCTCCAGGCAAGAACACTGGAGTGGGTTGCCATTTAGTAACTAAATAAGCAGATTCACAAAATATTTAAGAAAAACATGTAATATAAAGTGTGTCTCAAGAACAAGGCAGAATCCATGATAAGAAAAATGGCAGGAATGTGGAAATATAAATCACATTATAGTAAACCTGAATGAACAGCAAATTCAAATGTGAAAAGATGTTGAAATGCATTCTTGGTAAGAGAAATGCAAGTTAAAGTAAGTGTAAAGTATCACTTTATACCCATCAGACTAACAAAATGAGTGATAACATTTATTATCAATAGGGAGGTAGACAACAGGGATGTATGTACCTTGCTCATACAGATGTATATTGTTAAAATCTTAAAAAGCCATCTGGCAAGCTCTACAAAAATTAAAAATACATTTATACTTTGCACCAACAATTCCATTTGGAATCCACTTCTCAGTATAAAAAAACTGCACTTGTAAATGAGGATGGAAGTTCAAAGTAGTTCTGCCATATAGTTTTTAGTAGCAAAAAAACAAAACAGAAATAATAGAAATATCACTGACCAGTTCATTTGTAAAACTACTGAAAAGAATGTATTGGGCCAATATCAATTATGAAATAAATTATATGTAGCATTAAGTAATAAAAAATTGCATAAGAACTATGCATTTTTTAATGTCTATGACAACATCTCTATATACATGACTGGCTGACTCTAAAGCCAAATGAAGAAAAAGCACAAAAGCTACTTTAGTTGGCTGATTTTATTTTTCTGGGCTCCAGGGTCACTGCCGATGGTAATTGCAGCCATGAAATCCCTGATGATGGGAAAGATTGAGGGCAGGAGGAGAAGGGGAAGAAAGAGGATGAGATGGTTGGATGGCATCACTGACCTGATGGACATGGGTTTGGGTGGACTCCAGGAGTTGATGATGGACAGGGAGGCCTGGCGTGTTGCAGTTTATGGGGTTGCAAAGAGTCGGACATGACTGACAGACAACTGAACTGAACTGAAGTTACTACATTACTGGATACACTGGTATGGGTGGTTCTGGAGGAAAAGGGGAAATGTAAGTAATAAGGAAAAAAAATGAACTAAATGTGTCTACTTAAAAAAATTATAGAAAACGATAAATTAGATAAAGCTTATAGTGGAGGTGTTTTAGAACTGATATGGTCAGGGAAATAAAAGTAAACTATTCTGGTAGACAAAATGTATGCAAACAACTGTCTTGAAGTAAACACATTATTAAAAAGCTTTTCTTCAGGGCCAATTTTGGGTACCTTTGGTGACTACAGTCTTTAAATAGAAATTAACTCGAGCAAAAGTTTAAGGTTTTGAACAAAGATTTAGTGGATTTTCACAAAAGCTTTTACAGTTAAACCTGTCAGTTTATACTGGCATCATTTTGTTAATGTTTCTATGATCTCTTTCTTGATCAATATGTTCTAAGAGATATCCATAGAAAATTTATCTTAACTAATATTATATAAACTTTTTAAAAGATAAATACAAAGATTTAGCAGAAAGACATGTTTTCTTGAGTTGTATACTGAGTCATTATATTTAATAATATTTCAGTCGTTTATTTGAAATAACTTCAGGTATAAAAATTATAAAGAAAATCTTTTTATTGTGTTCAGCTAGGTAGTTTAATTTCCCATTTTAAAGACTAAAAGGAATTGCAACTGTTAAAATAATACTTTGGAGAAAATAATCTATCTTCAGTGTGAACATTAAAACTTTTTTTTGTATTTAGAAGACTCAAGTGAACCAAGTAATAATCTTTTCAGGAATTCTTAGCTGTCCTTGACAAGGAACGCTACTAATGTAATTTGCAGATATATCAAAATCTCATTTTCTGAAGCACACTTTTGCAGTTCCCACAGTACATCCTAGGAAAGATAATAAGCCATATGGGCCTTAAGAAGGAAGTATTACTAGAAATGCAAATCCTATCAAAATATATAACAAAATTACAGCAAAATTATATATCACAAAAGCATATCAAAAAGAAACTATATATTAAAAGAGTTACAAATTTTTACACAAATGAAATCAAAATTCATCTGCTGGTATCTAAATATTTAGAATATAAAGATAGTGATACAATATTCAACAACTTTTGAAATAAGGGATTTTATTCAGTAATCTGTTAATCATAATGATCAATTGACAATAATGAAGTGATAAAAATTAAAATGCAAAGTGTTGGCTAGGAAGATTAGCTGTAATCTGTTCAGTCACTCAGTAGTGTCCCAATCTTCGCAACCCCATGGACTGTAGCGCCAGGCCTCCTTGTCCATCACCAACAAATAAAATATTCCCATTCACACACCACTATGACTATCTAACTAAAGGCAGGGAAGGTTTCATCACTCTTTTTCTAATTTGTCCCAGAGAGTCACACTGATATCTTCTGGTGCGTCCATTCTGGAATTATGCTTTCAAGAAGTGCAATTGTGATATGGAGTGAGTAGATGAGATTGTTTGTATTCTGAATGAGAAATCACTATGTAGGAAAGTTTCCCATTTTCTGCTATTGTGTCAATGAGAAAGTCTGAAGTTTGGAGTATCTTGTGAATTATTTATGATAATAACAGATATGAGGAAAGTCTGTATGCTAAAATGAGTCTTCTACATGAAGATCTGAGAGTCGTAATCTGTAGTGATGTTAGATGATAGAAGATGCTTTTAGGCAAAAAGCAGATCTGGAGATATTTATTTTTTATAAAATGAGTGAGTGGCTTAAAAAAAGTGAGAAAATATTTTGTTATAATTGAAAGAAATATTACAGTTGAAAAAATATAAAGAATACAATCTCATAAATAAATTTCTTCTTCTCTACAAAATTCAAAGAAACACATACTTCATATAAGAAATTCAATAAAAGAAAATAATTGATATGAAAAAAGTCTTACAATGATGGAAGAAATATTAAGTTGTATAGAGACTGAAAAGTGACAATAATATCCATATTAGGAGTAGTAAAGAGCAGCAGTAGTTTTGTTTTAAAAGGAAGTTAGAAAAAATTTGAAATATATAGATAAAGAAATTATGTTGCTGAAATAAACATTGGTAGAAAAATAAAGCTCTAAGTACACAGAGTAACATGGTAGATAGAAACAGTGAGACACAAAAATATAGATTATGATTAAGAAATTATAAAATATTAAAACTAGAATGATAAATATACAATATACCTAAAGAGAATTCCAGAAAAACAGGATAATTAATGAGGGAGAGATAGTACATGAAATTATTATTTTAGAAAACTTTTTAAAAGGACATAAATGTGTGAATTGAGAACTAAGGAATAGGATGAGAAGGAAAATAACGCTAGAATTATGACAGTGATATCGCAGATTTTCAAAGAAAATACAAAAATTAAAAAACTGCAATAGAGTAAACACATATTACTTTAGAGAAACATTTCATATGACCTGGGTTACAGGTAATTTGTTTTCATAACCTAGAATATTTAAAAATTTAAAGAAAAATAATTGTAAATTGGAAGTTTGTACCTAGTTAAAATGTAATTTATGAAACACAGCAATGTAGATGATAGACAGATGATAGGCAGTTGAACAGAGTTTCTCTCACAAAAAAGTTAAAGGATATTTCTGAGAAAAACAACAACAACAACAAATCATCTAAACCCCATAGGAAGAATTGGGGAAAAAAGAAACAATAACTTTGAACAACCACAAAGATACACTTTTTGGTAGACCTAAGGAGGAAAATAATGAAAGAGGAAGAATATACCTTTTTATTTTTCCCCTACAGAAACAGGTTGGATATAACAAAATATATATAATATCAAAGATTGAACAGAGTTTTAAAAAGTTTAAACCATATTATATCATTCAAAAGGAAACTGAGATGTTTCATCCTTTCAAAGTGTAAAACTCTGGTTTTTAGCATTCTCACAGAGTTATGAAATCATCTTTACTATTTAATTTTGGAACACTTTTATCACCTCATGAAGAAATCTCACACCCATTACCAGCAACTTTCCAGATTGCACCCTGCCTCCTAGCCTCTGGTAACCACTAATCTGTGTTGTGTCCCTAGGGATTTACATATTCTGGATATTTTATATAAGTGGAGTCAAATAAACTGTTTCCTTTTACATCTAGCAACTTCCACTTAACATTTTTCAAAGTTAACTAATACAAAGACAGACTTCCCTGGTGGCTCAGTGGTAAAGAATTTGCCTGCCAGTGCAAGAGACATGGGTTTGATCCCTGGGTCTGGAAGATACCCTGGATAAAAATACGGCAACTCACTCCAGTATTCTTTCCTAGGAAATCCCATGGAGACAGTAGCCTGGCAGGCCACAGTCCATGGAGTCTCAGAGAGTCAGACATGACTTAGCAACTGAACAAGAAAATGAAAATACAACTGATATTAATGTTTCTTAACTTTTGGTGTGAGTCATTGTTTTTCATCTCAAAAAAATAATTTGGAAGAAATAATAACAGATATTATGTTTAAAATCTCAAAAATAAACCCTTCAACAGACTGGTTGCAAATAGAAAAAGGAGTACATCAAGGCTGTATATTGTCACCCTGCTTATTTAACTTATATGTAGAGTACATCATGAGGAACGCTGAACTGGAAGAAGCACAAGCTGGAATCAAGATTGCCGGGAGAAATATCAATAACCTCAGATATGCAGATGACACCACCCTTATGGCAGAAAGTGAAGAGGAACTCAAAAGCCTCTTGATGAAAGTGAAAGAGAAGAGTGAAAAGGTTGGCTTGAAGCTCAACATTCAGAAAACAAAGATCATGGCATCTGGTCCCATCACTTCATGGGAAATAGATGGGGAAACAGTGGAAACAGTGTCAGACTTTATTTTTTTGGGCTCCAAAATCACTGCAGATGCTGACTGCAGCCATGAAATTAAAAGACGCTTACTCCTTGGAAGGAAAGTTATGACCAACCTAGACAGCGTATTAAAAAGCAGAGACATTACTTTGCCAACCAAGGTCCGTCTAGTCAAGGCTATGGTTTTTCCCGTGGTCATGTATGGATGTGAGAGTTGGACTGTGAGGAAAGCTGATCGCCGAAGAATTGATGCTTTTGAACTGTGGTGCTGGAGAAGACTCTTCAGAGTCCCTTAGACAGCAAGGAGATCCAACCAGTCGATTCTAAAGGAGATCCATCATGGGTATTCATTGGAAGGACTGATGCTGATGCTGAAATTCCAATACTTTCGCCACCTCATGAGTTGAGTTGACTCACTGGAAAAGAGTCTGATGCTGGGAAGAATTGGGGGTGGGAGGAGATGGGGACGACAGAGAATGAGATGGTTAGATGGCATCACCGACTTGATGGAGGTGAGTTTGAGTGAACTCCGGGAGTTGGTGATGGACAGGGAGGCCTGGCATGCTGTGATTCATGGGGTCGCAAAGAGTCGGACATGACTGAGCGACTGAACTGAACTGAACTGATACTAATTTGTATAGATACTTTAATGTAGATTAAATGCAAATATAAATTATATTCTTGAGTATTGAATTAAAATATAAAATTTGATAATATCCAGGGAATGATACAATATAAGAATGGATAACGAAGTCTTGAACATACATATCTGTATTTTTCATACAAAAATTTACTTAATATTGTCACTGGAATAACATAGTTTTCAGTTCAGTTCAGTTGCTCAGTCTTTCCGACTCTCCACGACCCCATGAATCACAGTACGCCAGGCTTCCCTGTCCATCACCAACTACCGGAGTTCACTCAAACTCATGTCCATCGAGTCGGTGATGCCATCCAGCCATCTCATTCTCCGTCGTCCCCTTCTCCTCCCGCCCCCAACCCTTCCCCGCATCAGAGTCTTTTCCAGTGAGTCAACTCGTCGCATGAGGTGGCCAAAGTATTGCAGTTTCAGCTTTAGCATCAGTCCTTCCAATGAACACCCAGGATTGATCTCCTTTAGAATGGACTGGTTGGATCTCCTTGCATTCCAAGGGACTCTCAAGAGTCTTCTCCAACACCACAGTTCAAAAGCATCAATTCTTCAGCGATCAGCTTTCTTCCCAGTCCAACTCTCACATCCATACATGACCACGGGAAAAACCATAGCCTTGACTAGACGGACCTTGGTTGGCAAAGTAATGTCTCTGCATGGAAAAACAGACTGGTTCCAAACAGGAAAAGGAGTATGTCAAGACTGTATATTGTCACCTTGCTCATTTAACTTATATGCAGAGTACATCATGAGGAACGCTGAACTGGAAGAAGCACAAGCTGGAATCAAGATTGCCGGGAGAAATATCAATAACCTCAGATATGCAGATGACACCACCCTTATGGCAGAAAGAGAAGAGGAACTCAAAAGCCTCTTGATGAAAATGAAAGAGGAGAGTGAAAATGTTGGCTTGAAGCTCAACATTCAGAAAACAAAGATCATGGCATCTGGTCCTGTCACTTCATGGGAAATAGATGAGGAAACAGTGGAAGCAGTATCAGACTTTATTTTTTTGGGCTCCAAAATCACTGCAGATGCTGATTGCAGCCATGAAATTTAAAAAACATAGTTTTAACAGTTAAAAATTATATGTTAAATTACAAAAATTAAGTGAAAGGAAATAGGCTTCAATACCTATCAAACTGCATTAATGAGTGAAATATCTCTTCAAAGAAGATAATTGGCAAAATGAAAAAGGAAAGATTAAAGAAAGTGATAACACAAAATATTAAACATTTATTTGGAGAAGATTAAATACAGCTGCCCCTCAGTATCCAAAGGAAACTGGTTCCAGGACTTTCCCTTGGATAACAAAATCTATGGGTTCTCCAGTTCCTTATACAAAATAGCATAGTACTTGCATATAACCTACACACATCCTCTTGTATACTTTATCTAGATGACATAATGCTAAATACAATGTAAATGTTACATAAGTAGTGTAAATACAATGTAAATGTTATGTAAATAATAGAACATAGAAAATTCACATTTTGCCTCTTGGAGATTTTGGGAATTTTTAAAAATATTTTTGATTTGTGGTTGGCTGAATCTCAGAAACATCAGGTATGGAGGTATATTTCAGGAATCTTAACAACTTATTTCCATAATAAAATGTATTGTTTGGGCAAAAACAAAACAAACCAAAATCCATCAAAATAATATCAATATTCCAACTTCAAATCATCAAGTATAATCCTTTATGTCCACATGAACCATCAATCACTGTATGTCCAAAACTTAACTCATAACTGTCTTCCAAAATATGTTCTGTCTTATTGAGTGACTGGTATCTTTTTGACCAGTAATTAACACGCCATTAGACTGATCTTTGGTGCCATCTTACCATGTTCTCCTGAGTCAATGTATCACTAAGTTCTCCCTAAAATATCTCATCTATCTATTTTTCCATACTCACATTTTCCAACTTTAGACTCCCACCATCTCATCCCTGGAAGATTTGGGATGATGTTCTTTTCCCTGAGCTTGTTCCACTTAAATTATTTCATCAAAATCTTGTGAACTGAATCAAACTGAATAACTCCATTTACTGTAGTAACATATAATTCTGGTTCCTTATTTATTTTATGTTGATTCAAGCTGTTAAATTCAACTTAATTCGTAAAAAATTTAATTTGCTGACATTTTCTGCCCTAATTCTTAAGTGCCCTACGACATAAATACATATATACACATAATTTTGTTTCTTCCTTTCTTTTCTCCCTTTCTCTTTATTCTTTTATCAAGCTCAACTTCTTTACTCATCTCTGGTTTTTCATCTATGCTATTACTTCTTTATAATATTCCAGATTCATCTAGCTGAATTTCGTTTATCTTCTGCCACTCTCCACTGCAGACACTGCTCCACTTTTTCTTTCCCATCAAATGACTATTAAAATCACAGCACATATCCTCGTTTAAGTTCATCCCTGGAGTCTAACTACATAGATTCGAAGGACAAAGATGTTTCTAATATTGCCATGTATCATTATATCACTTGAGGACTTAAGTAGTGTTTTGGTGTACCACATGATCAGTAAATATTTATCAAAGCTATAGCTCAACTTCTGTAATAACTACACTTCATGCACAGGCTTCCCTGATAGCTCAGTTGGTAAAGAATCCACCTGCAATGCAGGAGACCTGGGTGGGATCCCTGGATTGGGAAGATCCCCTGGAGAAGGGAAAGGCTACCCATCCCAGTGTTCTGGCCTGGAGAATTCCAGGGACTCTATAGTCTGTGAGGTCGCAACAAGTTGGACATGACTGAGCGACTTTCACTTTCACACTTCATGAACAATTATTATTTCAAATACTTGCATTATCTTTAAAAAAAAAAAAATTCCCATGAGCCCAGTAGCTCTCAGTAGAAATCATTACCTTTTACTTTTTAAGTGGATAATAAACTGCTAATAATTCCTATAATCAAACATATCTCAAAGTCTATGGATAATCATGCATCCTCTCTCCTTCCTATCATGATGCTGGCACTTATTAAATAGTTTCTGTGCCTATTCCCTTCTCCTATGCTTGGTATCATTTCTCATTCCATCTCCTCAGAACTAGATCCTTATTGCCTCTTTTCTTAATATACTAAGCTTCTCTTTTACAAGCATAATTTCATGTGTATGACAACTCATTTACATACCATCTCATTTTAGCTTTAGTCTCCGCATAGCAGCATCTGTTTTTTTTCCCCCCGATCCTTCCCCTTCACAACCGAGAACTGCTTACACATATAAGCTTCAATTCTATGCCTTCCTTTATTATTCAGTCTGCCAGATGTGCTTTCCACTAAAATTTCAAAGTGCTTCTGGCAGTTAAAACTAGACATAAAATCCAGCACCTGATCTGTAAGAGATTGTTAGAATTTATCCCTCTCTCTATTGAAACACTCTCTATAACATTTCTGGGTAGATGCATTCACTGCTATTCTCTAGAAGTTCGAAGTGCCCTTACTTTATACTCTATACTTTTCCTCTTCTGTCATCTTAGAAACCTTAAGGTTTTTCTTAAGTTTTCTTTTCTTTTCCTTCTAAATACTTCTTCAATCTTCAAAAATCCTATGGCTTTGTTTACAGTCTTTATGCTGACAAGCTGTCAAGTTGACATCTCTACTACAACAGATGTCAGAGGCTGTTTTAAAGGCATGCATTAATGTGCTTTCAGTGAACTATCTTTCTTAAGACAAACTGTGATTGATATCAATGTCAGTCAGTCAGTTCAGTCGCTCAGTCGTGTCCGACTCTCTGCGACCCCATGAATCACAGCACGCCAGGCCTCCCTGTCCATCATCAACTCCCGGAGTTCACTCAAACTCATGTCCATCGAGTCAGTGATGCCATCCAGCCATCTCATTCTCTGTCGTCCCCTTCTCCTCCCACCCCCAACCTTTCCCAGCATCAGAGTCTTTTCCAGTGAGTCACCTCGTCGCATGAGGTGGCCAAAGTATTGGAGTTTCAGCTTTAGCATCAGTCCTTCCAATGAACACCCAAGATTGATCTCCTTTAGAATGGACTGATTGGATCTCCTTGCAGTATAAGGCACTCTCAAGAGTCTTCTCCAACACCACAGTTCAAAAGCATCAATTCTTCGGTGATATCAATGTGGGTTATATCAAATAGTACCATCTCTTGGATCTGAAATTTGGCCTTCCCATGCACATTTCAGGGCTTCCCTGGTGGCTCAGAGGTTAAAGCGTCTGTCCCCAATGCGGGAGACCTGGGTTCGATCCCTGGGTCGGGAAGATCCCCTGGAGAAGGAAACGGTAACTCACTCCAGTATTTTTGCCTGGAGAATCCCATGGACGGAGAAGCCTGGTAGGCTACAGTCCACGGGGTCGCATAGAGTCGGACACGACTGAGCGATGGAACGGGACGGGACGGGACGCACATCTCATAGGACTATTAAATGGTTTTACTCTACAATTTTTTGACTCTCTATTTCTTTTTTTCTTTTTACATTTTATCAATTATGATATCTCTTCAGTTATAATTTTAAATGTATCTATCCATTTCTCTCATCTCTATTATTCATGTACTAGATCAAGAGCAATCCTCTTTCAGTTGAATTACTGAAAATGTCATACTAACACCTCTAATGGTGAGCTACCTCAAAATTCTTCCCAGCATGTTTTAACTGTATAGATAAAATTAATGTATTTATCTGGCTATTGTAATATATCATACCTATATATTAATACTATATTGTCATATAGATATGCAAATTCAGAGCAAGAAAACTCAAAATGTGGGTTTCAAAGTAATTTTTTTTTTTATTTCTACTTCTCTCACATCAGGAATTTGACCATGCTGTAACTGCTGCCTCCTAAGCATAACATTTTTTTAAAGAATTAATAAGAATATATCTTAAGACAATTCTAAAAAGTATAAAAATTTTCACAGAATATAGTTTGTTTTAACTTAGAGGAAAAAAAATTAGAAGGCACATTGCAATTTAACCTTATGAACATGAATTGTGTGTTCTATTTTCAAAGCAGTCTAGTCTACCTCAACCACTTGGTTTCACTTGTATGAAATATAGTTATTTGCAAGCAAGACTTCTGACCATTATTTAACATCTACATCATTTGGGTTATATTCCTGCTTATGATCAGAGATATTATGTCTAGGATATTCTAAATATATAATAGTACAAACCCTGAGAGAAGTCCATCCTAAAAGACATTTGCTGTTGTTGTTCCGACACTAAGTTGTGTTGGACTGTTTGATATCCCACAGACTGCAGCACCCCAGGTCCCCCTGTCCCTCACTATCTCCTGGAGTTCACTCAAGTTCATGTCTATTGAATCTGTGATGTTATCTAACCATCTCGTCCTCTGCTCCCTCTTTCTCCTTTTGCCTTCAATCTTTGCCAGCATCACTGGTAAAGAATCCGCCTGCAATGCAGGAGACCCTGGTATGATTCCTGGGTCGGAAAGATCCAGTGGAGATAGGATAGGCTACCCATTTCATTATTCTCAGGCTTCCTTGATGGCTCAGCTACTAAAGAGTCCACCTGCAATGTGGGAGACCTGGGTTTGATCCCTGAGTTGGGAAGATACCCTGGACAAGGGACCAGCTACCCACTTCAGTATTCTGGCCTGGAGAATCCCATGGACTCTATAGTCCATGGGGTTGCAAAGAGTCAGACATGACTGAATGACTTCCACTTTCACTTTTTGCCAGCATCAGGGTCTTTTCCAATGAGTCAGCTCTTTGCATCAAGTAGCCAAAGTATTGGAGCTTCAGCGTCAGTCCTTCCAATGCATAATCAGGTTTGATCTCCTTTAGGACTGACTGGTTTGACCTCCTTGCTGTCCAAGGAATACTCAAGAGTCTTCTCCAGCACTACAATTCAAAAGCATCATGTTTTTGGCACTTCTTTATGCTCTGACTCTCACACCTGTACATAATAACTGGAGAAACAATAGCTTTGACCAGAAGCTATCCTAAAAGATATCCCTCTACTTAAAAGTACAGATGTATCACTTTAAACACTCTAGTAAGTTATAGCATCACTAAATGTCCTATCTATAGCTCTATATGTATATCTCACATGTAGAATTTGATACCAGGAAAATTGTTTAATTCTTAGACATTGTGAACTATAAAACACTTCCCAAGATTCACATATAAAATGAAATATAGCTACAGTTGGAGGATATAGTGGTAAAAACCATGATTTTATAAAATTCATATTTGCAAATTTTAATAAGAAAGCAGAGTTTCAGAGAAATGTTTAATAGCATTTGAATTGTTTACATAAGAACAAAATCTGTAAATATGATACAGTAAGAAAGAGTATTATATAAGTAAATACGTTATATGTAACATGTTTTCATTTCCAGGTATGAGAGTTAGATCATATTTACCTCATGGTTTTTTTTTTACATAAAAATGATTGTGTAGGTCAACAAATATGAACATAGCTATTATCATAAGAATGCCCATTCTTGTGTTTAAAGATCTCTTTAGACGTTCACCCTGCTTTGACAATCTTCAAAAAATACGTATCCTGAGAGCTGTTCCAGCAATGAGGAAGCCTTTCAGCATGGGGCTGTTATCTTGGCTGGCAATGCTGATACCTCTGCCTGCAATGAAAAGCCACTGCTGGGAAAAAAACACGTAGTGTTCTTGAGGTTTAAATCTCACTGGCAAACAGAAGCCTATTTTGTGTGAAAGCACTAGGAGAAAAGATTCCAGGCAGTGGATAGGAAATGGCTTACCTTAAAATGATTTCATTTTACAGAGAGAACATAGAAATCTATAGTATATTGTGCTCCCTCTATTGCATGTCTAGATCAAAAATCCTAACAATCCACACAACACTATATCTTTAGTAGATAGACAATATTATCATTTGAATATTCCAACAAAATTTGGCTACTTCTTCTGAGATCCACCCACAAACTATGCAGGACTCTGCTTCTGATTAATAGCACACATCCTTATTAAGAGTTATAAAGGGAAAAATTGAAAAGAATGTCAAATGATTCATCATCACATTATCAGCCAGCTGTCTATCATTTATGTTCAAGGGCACTATTTTTGTCTCCTAATATTTGAAACTTTTAAAAGACAGCTAAAATTTGTTCCCCTGTATAAAATCATTTAAAATATGACTTGCCATGTATCATCTGTTCATTCTTTCTGACCATTTTAATAAACCCATCAATATTTTTTGAGCACATATTTTGTGTCTAGTTCTGACCTGGAAACCATTAGAGATTCATAAGAAGCATAATTCTGTATTATTGATTTGAAGAGCTGAAATCTAATAATAAGGACAATATGAGTCACCAAGCAATAGAAGATAACATATAAATGTTAAGCACTGGAATGTTTAAAATAGATACATCTAAAAATACAGTACAGACTCATCAAGGATGATTGGAATAATGAGTTGAAGTGGTCAGTGATGGAGGGAAATGTGAGCTTGTACTTGAAAAATGAACATAAAATAAATAAGAGTGTGTCAAAGCATGGATATTTTAAGATAGGAGTACATGACATGCAAGAAGGATAGCACAAACTCAAAATAATTAACTATTTATTGAGTGAATACAACGTGAGATTCTGAGATACGATACAAAGAGACATAGGCCCCATGAATTGACAAAGTAGAGGGAAAAAAAAGGTGTCAATACAATAAAGATATTACAGTTCTCTGATTATGGCAGGTAAAATGCACTATAAAACACATTGTATGGGAATTAACAGCGTGAGAAAGAAAAGCTCCCAAGAGGGGCAGACACAAGATATAAGTTCATTATAAATAAGTGTTTTCTGGGGGAAAATCCTAGCGTTCTGTCAGTTCTAGGTAGTAAACACAATTGCCAAGTAGTGGGATACGCAGACACATAGGCATCACGATAAAGCTCGACTGGGTCCTCCACTGTTACGCGTGTTGAGTAATGGAGTATTCCATTAAAGTGTAACAGTTAGTGACCAGGTGACTGAACTACTTAATATATTCAAAAGTATGTTGTATTTGAATATACTTGAGAGTCTTTGAAATAATTTTATGAGTAGAGTGAACTTTTACATCTCTATCTTGAGCATTCTTGTCTCATATTCTTTTCAGGAATATTCTCACATAGACATGGATATATATTTGACACTGTAAAACTATTCTTCGATTATGACTAAGAATACAATACAAAGTAAGAAGGAAGGAGGTCTGTCAAACTCTTCCTTGTCCAGGTGTTTGTGATGGACAGGGCAGCCTGGCATGCTGCAGTCCATGCGGTTGCAAAGAGTTGGACATGACTGAGAGACTGAACTGATAAGACACTATAAAAATGTTTGAATAAATAGGAACATGTTTTAGAAAACATAATTAAGACAAATAAATTGATACAAAATCTTAACCACATACAGCAAAAGTACCTGTAATATATCACAGAGTAAGATGCACTTTTAACAACCACAGAGATTTACCATCTATATTCTCATATATTAAAGATGATATATAGTTTTCTTTTCCTTTGTTTCATAAAATTCAATTCATTCACACTAAAAAAAATATTTAAGAGCAAATATCTCCCTCTTCTGGAATTTTTATTAAATTCAGGAATCTAAAGCTTTTATTGAGAAAACTATTTCCCAATGTGAATGTATGTGAAAACATCAATATGTTTTAAATATAACTCATTAACTCTATGAAATTCTATGCAGTGAAGATTTAATTCATTTTTGTTTCTTTGCCCTTAATAATTTTACTGTTTTAGGAATATTTAAACTGAGTTCTAAAAATAATACTTGCCTGTTCATATTTAAAATTTTTATCACATTCATGGTCTTTATTATGTTCTCTTTAAATTTTCCAGAAGTTATATTTATTTAAATAAAGCTCATCCAATTCTACTGTACTTTTTTTTTTCTGCAAGCTTTACTGAGATATATTTAACACAGAACTGTATATATTTAAGATGTACAGCATAATGACTTTTGGGTATTACAAGTCTAAACATATGCCTCAAATAATAAAAGATCAAGGCTATATAATCTGGGAGCCATTTACCTTATCTGAAGTCAGTGAATATGTTGCTCCGATGGTTGCTTTACTAACAGTAATCCCGCCATATGTCTGTTAATCTCACAAAACTTCATTATTAATTACGTCCCCAAGTAAGGATTTGCTTCAGTGTTTCAGTGTATTTATTTAGGCAGTTTCCGCTTGCTCAGAAGCATATAAAACTGTTTGTTTTCATTTGTCTGTCATCTTATTATTTTGTGATTTTGGAGCTTGTTTCATAATACCAGAACTGCCATATATCGGGGACAGAAATATGCTTATTTTTGTTTTGAAAGGTAACTTTGGTATCTATAAGGAAGATGAACTGTGTTAAGATTTGAGGCAGGCGACTCAATGGACGTGGGTTTGGGTGGACTTAGGGAGTTGGTGATGGACAGGGAGGCCTGGAGTGCTGCGGTTCATGGGGTCGCAAAGAGTCGGACATGACTGAGCAACTGAACTGAACTGAACTGAAGAAGTTTGATAGCTACTGCACCAGCCTAGGTTCTCACCTGATAGAAATAGCTTAAACTAGCATGAAAGGAGGTGAAAATAATTAATGGATATATACTGGATATAGTTATGATTATGGAATCAGCTTAACAAGAAAAATAATAGAAATATGAAGGTGATCTTCTTGGGGTTTGGCTTCAACAACTACATAGATGGTGGTACAATTTTTTAAGAATGGGAATACAGAGAGAGTCAAAAATTTTGTGGGACAGATACACAAGAGACCCCTAAACACACTGTAGCAACCTCTTCAGTGTCTTCTGTATTGAAAATACAGTGTATGCTTTAGACCACAGGAAACCTAACCTTTGAGGATAAGCAAACATGCATCTTTTAATGTAACTTCTATGAAAAATCTAGCTCAGAATTTGATATGAAGAAGCAAACACATATAATACATTAGTAGAGTTATCAAGCATCATTAAGGATTAAAATTTTAGCCTACAATTCTATTAGAACATAGCTAAACTTTATTGGCCACCTCATGCGACGAGTTGACTCACTGTAAAAGACTCTGATTCTGGGAAAGGTTGGGGTTGGGAGGAGAAGGGAACGACAGAGAATGAGATGGCTGGATGGCATCACCGACTCTGTGGACAAGAATTTGAGTGAACTCCGGGAGTTGGTGATAGACAGGGAGGCCTGGCATGCTGTGATTCATGGGGTCGCAGAGAGTCGGACACGACTGAGTGATTGAACTGAACTGAACTGAAACTTTATTAACACATGAGTGTATATTTCAGTAGCATAAACATCAGTAGAAAATTATATAATCTTTTCAAAATATATTTATGATTTATACCTAAATGCAATTGGTACTGTTCTTAATTAGATGTAGACTCAAAGAGTGATGAATAAATGTTAAGTGCAGATACAAATAAAACAGGGTAACACTAAGACCTTTACTGTCTTGGCTTGTGATCTTGTGCAAAGGTTATAAGACAGGAGGACTTTTTATTTGGTCTGAAATCACACACATGTTTAGCGGATGCACCGCCATGTAAAGAATTTGGCATTAAAAAATAATTCTGGCATCCTTCTAAATTTGATTTGAATTTGTGTGCCCTGTTTCATATTTAATAAATATCTCCAACCTCTGAATCACTCTGACATTAAAAAGTGATAAAAAACAAACTAAGGTAACTTTTATTAAAACTACTAAATTAGACTACCAGCTGAGCTAACAGAGAAGTCCAAATTAGACTAATACTAGACAATAATAAGACTACTTGGAAGCCCTTATGAAGTATATAAGAAATATATTTTTTAAATATTCTATTGAGACAGGTGTAGGGAATTATTTGGATAATTGATGAAAGTGAAAGAGTGAAGAATTTGGCTTAAAACTCAACATTCAGAAAAGTAAGATCAAGGCATCTGGTCCCATCACTTCATGGCAAATACATGGGGAAACAATGGAAACAGTGAGAGACTTTTCTTTTTTTGCGGGGAAGGGAGTTTCAAAATCACAGCAGAGGGTGACTGTAGCCATGAAATTAAAAGACACTTGCTCCCTGGAAGAAAAGCTATGACCAACATAGACAGCATACTAAAAAGCAGAGACATTACTTTGCCAACAAAAGTCCATCTAGTCAAAGCTATGGTTTTTCCGGTAGGATGTGAGAGTTGGACTATAAAGAAAGCTGAGTGCTGAAAAATTGATGCTTTTGAACTGTGATGTGGGAGAAGACTCTTGAGAGTCCCTTGGACTGCAAGGAGATCCAAGCAGTCTATCCGAAAGGAAATGAGATGTGAATATTCATTGGAAGACTAATGCTGAAGCTGAAACTCCAGTACTTTGACCACCTGATGATAAGAATTGACTCGTTTGAAAAGATCTTGATGCTGGGAAAGATTGAAGGTGGGAGAAGGGGACGACAGAGGGCGAGATGGTTGGATGGCATCACTGACTTAATGGGCATGAGTTTGAGTAACTCTGGAAGTTGGTGATAGACAAGGAGGCTTGGTGTGCTGCAGTCCATGGGGTCGCAAAGAGTCAGACAAGATGGAGTGACTGAACTGAAATTACTACATGCATGCCAATTATTATATTTATTACTTTTAAAAAGTAGAAATTTAAATTATTTCAACAGCAAACGTTGATTTAAAGAAAATCTGAAAAATGAAGCTAGAAATTTTGTAATTCACCCAACTAACTATCTCCTTGCACTTACAGGGTATGATTTTAAAAACATGTCTGTTCTATTCCATTAATGTGAATATACACTGGTAGTCAACTGCTAAGTATGCCCAGAAATATCCTTGATCAAAATATTGCACACATACATCAGAGTAAGCAAATATCATGTAATGGAGATAAGACAAAAAACTTTATCTAACAAGGAATAGCAGGTCCTTATCAATTCCAGGTAAACTACTTCTGCTTCAGTGAAGACTCTAAAGCCTTTGCCTGTGTGGATCACAACCAACTGTGGAAAATTCTTAAAGAGGTGGGAATAACAGCCCACCTTACCTGTCTCCTGAGAAGCATGTTTACAGGTCAAGAAGCAACAGTTAGAACCTTACATGGAACAACTGACTGGTTCAAAATTGGGAAAGGAGTATGACAAGGCTGTATACTCTCACCCCGTTTATTTAACTTCTATGCAGAATAAGTGAAGTTGTTCAGTCGTGTCCAACTCTTTGTGACTCCATGGACTGTTGCCTACCAGGCTCCTCCATCCATGGGATTTTCCAGGCAAGACTACTGGAGTGAGTTGCTATTTCCTTCTCCAGGGGATCTTCCCAGCCCAGGGATTGAACCCAGATCTCCTGCATTGTAGGCAGATGCTTTACCGTCTGAGCCACCAGGGAAGAAATGCCAGGCTCACAAGCTGGAATCAAGACTGCCTGGAGAATATCAACAACCTCAGATATGCAGATGATAGCACCCAAATGGCAGAAAGTACAGAGAAAATAAAGGGCTTCTTGATGAAGGTGAAAGAGGGAGAGTGAAAAAAATGGCTTAAAACTCAACATTCAAAAAACTAAGAACATGACTCAGTTACATCACTTCATGGCAAATATAAAGGAAAAATGTAGAAGCAGTGGTAGATTTTTTTTTTTTCCTTTGGGCTTCAAAATCACTGTAGATGATTACTATGGCCATGAAATTAAAAGACACTTGCTCCTTGGAAGAAAAGCTATGACAAACCTAGACAGTGTATTGAAAAGCAAAGACATCACTTCGTCAGCAAATGTCCATATAGTCAAAGTCATGATTTTTCCAGTAGTCATGTATGGATGTGAGAGTTGGACCATAAAAAAGGCTGAGCACCAAAGAACTGATGCATTTGAATTTTGGTGCCGAAGAAGACTCTTCAGAGTCCTTGGAGAGCAAGGAGATCTAACCAGCCAACCCTAAAGGAAATTAACCCTGAATATTCATTGGAAGGACTGATGTTTAATTTGAAGTGCCAATACTTTGCCCACCTGATGCAAAGAGCCAACTCATTGGAAAAACCCTGATGCTGGGAAAGATTGAGGGCAGGAGTAGAACGGGGTGACAGAGGATGAGATGGTTGGATAGCATGACCAACTCAATGGACTTCAGTTTGAGCAAAATCTGGGAGACAGTGAATGACAGGGAAACCTGGCATGCTGCAGACCATGGGGTTGCAGAAAGTCAGAAATGACTTAGTGATTGAACAACAATAATTGAAAGTAGTAGAAATATGTGATGAATAAGGTAGAAGATCCATCAGAAGCAGCAATCTGAAATGGAATTAGACAATGAAATAAAATAGAAATATACAGTTAATAGACAATGCACATGTGCTGAAAAACTGACTCACCCAGAGAATGAAGTAACATTACTGTATAATGTATAGATAAATTATATAAGAAAGACAACATATTTTATGTAGTATATTCCACATACAGTCATACTGACTCAGGCCTCAGAAAAATGATTATTTTTCAGTCACTAGGCTCTGTAGTTCTATGAAATTGTTTTATAAATTTCTTGCAATTGTTCAGATACTTTTCAACAATAAACCTAATAATGTATTATTCTTCAAAAATACACCTTTGTTATGTTTATATATATATATATGTACATGATTATGCTAAATGCAAATTTGAAAGGGTCACTAAAAGAGACCCTACATTTGTAAAGAATGGATAAAAAGATATATGGAGATTAGAGATGGTTTATAATAGTTATTCTTTGAACCATAAGCATAACAAAATTTAAGATTTAAAATATCCTTTACTATATGGGCAATCATTTCTCATAAGGCTATAAATCACTTCCAAATAATCTAAAACTTCTATTGATTTTCATGAGCTACACAGATATTTTACAGTCTATTTTAGGTCAGTAAGTGACAATGCTTGGCAACTGCAGAATGGAAAGTTTTCCCTAATTTTTGGTTTATTTTATGTTTTTTTACAATAGTAATCAGAAAATATCAAGACATACAAGCAACTAAATTATTTGTAGAAACAAATCAGGTGAAAACTGGCAATGTAAGAATGCTGTCAAAACAGATGTACTAAATTCATATATTTTCAACAATATAATCAGAGTATTTGTTGAGCATTACTTAAATCTTTTCAATAAACTATAGAGATATTGTAAAACAGATTTACTGTCACATGATTAAATAATATTTTATAGCTACATATTTTAATTATGAGATAATTTTGATATATATATATATTAAAAGCTATTATTATATTTTTCATCATAAATATATGATACTGAAGTGGAAGCTCCAATACTTTGGCCAACTGATGTGAAGAGTCCACTTTGGAAAAGACCCTGATGCTGGGAAAGACTGAAGGCAAAAGGAGAACAGGGTAGCAGAAGATGAGATGGTTAGATGTCATTACTGATTCAATGAATAACAATTTGAGAAAACTCTGGGAGATAGTGAAGGACATGGAAGTTTGGTGTGCTGCAGTCCTTGAGTTTGCAGAGTTGGAAGGACTGATGCTAAAGCTTTGACCACCTGATACAAAGAGTCAACTCATCAGAAAAGACCCTGATGCTGGGAAAGATTGAAGATAGGAGAAGAAGGGGATGACAGAGGAAGAGATGGTTGGATGTCATCACCAACTCAATGGACATGAGTTTGAGCAAGCTCTGGGAGTTGATGAGGAGAGAGGAAGCTTGATGTGCTGCAGTCCATGGGTCACAAAGAGTCAGACAAGTCTTACGGATTGATAAGGCACTCATACACAATTTAGAGAGCTTGCAGAAACATCCTATATAGTTATTGATTTTCAAGACTCTTTGCTATGACTCAGTTCAGTTCAGTCATTGTCTGACTTTTTTGTGACCCCACGGACTGCAGCACGCCAGGCCTCCCTGTCCATTGCCAACTCTGAGTATACTCAAACTCGTGTTCATTGAGTCAGTGATGCCATCCAGTCATCTCATCATCTGTCATCTCCTTCTCCTCCCTCCTTCAATCTTTCCCAGCATCAGGGTCTTTTCAAATGGGTTAGCTCTTCGCATCATTTGGCCAAAGTATTGGAGTTTCAGTTTCAACATCAGTCCTTCCAATGAACATTCAGGACTGATTTCTTTAGGATGGACTGGTTGGATCTCCTTGCTGTCCAAGGGACCCTCAAGAGTCTTCTCCAACACTACATTTCAAAACACCACAGTTGCTATGACTAGGTTAAGATAAATGAATTGATGGCTTTAAAGATTTTAGTGACTTGTTTCAATAAACTCTGCTTCAAGTTTCTGATTATCAACATAACGGCAATCAGAACATAATTTACTGAAATTTTACAGTTTTATAATTGTTAAATCAGCTTAATATATGTAGGACAATACAAGGACATTTGCAATACATATTTATGATTGTCAGTTATTGTAGTCTCTAATCTTTTGTAACGGAGTTAAATGGCTTTATCTGCCAGAAAGAAGGAAAAATGATTTCTTTCTTTCAAGTTTGAATGAGGAAAAGCACAAGTAGTTTGAAACAGTGAAGGAAGTTTTAATTTGTATGGGAAAGAAGCATTTTATTTTGTGTTTTGTCATTTTTATTGTTAGATGATAAATCCTCGTAATACCAATAAGCTGTTTTCTACTTTTAATAAAGTACTTCCCTAAAAGAACTAAAAAAGACTTCTGTTTTCTCAAGGTGAGAGAGGATAATTGGCTTTATTTTTTTTGCTTTTGAAATAAGAAAATATTAAGCAAGTGGGCCAATAAAGAGGTAGAGTCTACCTCTAATGAGAAAAAAAAAATAGTGGAAAGATAGTGGGAAAAAAATAAAGCAACAAGAAAAAAATGCCCCTGGTCATGAAGTGGGACTGCTATTGTATACATTTTGCTTATGGGATAATCAGTGAAATCTGCACATGAAGTTACTAGAAAAAAAGTTGAAGTACAGAAAGTCTACATAATATTTCATGATCACAACTTTATTAATCCAAAGAGCTGAGGGAAATTGCAATATGCTTCCACTGAAAACAATGGATAGAAAGATTTTTGTTCCGTTTTTCCTATTTTGCTTTGTTTTTAAATCTGCTTGTAATTCATTGGTGAATTTTCTTGCTATCAATGTCCAGAAAATAATTTTAATCAGAACAATGTAATGGCTGGCAGGAGCATTTGATTTACACATATGTGGCACAACTGAGCTAGAGACATGCTTTCTAGTACTACAAGAACCCAATTAGAATAACATTTTGCCCAAAGAAAGATGTTTGCAGACGTTACTAGGAAATTCTCTCTGCAGATTACAGTAAGATATTGGCACACTTATTGACAAATAATTCTGAGTAGAAATGGTTACAGTGAAGGACACTCCCTTTGTATCCTTGTATCCCGGGCACACTTTGTTCTGTGCTTTCATAGAAATTAACACCACAGGTCACATTTGATCTTTCAGATTGTGGATACATCTGAGATGTTTGTATCTCAGGTTAAAACAGGATTTTTTTAATGTCACAGACCTAGTTTTATTCATATTTACACATTTATCACCTAATACTCTATATTTCAGATTTTTAGAGATCAAAAAATTTAACCAATTTACCCCATCTTTCTGTCACTCTTATGTGCCACTGTGTAGATAAAAATATGAGATTATTCCATATATAGGTAGACAGAATCTAATAGTATGCTCTAATTTGCACTAAAATGGTCTTAAAGGAATAAATAGCTGTGATACCTCTGAGATGAACCCCTAAATTGAAAACTATAACCTAAACAACACAGTAATGTTAAATTCAGTGACTATGGGAGAGGATCTTTTAAACCATAAAAACATTTCAAAGTCAGTCATACAGTGATTTGGTTTTGACCAGAGGCTTCTTCCTGTTGGCCATACCTCCAGGGTGTATGTTCATCTAACTAGCTACAGTTCCAAATGGTAGGAACTACCCTGGCCCTGGGATGAAACATTTTCCATTTTGGACCCATTGCCCTCACCACAAGATTTTCTTTTTCACACTGGTGAACCCATTCAGCCTCATGGAACCACCAGAGACTCAATACTTGACCCTCATATCAATACTGTTCAACTTCTATTGTCTGGGAACCCACCTAAGTGCTTCTGGCCATAGGATACCATATTATTAACACAGATCTTATTTTTTAAAGTATAGGCAGTAAAAGTAGAGTTCAAAATTCATGTTCAATATATTAAAAAAATATAAGGTCATCTTGATAAATATACATAACATGCTATGTGAGTGTTATGCTTTACATAAGAAACTGTACTTCTTATGAAGAAATACTGATGTAGACATAAAGCAAAAAGAAAGTCTAATCAACTGATTTTATGACTTAGCTCCTTTGATAAATCCAATTCCATTTTATCTCCTTTTTTAAAAAAAAAAATCATATATCCTACATCCTCTGTAACTTTACTCATTTGTCTATCCCATTAAAAAACAAAATTTTTACCAGCAGTATGCTCACTCAAGCCAGATAGACTTTTTTAGGTATTATATACATAATTATTTAATCATTCAGCATGCGTTAAAAAATTAAACTAAGCATCACCTCAATTTAGATGGTTTACAGATCAGCTTTTTAGAAATCCAGGACAGTAAATACCATCCAGTCCTCAATGATATTTAAAATTATTTGCCAAGTTTTGTTTATATTTCACATTAGCAGGTACTCTTTATTTTAATACTTAACGAAGTATAACTTTCCCACTTTCCACAGTGTTTGCTATGAGAAGACAGGTTGTTTAGGTTATTTCTTAATTGGCAATCTCGTCAAATAACTTGCCATTTATATTTCCCTGGCTAGTTTGGCAGGCCACAATCTGTGTTAATTTTATCAAAATTGTTTTAACTGATTAAAATATTATATAACTATTCAGAGAAAGGAAATATGATTTACTGAAGCATTAACTTAAAACAGAAGTAAATGTTTTTAGAGAAAGATTATGTCTGTATAAATCATTTTTAAAATTTTTAATTCAGTTTTATTTATATTTTAATGGTTTAAGATAAAAGGCAGGACAAAATAGCAATTTTCAATAATGGTTGGAAATAATCTACTGGGCAGCATAAAAGCAAATATAGTAAAAGATAATCCATTACGCTAAATTAACCTCTCAATCTCAGATACCTCACTTCAAAAACTGAAGGAGATAATACATTTCTGAAGTCAAATCCATGTCTAAGGTATAAAAAGCCAATATGTACAGTTTTATGCCTTTTTAATTGTTCATTTCTGACAACTACACCCTATTTGAGGGATATAAAAATTCCCTGGAAGAAAAGATTTGCTCTTTGATAGATTAATTCAAAATTATATTAAAAATAATTAGCAATAGATATCACAAAATATTTACAAGGCTTCTGGAAGTCTATCTTATTAAGATACTGCAATTAAGATTGATTAGTTATGAGTATAAACAGCTATGAAAACATGAGGATGCTCCCTTAAAACAGGACGACTGCCAATCTTAGAGTATGGTTATGATTTTGATAAACAGATTGCATTAATTTCCTAAAACAATTTTGTCTTTATAAATAATCAGAATGAATGCATTAAGGTAATGTTAAGAGGAAGTATTATTTCAAGTTTGAAAAATCAATAGAAATATTCTCTCAAAATTTGTACCTGTACAAAGGATCTGTGTGCATCTATATTTATGTTTTTCCTATTAAGACTGCATAGCAATTTTTAGTGTGCAAGTACTTATGTTTGCTGTGTATCTGTGCCTCTGTGCTGGATTTTCACTTATTTTAACAATCTCTTTTATTGAAAAACTTCAGCCTATAAAATTCTGGACTGCATATTTGCTCTTTATATATCATTTATTCATTTACTAATTATTTTTTGCAGAATTTAATTGAGTTCACCAGGTGTTTTCAACATTCTCCTATGCTAGTGAAAGTGAGTGAAAGTTGCTCAGTCATGTCTGACTCTTTGCGACCCCATGGACTACAGAGTCCATGGTATTCTCTAGGCCAGAATACTGGAGTGGGTATCCTTTCCCTTTCCTGGGGGATCTTCCCAACCCAGGGATTGAACCCAGGTCTCCTGCATTGCAGGTGGATTCTCTACCAGCTAAACAACAAGGGAAGCTCTTTACTCTGCTAGTATATTAAGTTTTAACTATCTTGTCACTAGAGAGACTAATCTGATATACTCTATGTTTTATACATTTGGAAATATTTATATTGCTAATATCAAAATTTATATGGCTAGATATTTTAATCCCATTGCAAAAGATAAGGATAAATAGTAAGCAGAGTAGTTACCAATATTTCAGACTGGTGGTGGTTTAGTCACTAAGATGTGTCCGACTCTTGAGACTGCATGGACTGTAGCCCTCCAGCCTCCTCTGTCCATGGGATTTTCCAGCCAAGAATACTGGAGTGGATTGCCATTTCCTTCTCCAGGGGACCTTCCCGACCCAGGAATCGAACCCAGGTGTCCTGCATTGCAGGCAGATTCTTTACTGACTGAGCGATGAGGGAAACCCATAATTCACACTATGTACTAAAATACTGTTAATGAAAATGTCACAGATAGTAGCTGTTATACTCTATGCATACACTTTTATACTTAACAGAGTAAGCAATATAAAAAAAAAATTTGCTGTCAAAGGAATGAGGCCTTTAGTTTCAGCTTTCGGAAGACTGAAGCCCAATCATAATTATATGTGATGATATTCAATTTTCTTTCATTCACTAAAAGAAGCCACATATTCAAAATAACTATACATTTCAAACCACTATACCTAAATAAACCCTGGAGAAGGAAATGGCAACCCACTTCAGCATTCTTGCCTGGAGAATTCCATGGACAGAGGAACCTGGTGGGCTACAGTCCATGGAGTTGCAAAGAGTCAGACACGACTGAGTGACCAACACTTTTATATTATTTTTAGGATTAATACATGTCATATGGTTCAATGTAGTTAAAACAACTGTGGTAAAACTAATGTAAACATTTTTTTTCATCTTATAATTCTAAGTAGGCAAATAAAGTATAGACAAAAGCCTTGCTCTTAGCATAAATTCATTGGACATAATACAAAGAAAATATATTAATTTCATGGGTTTTTTTGCAACAATTTCAGTGAAAGTTTGACTCTCAGAGGAGAAATGTATGAATAAATGAATATGACCATGAAGTATGGAATCTTAAGAAATTCAATATTCTATTTTCGCTTCATCAACGTAAAAAAATTCTGAAGTAGTCATAAACCAGTATACGTGTGAAGTAAACTGCAATGTACACAGGTATTCCTAAATGTTTGTCTGTTTTCTTATTCAACTTCTAAGTTCATTTCCATTATTTAATTACTTAATTGTTCAAATATGCAGCCTATCAAAATGCAGATAGTCAGGGTCTGCTACAAACTAAGACTTGTGACCCTCAAAATTCATGGGTCATGAGGACGCAACATTAGGAAGGGCATAAGATAGAGCCCAGAGAGCCCCTTCATTCCTTTGACCATGTGAGGACACAGGGATAAGTCAGCCATGTATCTAGAAGGCTCGCACTAGACACCAGATCAGCCAGTGCCTCAAGCCTGGGCTTCCCAGCCTCAAGAACAGTGAGAAATAAAGTTGCTTATTGCCACCACTCTGTGCTACTTTTGTTATAGCAACCCAAACATACTAAGACTGGATCTTGGTATGTATATGTACAATTCCAAAAATCCACACAAGGATAGCATACAGCTTAAAACTGTAAGAAGATTGCAAAGTCTTGCAAGGAAAAATAGAGGTATAGCATGGTATTTTTTCTTCCTATCTCAACAAAAATGTGAAAAAAAGATTAAAGAAAGTAAATGAGATGGAAATTTGGGGACGTTTTATTTGATCCCTCTGACTGAGATTATTTTCTTTAAAATGTAAATCCTTTTTGATATTGAGATGTAAGCTTTGAGAGATTGACACGTCATTGCAAGATGCTAACCAGAAATAGCACCTTTCAGGTTACATTTCTAAATTGATTATACGTTACTTGGCAGTTGAGAACTGGCATCTATGTTTTAACTCTCTAATTACTTTATAATGGTGTTATACTCAAATATTTGAAAATTTAAGGAAACAATAAACTGTGTTAATTAGCAACACATTATTCTAGTGTTCTGACTGCGTTTGTCATTAGATTAACACTTTCAGCAAAGGATTAGATTAAATGATTAACATTAATTCCAGTGTCATAAAAGATAGTTCTGACAAAATGAAACCAAATATATATGCATTAAAGTACACACAAGGAAGATAAACTAATAATCTGCTTTAAATATATTTAAAAATACACTCCACATTTTATAATAAAATTAAAAATATATTGCCATTGTCAGATAATATGGAGATTGAATTCTTAAGATGGACTTTATTAATTAATTAAACATTGTGCTGTGCTTGGTCGCTCAGTCCTATCCTACTGTTTGAGACCCCATGAACTGTAGCCTGCCAGGCTCCTATGCCCATGGGGATTCTCCAGTCAAGAATACTGGAGTAAGTTGGCATGCCCTCCTCTAGGGGATCTTTCCAACCCAGGGTTCGAACCCAGGTCATCCTCATTCCAGGCAGATTCCTTACCATCTGAGCCACCAGGGAAGCCCAATTAGACATTATTAGTTATTAATTACACTAATAGCAATAGCTGTAATCACATGTTATACGAAGATTTCAGAACTTGGCACTGTCACAAAGATCAGATAAGTAATGATCATTTTACTTGATCATAATAAAAAGAATCATTTTGATCCAAGCAAATCAGTGAAAGAAAGGAAATGCTATTATTGCTATTGCCAATAAAAATTTCTTTTATAAGCATTTTACTATTTTGACTGCCCTGTAAAAAAATCATACCTGCTTATAACTAAGAATGATTTAACATTTTTCTGAGATTTTTCAGAAAAATTTATTTTTTGCAGTAGGTTTGAAATATGGGACAGTATAATATTTGGCCCTGAGCATATATTTGTAACTAATTCTATATGTATTAAACAAATACAATTTGCTTTTCAGAAATAATCTTTTTTTTTTTTTTTTTACCTTGAGAGTCAGGCCACTCCATCACTCTATTAAAACACTGAACTGAGCAAATATGCAGAGCTCTGATTCAGTAGGTTGTCACAATGCATTTTATCTCTAACACAGAGAATTCTGAAAAGTTTTTAACTTGTATATATGAGTTATTTCCATTATATGTTATCTGACCTTGATTCTTTACTGCTATAATGATAAATTTAGAAAAACCCAGCCAACTGAAACAGAGAGCAAACAAAATGTAATCTGTGAAAGTATTTTAAATGTAACATTCATTGGGAGAAATCAAAGAATAAATTTGATCATGTAAAAAGAAATATACTGATGAACCCATATGCAGGGCAGCAATGAAGACACAGATATAGAGAAACAGATTTATGGACACAGCTTTATGAAAGGAGAGGGTGGGACAAATTGAGAGACTAGCATGGAGACATATACATTACCATATGTAATGGGGTGTGTGGGGTGGGAGGTGGCAGGAGATTCAAGAGGGAGGGGATATATGTATATATAAGGCTGATTTCTGCTGATGTGTGGCAGAAACCAACACAATATTTTAAAGCAATTATCCTCCAATTAAAAATAAATAATTAAAAAAGAGAAATATGTGTATATCCTGAAAAATAGAAAAGGTTTTACTTTAGGAACTTTTCACTAACAAATATTTTTTGCAGTGTTACTCTGAAATCATCACTGCACATAAACTTTTGCATTGTCACAAGGAATGATATATTCTTTAAAACACTATTTTATGAGAGTGCTCCTAAACTCATCCTTGTTTGTGGGAATAAACTGAATTATAGTGTAAATTTTTACTGTAAAAACTGTATGCAAGCTATTACTATATCGCACAGAATTCAGTCACTGTGTCACTGTAACTTATATATGGAGAATCTTGCACCAGAAGATAAGCACTATTATATTTTTTTGAAAGCAAAACAACTAACTTTTCAGGACCATTTTGAATAGACACTTTATCTATATTTTCTTCTGTGACATAGATTATCCAAGAGACTCGCTGACAGGAATAAATTCACATATTAAGTGATAGATTAAATTGTTATATCATAAGCTGCCTAGAGCACATTAAAATCGTGTGCTGTTATTTCATTATGTACAATATATTTGAGAAAACTAAGGGTCAGTAAAACTGCTTCTGTAGTCTACATTTATCTCATTTTCTTACTTACAATATGAGCATTTTTTTGACAGATTACATTTTGGGGTTGAAGAGAAATAAATGTTTATAAAAATATTTTGTAAGAAATGAGATACATTTTTTTAGCTTTCTTATCCTGCTCTGCTTTTTCTTTTTTTCATTTTTTTTTCCATCTCCACTGACATTTTTTGATGTACATCCTTCAAAAATGTGAGTGAAACATTTCTGGACCAGAAAGAAAGTGGCATAATTCAAGGCAGTAGGAAAATTGATGGATACTTGATGAGGGACTGGAAAAGGAGTAGAACTTTGGGTTAAAGCAACACCCAGAGGCCACATTGTTTAGAACTTCAGCAAGAGAATATTCAGTTATTCAATAAATATTTATTAACTGCTTGCTATATGCTAGAGCCTCTACTAAGAACTCAATTTTGTCAAAGAGACAAGAAAGAGAAAATCTCTGCCTTTGTGAATCTTGCTAAAATAGATTTGAGCAAAGAGTACCACTTTAGTTTATGTGGAAAACAGAAAGGAGGACAAGATTGAATCTAGGAGATGTATCAGGCAGCTACTGAAAAACTTTTGGTAAGAGATGATGATAAATTGAACAACTGTAAAGACTTGATGGACATGAGTTTGAGTGAACTCCGGGAATTGGTGATGGACAGGGAGGCCTGGCGTGCTGTGATTCATGGGGTCGCAAAGAGTCGGACACGACTGAGTGACTGAACTGAACTGAACTGAAAGGTAGTTTGGCAATAGTTACAAAAATTTGCTCATTGTGAACTCTGTCTGAGAAGTTACTGAAATAAACTATCATAAATATATTCTAAGTACCAAGAGTATAACTTGTAGGAGACGATATCATGTATATAATCATTCAGTTCAGTTCAGTTCAGTTCAGTCGCTCAAATCATTAGAAGACTATTATTAAATGTTACGCAGTTATTTGAATGCTTCTGAAGAACTATGTATATTATCAAAAATTTCAAATGGACTGGCATTAAGCTTTACATACCATTTCCATTTAAAACTCCATTGTAGTTGTACATCGCCTGAACATCTTCTAGGGTATAAAATGACTAGAAATAATAGAAAAAATATACATTCTTTTGTAATGTAAAACTGAGTTCCTACGAAAGTAAGTGATTATTCCAAGACTCAAAAAAAAATTCTGAAATTCAGATAATCCTGACTTGAAGCAATAACTCAGTTGAGAGAAAAAGGATGTTCCTGGGATTACTTACAATAAAAATCACATAAATTCTAAAGCCTTCCTTAGGGTGAGACTTAGCCTTGAGTCAGCTGTAGATAGGAGCTGATTCTAAGAAACCCAGATGGTCCATAGACTACAAGAGTTGCACCCTCATGTACATGGGTATTACTCCCCAAAAAAAGAAGAAGAAAAGAAAAACGAAGATAAAGAAAAGTTAAAAATAAATATTTAAATGACAGTATTTTGTTAGAGAAGATAGGTCTTCAGGATTCCTTTTCAGGAAAGAATGTACATAAAAATATCAAGGTTAACTATCACAAGAGTAGAAACAGAAACTAGTCTTAAATCTTGGTAGGAAAACAAATCCAACTGAAGTAATTTCACAGTAAGCAAGAGAATTCTGAAAAATGAAGAACAGAACCTAGATGCTTACCACTAAATACACAATGACATGCTAGAACTAAGCCTGAAAGTATTTGCAGAATTAGCTCATGAAGTTAAATGCTTAAGTGTAAATTCCTATTATTTCTTATATGTTCTATTTACTTAAATTTTAATATAATTGTTTCTCAATATGTAAAATGAGTATTTGAAGTAGTATTTACCCTATAGGGGTTTGTTTGGAACAGTGAAAGACTCTAAAGTTGATAAATGAATATATTATAATGTAATTAGTGTTAGTATATTAATTAGTATGGGTCCAATCTGGAAAGGGGACCATGAAATAATATAAAAATGGGAAAGAAAAAATAAATGAACTATATTAAGAATTTAGAGTAGTAAGTGATTGGCCTATGAGAATAGATGGAACTCTAACAAATATAAGGAGTAGCCACTACATTGAAAGCTGAGATAAGCCCTGAAGAAATAAAATATGTCTCTGCTCCACCAAGACCAACATCCAGATTTTACTGAAAAGAGCACAAATATGAGTCAATGAGTGCAAATAAACATCATGCTTTGTGCTGGTAGAATGTGCCAGCTTGCCCTCCAGAGAGTACTACAAAACCATCCTCCGGGGAGGTATTTCCATTAGAAAACCACCTAAGGGCTGCCATTGGAAGCTGCTGGGTGCGGTTGCTGCTGGTTGTCAGATACTAGAAAGCAGCGTGCAAGGCTGGTAACCTGGGACTGAACAAGCTGAAGTCACCACAGAAGCCAGGTGCTGGAGAAGACACACACACAGGAGGAACTAGCTGAACAGTCACGCCGGAATCCAGAAACAAGACCCTTATTTCCTTCCAGCTTTGTCTAGCGCCCTCTATTGACAAAAGAAAAAATATATAATGAGTCCAGATTCATTTTCACAGAACAGGCAAAAGCGTCTCTGTCGCTCAGATGCAATAAATTGATAACTGAGGACATTAAATTGAATAAAAATATTCCACTGGAAGATAATCCAAGTTGCTCTAAGAATTCAAGCTATATGCTATTAAAAAGACATCTCCCATTTATAACACATGTACAATGTGATAGGCAGAATCCTAAAGGACTTCCCAGGATTCCTTAACCCAATTCCCAAGACTATAAACTTAATGAAATGGCATGCTAGTGATTATATTTCATGGAAAATTAGCTTTTGCATACATCATTAAGGTTACTATTCAGTTGACTTTGAGTTAATTAAAAGGGAGTTTATCAACAAGGAGCTAATCTAATCACATGAATCTCTGAAAGCAGACCTTTTTGAGCAGATGCAGAAGTCAGAAAGATTCTAAACATGAGAAAGCTTTATGTCTGGTGAGGATAGAGAGGACACAGGAATAGGAATACATGAGGTCTCTAAGCCTTCTGACCATCAGTAAGGAAATAGGGAGCTCAAGCTACAAAAACAAGTCATTAAACTCAAAGAGTTTGGAAATGGATTCTTTCTCAGAACTTCTAGACAAGAACCAAACCTGACCAACGCTTTAAGTTTTTTGAGAACCTTAGCAGAAAACCTAGTGAAATACATTTGTGCTTTTTTATAGACTATTTTTAGAGCAGTTTTAGATTAAAATATATTTATCAGAAGGCATAGAGATTTCCCATATAACTGCTGCCTCTACACACACAGAGCCCCTCTCTTTACAAATATCGCCCACTGGATTATACATTTGTTACAACTGATGGATCTAAGTCAACATACCACTATCACCAAAGTCCACAGTTTACGTTATGGTTACAGAGTAATTTCACTGCCCTAAAATTCATCTATGATTCACCCATTTATATATCCCATCTCTTTAATCCCTGACAGCCACTGACTTTTTTCTTTTTTATTGTGTCCTTAGTTTTGCCTCTTTGGTATTATAGTTGAAGTCATATAATATGTAGCCTTTTCAAACTGGCTGCTTTCACTTAATATTGTGTGTTTAAATTTCCTCAGTGCTTTTGCATGGTTTGATAGATCAATTCTTTTTAATGATGAGTATTTCCTTGACTGACTGTACAACAATTTATTATTCCAAACAACAACTGAAAGACATTTCTGCTTCTAGGTTTTGGCAGCCACAAATGAGGCTTCTATAACAATCCATGTTCTGGTTTTGTGTAGATATAAGGTTTTAACTCATTTGGAAAAACTAAGGATCTGGATCACATGATAATATTAAGTTTAGTTTTGTAGGAAACTTCCAAACATTCTTCCAAAGTGGCAGTACCATTTTGCATTTCCATAAGTGACAGAGTTACTGTTGCTTCACATCGTCACCTGCCTTTGGTACTGTCAGTGTTCTGGATTTGGGCCATTCTAATAGGTGTGCACCTTGTGTCTTGTGCTTAGTTGCTCAGTCGTGCCCGACTCTTTGTGACCCCATGGACTGTAGCCCACCAGGTTTCTCTGTCCATGGGGTTTCCCAGGCAAGAATATTGGAGTGGATTGTCATTTCATTCTCCAGAGGATCTTCCCTGCCCAGGGATCGAACACAGGTCTCCCACATTGCAGGCAGATTCTTTACTGTCTGAGCCACTAGGGAAACCAAAGTGAAAGTCGCTCAATCATGTCCGACTCTTTGTGACCCCATGAACCATACAGTCCATGAAATTCTCCAGGCCAGAATACTGGAGTGGATAGCTGTCCCCTTCTCCAGGGAATCTTCCAAACCTAGAAACTGAAACCAGGTCTCCGGCATTGCAGGCAGATTCTTTACTGTCGGAGCAAGATTATTATTATTTTGTGTTTTTCTTATCACATATGATGTAGACCATCTTTTCATATTTTTATCTGTATATCTTCCTCAATGAGGTGTCTGTTAAGCTCTTTTGTCCATCTTTTAACTGATTAATTTATAAAATTGCTGTGTTTTAAGAATTCTTTGTATATTTGAATAACTGGTTTTTTATCAGATTTTTTTTGCATATATTTTCTCCCAGTTATGGCTTCCCTTTGTATTCTCTTAATTCTGTCTTTTGCAGAAAACAACTTTTAAATTTTAGCAAAGTACAGCTTATCAATTATTTACTTCGTGGATCATGGATTTGGTACTGTAGTTACAAAGTCATCACCAAAAAAATGTCACTTAATAATCCATTCCTGTTATTTTCCAGGTCTTCAAGTGTGTAGTCCATTTTGAATAATTTTTGTGAAGGGTATAAAATATTTGTCTGGATTCTTTGTTTTTTCAGCATTTGGGTGTTAAATTGTACCAGCATCATTTGTTGATTTATTGAATAGACTATCATTGCTCCATTGTATTGGCTTTGCTCCTTGTCAAAGAACAGTTGACTCCATTTATGTAGATCTATTTCTGGGCTATATATATCTTTAACTTACATATATCTTTCTCATATAGATCTTGTATGTATTTTTTCTTAGCTTTTCTGCCTAACTACTTCATTTTTGGGAGGCACTAAAGGGGACGACAGAGAATGAAATGGCTGGATGGCATCACCGACTCGATGGACGTGAGTTTGAGTGAAATCTGGGAGTTGGTGATGGACAGGGAGGCCTGGCGTGCTGTGATTCATGGGGTGGCAAAGAGTCGGACACAACTGAGTGACTGAACTGAACTGAATGTGACTGTGTGATATATGATTATATCTCAGAACTTTAGTGAGCGTATGCTCAGTTTTTATCACTTCTGAGAAGGGACAGGATGGCTAGTGGGTGGATTTGGTCATTTCCTTTCGCCCTCATAGAAGAAGATAGTGGATTGAGATTGAGTATTTTCTCTGTTCCATATGGAAGGGTGAGGATGGGCATTTTTCTTCCCTTAGGTCAATTAGGTTCTGGTTAAACAGTTTGAAGGAAGACCTTGTTATTAAAGGAAGACCTGAGGGAAGACCTTGTTAAGAAAACAGAATGCTCTGGACTTTTATCAAAAGATATAGTTCCTTTCCCCCTTTCCCTCTCAGAAGCATGAAATTATTTTCCTCTGGTATCTACTGAAAGAATTGTGTCCCCTTTCAATGTCAATTGGGGAGCCCCAATGACTGGGTTCCCCAAGAGTTTTAAACTTCTGAGTTGCACACTCTGAGCCTCCAGCAACCCTTCAATTACAGTCTATGTTTTATTTCTCAAGCTCTGGTTTCTGCAGAGGTGTTGGCTCATGTATTTCTGTTCTGTCAGATTGTGATTCTCAGATTGCTTCAGTTTGGGGTACAAGGTCTTGCCCTGTGAATTCACTGTTTATGAATCTAAGAAGAGTTGTTGATTTTTTAATTTGTTCAGCTTTTAATTGTTTGGTCAGAGTGGCAACTTCCAAACTTTTCTTCTGCTGGACTAGAAATCCCCACCTGAACTTTCCTGATCCAGAGATCAAACCCAATTCTCTGCACTGGCACACAGATTCTTTACCACTGTGCCACCTGGGAAGTCCTTTAAGATTCATACTTAAATAAAAATTTAAGTATGCATACCTTACTCTTTTCTGAATATTTTCAGCATTTGCCCCAGTTTAAAATTTTCAAATTTTCTTAAGGACTGTACAGTAGGTAAACAAAATGTTAAAATTAGATGAAAAACAGTGGTGATTATCCTACCTACACTTCTTTCCACTCACGCATCTCCCTTGTGCTGCATGCATTAACTTTTCAATATAGATTTTAATACTGGATATCAAATAGTACGCTTCCCACCCATTTATATTCTAATAACTCTCCCATGTTAATGTGCATTCAATAGTTTCCCTCCTGATTATTATGGATTCTATATATCTACAGGAAATAGAATACGGATTGATATAATTTGAAATAGATCAGATGACTTCATTGTCTATTAAAACTTCTTGTAATAGCAACTGTTAATCTAATCAGAGGCTACAAGAAGAACCAATGCATTCTATTGAGCAACACAGAATATAAAAGACACTTGCAGTGGAGGTAGGAGAATGCCTCATCTTTAAGATGCTGGAATATTAAGTGATTTAACAAATGAAGAATAGTTTCCTTGATGCAGAGAAGCAAGCAAATACAGCAGAAGCAAAAATCCAAGGTACCATTAAAAACTTATTTTACTTGAGCTGTAAATAGAAACACGCATTAAAACTGTAATCACTTACCATGATTTTAGAAAAAAAAATATAATATTAGCTGGCATCTGAAAGTAACCCAGCAATATTTTTACTATCATGGAAGGATACAAAAAAATCAAATGCAAAATCACAACCAAAAATGAAAACAAACATTCATGCATAGTTGTAGCACAAAACATTTTACTTATAATAGATAGTGTTTTACGGCAATGTAACTTACTTATAATGTATTTTGTAGTAATGGAGCTTCAACGTATAATGGATAGTATCTTGTTTAGAAAACCTAAAATCCATTCCGCTAGAGTGCTGAGAAAAAAATAACTTGAAAATTTTCATGCACAGGTAAATTAAATAAAAGTACACTTTAAGATAAGCAATGCTCAGAATGTATGCAATTCATATTTTAGAATATATTTCTGGAGGCCTGTGTACTCTCCTGGAATAATAGATTATGCAAAAAGACATCATGCAAGCATTTTAAATTAGTAGTATAAAATATGGCTAAGAATTGAAACAGTTAAAATAAAGATGGCCTTAATATTTAGGAAGATATATACTGTAGAAGTAAATGCAGCCCAGTGATTAATGACACTGGCTGAGAAATCAAATAGATCTCAATTCAAATAATGCAAATAGCCTTTGCTAGCTGTATCACCTTGGGCTAAGATTTTAGACCCTTTTAGCTTTGGTGTCCTAATTTGTAAGATGGGGATAACATCATCTTCCTTCATAAAATGGTAAAAGTTAAGTGACAGAGTATCTGTTAATGCTTATCACACAGTCTCTCACTGATTAAGTGTTTGGGTAAAGCAGCTAGCAGAGATAGAAAACAGAAAGCGCAGTACTGTAAAACTGTTGTAAATCTGTCTCTAAACACATTTTTAAGAGAGTGAACTGGCTACTTAAGTCTTACATAATGAACACTAAGCAGTACAGGGTTTGACAAAGATTGTATGAGCTCAGACATCACAGCAACTCCCCAGATATGTCCTCTAAAAAAACCCCTCTATAAAAACTAACATCTATTATTGGAGGGTTGAAAACTTTATTGGAAGAAAAAAAGTTTGTTGATGTTACCTTCACTATTTCATTTCTGGGCTCTTTTATTGCTACTCATACTGCTGCTATAGAAACTAGTTGAGGCACCCACGTTTTGTAAGCCCTTATTCAGCTCTTATTCCTTCCACCCATTCAACTGGTCTCCTATAGATGTCCCCAAACACACACCTCTTTCTTGCTTAATTGCACTCTGAAAATGATTGCCTTCTAGTTAAAGCTGCACTTTGCACTTGGTGTTCACTTCTCCAAGATAATACTCCCCAACACTCCTTTCTTCGGTGAACATTCATTTCATAAAGAAGGAACCAGAACAGTAACCTCAAGGATCACCAAAACCAGTTCTGGAATCACCTGATGGCAGCCCTAATCATCTCAATGTCTCCAGGAGGAAAGAAGAATGCAAGACTATCAATCCCGACATTTACCTATAACCCTGTTCTCTAACCTGAACCATAAGACACCTTCCTATTTCCCAGGAAGTAGTTAGCCTACTGTGGACCCCTTGCCTGGCAAAGTCATAAAACTGCTTTTTTCTACACCTCCAACCATGTCTCTCAGCATTTCTATTTGGTACCAGTGAACAGAGGCTGGGTTTTCAGCAAAAATACTGAAATGAAGCAGGACCCTATGGTCCTTCCCTCTCCCCATGAGCTATGCCTGCCTTCTCTCTGTGGAAAACTTGAAGCAAATAAGTTTAATCAGGGAAGTGAAAAAATGCAGAAGCAAAGGAAAACAACCAAACAGGACAAAACAAAAATAATTTAGTCACTAAGCAAAGTCAAGAACCTTTAGGTCCTTCTGAAGGGTTATAGATAAAATTCCAAGCCATATTCTGTAAGCTATCTTGTAGATACTGAAACCCCCAGCAGGTGAAAAAAGTTAACTACATGATGATCAAACTACAGCCATGACATAAGCTGCCACAATTCCAAGAATTGATCTCAAAGAATAAATCCACCATGGAACTGGAGATTAACTATACTTAAAACAATCAAAATGATGTTGGCCACACCACTGTGCTGTGCTTAGCCACTCAGTCATGTCCAACTCTTTGCAACCCTATGGACTGTAACCTGCCAGGCTCCTCTGTCCATGGGCTTCTTCAGGCAAGAATATTGGAGTGGGTTGCCATACCTTCCTCCAGAGGTTCTTCCCGACCCAGGGATCAAATCTGCATTTCAGATGTCTACTGCACTGGCAGGTGGGTTCTTTACCATTAGTGTCACCAGACCACTACATGACCAGTTTCAAGATGACTGTCAGTTGACTGTGCTGTTTCTACATGTAGCCCCCTTCTTCTGGCTATAAAAGCCCTTTCCCTCTGACTGTCAGTGGAGGGAGTCGAATTTTGGATAGGAGTCCACCTCCTACCAGTTGTTGGCAGCTGAAATAAAGCAAACTTTCCTTTCCACCAACCTTGCTTCTTCATTATGGCTTCCCTGGTCACTCACATGGTAAAGAATCTGCCTGCAAGGCCTGACACCCTGGTTTGATCCCTGGGTCTGGAAGGTCCCCTGGAGAAGGAAATGGCAACTCCCTCCAGTATTCTTGCAGGGAGAATCCCTTGGACCAAGGAGCCTGACAGGCTACAGTCCATGGGGTCGCAAAGAGTTGGACATGACTGAGCAACTAATACTTTGTTTTTCCTTTCTTGCCTTTTCATTGGCTTTTGAGCAGTGAGTAGCTGGACCTCAAATTTTGGCTACAATAATACAAATACCTGGCACTGTACATTTACATATAATATTTTAAATTCTAGATTGTATATAAGAGATAGTAGAAAACATATTATTACTTTGACCTTAACCCTTGTTAAGGGAATATAAAGGATTTGTCAACCTAAAAGAAAAAAAAAAAAGAGTACAGGTCAAGATACAAAGCATTTATTCTGAGTCAAAAATTGCAATCTAGGGTACACAGATTTTGTTAGAAATCTAAAAAGAATCTCTATTGCAAGAGAGGGGCTCAGAGTTCTTATGGGAAAGGAGAGGAAGGTGAGGTAACTTTTTTGTTTGTTTTTTCAGAAGCATTTATTGGTACAAGATGAGATAATCCACCTACTGAAGTGTCCTGGTGAGAGACGAGGTAAAACTAGATTTGTACTTCATTGACTGGTCGGATGAAGTGTTCACTGGGTAAAAGTTCATTTATCAGTCCTTTCGATAGGATATTCTAGTTTCTTTAGTATCTTAGAATGTTGGTGGTTTGGTCAAGTTTAGAGGTACAGAAAAGAGGACAGGCAAGGCAGGTCCTCTGGAATGGTTGCTCTGCCTGTATTTTAAATGGCTCCACTCATCGTTTACAGAATGAAAATTTTAGAGTTCTGTGTATTTAAACAAAACCTCCTAACTCAAATATGGGAAAGTAAAATGCCTCAGAATAACTATTATGTTTCTAGAAAACCATTTAAAGTTACTTTGATTGGGAGAACTTAGGCAAAATTTAGTTATTCATTCTTTAAAAAGAAGTTCACAATAAACTCTTTGCATAATTATATAATTACTAGAGATGCAGTAACAAGTAACAACAGACAATGAGTTCTGTCATTTATGGACTGGTCAGAATGATCTCACCAACCTACAATCCACATAAATACCAAGAAATCGAGATCAGTGGATTTATCTCATGCTTGACAAATTCTGGACCCATCAGCACCTGTCCTTACACAGGGCACACAGCAAACACCAGTTGGAACTGATGCCCATGAGTTCACTCAGGAGATTAAATCTGTAATGTGCATGAGTTTACTCAGAATATAGCCTGCCCCAGTGAGTGTTCAGCAGTCACAGGATGTAACAAGGACTTCAGCAGCATCAGTAGAGGAAACTATGTCTGTGGATAACGAGGTAGCAAACCATCCAGGAGCATTCTCACATCTGGAATGCCAGAAACAAACTGCAAAATAATCTTCCACAGATGGAAAATTATTGCAGAAAATCCTTATTCTTGCCTAGTGTCATGAAGAAGGTAGTCTTTGATTTAAAAAGCTCCAGTAAATCTCTAATCATTTAGGAACTACATTCCATCTTTCTGATTTTGAAACTTTATATGTAGACTGAAATCTGAATTAACTAAAGCATTTTTAAAGGTTTTATCTGTTTAGAGCAGTGTTAGGATCACAGCAATACTGATCAGAAGGTACAGACATTTCCCCATATGACCTCTGCCCCTGCACATCCAGATTTCTCTCCTTATCATGACCACCATCAGAGTGATGTGTTTGTTACAACTGTTTATTGACACTCATAATCATCTGGTGTTCCTAGTTTACCTTAGGATTCACTCTTGGTGCTGTACATTCTATGGGCTTGGGAAAATGAATAATGACATATACCTATCATAATGGTATCATAGAAAGTATTTTCAGTGCTTATTCATTCCTTCCTCCTCTGTAACCTTTGCCAATTACTCTGTCTATAGTTCTACTTTTTCCAAAATGTCACATCATTGGAGGCATACAGTATATTGTTATTTAAACTGGTTTCTTTCAGTTAATAATAAGCATTTAAGATTTCTTCATGTAGTTTCATAGCTCATATCTTTTTAATACCCAGTGATATTCCATAGTCTGTATGTAAACATAAAATTTTGCACATAAATTTGGACAAATTTAAAGCTGTTTGCTTTGATTTGTTACCGTTTGTTTTATTTCTTTAATTTTAGCATCTTAAAATGTCTTACAGAATGTTCTATAGTGAAAGTTTGTTGATGATTAATACTTTCAGTATGTTTACAGTTGTCTTTATTTTATGCTCATTGATGAACGAGAATTTTGTTGTGTCCACAATTCAGCATTGATAGTTGTCATTCATGTCTTAGCAGATATGAGTCCACTTCTATCTAGCTTCAACTATACCTCTTAAGAAGTCTACTGTCATGAAAATCTGTTATGTCTCATTTCTGACTTAATTAGTTTTTCTCTTATTTAATTTAGGTGTCACACATTTTCTCTAGTATTTGATAGCTAGAGATTTATTTTTGTCTATCTTGGGGGCATTCGTGGCTTTTGCCATCAATTTTGGAATATTTACAAACAGGTTTTCAAATATAATCTTTCCACAATGCTTTCTATGCTTTCTTTCTGGCAATACCAATCAGACTTATGCTCTTTTATTTTTCTCTAGTATTTTCTGTTTCTTTGAACTTTATATGTTCCTTACCTTTTTAAAAGTTGAGGTTACTAATTCTATTATCCTGTTACATTAAAGAAAACTCTTTAACATCTTTGATGAGTTTTAAAGTTCAACTATCATATTTTTTAATTTGTGAAATTTCTTTTAATTATTTGTTAAAATTGGTTTCCCAGAAATTATAACCATAAACATTTACTTGAATTTTATTCCCAACTTTCATTTCTTTAAATACTTCCATGGGAAGAATTTTATTACATCCCTGGCAATTTCCTGGCTACAGAAATTTTTTTTTTTAGTTTACATATCTCAATAATGGTTCTTTTTTTTATTTTCTCCTTGAAATGTGGCCAGTTTTTAGGCTTGTTTTTATTTTATTTTTGCATTGTGGGAATTCCAAGTGCCTAAACAGGAGATGTTCTCTTCTACTAAGAACTTGGATTTGCTCATGTCAGGAGTCTATACTATCAAAGAGTCCCAAGAAAATGTGAGATTCACAATAAATATCCTTTAGGCTCTTGCTGCCCTGATGGATGTTGCTGCTCTGATGGATGTTGCAACCCTTAGACTGCCCTGACATGAGCCTTGAGGGAACTCAAGATGGAAATAAAAGTGGCTGCCTGCTGGCAAGCCCTCAGCCACTGTAGTGACCCCTAATAGCATACCCTGAGGAAATTCAGCATGGGAAGAAACAGGCTATTTTGCAAATCAAGGGAATGATTTCAGTTGGCCCAGACTTTTGAATCTTCCCATACACAGAAAAATACTAAATTCATTAACTTGAGGTACCTGGTGGTGGTTTAGTAGCTAAGCTGTGTCAGACTCTTGTGACCCTATGGACTATAAAGCCTGCCAGGCTCCTCTGTCCATGGGATTCTCCAAGAATAACTAGAGTGGGTTGCCATTTCCTTCTCCAGGAGATCTTCCCAACCCAGGAATCGAACCTGGGTCTCCTGCATTGCAGGAAGATTCTTTATCGACTGAGCTACAAGGGAAGCCTATTGAGGTATCTGGTTTTCTTTATTTAACAGTAATCTTTTGAAGTTCAGAATACCTGATCTTTGTGGCAAAAACTGCTATATCTCTTGGTTCCTCCCTTACCATCAATCTTTAGAGCAATCCCTCAGAGTTACTGGAGAGGCTGCATCTCAGGCTGAAGTCCTCAGTTTTGTCCACCAAATAAAACTTAATTCTCAATTTTTATGTTGTGCATTTTTTCCAGTTGACACTTCTGTCATGTACTAACAAAGTACCTTGCCTTCTGGCAAGTTTACTCAGCTGTGAAAAAAAAAAAAAAAAAGAAAATCAGTGAAAATATAGAAATTTAAAATATAGAAGTAGTAATAGATTTAATGAAGAAACGAAGAATGCAGAAGCCCACTACAAAAATTAGAGACAACACATCTTTTCTAAAAAATAAGGGTTGTTAACAAAATTCACTATGTATTATATATCAACAAACTCAAAGAATGTTTATTGTAACTCACACTTTCTGATAAACATTAAATTACAAACTAATAATGAAATGTCCAATGAAACCATAGCATTTATACTTGATACTCACTCTTTCAAATATCTCAAAAGTGAAAGACTCATAGGACTCCCAATAATATTAGCCATATGCCAGCTATGGGCATTTATATAATAAAGGTCAATGCTAAGAGTTACAGAGAGACCTAAAAACTAAACTTCACTTTTTGCACTATAGTTTCATGAATAGAAAATAAATAAAGAGTTTGTGCTCTGTTAGTTTGATAACAAATGGTCTATAGGAAATAATTTGAAGTCTGAAAGAAATAGTCCCAAAGAATCACTGTAGATAAAACCTGTTCAGTGAATCTGCTGGTTTTTGATTTGTAGCAAATGAATTAAACCAAATCTCAGCTCCAAAAGAACCAATATTATTAGATTTGCTAGTTTTAACAATTGTATCATCTGGTTTCTTTACATTTCTCTACCCAATTTTTTTCCTATTTATCCAGAGAAGGCATTCTTTTTCCTTTGGTCTAACTACACTACAAATAAAAAAGAGCACAATAATTTCTGTGGATAGTAAGTGTTTTACACAGCATGTGTGGCAACTTAGTTTATGTTAGGGAAAAAAATATTAAATAGTCATTATGGAGTAATTCTCTTATATAGGACATTCCTCACACTTTGTATTTTTAATAGCCATTTTGAAACTTTTTCTGATAACCAAATATACAAGTTACATCTGGAATTATTAACAAAATAATATGATAGTGTATACTAATGGAGTTTGGCAATAATGATGAATATATAGTTGTGACATTTTTTATAACACTCGATAATTATCAGAAATATATTTTTACAAGTTAATCTTACAGTGGGCTTCCCTGGTGGCTCAATGGTAAAGAATCTGCCTGCAATGTGGGAGACCTGGGTTTCATCCCTGTTTTGGGAAGATCTTCTGCAGGAGGGCATGGCAACCCACTGCAGTATTCTTGTCTGGAGTATCCTCATGGACAGGGGAGCCTGGTGGGCAACAGTCATTGGGGTCACAAAGAGTCAGACACAACTGAGCAACTAAGCAAAGCACAATCTTACAGTAATTAAATTCTTAGTAAAGCATTGTAGTATCTGTTTTACCAAATTATTTGGGATTGGTTATATGTTGATTTGCCAAATAAAGAATTAGTTTCCACAGAAATAAAGTTAATGTTGAAGATGTCTCAAATGAGGTACAATTGGATTTTCAATTTATCATAGCTTTTTTCCAAATCAGAAAGATAGTCCATATTTAATAAGATAAAGGTTATTTTTGTGCTAGGTTTCTGTTCAAGTAGGATAAAAGATGCCTAAAAACATCTCTGGTATTTTTTTCAGTTCATATAAAAAGACCTATGTGTTTTATATAATATGAAGATAATAATTACATTGAAGTTAAATAATAAACTAAATTAGAATTAGTATTTATTGAAAGTTTATTTTTAGTAAAATTCTATATTAGGAGTGCTACACAATTTAGGCTTATGGATCTAACATTTATATCCACAATTTGAAAATAAGGAAGGGATCATGAAAAAGTTAGCTTGGATGGTTAAATAAATAGATGTATATTTATACATCTCTATCAGAATTGTACTTTTACATCTTTCTTTATAGTTTTACTTTTGTCTCATGAAACTGCTAGAGGAATAGTTTAAAAGAGCAGTAGAAACTGAGGTAAATATTCTAAGTGCTAATCTCATCTCTCCCAATTACTACAGATGTAGTTTTTGGAAAATTGTTTAAATATGCCTATCATCATTTTTCTCATTTCAGCAGTCACTGTACATAGGGTGTTGTACAACCACATAAGGCAGTGGAAATGAAGGTATTTTTTAGAAAATGAAGATTGCAGTGTAACTCTGTAATATGGACATGATGGTAGGAGATACACAGAATCAAAACCAGGGTCAAGCTGACTTTCTATCAGCCACCTCCTCTTCATTCACCAAAACCAACCTCTCCCTCACCTTTCTTGCCTTAAGGAAGAAAAACACAATGCTCTCTGTCATTGTTACATTTACTGTTTATATAACAAGTAAAAGGGAAGTGGAAAATGATAATGAAAGCACATCAGTGGAAGAATATTCTATTTAAATGAGAAAAAATGAGTTTAACTTCTGCCTCCATCTATGAATACTTAACTGATTCTTTCTGTAAATTATCTGCTTGCTCCAGACCTACATTTAAACATTTACTATATTAAGACTATGGTTTTTCGAGCGGTCATGTATGGATGTGAGAGTTGGACTGTGAAGAAAGCTGATCACCGAAGAATTGATGCTTTTAACTGTGGTGTTAGAGAAGACTCTTGAGAGTCCCTTGGACTGCAAGGAGATCCAACCAGTCCATTCTAAAGGAGATCAATCCTGGGTGTTTATTGGAGGGACTGATGCTGAAGCTGAAACTCCAATACTTTGGCCACCTCATGCGAAGAGTTGACTTACTGGAAAAGACTCTGATGCTGGGAGGGATTGGGGGTGGGAGGAGAAGGGGACGACAGAGAATGAGATGGCTGGATGGCATCATCGACTCGATGGACATGAGTTTGAGTGAATTCCGGGAGTTGGTGATGGACAGGGAGGCCTGGCGTGCTGTGATTCACGGGTTCGTAGAGTCGGTCACGACTGAGCGACTGAATTGAACTGATATTAAGATGGAAACAGATAAGATTACCTGGAGAACAGTTAAAAGTTAGGAGAGAAGCAGAACTAAATAGAAGCTAACCCAGGTGGCCCAGTGATAAAGAATCTGCCTGCAAAGGCAAGAGATTCAAGAGATGCAGGTTATATTCCTGGGCAGGAAAGATCCCTTGCAGTAGGAAATGACAACTTGCACCAATATTCTTGCCTGGAAAATTCCATGGACAGAAGAGCTTGGCAGGCCATGTGGTCAGAAAGAGTCAAATATGACTAAGCAACTGAGTGCACACACAACATGTATGTAATTAAAAGCTAAATCAATGAAGCGAAGTTTATAAGTGAGATTTATGCAACAAAGATACAGGAAGACACTAGGAGTTCCTACTTAGACTCACTGGGAGGTTAGGGATGTACATGGCTAGGGAGTGAATTTATGGATAAAATAGATGAGTAGGCAGCCAAAGCCCAGAAACCATATAGTGAGGCACTCAGTGGGTTTTAAAGCCTGTTCATGGTACTCCAGAAAAGATTTGTGTTAGATAATGTAGTTAGTAAAACGTCGATACTCTTAGAAAGTGAAAGTGAAGTCACTCAGTCATGTCCGACTCTTTGTGACCCCATGGACTTTGTGAGCCCACCAGGCTTCTCTGTCCATGGGGTTCTCCAGGCAAGAATACTGGAGTGGGTTGCCATTTCCTTCTCCAGGGGCTCTTCCCGACACAGGGATCAAACCCAGGTCTCCCGCATTGCAGGCAGATGCTTTAACCTCTGAGCCACTAGGGAAGCCCTTAGAATTAGAGGATAGGGATACAAAATGTAACAAATCATGAGAGACAAAGAAGTTATATCCATAAACCAATAAACACACTTGAGTTTCAGAAAGAAATCAGAAAAAAAATAAATAAAAAGGAGATGACGACTATCAAATAAATAATAGGAGCTAGGGTCCCAAGTAAGAGAAAACATTTTCAGATGTGCAGCAATCCTTAATTGTAAGCATGAGGAATGGAAGAACCACCCAATGTTTTAGCCTCATGAAAATTAAACAAACTTGAGGTCATAAAAAAGGTGACTTGTAAGGAAATGTGACCAAGCCTAGGTGTGAGAGAGTTAAGCCAAAATAAGTTTTCTAGAAATCACGAGGAAAGCTTCCATGGTGCTTCGAGAAAAATTATCTGAGAGTTTGAGCTCTGTACTCAGCCAGATAATCAATGAAGTGGGAGGGAAAGAACATTTTCCAGATATTCACAGACTCAAAAGGATCATGTGTAGCACTCCTTATGCCTAGAATTGACATGACTACCAAAACAGAAGACAGAAGAATCATTTCATCTTATTCTTAAGTACGTGTGCCCAGATAACTGATAGGGAGTGAATTTAAAATCACTGGTCAAAGCTGGAGCTGAGTCAGACACCTGGGTGAGTGAGGGAGAAGACACAAATTATCCTGGTGTTAGGTAGTTAGAATAGGAAAATGGAATCCAAAATGGCGATGGCTAAAAGACAAAGAGGAAAAAGCCCAAGAAAATGGAACAAAAGAAAATCTGAGGACCAGAGTGAGAATCTCAAGTGAAACAAACAGACTTCCTGGCTACCCCAATTTATACAGGGCAGGCTCAGGGGGAGGAGACAAAACATATAAAAAGAAGAGTCAAGAGGGAACCGCTCTCTTTTTATATGTGGCCAGCCCTCATGCCTCGAGGGTGTTCTATCCTTTGCTTGCTGAATAAAATTGAGTTGCAACCAAGCTGCAATGATGGTCTGCTGTTTCAAATCTTTGTTGTGGAGAGATAAAACTGAGGAAATTACACACTCCTCCAATACTGGGAAAATGTGTTTTTAAAATATTTCCTCACACATTATGCATGTGTATATTAGAAAAAGGATGGAAATTACAGAGTTGGCACAGAAATTATAAAATTATACTTCAAAATAAAGCAGAGTAAAGTCTAGTTTTCTTGACCTTAATTTCTAAGAAAAACCCATGAAGAGTAATTTAAAAGCCTCTTGGTGAAAGTGAAAGAGGAGAGTGAAAAGGTTGGCTTGAAGCTCAACATTCAGAAAACTAAGATCATGGCACCTGGTCCCATCCCTTCATGGGAAATAGATGGGAAAACAGTGGAAACAGTGTCAGACTTTATTTTTGGGGGCTCCAAAATCACTGCGGATGCTGATTGCAGCCATGAAATTAAAAGACGCTTACTTCTTGGACGGAAAGTTATGACCAACCTAGATAGTATATTAAAAAGCAGAGACATTACTTTGCCAACCAAGGTCCGTCTAGTCAAGGCTATGATTTTTCCCGTGGTCTTGTATGGATGTGAGAGTTGGACTGTGAAGAAAGCTGATCACCGAAGAATTGATACTTTTGAACTGTGGTGCTGGAGAAGACTCTTGAGAGTCCCTTGGACTGCAAGGAGATCCAACCAGTCCATTCTAAAGGAGATCGATCCTGGGTGTTCACTGGAAGGACTGATGCTAAAGCTGAAACTGCAATACTTTGGCCACCTCATGCGACGAGTTGACTCACTGGAAAAGACTCTGATGCTGGGAAAGGTTGGGGGCGGGAGGAGAAGGGGACGACAGAGAATGAGATGGCTGGATGGCGTCACTGACTCGATGGACATGAGTTTGAGTGAACTCCGGGAGTTGGTGATGGACAGGGAGGCCTGGTGTGCTGTGATTCACGGGGTTGCAAAGAGTTGGACAGGACTGAGCGACTGAACTGAACTGAACTGAAGCTAATATAAGAACTAGAAATTACCAAAAATAGCACTCAACAGAAAAAAAGGAAAATCAAGATTTAAAGTGAAATTATTTAACTTTTTACACCCCATAAAGAAGAAACAATTGCAAATATAAAACAAAGCAAAATTATCTGAATAGCATTAAGAATAATGGACTGATATATATATATATATAATAATTTGAAAATAGAAGAATTCAAATAAATTTTATATTTTAGGTAAGAGGGTTGAAGGTTCATCGCAAGGCAGAGCATGACTTACATTATCTACTCTTCTGCATGTTTGATTTTGAAAAGGAATAAAAACTATTACTTAGGAAAAATTATTTCTAGAAAGTAAATGAGAGTCTGATGAAGTAGGAATATAGCTATAAAGGTGAAAGAGAGGAAGCAAAACGTTGGAAAAGGCAATAAGGAAAAGCTTCACAATACTTCGGCTGTGCCTTAAGAGACACTTGGAGAGGAATTGAAGTCATTTTTAAGTAGCAGTAGAGACACTAGTTCACTGGTATTTGTGAAAAATACGATGCAGTTTGACAAGCAAGCATTGTCAACATTGCAATGGATCTTTCTTGGTTCTAATTTGGCAAATTTGCCAGGGTTAACAATAGCAACACAAAAGCACATATATAAAACAGGAATCAGAATCAATTCATAGAAGTACCTCTTTAAGTATATAACATGGACACAGTTTATTTCCACATGATAAGACATACATGTGGGTTTCACAAATTATTAAGAATCTTTCTTCTTCCCAAGATAGCTCAGCTATATTCTGCACTGAATTTCAATTCTTATATTCAATTTTTTATTATCTATATATTATTATTTATACTGTACTATTTATATAACTGGCTCACTACTTACCAGTTAGCATTTTAATTAAGATAGGAAACATTAAATGTTCATTAAACATTCTTAATTTTTTATGTTTTTATGCCATTTCTTAGTTAATTTAGTTTGTTTCCTAAAAAAGGTTGTAGTGCATATTTTTGACCAGCTTTACTATAATCATATGCAAAGGGTTTACACATAATTGCTTGTTAATAAATATTAATAACTTTGTAATAAAATAAATGGAACCCATGTACCATTTTGTGGTTATTTATCTTAAATGTCAGTGTAGAATTTTCAGAAAGAAGTTACTAACACACACACACATATATATCTTCAACTTACTTTTCACTTAGAGGTTTATAATATTAGAATTGATAAGAAAAAGTGACTCAGGGTAAACACTGACTCTAATCTTGTCAGATGTCAAGAAATGAAATATACAGAATATACATATTTGACAAAAACATTCATTTTATATGCAGTAACAAAAATGTTTACCAAAACCATTATATTAATACTTACTATTTCTTCATGAATACTTTAAGATTAAATTTTTAATAATAAAAACGTCTGCTTCTATCAACATTAAGAAAACCTAATATACTACCTGTATCTATCCCTTTGGAATAAAAAGAATGTATCATCTTAAGTAAAAGGTGTATTTTCCTATAGGAAATAACTATGATCAATGTAATATTTTGCAAAAAGATATTTCATTAGAAAATAATCAGGCACTCTGTATAATTAAGCAGGAAATACAGAAATCAGTATTTTTTCAAAACTAGCTTTTGGACAGGTAACATTCCTAAACTTATGAAATAGTATTATTCAATAGTTTGGCAAGCAGACAGACAAGTTACCTTTGCACATGCATTAGTTTAATTTTTATATTTTATTATGGGTTGCATTTTTCTACACTCCTTTATAGAACATATTTTGGCAGCGATATGAACTACTGGCAAATGATCATTCTTTCATTTTTTATAATTGAATGCAAACAAAATATATTCTATCCTGCTGCTATATTAACAAGATACTTTAATAAGCAGATGTGGTAATTTTTATATTTCAAATTTGGGGTTTACATATACTTAGAGAATTGGTCTTTTGAATAGTCTGTTTGCTGATTTGAACAGCATGCATGAGACTATTACGGAAGAATATATAATGCCTCCACACAATTACTGAGCAACATGACCCATATAAACAATATTATCAACTGGTTTGTTAATAAAGACACTGTGCAATTCCTGGAAATATGAACTCTGCTTATAATGTGAATTGTAATGTATTCAATATAAATAACATGTGCATATCTGTCAAATATTTAAATAGGTAAAAATGTCACTTATTTTTCTTTCATTTTAAATTAGTTTGAAGATGTGAACATTGCCTTGCCTTTAGATGGTTTTGTAGGTGTTTCTGAGCTAGAATATTATATCAAAATTTAATGTATATTAGTTGGCTTTATAGCAAAAATAGGGCTTCCCTCATAGCTCAGTTGGTAAAAAATCCACCTGGGAAGCAGAAGACCCCAGTTCTAGTCCTGGGTCAGGAAGATCCACTGGAGAAGGGATAGGTTACCCACTCCAGTATTCTTGGGCTTCCCTGGTGGCTCAGCTGGTAAAGAATCCTCCTGCAATGTTGGAAACCTGGGTTCAATCCCTGGGTTGGGAAGATCCCCTGGAGAAGGGAAAGGATTCACACTCCAGTATTCTGGCCTAGAGAATTCCATGGACTAAGCCCATGGGGCCTCAAAGAGACGGACACGACTGAGTGACTTTCATTTTCACTTTATAGCAAAGTCAAAAATGTTTTAGTTATTTATTAAAAAAAAAAAAACAAACATAATATGAACCTTGTCAAGTAGCCTAAGAAACATTTTTATCCCTTTTGGAGTTGAGAGAACATATTATGTGATTCAAACTATGTTTTAAACTTTTATTTGATTTTGTTAGCCAGTACTGGAGATCAGAAAGATTTAGAAAGATTCATACTAGCTTAAGATTTTGACCAAAGAAGAAAATTTTTTTAAAAATGCTATTCTTGGAATTAGCATTATTACTCCTTTCTGTGTAGCACTGAGTCACCTGCCCATTTATTAAACTTTCCTAAATATCAGTAGCATTCATTGTTCCAATAATTGGTTTTGATTAAAGCTCCTTATCATGATAAACCTTAGGGCATGCAATATCCATTTGTGTCGGAGTCCTTAGGAGTGCCCCAGTGGCTATCACAAAGTATTTATTTGAATATTTTCAATGAAACTGTGGGGCTTTTTGTCAGGTATCATTCCTGGATGCCTTGTGATTATTGTGAAATCAAGAATAGAAAACAGACAGAAAATCTCCCAAATATGTGGAGATTAATCAGCACACTTTTATATAATACATAGTTCAAAAATGAAACCTCAAGAGAAAATTTAAAGTATTTTTAATTAAATGAAAAGGCAACACAACTTTATCAAATAAAAAAGCAATACAACTTTATCAAATAAAAAAGCAACACAGCTTTATCAAATAAAAAAGCAACACAGCTTTATCAAATAAAAAAGCAACACAGCTTTATCAAATAAAAAAGCAACACAACTTTATCAAAATATTTGGAATGCTATGAAAACACTGCTGAGATGTAGCTAAACATTAAAGGCATATATCAGAGAAGAGGAAAGGTCAAGAATCTATATCTAGGCTTTCACCTTAGGAAATTAGAAAACAAAGAACAATTTAAATCCATGATAAAAATTCTCAGTGAAGTAGAAATAGAGGGGTTCAACTTGATAAAAAAAAAAAAAACTACCAAAAAAATAGAACCCTGAGAAATTAGAAATTTTCCTAGTGAAACCAAGTATAGAAAGGATGTCCTCTCTCACCTCTCGTTTTCAACATTATACTGGAAGTCCTAGCTAATGTAATAATACAAGCAAGGAAAATAAAACATGCACAGTGTGGAAAAAAAGAAATAAAATTGTCTCTGAAGACAGGTGACATGATCATCTATGTAGAAAATCTGAAAGAATCAACATAAACACCCAAAAAACTATAAATGAATTACAACAAGTTTTCAGGATACAAGGCTGATACACTATTGCTTCCCTATATTTCACCAATGAACAAGTGGAATTTTAAATAAAAATGAAACATCATTTATGTTAACAGCCTCCAAAATGAAATACTTAGATATAAATCTGCGAAAATAGGTACAGTTTTGAGATACAGGCAACTACAAAACTCTGATAGGCACATTTTTTAAAGTCCTGTATGTAAGGGGTGATATTCCATATTCATGGATAGAAAAACTCAATATTATCAAGATATTAGTTCTTCATAACTTGATCTACAGACTTAATTCCATCCCAATCAAAAGCCCAGTAAATTAGTGTGTGTCTATCAACTGTTTCCAAAGTTTATATAGAGAGGCATTAGACCCAAAATACCCAACATATTATTGCAGAAGAACAAACTGGGAGGAATGACACTACCCAACTTCAAGAATTGCTATAGAGCAGTTCAGTGTTTTCCAAAGAATAGACAAAGTGGTCAGTGATATATGTAGAGTCCAGAAATATACCCATATTAATAGAGCCAACTGATATTTGACAAAGGATCAAAAACAGTATAATGAAGTGAAAAGTCTTTTCAACAAATTGCTCGAATATCTGGACAGTCACATGCCAAAAAAAAAAAAAAAAAGAATCTAGACATGAACCTTATACCGTTCACAAAAATTAGACTTTACATCTTTCACAAAATAGAAAACAAGCTGAAAAACAAAATAAAATACTTTAAAACTCCTAGAATATAACACAGGAGAAAACCTAGATGACCTTAGGTTTAGCAAAGCCATTTTAGATAGAAGTCCAAAGGCATAATCCATGAAAGAAATAATTGACAACTTGGACTTCATTAAAAGATTTTGGTCTGAGACAAACAATGGCAAGAGGGTTAAAAAATAAACCGAAGAATGGGAAAAATATTTCCAAAAGACACAGCTGATAAAGGACTGTTATTCAAAATACACAAAGACCTCTTAAAAATCAACACTAAGAAAATAAGCACACCAATTAAAAAGTAAGTCAAAGACCTTAACAGATACCCCAACAAAGAAAATATACAAATTGGAAATTAAGGCACAGGAAAATATGCCTCACATTGCGTGTCATTAAGAAAAAGCAAGCTAAAAGAGCAGTGATAAAGCATTACACACTGTTTGAATGGCTAAAACCTAGAATACTGACAAAGTCGAATGCTGAGGAGATGAGAAGCAACAGAAACTTTCACTCACTGCTGGTAGGAAAGCAAAGTGGCAAGCCACTTTTGAAGAACATTGGCAATTTCCTTCAAAATTAAAAACATCTGTATCAGCACAATCCAGAAAACAAAGTTGAAATTTATGTCCACACAATAATTGGTGCATAAATGTTTATGGCAGCTTTTTCACATTTGACAAATTTGGCAGTGATCAACATATCCTTTAGTATATGAAACAATGGAATATAATTCAATACTTTAGAAAATTATCAAAAGTGCTGTCAAGCCACATAAAGACACCGGGTTACCTTAAATGAGTATTACTAAAAGAAATAAATTAATCTGAAAAGGATACATATTGTGTGGTTCCAATTATACAACTGGCTTCCCTTGTAGCTCAGTAGGTAAAGAGTTTGCTTGCAACACAGGAGACCCGGGTTGGATTCCTGGGTCAGAAAGATCCCCTGGAGAAGGAAATGGCAACCCTCTCCAGTGTTCTTACCTGGAGAATCCCTTGGACAGAGGAGCCTGGCAGGCTACAGTCTATGGGATCACAAGAGTCAGACATGACTAAGCACACAGCACACAATTATACAATATTCTAGAAAAGATAAAACTATGCAAACAGTATAAAGATCTGTAATGGCCTGGGTTTGGGTGGGGAATGGGAGGAGGGAAGATTAGGCAGAGCATAGTGGAGTTTTACACTTAAAAATACTCTACATGAGAATATAAAGATGGATATGTGTCATTATTCATTTGTCCAAATCTATAGAATATACAAAATGAAGAGTGAACTATGCTGTAAACTACAGAATTTAAGTGAGCTTGGAGTGTCAATGTAGGTTCATCAACTGTAACACACGCATAGCTCTGACGAGGGATATTGATAATGGCGGAGCTATACAGGCGTGGGTGAAGCTGGTTTATGGGCAATCACTCTCCTTCCCCTTATTTTGCTGTGAATCTAATCCTGTCCTAAAAATTAAATTCTTAATTAAAAAAATGAGAGTTTGATACATAATAAGTAAAAACAAAAAAAGAGGGGGAGGATTGTGTGTTTGTGTGTCTTTAGCACTTTTCATAGTATTACTATATATGTAGTTAATTTCTTACTAGTCATTCCTGATAGAATGATTCCAAAAATTTGTTTTCTTTGGAAAATATCTTTGATGTGATTTTATTTCAGATATTAATTTGACTGCCTATATAATTCTAGTTTAGTAGATCAATCTGCCCACACCTCTTCTGAACATGCCAGTCCATTTTCCCATTACTTTTTGTTGTTTTATTGTAGTTTGTAATTCATTAGAAGGCACACTTTTTTCTCCAGTACCTATGGGATTTTCTCACTATTCTAAATGTTTGTCAGTTAAATGAAAATGGACTTTTATTTATATGAATGTGTTTGTATTGGTTAAGTGTCCATGATAGCTTTTTCTTGGAAGAATTATGAATTTAATTCTAGAGAATTCTCAGTCACCACCATTTTGAATATAGCTTCTCTACCACTCCATCTATCATCTTCTCTAGGACATCCTATTAGAAGTGTACTGGAATCTTTCAATATCTTCTACTTATCTTCATTTATTTCTCTTTCACATTCTCCACCTGTATCTCACTGTGCTCATTTCAGTGAGAGGGCTGGATTTAATTCTCAATACTAAATCCTAATTCACAAATTCTACTCAGGTTTACAACTAATACAAAGTTTACTCTGTCTTTGAGAGTTGTTTTTATTATTTTGTTCATATGCTGTATTACAGACACAGAAAACTCCCTAAGGTAAATGTACAATGGAAGAGGTTTTTAAAAAATCAATGACTATGGATTTCATATGTACTTCTTGATGCATGTTTGTCTGCTTGTCTTTTTTCCTTTCCCTTTTGACTATTAGTGATTTTATCCCAATATTTCTTTCAGGAACTTAAGTTAAACTCAGGTTCTGTGCATGTTTTAATTCATTTGTTAAGGGACAGAACCCCCTGTTGTACCAGTTTTTTACTTTCATTGTATTAAAATTTCATGTCTTTTAATTCGTATCTAGTGTTGGGTGTTTCTATTTACTTGTTTTATCTCTTTTCTTACACATCCTATTCCAGATGTTCTACAGATTTCTCCACTTTCCTATGGGACCTTTAATCCAGCCTTATACAAGTGACATGTTAGCCCTCAGTGGGCTAACTGGTTAGAGCTAGCTCTCAATCAGTCACTGACACATGCATAACGTAGTCCAATTTTTGTTTCATTTATTTTCATAATTCTATAGTTATGCAGCTTTATACTATATTGTATTCAACCTTCTTACTCTTTGATTGCTTTCACATTTATATCCACTGGTTGATTTATGTTTATTTTGTGTGAGCTTTGTTATCTTAATTCTTTTAAAATGTTAAATCTCATTTTTCTTTTTTTATAAAAACAGGTGAGATTGATACAATCTCAAAATTTAATATGAACCAGAAGTCCACATATTTTTGTTTTAATTTCTAAAAATTATTCCTCATTCAAATATTATGTTCTCATATATTTTGTCCCTATTTCTTTATCATCCAAATTTTTGAACTGTCAAAGGCTTTATTCATTTTGTTGGCATGGTTATGAAAAGGTCCTCTATTTAGGAGCACAGAGGGTAAAGATGAAGCTGTTTGCAGTCCTGGGAAACGTTCCCAGATTATTATTTCTTCTTCAGTATAATACCTCATCTTATTCTGATTTAACACAGAAATGTGGAAAGTATGACCAATGATTTTGCACATTGGTCTGTTTTACATAAAGAAATACTAAATATTTAAATATACTGAAAAATTTAGAGACTGCTAATTTTATGTGACCCACTACTGAATATAAATTGGAAGGGTTTCCTTAACAACCTCATCCACAGATTATGAATTGTTTCACAACCTCCTGTTTCAGGTAATATGTAGATTATCTTCTGATAATAGTATCACTCATGGCAAAATATATTTCCTTTTGGCAAAAATAAAATGTATAATCTAGATAAAGCTCTTCTTTTATTAATATTCTAGAAGTCACTGTAAAATTTTTAAAAAGGGGGTGAGATCCCAGCAGTACCAAACAATACATAGGAAAATTTAGCTTAGTACTGATGAGTAAAGCAGAAATCCTGATGGGACCCCGTGTCTCTGGCCAGCCATGTACAAGAAGAGCACACAGAAAAGTGGTGTGCATCATCTGGGTCCTGCTGGATGACAGACTTCATTCTCTTAATCACATTTCACATTTTTCTGAGTTGTGATTTTATGTCCTCATGATATGGAAATTACTTCTAAATACTGTCAAAGTAGAATTAATATGAATGCACAGGATTTATTCATTCTTTACCAAACCTTTGAGTTACTCTAACATTGAATTATGTATCTATTTACAGCACAATCACCTATCTCCATAAGTTATAAATCTGTTGCTATATGTGGGTTAAAATATTGTTGTTGTTTTTAAAGTTAATAAAAATCATAAGTCTACGTTTAGAGGCACTAAAATTTCAGTAAAATTGTTATTTCTTATTTTATGGAATATGTATCTTCAATAAAACTGTTTTAATCAAAACCATATTGTATTAATACACAAGAAAGGATTTATTTCAGTTTGCATCTATAGGCCATATAAATTATAATAGAATCTCCATGTATTGATATACTGCGTGACACAAACTTAAAACACAATCTTAAACATTCATTAAGAGTTCAGATTATTTCATGTATCTTCAACAGAGGTACTATCAACTTAAGGGGCTGAAATCTGTTCCAGGTGGGAGGAGAGAAAGATATCTTACATGTTATAGCAGTTTATAATCCTCTAAAGACCCACAGTCCTTCAACCGATATATAATATATCGCTGCTATAAAAATTTAATAGTGGGGAACTAGGAAGAAAATAATCTAAAAAGTTTCCTTAGAAAAACTTAGGGGAAAAAAAAGGTTGAAAAACACTGACCCATTTAACCTGAGAGCTCTGGTTACAGGACAGTGGCACTGCTCTGATTACAGGACAAAGACCATAAGCACAAGAACTATTGTCCAAAGTTACAGATCTAGTCAATGGTAAAACAGGAATGTGAACACAGGTCTGGACTGAATCCTGTCCTCTAGAATGTCTAACCACTATGTATTCTGCCTCTTTTCAAAAAGATTTACTAAGTATACGTTGTAAAATAAATTAAAAATTTGTCAAAATACGTAATAAATTTATATCACATATTAAACAAAATTAAGATTCATAGTTACAAAAATAACGCTTATAAAATGTGAAGTTAACATAGAAATTTGGATACTTAGCAAGTAGCATCATGATATGGGTTGCCTTTACCACATTATATTTGCATGTAGAGTTTAACTTTTCATTTACTGATGCTTTATGGACTTACTTGTAGCTCCAGCTTGTAGAATAATAGTAACTCTGAGTGTAAATTTCCTATGTTCTTGAAAACATAAGCTTTATGCTTCATACTTTACCCTCCACCCACTTGATAAATTGTATACACAGAAATCCATGTGGACTTACACTGCTACTGCTAAGTCACTTCAGTCGTGTCCGACTCTGTGTGACCCCATAGATGGAAGCCCACCAGGCTCTCCCGTCCCTGGGATTCTCTAAGCAAGAACACTGGAGTGGGTTGCCATTTCCTTCTCCAATGTGTGAAAGTGAAAAGTGAAAGTGAAGTCGCTCAGTCGTGTCCAACCCTTAGCGATCCCACAGACTGCAGCCTAAAGGCTGCTCCATCCATGGGATTTTCTAGGCAAGAGTACTGGAGTGGCTTGCCATTGCCTTAAAAAAAGAATTTCTTCCCTCCCTCATATTTTATGATTATGAACCCAATCCTTGCAATAGATTATGTCACTTTTTCATTCATATTTTCAGAAAAACAGCAGTCAAGGCTCATTAAGCGTTCTGCTGCAAGGTAAAAATTAAATTTTTATTAATAAAGTAAGAATTAAATAACCATCAAGTTGATATAATAATATCTTCCATCTTCATGAATAAGTGATTTACAAAAACCAAAGAATTTAGACAATAGATTACAAGTAGAATAATGTGAAAAGAATATGTGCTATATGTCAACAAATGAAAATAAAACATTTTCATATTAAATATTTTTAAATATCCTGAGATTATATCAAAGTGTTAAAAACACAGAAAAGTCAGCAAATACTAGCCTGTATAAAATAGGTTCATTGAAAACTAAATAGTAAGGTTCTAATAAAAAAATCATTACTGGAATTGTCATAATTGAGGCAACTTGAATTTCCCATATGATTTGCAATAATTACCATCATTTAAAGTCAATCTTCTAAACTGTACCTCCTTAGTTGATTCTTTTTAATGAGTCTAGAGAACAAACCTAAACATACAATCAGCTGCTGAGATTCATTGATCAAAGACAGAAATGCAGAGCACCTATCTAAAAGCAATTAAAGGTATCTCAGAAAGATAAGAACTCAAAAAAAAAAAAAAAAAACTGTGCTTTGCATTCACCTGAGCAATTTTTGTCAAAATTTGGAACTTCACAAATAATTTTATGCTACTGTCAACTTCTATTAAAATTTTCCCAGATATCTGACATACAAATTTTAACCATAGCAAGCATTAGCTGACTGAGTAACCATGGAAATTAAAACACTTTGGTTATAAGATTATGTTGCAGAAATACAAAAGAGGTTCTGAGATCCAAATTTAGTGAATTTAGTAATACTATTATCTTTTTGGCATTTTAGCTATAACTCTAACATGCATGATTATAGAACCACCATCTAACTCTTAATGAAAGTCATATTTTTAATCACTAGTAACCTGTGTGCATTTTCTTGTATGTCAATATTAAAAACTGTTTAAAACATTCAAGTAACACAAATAAATGTGATATACACACATACACACACATAATATACCTGTATGGGGATCAAGAAGCAACAGTTAGATCTTTACATGGAACAATGGATTGGTTCAAAATTGAAAAGAGTATGACAAGGTTATATATTGTCATCCTGTTTATTTAATTCTGTGCAGAGTACATCATGCAAAATGCCAGGCTGGATGAATCACAAACTGGAATTAAGATTGCTTGGAGAAATATCAATAACTGCAGATATGCAGATGAAACCACCCTTATGGCAGAAAGTGAAGAGGAACTAAAGAGCCTCTTGATAAAAGTGAAAGAGAAGAGGAAAAATTAGAAAGCAGTGACAGATTTTATTTTGTTTGGGTTCCAAACTCACCGTGGATACTGACTGCAGACATGAAAATAAAATACACTTGCTTCTTGGAAGGAAAGCTATGATAAAACTAGATGGTGTATAAAAAGCAAAACATCCCTTTGCTAAAAAAGGTTTGTATACTCAAAAATATGGCTTTTCCAGTAGTCATGTATGGATGTTACAGTTTGACCATAAGGAAGGCTGAGCACTGAAGAGGTGATGCTTTTGAACTGTAGTGCTGGAGACTCTTGGGAGTCCTTTGAACTGCAAGGAGATCAAACCGGTCAATCCTAAAAGAAATCAACCTAGAATATAATTGGAAGGAACGAGGTTGATATTGAAGCTCCTATTCTGTGGCCACCTGATGTGAATAGCCAACACACTGAAAAAGTCTCTGATGCTGGAAAAGATTGAAGGCAGAAGAAGGGGATGACAGAGGATGAGATGGTTGGATGGCATCATCAACTAAATGGACATGAGTTTAAGCAAACTCTGGGAGATAGTGAAGGACAGAGAAGTCTGACGTCTTGCAGTCCACAGGGTCACAAAAGAGTCAGACAGGCTCCTCTGTCCATGGGATTCTCCAGGCAAGCATACTGGAGTGGCTTACCATTTCCTTCTCCAGGGGATCTTCCCGACCCAGGGATTGAACCTGGGTCTCCTGCATTGCAGGCAGATTCTTTACTGCATATATATATTTAAAACCCCCAGGGTCTTTGTAATAAAAGCCCCAGGGTCATTTATATGATCCTGGGACTTTTATTATAAGCTTAGAATTTGTTACTTAGAGAGAAAGAAAGAAAACAACTTTTGAAAGACTGAAATGCTAAGCAGAGAATTTGATGCTCTCATAGGAGAACTGGAGAAGCAAAAAGCTTGGATTCAGGGGCAAAAGAAAGAGAACAACTAGTAAGCATGCAAGACACTCAGTCAGTGCTCTGAACAGTTTATAGGTTATGATTACATAAAAACTGGGAATAGACTAGCCTTGTGTGGCTTAAGGTGCTGTGCCTGTAATCAATCTCTGCTACAAGGAACAAACTGAATGCTCCTGGGATGAAGATGACTTTCAGAGACAGTAATGTTTTGGGTAGACAAAATCAAGCATTTCAGAGTAATTAAAAGACAAGTCAGAATATGGGATTTACTGATGAAGAATCAAGAGAAAACAGATAAGCATTCCAGGTGCTACAAATCTCAGTAAACATTTTTTAAATACCCATGGTGAATATGACGAAGTAAAGATAAGATATGCTGGAGCATTTCATCCGAGAATTGAAGTTACAAACACATCAACAAAACCTGAAAAAAATGGAAATCCTTGAAATAAAATTTTCAGTGACTGAAATTAATAACTAACTAGGTTAGATAAAAAGTAAATTAGACACTACAAAAGACCCTTATATCACAGCATATATCACTGAAACGAGTTCCAGTCTGCACTCCTATATGCAAAGTGTTCTTTTAAAGTAAGGCTTCTGGAGAAAAACACAGAAAGTTTTCTCAGGACCTTTTACTCCAAATATAAAGGATATCACGCATAAAGTTAAAGATGAATGTTTACTTCATTAGTAGAATATATTTATGTCCTCTTATTACTTAAAAGGATCTATGCAGGAAGAAAGAGGCAAGACACAGAGTGAGAAAAGTTGTGTAATGCATATATTGAAAATGAAATTACATTGAAGATAAAGTACTCTTCCACATCAAGTACAAAACAATTGCCCCCATAAATTAAATACTGGGCAATCTGGAAGATTCATGAACAAGAAAGCCAAGTGGTTTATAAGATTATCTGAAGGTTCAACATCATCGTTTATTATAAAAACAGAAATTTAAATCATAATGAGATAGGAGGTACTCCAAAATACCTGAAGGTAAAAAAATAAAAAATTAAGACACCAAGTGTTGGAGATGGGGAGACATACCTAGCCATGTTATTTACTACTATACAGCGTTTTGGAAAAATCTTTGTGAGCAATTATAAAACCCAGACATCCATACCCAAGAGCTAGCAACTGAACTTCTTGATATATACAAAGCTAAAACGGATGTGTGTGTGTGTTTGTGTGTGCATGCAAACTGTTCATTGAGATATAATGGATATTCACAAGTTATCTATATAACAGAATATTACATTATATCATGATACCAAGAATGTATAGATATGTTTATAGACAAAATAACACTGAATAAAAGCAACCATATACACAATGTTTAGAAATATTAATCAGAATGTTAGTTATTCCTAGCAATGGCGTTAATGACAGAGAAGAAAGTAACAGAAAGCTTCTATTGTTCTGACAAACATCTATTTTTTAATATCTCATCTGGATTGTTATCACACATGCTCAGTGTACAGATCTACAATTCTGTACACTGAGGTCTTTTAAATAAATAAATGAATAAACATATATATATACACACACACACACATATATAAATAAATAAATATTTCCATCACATGCTCACAAAAGACCAAAAGGTGTGTATTTCAACCATTTAACTGAATTTTTAATGAAAATTATTCTTAATTGTTTCTAATATAAATATAACACAAACTTTATTAAAATTGTTTTCCAACATAATTCTTCACTTTTTCTCAATCTTACTAATGTAATTATTTTCTCAAATAAATTATTTACTGAATATAATCCCAGTGCTTATATTTTTCTTAATCTTTTTCTTAAGTTTAACAAATTAAAATACTTACTATTTTGTGATTCTTAGAAAAAAGTCATATAGCCCATATTAGTATACCTTATCATTTTCCCTCTGATGATGACACGGGAATTCCTACTGACAGTCTGAAGAGCTTCTCACTGACAGCAGCATCAAATACGAGCCATGTGGATGAGCTGTCACGGTCATCCTGCCCAGTCAATCCTAGAAATGGCATCTGTTTCCAGCTAATAACTGATTCCTGCTGACATAATCCAAAGACATGAGCAAATCCAAAAAATAATTTCTTGATTAAGGCATTTCCCAAATCCTGAACCACATATTGTCAACATAATTAAATGGCTCTTTTCACTGACTAAATGCTGTGCATTTTTATCCGAAGACTATTTTATGTTTGGGAAGCAAGAAATGAATTGATATATGGTGTTCAAAAGGGTAGAGTGGATAAACCAGAAAACTGCCAACCTGTGCCTGTAGTCTCTTGCTAGAATATGCAGAGAGTTTCCATATCTCAGTCCCATTCATAAAAATCATGTGACTGAGCTCTGCCAATAAAATCTAGTCAAAAGTGAAGTAATCAACTTCTAAATCTCCTTCCTAAATCCTTCGGCCTCTATCTGACAGTTCTAAGGTTCAATAAGCGGAGAAGGCGATGGCACGCCACTCCAGTACTCTTGCCTGGAAAATCCCATGGATGGAGGAGCCTGGTGGGCTGCAGTCCATGGGGTCGCACAGAGTCGGACACGACTGACGGACTTCACTTTCACTTTTCACTTTCATGCATTGGAGAAGGAAATGGCAACGTACTCCAGTGTTCTTACCTGGAGAATCCCAGGGACGGGGGAGCCTGGTGGGCTGTCTGCCGTCTATGCGGTCGCACAGTGTCGGACACGACTGAAGTGACTTAGCAGCAGCAGCAGCAGCAGCAAGGTTCAATAAGGGAGATGTATTAGATGGAGGAAATGGGAATCCCTAAATGTTTGTGTGGACTGAAGCATGTATTGGACTGTGACATAAATGAGAAATGAACTTTTGGTTAAACTAGTTAGATCTGTGACTCATTTGTTACAGATAAATTTGTCTCACTATAGTAAGGATGATTTTTTCTTTAATTTCCCACTTTGGATCACAGAAAATATCTTCATTGGTATGGGAGTGTTTATCAAAAACTGCAGATCTGTTTCCTTAAAGAAGTATAAAAGGTCAGTTGCTTTAAAAACTTAAAGATGATGTTTGAGACTCACCTTAAATTTATAGAATTAGTCCAAGTTGTGTTATAAATAAAATGAGACAAAGAATAGCTCTTTTACAGCTTGTACTAATAAATCTTCAGCTTTTTTGCTGTGATGATGTTATAAAAAGAGATAGGATAAAATTATATCTACACAAGTTCTTCATGTACCTGAAACTGCACAATCTATCCCCATCGCATAATCAGAATATGTTGAAAAGCATAAATAGAGCCACTCAGGGAAGTCCTGGTTCAATGAAAATACATGCCATATTTGTTTGCCCAATCAGTTTTGAGCCTGTGAATATCTAGAACTCATTTTATTCAGCTTTGGGATGTAATTGAAGTGAAAGTGGGGCTTCTCCAGTGGCTCAGTAGTAAAGAATCTGCCTGCCATGTAGGAGATGCATGTTCAATCCCTGAGTTGGGAAGATCCCCTGGAGGAGGGCGTGGCAACCCACTCCAGCATTCTTGCCTGAAGAATCCCATGGACAGAGAAGCCTGGCGTGCTACAGTACAGGGGGGTCAAACAGTCAGACGTGACTGAAGTGGCTGAGCACACACACACACACACGCACGCACACAGAAGTAAAAAGTACAAAGAAAGTTAAGTGGGTGGACTTCCCTGGCAGTCCAGTGGTTAAGACACTGCTTCCAATGCAGGGGGCACAGACTTGATCCTGGTCAGAGAACCAAGATCCCACATGCCTTCCAGTGTGGAAAAAAAAAAAAAGGTGATTGTATCATGCTGTTTTTTTAATATTCAGTTTTAGACTGTATTGGGTATTCAAAGTAACTTTTTATGTATCAGAAGAAATGAAGAAGTAATCCATTAGAATTCTCCAGAAGAGTTTTTTATTGCTATTGCTAAGTCACTTCAGTCGTGTCTGACTGTGCGACCCCATGGACTGCAGCCTACCAGGCTCCTCCGTCCATTGGATTTTCCAGGCAAGAGTACTGGAGTGGGTTGCTATTGCCTTCTCCAAGAGTTTTGTATGGACATATGTTAACACTATAACAAATATAATTTTCTTGGTTAGTCAGCTTGGGTTGCTTTGACAAAATACCATAGACTGGTTGCCTTAAGTAACAGACATTTAGTTTTCATAATTCTGGAGAGGGGGAAGTTCAAGATAAAGGTGCCTACAGATTCTTGGTGAGAGTCCTCTTCCTGGCATGGAGTACTTGGTGATTCACTGTATGCTCATGTAACCTCTTCATGTGCGTATTCAGAGAGTGAAACCTCCTCTCCCTCTTCATAAAAAGGACTAATCACATTATAGGGGTTCAATTTTCATGAATCACACTGTATGTATGCATTGCATCACAAAAGCATGGAACAGACAACTCATACAGGAATTAGTATAGCTATGTTACAAGACTTCATTTGAAAATTAAACAGCAGGTCATATTTATCTCCTGAACTTTCATTTGTTGATCAATGCTTTAAGAGCTGTAATAAGAGTAATATCATGGAGGAAATGTGAACCTCAAAACTACAAAGCAGAACTACCCTTCCAGACTGAAATTCAACTCCAGTCAGTTAGATGAAAGAGAAAATTAAGCTTTTATATTTTAAAACCATCAGTTTGGGGGTCTCTTAACTATTGCAGTTTAGCCTATCTAGATCTTCTTTACATCTGTTCTACTGTTCCTGATCTTCCTCTCAATTTATTGCTTTATGTCTACTTCACATTTGATATGTTTTTCTTTAAAAATATTTCACAGAAATTAGGTTTTTTTTTAATTTTACAGTTTTTAACAATATATACAAGTCATGTTCATAAACACAAGAGCTTTAAATTATCTACTAATATAAGCCAAGTGCCAACACATTTGCTAAAATGAATGAGAATTTCATCACAATTTTATTTCAGTGGACATTTTTTTTTAACATGAAAATCATTCTTTGTCACCAAGAAGAGTACATAACAGAAAACTTTAACCAACTTTTCTAAAACTCAACTCCTAGTTTAGGGTAACTAAAGGCATTATTGGAAACATTCTTTCCTAAGCAAAGATGGTATAAAATTATCATTTGCTTAAGAAATGGTGAATACTGATTAGATAATTTTTCAGTTATCTCTAACTATATACTTCATTAAGTACAATGTCAAAGAAATATCCACACAACCTTATTTAACCATGATTATGAAACGAAAAGACCAGTCATACATTAGAAACATTGGAGCAGACAACACTTTACATCTGTTATGCTTAATGTTAGGTAAACTATATATTTCTAATCAATTAAACTGAATTACACTTGTAGTAAGTAAATATAAAAATTCAGTATTGTCAAAGTCGTCCCTTTTCAAAATCTAATGCCACCATCTGTTATTTAGCCACTAAGACTACATTTTAAAATATGTAACTAAGGTAACTCTGGCAAAATATGTTTTAAATCTCATATTAAAACTTACTTAATGTAGTTTCTTACAAGAAACAAGTACTTATGCTCCATATTTTTGTTGTTGTTCTTTTCTCTCTATAGGATCCCTCTGGAGATATTCTGATGCAATTTGTAAAGGCATTGAGAGGCCAACCAGCCACTGCAATTAACCAGAGCAATCTGTCACTTCTGGTTTGGCTCTCAGGCAAAGCCCAAGGCAATTCCCCTGCTTTATGAATGACTCAAAACCCAGAATGAAAAGTGGAGAAGAAACCATGTTCGCATGAGCACCATCACAAAATTGATTCTGTCTGAGGATAATCCCTCAATTTTTGGCTCAGAGTTTAGATATCACGTGTATATAATGTGGCAATATATGAATTTTTAGAAGCCTATACCAAACCATGTCATTTATGCATTTTAAAGAAGGGTGTGGAGGACTTTATATCATTTGATATTAATATCAGAAAATTAATTTTAAAAGAAAGGAAATGATTCCTCTAAATATTTATTCAATACTGCAGATATGTTTTAGGATGGGACAGTGTCAAGTTAGCAGTTACATGGTTTGTATGTAATTGAAGTACTCACATTGTCAAGTTAATTGATAGAAAATCAGATTTGAGCTAGAAACTGAGACATGAGCTAAAAGTGAATAAGCTGAGAAATTTAATAACCTTTATATCTAGGTTGGTTCTGCATCACATCTCAAAACAGTAATGACAAAAATCACATGGTCAATTTTCACATAAATAAAAATATTTACTTATTGAGATTTTCATTTCATTGATTATAAGTAGGATATATTCAACAACATATATGAATTAAAATAATTAAATAAAATATATAATTGAGTGACACAATATGTCACTGTGGTACTAACAAAATAATACTATATTTTCTTCTGGATTTGTATTATTTAATAACTTTCTCATATCTAAAAACATATTTCCTTTATATTATACTATTCATCTAATTTGTATGAATAAGATCACTATAATCTGATCTGAACAACTATCTGTCATTTTATATAAGGAAACTGAGATATGAGAAATAAAATATTATGAAGTATCAGTATAGACTGACAGTGAAATTTACTGTTCTATTAAATATTCAATTCAATAATCCATAGCAAAGAAAAAAGCATATATATATAGCTTAAATTTCCTGTGGAAGGCACAGTAGAGAAAATGAGTAAAGTCACTTAGAAAGTAAGGTTTTATTCATGATGTTCACAGAATGATTTGATATTTTTTATAATATTGAGCATTGTGCCAATTATTAATGCATGTGCATAAAATAAAACTTACATTAGGGATCTGATTGTTCTGAACATCATAAACACAGTTGAAAATGGCACAGTTTTTCTGTTTAGGACACATGCTGAGATAATTCATATACACTAATTGAGACATAAGATACAAATTAAATATTATATATATATGTATATATATATACTAGAGAAAGTATTGGAAAGTAATTTAATCCCCAGCTATACTATGAAATGAAAAAAATGTTCAGCTCCTAAATGTTATCTAAACTATTTTATGGGAGCAATATTACAATTGACCTTATAAACAATTTTCTTAAGGTGAGTATTTAAAAATTCATTTAATTCGTACATGTTTAATTACTTCAATAAAGACTATGTTGGAGAGAGGGGGAGTCATGCAACAGGACTAAACACACGGGAATGTAAAAAAATTTAAAACAGTATGTCAGAAACTGGAGCTCTAAGAAAAATAGAGAATTTAATGTGTACACTGAGATGAGACCATATGCATAAGGATTACAGTCACCACTAGGATTACCTCCTCATCGGATAACAAAAATACTAAGATGTCTAAGTTCTGTCTTAACTCTCATAATAAAGAGCATTAGGGAAAAAATGCAGGGAGATAGTGAAGGACAGGAAAGATTGGCATGCTGCAGGTCATGGGGTTGCAGAATTAGACCCAATTTAGCAACTCAATAGCAACAAGGGAAAAGAGGCAAGCAGAATCAGGTAGGCCCAAATTGGAATTACCGTGTGTGTGCTTAAAAAATCACCAATTTTAAATTTCATTTCTTTCTTTTTGTAAAACAAGTTGATTATGCTGGGCTTTGTTTATGCTGCTCTTGGTAGGGGCTATTTTGGCCTTATTATATGTACATCCCAGAGAAGGCAATGGCAAGCCACTCCAGTACTCTTGCCTAGAAAATCCCATGGATGGAGAAGCCTGGTAGGCTGCAGTCCGTGCGGTCGCTAAGGGTAGGACACGACTGAGCGACTTCACTTTCACTTTTCACTTTCACACATTGGAGAAGGAAATGGCAACCCACTCCAGTGTTCTTGCCTGGAGAATCCTAGGGACAGGGGAGCCTGGTGGGCTTCCGTCTATGGGGTCACACAGAGTCGGACACGACTGAAGTGATTTAGCAGCAGCATATGTACATCCAGATTGATATTAGCCAGGGTAACTTTTGGGGAACACAATATAAATTCTAACTAAAATTGGCTGTAAAAAAATGAAATATATTATCTAACTCAACTGCAAGTCTAAAAGTAGGACCATGATTAAACTAGGGCATATGTGTTTCCTAAGTCAATGAGTGGCAAGGGCAAACCCCAGCACTAAGAAGTGTAGAATCTCAATGATATTAACAAAGTCTGTGGCCCTTTCCCTACTCTGACATTCTAAACATCAGGCATTTGTGGGCTCCACAAATAAGAAACACCCAATGTGCTCCTTCACTAGGAAGATTGTGAAGAGGCGTTGTTTGTTCAGAGGTCATCCAGATGTCATCTTGAGAGACATGTAAGTTTCAGATGCAATAGTGGGAGAAATTCTAGCAGAAACCCCTGTACCAAGAACCAGCATTGGTGAGTGTTGGACTTTACCAAAATTCTGATGGCGTGTTACTGACATCAGCTACTAGACATATAATTTAGGCAGTGATATTGATACAGTGATTCTAAACCTAGTTCCATTTCATCAGATATGCCAGCAAAGTACGTGGATTAACTAACCATCTTTAATTAATTATTATTCTACTTAAAACAGAGAGAATCTTAGAACACCGACTTATATGGATGGTAAATCTGTTTATTTAGATTAATAATACACTAAGCCATGTTTGAAACCCTGGACTAATTATTGTAAAGAGTAAACCATGAGGTAATTTTTTTCAGAAAAATAATCAATAGATTTTTTGAAAAAAAGAGATAATATTATTCTCTTCCTAATCAAGAGAGAGAAAAGTAAGCTAATAAATAAAAAAGTAAAGAGTTAAGGGATATTTAAAAAACAAATAATGGGTCAAGTGCAAAGAATTATTCTAGGAACGAAGAAGAAATAAAGGGTTTAGAGTTTCTTGAGCCATTCTAATTCCTTAGAACCAAAAACAGTGTATTAAAAGTCCTCAAAACAGTGCAAATTTCCTTTGCCACCTTCCTCTTTATACTGAGGCTTAACATTAACAGAGGTTATTGGCAAAATTTGTGGAAAATAAATACAGTCTTAATAATGATGACAATGAAGTGATGATGGTAATGATGAAGACAGAAAAGGGAGGAAGGAGATAAGTAAATAACTTATATGAAAAAATGTATTTAATTCTTATTTTATATGAGGTTCTGGGAAACTGTCTTGAGGTTACCATAATTCAGGTTATACAAAATGATAATTTTTAACAGCTTTATGAGATATCATTTTTATACCATGTGCTGTGTTCTGTGCTAAGTCTTCAGCTGTGTGCAACTCTTTGCGACTGTATGGACCATGGCCCGCCAGGCTATTCTGTCCATGTGATTCTCTAGGCAAGAATACTGGAATCGGGTGCAATACCCTCTTCCAGGGAAATCTTTCTGACCCAGGGATTGAACCCATGTCTCTTATGTCTCCTGCACTGGCAGGCCGATTCTTTATCACTACCACCATCTGGGAAGCCTTTTTATACCAGAAGAGTAAACAATTCATAATATATAATTCAATGATAGCAAGTATATATAATCATAGATGTAGGCATAATCATCACAATACATTCTAAGATACTGCTAATCATTCCAAATTTACCAACTAGCTATTATTCCCTCAACTTCCAAGCCTAGACAACCATTAATACAGTTTCTATTACTATTTGCTAATTCTGAACATTCCACACACATGGAATTATACAACATATTTTTAAACAATGTTTTCAAGGTTTCTCCATGTGACTTTTAAGAAAAATAATGATTTATTATTTTTATAGGTTTTCTGTTATGATTACACAATTAACAATAATATGCAGGATAAAATACTAAAGATGTTAAAATTATTATTAATACTACTGATACCATAATAAGGGAAATTAGCCTAATATTGTCTATTCTATTAAAAATGTTTGCTAATAATCTTTGTCTCACCCAGTTAACACTTAATAGCTTTGACAAGTTTAATATTTTAGAGAGTGTGTTTGTAGAGTTTTACTAATAGATAGTGATTCTTAAGAAGACAGGCACTGTGTCTTAAATTTCACTCCCATAACCCAGAACTATGGTTTGTTCAAAGCAAACACTTGGAAGATTTTTATTCTATTGCTTAATATACAATATTAATGCAATTACTTTAATATATACTGTTAATCAAAAAGTTGATTTAGAAGCTATAACAATCTTATATTTAGCATGCTGGCTTCCTTTTAGAGGAAAAAAAAAGTCCTATCTTAGTTTCCATTAGAATAAACCATCAGTAAAAAGATGGTAATCTTAACCCTGTATGCTGCTGCTGCTAAGTCACTTCAGTCGTGTCCGACTCTGTGTGACCCCATAGACGGAAGCCCACCAGGCTCCCCCGTCCCTGGGATTCTCCAGGCAAGAACACTGGAGTGGGTTGCCATTTCCTTCTCCAATGTGTGGAAGTGGAAAGTGAAAAGTGAAAGTGAAGTCGCTCAGTCGTGTCCGACCCTTAGCGACCCCACGGACTGCAGCCTACCAGGCTCCTCCATCCATGGGATTTTCTAGGCAATAGTACCCTGTATACGAGACTGCAAAAGAGACATAGGCATATAGAACAGCCTTTGGGACTCTGTGGGAGAGGGTGAAGGTGGGATGATTTGGGAGAATGGCATTGTAGCATGTATATTATCATATGTGAAACGAATCACCAGTCCAGGTTCGACGCATGATACAGGATGCTTGGGGCTGGTGCACGGGGATGACCTGGAGGGAGGATATGGGGAAGAGGGAGGTGGGAGGGGGGTTCAAGAAAGGGAACACATGTACACCCGAGGTGGATTTGTGTCAATGTATGGCAAAACCAACCAATATATTAATGCAAGGTAATCTGCCTCCAATAAAATAAAAAAATAAATTAAAGTCCCACTGGATTTGAACATCAAAAAAAAAGATGTTTTTCGCAACCAATAATGACATCCACAGGAGACACTTAGATGCTTCTAGAGGGTACTACAGAGCAACACTGGCCATGGGACAAGTCACCTTGGTGAAAAAGAATTCAGTGGTCATTCTCCAGCAAGTGCTTTTCTCAGCATGATGACCACATAATTGTGAGAGAGAAACACGGAGTGGTGGCACAGTTCATCTGGCTCTTCTGTCACTGACCGCTCATGCAAGTACGTGGCTTTGTAAGGCAAAGGTGACTATTACAAAGTAAACAAGAGGAGGAAAAGGCAGTGAAAATGAGTTGGGCATGCTGAGTCTGCACCTGCTTATAATCTCTTTTCAAAATCATCTACCACTTTTCAAAATTTAATATTGAAACTCTCAATACTATAATAAGACAAAAATACCACAGAAACATTTCCAATGTGATGTCTTATTTTATTCAAAAACAAACATAAAATGTATCAGCATCACAATGTGGAACTACTGCTTAGGAGTTCTCGATGGTAATGAAAAAATTTATTGAGCAGGCCAGTAAAATTAGGTATGAACTATAGTTTTTCTTTTTTACCACTCAACTTACATTTATAAGAGTTGCATAGGAATTACTGGAAAAGGTCAGTCTTCATTCCAATCCCAAAGAAAGGCAACGCCAAAGAATGCTCAAACTACTGCACAATTGCCCTCATCTCACACACTAGTAAAGTCATGCTCAAAATTCTCCAAGCCAGGCTTGAGCAATATGTGAACCGTGAACTTCCAGATGTTCAAGCAGGTTTTAGAAAAGGCAGAGGCACCAGAGATCAAATTGTCAACATCCGTTGGATCATGGAGAAAGCAAGAGAGTTCCAGAAAACCGTCTATTTCTGCTTCATTGACTATGCCAAAGCCTTTGACTGTGTGGATCACAATAAACTGTGGAACATTCTGAAAGAGATGGGAATACCAGACCACCTGACCTGCTTCTTGAGAAACCTGTAGGCAGGTGAGGAAGCAACAGTTAGAACTGGACATGGAACAACAGACTGGTTCCAAATAGGAAAAGGAGTACGTCAAGTTTGTATATTGTCACCCTGCTTATTTAACTTCTATGCAGAGTACATCATGAGGAATGCTGGGCTGGAAGAAGCACAAGCTGGAATCAAGATTGCCGGGAGAAATATCAATAACCTCAGATAGGCAGATGACACCACCCTTATGGCAGAAAGTGAAGAGGAACTCAAAAGCCTCTTGATGAAAGTGAAAGAGGAGAGTGAAAAGGTTGGCTTGAAGCTCAACATTCAGAAAACAAAGATCATGGCATCTGGTCCCATCACTTCATGGGAAATAGATGGCAAACACTGGAAACACTGTCAGACTTTATTTTTTTGGGCTCCAAAATCACTGCAAATGCTGATTGCAGCCATGAAATTTAAAGACAATTACTCCTTGGAAGGAAAATTATGACCAACCTAGATAGCATATTAAAAAGCAGAGACATTACTTTGCCAACCAAGGTCCGTCTAGTCAAGGCTATGGTTTTTCCCATGGTCATGTATGGATGTGAGAGTTGGACTGTGAAGAAAGCTGATCACCGAAGAATTGATACTTTTGAACTGTCGTGCTGGACAAGACTCTTGAGAGTCCCTTGGACTGCAAGGAGATCCAACCAGTCCATTCTAAAGAAGGTCAATCCTGGGTGTTCATTGGAAGGACTGATGCTGAAGCTGAAACTCCAATACTTTGGCCACCTCATGCAACGTTTGACTCACTGGAAAAGACTCTGATGCTGGGAGGGATTGGGGGCGAGAGGCGGCGGGGACGACTTAGAATGAGATGGCTGGATGGCATCACCGACTCGATGGACGTGAGTTTGAGTGAACTCCAGGAGTTGGTGATGGACAGGGAGGCCTGGCATGCTGTGATTCATGGAGTCACAAAGAGTCGGACATGACTGAGCGACTGAACTGAACTGAACTGATGCATGCTACTGAAAAAGTGTTATGCGCAGGTGCAACTTCAATCATGCTACAAGTAACAGAGATAGCAGAAGACTTTAATGACAAACTAAAGTTTCTTTAAAACTAACACTTAAAAAGAAAAATTGCTCTGAGGTTTTAAATTGCTTTTTGGTTTCAAAGGGTTTCCAGTTTCTCTTAACATTAACTGAATATTGAGTTAAGTTCAGTGTGTGCTTAGTCATGTCCAACTCTTTGTAACCCCATGGACTGCAGCCTGTTATGCTCCTCTGTCCTTGAGATCCTCCAAGCAAGAATACTGGAGCAAGCTGCCATTTTCTTCTCCAAACTGAATCTTGAAGACATCTTCAAATGAGACTACCATAATTTTTTAAAAAGTTATTTCTACAGAAATGGGCTGTTTTAGATATTATAAATATGAGAAATAATCTTTCATTTAAAACTCAGAGGAGTTTCTAAATTTGGAGTTCTCAAATATACAGTTATGAGTGAATCCTGGAAAAGAAAAATCATTTATTAAAAGTTCAGCTAAGGAGAACTGTGCCTGTCAATTTTTCAATGTTTACTTCCACTTTTGGAAACAGTAATCAGACATGGGGGACACACTCTAAGTATTCCCTTCGCCTGAGTGTGAACAGAATTTTTTGACTTGTTTTTAATTAATGTATGTATATTAATAGAACAGATAAAATTTACCTGTTGAATATAGGGCTTCCCAGATGGCTCACTGGTAAAAAATCCACCTGCAATGCAGCAAACCCAGGTTCAGTCCCTGGATGGGAAAGATCCTCTGGAGAAGGAAATGGTAACCTACTCCAGTATGCTTGCCTGGGAAATCCCATGTTCAGAGGGGCCTGGCAGACTAGTGTCCATGTTGTCACAAAAGAATCAGACACGACTTAGTGACTAAACAACAACAATATATACTGAATATACACATTTTATCGGTTCAATTTCTTTAGTTAAGTCTAGATTGATATACCAGAGCAACTAGAGACACCCATTTCTCATTCCTACCCTTGTAAAAAGTATAGAAGTATGGGGGTGGGAAATGACATCTTCCGGCTATGGGTTCAACAAAGCAAAGCAAACTCTCAATTTGGCCTATGGAGACTGTAACTCAGCAGCTGCTTCAAAGGCTTCCTGCCCTAAAGTCGAGTCACTTGTCAAGACACATTCAACAAATGATACAACACAGCCTTTAATTTGTACAAAGCAGACCTTTGTAAAAACAAACTACAGACACCTGGGAAGAGAGGTCAATTAAATGATAAATTTATCCATTAGTCTTCAACATGAACAGTAACAACGAATCACAAGGCACATGATGAAAACAAGACCAAAATAGAAAAAAATAACAATAAAGAAAATAGTTTACAGATGACACTATGGGAATGAGCTGTTTAACAGCTGAAGAAAGATTACCTCCAGTAAGTCAGATAATAATTTCAAAGATAGTCAAGAAAATACAGTGTTTGCAAAAAGACATTACTCTGGATATGGAATCAAACTTCAATGGCTTCTAATTTGAGGGGAACCAATCATCATGCATGAAAATAATATTATAAAGGGATAACTCCTTGCACAGCCCTGTGATTATTTTAATATATATTTTAGTATCAGAAATAAGTGATAAGATATCTCTTAAAGGAAGAAGCAATTGGAAGCCACATTTATTGGATGAATATGAGTGAATACCTTCATAGAGACCTTTATAGAAGATGGATAATTTTATATCTATAAAACAAGAAAGGCTGATTGTAAACAAGAACATGCTGTTAACAAGAAGAAATAACAGGGCCTCTCAGAAATAAATAACTTTTAAAATGAATTAAGTGATCATTTTAAGGCTAAATGGAGTAAGAATACTGGAAAATTGAGCCCAGGATTTCCCTTTTAACAAGCCATGACATAAAAATATTAAAAATAATTTTTTAAAATGAGACACAGAAAACAGATTATAAAGGTATAGTTTTCCATTTCATGAGGATTTGGCAAAAAAAAAAGAAAGAAAGAAAAATTGATACAAAGACAAGATCAAGTATATACCCATATGTGGAATAAGTAAAAATACATAACCCCTCAGAGAAAGAGCTCAACTATATAGGCAAATTTATTTATTTTATTATATAAATAACTTTATTTATATATATATTTATAACAATAATTTTATTTATTTCAATAAACTCTATATAACATGAAGGAAAAAGTAAAACTATTTATTCAATATTTAAGAAACTATAATATTTCTCAGAGAGAACAATTTAAACTTTTACTTAAATTTTTATTTAAATGAAGCTTTAAAACTATTTAAATGCCTGTTAAAAAGCAATATTTGATGCAGAAAAACAGAGTATTAAATAACTTTATAAAGCTCCAAAAGTAGAAGTAAATTAACTTTTAAATTTAGATGTTTTAAAATAAATGATATTTTTTTTAAGTAGTGTGTCACAAATATGGCTAAATAATTATTTTTTAAAATATCTTTAATTTCCCCTTCTCTGACTTTCTACACCTCCAATATAACATGAAGCTGCTTGGTAGTGGTTCTATTTCAAACAATAAATAGAACATTTGTGAAAGCCTCATAGAGGGTTGAAAAGCACTGAAACCAATGACTGCATATTCTTTGCCCAGTTGTCATTTCTTTGTATTTAGCCTAAGGTCAGTACCAAGTTTTGCTTACCAAAAAATGTTTGTTTTCATCCAATTCAGTTGTTTGATTACATTTTTAATGACTGATTTTTGTATCATGGAAAAGAGAATTATCATCTTTATTACTGAATCATATCTTGATGGCTCAGAATAGGCTCTGTTTCATGCTATAAAATTTATACTTTTTTTTTTGGCCACACTGCAAGGCATGTGGATTTCCCTGCCCAGGGATGGAACCCATGCCCCTTGCAGTAGAATTGAACATTCCTAACAGTTGGACCACCAGGAAAGTCTCACATTCTAAAAACTTATATTTTGCACAATAGGCAATTTGTGAGTCTATTTGAATTAGATAAAAATATCATTAAAAAGTTAATCTTAATTCCCATATGAGCTATTAAAAATTATATCTTTAAAAATTACTCCGATATCCTTTTTCTTGGAGACATATAAATTTCCAAGTCTACATGTGACTATGATGGTATTAATAAAGGACGCCTTGTACAATAATGTTTGGTGAAAATAAAATACAGTGAATAAAGTAAAGTCAAAGAAAGACAGCTCTTTAAAAATTCATCACAATTATACTAATTCAATAGATGCCATGAGCTGTGCTGACTCTTTCTGTGCATTTTTCATTGTAATTCTTCAATGCTCATGATGGTGTATAAGGAAATATTTGCTTCTACAAAATTTAAGTTTTTCTGTTGATTGTAGTTCTGACTATCATCTCAGCTCTCCCCTCCGTAATTCTATAGGAAAACATACACACACGCACACACGATGTTATATTTTCATTGCCAATACAATTACCCTAGTGATTCTCACTATGTTGTAGACATTTTTGGTGAATCATAAGATAATAAATATCATGTGATGGAAAAATGTAATCTTTTAAAAATACATGCTTCAAATACCTGCATCACTGTATTTTTTCTTTATTCTTAGGACATTATCTTAATGTATGCTATATTTAAAAATAAATGAATTTATCATTCTCTTAACATAATGCAGTTATAGAGAAATATTCTTGGCACATGGAATTGATATTTTTATGATCTAAAATAAATATTTTAGAAAATTGTGCCAAATATTATACTGGTTTATATCTGTCATTGTCCTTTAAAGCAATGTGATTTCAAACTGTTGAGGGATTACTTCTAGCCACTACTTTAACTCTGTTATCCTGATAGGATCCAAGGAAATAGAAACTCTGTTTTTCTCCTAATTCCCCCATGTTGTCCATGGCACACAACATGAACCCTATAATCTGTTGTAAAGCAATACCGTATAAATGATGTTTATCTGCATACATTTTTAATGGCCATTTGGAAGCTCCTATTCTGCAGGGAACCCATTTCCCTTTTACCGGGGGATCTTTTTTCATCATGATTAAACAAAGGCACTCTCACCAGCACAGCTGAGATAAAAGGATTCGTTGGTTTTCTATCACATCAGGCAGGTGATGACAGATTCCTATCTATTTCAGGAACAAACTTCAGACTAGCCACAGGTGATTTCCTTTCTGTGCTGAATGGCACACTAGACATTATGTTTCCCACAACAGCAATCTCTAGCTTATTATTTAGCTCTGTGACAGGAAAACAAGTAAAAACTCATGATTTTAAAATATGAACAGACGTAAAAAAGGGAAAGTTGTGTAGTTCTCTTGAATCTTCAAAGAGTGTTTCAATAATCATACTAATCTAAATGATTGGTTCTTCAAATACATTTCAATTGCTTATTCATCTATATTACAGAAATTGAAAGGGACATATAGGCTAGATACAGATGGATGGATACATACATAGATGCAAAGCAATATACAGCCGAGCAAGTACAATAAATATCAATCCATGCACTCCATATGAAGCAGACACGATTACTGAAATAATACTCCAGGGGAGGAAAAAAACTCTTAAAATTAGTTTATGTAGGATTTAATAATTCCTATGCACATTCAAGGTTCCAAGAAAAATAGAAGAAATAAATTGTAAAATTCAATCATCAAACTTGACTAGATTCACAATTGCCAGGTTTCTGTGCTTTATTTTTGCACATACACTGTCATTTACTCTGCTTCTCAGCTCTTTGAGATGGAGCAAACAGAGGGTAGAGATATTAAACAACCAGATAAAGGTCACAAAGATGGAAAACGTGATTTGTAATAAAATATAAAACATCATTTTGCTTACTTGTGAACCAGAGCATCACTCATAATTTATATCTTGGCAGTTGCCTGACTGGATTATTTATCTTTTAAACTAATTATCAAATCTTATATTGCTTCTAGTAATATGAAACTTTTGTTCTCAAATTACTTCCAGGAGGACATTAATTGTGAAAGATAATGATAAGTATTGCATAATCATAAGTCTGAGAAACAATACATTAAGGGAATTTAAACATTTCTTTATTACAGGAATTATCTAAGAAACTCAAATGCTAAACATGTCTTGTGAAACACTGACAGCAGCATGAATTCTCCAATCATATTTGTCCATGATAACACTTCTTTTCTTGTTTTAATGAAAGATATCATTTTATTAATAAATCAGTTTTCATTTGTTTTATGATTTTATAAAATACTGGCAAAACTGTATGTAGAACAAACAGGAGAATTGTCCTCTACGCCACTTAATTTTATCTAAAACACAACTGCAGATATTATACAAAGCCAAGCAAGGCATTAGTTTGGTATATGTATACCACAAAACACATGGTTCAATATAATGAACTAGTGGGAAAAATTAATTTATAACTACATGAGAAGAAGTGAATTCGAGGCATTTTCTTTAAAAACATTTATTAATTTGATTAATACAGTCTTACTCTTGAAGAGGCCATGATAAAATTAGTCACTTCTCACATAATTCTACTTCATATGAAAATAAGTTGGTTGGACCTAAATAGTATGATGATAATGCCACGGAAAATTATAATTCTGAAACCACATGTTTCAGAAATTGTGTATTTATTTAGGCATTAATCTATTTAACAATTTATATAAAATTAATCAATAGTTTTTGGTTCTCCATGCTATAGCCTCAGTCAGTTCAGTTCAGTCGCTCAGTCGTGTCCGACTCTCCGCGACCCCATGAATCACAGCACGCCAGGCCTCCCTGTCCATTACCAACTCCCGGAGTTCACTCAAACTCATGTCCATCGAGTCAGTGATGCCATCCAGCCATCTCATTCTCTGTCGTCCCCTTCTCCTCCCACCCCCAATCCTTCCCAGCATCAGAGTCTTTTCCAGGGAGTCAACTCGTCGCATGAGGTGGCCAAAGTATTGGAGTTTCAGCTTTAGCATCAGTCCTTCCAATGCACACCCAGGACTGATCTCATTTAGAATGGACTGGTTGGATCTCCTTGCAGTCCAAGGGACTCTCAGGAGTCTTCAGCACCACAGTTCAAAAGCATCTAGCCTTGTGTAATAATGCAAAAAAAAAAAAAAAAAGAGATGCAAATAACTATAATAATGATTAAAGAAGATAAATATTGGTCTTATAACTAATAGGTTTTAGCAATAACACTTTTATTTATACAATTATTTCTACTACTGATGATTAAAATAATGGATAACATTTACTTACTACATTAAATACTTGAAATAAATCAAAAGAGTTGAGTAGACTTTGAATCAAAGGACCTGTACTAGAATCAGATATGCATATTTATTAGCTGTATAGGCATGGGGGATTTATTTCACGTGTCCACATGCTGTCTCATCTATTATAGAGAACAATAGAGCTGTTTGATAAATAACTGAGATAAAAACAAAATAGTGTATATATATATATCTATATATATATATAGATGGAGTCTAGAATAATTACATTGATGAACCTATCTGCAAGGAAGGAACTGAGATGCAGATATAGAGAATGGACTTGTGGATACAGCAGGGCAGGAGAGAGTGGGACGACTGGATAAAGTAACATCAACATATATACACTATCAGTTATAAGATGGATAACTGGTGAGAAGTTGCTGTGTAGCACAGGGAGCCCAGTCTGGCACTCTTGTGATGATGATCAGGAAGGGTGGGGTGGGGGGAGAAGAGGAAGGCTAAGGAGAGAGGGGATGTATGCATAATTATGGCTTATTGGCATTGTTGTATGGCAGAAACAAACATAATACTGTAAACAAATTTTTACATTAAATAAAAAACAGAAAAAAAATCTGGAAACACAATTAAAGGTAAAAAGACAACTGCCCAACTTACAAAACATCTTGTTACTGAATCATTAGGGTAGTTCACTTTCTTGATAACTGTATTAGTATTTTAAAACTTCCTCCTGTTTCTACTTTTAATTTAACTCCCCAGAACAGAGCACCGTAATGAGGGTAGAGGCATTCCTTAAAGTTTGGGGTCTGGACTTCAATTTATGACAACTGAGTTTGGAAAAGAGCACACACAGGAAGGTTTCTGGCAGGTGATTATTAGGAATGAATATATGGAGCATGAAATTCTGGAAACTTATTTCTCTATTGCTTTCAATTGCCAAATAATCACTAAAAAGTTTTTAAGTACTTAAGGAGTACACATCCATACATGACCAAGGGAAAAACCATAGCCTTGGCAAAGTAATGTCTCTGCTTTTTAATATGCTATCTAGGTTGGTCATAACTTTCCTTCCAAGGAGTAAGCGTCTTTTAATTTCCTGGCTGCAATCAGCATTTGCAGTGATTTTGGAGCCCAAAAATAAAGTCTGACACTGTTTCCACTGTTTCCCTATCTACTTCCCATGAAGTGATGGGACCAGATACCATGATCTTCGTTTTCTGAATGTTGAGCTTCAAGCCAAACTTTTCACTCTCCTCTTTCATCAAGAGGCTTTTGAGTTCCTCTTCACTTTCTGCCATAAGGTTGGTGTCATCTGCATATATGAGGTTATTGATATTTCTCCCAGCAATCTTGATTCCAGCTTCTGCTTCTTCCAGCCCAGCGTTCCTCATGATGTACTCTGCGTGTATGGATGTGAGAGTTGGACTGTGAAGAAAGCTGATCGCCGAAGAATTGATGCTTTTGAACTGTGGTGCTGGAGAAGATTCTTGAGAGTCCCTTGGACTGCAAGGAGATCCAACCAGTCCATTCTAAAGGAGATCAATCCTGGGTGTTCATTGGAAGGACTGATGCTAAAGCTGAAACTCCAATACTTTGGTCACCTCATGCAACGAGTTGACTCACTGGAAAAGACTGATGCTAGGAAGGATTGGGGGTGGGAGGAGACAGGGACGACAGAGAATGAGATGGCTGGATGGCATCACCGACTCGATGGACATGAGTTTGAGTGAACTCCAGGAGCTGGTGATAGACAGGGAGGCCTGGCATGCTGTGATTCATGGGGTCACAAAGAGTCGGACACGACTGAGCAACTGAACTGAACTGAACTGAACTGAAGGGGTACACATATCTCATCTTAAAGAAAGCAGCATTTTTAGTTCTCAGCACAATTCTGTAAGTAAATACAATTATGTTCCTGCTTATAGATAAGAAAATAATGGCTTGTAAAGGTTGGATAATCTGCCAAGGTTGTAAAATTAACGAATGGCTGACTTAGGATCTATGCCAAGGTAGTCAGATTACTCAGACCACTACATGTGCTGGAACAAAATGTGTCTGAGCCATTATTTTAAGGCTCATAGCGAAAAGCACACAATTCCAGAGAAAGGAAAAGTAAACAAAATTTAAAAATTGGTAAATTAATTAAATCACATAAGCTAAAGAAACTCTCTTCATAAAATTTGCTGTTATTTTTTTCTAGATCCATTATTATTGTCAGTCAATGAATATTACTTTTAAAATAGAACTTTTCCAATGATTTTGATTTTAACAACTTTCTGCTCAGAATCTGAACTACTTTCATTAATTTTTAAATAAAACAATCATATTTTTGTTAGCTATAAAATCTACTTGTGTGCCTTAAAATAATACTTGGAAAATATTTAATAAAAATAAGGTATGTCCAAAATAAATGTTGCAAATTAGCCATTTGGATTTATTTCATTACAATTAAATGTCAGGTGAGTGATACCATACATATAGCATTACATTTTTTACATAATTAAGTAATTTTATTGTCATTTATCCCATTAATTATTAATAAAATAATATGTTATAGCTCATATTTTACTAAAATATAGCAATAATTTCTTAAATTTATGTTTTCAATTTTGAATTACAAACCTGCTTTCAAGTTCAGGGTTTTCTTTTCTCCTTTAACACTTCTATAATTATTGATAAATTTCCATTAAAATTCAAAGATTCATTTTAGCAAACTAAAATAGTGTCCATTTACTTTCACCTATGTAAGCATTTTAATCTCTCATCATTTGACAGATAAAAAAATAATGAAATTGAAACTGAAAATCAATGAAAATAAAATTGAAAGGAAACCAATAAAACCACCAGTTAATTCTTGGAAAGTATTAATGACATCAATAAGCTTCTAGAAAGGCCAACTAAGAAAAAGAGAGCGGAAACAAATTACTAACATCAGAAATGAAAAGGGGTCATTAATAAAGATACAATGGAAGTTAAAAAGGATAACCAAGAAGTAATATGAACAAGGCTGTGCTCATAAATTCAATAATCTAGATAAAATAAACAACAAAAACATTACAGTTTGATGAAAAACTGGATACCTAGCCAGTAAATCAAAAACAAGGCAGAGATATACTCTCTTACCACTAAACAACAAAAATATTGTAATTTGACAAGAAACTGGATACTTATCCACTAAAATAAAAAACAAGACAAAGGTATACTCTCTTACCACTCCTTTCCAACATAGTACTAAAAGTCCTGACAAATACAAATAGCCAGAAAAAGAAATAAAATATATATCAGAAAGACATAAAACTATTTTTTCAGATACCATGATAGTCTACATAGAAAATCTGAAAGCCTGGCACTAATGACTAATTATACTGAGGGTATAGGATGTAAAATTAGTATGCCCGGGTAATCAGTTGCTCAGTCATGTCTGATTCTTTGAGACTCCATGGATGGTAGCCCACAAAGCCCATGGAACTTTCTAAGCAAGAATACTGGAATGGGTTGCCATTTCCTACCTCAAGGGATCTTCCCGACCAAGGAATCAAACCCATGTCCCTTGTATCTCCTGCACTTGCGAGCAGATTCTTTACTATGTACTGCACCACCTGGGAAGCCCAAGATTCATATACAAAAGTCAACTGCTTTCCAACAGTGAACAAGTGGAATTTGAAATGAAAAAAAAGAAAATCCCATTCATATTAACTCCAAAATAAAGTAGTTATAAATCTAACAAATAATGAACAATGTGTATATATAAGTAAAATTACTAATTTTGATGGGGAAAATCGAAGAATTAAGTGAATAGAAAAATATTTCATTTTCATGAAGAAAGACTCAATATTGTTAAAACCTCAGATCTTCCCAAAATAACTGTAGTTTTAATGTGAACTCAGTCAGAAACCTAGCAAATTAGTTTGCAGATAATGACAAACTGGTTCTAAAGATTACACAAAGAGGTAAAAAATTCAGAATAGGCAACATAATATCAAAGGATAAGAACAAAGTTGGAGGACTAATGCTACCATCCCACAAGATAAATCTCTGGCAATCAAGACAGTGTTATTAGCAAAGAAGATGCAAATTGATCAATGGAACAGAATACAGAGTTCATAAACATCTCTCTCTAAATATAGACAATTGTTTTTTGCAAAGGATGAAAGACAATAAAATAGAGAAAAGATAATTTCTCTTCCACAAATGTAACAATTGGAATCCAGATATAAAAAAAGATCAATTCAGACATAAACTTCACACATTTCACAAAAATTCAGTTCAATTCAGTTCAGTCGCTTAGGCATGTCAGACTCTCCGCGACGCCATGAATCACAGCACACCAGGCCTCCCTGTTCATCACCAACTCCCGAAGTTCACTCAAACTCATGTCCACAGAGTCGGTGATGTCATCCTGCCATCTCACTCTCTGTCGTCCCCTTTTCCTCCCGCTCCCAACGAGTGAGTCAACTCGTTGCATGAGGTAGCCAAAGTATTGGAGTTTCAGCTTTAGCATCAGTCCTTCCAATGAACATCCAGGATTGATCTCCTTTAGAATGGACTGGTTGGATCTTCTTGCAGTCCGAGGGACTCTCAAGAGTCTTCTCCAACACCACAGTTCAAAAGCATCAATTCTTCGGTGATCAGCTTTCTTCACAGTCCAACTCTCACATCCATACATGACCACGGGAAAAACCATAGCCTTGACTAGACAGACCTTGGTTGGCAAAGTAATGTCTCTGCTTTTTAATATACTATCAAGTTTGATCATAACTTTCCTTCCAAAGAGTAAGCGCCTTTTAATTTCATGGCTGCAATCAGCATCTGCAGTGATTTTGGAGCCCAAAAAAATAAAGTCTGACACTGTTTCAACTGTTTTCCCATCTTTTTCCCATGAAGTGATGGGACCAGATGCCATGATCTTTGTTTTCTGAATGTTGAGCTTCAAGCCAACCTTTTCACTCTCCTCTTTCACTTTCATCAAGAGACTTCTTAGTTCCTCTTCACTTTCTGCCATAAGGGTAGTGTCATCTGCATATCTGAGGTTATTGATATTTCTCCCAACAGTCTTGATTCTAGCTTGTGCTTCTTCCATCCCAGCGTTCCTCACGATGTACTCTGCATATAAGTTAAATAAGCAAGGTGACAATATACAGCCTTGACGTACTCCTTTTTCTATTTGGAAACAGTCTGTTGTTCCATGTACAGTTCTGACTGTTGCTTCCTGATCTGCATACAGGTTTCTCAAAAATTAACACAGATCAAAGACTAAATGCAGTGCAAAAACATAAAACTCCTAGAACATAAGGGAAAACCCAGATGACATTGAGAATGGTAATATCTTTATACATTTAACCCGAAGGCACAATCCATGAAATGATCAATAACAAGAAGTACTGACTTCTAAAAAGGCTACAAACTCTATGATTCCAACTATATGACATTCTGAAGAGGACAAGACTATGGAGACAATAAATAGATCAGCGTTTGCCAGGGGTGAAGCCTAGGAAAAAGCTCATGTAATATAGTCAGCATACAGAAAAATTTTAGAGCAATAAAAATACTCTGGCATTTTAATAATGTATATATGTTATTATAAATTTTTCCCAACACATATAATATACAACCTCAAGAGTGAACCAAAGGCAAACTATGTACTTTAGGTCATTATGCTGTGTCAATGTAGGCTCATTTTTGATAATAATTGTTCCATTCTGATAAGTAATGTTGATAATAGGGGAAACTGTGCAGGTGTGGGGTCAGAGGTATGGGAAATTGCTCTACCTTATTGTTAAGATTTTAACTTAATATTGCTCTTACAAAGAATTTTTAAGGAAAAAAATCAACAAACAAATATGTAGATACAGTTTGGAAATCCCCTACATGCCATCTTATAAATAACAACGTAGGTTTCAGTATAACTTCTTAGAACTTGAACAGGGAGAATTTCTCAAAACAAACTAAATTTTGACTGAGTTCCTTCAATCTATTCTATAAATCATTAATCTGTTGAGCTAACAATTTGTGATTAGTTGACTCTTTTCATAATTCTTACTAAGAGAAATTTGAAGTGTCATCAAATCCAGGAATAGCATGACTTGGAGAATTCCATTAAATTATGTATTTAAATGAAACAATATGTGCTCATTTCAATAGTATATGTATTTATTTGTATTTTTATCAAGTATGGATAGCTTATATAAAAACATTAAAATACTATCTCTGAACAATGAGAGGTATCAGGATAAATAATACATAGTTAATTACTGCAGCTGGTGTACTAACACAAATATTAATTAGTTGTCATTATTACATTTATAAAGAAGATTTAGTATATTCATACATCATCGAACAACAAATAAACATTGAGTCCCTAGCACAACCCAGATAGTTTTCTATTAACTAAGTTCATATATTATCTGAAATTCCTTGGATCTCAAACTTGGATTTGTTTCTATAGCATATATGTGGTCTTGCACCTGAACATAGGAGAGAAACTTTTATCAAAAAGCATTTCATACCCTATGACATCAGAGTAGAAAATCAAAATAGTTTTATAAGTCAAATTCATAACCTTAGATTCCCTATTGACCTTTGAAATGTGTCTTTGTACAAACTTACATGTCACTGGTGTGCTAGTCATGCTAATTCTGGTCAAATTTTATGAGAAATACTGCCAAAAATGGCTAATTCTCCTAAGCAAAATTGAAATGAAAAATTCCAGAACATTTCCAGAGTTTCATTTTTATTTGTTGTCTTTCTCAAAAGCTTCTACCTCTGGTTCATATTTCCTTATCTTCCTTTGTGACATTCAATTATATTTTCTATTACTATCTGTAGTCATGATTCTTAACATTTACTTTGACTGATGCCTTTATCTTGTCTGGAATTTTGATTATATTTTGAACTATAGTTGAAGTTTTTGAATATTACTGTCTCAAGAAGACTTGATCTTGCTTTCAAAACTTTAATTAATATTGTTTTTTAGCATCAAATTTAGCAACTCTTTCCTTTCCCACTAATCAGCTCAATTTAGATCACATAATAATTTCTAAATGTAAATATTAATATACACTTAAGTTCATTTGATTCATAAAGAACAGTCACCTTACATTAGGATTATTCTCTGTCTTACTGTTAAATTAATTAGTAAGGGGGCCGATAGACTGAGGTGGTTGTAAAGCCCTGGCAGTCTATGTACATAAACTAGAACCTAAAAGCAATCAGTCACTAAAAATCAAAGGGGATTTGAGCTATAGCCAACCAATTCCTTATTTTGCACCTTTTTGTTTTATAAACCTCTCTCTCCTGAGTTCCTATGGGTTAAATACTCCTTACAACTTCTGGTTATGTAATGTCCTATTCAAACAGATTTTTGCTCAAAGACACTTAAAATACCAATATGCCTCACTTTAACTTTTAACACTATATTTGGTGAACCTTACAAAATAAAAGTTAAATTTTACAAAATTCTGGGCTTTGTTTTAATCTTTAAAAGTTCTGACCTCACTGTGGTGACCCAAGGACAAAGGAACAGATAAAACCAAGTAGGGTCTTGGAAAACAGGAACAGAGAAACCAAACCCTTATTGTCCTTCCCTCCCCCATGTTGTAATTATTAATGGATTTCAGGTCCTCCTGAATGGTATAACCTGAATCCCCTTCTACCCCACAGGGAGAAGGTATTTATTTGCCTTACTCTTCCCCCACCCAGTAAATGTGCCTCATTCAATCAGCAAATGACCTGCCAGACCCCTATCCTGCTCCTTGTACCCTGGGTATAAAAGCGGACTAAGGACCCCTGTTCAGTGGTGGTTCTCCTTTGAGCTGGCCTGCTGTTCTAACTGCGTCACCCACTCTAATAAACTTTATTTCCCTCTCATTCCATCTCATGTCTGGAAATTCTTTTCCAGCCTGCTCCTGGTCCATGACACTCACCTTATAACTTATTTTAGCAAAATACTATGTTGAATGAGTAATATCACTAAAGTATGCTTGTTGGCTTAACTAACATTCTCTTAATGTTTTAAAAATATCAGAATATTCAAATAAGAATTATCTTCCCTTGTTTTGTAGCTCTTTCAAATGATTGGATGATAACAGAGACAGAAGATTCTACAACAGGATATTAGGCATTTTACATAATTTATTTGAGCCTTTATTTCCTCACTTTAAAAATATTTACATTGCCTAACATTACTATTCTTCTTGAAGCTTTAGATATTATTCTAAGGGGCCCTCTGGGACCATTTAAAAGATTAACACCTTTTCAGTGTCCTAAAGAAAATGTAGTTTTAATGGAAATTTGCTTTAATTAAGATGGCATAATTTGAGGCATGCTTAAATGGTGCTGTCCTGGTGAATCTTACATAACTGTTAATTCTTCAAAGAAAGAAAATTAAGTTTTGAGGGAAAATGAAGTTATTAGACTAGGACCACGTTTCCGGTTTTCTATTCCTCAAACACTGAAACTGAGCCTGACAACCAATAAAGGAAGATGAAATTCCAAACCTTGGATCTTAGGCTCTGATTCATATTGGATATTAAATTTTAGAGTCATGAAAAGGACATAGATACCCTCTGAGGTCCATGGGAGGAAGAAGTCTTTCCTTATTGTATATGATGTAGTATGAAAATGGAAGGCTGTCCTTGAAACTTAGAGAAGCCCCTGAAAGTAAGTCCTAAGAGTACAGGCATGAAAGAAGAAGTGCAGCAAACTAACTTACATATTACTTAGATGAAATTGGGGAAGAAGCTGTCAGTAAAAAAATTTAAAAAGCCTTTGGACTATTCTAAATAAAGTTTAGAAAGTTTAAAACATTCTGAAGAAAGTGGCAATCTCTATTTTAAGAAGATTCTGTAGATATAAAAGAAGACCAACCAACTGAAAGAGCAAAGCCTATTTATTCAAAGCTTATAAGACAGTCAGCCACTATCATATGCTTGTTGCAGTGATTCAAAGACAGTCAGAGGAATGGGAGAGCTTTATAGAAGTGATGGACTTCTAATATGTCCTTATTGAAGGGTGTTGACATATGAAAGGTATAATTGTGTAACTAGAAGTACTAGAAGATGGGAAAGTTATGTGATTGGTTCAGTTCAGTTCAGTTCAGTTCAGTTCAGTCGCTCAGTCGTGTCCGACTCTCCGCGACCCCATGAATCACAGCACGCCAGGCCTCCCTGTCCATCACCAACTCCCGGAGTACACTCAAACTCATGTCCACAGAGTCGGCGATGCCATCCAGCCATCTCATTCTCCGTCGTCCCCTTCTCCTCCCGCCCCCAACCTTTCCCAGCATCAGAGTCTTTTCCAGTGAGTCAACTCGTCTCATGAGGTGGCCAAAGTATTGGAGTTTCAGCTTTAGCATCAGTCCCTCCAATGAACATCCAGGATTGATCTCCTTTAGAATGGACTGGTTGGATCTCCTTGCAGTATAAGGGACTCTCAAGAGTCTTCTCCAGCACCACAGTTCAAAAGCATCGATTCTTCGGCGATCAGCTTTCTTCACAGTCCAACTCTCACATCCATACATGACCACGGGAAAAACCATTGCCTTGACTAGACGGACCTTGGTCGGCAAAGTAATGTCTCTGCTTTTTAATATACTATCAAGGTTGGTCATAACTTTCCTTCCAAGGAGCAAGCGTCTTTTAATTTCATGGCTGCAATCAGCATCTGCAGTGATTTTGGAGCCCAAAAAAACAAAGTCTGACACTGTTTCCACTGTTTTTCCATCTATTTCCCATGAAGTGATGGGACCAGATGCCATGATCTTTGTTTTCTGAATGTTGAGCTTCAAGCCAACCTTTTCACTCTCCTCTTTCACTTTCATCAAGAGGCTTTTGAGTTCCTCTTCACTTTCTGCCATAAGGGTAGTGTCATCTGCATATCTGAGGTTATTGATATTTCTCCCAGCAATCTTGATTCCAGCTTGTGCTTCTTCCAGCCCAGCGTTCCTCATGATGTACTCTGCATATAAGTTAAATAAGCAAGGTGACAATATACAACCTTGACGCACTCCTTTTCCTATTTGGAACCAGTCTGTTGTTCCATGTCCAGTTCTAACTGTTGCTTCCTGACCTGCATACAGGTTTCTCAAGAGGCAGGTCAGGTGGTCTGGGATTCCCATCTCTTTCAGAATGTTCCACAGTTTATTGTGATCCACACAGTCAAAGGCTTTGGCATAGTCAATGAAGCAGAAATAGATGTTTTTCTGAAACTCTCTTGCTTTCTCCATGATCCAGCGGATGTTGGCAATTTGATCTCTGGTGCCTCTGCCTTTTCTAAAACCTGCTTGAACATCTGGGAGTTCACGGTTTACATACTGCTGAAGCCTGGCTTGGAGAATTTTGAGCATGACTTTACTAGCGTGTGAGATGAGTGCAATTGTGCGGTAGTTTGAGCATTCTTTGGCATTGCCTTTCTTTGGGATTGGAATGAAGACTGACCTCTTCCAGTCCTGTGGCCACCGCTGAGTTTTCCAAATCTGCTGGCATATTGAGTGCAGCACTTTCACAGCATCATCTTTCAAGACTTGAAATAGCTCAACTGGAATTCCATCACCACCACTAGCTTTGTTCGTAGTGATGCTTTCCAAGGCCCACTTGACTTCACATTCCAAGATGTCTGGCTCTAGGTCAGTGATCACATTATCGTGACTATCTTGGTCGTGAAGATCTTTTTTGTACAGTTCTTCTGTGTATTCCTGCCACCTCTTCTTAATATCTTCTGCTTCTGTTAGGTCCATACCATTTCTGTCCTTTATCGAGCCCATCTTTGCATGAAAAGTTCCCTTGGAATCTCTAATTTTCTTGAAGAGGTCTCTTGTTTTTCCTATTCTGTTGTTTTCCTCTATTTCTTTGCATTGATCACTGAGGAAGGCTTTCTTATCTCTCCTTGCTATTCTTTGGAACTCTGCATTCAGATGCTTATATCTTTCCTTTTCTCCTTTGCTTTTCACCTCTCTTCTTTTTACAGCTATTTGTAAGGCCTCCTCAGACAGCCATTTCGCTCTTTTGCATTTCTTTTCCATGGGGATGGTCTTGGTCCCTGTCTCCTGTACAATGTCACGAACCTCGGTCCAGAGTTCATCAGGCACTCTATCAATCAGATCTAGTCCCTTAAATCTATTTCTCACTTCCACTGCATAATCATAAGGGATTTGATTGAGGTCATATCTGAATGGTCTAGTGGTTTTCCCTACTTTCTTCAATTTAAGTCTGAACTTCGCAATAAGGAGTTCATGATCTGAGCCACAGTCAGCTCCTGGTCTTGTTTTCGCTAACTGTATACAGCTTCTCCATCTTTGGTTGCAAAGAATATAATCAATCTGATTTCGGTGTTGACCATCTGGTGATGTCCATGTGTAGAGTCTTCTCTTGTGTTGTTGGAAGAGGGTGTTTGCTATGACCAGTGCATTCTCTTGACAAAACTCTATTAGCCTTTGCCCTGCTTCATTCCGTGCTCCAAGGCCAAATTTGCCAGTTACTCCAGGTGTTTCTTGACTTCCTACTTTTGCATTCCAGTCCCCTATAATGAAAAGGACATCTTTTTTGGGTGTTAGTTCTAAAAAAGGGATGCATATTTGGCTTTCTCTGATTGGTCTCAGTTAAAAGTGGGGACAAAATTAGGAAGATGTTGGTGATGAACAAGCCCTGACCATTTGGGACCAAATGTTAGAGAATTTATTGTTTACCTCGCTTTCTGAATTGTCACTAGAGATAGCAATCTGGCTTCCTTCAGGTTCAACAGATAGCAATCTGGCTTCCTGAGTTATTTACTATAAAGGGATGGTTTCTTGGGTAACTTGCCCCAGGCAGTGGATCAAAGTTTTATTTTTACATATTGTCTAGCTATTGTCTGTTCGAATACTCAGTCTTTTAATTATATGTAATGCAACACACATGAGTGAATCTGTACCTTGGTACAAGAAAGCAATCAGAAGATCCATCTTGCATAATTCTAATGCTGGAAGTATATGAAAAGAATATTTTTATATATGTTTTCCTTATTATTGTCATATTGCTTAAGTAACATCAGATCAGAATTCTTTTAAGATTATGCTGATCAATACTGGAATAGAAATTGCAGAATCACACCTCACACACAAACACAATGGAAGAAAGAATAAAGAAAAAGCAAAAAGAAAAGTTTGCCCTCTAATATTGTAATAACAAAGAAGCTAGGTTTGAAAAAATAAAAAGGTATGAGTTTTTGAATAGATAACAGATCCATTTATTTAAGGATTTATTTCAGAACTACATGTTATATAATTAAAACCATTAAGATTTGCTGATTATATTTTGCTAGTGTTTAATATTTATGGCATGACTTCTGAAAAATAGTGCATAAGAATATTAATAAAAACAACAGTTAATATTTATGTTTATGAGAAAATGTGTCAATTCATCTAAGTTATCTATTTATAATTTTATGATTAAAATGATGTTTTTAATATTTGTAAGTATTCTGATTATAGTAAATCAGAGTTTATTAATACACTCAATAGTGTATTAAAAGATAAGCTGTTCATGAGTATGGAAGTTCTAAGTTTGATCTGTGACATTATAATTTTTTAAATTGGTAATCTCCATCAGTAAATCTGAAATTAAAAGTTGCATAATGATAATGATGTCTACTCAGTGTATTGTTCTTAATGAGTACCAAATAAGAAATTCCTCTGTAAAACAGAACATTCACTATAAACATAGGAGATATTACTATTTCATTACTATTACTATTATAAAATTATATTACTACTTATGTTAATTTTGTGTTTATAATATGGAAACCAAAGTCATAAACACAGAGAAAACTTTGACAGCAAGTCAAACATCCTATCTGTTTAAATGATCTGCGTTTAATAAGTACAAAAGTGAATGAAAGTAAATACTCAGTCATGTCCAACTCTTTGCGACCCCATGGACTGTAGTCTGCCAGGCTCCTCTGTCCATGGAATTCTCCAGGCAAGAATACTGGAGTGGGAAGACATTCCTTTCTTCAGGGGATCTTCCCAACCCAAGGATCAAACCCAGGTCTCCTGCACTGCATTTGGATTCTTTATCATCTGAGCCACCAGGGAAGCCCTTAATAAGTAAAGTATTTTTGCAATTACAAGAGGCCAATCAAACTGTGGAATGTGTGAAAAGAGACTCTATATAGATTTCTCTTCAAGTAGGACTTCTGTACAGCTTTGGCAACATTGTTCAGCAGACAGCTTCCAGCTCTCAGTACTGTCAGAGGCTTTCTCAGTGGTAGAAAGCCACTCTTCCCAAGAATATATTGTTCCTGGATTAGGGCTTCAGATGCCATCCTGTGACTGAGCTAGGAAAGAGTATAAATATTGGGTGATTGCAACCCAACTTTGTAAAGACAAAATTTGTCCGAGGGCTCTCTACCAAAATAGCCAATACTTTGTCAGACCTGCATCTGAGTTCAACTTCTTCCTCTGTCCAAAATTATGCTCTCTTTTCTTTCAAAGGTGATAATCTCTACTAGGTAACTTGAACCTGAAAATCTACTTGAAAATTTACTTTCAGAGAACCTGACTTTTCACTATTTTCCAAGGTGGTAAGATAAAATTTTTGAGTTTAATAATCCAGGGGCAGGCTGGAGTTGAAGGTCCTGTTGCTTGAGGTAAATGAAGCACCAACAAGCCTGAGGTAGACTTGGTTATTGACAGGTTATTGGTGACAAATTGAAATAGTGTAGTGGTGGATAATGTGAAATCTTTTCTTCACAAAAGAAGATGAGCTCCTCTCAGGAACAGCTCTCGTCTCTCCTCTTGGCTACTAAGTTTAACTCAGATTAAACCACAGTTAACAATCAATCTGAGGGGCTTCCCCAGTGGCTCAGTGGTAAGAATCTGACAGCCAAAGCAGGGGACACAGGTTTAATCCCTGGTGTAGGAGGATCCCACATGCCATGGAGTGACTAAGCCTGTGTGCCACAACTAGTGAGCCTGTGCTCTACGAGAAGCCACAACTACAGAGCCCATGTCCTGCCACTATTGAAGTCCATGTGTCATAGAGCTTGTGCTCCATCTAACAAGAGAGGCCACTGTGGTGGTAAGCCCATGCACTGCAACTAAAGGTTAGGCCTGACTTGCCACAAGCAAAGAAAAGCCCTTGCAGCAACAAAGACCCAACACAGGCAATAAATAAATAAATATATAATTTTAAAAATAAAAGTCAGTGTGGGGGCCTGATAATGGACATTATCCAAAAACATCTAGAACATCTAGCCAGCATGCAGTGGAAAAAGCTGCAACAAAATGCACAGGACTAGATTCTGAAGATTTTTAACAAGAGTGCTAAAAGATAGAAATGGTAAAGGAAAAATCTGTTGAGTTTTCACAGATTGATGAAATTGTTAAATTGGTCCAATTTCCCAAATAATACCTTTCAATACCTCATGAGAACCACAAGAGAGGGCAACTGAAAACACCAAAAGAGTCACAAACTAAACTAATTTGAAATGCCTAATACTGGTAACTCTATGACAAGGAAGTATGTGCTTCAGTTCAGTTCCGCCGCTCAGTCGTGTCTGACTCTTTGTGACCCCATGACCTACTGCACGCCAGGCCTCTGTGTCCAACACCAACTCCTGGAGCACACCCAAACTCATGTCCATTGAGTCAGTGATGCCATCCAACCATCTCATCCTCTGTCACCCCCTTCTCCTCCTGCCCTCAATCTTCCCCAGCATCAGGGTCTTTTCAAATGAGTCAGCTCTTCGTATCAGGTGGCCAAAGTACTGGAGTTTCAGCTTCAACATCAGACCCTCCAATGAACACCCAGGACTGATCTCCTTTAGGATGAACAAATTGGAACCCCTTGCAGTCCAGGGGACTCTCAACAGTCTCCTCCAACACCACAGTTCAAAAGCATCAATTCTTCGGCAATCAGCTTTCTTTATAGTCCAGCTCTCACATCCATACATGACCACTGGAAAAACCATAGCCTTGACTAGATGGACCTTTGTCGGTAAAGTCATGTCTCTGCTTTTTAATATGCTTTCTACTTGGTCATAACTTTCCTTCCAAGGAGTAAGCGTTTTTTAATTTCATGGCTGCAATCAGCATCTGCAGTGATTTTGGAGCCCCCAAAATAAAGTCTCTCATGTTTCCACTGTTCAAGTGAATATACTCTTAATGACTAGAGGACGCACCTGAGATTCTTTTCCACTGGAAGATCTAGAAGATCCTCCATACACTGAGACTATGAAAGGCTGAGGGTGCACCAGTATCATTAAAAACAGTATTGGGACCTATTCACCATACGTTAATGTTTACAGTAGAAGAGACCATACAGAATATGATGTTTCGCTAGCAAGCATATGTAAGGACTGCAGATAAGAGAGGCTAAAATGGCACTAAGCTGGGAGATCAGGATCTCAATTTCAATAAGGAATGTCAAGGGTATATACGGATATGTTATTTAATAATAAAATGATCACAACTGACAGAATACAACTAAAACTGACATAGGTAAAATTGATTGATTGAGATAATTGAAAACCCAAGAAAAGAACATCTTTCTATTGCTGGCACCACTGCATCCAGGACAAAATTACCTTCATGTTTATCTTTTGCTTTCTCTTATCCTTTGTGTTGGCAAGAGCCAAGGAAAGACTCCCCCTTCTAACAATGAGATGATTATCACCAGCTCCAAGAAGGCTTCCTGTTCTCTCAGAAACACCACTGGAAAATGGAACTCTTTCTTACAGTGTTCCAAAAATCAAGTAGTTATGAGTCTCCTTTGCTGACAGATCTTGCTTCAAGTTCATGTTCATGGATGAACAACCATCTATAGTCAGTGCAATGGAACATGTATTTTGGCCAATTCTGAGTCAAATGACAACTTCTGGAGCTAGAAAGAGTTGCTTTTTCTAAAACACATTGACCAAGCGGAGGATATGAGTTATGCCTCAAGAGTTAATAGTACTAGAAGGAGCAGGCAAGCAAAAACAGAGATGCTTAGAAGACATTCAAATGTTTATTTTAAAAAGATACCTAGCAGCTAAAAGCTGCTAATACAATATTGCTATATGTGCGTGCATACTAAATTACTTCAGTTGTGTCAAACTCTGCGCGACCCTAGGGACGGTAGCCTGCCAAGCTCCTCTGTCCACAGGGTTCTCCAGGCAAGAATACTGGAATGGGTTGCTGTACCCTCTCTCCAAGGGATGGTCCCAACCCAGGGATCAAACACTCATCTCTTATATCCGCCGCGTTGGCAGGTAGGTTCTTTACCACTAGCGCCACCTGGGAAGCCCCACTGCTATACAAATACTCTCAAGAATAGAATGTGAGGACCAACAAGACTCAATAGTTGACTATGGCCGCCTCATGCGATGAGTTGACTCACTGGAAAAGGCTCTGATGCTGGGAGGGATTGGGGGCGGGAGGAGAAGGGGATGACAGAGAATGAGATGGCTGGATGGCATCACCAGCTCGATGGACATGAGTTTGAGTGTACTCTGGGAGTTGGTGATGGACAGGGAGGCCTGGCGTGCTGTGATTCATGGGGTCGCAAAGAGTCGGACACGACTGAGCAACTGAACTGAACTGAACTGAACTATAAGCAAATAAGCCATGTATGAAAGAGCAAATTATAGAAACGCATCATGTGTTATAATTCTGTGTCATATACCTTCAAATAACTTGTGAAACCACAATACATTTATTTCACAACTTCCCCAGTGGTAAAGAATCTGACTGCAATGCAGGAAACACAGAAGACACAAGCTTTTATCCCTGGGTTGGAAAGATCCGCTGGAGGAGGGAATGGCAACCCACTCCAGGATTCTTGCCTGGAAAATCCCCTGGACGGAGGAGCATGGTGGGCTTCAGTCTGTTGGGTCGCAGAGACGGACACAGCTGAGTGACTGAGCATGCATTATTAACTTGAGATTACTTGAGTGTGAAATGATACTTCTCACAATCATCAAAATAAATAATAATATTTACACTGAAATGATTATTAATTTTGTATGTTTTTCTCATTTCAGTCTGTAAATTTAAAAATGGCTCTGTTGGCAAGACATATTTGTAAAGAAAATATTCACTTGTTAGCATGTGAATACTAAATAAAATTTAGTATTTCATTAGTAAATAATTTTGTAAAAAATTTGATTTCATTCTAGTCAGTTTAACATTCATATTTTAAGAGAATATCTTTTATGTAATGAAAATATGGTCCTTGTAATCACAATCAATATATTTTGCTAATTAAGGATAGCAGTAAAATAGGAATCTGAAGTATCATTTAACTTCAGCATTGTTGTTTGCAATTAATATTCGAGAACTAGTTTGTATCTTTCATAAGAAAAATATGTTAATCATCCAATATGTTCAAAACAAGTTAGTATAAATACAACAATAATTTGCATAGTGGTACTCCTGGAGTTTTACTTCTAAACTTTGTCAGATTTATGGAACATACTGGGAGAAAACTAAGCATATGCTGTGTTCTCATAAACAAAGCAATTTGGAAGAAAATTGCCACATTCGAAGAGAACAAAAATACTTACATATTTTAAGTGCTATGTCTAAAATTCAGGTATAGTTATAAAAGTTGATGAAATGATAAAAAACATCACAGAGCTAGAATAAAGCATGTCTAAATCAATTAAAACATTGGTATTATAGAAATCTGCACAAATTATTGGAGAGTACAATATTGACTACTATACATTTATATAATAATACAGATATTTTTATGGTTTTAATTCTGGCAGTTAAAAGAGAATATAAAATATTATGGACTTATATAGGACAAAATGCAATCAGGTAAATTTTTAATTCTCCACATTTAAAATGTAATCAGCATTATTAAAGGTTTCCCTCACCTATGAAAATAAAAAACATGAAACGTAGTAGTGGTAATATTTAATAGGGTTGAAATTCTATTTATTGCTTTATTTTATATTATAAAGTTTATATAGTAAAAGGTTTAAAAATGGAGATTATTCAACTGAATTGTAGATCTATCAAGCTACATAAGAATGCACTTTTCTAAAAAGATAAATTTTCCTGTTTAAAATTATAGTTGGTATAGAATTCTTATTGGCACCTAGAACTAAATGAATTAAAAACTGTCTTCATAGTAATTTTAGAACTCAACACTAGAATAATAGCTAAGCTGTTGTCTTTAACATTATTACCTCTTTGCTTGGGCAAAGTTAATCAAGGTTTATGCTATTACGTTCTACATTTCAATATGTAAATAGGTTTTCCAACAGTCAGAGCATATAATCAGTTTTTTTTTTTTTAATTTAGTTCAGTTCAGTTGCTCAGTCGTGTCCGACTCTTTGCGATCCCATGAATCACAGCACGCCAGGACTCCCTGTCCATCACCAACTCCCAGAGTTACTCAAAATCATGTCCATCGAGTTGGTGATGCCATCCAGCCATCTCATTCTCTGTCGTCCTCTTCTCCTCCTGCCCCCAATCCCTCCCAGCATCAGAGTCTTTACCAGTGAGTCAACTCGTTGCATGAGGTGGCCAAAGTATTGGAGTTTCAGCTTTAGCATCAGTCCTTCCAATGAACACCCAGGACTAACCTCCTTTAGGATGGACTGGTTGGATCTCCTTGCAGTCCAAGGGACTCTCAAGAGTCTTCTCCAACAGCACAGTTCAAAAGCATCAATTCTTCGGTGATCAGCTTTCTTCCCAGTCCAACTCTCACATCCATACATGACCATGGGAAAAACCATAGCCTTGACTAGATGGACTTTTGTTGGCAAAGTAATGTCTCTGCTTTTTAATATGCTATCTAGGTTGGTCACAACTTTCTTACCAAGGAGTAAGTGTCTTTTAATTTCATGGCTGCAATCAGCATCCACAGTGATTTTGGAGCCCAAAAATATAAAGTCTGACACAGTTTCCACTGTTTCCCCATCTATTTCCAATTAAGTGATGGAACCAGATGCCATGGTCTTAGTTTTCTGAATGTTGAGCTTCAAGCCAACTTTTTCACTCTCCTCTTTCACTTTCATCAAGAGGCTCTTTAGTTACTCTTCACTTTCTACCATAAGGGTGGTGTCATCTGCATATCTGAGGTTATTGATATTTCTCCCGGGAATCTTGATTCCAGCCTGTGCTTCTTCCAGCCCAGAATTCCTCATGATGTACTCTGCATAGAAGTTAAATAAGCAGGGTGACAATATACAACCTTGACATACTCCTTTTCCTATTTGGAACCAGTCCGTTGTTCCATGTCCAGTTCTAACTATTGCTTCCTGACCTGCACATAGGTTTCTCAAGAGGCAGGTCAGGTGGTCTGGTATTCCCATCTCTTTCAGAATTTTCCACAGTTTATTGTGATCCATAGAGTCAAAGGCTTTGGCATAGTCAATGAAGCAGAAATAGATGTTTTTCTGGAACTCTCTTGCTTTTTCCATGATCCAACGGATGTTGGCAATTTGATCTCTGGTTTCTCTGCCTTTTCTAAAACCAGTTTGAACATCTGGAAGTTCCCGGTTCACATATTGCTGAAGCCTGGCTTTGAGAATTTTTTTGATTAGACAGGTCTATTTTTAAAGTCATACATACAAACATCTGTAAGCAAGACTCTGAGATTGCTATCTGAATGCTATTAAAAAATTATCTTCTTTTAAAATGATTTGTCCATGCCAGAGTCCATACATCTTCGAATAATATAACTTAAAATAAGAGTACAATAAACATATAATAAATTAGTAAGTCAATGAATGAGTAAGGCAACTTTTCCAAAAATTATTAATTGGAGTTTTTTAGTTGCAGGCACCAAAAATCAAGTATGCATAATTAAGCAAAACACTAACTTTTTGTGAATTATCAGGCAGTGCACACATTTCCTGAGAACTAAGCATAAGTCTTAGCAATAGTCAGAAGCTGGTAGTGGTAGATAGATTCTGTTTTAGGCAACAGGAAATGTTCACTCATAGATGATAGTTAGACAGATGGCTGAAGCGATAGAGTATAATACAGATATAATCTTCACAGTTTTTCTCTTGGCCATGGCATCACTCTGCTAATTATTCAAAATTTTAGAGCATTAAATTATTGTCTAACATGGGATACAGGCCTTTGTTTGGATGATGTGGACATTTATCATTCTGCCTTTTTTTTTGTTGTCCCATTTTGTTTTATAAATTAGGAGATTGAAGCTCAGACAGAAAGGGTATAGTATCAATATTCAAAGTGTGTATTAATTTTATGGTTACTTTATAAGTTTCCAGACTAGAAATTAATAACTTGAAAGCAAAGCTGAAGATTAAAAGAACTGATGTAGATAAATTTAAATAAGCTTAAAATGAGGGAAAAACAATCATTAATATTTATACTTCAATAATGAGGCTATATATATAGTCATGAACTGAACATATGGTTGAGATAAAATACAGAATTATAACTGAAGAATGTTTTTTAAATAACCTTAATATATTTTAGGAGAGGCACCTAACTTCATTTTAACCAAGAATATACTTACAAATTAGACTGTTTTAAGGATAACTTGTGGCATTTTGTAATTCATGAGCTAATATTAATTTCTTTCCAGGCTTTTAAATTTTCTTTGTCAATTAAATGAGAAGTATTTTGGATTACATTTATAAATTCTTTTGTCTATAGCTAAAAGTCACGACTTTTCTTAAGGTGTCACAAGAATCTCTCATGCGCTTGACATCTATTGATCTCATCTACTTAATGGTTTTCTTTTCCGCTGTAAATCTATGTCCTGGTCTTATTTCAAAATGGTAATGACTCTCTCAATTTTCTTTTGTCTTAAAAATAATTAACTATGACATTTTAACATTGGAGTTGGACAGGAATATAATTAGATATCATTTCAGTTACTCTCAAGTAAGTCATCTTGTTATTTTCAAGTATATATACACAAACATTCCAGCCACCAATTATTTGAGCATGGATAAATATCAGTTTAAAGTGGACTGGAAAGCACTAACAGTGACAATATATATTTAAAACTTATAAGCCTGTACCTGAACCCACAAGTCCCTCCTCACAAACCTCGATATTTAACTACCTCATTTATATTAATATAAGCTTCCAATACTCCTTCCCAGATGGAGTAGGGAATAAATATTATGATGAATATTTTCAGTTAATTGGTAGCTAGATCAAAATATATTCCCATCTAACATGGAAATTTTAGAACTAGATAATTTTCCAGGCAAGAATACTGGAGTGGGCAACCTTTCCCTTCTCCAGGGTGTTGGCTGGAGTTGCTTTCATTTTTTTTTAATTCACTTTGTACATTATATACAGGAAAATAGTCTTCTTCACTGTCATTCAAAATTTACGAATGATGATACTTGGTGGTTTGAATACTGTCAGTTTGGTAATACGTCTTCTTGCCATTATGCTACTGCTTTATAGTATTCAAAATAATATATTACATATTACATATACAAAAATATGATAATTAAGAAGGTAATTCACATTCCAGAATACTGGTAAGTTTACAAGTCATAAACTTAGTTTCAGTTGTCCTCCATTATAAGATGGAAAGGAAAATAGAAGGTAAAGACAGGTAAGAAGAAATCACAGTGAGGAAAAAAAGGAATAAATTTCATTAGTAATCAATAAATAAAATTAATATAAAATTATGGTGCACATACATATTTTAACTGTGTCTAAAATATAATAATTTTTTTATTTATTGATCTTTAAAAGTTTTAATAAAAACTCTTTAAAAAAACACTTTTCTTTTTCTCCTTCCAGGAAAGGTATTCTCACCCAAGTATCTGTGTTCTATGCAATCATACTGACGTTACATGGTAATGTTATTAGGGATCAATGATTTAAAGGTTTCAACTGTGAGTAAATATTTCCAGCATTAACACTGTTTTATTAATAGAAGTGTATATGTGTCTTTGTTGATGTGTGAAGCTAAAGATATACATTTGTATAACTTTTCTTCCATGATCTTTGCATAGCAATAATTTAACACTGAAAATTTCCACTAATTACAAGCAGTTTATTATTTTGCATTTAAAATTATAAATAATGTTAAAAATAAAAACTGCTGAAGTATACTGGAGAAAAGTCAACTCTGGGCAATTAAAAGGACTGGCAAAAAATAAGTCCTATGCCAAAATACTACTTTTGTTTATAAATACTAAGTATACTTTCTCTATTTTGGAACAAATACTCTTTATTCAAAATGTGTTTTAGTGATTCATATATTCATGCAACTTATTAACTATATCAGTATTTCACATCTGAACATTCATTATTAGAATTAAAAAAAGGATTTGCTAACAAAATGATCTCATCATTTCCAGGTATACAGAACAGTATACAAAAGTTTTGCAGGCCTGACAGAAAAAAAAATTTTATAAAGAATCTCAACCAAAGCATGCTTTTATATGGCCCTCTCATCTATGATATTTTATATGGAATCACAGATGACAGATAAAATAATTGATTTATTACTTTTTTCATGTTTCAGTCTTTTTTAATAAAACCTCTGCCAGAATTGTTTTTGTTAAACATAATATTTTTTCACTTTAACAACACCTACATCACAAAACAGTCAGCCAAACACTAAAAATTGGAACTAAAACCTAATTCTTCTTTATCAACACTAATCAGGATTCTGTTTATATCTCAATGGATAGTAGTAACTTTTATTAAGGTTTATAACACTGATGTTCAGCTTCAGTCTCAGAATTTGACCAAACGATCTGTATTCAGAATTGCCCTAAGTCTCTGGAAGGCCAAATACCAATGTGGTTCAGCTGGTAAAGAATCCACCTGCAATGTGGGAGACCTGGGTTTGATCCCTGGGTTGGGAAGATCCCTGAAGAAGGGAAAGGCTACCCACTCCAGTATTCTGGCCTGGAGAATGCCATGGACTGTATAGTCCATGGGATCGCAAAGAGTTGGACACAACTGAGCAACTTTCACTTCACTTCACACTTAAACCTCAGTTGAGGAGTCCCTGAAGCTGGGATGATGCAGGTACTCGTCATGTATTATCATTACAACATCAGAAATTCAAACAAGGTATATCACTAGAATTAATTATATATATTTGAGTATTCTCTTTTTAAAAGAAGCAAACATTCTAGATGTAATTTGGAGTAAAATATCTTGTAACATTAATATTATACCAGTCAAAGCAGAAATACTAATTATTATGAGACTAATAATCCAGTTATTCATTTTCTAAATATTGCTTGACAAACTGTCATACTGATGCTGATTGTAAAGGTGACTTTTAGTAGAACTTAAGTATACTAGGAACTCAGTCAGTTAAGTTGCTCAGGCATGTATGACTCTTTGTGACCCCATGGATGCAGCACACCAGGTTTCCCTGTCTATCACCAACTCCCAGAGCTTATTCAAACTCATGTCCATCGGGTACGTGATGCCATGCAACCATCTCATCCTCTGTTGTCCGCTTTTTCTCCCTCCTCAAATCCTTCCCAGCATCAGGGTCTTTTCCAATGAGTTAGTCCCTCGCAGCAGGTGGCCAATGTACTGGAGTTTTAGCTTTAGCATCAGTCTTTCCAGTGAATATCCAGGACTGATTTAAGATTGACTGGTTGGATCTCCTTTCAGTCCAAGAGTCTTCTCCAACACCACAGTTCAAAAGCATCAGTTCTTCAGTGTTCAGCTTTCTTTATAGTCCAACTCTCACATCCACACATGACTACTAGAAAAAACATAGCTTTGACTAGATGGACCTTTGTTGGCAAAGTAATGTCTTTGCTTTTTAGCATGCTCTCTGTATTGGTCATAGCTTTTATTCCAAGAAGCAAGTGACTTTTAATTTCATGGCTGCAAATGCCATCAGCAGTGGTTTTGGAGATCCCCAGAATGACGTCTCTCACTGTTTCCACTGTTTCCCATCTATTAGTCATGAAGTAATGGGACCAAATGCCATGATCTTAGTTTACTGATGTTGTTTTAAGCCACCTTTTTCACTCTCTTCCTTCAGTTTCATCAAGAGGCTATTTAGTTCTTCTTTGCTTTCTGCCATGAGGATGTTGTCATCTGCATTTCTTGTGGCAATCTTGATTCCAACTTCTGCTTCATCCAGCACAGCCTTTTGTAAGGTGTACTCTGCATGTAAGTTAAATAAGCAGGGTGACAATATACAGCCTTGATGTACAACTTTCCTGATTTGGAACCCGTCTGTTGTTCCATGTCCAGTTCTAACTGTTGCTTCTTGACCTGCATACAGATATCTCAGACGACAAGTAAGGTGGTCTGGTATTCCCATCTCTTTAAGAATTTCCCACAGTTTGCTGTAATACACACAGTCAAAGGCTTTGGCATAGTCAATAAAGAAGAAATAGATGTTTTTCTGGAACTCTCTTGCTTTTTTGATGACCTGATGGATGTTGGCAATTTGATCTCTGGTTCCTCTGCATTTTCTAAACCCAGCTTGAACATCTGAAAGTTCACAGTTCACATACTGTTGAAGCCCAGCTTGGAGAATTTTGAGCATTACTTTACTAGCATGTGAGATGAGTGTAATTGTGCAGTAGTTTGAGCATTCTTTGGCATTTACTTTCTTTGGGATGTGAATGAAAATTGACCTTTTCCAGTCCTGTGGTCACTGCTGAGTATTCCAAATTTGTTGGCTTATTGTGGGCAGCACTTACACAGCATCATCTTTCAGGGTTTGAAATAGCTCAACTGTAACTTCATCACCTCCACTAGCTTTGTTCGTAGTGATGCTTCCTAAGGCCCACTTGACTTCACATTTCAGGATGTCTGGCTCTAGGCGAGTGATCACACTATCATGGTTATCTGGGTATTGAAGATCTTTTTTGTATAGTTCTGCATATTCTTGCCACCTCTTCTTAGTATCTTCTGCTTGTGTTAGGTCTGTAACATTTTGTCCTTTACTGTGCCCATCTTTCCATGAAATGTTTCCTTGGTATCTCTAATTTTTTGAAGAGATCTCTAGACTTTCCCATTCTATTGTTTTCCTCTATTTCTTTGTACTGATCACTGAGGAAGGCTTTCTACTCTCTCCTTGCTATTCTTTGGAACTCTGCTTTCAAATCAGTTTGTCTTTCCTTTTCTCCTTTGCCTTTTACTTTTCTTTTCTCAGCTATTTGTCAGGCCTCCTCAGACAACCATTTTGCTTTTTTGCATTTCTTTTTCATGGAGATGGTCTTGATCACTGCCTCCTATACAATATCACAAACTTCCATCCATAGTTCTTCAGGCACTCTGTCTATCAGATCTAATCCCTTGAATCTATTTGCACTTCCATAGTATAATCATAAGGAAATTGATTTAGGTCGTACCTGAATGGTCTAGTGGTTCTTCCTACTTTCTTCAATTTAAATATGAATTTTGTAATAAGGAGTTCATATCTGAGCCACAGTCAGCTCCTGGTCTTATTTTTGCTGACTGTATAGAGCTTCTCCATCTTTGACTGCAAAGAATATAATCAATCTGATTTAGGTATTGACCATCTTGTGATGTTCTTGTGTAGTGTCTTTTCTTGTGTTGTTGGAAGAGGTTGTTTAGTATGACCAGTGCTTTGTCTTGGCAAAACTCTGTTAGCCTTTTCCCTGCTTCATTTTGTATTCTAAGGCCAAATTTGCCTGTTATTCCAGGTGTCTCTTGACTTCCTACTTTTGTATTCCAGTACCCTATAATGAAAAGGACATCTTTTTTTGATTTAATTCTAGGAGTAGATGTATTTAATCAATAATCACAAAAGAACTTAATATAGATATTTAATAAGTGACAAAAAGAGAGAAAGCAGTTTGAATTAAGAGCAAACAATATGGTCCTTTCATAGTATTAGGAAAAATCAGAAGAAACATTTTTGACAAATTGACTTTGAATATGAACCCGCAAAAAGAAGGATAGCATTCAAGTTAAGGACAAATGGAACAATACTGAAGTCAAAGGAAATATTAGGTGCAAAAACACTGAATCCAGAGCAAGTTTGTTACTCACCAGGAATTTAATACCATTAAGAGTACCCCTGTTTTCATAATGAAATGATATAATGTCCAGAAAATAGAAGCAAGATAAATACAGAAATTTTAGGGTCAATTAATCTTTAAAATTTATCTTAAGAATAATAAGCTGTCAGGAAATGAAAAGTGAAAGTGTTAGTCACTCAGTCGTGTCTGACTCTTTGTGACCCCATGGACTGTAGCATGCCGGGCTCTTCTGTCCATGGAATTCTCCATGCAAGAATCCTGGAGAGGGTTGCCATTCCATTCTCCAGGGGATCTTCCTGACTCAGGGATTAAATCTAGTTCTCCTGCATTGTAGGCAGATTCTGCCACTAGTGCCTTGTGTCAGAGAGTATGGTAAAGCAAAGAATTGGTAATTTTGTCTTATTATCCAAAACCTATTACAATAACGGCTCTTTAAACTTAATTGATATTGAAAAAGACAAATTGAAATATGTTTAGAGTTGTTAAAATCATGTTGGGAAAACATGGTAAAGCTTGAAATAGTATAGTGGGAATATATGGACATCTACAGATAAAAGGAAAGAGTTGAAAGAGATTGGTGATTTACTGGTTGTAAAAGTGGCATAAGGATCTCTGGATAAAATACAGCCATTTTCCCAGATATTGGTCTCTTCATAAGGACCTGGCTGGTTAAAAACATATTTAGTTTAGACTGGGTCTCAACTAATTTCAAGACACTGAAAGAAGCTATGAAATATTAGTTGCCTAAACTGGAATCAGAAAAACAATTGGAATTAGTGTTGATATTTTTCAACTGGAGAATTATAGACAGAATTTAAAAATATGGGATAGTTAGGATGGGAAGATCCCTTGGAGGAAGAAATTGAAAGCCACTCCAGTATTCTTGCCTGGAGAGTTACATGGAGAGAAGAACCTGGTGGGCTACAGTCCATAGGGTCGCACAGAGTCGGACATGATTAAAGCGACATAGCATGCACACATAGTTAGAACTGTCTAGATACAGACACTAAGAGCAACTACAAACTTTCTAGATTCTGGTTAAGGAGGATGCCAATGAAAATTATTGTTAAAATGTCCAGCAATAGGAGATACACCAGGAATGTACATAAGCAGATAATACTGCCAGATATGAGACCCTTGGGCTCTTGCCTTCTCTGTCCAACCCACTTTCCCTGACCTGGAGTAGGTCCATACCAGTTAGTGCTCACCACATGATCTATGATCATGGTTGTTATCATACGAGAGTTTACAGAATATTCGCTCATTCCTAGTGACTTCTGCTTCTGCAACAGAGAAGTGATTCAGGGTAAAGTAAAAGAAAAAGCACTAGCTTCAGATAAGGACTTTTTAAAAGAAAGGTGCCAACAAAGAAGTCAATGATCGATATCCTGGTGATTAAACATGGGAATTAAGATCATTGAGAAAGATTAAACTGAGCAAAGGAGAAACATCATTGAAATCATGAGAAAAAAATGAAGTGAGCAAAATATTAGATGCAACTAAAGACAGTCTTTCAGGGCATTAGAAAAAGAAAATAACAAATTTAAGAGCAGGTTTTGTTCCTAAGTGGACAGTGACCAGGTGAAATAGTAGTTCTTGTTTTTACTGTATCTTTTTGAAACACAGAATGGCCTCTTCAAATGATGTGAGGACATCCTCTATCTACATATATTTATACTATAAGTTATCTGCAATGATAGATAATAATTGTACAAAATTTATCAGATGACAGTGAGGGTAATAAACAAGCAAAATAATCAGAGACTATTTTAGAAACCAACAAACAGTGCTGAGAGTTCAGCTCATAAGTTGATACAATTAACTTTTATATCATAAATCAAGTAAAATATTAGAAAAACTTTAGCCTTTCAGGACTTTGTGAAAGAGAATGAAGTGCCCAAATCTGAAGACAGAGCCATTCTGCAACTGTCTAAACCTTCCATGTTTTTCATGTACATACTTTGTCTGCAGCAAGTGGAGAAACCCATGGAAAGCATCCTAACCACATTATGCAACCACAGTTCCTATAACCAATATCTCTCATCAGTTGAAGACAATGAGAAAATAAGCAGAGCGCCCTTAGAATTTGTTAATATGATCCCAAATAGGATGTGAACACAATGAAAGTTAGCATGCTTAGGAGAATTTCAAAACCATGGGAAGATTTGAGGAAAATCAACTCTGTTGACTATAGTTTTCAAGTAAGATAAAAATCTTCATGCATGTTTTGAATGTTCAAAAATTTATGTAACATTTCAAGTTTAAATTACAAATACTAGCTTTCTGTCAACAGATACTGGAGAAAAATGGCTTACACAGCTGGAAATATGGTTCAGCATGCTGCTGCTGTTGCTGTTAAGTCGCGTCAGTCGAGTCCGACTCTGTGCAGCCCCACAGATGGCAGCCCACCAGGCTCCTCCGTCCATGGGATTTTCCAGGCGAGAGTACTGGAGTGGGGTGCCATCGCCTTCTCTGATGGTTCAGCATAACAGAGGCCAAATGAAGAAATGTCCAAATTATTTTACATATTAAATGATAATTCCAAGATTTTCAAGAATTTTAAATTTTGTAAAGTTGAAGAATATTTAATAAGACTAAACATTTATCTTAACTTTATTTAAGCCTTGCCAAAGATTTTGTTACATGGCTATTTTGATGTAAAGTGATTATTTCCAATAGAATGTAAATCTTCCATGTAAAACTAATAGTCTTAATTTTATATTCTAAGCAGAATGTCACAATAAAGCACATTACTGGCTTACTTGGTTGCCTAGACTTCTATTTAACTTCAAGTTCCAATTGGAGAATTATTTTCCTAATTCTGGATCTCCGGATTAGAGTTGCACCTCTCTAGATACTTCCAAAGATGACCCACATCCACAACTTATATACAGTAATCGTTGATAATAACCAGTTGTCTATTTAATGCTAGATTCCCTAAGCATTTTGTCTGGTAATTTGTTATAAAATCTTTTCCCCATACAGATGTTTTTTTTTTTTAATTTATCAATATGTTATTTTCAAGAAATTGTCAATTTAAAAAAAACACTATTAAGGGTAAAACTAGTTAATTAAATGATTTATGTATCACTTCAGCTAGTAGCTTTCATTATGCTTAGGCCTACCTGGTGGGATGTTGGATTCTTTTAGAATATAATTTCTGATTTCATGGTGCCCTTGATTGCCAAGGATGTGTACTGCTTATAATCTGACAAGTAACTATTTTTTGTTATAATCCCTTTGTGTGTATGTCTCGAGTAGATTCATATTTGAAAACAGGCAATTTCTAATACTTTTCCATAGAAATTGAGATATGCATAAGCAAACAGTAATTTGAAAATCATAATTCATTCATTTATGTTCTATAAATACACTTGAAAACAAGATTGAAATTTCTTAGATCCGATTTGTAGACCATTATGATGGTGGAAGCCCCCTGTTGTAGCTGTAGGTGCTATGAATCCTCGAGTGTGCAAACCAATATGTATCTTCACTGAGTTCCACTGTGTGGTGGCTAATTCATTCATTTCTGTAAGCATGTGAGCAATGGTGAAGTCTGTGGTCCATGAAATCCTGTTAGCTTAGTTGGGGCCTATGGGATTTCCTAATTCAACAGGCAACAGTATTGTAAATCTTATTGAAGTTTTAATGTAATTCTCAATTCATCAGCAGTCCAATGACTCAGTTTCTAGCCTTTCATTACTAATTCACTATGCCTCACTTTCAGTAACTGGCAAACTGACCTTCAGTAAAACAGCTAATATCAATGCCTGCCTGTGGATACTTCTACCTCCTACCTGTGTCACACATCCACAAAGAGCAAGTCGGGAGCAGGAACTCAGCAAGTGCCTCCAGCTATCACATCCTTCCAACCCCCCACCCCATGGTGTTCTGCTTGATAGCCTGTTTCATAGGTTGCTCTATTTGATAGCCTCTGTTTGAAGAGAGGATTCATCTGTGTGGTAATCTTCTCTGAGATTTTAAATAAAGAGTAGAGGACAAGCTCTTATGTATGTGATTTTCTTCCAAATAAATCTATAAATTTTCTCCAATGGATTTTGCACAAGAGGGCAAAGCAAGGATACATAGATCTCACTGGTTGCTTTCTGTATCTGTTCAGTTTATTTCTTCCTTTTCATGCCTACTCCCTTCAGAAAATGACTCACTTCCCCTTCCCATCCTAAAACTAATTCTTCATTTTTCTTTTTTTAAGAGTTAACATTTACTCTCCTACTTTTACTATGACCAAAAAGGTGAAGAAATTGTAAGAAAAATCAAAGATATGGGAAAAGAAACAATCAAGAAACCTTAGCTTTGTTTTTAAAATATAAATATTATTTCCACTATACAGGACTCCTTCATGGAAAAAGTACTTTCTGAGAATAGGAGTGATAACAAAGGCATGTGGCATAGAGCCTATTAAAAAACAAACACTTAAAAATCAGATGAAATAACAACAATGAATAAAAAATAAGATAATCATATAGCTATACACTGAATGTATTGCTTCATATTTTTAAAAATTTTCAATGTTATTTTATTGTTGTATTTTATTTTTAAATATTTGTTTCACAAATCAGCTTGTATTTATTTTTTGATTATGTATATTCTATTTTTTAAAATAAACTTGCTTTTGTTTCAACCTAGATTAATAATATTTCACAACGTTTAGCAAAGGAGGGAGAAATAATCCTAAAAGGGCAAATGTTGTAACTCAAAAGTTAATGACAAGTCACTCAAGCTAAGTAATTCTAATTAATAATAATAATACGATAAGAAATACATTTACTTTGCAGGCTAATATTAAGACACAAACAAAACATGTCATTCTCTTTTCTGATGGAAATTTTATTCCATGTCAATAAAATAACTGCTTTATAATTTGTGGGGCTATTTATCAAGAAGAGCACAAGATATACTTCTCTTTTAATGATCTGATAGTAGATCATACTAGCTAAATTTAAACTTCACACTGGATCTTCCATGCATTGCATTAAAATTGATATTTTGAGAGCATAAAAGTTTATCTGCATTTTATAGTCACTTAATAAAAATGTGAGAACCTAACCAGGCCAAGATTTTGCCTTCTTCATAAATGTCTTAATAAACCTCCCTTTCATCTTCATCTAAGTTTTACATGTGTGCCTGGTACTTCATTTGAATGCAGAGAACAGTAAAAACTAGTCTATGGATATAACGTCTGAATTTTAAATCTCTAAACCAGGCTAGTTGCTATAACTAGTAATAAGTAATGCTCTTAAAACAATACATTTTAAAATGAGAATTTAATTAAAAAATGAAAGGAAAACTGAGTTAAATACAGATTTTCATAAATTATTACATAATGCTAATTATATGCATTATTAATAAGCTATGACAACCAATTAAAATCCATAACTAGTCAGATTAGGAGTTGGAGTAATGTAGACATATTAATAGCTTTATATATAGCCACATAGTAAAATAAAAATTATTTTAAGTGGTTTTACAGGTAGCAGCATATGCATAGAATATTATAAAAAATTCTTTCTTTGCTATCCCCAATTGGTTAAAATATTAGACTATATGTGTAATATTTACCAATTTTGCTAAAAAAGCAATACAGTTTTTCCTTGATGAGGCAGTCCAAACAACTGCCTCTTTGTAGTAATTTGTCAGCAAACACACACACACAAACATCCTGTCTAAAAGTAAAATGAGAAGACTGGTAATATATGTTTCATGAGACAATAACTTATGTTGTAAAGTTTTGGGCATTGGTGAGTCCACAGCTCCTAGGAATCCTTAGCACACTTACATGATCACTAAATATCTGATGAAATTATAAATGGATAAGAAATTGCTCTATGTGGAAGTTTTGATAATTTACTAATGGGAGAGATAGTAAATTATTTTTAATTATATATATGTGATTAATTTATCTTAATAGTAATAATACACATTGTTTGTAATATTTATCATTAAGATAATTAGATCTTCTCTGGTGGCTCAGATGGTAAAGTGTCTGCCTACATGCAGGAGACCTGGGTTTGATCCCTGGGTTGGGAAGATCCCCTGGGGAAGGAAATCACAACCCACTCCAGTACTCTTGCCTGGAAAATCCCATGGACGGAGAGCCTGGTAGGCAACAGTCCATGGGGTCACAAAGAGTCGGACATGACTAAGCAACTTCACTTCACAAGATTATTAGAGGCGGGTTTATACAATTTTTAAAGTGTCTTAGTTTGTCTTTAATAGTTTGAAAACTTCAAAAAAGGATTGTTATTGCATACAAGTTTCAGAAGATCATTTTATCATATCAGTGACTTTCAGAAATACTGATTGTGTAGAGATACAATAATCCCATTACACAATTATGGAATGATGGAACAATTGTTTCATTAATGTGAGCAGGCTGAATTAATTATTAAAATATTTAACATATAATATTAACGATAATTTGTTTTTCTATTTATCACTCAAGTAATATGGAGCAAAAGTTTCTGACTCACGTTTCAAAATTCTAGTCTCATTAGACTATAAAAAAAAAATAAGCAGAGCCTCATTCATTTCACACCACTATTTGTATCTTCTTTTTAATTTTTTGCTATGATCTATATTAAATGTGAAATACCTTCTTACTCTCTCCTTTTCGTAAAACACGGTTACCAATGCCTGAATTACTATTGCTGTATATTATCCAGCTAGGAGTAAAGAAAATTTATTCAATGTTGCTTTAATATTAACTAACAAAATACATATGCTTTAAACCAGTAGTGATGTTTAATAAAGTGTTTTTTTTTTAATTTCATTAACAATTTAGGTTACTATCAGATGCTGTTATTTAGTCTCTTTTTACACTGGAATTGTGAATAAGTGGTTATTTTAATGGCCAACTGACTTTTAACTGTCAGTTTTAGCATCTATAACATGTACTCAAATTCCTGCTTATACCTGAAATATCTGTTTCCCTAGTTAGGTGCTGCCATCTAAAGATGATATCATATAATTTCCAAGTGAAAATTACTCTTTAAAAATGTCATTATCTTTCTATTTGTAACAGGTCATTTTCTCCTTTGAATGTAATCGTATCAATAGAATTATAAGTTTTCAAAAATTTATATAAATAAAAATCAGTATTTATTTTTCAATATTTTTCTAACAAAATAGTTTAGCTATTACCATAATACTTAATATAAAATATTAAAAACTATCATCTTTTTTGAGAAATGATTACAATACATTGAATCAGAGTATGATTTATAAGAATTAATACATAAACACATAATATATAAACAATGTTACAAAATACATAAATACATATGTTAGAAAAGCAGACGAATATTCATGAGAATGAGACAAAGTGCAAATACTTTTGGCATGGGAGTGAATATATGGTATTATGTCATTCCATTCTTTAAAACGTCTTGTTCAACGGTTTTAATTGGGAGTGTATTACTAAGTGAAAGCCACATGAGCTCGCTTCACAAAACAAGATTTTCTTTAGGGATACTGCAAATTATTTAAAGGAAAAGCATTGTATTTTATGCTTTTAAAATCCTAACTTATAGAACAATATCTAAAATATATAATATCATGTTGTTCACAACAGTTACAAGCTGCTCTCTTTGAAATTATAAGTTTAAAAAATGTAGAGACAGAGAACAGAGAATTGAAAGGGTAGGGGAGGGTGATATGAATGAAGGAGATCAACGTAGTGATGTATAGAAATTTAATTTTTGGTGGCAAGCATGCTGTAGGGTATATACAAGTAGACATATAATGTACAACATTAAATTTACATAATGTTATATCAAAAATGCTACTCAATAAAAAAATAAAAATGATTTTTTTTTTAGTGCAGTGCCAGAAGGAAAATAATGGCCAGTATTTATTGAGTAAATGAAATAAAAACAAAATTTTGGATTTAATTTTATTAGACATTTTCTTGTAAAGTTTTTACTGTAATAGTTTGAAGAAAATGAATTGGTTGATTTTTCAACTTATGAATAAATATTATCAAAAATCTTATCATATTATAACTTATTTTGAGAAATTACAATTCTCAGTAAATATTACCCATAAAGCATACAACAAATTTTAAATTTAGGGGCCCAGGGAAATAGTACCATAAATATGTCTATGATATCATAGAAAAAATCATTTTTAAATTAATTAGAAAGCAAACTAAATTTTAAGATAATAAATATGAATTTCCATTTTGGAATGTATGTTATTTGCCTAAAAATTATAAATAACATTGTTTTTCACTAAATCAAAGAAGTTATTAGTTCTACTAAATGATATGTAGGGTATTTTAGGTAAATTTATAATGGATAAGATGGCTTCAAGCATTTAGAACACATATACTACATTAAGCAAAAAGTAAACTAAGTGAAAAGAGTACACACATTCAGTTTACTTAGAATTAGACATTTTTCTTAGAATCAAATCTAATATTATTAATCTTATCTGCTTAAATAAACCTATAAAAAGTATATTTGTAACTTGGTTAAATAAGGAGAAACAATTCTGAAATATTATATCAAAATTTATGTTAAATTATTTAAACTTAATTTTATCATACCTTGTGTGTGTATGTGTGTCTGCATCTGTATATTTGGCAAAGGTAAAACATGATAGCATAAGGAATTTAGTGAACTTGGTCTTTATGATGACATTTAAGGACAGAAATTTAAGAAAAAACAAAAACCTGTACTCTGTGGCCAAACAAAATATGAAGAAAAATAATTTAAAAATGTATTATAAAATGTTACTTTCATTTAAATACATTATCAACAAGTAACTTAATAAAGTCCCTTTCTCTCTGTCTTTTTCTCTCACTCCTCTATTATATATACCAGACACTACCGTTGGAAAACTAAAACATCTCCATAAAATTGTAGCTTTATGATCATTTTATATAAACTGTAATTGAGAAAATAATGTTTTGTAATCTATTAGTCAAAAATCTTCCAATAGGTGACTTGAAAAATACAGTGTGTATATATATATATATGTATTCTAATCTATTGAACAAATAACATATCAAGCATACATTATTCATTTTCCTAACAATATGTGAGCTAAATATTGTCACCTCTATTTGTTAAGTGCCAGAATTGATACATAAATCTCTAAGTGACTTATTCACATTTATTATCAATAAACTGAAAGAACTCCATTTAAAAAAATCTACTTACTTTAAGTTCTCCCTGGAGGAAGCAAGGATTGTTTCTCTCTTTTTTGTATTTTAAGATTTTAAAATATATAGATTTTCATACATGTTATATAAAATCAGCCATTCAAAAATTAATTTGTGAATGAGCTGGGTGCTCTAAGTGTACTACATGTGTGTCTGAATGAGATAGCCCAGTTCTTCTCCTGTTTGAAATTCCTAGCCAAGAAATATTTTATTAGAAAAGTAAAGTATAAGGTTATTCTGCCCACTCCATGAAGATTAAATGGCTACTGTATGAAAACATTAGGGATGAGATTACTTTAGAATCCAGAAAAGAACCTCAGACAGCTTGTAATAGATTGGTTCTAAACCTAAGTAGGCAGGAAGCTAAAAACAAACTCAAGATTGATTTAGTTGCAGAACTAGCTGCAAGATAAAAACGAGAAAATAATACTAATTTCTTTAAAGCTTGGCAAAAGGTTATAGGTGTTTTGTACATTACTGAATACTAATCAATTTTACCTGTTTATGAAAAGAGTTTAAAAAAAAAGATCATAATAGAATTATTGGGACAGCTGAAATCATTTTATATATATACAATATGTCCTTATGTGTTGCCTCAAATTTTAAATTTCTATGACTGCTCCATGCTTATTAACATAATTTGATAGTATATATGCTAGTTATAATGCACAATGGCTAACCTTTCAGCAGGAACTAAACACAGCCCTGCAGTAAAAATCCGAGAGGATCATTATTTTACAATCCAAAAAAGGAATAATGCACTATTATTTTAAGGACATTTATTCTGCATGAATTTCTTGAATCATTTTCTTCAAAGGACAAATAATTATAATGAGAGTCTGCAATGTGTCAAGTAGAAAACAGTGACAAAAAAAAGAGATAAAATATTTTCTTCAAAGAGTTCATATTCTAATAAAGAGACAAAGACATCAAAATAAATATATAATACCTATATTATGTTAGATGATGATGTGAAATATATATTAAAAAAATAACAAAGCAAATGGTGATAGTCAGTTGTAGGTTAATTGCAACTTTAAATACGATTAAGGAATGCCTTACTGAGAAGATGAAATTTAAAAAAAAATAGACTGATAAAATAATTGTGAACACATATCTGATAAAGACTCTGACACAATAATAAGATAAACAACATCTAATGAGAAATTTAAAAAAAAATGGGAAAGGGTTATGATGAGACATTGCACTAATGAAGGTATAAAAATTTTAATGAGGACATGAAAAGATACTTAACATTTCAAATCAAAACTCAATGTTTCACCTACAAGAATGGCTATAATAAACAAAAACAAATGATAGTGAGGATATAAAGAAACAGGAATATGAATCCATTGCTGGTAAAAAAATAAAATGGTTCAATCAATTTGAAAAATGTTGTTTCCTGAAGAATCAAACCCTCTTACACAGTTGGTGGGAATGCAAACTAGTACAGCCACTACAGAGAATGGTGTGGAGATTCCTTGAAAAACTGGAAATAGAACTGTCATACGACCCAGCAATCCCACTGTTGGGCATACACACTGAGGAAACCAGAATTGAAAGAGACATGTGTACCCCGATGTTCATCACAGCACTGTTTACAATATCTAGGACGTGGAAGCAACCTAGATGTCCATCGGCAGACAAATGGATAAGAAAGCTATAGTACATATACACAATGGAATATTTCTCAGCTATTAAAAGAATGCATTTGAATCAGTTCTAATGAGGTGGATGAAACTGGAGTCTATTATACAAATTAAGCCAAAAAAAACCCCACCAATACAGTATATTAATGCATATATATGGAATTTAGAAAGATGGTAACAATGACCCTATATGCAAGACAGCAAAAGAGACACAGATGTCAAGAACAGACTTTTAGACTCTGTGGGAGAAGGCGAGGGTGGGATGATTTGAAAGAATAGCACTGAAAACATGTATATTATCATATGTAAAATAGATCACCAGTCCAGGTTCATGCATGTGACAGGGTGCTCAGGGATGGTGCACTGGGATGACCCTGAGAGATGGGATGGGGAGTGAGGTGGGAGGGGGTTCAGGATGGGGAACACATGTACACCCATGGCTGAATCATCTCAATGTATGGCAAAAACCACTACAATATTGTAAAGTAATTAACCTCCAGTTAAAATAAATAAATAAATTTAAAAAAAACAAACTACATCCAATCATGGAAAATATCACTCATCCTCAGATGGACACTGCTATAAAGACTCTGAGGCTTGAGACAAGCAAGAGGGGGAGGTCCAATGCCCCTTACCATTCCAGTTCAGCAGGAAGTGGACAGAGAGACCTCGACACCCCTATTCCCAAAGAATTGGGCCTCCCATATAATTACATTTCATGCAAAGTTGAGCTCAATAAAGGACAGAAATGGTACAGACATAACAGAAGCAGATGATATTAAGAACAGGTGCCAAGAATACACAGAACTGTATAAAACACATCTTCATGACCCAAATAATCATGATGGTGTGATCACTCACCTAGAGTCAGACGTCCTGGAACGAGAATTCAAGTGGGCCTTAGGAAGCATCATTACAACAAAGCTAGTGGAGGTGATGGAATTCCAGTTGACTGATTTCAGATCCTAAAAGATGATGCTGTGAAAGGGCTGCACTCAATATGACAGCAAATTTGGAAAGCTCAGCAGTGGCCACAGGACCAAAAAGGGCAGTTTTGATTCCCATCTCAAAAAAGGCAATGCCAAAAATTGTTCAAACTACTGCACAATTGCACTCATCTCACAGGCTAGTAAAGTAATGCTCAAAATTCTCCAAGACAGGCTTCAGCAATACGTGAACCATGAACTTCCAGATGTTCAAGCTGGTTTTAGAAAAGGCAGAGAAACCAGAGCTCAAATTGCCAATATCTGCTGGACCATCAAAAATGCAAGAGAGTTACAGAAAAACATGTATTTCTGTTTTACTGACTATGCCAAAGTCTTTGACTGTGTGGATCACAATAAACCATGGAAAATTCTATAAGAGATGGAATACCAGACCCTCTGACTTGCCTCCTAAGAAATCTGTATTCAGGTCAAGAAGCAACAGTTGGAACTGGACATGGAACAACAGACTGGTTGTTGGAGTACATCAATAACCAGCAACAAAAGGAGTACATCAAGGCTGTATATTGTCACCCTTCTTATTTAACTTATATTAAGAGTACATCATGAGAAATCCTGGTCTGGAAGAAGCACAGGCTGGAATCAACATTGCTGGGAGAAATATCAATAATCTCAGATATGCAGATGACATCACCCTTATGGCAGAAAGTGAAGAACTAAAGAGCCTCTTGATGAAAGTGAAAAGAGGAGAGTGAAAAAGTTGGCTTGAAACTCAACATTCAGAAAACTAAGATCATAGCATCCGGTCCCATCACTTCATGGCAAATAAATGAGGAAACAGTGGAAACAGTGGCTGACTTTATTTTTCTGGGCTCCAATATCACTGCGGATGCTGATTGCAGCCATGAAATTAAAAGATGCTTACACCTTGGAAGGAAAGTTATGACCAACCTAGATAGAACATTAAAAAGCAGAGACATTACTTGCCAACAAAGGTCCATCTAGTCAAGGCTATGCTTTTTCTAGGAGTCATACATGGATGTGAGATTTGGACTATAAAAAAAGCTAAGTGCTAAAGAATTGATGCTTTTGAACCGTGGTATTGGAGAAGACTCTTGAGAGTCCCTTGGACTGCAAGGAAATCCAACCAGTCCTTCCTAAATGAGATCAGTCCTGGGTGTTTACTGGAAGGACTGATGTTGAAGTTGAAACTCCAATACTTTGGCCACCTGATGTGAAGAGCCAACTCATTTGATAAGACCCTGATACTGGGAAAGATCGAGCATAGGAGAAGGGGATGACAGAGGATGAGATGGTTGAATGGCATCACCAACTCAATGGATATGAGTTTGGGTGGACTCTGGGAGTTGGTGATGGACAGGGAGACCTGGAGAGCTGCGAATCATGGGGTCACAAAGATTCAGACACGATTGAGTGACTGAAGTGGACTGAACTGATATCCTGAGGGGGAAATGTTAGGTAGTTACAATAGGAAAAAGGAGTCCAAAATAGTGGCACCTGAAGGACAAAGAAAGGAAAAGCCAACAAAAATGGAACAGAAAAAATAAAGAAGAAAAAAAACAAAAAACTACCAAATATTCCAGAAATTACAATTATAAACTTCAGTTCAGTTCAGTTCAGTCGCTCAGTCGTGTCCGACTCTTTGCGACCCCATGAATCACAGGACGCCAGGCCTCCCTGTCCATCACCAACTCCCGGAGTTCACTCAAACTCATGTCCATCCAGTTGGTGATGCCATCCAGCCATCTCATTCTCTGTCATACCCTTCTCCTCCCGCCCCCAATCCTTCCCAGCATCAGAGTCTTTTCCAGTGAGTCAGCTCGTCTCATGAGGTGGCCAAAGTATTGGAGTTTCAGCTTTAGCATCAGTCCTTCCAATGAACACCCAGGATTGATTTCCTTTAGAATGGACTGGTTGGATCTCCTTGCAGTCCAAGAGACTCTCAAGAGTCTTCTCCAGCACGACAGTTCAAAAGTATCAATTCTTCGGTGATCAGCTTTCTTCACAGTCCAACTCTCACATCCATACATGACCATGGGAAAAACCATAGCCTTGACTAGATGGACCTTGGTTGGCAAAGTAATGTCTCTGCTTTTTAATATGCTATCTAGGCTGGTCATAACTTTCCTTCCAAGGAGCAAGCGTCTTTTAATTTCATGGCTGCAATCAGCATCCGCAGTGATTTTGGAGCCCCCAAAATTAAAGTCTGACACTGTTTCCACTGTTTTTCCATCTATTTCCCATGAAGTGATGGAACCAGATGCCATGATCTTAGTTTTCTGAATGTTGAGCTTCAAGCCAACCTTTTCACTCTCCTCTTTCACTTTTATCAAGAGGCTTTTGAGTTCCTCTTCACTTTCTGCCATAAGGGTGGTGTTATCTGCATATCTGAGGTTATTGATATTTCTCCCAGCAATCTTGATTCCAGCTTAAGAGGCACTAAAACATTACTTAACACAAAGTTCTGTGCATGGATGTTTTTAAAAACATTATTCATAGCAGTAAAAAAGTGGAAACAACCTAAATTTCCATCAAATGCAAAGGAGAGATAACTGTGCTGAAGTTGAAGCTCCAGGATTTTGGTCATCTGATATGAACAGTGGACTCACTGGAAGAATACCTGATGCTAGGAAAGATAAGAGGGCAGAAGGAGAAATGGGCATCAGAGGATGAGATGGCTGGATGGCATCACAGATGCAATGGACATGAACTCAGGCAAACCTGGGAGATGGTGAGGGCAGGGTGGCCTGGGGTGCTGCAGTCCATGGGGTCTTGTAGAGAAGAACATGACTAGGTGATAACAACAACCAATCTATTTCCTCAAAATGGAATCTTAATTAGTAATAGAAAGGAATAAGCTACTGGTATTTGGTATATTTATTGAATTTCCTAAAACAAATGTCAACTAAGTCAATAGATATGTATCAGATATGCACAATATGTCAGGATTGACACATATGTTAGGGTATATGGCAGGATTGAGCCCCAAGGCATCTAGTATTAACTGGTATGGGAAATTGGAAGTGACTAACAACATAGCCTGAAAGGGGAAGGTGATGAGAGAGCAAGAAAATTAGAAAGCAGAAGGTTCTAGAGACCAATAAAGAACAACTAAAATGTCTAAGAAGACATGTGTAAGAATGTCTAAGACATGTCTCAGACATATTCTGAGAATGTGTAAGAAGAACTAATGAAAGACTATGGCAAATATTATTGATGTTAATTGAAGTAGAGGCTGAGAAATGAACTTCACATTTAGCAACACTGGTGGTATTTCAAGAGAGGCTTCTGAACAGTGGTAGCAGCAAAAGTACTGGTAACACAGTAAGAGAGAATGGGGACAAACAAATTGGAGGCAGATAATAGTCCATCTAAGAGGATTTTTTTTTTGTTCATTTTAGTTTGTTTGCTTTTAAAAGGAGAAGAAAAATAGAGTAACAGCTGGAGAGGGTAAGTACAGTTAAGAAAGTTGTATTTAAGATGGCAGAGAATATCATATCTATTGATGGGCATGATCAAGCAGCGAGGAAGCCAAGACAAGAGAAGTGCTGTTTTCATGATCTGAAATAAGAGAGTAGGAACAGACATAGTCCACATATAAAAGTGTTAGTTTTTTCATGAGTTTGAGTATCTCAAGTAGAATGACCAAATTGAGAGTGTGATCAATGCAGGCATGTGGGAAAAGGTGCTGGCTTGCAGTGAGGTTCTGGTGGGTGTTCACTTCTAATCATTACTCTTTCATGTCAAAGTCAAAGGTGCTAGAGATTGGTTTTACAACAGAGTAAAGATACATAACATTTCTGAACTTTACACTGAAAAATGGGTAAGAGAGCAAATTTTATGATATTTTAACCCTAATTAAAAAGTCAATATTATCAGTTAGAATAGAAGAAAGTTATCAGAACTTTCAAGAGAGAGGAGATCTGAAAGAAAACCACTGAGGAGAGTGAACGATGAGCAGATAAGGAGAGAAAAATATGATTGCTACTCACCATAAGAACTCTACTAATACAAATATATAATGAAATCAGTCAGCCTGTTTTTCCTCCATCTCTAGTCAGCTACACAGGAAAATGTGCTATGGTGATGCACTATAATGAAGAGCTAATTAGCTAGACTTGTGCTGATGCAAAATAAGTATAATATTGGATAGAATGATTTAAGTAGGCTGGAGATGTATACAAATGGTAACTATAAATCACTGCAAAAATTTAAACTGGGATATTAGGAGAGTGGATATATCCAAGTGGTGAGGTAAAAGTGGTAGACTCTGCAGTAAACTCATCCTGGTAGGGTATGAGAACTCTCAAGGTCACAGAGGGAATGAAATATACATGTAAGAGGTTATGGGTGGAGAATAAGATACATACAGTTGAAACAGTTGAGGTGACATCATTATTTGTAAGGACACAGTTTCAGGAGTGCAAGGTAGAGTGGTGGACCACTGGTTGGAGAAGGAGATCAAAAGACATGACCACAAACCAGAACCAGGTAACTAACTGGAAGCTCCCCACCACCCTCCTACCCAAGCCCATCTTTTGAATGTTCATTCTGCTTGCCTTTCCCATTTCCAAAAGCTGCCCTAAAGAAACAAGCTTGGAACAGAAATGTGGTATTGAAGCTACTAGAGTAGTTATATGAATAAACTCAGTTAAGGCCTCTATATAAACCTTTAAGATTCTAAGTGGTGGGTACAGAATCTTCTTGTCTCGTAGCTGTCCAGGACAAGTCTCTTAAGTTAGGTCCATGTACCAACCTGGAGTGATTTGCCTTATTCTTTAGCCTCTCCTTCCCCTCCTTTTATTGGGGAGCTTGGTTTCAGGTTATACCCAGAAGCTCAGAATTGTTGCAAAGCAACTACACCATTAATGAGAGGTCAAGAAATTGAGAGGCCAGGCTGTTGCAAGGGTCAATCAGTAGATGCTAAAATCACCAGCAATTTATAAAATGAGTTATAATGAAAACAATGGCAATGAGAAGGAAATAAAATTTTTAGGCAGAGGTGCAATATGCTTGTCAGCAGAGAATTCCAAGAGATTTAGGGAGTCTGAAGATGTATGAATAAAAGATGAAGACTTCTAAAAAAGAGGAATGGAAATTCATTTAGAAAATAACAATGAGGAACGAGGAGGATTTCCCTCCCAGTTTTAGTTTCATAGATAGAAAGTCCCATGGAGAAAAGCATGCTCTATTTGAACAGTCTGCATGAGGACTGTCCTCCAGAAAGAATCAGATTTCAATCACAGAACATGAAGAGACACGTCTGAGGAATAAACATTTATCCTATAAATGAATGCAAAGCTGCTGTCGTTGCAAAGTATGATCTCAAGCACAAACTTTTTTTTTAATCCTCTCCCTGAGCAATTGGTTTTTAACAGATTTGAAATGACAAGTTTCTGAGGCTAACATTCCTTACAATCTATGTCCTTTATCCTTGTATTGGTAAACAGAATATTTTAATTATTCTCACCCCAAAGCCTTTGTGCAAACTTTATCTGTAAACATTTTAGAAGCGATATTGCCTATGTTCCTCTACTATTTCCTACAAGATGTTTTTGTCTTGTATAAAGAGTAGCAGTTATATCAGTCTCATTATTCTAACAGAATGGTTATAGAATTTAATTAAAATTCTAACACTAACTGTGGGCAACTCTAAAATTTTTGAGTTAAATGTTCTACAATGTAACTTAGTGATGAGAAAAATAATGCTGACTCTTATATTTCTTTTGTAATAACTATAATACAATAGAAAAGTCAAAAATCTTATTTATGTTGTGAGAAAAATATATAAAAAATGGAAAACAATTTCCCCTTATAACAATCTGCTTCACATTCAGTTATCTCAAAAAGACTCAGACTACAAAAATAAGGTTTATAATATAAGTTCTAATTTTATTTAGATCTCAGTTCAGTGGATTTGTAACAGATGCACTTTCAGTAATCTGAGAAGTCTGCCAAGTGACCATTCTTAGGTGAACAGTGATAGGATCAGAGACAAGTTAAAAGCTGTTAAATTCATGGAACATTTTGGAACACTATCCTTAATGTTTATTTAATTTGAAATTACCTTCTTAAAGTGTAAATTCAAGATGGAAGACAGAAGATGGATTGTCTCCAATCTTCATGATCTTCGTGAGTTATTATAAAACTTTGGAAAAATCAGGGGAAAGGTTAATTTTTTTTTTACATAGTACTTAAATAAGAATTTAACTCCCATTTTCAACTTTTTTGTCTACTATTTTCTAATACATTTTTAACTGAAAAAATAGGTATTATTGCTATCTAATACTAATTTACTTGACTGAAATAGTTCATACAAACTCACTCTACTGAAAAAGCAAATAACAAGGGAAAAAATCAAAATTTAAAACCAAAAAACAGGTTTTATACTATTTTATTCCTACTTTCACAGATCAGGAAGAATATTATTTCAAAAAAAGAGAAAACTGAAACAGTCCCACTCATGTTGAAAATCACGTATTTTGTCTATAATTACTCTCTGGCTTGTGGCTTGTAAGAAAGATGAATTTTTAAACATTCCTAAAATGAAAGCTTGGCTATAAAATTATAAAGCATGTTTGAAGAGCCTTAATCAAGTAATTGTTCAAAGTTTCTAAGGTTATACAAGATTTCTGCTCTGAATAAAATCTGAAAAATGACAAATTAAAAGTGAAGCAAAAATTCTAAGGAATGTAACTGACATTTAACAGCCTTGGGTTTTCATTGTCTAGAAAAAAATGACATTAAATTTAATATCAAATGGAATACATAGTACTTTATAATTAGATGACTTTAATTCAAATACCCAAATAGGACATTTTAAAGTAATAAAACAGTTCTACAGAAATGCAAGATTTTTATTCATCTCAAATTTTCATCTCACAAAATAATGGGACTTCATTTTTTAGAAAAAGGGATATTCTGCATTTTCTACTATTTATAATGATACATGACTGAGGGAATAAAACTTCATTTTAAATCAACTTTAATATTCTATTTAAAGCGTATTAATTGTATCTACAAAGATACTAGATTAGACAATACTTTCTATCCTTTGTTATTCTGTATTAGCTTCTAATAAGAAGAAAAGTCTCTAACTTCAATTAGTGCCTTCTTGTTACCATGAGTAAGATTTGAACATGTGTAAGAGGACAATATCATTGGTTATGTTGAAATAACAAAACGGAATATAAACCGGTGTCCTTGAATTGCTTATCACCAACAAACCCAAAGGAGAGCAACTGCTACTGCTTCCATCCTCCCTCAGGAATTCAGCTTATGAGAGCACGTCCATTAGGAAATTCTGCTCTTTTTATTAACTAAAATCCAACTGAATAGCTTTCTTAACTACGTCTGAAAAATTCCTTCACACTGTCATAGGGGATAACCTAACCACAGATGCCATGCTGCTGCTAAGTCACTTCAGTCGTGTCCGACTCTGTGCGACCCCATGGACGGCAGCCCACTAGGCTCTGCCATCCCTGGGATTCTCCAGGCAAGAACACTGGAGTGGGTTGCCATTTCCTTCTCCAACATGTGAAAGTGAAAAGTGAAAGTGAAGTTGCTCAGTCTTGTCTGACTAGTAGCGACCCCATGGACTGTAGCCCACCAGGCTCCTCTGTCCATGGGATTTTCTAGGCAAGAGTACTGGAGTGGCTTGCCATTGCCTTCTCCTGAATTGCCATTGCCTTCTCCATTGCCATTGCCTTCTCCTGAATCATAATTGCCTCCTGAATCCATTGCCTTCTGAATCCATTGCCTCCTGAATCCATTGCCTCCTGAATCCATTGCCTCCTGAATCCATTGCCTTCTCCTGAATCATCCTGAATTGCCATTGCCTTCTCCATTGCCATTGCCTTCTCCTGAATCATAAATTCAGGTCCTGCCCATACCTGGGGAGTTGACTATGTCAGGACATAGGTATTTGAGGAGCAGGGTGTGGGAGACTTAAAAGAGTAATGAAATAAGCTTCAGTTTCTACAGATGCCATACAAAACAATGTTCACTGCAAGTTGCACTGTATTATTCACTTTTCATCCTAATAAAATTACTTTAAAAATGATATAAATGCTTATCATATACCATGAATCATCTAACTTATCAGGATTTTAGTACCTAACAACATAGAAAATGTCCTTAATCTATTGAGGAGATACCACTTTCACACTAGTAAGTAAACTAGATAAAACAAGTTTTGACAAATTTCATGAAGACAATGAGTTAAGGAGAGTAATAAGGCAGTGACTGTAGTTGGGGGAGTTAGAGGAGGTCTCTAAAGAAATACACTTGAAACATTAAAACAGGAAGGAGGACTTCCCTGCAAGTCCAGTGCTTAAGTCTTCGCCTTCCAGTGGAGGTGGTGCAGGTTTCATTCCTGGTCGGGGAATTAAGAACCCACACAGCTCATGGCCAGAAAATCAAAACATAAAACAGAAGCAATATTCTAACAAATAAAATAAAGACTTTTAAAAATTTAAACAAAGAGAAAAGGGAATTTATTGTGTATATGATAAAAGAGATGGAGAAGGAAAGTAGTATAAGGTAGCAGAAAAATAGGCAAAAACTAGATGATCTTGTAGGCCATGAAAAAATGTTTGCTTTTTATACCTACTGCAAAGGAAAACTACTGGGGAATTTGTGCAAGGAAGGGTTATGATAATGAGTGTATATATATATGTATATATATATATTTAAAAATAACTTTGGCTTCTGGGAAAATAGTATTTTAAGAACTTAGAAATGGAAACAGGAAGAAAAAAGGGAAGCACCTATCAAAATTTAGGAGGTTTGAGTTATACTGGTAAATGCTAATATAAGATGATAGAAGGATTTTGGAAAAAACATTAGCTGTATAGCAAACATTGAATTACACTGAACACAGTAATTGTTCAGTGTAAAGGTGAAGTGAAGAGAAGAACAAGTAACTGCATCTGTTGCTCACTTAAAGAACTAATTTTATTCAAAAAGCAATTCATTTTGTCAAGTTCAGATTTATAATTTCAAGGGCACACTGCTAGAGAAATGACAATTGATCAACAAGGGAAAATTGAATTTTAAAAATCCAGTGTAAAAGAGAAGCAGAAAAGATTAAGGAGAGGTGGCAAGATTACAGAGAACTATACAAAAATGGTCTTAATGACTTGGATAACCATGATGGTGTGATCACTCACCTAGAGCCAGACATCCTGAAGTGAGAAGTCAAGTGGGCCTTAGAAAGCATTACTATGAACAAAGCACGGATGGAGGAGCCTGGTAGGCTGCAGTCCGTGGGGTCACTAAGGGTCGGACACCACTGAGCGACTTCACTTTCACTTTTCACTTTCACACATTGGAGAAGGAAATGGCAACCCACTCCAGTGTTCTTGGCTGGAGAATCCCAGGGATGGGGCAGCCTGGTGGGCTTCCGTCTATGGGGTCACACAGAGTCGGACACAACTGAAGTGACTTAGCAGCAGCAGCAGCAGCAGTGAAGGTGATGGAATTCCAGCTGATCTATTTCAAATCCTAAAAGATGATGCTCTTAAAGAGGTGCACTCAGTATGCCAGCAGATTTGGAAAACTCAGCAGTGGCCACAGGACTGGAAGAGGTCAGTCTTCATTCCAATCCCAAAGAAAGGCAATGCCAAAGAATGTTCAAACTACATACACTTGCACTCATTTCACATGCAGCAAGGTAATGCTCAAAATCCTTCAGCTAGGCTTCAGTAGTAAGTGAACAGAGAATTTCCAAATGTTAAGTTGAATTAAAAAAAGACAGAGGATTGGCTAGCAAAGGCAGAAAAGACTATCAAATTGCCAGTCTCCATTTGATCATAGAAAAAGCAAGAGAATTAAAAAAAAAAATAAAGCTGCTTCACAGACTACACTAAATCCTTTGAGGGTGTGGATCCCAATGAACTGAAAATTCTTAAAGGGATGGGAATACCAGATGATCTTACCTGCCTCTTGAGAAATCTGTATGCATGTCAAGAAGCAACAGTTAGAACCTTACATGGAACAACAGACTGGTTCAAAACTGGGAAAGGAGTCCATGAGGGCTGTACACTATACTCTGCTTATTTAACTTATATGCAAAGTACATCATGAGAAATGCCAGGCTGGATGAATCAGAAGCTGGAATCAAGATTACCAGAAGAAATATCAATAAACTCAGATATCAACAAACATCCATATAGTCAAAGTTATGTTTTTTATTCAGTATTCATGTATGAATGTGAGAGTTGGACCAAAGAAGTCTGAGTGCTGAAGAAGTGATGTTTTGAATCGTGGTACTGGAGAAGACTCTTGAGAGACCCTTGGACAGCAAGGAGATTAAACTAGTCAATTCAAAAGAAAATCGACCCTGAATATTCACTGGAAGGACTGATGCTGAAACTTCAAAACTTTGGCTACCTGATGGGAAGAGCTGACTTCATTGGAAAAGACTCTGATTCTGGAAAAGATTGAAGGCAGGAGAAGAAGGGGATGTCAGAGGATGAGATGGTTGGATGGCATGATTGACTCAATAGACATGAGTTTGAGCAAACTCCAGGAGACGCTGAAGGACAGGGAAGCCTAGCATACTGCATCCATGGGGTTGCAAAGATTCAAACGCTATTTACCAACTGAACAACAACAACTTAAAATTTACTTTTCAAATGTTCAGTAAATAAAATATATAACATTGTCAGATCAAATATAAAACTAAGGAAATATGACATTTTTTCCTCAAAATTTAATATAAAATGGTCACAATTACCTCAAGAACCATTATAAAGAAATGCTACATAGTACAACTCTTGCACCAAACTTGAATGGCTATTTGATTGTTCCAGTCTGTCTCTTTATGAGATTTACATGACAGGGTCTGAAGCTGAGACCTGACTCCTGAAAATTCACCAGAGAGTACTTGCTGCCCTTCAGTGAGGGAAGAGAATTAACATGTTTCTAAAATGACCAGGGGTCATGTATGGATGTGAGAGTTGGACTGTGAAGAAGGCTGATCGCCGAAGAATTGATGCTTTTGAACTGTGGTGTTGGAGAAGAATCTTGAGAGTCCCTTGTACTGCAAGGAGATCCAACCAGTCCATTCTAGAGGAGATCAATCCTGGGTGTTCATTGGAAGGACTGATGCTAAAGCTGAAACTGCAATACTTTGGCCACCTCATGCGACGAGAGTTGACTCACTGGAAAAGACTCTGATGCTGGGAGGGATTGGGGGCAGGAGGAGAAGGGGATGACAGAGAATGAGATGGCTGGATGGCATCACCGACTCTGTGGACATGAGTTTGAGTGAACTCGGGAGTTGGTGATGGACAGGGAGGCCTGGCGTGCTGTGATTCATGGGGTCGCAGAGAGTCGGACACGACTGAGAGACTGGACTGAACTGAAAATGACCAGGTGAACTTCTCAACAGGATCAGGCAACTTCTGATAAAACTTAAATTGATAAAATATTTAAAAAGTTAAACTGATAAACTATTTAATTCCTTTAGAAAAATTATCTGCATGTCTCGTTATTTTCATTTAGTAATTTTGCAGGTAAATATCAGGTATTAATCTCTGCCAAATATTTACAGATTAGAAAGCATAAATTGTCAATTAATTAGAACACTTTATTAGAAACCACTATTCCCATCTCCTCCTCTATAGTAAGTTTCTAAAGTCTTAGAATAAATCATATTCATCTGTACTCCTCAGGTGCTAAAATAGTGCAGTTATGGTGAAGAAGTTCAGTAACGTCCAATAACACAATGGAAATGGAGAAGAGAAGGAAGAGATGGTGGGAAGAAAAAGGAAACAAATAATTAATGTATATCCCTTCTACTAAAGTTGTCTCTATCCGCACATTATGAGTGTATCATGCATAGGTGATGGATACAAGTCACTTAGTACCATCATCAATGTGGGAGAGTGAATATACTCTGCCCAGAGACAGAGGGCACAGCAAAGTAGTAGAAAGTCCAATCCAGTAATCCTACAAGATACCACAGGGACTACTATCACCACTACATAAACGTAGAAATGATTTATTTTGGAATCAATGCCTCTAAACATCTACCACAAAGCACATAGGCACACATATTTAAACACACACACTACACACATACACACATGCACAATGATTTTGTTCTACTATTTAGAACAAATTCTTTTAGAATTTAGTAGGGACATTACACTATTTGGGGGGAAAAAAAGGAATTTCTGAGCAAGTCTTCCTTTATCATGTAGTACAAAGAACATAAGCCTCAAATCTGATGGTTATCATTTCCTTGTGTCATGAGTAAGTCATTTAACCATCAAGAGTTCCAACTTCCTCATGTGTAGTAAGTGAACACCATATTTGTGAACTCGTATAGTTTAAATCCTCCTCCTTTTCTCATCTCATCTTGAACCCATCTGTCTGAATGTGCTGTCTCCAGATGCTGATAGTCTTTTCTAGCCTGGTGCTTTGGGAATATTGAAGTAGAAAAATCTAAGCTTTTATTTGTAGGGATGTACTTAAATACATAAAAGTTGATTGAAGAATCATTTAGGCTAATATCTAAGGCAACTATTTTGTGGGTAAATCAAAGAAAATAAGATCATACATTTCTCTGATACTACACTCTTAAATGTTATTATTAAATTAACTTAGCTTCCAAACAAGGCATGCATGTAAAGTGTACTCAAGCACTGAAGCAAATTTTCATAATTTCTGAAAATGCAATCGGATCTACTCTTAAGGGAGGTTCAATGTTTTAGGCCATATTCTGTTATTAAATTATTTAGAGAAGGACTGGTCATTTATTTGAAAATTTAGTTTTTACATATTAGAAGAAATTACATCTGCTGTATTACCAATTACACAATGATAACCAAGTTAGCAAATTTAAAAGTTGATTCATTATGAAGGGCTTCGTTTATGATTATCTTACATTTTATTTTCAAAATAGGAATAAGAGAACTGCAAATTCTAAATGTGTGCCTTACATATCATCCTTTAGTTTGGATGGGATTTTAAAGTTTTTTGTAAAACAGAAATAATACGTCCAAGTTGTTATCAATATTAACAATTATTCTGTCTATTCTGCCCCAGGTTGTGGTTTAAGCAACAAGGATACAATAGTAAATAAACACACATACACACACCCCTTGCCTCCAATTCCAAATTGCAGGGAGACCCTGTAGCCACAGGTATGCATACCAATGACCAGGGGCACGGTAAGTTGCTTGTGGCACCACATCCTACCTTCCCGTCTCCTTTCCAGGCCTCCACTACCTGCAGCAAGCCCCTCCAGCTGCATCTGCTTACCCCTGGTCTGATTCCCAGCACCAGCCTCCACTGTCCTGGGCATATGGAGAGACGCAGCAGTCACTGAAGTACATCAGGATCCCTACAACTGCCAGTGAGCCTGCAGCTGGCCCCAGACCTTGCCCCTAGCTGGGAGGCCAGCTGTAGTTGAATCCAATGGCGCAAACCCAGGGACTAGAGAGAGGAGTGAATGCCGGCCCCCAAGCAGTTGTGGAGGCTGTCAACGTGCACTCAAACAACTATAGGATCTCTGTGATCACACATGTGGAGGAGAGGCCAGTGAGGTCAGGGCAGCCGGGAAAAGTGCACAAATGGAAGGGCTGATGTCAAGGGTGTGCCAGGCAGGGAGGGTTGACTGCAGGCTAGCATCCTTCACTCATCCAGCCACTGAGGCCTGGGCTGCTGCCATGTAGATCCTAGGTCTACCGAGGGCAGAGAGAGCAAAGCAGGACTGGGGACCCAGGTGGCGGGCATCTGCCAACACAAATACCCGTGGGGTGAAAACTGACAGAATCTTCAAGGAGTGGGAGGCAGCTCTGCTTGATCTGGTTTCACCATGGCAATAGCTCTGAGGGTCCTCTGCAGAGTTGGACACTGGAAACCCCAGTGCCTCCTGTTTGGCTGCTGCACTTCCTCCTTTTTCTAGCTTCCTCTGCTTGTCTCAGCTTCGCTGGTGGCTGGGTGAGTTAGACTAAAGCAGGTTCTTTGAGTGGTGCCCTGAAGGCCTGGAGAAGTGGATCTCTCATCTCACCCTCACTTTCTCAGCAAGGGAATCTCTTGTAGCTGGTGAGCTTCCTTTTGGCACTACGCTATGCCAGTCTGGGAGCAGGAGAATGCAGGAAACATGAGGTTGGTCTTCTTCCTTATTTCTCTGATTTTTCTTGGTGTTTTCTCATTCCACTGGCTTGCTGAAGTCAATTATGTGGGCTCACCCAAAGCAATTTTGTTCATGACCTAATAACTTCTTTGCCATGGATAATAATTAAAAGGAGATAATAAAACCCAAATGTCTTAATTTTCATGTCTTTATTGTGTTATAGATATGACCCTTGAATATGTACAATCTAATATCTAATTTTACAAATAGAAATAATATTCTCAAACATTGTACCTCAATATTTATCTGAGTTACCTAGGTTTAACTATTACAATAATAACCCACTTTTTGTCTAGGTGTTTTACAAAAGTCTAAGAAATTACCAAATTAACTTAGTTTTGGTAGTTTATCTTTGACAAACACAAACTGTTCCCAAATATTTCATTTATAAAGTTTATTTTGAAAAGCCCCAATACTACTGGTACTTACATAACTCCTCTTTGTTTCATTCTTGCAAAACCCAGAAGGCACTAGGGGATGACTGCAATGAATCACAAACATGAATATTTCAGTACTGTAAGGACTCTTTCTCAGCATGCTGTAGAATGTAAAACCAAGCGCTGTTTATACCATATCCAGAAGAAAAAAAAAAAAGTAAGCATAGGATTTTCCAAAGTAAAGAAAGCCAATTCCAAATCTTTTCTTAATCAAGAGTTACTATGAGAATATAATGGGGTTAAGGAAGATGACCAAAAGGATCTAACATTTTTTACAAACAAAAGAAAATTTGGGGGTCATTTGGCAGCTTTAGGAAAGGGAATATAATGACCCCAACTGAAGTGTTGGGGGAAAACTAGGCCATACATTTTTCTATGAGTCTCACACACGCACATTTCATACCTATTATGTTTGTTAATAGATCCTATTAACAGACTTGACATTTAATGGGTATTAAATACCTGTCTAATATAAATAACCATCTAATATAAATACCCACTAAAATCCATTTCCTTAAAGATTAAAATGATAAAAAATAAATGATAGGCAGAGTTCCAAAGAACAGCAAAGAAAGATAAGAAAACCTTTCCCAGTGATCAATGCAAAGAAATAGAGGAAAACAATAGAATGGGAAAGACAAGCGATCTCCAAGAAAATTAGAGATACCAAGGGAACATTTCACTAAAAGATGGGCTCAATAAAGGACACAAATTGTATGAACCTAACAGAAGCAGAAGATATTAAGAAGAGATGGCAAGAACACACACAACTCTACAAAAAATATCTTCATGACCCAGATATCATGATGGTGTGATCACTCGTCTAGAGCCAGACATGCTGGAATGTGAAGTCATGTAGGCCTTAGGAAGCATCACTACAAACAAAGCTAGTGGAGGTGATGGATTCCAGTTGAGTGATTTCAAATCCTAAAAGATGATGCTGTGACAACACGGCACTCAATATGTCAGCAAATTTGGAAAACTCAACAATGGACACAGGACTGGAAAAGGGCAGTTTTCATTCCCATCTTAAAGAAAGGCAACGCCAAAAATTGCTAAAACTAATGCACAATTGCACTCATCTCACACGCTACTAAAGTAATGCTCAAAATTCTCCAAGCCAGGCTTCAACAGTACATGAATTGTGAACTTTCAGATGTTTAAGCTGGTTTTAGAAAAGGCAGAGGAACCAGAGATCAAATTGCCAACATCTGCTCGATCATCGAAAAAGCAAGAGGGTTACAGAAAAACATCTATTTATGGTTTACTAACTATGCCAAAGCCTTTGACTATGTGGATCACAATAAACTGGAAAATTCTGAAAGAGATGGGAATATCAGGCAACTTGAGCTGCCTCTTGAAAAACCTGTATGCAAGTCAGGAAGCAACAGTTAGAAATGGACATGGAACAATGGACTGGTTCCAAAGGGAAAGGAGTATGTCAAGGCTGTATACTGTCACTCTGCTTATTTAACTTATATGCAGAGTACATCATGAGGAACGCTGGGCTGGAAGAAGCACAGGCTGGAATCAAGATTGCTGGGAGAAATATCAATAACCTCAGATATGCAGATGACACCACCCTTATGGCATAAAGTGAAGAAGCACTAAAGAGTCTCTTGATGAAAGTGAAGGGGAAGAGTGAAAAAGTTGGCTTGAAGCTCAACATTCAGAAATCGAAGATCATGGCATCTGGTCCCATCACTTCATGGGAGATAGATGGGGAAACAGTGGAAACAGTGTCAGACTTTGTTTTTGGGGGCTCCAAAATCACTGCAGATGCTGACTGCAGCCATGAAATTAAAAGAACTTACTCCTTTGAAGGAAAGTTATGACCAACCTAGATAACATAGAAATCAGAGAAATTTCTTTGTCAACAAAGGTCCATCTAGTCTAAGGCTATAGTTTTTCCAGTAGTCATGTATGGATGTGAGTGTTGGACTATAAAGAAAGCTGAGCAACGAAGAATTAATGCTTTTGAACTGTGGTATTGGAGAAGACTCATGAGAGTCACTTGGACTACAAGGAGATCCTAAAGGAGATCAGTCCTGGGTGTTCATTGGAAAGACTGATGTTGAAGCTGAAACTCCAATACTTTGGCCACCTGATGCGAAGGGCTGACTCATTTGAAAAGACCCTGATGCTGGGAAAGATTGAGGGCAGGGGGAGGAGGGGACGACAGAGAATGAGATGATTGAATGGTATCACCGACTCAATGGACATGAGTTTGGGTAAACTCTGGGAGTTGGTGATGGACATGGAGGCCTGGAGTGCTGCAGTCCATGGGGCTGCAAAGAGTCGTATACGACTGAGTGACTAAAGTGAACTAAATTATGATTTTTGAGAACCATGAGAGCTCACTTGTTCTTTTCCTGTTTTTTGGTTTTTTTTTTTTTTTCTGATTGGAAACCAAGGAAGCAAGAAATATACTGTAATAAAATCATGGGAAACTCTATTACAGTTTAAAATGAGATGGATAAAAACTTAGTAATTCCTTACCGAGAACACCTAAAGATAATAGAATATCACTTGAGAAAGATATTCTATAGTGTATAGTCTCAAGATAAGTCTAATAATCATATGTAAGTGCAAGGATAATGTTAAACATATATTAAACACCAAAAATAACAGAATAAAGATCACAAAAGGAAATGCCTAGATTGTAGTAAAGATTCAACATGGAATACTTTATCTAAAATAACATGAGGGAGGAGGGAGGTGGGAGGGGGGTTCAGGAGGGGGAACTTATGTAAACCCGGGGCAAATTCATGTCAATGTATGGCAAAACCAACCAATATAATATTGTAAAATAATTTGCCTCCAATAAAAAATAAATTAATTACCAAAAAAAAAAAATAACATGGAGTTTCCTTTTCTGAAGATATTCAGACTAGGTTATATACCAGTCCTAAAATGGTGGAATAAGTGGCTATACATAAAGATTGTCTCTTAGCCATAGTGCTTCAAATCATCTTGTTGCTAAATAAATGGACAGTCTTGCTAATAAATTATTTAAGTTATCAACAATAACAACAGTGTGTATGTGTGTGGGAAAAAGACCTGTTTCTTCTGTGTTCTAGACAGTTGCAACACACTGCAGCTTTCACATTGAAGCCAGACCCGCATAAATATCCTAGCTTTACTGAAATCATCAGAGAACAAACATGCAAAAAAATAAGAGAAATACTTATAGAAAGTGATCCACATTCAATAAGAGATTAGAGACCTATGGCTCTTCTCACCACTGGAAGATCTCTGAGAAGAGGAAAATCTACCAAACAGGGAGATGATAAAAATGCTGAGAAAAACCCCTCTTATATAAATCTTTCAAAAACATGTTTCTGGGCACAGAAAGTATAGCCAAGACTGAACAGAAAGAAAAACTGCACCTTGAACAGAAAACTGACAGTAGGGTATAGAGCATAAAGAAATTTATAGAGCACAAAATGGAGACTCAGCAATAAAGCACAAAAAGATCTACTGAATTTCATCTTACCTCATATTTACCAGAGAAGGAAATGTTCTGATGTCACTGTGAAAAGTATTTGAACCTATTAGTAAACCAAATCAAATTAAACATTCAAAAACATCCCTATCCTGTCCAACTAATGATCAGATTAATTCAGTTCCCTCCTCAAGTAATCTGGCTCAAGGAAGGGCATGCCATTTTAAAAGGTTGACAATATTACCATAATCCAACAATACACAGGAATAAGTAAGAACATATAACACATGGTCATAAGAAAAGCTGTCAGTAGAATCAGAAACGGAGATTTCCTTGATACTGATGTTCTCAAAAGGTGACTTTAAAGTCATTATAAACAAAAATATCAAAGTACATACTAAAAATTGTGAAAAATGTATATTATGATACAGGGAATTTATCAGATACAAGTAAACTAATACAAAGAATAAAATGGAAAAAAATTTAAAAATATCATGAATAAAGAATTCACAGATGAATTTTTTAAATGTACTGAAAAGTGGAAAATTAAAATTGAATTCATAATTTTTAAAAATCTGTTACAAAAAAGCTTTTTTAAATAAAATGGCTGAAAAAGAAAATTGGAGATCTGTGATGGAATGTAATATAACTTAATATAAAACTCAGTTGCCAAACAGAAAAAGAGAGAGAAAATGGGGCAGAAGAAATAAAGACATAACAATTGAGAGCCTTCAAAAACTGACAAAAGACATCTACAAATTTGTTGAAGCTGAGGAAACTCAAACAGGATAATACAAACACTGCCCCTGCGATGGTTCATTTTATGTGTCAACTCGACTCGGTGAAGGGATAACCAGACAGATAGTAAAACATTTTTTCTGAGTGTGTCTTTGAGAGTGTTTCCGAAAGAGATCAGCATTTGAATCAATAGACTGATGAAAGGAAACTATTCTCCAAAGCAGGTGAGCTTCATCCAATACACTGAGAATCAGAGACCAAAAAGACAGAGGAAGTGTGAATTTGCTCTCTGCTTGAACTGGGACACCCACCTTTTCCTGCCCATGGACATCAAGATTCTGGTGCCTTGGTTCTGGTGCCTTAGGATTCAGAAAGGTACTGAAACCATTGGCTCATCTGGGTCTCAATGCTTTAGATTTGGACAAGCAATACACTGTTGACTTCTGGGGGTTTCCAGGTTGCAGTCAGAAAGTCATAATACTTCCCAGTTGCTGTAATCTTAAATGCAAATCACTCATAATAAATCTCTTTCTATATATGTATCTTTATATATCTCTCTGTCTTTATATATCTCCTATCTGTCTATATCTGTCTTCTATCTCCAATTGTTTCTCTTCAACTGGAAATTCTCACTAATATACCCAGTATTATTGGTACCTGCAGATGTATACTGTTGCCAAAAATCATTGAACTGATCAGTTCAGATATTTGCACTTTATTTCATGCAAATGATACATCTTATTAAGCAGATGATAAACATGAAGAGTAAAATAACATATAAACTCATTAATATTATATACTCCCATTTGTTGTCTTGTTTAGTTGCTCAGTCATGCCCAAATCTTTATGACCCTGTGGACTGAAGCATACCAGGTTTCCCTGTCCTTTACCATCTCCCTTGCTCAAACTCACGTCCATTGAGTCTGCGATGCCATCAAACCATCTCGTCCTCTGTTGTCCACTTCTCCTCCTGCCTTCAATCTTTCCAGCATCAGGGTATTTTCTAATGAGTCTGATCTTTGCACCAGGTAGCCAAAGTATTGGAGCTTCAGCTTCAGCATCAGTCCTTCCAATTAATATACAGGATCAATTTCCTATAGGAACAACTAGTTTGATCTCTTCACAGGCCAAGGGATGCTCAAGAGTCATCTCCAACACCACAGTTCAAAAGCATCAATTCTTTAACCCTCAGCCTCCTTTATGGTCCAACTCTCACATACATACATGACATACGGCAAAAAACATAGGCTTGACTATATGGGTTATTGTCGGCAAAGTGATTCTCTGCTTTTTATTTATTTTTTTATGTTTTTTTTAAATCTATTTTTATAATTTATTTATTTTAATTGGAGGCTAATTGCTTTACATTATTGTATTGGTTTTGCCATACATTGACATGAATCTGCCCCAGGTATACATGTGTCCCAAATCTTGAAACCCCTCCCACCTCCCTCCCCATCCCATCCCTCTGTTTCATCCCAGTACACCAGCCCCGAGCATCCTGGATCATTCATTGAACCTGGACTGGCGATTCGTTTCACATATGATGATATACATGTTTCAATGCCATTCCCCCAAATCATCCCACCCTCGCCCTCTCCAACAGAGTCCAAAAGACTGTTCTATCTGTGGAAATAGAACTGCCATACAACCCAGCAATCACACTCCTGGGCATACACACCAAGGAAACCAGAATTAAAAGAGACACATGTACTCCAATGTTCATCACAGCACTGTTTATAATAGCCAGGACGTGGAAGCAACCTAGATGTCCATCTGCAGACAAATGGATAAGAAAGCTGTGGTACATTTACACAATGGAGTATTACCCAGCAATTAAAAAGAATACATTTGAATCAGTTCTAATGAGGTGGATGAAACTGGAGCCTATTACACAGAGTGAAGTAAGCCAGAAAGAAAAACACCAATACAGTATACTAACGCATATATATGGAATTTAGAAAGATGATAACGATAACCCTGTATACGAGACAGCAAAAGATTCTCTGCTTTTTAATATGCTGTCTAGGGTTGTCACAGCTTTTCTTCCAAGGAGCAAGCGTCTTTTAATTTCATGGCTGCAGTCACCATCTGCAGTGATTTTCTAGTCCAAGAAAATATAGTCTCTCACTGTTTCCATTGTTTCCCCATCTATTTGCCATGAAGTGATGGGACTGGATGCCATGATCTTCATTTTTTGAATGCTATTTTAAGCGAGTTTTTTCAATCTCCCCTTACACCCGGGGCAGATTCATGTCAATGTATGGCAAAACCAACCAATATAATATTGTAAAATAATTAGCCTCCAATAAAAATAAAAATTAAAAAAAATAAAATAAACTTGTAATACACATTTTAATACAAAAAAAAGTCTCTTTAGTTCCTGTTTCTTTCTGCCATAAGGGTGGTATCATCTGCATATCTGAGGTTATTGATATTTCTCCCACTATCTTGATTCTAACTTGTGCTTCATCCAGCCCAGCATTTTGCATGATGTACTCTGCATATAAACTAAATAAGCAGGGTGACAATATACAGCCTTGAGGTATTCCCTACTCAATTTGGAACCAGTCCATTATTCCATGTCCAGTTCTAACTGTTGTTTCTTGACCTGCACACAGATTTCTCAGGAGGCAGGTAATGTGGTCTAGTATTCCCATCTCTTGAAGAGTTTTCCACAGTTTGTTGTGATCCACACAGTCAAAGACTTTAGCATAGTCAATGAAGCAGAAGATGCTTTTCTGGAATTCTCTTGCTTTTTTATAATCCAATGGATATTGTCAATTTGATCTCTGATTCCTCTGCCTTTTCTAAATTCAGCTCCAACATCTGGAATTTATCCGTTCACTTACTGTTGAATCCTAGCTTGGAAAATTTTGAGCATTACTTTGCTAGCCTGTGACATAAGTGCAATTGTGTGTTAGTTTGAACATTCTTTGGCATTGCCTTTCTTTGGGATTGGAATGAAAACTGACCATATATTCACCTTACCATTATGTCATTTCTTAATACTTAGAAGATAGTTAAGTTCTACACAAAAATGACTCAGAAAACTCAAATGACACTGAAGGAAAGCAGAAACATTACTTTGCCAACAAAGGTCTGTCTAGTCAAAGCTATATTTTCCAGTAGTCATGTATGGATGTGAGAGCTGAACTATAAAGAAAGCTGAGCACCGAAGAATTGATTTTTTTGACCTGTGGTGTTGGAGAAGACTCTTGAGAGTCCCTTAGACTGAAAGGAGATCCAACCAGTCCATCCTGAAGATCAGTCCTGAGCGTTCATTGGAAGGACTGATGTTGAAGCTGCAACTCCAATACTTTGACCATCTGATTTGAAGAACTGACTCATTTGAAAAGACCCTGATGCCGGGAAAGATTGAAGGCAGGAAGAGAAGGGGATGACAGAGGATGAGATGGTTGCATGGCATCACCGACTCAATGGACATGAGCCTGGGTAAACACTGGGAGCTGGTGATGGACAGGGAGCCCTGGTGTGCTGCATCCCATGGGGTTGCAAAGAGTCGGACACGACTGAGCGACCGAACTAAAGGAAAGGAAATTTAGAAGAAAATGTATAACAAAAATAGTCAGTGAGAGGTGGAACACTGTGATGAGGGTAAGTGGCACTCTGGAGTCAATGACAGGCAATACAGCATTTATAAATAAATCCGCTAAGGGTAAAGCAGAGGGAAATGTGAACGAGAGAGACACAGCCAATCTGTTAATATTTCTATTCTTTCACAGACATGCTCTGATAATACACTGAGATATCTGCCCAGCTGAGTCTTTGATGAATTAAGACAAAGATTTGTTTGTTTAGTTGGTTGCTTTTTCCTGAATACTAGATGGGAATACCAGACCACCTGACCTGCCTCGTGAGAAACCTGTATGCAGGTCAGGAAGCAACAATTAGAACTGGACATGGAACAACAGACTGGTTCCAAATAGGAAAAGGAGTATGTCAAGTTTGTGTATTGTCACTCTGCTTATTTAACTTATATGCAGAGTACATCATGAGGAACGCTGGGCTGGAAGAAGCATAAGCTGGAATCAAGATTGCCGGGAGAAATATCAATAACCTCAGATAGGCAGATGACACCACCCTTATGGCAGAAAGTGAAGAGGAACTCAAAAGCCTCTTGATGAAAGTGAAAGAGGAGAGTGAAAAGGTTGGCTTGAAGCTCAACATTCAGAAAACAAAGATCATGGCATTGGGTCCCATCACTTCATGGGAAATAGATGGGGAAACAGTGGAAACAGTGTCAGACTTTATTTTTGGGGGCTCCAAAATCACTGCGGATTCTGATTGCAGCCATGAAATTAAAAGACGCTTACTCCTTGGAAGGAAGGTTATGACCAACCCGGATAGTGTATTTAAAAGCAGAGACATTACTTTGCCAACAAAGGTCTGTCTAGTCAAGGCTATGTTTTTTCCAGTGGTCATGTATGGATGTGAGAGTTGGACTGTGAAGAAAGCTGATCACCGAAGAATTGATGCTTTTGAACAGTGGTGCTGGAGAAGACTGTTGAGAGTCCCTTGGACTGCAAGGAGATCCAACCAGTCCATTCTAAAGGAGATCAATCCTGGTGTTCATTGGAAGGACTGATGCTGAAGCTGAAACTCCAATACTTGCCCAACTCATGCGATGAGTTGACTCACTGGAAAAGACTCTGATTCTGGGAGGGACTGGGTGTGGGAGGAGAAGGGGACGACAGAGAATGAGATGGCTGGATGGCATCACCGACTCTGTGGACATGAGTTTGAGTGAACTCCAGGAGTTGGTGATGGACAGGGAGGCCTGGTGTGCTGTGGTTCATGGGGTAGCGGAGAGTCGGACACGACTGAGCGACTGAACTGAACTTAATCACAAGTGACAAATAGATGCCAAATAACAGAAGGAATGGCTTGAACAAAAACTATTGAAATGTATCGCTTTACACTGTCCTCCATCATATCAAGTTTTAGATTATTTTGACTTTGAACAAACATAACTTACTTGATAATTTTGAATAAATGTAACTTACTTGAAAGGCATGGGAAAGAGTCTTGCCTGTACCTTTCAAACCAGATCATAATATAACCAGTTTTAAGATCATTTTATTTTATTTTTTTTCCAGATGAATAATTTTATTTATTTTTTTACTACATGAACCCATTTATTGGAGGCTAATTATTTTACAATATTATATTGGTTGGTTTTGCCACACAGCCTGAACTGGAAAATACATCTCATGTCAGATCTGTGTATTGAAAAAAAAAATTTCATGTATTTTTTCCTCTTTTTTGAAAAATCTTTCTATGAGAAAATATCAGAATATTATAAAATTACTAGAGGTAAGATGTGATTAATTTATGATAATTATTTTAAATACACACATATATATTGTTTTACATAATACCTGGTTGTATATTATCAATTTATTATAGATTTCTCCATACTTAGCATAAGAGACGGAGAAGTCAATGGCAAGCCACTCCAGTACTCTTGCCTAGAAAATCCCATGGGTGGAGAATCCTGGTAGACTGCAGTCCGTGGGGTCGCTAAGGGTCGGACACGACTGAGCGACTTCACTCTCACTTTTCACTTTCACACATTGGAGAAGGAAATGGCAACCCACTCCAGTGTTCTTGCCTGGAGAATCCCAGGGACGGGGGAGCCTGGTGGGCTTCCGTCTATGGGGTCACACAGAGTCGGACACGACTGAAGTGACTTAGCAGCAGCAGAAGCAGCAACATAAGAGAATTCAAATGTTTTTTTCCAGCAAATATCTAAAATAAAACAAAAACTTTCAACAAGTTCTCTTATGTTACTTTCAGCATCTCAGGTCCTGAAAATACTACTATTATTCCAATGAATATTTCAATGGAAATGAATTGCTAAGATCAGCTTTCTTCACAGTCCAACTCTCACATCCATACATGACCACAGGAAAAACCACAGCCTTGACTAGACGGACTTTGGTGGCAAAGTAATGTCTCTGCTTTTTAATATACTCTCTAGGTTGGTCATAACTTTCCTTCCAAGGAGTAAGCGTCTTTTACTTTCCTGGCTGCAATCAGCATCTGCAGTGATTTTGGAGCCCAAAAAACCAAAGTCTGACACTGTTTCCACTGTTTTTCCATCTATTTACCATGAAGTGATGGGACCAGATGCCATGATCTTTGTTTTCTGAATGTTCAGCTTCAAGCCAACCTTTTCACTCTCCTCTTTCACTTTCATCAAGAGAATTCTTAGTTCCTCTTCACTTTCTGCCATAAGGGTAGTGTCATCTGCATATCTGAGGTGATTGATATTTCTCCCAGCAATCTTGATTCCAGCTTGTGCTTCTTTCAGACCAGCGTTCCTCATGATGTACTCTGCATATAAGTTAAATAAGCAAGGTGACAATATACAGCCTTGACGTACTCCTTTTCCTATTTGGAAGCAGTCTGTTGTTCCATGTCCAGGTCTAACTGTTGCTTCCTGACCTGCATACAGGTTTCTCAAGAGGCAGGTCAGGTGGTCTGGGATTCCCATCTCCTGAAGAATGTTCCACAGCTTATTGTGACCCACACAGTCAAAGGCTTTGGCATAGTCAATGAAGCAGAAATAGATGTTTTTCTGGAACTCTCTTGCTTTCTCCATGATCCAGCGGATGTTGGCAATTTGATCTCTGGTGCCTCTGCCTTTTCTAAAACCTGCTTGAACATCTGGGAGTTCACGGTTCACATATTGCTCAAGCCTGGCTTGGAGAATTTTGAGCATGACTTTACTAGCGTGTGAGATGAGTGCAATTGTGTGGTAGTTTGAGCATTCTTTGGCATTGCCTTTCTTTGGGATTGGAATGAAGACTGACCTTTTCCAGTCCTGTGGCCTCTGGTGAGTTTTCCAAATTTGCTGGCATATTGAGTACAGCACTTTCACAGCATCATCTTTCAAGATTTGAAATAGCTCAACTGTAATTCTATCACTTCCAATAGCTTTGTTCGTAGTGATGCTTTCTAAGGCCCACTTGACTTCACATTCCAAGATATCTGGCTCTAGGTCAGTGATCACGTTATCGTGACTATCTTGGTCATGAAGATCTTTTTTGTACAGTTCTTCTGTGTATTCTTGCCACCTCTTCTTAATATCTTCTGCTTCTGTTAGGTCCATACCATTTCTGTCCTTTATCGAGCCCATCTTTGCATGAAATGTTCCCTTGGAATCTCTAATTTTCTTGAAGAGATCTCTTGTTTTTCCTATTCTGTTGTTTTCCTCTATTTCTTTACATTGATCACTGAGGAAGGCTTTCTTATCTCTCCCTGCTATTCTTTGGAACTCTGCACTCAGATGCTTATATCTTTCCTTTTCTCCTTTGCTTTTCACTTCTCTTCTTTTCACAGCTATTTGTAAGGCCTCCTCTGACAGCCATTTTGCTTTTTTGCATTTCTTTTCCATGGGGATGGTCTTGGTCCCTGTCTCCTGTACAATGTCACGAACCTCCGTCCAGAGTTCATCAGGCACTCTATCTATCAGATCTACTCCCTTAAATCTATTTCTCACTTCCACTGTATAATCGTAAGGGATTTGATTTAGGTCAAGGCTATGGTTTTTTCAGTGGTCATGTATGGATGTGAGAGTTGGACTATGAAGAAAGCTGATCGCCGAAGAATTGATGCTTTTAAACTGTGGTGTTGGAGAAGACTCTTGAGAGTCCCTTGTACTGAAAGGAGATCCAACCAGTCCATTCTAAAGGAGATTAATCCTGGGTGTTCATTGGAAGGACTGATGCTAAAGCTGAAACTGTAATACTTTGGCCACCTCATGCGATGGGTTGACTCACTGGAAAAGACTCTGATGCTGGGAAAGGTTAGGGGTGGGATTAGAAGGGGACGACAGAGAATGAGATGGCTGGATGGCATCATCGACTCTGTGGACATATGTTTGAGTGAACTCTGGGAGTTGGTAACGGACAGGGAGGCCTGGCGTGCTGTGATTCATGGGGTCGCAGAGAGTCAGACATGACTGAGCGACTGAACTGAACTGAACTGAGAGTAAAGAGTCTGTAAAGGATATAAAATGAAAAAGGGAAATTACCAGCTTAGAAGAGAGCAGTTTCAGACAGCCTTATAGTGGTATTAGTAATTCTAGTGTCATTGTAAAAGAAAATGCCAGCATATTGATAATATTGGTTTTTTTCAAAAGACAGTGAGAACTGCAGTATTTCATCTGAAGCATGTCTCTCTGAAACTCAAGTTTAAAATGGAAGGTCATAGATACTATTAGGTACTTATTGGGTTAAAGACATTTTTGTATTCTATATTTGCTTTCAGTTCTAGATTTATAGAGAAGGAATAATCTGTTTACTATTTTGCAAATAAATAGCCAGTAAAAGAAAGCAACTATTTTGTTGCTTAGCCAATATATATGATCTTCATTGTCTATTATGCTACTTCCCATAGCCTTCTGGTTGCTTTTACTAAAGTTCAAAAATCAAAAGGAAAAATAAGAGACTAGAAAAATAAAAAAGGGTTCTGAAACTTGATTGTATTATTTTTTATTATTCTGCCAAAAACTAAAAAGTTTTAGCAGTCCTTTGAGGTAAGAATCTTAATGGGGAATATATCCATCATTTTATCTGTGCAAATATACTATGCATTATGGCTATTCTAAGTTGCCGGAGGTTATAAAAAGCAATATGCAGGATAAAGTAAAACTGAGTTTTATTCACATTTCAATTTTGCTCTCTACCTTTTTAATGGTATGAATAACTTCTTCTTTTTCTTCAAGTTTTTTTTTTTCTATCTAAGGGGATAAACAGCCTAGTAAGAATGCCTCAAAGGCTTTTTGTTTTAGAGATCATAAAGCTAAACATGAAGAAAAGATGTGAAGTAAAGATTAAGAACTTGTTTTACAATGTTAACATGATGTTGGTTAAGGAATCTTGAAGATAACACTCTAATTCATCTAGAAATAACAGCAATGAGAAAATGGTTGTACATTTTTTGTGATCTGGATGCAGTTATACACATGATGGTTTATTACATACTTGAGGAGTGTGGTTTATAGAACTTGCTGGTGAGGAATTAATTTAAAAAGCATTGCAGAATAATAAAGTGACTTCTGGCTTTTTACAACTAGTACAAGGAGAAAAACAAACAAAGCAAAGCTTACAGCATTGTAACTAGCTTTTCTTTCAAAAAAATGAAATCAAATTAATTGTATGTTAATGAGTAGTTCATCTCCATTTTATCTATATTAATTAAGCAATCACATAAATGTATTTCAGAAAAGAAGAGTTTATCTGGCTTTTATGAAAACAAAAACAATATAAGACTCTCATTTAAAATTTTTCAAAATATTCTGCAGAAAGTTTTCAAAAAATTCTTATGTTACTATTTAAATTTGTCTGTTTTAAATAAATTGCCTTTATTGATCCTAGTTTTATTTTTCCTGGATTCAATATAGTATTTTTATTGTATAATGGTAACATAAGATAAATTAGAATAAGTCAATCTATATCCTAGAGTTTGAGAAGTGTGTGTGAGAGAAGTGTGTGTGTGCCTGCTTGTATAATGTTTTGATAATTTCATTTGCTTTGTGAATGAGACAATCTCCCATATATTTTCTAACCAATTATTACATGTATGAGCTTACATAAGCATACACACACATCACTGTATACTTTTATATGTAGCTATAAAAGAATATAATAATTTAAAATTTTTAGATTTCTTATATTTTTAAAAAACTGCATTATGACCATGAAAACTTGGATGACAAAGAACTAAGAAAAAAGTCAAGAATTCTAAAACATATTGTTTGGCTTGTGCAATGCACTCCTTTGTGTATGTGTGTGTCTGTTTGTCTGTAGATGCATAAAGTAGCAAGAACTGTAGGACAGTAAGGTCCACAAAGATTCAGTGGAATCTTCTTAGAATGGATTAAGGATTTAGATAAACTTGAAAGGCAAGTCCTTAATCTTCAGAGTATTCTAAAGAAATCTAATCAGTGCCTTATATGATTCCCCTTATTCAAGTATACTCTGAGAGTCTTAATACACAGTATTATCCCAACAAGTGATACCAACTCAAACTCCAATTTTCCTTATAGAAGTTTAAATTTTAACTGCCCTCAAAGCTATATCCTAAATAAATGCCACTGCGTATAAGTTCTGTGTATGTGTGCATGATTAGTGGTGGTGGGTGTCACAGGGCCTCCCTTATCCATTGAATCATTCTGAAAAGAAAATTGACTTCTCCTTCTCTCATTTTTCCTAGTCATAACTGGATATACAGAATACTCTTCTGACAGATTCACTTGATTAGTTGAGATACCACCTGTTGTATCTTGCACATACAAAATGAAATGTCTGAACCTGTGACCAAGTAATATCTAAAACTTATTACTGATCCCCAATATTATGTGCAGAGAGTCTTAAAAACAGTTTAAATACTATGGGCATTCTTTTAGGATAAGGCATGAATAAAAGAAGATAACTTAGGAAGAAGAAAAGAAAGTAGGGAAAACTACTAGACCATTCAGGTATGACCTAAATCAAATCCCTTATGATTATACAGTGGAAGTGAGAAATAGATTTAAGGTTTTAGATCTGATAGACAGAGTGCCTGATGAACTATGGATGGAGGTTCGTGACATTGTAGAGGAGACAGGGATCAAGAGAAAAGCAAAAAGCAAAGGAGAAAAGGAAAGATATAAGCATTTGGATGCAGAGTTCTAAAGAATAGCAAGGAGAGATAAGAAAGCTTTTCTCAGTGATCAGTGCAAAGGAATAGAGGAAAACAACAGAATAGGAAAGACTAGAGATCTCTTCAAAAAAATTGGAGATATCAAGGGAATATTTCATGCAAAGATGGGCTCAATAAAGGACAGAAAAGGTGGACCTAACAGAAGCAGAAGATATTAAGAAGAGGTGGCAAGAATACACAGATGAACTGTACAAAAAAGATCTTCAAAACCAAGATAATCACAATGCTGTGATCACTCACCTAGAGCCAGACATCTGAAATGTGAAGTCAAGTGGGCCTTAGAGAGCATCACTATGAACAAAGCTAGTGGAGGTGATGGAATTCCAGTTGAACTATTTCAAATCCTGAAAGATGATGCTGTGAAAGTTCTGCATTCAATATGCCAGCAAATTTGGAAAACTCAACAATGGCCAAAGGACTGGAAAAGGTCAGTTTTCATTCCAAACGCAAAGAAAGGCAATGCCAAAGAATGCTCAAATTACTGCACAATTGCACTCATCTCACATGCTGCTAAAGTCATGCTCAAAATTCTCCAAGCCGGACTTCAGCAATACATGAACCATGAACTTCCAGATGTTCAAGCTGGTTTTAGAAAAGATAGAGGAACTAGAGGTCAAATTGCTAACATCCACTGGATCATGGAGAAAGCAAGAGAGTTCCAGAAAAACATCTATTTCTGCTTTATTGACTATGCAAAACTCTTTGACTTTGTGTATCATAATAAACTGTGGAAAATTCTGAAAGAGGTAGGCATACCAGACTACCTGACCTGCCTCTTGAGAAACCTGCATTCAGGTCAGGAAGCAACAGTTAGAACAGGACATGGAACAACAGACTGGTTGTTCCAAATAGGGTTCCAAATAGGAAAAGGATTACGTCAAGGCTGTATATTGGTCACCCTGCTTATTTAACTTATATGCAGAGTACATCATGAGGAACGCTGGGCTGGAAGAAGCACAAGCTGGAATCAAGATTGCCAGGAAAAATATCAATAACCTCAGATATGCAGATGACACCACCCTTATGGCAGAAAGTGAAGAGGAACTAAAAAGCCTCTTGATGAAAGTGAAAGAGGAGAGTGAAAAGGTTGGCTTGAAGCTCAACATTCAGAAAACAAAGATCATGGCATCTGGTCCCATCACTTCATGGGACACAGATGGGGAAACAGTGTCAGACTTTATGTTTTTGGGCTCCAAAATCACTGCGGATGCTGAGTGCAGCCATGAAATTAAAAGATGCTTACTCCTTGGAAGGAAAGTTATGACCAGCCTAGATAGCATATTAAAAAGCAGAGACATTACTTTGCCAACAAAGGTCCATCTAGTCAAGGCTATGTTTTTTCCAGTGGTCATGTATGGATTTGAGAGTTGGACTGTGAAGAAAGTTAAGCGCTGAAGCATTGATGCTTTTGAACTGTGGTGTTTGAGAAGACTCTTGAGAGTCCCTTGGGCTGCAAGGAGATCCAACCAGTCCATCCTAAAGGAGATCAGTCCTGAGTGTTCATTGAAAGGACTGATGCTAAAGCTGAAACTCCAATATTTGGCCACCTCATGTGAAGAGTTGACTCACTGGAAAAGACCCTTATGCTGGGAGGGATTGGGGGCAGGAGGAGCAGGGGACGACAGAGGATGAGATGGCTGGAAGCATCACTGTCTCGATGGACATGAGTTTGGGTAAACTCCGGGAGTTGGTGATGGACAGGGAGGCCTGGCATGCTGCCGTGGAGTCGCAAAGAGTTGGACTTGACTGGGCGACTGAACTGAACTTAGGAGGAAAAAGATGATAAATCTTCCCTTGAGAACATATGCATAAAGTCATATAACAACTATCCTATTTTATTCATCTATTTCATTCATTCAATCTTACTTTTTTTCAACAAATGAGTATTAAGTACTGTATGCCAGGAATCTATGTTACTGAGGCTCTTACATGGTATGTCTTACTTAGAAAAGTCCTTCTATATTTTAAGATTCAAAGATTATATAATATTTAAATTTATATTTTTAACCCATATAACCCATATAACATATCAAGTACATGATATGAGGGAGAAATACAACACTTATTATTTATTAGAGTTTTAATTTTTCTCTATTTGATATTTATTTTGGTAAAATGGATAAGGGTGTTATTCCTAACCATTTATTAAATATTCTGTCATTGCTGTAGTAAGAAATGCAAGATTTATTAAACACTAAAGATGATACATTGTTATGGTAATAGGCTCAATTTATAAAGCCAGATTTTCTAGGTTCAAATTTTGATAATATTCTAGGTTAATTTGTTCAGATTATTTAATTTTCCTGTGCCTTCATTTATTTTAAAAATGATAAAAATAGTTTTGTTATTTAGTTTTCTTTATGTCATTTACTTAGCATTTAAAATATAAGAGCAGAATCTCATATAAAAGAATCAATTAATTGCTACTATTCTTGGATTCACAAATATTCATGGTTTATTTTATTGGGTTTATGCTTGTATATCTTTTATCTGCTTGACAGTCCTGTATTCAACCAGTCTTGTACTCAAACCATGAATATATATATATATTTTTATAGACAAGACTTAATTCCCCACCTCTTTCTGTTCTTTGTTTCTTCTTTCTCCAGGGGGCAAATTTGTTTGCTATTTAGTCTACTTCCACTCCCAGTAAAACAATTATCAACTCAACTACTACTTTATATTTACATCAGAATTATGTACTAATTTTTAACAGAACTCACAATTCTCAGTGTTAGTTTCTGAGACGTAATATGCTTCAAATTAGTCCACACATAATCCTCTGTCTTTTAATAAAGTTTTGCTCTTTTAACAAATAATATACAATTATTTTACTAATTTTAGTTTAGGCATTTGATAATTTTATTTTCACGTCAAATGAGATAATTTCCCAAATATCTTCAAATTAACTTTTACAAACATACTAGAAATTCCATGTTTTTACTTATATGTATTTAAACATGTTATACCTTCTCTTTAGATTTACAGGTTTCCGCAATAATATCTTAAATCTGTGAATACAGTGTTTCCTCTGAGCACTTTAGATAATTCAGTGTGCACTCTTGGAATTTGGGTAGGGTTTTATTTATGTATATCATTTCCTCCATTTCCCAATACAATACCTATTTTTTCCAGCTTTCTTTAATTTAGCCATAATTCAGTTTTAATATTTGCCTACTTAGAAAAAAAGAATTGCATATGTGCCTCCTAAATCATTTTAAATGTGATGGACAATTCACATGTGTCTACACAGCCTGGGTTCCACCATGATCCTCCAGGGAACTGACTACAGAAATATGGTGTGGCAGTTTTCAAAGAAATGTTGTTGTTTAGGCACAAAGCTGTGTCCAACTCTTCTGACCCCATGGACTATAATATAGACCATCATGCCCCTCTGTCCATTGAATTTCCAAGGCAAGAAAACTAGAGCCGTTGCCATTTTCTTCTCCAGGGGATCTTACCTACCCAAGGATTGAACCTGCCTCTCCAGCATCTCCTGCAGTGGCAGGCAGATTCTCTACCACTGAGCCACGAGGGAAGCCTTCAAAGAAATCGTACTGGTGAAATGAATGAACTTAGACAATTTCAGAAGAAAGTTTATATTACATAAAATGAAATCTCTATGAGAACTGTATATTTCTATTGACATATATTTATCTATAAAATGGAAAACCATTCATATTAATCAGGAATAAATTGTTCATAGAGACAGAATTTGCAACTTCACCTAGTTTATGAGATTTTTCTTATCCTTTCAATACCATAAGATTTATAGTGTTAAGAAACTAAAATTAAAATTCTTATAGAATTACTGAAAGACTAAAAGCATAAAAAACTGCAGCTTATGAATGTGTAAAAATGAGAAAAATAAAAACAATTAAATCATTATATAACCACTTTTGCTTTACATGTGTTTTTAGTTTTATACCTATGGTGTGTATATATTTGGTTTCACTAGTTTTTGAAAATGAGCATAATACTTAAGAGAATTGAATTCATTTGCTTCAAAATTTTAATTAGAGAGATAGATCATTTTGCTCAATAATTTTGTAACCAATCCATATGTATTTGGAAAATATTACTTTATTTAATCCCTAATTTTAAATAATAACTAATGCATTTTAAAATTTAGACATGTAAATCATCTTACATTTAAACAAATGTTAATCATTAGAAAATCATCTGATTAATTCAGTGCTAAACAAAGTCAAAACAGTAAAGAGTGCTTTTCTTTTTATATTAGAGTCATCTGCACATTAACTAACATACTGATATCTTCCCAAAAATAGTATTTTAAAACCACTGGTGGCTCATAACAGAAGCAATTTTAGATGGTGTGCTTAACAACAAAATCATGCTATAGAATTTACCATGATTAAAATCCACCAGACTAATCTCCTTAAGATCAAATCTTATAATAGAGAGTCAATGAATTGTGACTGCATTCAGGAGAGCAATATTGCTCTTTTGTGCTTCATATAAGCTAGAAATGAATACTAGACTTTCTAGTGCCCAAACATCCTTCGTTTTTTAATTATATACATGAAGAAATTATGCCTTAATTACATCAAGAAGAAGGACTGAAAGTAATATGCTAGATGTGCATAGTGCTGTTTTTAAACATTTAATTAATGAGAGAAATAAATTTCCCCCTTCACTTTACAAAATATCTGAACACAAAATCCTGAAAATTTCCTTGTTAAAGGGATAATCCAGTAAACTGAGAAAGCACGGCATAATTAAAACAAAAACTGAGAGAGAAGTGTCACAGATGTACAGGGACCACAAATACACTGAACATCTTCCGTAACTCATTTACACTCCCTCATGATTCCTTTTTGGTCTCCCTAGTTGAATAAGGTGCATCGTAATATATGAATGAATTCTCAGTGTCTTTTAGCAGTTGGATAAACATTCAGGTTCTTTTGTTGTGTCTTAAGACTGATGACCCTCCTCTGCTCACTCAGCCTCCAGTAGCTCTTACCAGAACTGCGGAAGCCTCTACATCACTTTAACCTTCTCCTTCTGACCCCTAGATACAGTCCTCATTATCTGTAATTCAGTCATCTTATCACTTGCCATTCAAATGAAGATCCAAAACTTTCAAGTTTGGAAAATCACAGTTCAGAGAAAATAAAAAATATCTCTAGCAAAGACCTCGATAGATGCTATTGTTAGGAAAAGGTATGAAGGCATAACCAAGCCAAGAAAATATTTAGCACTGGCGTTTAGTAGTCAGTGCAAAGAAAGATGTTACATGTGAAATACAGTTCTGAGAGCCATAGAGGTGCTTCACAACAAGGATCTCACTCTGTTGAAGACTAATATTTGCATCATTTGAATTTACAGGACTTAAAGTGGGTCAGTCAGAATTCTAGTGTTTAGGAATGCTCCCTAAATCTGTTTATTTAACTTATATGTGAAGACATCATGCAAAATACCAGGCTAGATGAATCACAAGCTGGGATCAAGATTGCTGGGAGAAATATCAGTAACATTAGATATGTAGAAGATATGACCCTAATGGCAGACAGTGAGGAGGAACTAAATAATCTCTTGATGAAGGCGAAAGAGACGAGTGAAAAGGCTGACTTAAAACACAACATCCAAAAAACTGACATCACGGCATCTGGTCCCACCACTTCATGGCAGACAAATGGGGAAAAAATGGAAAGAGTGACAGACTATTTTCTTGGACTCCAAAATCGCTGCAGATGGTGACTGCAACCATAAAATTAAAAGACACTTGCTCTTTGCAAGAAAAGTTATGACACACCTAGACAGCATATTAAAAAGGAGAGAAATCACTTGGCTGACAAAGGTTTGTATAGTCAAAGCTATTATTTTTCCAGTTGTCATGTATGGATGTGAGAGCTGGACCACAAAAAAAGGTGAGCACGGAAGAATTGATGCTTTCTAACTGGGGTGCTGGAGAAAACACTTGAGAGTACCTTGGACAGCAAGGAGATCAAACCAGTTAACACAAAAGGAAACCAACCCTGAATACTCGTTGAAAGGACTGATGCTAAAGCTGAAGCTCCAATACTCTGGCCACTTGATGCAAAGAGCTGACTCACTGGAAAGGACCTTGGTTCTGAGAAAGACTGAGGACAAGAGGAGAAGGGGGTGGCAGAGAATGAGTTGGTTAGATGGTATCCCATACTAAATGGTCAGGAGTCTGAGTCAACTCCAGGAGATAGTGAAGGACAGGGAAGCCTGGCGGGCTATAGTCCCTGGAGTTGAAAGTGTTGGACAAAACTAAGCAATTGAACAACTTTTTTTAAAACGTGGACAGAATTAGGTATCCTAAATAAAAATATTTGAGTTTAATTTTTGTTTTTATCAATGATAATCCTGTGAAATATTTTGTTCAGTGAAATACATGTGTAGTAGAGAACAAAAAATCTGAGCATACCACATATGAGATATGTCAAACTTAACATCTAAACATGATCATGAATTATAAACCTGATTCTAATTGTAACACATACTCTTTCATTGAGCTTGGCATTCGCTATGGCAGAAACAAATGACTGGAAATTTAAAATATTCTTTAGTATATTTCAGGGCTGTACCACTGGTAAAAGAAAAGTGCTAAATTCAATTTTTTTTCTTTTTTTTCAAAATGGGAAGGTAGGCAGGTAAATTATATCTAGCCCCATCATTTTTTTTAATAACTCTATTGTGCTAAGAGAAATGCTCTAAAATAGTTAAATATCTAGTATTATCAAACATCAGGCTCTATACTATGACCTGCAATGAGTCAACTTAAATTTAATCAAACATTCATAACAAATCAAAAGATAGGTATTTTATTATCCTAATTCATAGATAAGGCAACTAGCAGAGTGAATAGTATTTCAAGGTTACATAGTTTTGCCTGCATTCTAGTTTCTCGTTTAACCACTGCATGACACTGCCTTGTATCTGTAGAGAAGTAGTTACCTTAAAATTGATTTTGATGTCTGTAACTTACTTTTTCTCCACTTACTGGAGACTTCCTTACTGGGAATAATTTGTCTTGGGCAAATCTCAACCATAAGTTATCCTCCAGGGGGCAATCTAACATGGCTGTTAAGAAAGTCCAGACCTGGAAATCAGACTGACTTGGATATGCCTCTTGACTCTTCAAAAATTTATTTAAAAACCAGGAAAATCCCTTCCTTTAACCTTAGTACACTCCTGAGGTGTCTCAGTGGTAAATAATCCACCTGCCAATGCAGGAGACACAGAAAACACAGGTTCAATTCCTGGGTCAGAAAGATCCCCTGGAGGAAGAAATGGCAACCCATTTCAGTATTCTTGCCTGGACAGAGGGGCTTGGCAGGCTACAGTCCATGGGGTTCTGAAGAGTCAGGCATGACTGAGCGACTGAACACACAGACATATTAAAAAAAAAAAAAAAAGCTTAGGTATATTAAGTGAAATACCCACAACTACACAGATTGTGATTTTAAAAAGGAAAAGCCTATGTTAGCTGGTTCTCAAGTCAGTTTGATTTCAACTCAACAATGCTTTTGAAATAATCTGTGAATATTCCTAAATTTTCAAGTGCTTAAATGGTTTACTATTTTCAGCTACATATTCTTTTTGCCTAAGAGGTCTTGAGGGGACAATTATCCCCGTTTTAATGAACTATATTATTAGAGTACATATGTATATTTTCATGCCAGAGTTCATATGTTTGAGGTCACTGGAGATGCTCCAAACAATATTATTTATAAAATGCTGAAAAGTATGTTTCTGGCAATAAGCGAAAATGCAACTCTTGAGTAGTCTCATATTATTCTTGCGTGCAAATTTTTTCATGTCTTAGTGTTGCCATAGTATTTTCAATTGAAACTCAGAGTAACCCTCAATATTAGCATTACAACTAGTTTCAGACTTAAATTCTCATTGTCACATTTATTCCATCAACCAAAATCCTTTCTTACTCTTTCTTCCTCACTCACATTTCTGGGCTTCACTCAGCATCTCCTTCTATGAGCACCCTGAATCACAGATTATGAGAAACTAAACCATACTCCTTGGCAGCTAGGATTCTGCATATAAAGTTGGTTTCAGTGAGACGCACTGAAAGGAGATTTGGATGATGAATTAACACAGAGGCCATATTCTTACTGCCCTTCTGGTGACTGAATGAGGTTGAGATATTCATATTGTGCAGTAACAGAGACATCCTCCTAAATCTGCTCACAGGTGCTGCAACTGTGTGGTGACAGAACCAGAAGCACAACTGGAATATCTTCTCATTTTCTGTATTAAATTCTTTTCTGCTTTAAATATTTAATGATTTTTGTTCCACGCACTGAATTCATGCTGATACTTTCAGATAGTCTGTCCCCATAATCTCCTAAACACTTGTTCACACTTTCTAAAGAGACATGCAATTGACAGTTGACATGCAAATCCCCCTCACTCATGTCAGTGGTCATGTTTCTTCAATAGGTGGTTCTCCATCCATATATGCACTAACTCTGTGCTTACTCATGTACTTTTTGATAGCATTTACCCAAAAGAGGGCTGAAACCTGTTCATATTTTTCTAATCTCACAGTCTGTTTTATTCTCTAATTTTTGTCAGGAAGATGGCTGGATGGCATCACCGACTCGATGGAGGTGAGTTTGAGTGAACTCCAGGAGTTGGTGATGGACAGGGAGGCCTGGCGTGCTGTGATTCATGGGGTCACAAAGAGACGGACACGGCTGAGCAACTGAACTGAACTGAACTCAACCTTAGATATGCGTAACGACTATGAATCTTCTTTAACAGGTTTTATTTTTCCTCATTACAATTATCTTTTGTTAATGCCAACAAAACACAAACGTTCAAGATGAGCAAATGTAATAGATTTAAAGCTGTGATGAATTATGGATTTAATAATTTCCCTTGTCCATCTCCCTAAATTTCCCACCACTAGCTAAAGCAATGTATCTCTGTATGTGTCAGTGTCTCTTATCTGTTTTTATATTACTATCAATCTAATTTAAAGTCTAGTTAACTTTACATTGAAATGTTGCCTATATCTCTAGTCTTTCTCCTTGTCTTCAAGGTCTCTACTCCAAAACTGCTAGAATCACCATGTTCTGAAAAACTCTTTAAGGCATTGCATCGTGAGATCCAACTCACATTGCCAATAATACTTCTAGCCATCTCTGTTCACTCTAATCATAATTAATTTTATTTTTCTATATTGATTCTATACTTGTAAAGTCTCACAGGAGTGTAATCATGTGCAGTCCTACATGGCAAATGTAATCTATATAATAAATATATATTAAAACTATCTTAGATATTTACCATTCATATTTTCTTGTCTTGTAACTCCTTTAGGGTATTTACCTCCTATTTTAGTACTGACTTTCTATTGGTTCTCTAGGCTCATACAGACCATGAAGTCTTCCATGGCTCTTCCAAAATAATTCTAAATTTCATCGGAAATATATTAGAGGTTAAACCCTTCTCATGTTTTATATCATCTTGCCTCAATTATCACATTGTCCTATTAAATTCTAAAGTGTCTCAATAGATGAAACAAGTTATATTCATTTTGTGCTTTCCAAAATTCTCATGTCTCCCTGTAGCATTTTGTATCACACATTCAATTCACAATTTTGCACTGGCTTTATGGTTTCAATGCCTTCATTTACTTAAAATAGTGTTTCTAAGACCCACTTATCTGTTAAACAAATTTTTCAGCTGCTTATTCACAAGTTCAGTCTATGGTCCCTGTTCTATTTGAAAATTAGGTTCTAAGATAATTTATTAGGAATTTGGTAAACCTTTTCTATTGTGTTACTTTGGTGTATTTTAAGAATTTTAAGAATTTTATGTCTTCTAAGTTGCTGAGAAATTTCTACCTTTTAGATAGACAGCTTTACTGTAATATTACATAAACATTAGCAAGATCATTGTTTAATAAATAATGAATCCAATTTTTAGCCATAAGATTCATTTATTGTATTTAATAAAGAATTCTGGTCAAACCTCTGGGAAATGAAAATCATATTTTCATCAACTAACTAAAGGAAAACATACAGCAATTTATTTAAATTTTCCTAGCTTTTACTTAATTAAAACAGTACATTACTTCCTGATTTTTGCCATGACTATTTAAACACCTTTTAAGATATTTTGGAGATTTTCAGTGTTGCCATCTGTTGGAAAGTATCATATGTGCTGTTATGATTGTTGACACTGATATATAGCTTTTAATTAGAATCTTTTTAAAGCATAATCTCAAATAATTAACACTTTATAACATTAAAATAAGAAGTTTATAAACTATATCAGACATATTTCTATGAAATTATTATTATAGTGACTTTAAAATTTAAGAAAAATTGTACATAGGTCATTAGTAATCTCAATTTCTATTCTCCTAGATGTATTCTTTTCTCCAAATTTAAAAATACATACATCTTGGGACTTGTGTAATTCAGGTAAATAAGATTTTTCTACCAGTAACTTAACTTCAAAATTATACTTGTAATCACCTATAGCCTGTGAAGCAAGCAAAACTGGTGATATCATGCATAGTTAGACATACATTTCTTGATCTGATGATGTAGAAAAACTGACCACTCTAATTCTTCAGAAGACACAGTGCAATATATTGAAAGTTGTTAGAAAGTGACAGACTGTTTTTACAGTCAAAAGCTATCGGTGAATTGATATATTTTACAAATTAAATATTGAAGCATTTAAAAAATGTTTATCTCAATGATTTATTTTCTAAATTTATATAAGTTTTGGGGTAACTTGGAATTCCTATACAGTATTCTCTTCAATTAAGTATAGAACCATTACCACACTGTTATTTCATGTCTATGATAGCTCTTTTACAGCAGATGGCAGTACTTGCAATACTATATTTTATTAAAAAACCTATTAATATTAAAATACTTGAATTCAATAGATTTAAATATTTTAGCATTTGTTACCTGATATATTTGTGAATTTAGCATTATTAATACAATAATAATAACAGATAATACATCTTACTGAAATATTTAAGAAATATTAAAAACAAAAATGCCTGTGTATTTAGTGCCTCAGTAGACCTACCACGTGTTATGCAAAATGTCATGCTAAAACTAGAATTATGAATGGCATTATAAAATTATAGCTTTATAAGTATTTTAAATAAGATAATAATAATAATTAACATAAGAACAAAACCTTGTAAATTTCATTTGGAATAATTCCATACAAATCAATTTCTATATGAATTAAACTTATCATGTGAAGAAACCACATTTTTTTCATATTTTGTTCACTTTAAAATAAGACAGTATGTATACGTACACATCACCTCTAACTAGAATGCCCTTATAGGACACTCATTCCCATTAGATACACTGCAACACCAATAATTAGATGATTGCAGCAAATAATTTAACTTGGGGTTTTTGAGTAATATATCAAATATTCAAAAACAAGAGCCATGATTAAACATACCTAAACTCCAAAGATACATATTACTATTTAAATATTCCTAAATTTTACTAACCTGTAGATTAAAACAAGTCAGTCAGTTTTCCTTTTCAATCTCAGACCACTGTAATATCCCCCAGCATGCTTCTACTGGTTTCTACAGCATCTCTCAGCATCAACATCTGACACCCACAAGCCAATTTGATCAGTCTTACATGTACTTCTCCTTTTTGTAGCTTCATATTTTTATTGCCTTCTCTACTACTTTGAGGTAACCTTGTCATAATCGGAGGGGGGTGGTGTTTTTCTCACGTTGAGTGTGCCTTTGCTATCTGAGCTCCAGAGGAACTCTCTATTTTATTTAGAAATGAGTACCTTTCTCTTCTGGCCCACACTATGTCACATTTTAACAAACAAGCAAAAACAACAGTAAGACTTGTAAACTTTCCACCCAAAACTTTATCTGATGGAAATTTCCTTGAAAACAGCATCTTCTGATTTTGCCCATAATTTGTCCATGCATATAAGCACAAATTTAGCATCCCCCAAAGCAAACTTTAAGGACTCATCAGGTTGAAAGTATTCAGTGTATCACAAGGACTTTTCATTTTTATCACATCTTCCTTCCAGTCTTGGTATATATATTTATTTCATCCTGACATGGGCATACAGTTTTGTCTACCAAGACAAAACTCAAAGAGTTCTTCAAGACACATACTTCAACATACATAATTAGAAAACTTGAAATTCCCTTTATGTAAAACTGCAACTACAAGGGATTGAAGTAATGGAATAAACATCACCAAACACCCAGGCCCTTCATTCTCCATACTAACCTCTGATCTACACATATTACAATGGCTATGATGGGAATGTTCCAATTATACAAGGCCAATCATTTAAGAAACTTACTTGCAAGCAAGGCTCCTCAAATCAAACTGAATGGGATACTTATTTTCACTGACATTCAGAAGCCTCCAAAAGACTTCAAATTTCCAAAACAGCTTAATTGAAAGATTCATTGTGAAAGATTAGTGCAAAGTTAAAGAAACAAGAGATACCGAAAATAAGAGACTATAATACTAACATGATTCCCACTACTCCCTTCTATCCGTCTATATTCTGTCTACAAACCTTCTATCTGAACTGCCTTTCCTCTCTGAAGAAATCACAGACTGGAAACAGAAGTTTGACAACAGCACAGGCTGCAAAGCTGGAAACAAAACACCTGCGCCTCCCGCTACTTCACCCTCATAGGGGTCCACCATCAAAACACTGGCAGAAAAAAACAGTGTCTTATTTTCAATCAACTAGAACATTAGGGAGAAAAAAAAAAGACTGTCCTTGAAATTTTTGTCAAATACCAACTCGAACGCTCCCAATCTAACCTTGAAGGAAGCCCCATATGAACAACTCTCAGGGTTAACAGAACTCGAGGGAATTCTCTGCTACCAGTTGTTCCTTTAAATAATTAAGGAGAAGCTAAAAATAACACTGATGAAATACCATGCCAAATTCTCTTAGTTACTGGGGCTACATTCCTTGCTTTAAACCCGTCTCACTTTGGAGATCCTAAGATGGGATCTTAAGAAAACTAGCAGATATCAGCAAAGAGTGAGAATTTTTACCAAAGTGAGCTCTCTCGAATCTCTATAGTGTCCAGTTGAGAGAAGAAGATAAAATTTCACATTGCCTGGTATTGGTTATTGATTCTCTTTCCCAGGGATAAATATTCCATTCCAGGGAAGGCTAAAAAGATTTCTTGTTTGTTTCATTTTGTGTCCTGAGAAAGTGGCTTGGCTTTCTGCTAACCTGGGACACTCAGACTGTCAGTTCTTGCAAATGCAGGAACCTCAACCTTCTGGTTGGGGACCCAAAGACATGACAAGGAAAGAAATGTGGCTTTGACACCAACTGTAATTAGGTATGGCCTGACAGGAATGTGAATTGTGCTTTATTTGCAGTGTGGGTCCCATGGACTCCTGTCAGTTCTCAGGTTTAAGTCTTTTTGGCTCTTTGGAAGCGGCTGTACATCTTGGAAGGGTAGTATCTTTTGCATCCTCTTTAAGGACATCTCTCTCATTTATCGGGTCATTCAGTACTGCCAGGAATATTTGTTGGTTGTCCCAGCTAAAGCTGGCCAAATTAGAAACTGATACTAAAACCTAAAACATGATTATTTTTTAGGCCTTCTTCTCTAAGAAAAAATGAAACTATTAACCCAGAGGGAAACATTCCAATGGCAAGCAACTCCTAATCTAGAATGTAGGTATTATCTGATTTCTATCTTAGTTGGAGGACTTCTCTCCGATGTAAAGAAGCAAAATGAAGAAAATGCAATTAGGGTTGCAATCTAATTCTTTGAGGAGTTAAAAACATCTGTCCTACAAATTGCAGACAACTTGTGTAACTTGTCTGAAAAATTGAGACTGGAAGAACAGAAAAAACCTCCCTATTTTTTTCTCAATCCGAAAACCTCCCCTTGAATGTACTGTAAAAATTATGTGCTCCAGAAACAAAGGTCCTTCTTAGAGGAACTTTCATTCTTTCTTTGTGTCTTTGAGATGTAAGTCTTCTCTAGGAACTAAGGGACATTTCTTCAAAGTACAAACTTCAGAAGAAAAAAATCCAGAGAGAAATCTATTCAGAAACTAAGCAAATGAAAAATCTTTGAAGTTTTCTCCACAAATATTAGAAAAAAAGTTTATATCATCTGAACAGGTAACCATTACTTATTCTATCTGGCAGAAACTCAATTTAAATACAACAGTTCTTTTGTAACCTAGTGACTTTTGCATTATTGAATTTTTTCCATGGCTAAAATATTAAAAGGACCTCTGTTCGTGTCTGTGTGTTTATATATATCTACATTCCTATGTTATAGATGTATATTTCTCAACCTTCAGTTAGTATTACCAAAATGAATTTATAAAGAGCACCACTTCATTGGCTTAAAGAAAATTAAGCATTGGTTTAAACATATAATCAAAGTGTCCCTCTAAATGCTCTGCTTGATCAGAAGTATAGTATATCCAGGGTGGCAATCCCCAAACACCAAGCCAAATCTAGGCTTTCTCACTGCAAACAAGACTGACTGTGTACCCTCAGCCAATCAGGCATTTCCTATTTTCTCTTTCTTCATCTTTATTCTTTGTTCTATAAAAACTTCCTGCCTTATGCCAAATTTTTCAGTTTCCCAAAAGAAGACCGTTCACATCAAGTGTTAAATAAAATTCTATCACCTAAGTTTCTTTATTTATTTATAACAGAGATAAAAGCTCAATCTTATAGATTTTCTCTACCTCTTCCTTTCCAAGAGGGCATCTATCTGTATAGGGAAAGGGTTATGCAATTTGTGCCAATGGGGAGAGTAAGACTTAAATATATGATTAATCCACTGGATTCCCTTTGATTCTTGTTATGGATTATCTCACCTAATCTATTTCTACATTGGCTTTTAATGAGGTAGTTGGTTCTGTTTAGCTTTTTAGAAGGCATCATGCAGGAATTTACTGTTGCAGTCATGTGATTTTAATAGAAATATAATCTTTTCCTACAGCCCCCAACAGAGATGGAAGTAAAAGATCCTGGCCTTTGGATTTCCATTTAAATTTTCTAATACATCCCTCCATGCTCAGAAGAAGGTCATGACAGATTTGACGAGGACATGTCCTTCCCTATATTTTCTTTTTTACCTGTCACATATTATTTTGGTTTTAAGTCTTCTTTTTCCCCACTCTGTATCTCCTATACATTCTATCACACTTATTTCTGCTGTAGAATTTCTTCTATACCTTCTGGAGCTAAAATGACATAATAAATAACACAGACAAGTATTTACTTGACAAAAGAATGCACATCGAATCAAACTGATATTTAATTGGAACTCAGGTGTAAAAGTTGAGTTAAAGTTCTTAGATGATATCACAATATCATTTAATTTTAATATTGTAACACACTGTTAAAATGTGACTTGTTACAAATCATTTTGGCTGAGGTATCAGAACACCATGATAAGGAAATATTTGGCAAGGATCCCCATACCCAAAACAAAGCGGTACTTAACATACATAAGTTACATAAGGTGACAATATACAGCCTTGACGCACTCCTTTTCCTATTTGGAACCAGTCGGTTGTTCCATGTACAGTTCTGCCTGTTGCTTCCTGACCTGCATACAGGTTTCTCAAGAGGCAGGTCAGGTGGTCTGGGATTCCCATCTCTTTCAGGATTTTCCACAGTTTATTGTGATTCACACAGTCAAAGGCTTTGGCATAGTCAATGAAGCAGAAATAGATGTTTTTATGGAACTCTCTTGCTTTCTCCATGATCCAGCGGATGTTGGCAATTTGATCTCTGGTGCCTCTGCCTTTTCTAAAACCTGCTTGAACATCTGGGAGTTCACGGTTCACATATTGCTCAAGCCTGGCTTGGAGAATTTTGAGCATGACTTTACTAGCGTGTGAGATGAGTGCAATTGTGCGGTAGTTTGAGCATTCTTTGGCATTGCCTTTCTTTGGGATTGGAATAAAGACTGACCTTTTCCAGTCCTGTGGCCACTGCTGAGTTTTCCAAATTTGCTGGCATATTGAGTGTAGCACTTTCACAGAGTACATCATGATGAACGCTGGGCTGGAAGAAGCACAAGCTGGAATCAAGATTGCTGGGAGAAATATCAATAATCTCAGATATGCAGATGACACTACCCTTATGGCAGAAAGTGAAGAAGAACTCAAAAGCCTCGATGAAAGTGAAAGAGGAGAGTGAAAAGGTTGGCTTGAAGCTCAACATTCAGAAAACAAAGATCAAGGCATCTGGTCCCATCACTTCATGGGAAATAGATGGAAAAACAGTGGAAACAGTGTCAGACTTTATTTTTTTGGGCTCCAAAATCACTGCAGATGCTGACTGCAGCCATGAAATTAAAAGACGCTTACTCCTTGGAAGGAAAGTTATGACCAACCTTGATAATATATTAAAAAGCAGAGACATTACTTGGCCAACCAAGGTCCATCTAGTCAAGGCAATGGTTTTTCCCGTGGTCATGTGTGGTTGTGAGAGTTGGACTGTGAAGAAAGCTGATTGCCGAAGAATTGATGCTTTTGAACTGTGGTGTTGGAGAAGACTCTTGAGAGTCCCTTGTACCTCAAGGAGATCCAACCAGTCCATTCTAAGGGAGATCGATCCTGGGTGTTCATTGGAGGGACTGATGCTGAAGCTGAAACTGCAATACTTTGGCCACCTCATGCGACGAGTTGACTCACTGGAAAAGACTCTGATGCTGGGAAAGGTTGGGGGCGGGAGGAGAAGGGGACGACAGAGAATGAGATGGCTGGATGGCATCACCAACTCTGTGGACATGAGTTTGAGTGAACTCCGGGAGTTGGTGATGGACAGGGAGGACTGGCGTGCTGTGATTCATGGGGTTGCAGAGAGTCGGACACGACTGAGCGACTGAACTGAACTGAACTGAACTGAACTAAACATCCATAAGACAAACAATAAAGGTGCAGAAATCTGTTTTGAAACCAGAGTCATCATAAGCCTTCAGGTATAAACGTATATTCTGAAGGCATAGATTACTTCTTTGGAAAATGTTGTAATTCTGTGGCATTTTCTTAATTCCCATGGAAAGGAGAAATACACAGTTTATTTTTTTCTAATTTGTGCTGAGAAGGGGCTCAAGGAGACCACTCATAACGTGTGCCCTTGATTTTGAAATGATGGATATGGACATAAGCCAAACACAAACCTAGAAATTCCAGTTGAACACTATAAAACACAGGTCTCTAATGAAAGAGTAAGAGAAGAGAACTCCATGAACAATGACTACAATGTCCACAGTCTTCCAAGGAAATCTCTCCAAGAGTTGCCGTGAACCAAATGTTTTGCTAAGAGGGAACTAAGAGGTCTGTAGCCATTTTAAAAGTTCTTTGTCCTCAAAACCTTCTTGGAAGCATAAGACCAGAAAAGACCTCAGAAAGAAGCTCCAAGAGGAAGAAAGAGAAGTAGGAAGCTGCAGAAACACAGTTTTCCATATCACAGAAATTGAAGTAGAGCAGGAACATAAAATAGGTCACAATTTACACCTCAAGTTAAAGGGTCAGCTTTAAGCATCTGAAAATGCTGGAGGAATAACAGATCACTTAGCATCAATGAAGTACTGCCTTTCCTACCAGTGAAAGTGAAAACAAAAATGTTAGTTGCTCAATTGTGCTCAACTCTTTGCAACCCTATGGACTGTAGCCCACCAGGCTCCTCTGTCCATGGGATTCTCCAGGCAAGAATCCTGGCATGGGTTCCTCTTTCCTTCTCCAGGGGATCTTCCCAACCCAGGGATTGAATCCAGGTTTCCTGTATCATAGGCAGATTCTTTACCATCTGAGCCACCAGGGAAGTGACCTCTCTTTACTAGGCCAATCCCAATTTGCATGCATCCAAAAACAATATGGTCTCTGTGTGTGAATGGGGTGGCATAGAGACACACACACAGACCCTCTTGTTTTTGGATGCAAGCAAATGGTGGCAGAGTAAGTGGGGTTCTGTGTAGAGATATAAAGAAGCTCAACATCCTTTTTTCCCATTTGGGTTCCTAAATGTGAAGCAGTCCCAACTAAATAAGAATAATTAACTTTAAATAAAATTTAAGCTATTTAGCAACTCATCTAGAGAGAGAAGAGGCTTTAAACACAGACAGAAGAGTGCCAGGAACCACAAAACCACCATCAGTAATCTTGAGTGGCCAGTGCACAGGTCAACTTTCTGGTATTGGAGGTACTGTCTACTCCCTGGGAGACACGAGACACAGAGTGCAGAGGGACGGATGACAGCTGGTCAGTCAATTTGTACTTTCTACAGCTTACCTGTTATCTGATGTCCACCCAGACCTACCACCCTCCGCTAAGGCTGCCAATTTCTGCATCTTGGAGAAATGAGCAGGCAAAACTCTTAAGTGAAAATGGAAATAAAACAAGAGTAAAATTTCAAAGCTTTCACTCAAATTAGTCTGCTATGCCCTCAATTTTTCCATTCTAAGATGTCTTCTCCTGGACACAAATTGGGGAAACCCATGTTACCTTAGGCATTACTCAGGGTTTTGGGGGTTACAAGATCCACACTTCCACACCATGTGCATAGCTTCTCCAGAGTCAACTTGGGAGTAGACAGTCTTCTCTATATATTTTTATTGCTAAAATTCCTTTCATGTACCTCTATTTTTAAAACTTTACCATAAAGAAAAACACTAACCTGAGGGGAGGCAGGTCCTCAGGATCTTAAATCTCTTCTTGGATTGTGCAACACAGGCTAACCTTTAAAAAAAGAGAAAAAGAAAAAGCTTACCATGGAGGTTTTGTAGCTTGATTCATTATGTGTTTTCAAGTACTTCAGTTCTAGAAGAAAATTGAAAAGAGATCTTCAGTTACACTTGGCCATGGTATTGTGAGGATATGGAATATACAAAAGCAGCTAATCTTCACTGGGTATAGATCACAAGCTTAGTTTCCTTCCAAATGTTTAGTAATGACAACTGCAATTATCAGAATCTCATATATATTTCATTTTTTTCACAAAAAGCACCCCACTATCACAAATACATACACACAATCAAGCCACATTATGACTCATTTTTCCATAAATGTCAACACAAAAATCAATTCTATGTGGAGTATTAGATTCTCAAATCAAACTATGTCCCCAAATTACAAATCAACCATTTTTTAAATTTCTATTTTCTATAAATCATCTCCTAAAAGTGCATGAGAACTTCATTATATCTTAAAAATCACAAGAGAGTTCAGACATGAGTATTTACTTAGGCTTATATCACCCTTCCACAGTTATGAATATAGTTACATAGATGGATGTGAGTTTTAAGGATTTATGACCCCCTCCACATATCCATAAAAAAGTTATCGCTAGTTGATTCCATGTTCTATGTTATTTGGTATTTACTTGGATTATCGTACATGCCCTTCTTCAAGGTTAAGCAATGAGTTGAGAAGAGGCGTAAAGCAGCAAAGATCTATGGTCCTCACGTTTTACCTTTTATATTTCTCATCATCCTTATTCTTCTTCATGGCAGACACAGTTTTCCATAGCTTTCTTTTTTTTTTCCCCTGGTCTCGAAGGGAATTTCATCACATAGTCTCTCAAATTGAGGTAAAATAGGAACATAACATGTTTCATCAGAAAAAAAAAAAAAGCAACAACCGTTCTGTGATTATTAATCAAAGACAATACAAAATATAAACACTGTTATTTAAAAACTGAAACTCCAATACTTTGGCCACCTGAAGCAAAGAGCCACCTCACTGGCAAAGAACAAGATGTTTGGAAAGATTGAACGCAAAAGAGGGCAGCAGAGGATAATATGGTTAGATAGCATCTCCAAGTCAATGGCCATGAATTTGAGCAAACTCTTGGAGAGAGTGAAGGACAAGGAAGCCTGACATGCTACAGTCCATGGGATTGCAACAAGTTGGACATGACTTAGCGACTGAAGAACAACTTTCAAAAACAAATCAGTCAGTTGCAATAAACAAAATGTACTAGTGACTGCTGTTGCTGTTTTTTAGCCACTCAGTTGTGTCCGACTCTGCGACCCCATGGTCTGTAGCCTACCAGGCTCCTTTGTCCACGGGATTCTCCAGGCAAGAATACTGGAGTGGGTTGTCATTTCCTTCTCTAACTAGTGACATATACATATAGTTTCTACCAAATATCTAGCTCATCCAGACCTCCAATGTAATGTAGTGAAAATAATATATACCACTTCTGGGTCTGCCTTATAATGCTCCTGCAATCTTTCACATTCTCTCTCTCTTTCCCTATTTCCATAACTAGAAGTGAGGGACTTTAAAATTTGTAACCACCACAGTGTACAGAGATAGGACATTTTAATCACTGTGAAGAGGACAGATTCCTGGCTGGAAATAACTGCACTGAAGTGCAGGCAAGCAAGACATTTATTTTTATTATAGGAAATTAAGATAAACTGGGCTATAAAAATTAACTAGAAATTCATATGGGGTTTAAAATAAGCTGTAATGGGAATATTTAAACAAACAGGGAGACTGGAATGCAGACTGTAGTCAGAGAGATTAGTTGCGTGCTGGAATTGGTTTGACTGTGTGATTCTGTGCTTCTTTTTCATAACTCTACACCCAATAATTTCAAAATATTATCTTTTAATTAGATGGTCTGGGAATATTTATGCCAGACAGTTTGGCAAACAGCATGTATCAAGTTTTTTCTCATTATTTTTGTTGTTTTTTTTTTTTTTTTTTGGATTTGTACGGTTATTTCCCAGGATGCTGGGTGATAAACTATCAAACCATGAAAGAGTGTTTCATACTTAAATTCATGTATTAAAGATGAGGCATTTGGTAACTGTGACAAGGAACAGTATGTGACTGTGGAAGTGAATAGCTGAAGAAGAAATTAGAGAAGTTTATTAGAGGTCTGCATGGTAGAATGATAGCTATACCATCACAATGAAGATTTAAGTGGAAAAGAAAATGGGGAGGCAGTTATTTCTTTCAGAGGAAGACACAATGAACCCTGGCAGATAGTTAGATTGCTGGAAGGAGCTAAGGAAGAGTTGGTAAAGTTTTTGGCCCTTGGGATCAAAGGAACAAAAACTGTTACAAAGAGGTCAAGGATTACATAACCAGATGTAAAAATGGGAGCAACAGGTAGAGTTTAGCTTTCACTATGTTAAACCATTATATTAAGCATTTCTATAAATAATATATTAATTTCATTATGAAATATATTTCATCAGATTACAAATAGTTTATGCTTCTTTCCCCTACCTAGATTAATCTGGATTAATTTAACTGCTATATATCTCTGTCCTTTGATAAAAGTACTTAATTTTTCTACTTATTTAATCTTCAAATTTCTGGGTTTTTTTATTTGTCATAAACATAGAGAGTATTAAATGTTATCAATTCCACTAACTACAACAAACAAAATTTTAGGAAATAGCTTATAAAACACTTAACAGAAAATTTTTAAAAATGTTATATTCATTTTAATATTTTTGTTATACTTTCAGAAAGAAAAATACTTGTAATCATAGTTTTTTGTTTGTGATTCTTATTCTTCATTATTAGGAAATTTCATTTAAATTGTATTTAGAGTCTGTCAATTTATTTATGTAGCTATTTAAAAAGTATATTAGCTACAGTAATTTCTTATCCTGCAAATCTTTGAAATTGGAAATTTTTCCCTAAATTTTAATTTTATAATGGAAGAAAGTTAGTATTCCAATTCAAATTAGTATGGATGCAAACATTTATCATTTGGGATAACAGAAAAAGTTTGCATTCTTCTTTTATTTGTAATACTTGCTTGATAGAATGAATACCTAAAACAACTTTATGACAGACAAACTTTCAGGAGAGCAAATTAATGATTTAAATTATTAATATATCAGTTTAATGTCTAAGAGTTAAGAATGGAATTTTTAATATAAGAATCACAATTTCAACACAGAATAAAAGAAAGCTTATGAAAATTTTAATGTATTCTGATGTTTTAAGTATATAAAGGCAGTTAAACATCTAAGTAAACATGTATGCTTAAACAATTTTCATTAGTGCTTTCTAACAGCAGAGGGAGATATTGAACTACAAATTAAATATTTTTCAATACACATCTTTTGCAGAATGATTTGTAGGCAATTAGACTATTTTGAACTTAATTTTCCTGAGAAAATACCTTCTTTATTTTATTGGACATCTTTTCTCCAGAATCTGTTTCAAAGCCAACAAAGTCCTTTAGAAAACCTTAATATGCATTATGCCAATAGGTATATCACTGATATTTTACTTAAATAACTCACATTAAAACATTAAATAACATCCATCTTAAGCATGTTATATGTTGTCAGAACTGTTGGTGCAGTAGAGAATGGTTTTTTTACCCTGAGCCGGACTGAAATGGCTGTCTCTCTTATTTATAGCTGTGAGACCCTCAGCAAGTTATTTTTCTTTCTTAATATCATTTTCAGTAACTTTAGAATGAGAATAAAAATATTGTCTTTTATAGTGCTGCTGTGAATATTTTTTAAAAATTGAAATATAGTAAGTGACCAGTAGTAATCTCCCATTAAAAACTGTCTATATATATTTATTAAATTATTATTACTACTTTTAGAATTTGAGAAATATTTATTGAGGTAATGCACACATTAAAAATATGAAATTATTATCATATGAAACTAGTTTACCTAAAACATTTCTGATACTCTGCATTTATACCATATAATAATTTGTGTATGATAAACACAAATGTGTCTGATATAACTTGAATACTAAACATGCAATTTACATGTTTGTGTCCTCTACAATATAGTCATTCTAGTATAACATTTCCCTGTGTTTTAGGTTTTATTATAATAGCTATTTATTCATTTAAAGATTTCAGTAAGTGTGATCAAAATGAAATTATAATTTTAACTAATATATGCAAGTTATGTTGTATTAGCCTGATCATTGTTAGGAAACAAAAGTCACAATAGACCTAAAACACACACACACACACACACATATTAATTAGCAAAATGTTCTTTTTCCAAAATTCATATTCCTTTATGCCAATACGTAGGTATATAACAGCAGACTTCAAGAACTACCCGGTATGTGACCTGATCTTCTATGGAAATATCCAGTGCAAAATAAGAAAATAAAATATTTTGGGAGAACTTCTAAAGTATGAGAGAATTATTTTTATAATAGGTTTTTTGGGTTTAGGAGTCTAAAGTATAATCCAATATTTTAAAATTCATATAATAAGTCATTACTGATATCAAATCTATTTTGTCATCATGAAATTTAATTGGAAATAGTTAACTGTTCAGTTCAATCACTCAGTTGTGTCCAACTCTTTGCAACGCTAAGAACTGCAGCACACCAGGCTTCCCTATCCATCACCAACTCTTGGAGCTTGCTCAAACCCATGTCCATTGAGTTGGTGATGATATACAACTATCTCTTTTGAACCCCATGGACTGCAGCACACCAGGCTTCCCATTCCCTCACCATCTCTCCCAGTTTGCTCAGACTCATGTCCATGAGTCAGTGATGCCATCCAACCATCTGATCCTCTGTTGTCCCCTTCTCCTCCTACCTTCAATTTTTCCCAGCATCAGGGTCTTTTCAAATGAGTTAGTTTTTCACATGAGGTGGCCGAAGTATTGGAGCTTCAAGTTTAGCATCAGTCCTTCCAATGAATATTTAGGACTAATTTCCTTTAGGATTGACTGGTTTGAGCTCCTTACTGTCCAAAGGATTCTCAAGAGTCTTCTCCAACACCACAGTTCAAAAGCATCAATTCTTTGGCACTCAGCTTTCTTTATGGTCCACCTCTTACATCCATACATGACTGTTATTATAGTGGTATTTTAAGCATATTTTCAACTCTTCATTAAAGCATATATTAGAGGGAAAAAATACCATCCCAATCACATACATTTCCTAAAAAGGATATTAAGAAATGAACGGTGGAGAATGAGATAATACTGCACCACACAGCTGTATCTTGGAGCAAGGTTACTTTAATGACTTCAAATGGAAGTATAAGATCGAATTCAATTACAATGAAATTAGTGGCTGCACTTTTCCTTTGGGTTTATATCATTCTCAGGACTTCCCTGTAGCTCAAATGGTAAAGAATCTGCCTGCAATGCAGGAGACCAGGGTCAGATCCCTGGGCAGGGAAGATCCTCTGGAGAAGGGAACGATAATCCACTCCAGTATTCTTGCTTGGAGAATCCCATGGACAGAGAAGCCTAGTGGGATACAGTCCATGGGGTTGCAAAGAGTTGGACACGACTAAGCGACTAATACACACACTATACCATTCTCATTGGCAAGATTGCTGTAGTTTTCATTTAGATGCAACATAATTCTATATAGAATGATTAAAACTTGACTCTTGTTAAGTACTTCATTTTCTGAATTGTTTTATTATGTTATTATACTTTACAAAGAATTTTTCTAATAAGTTCCCATTATGGAAGAATGTTGTCTCCACCAGCAGAACCAACAACCCTAATTTCTACCAATTAATTCAAATGACAGGGTAAACAAGAATCAAGTATTCCTCTAGATGCTGGATTTCAAATCAGTCTTAAGTGACAGAAAGTACTTTGAGAGGCAAGATGAACAAAAGGAAGCAATACATATTTCAGTCAGAAGGAATAGCTTAAGCAAATAGTAGAGGAAAGAGAGGACATGAGGGAATCAACTGTAAGTATGCTCTACTGCTAGATATACAAGGAGGCATGTAAGAAGTGTGTAAGAACTTAGGAGTCAAATTATGTAGAATTTCTAATGCCAGGTTGAGTCCTTAGATTAATAAAATGGTAGAAATCCCCAGGTGGCATAGATGGTAAACAATCTACCTGCAATGCAGGAGATCTGGGTTCAATCCCTGGGTCAGGAAGATCTCTGGGAGAAGGAAATGGCCACACACTCCAGTATTCTTGCATGGAAAATTCCACGGAGAGAGAAGCCTAGTGGGCTACAGTCCATGGGGTCACAAAGAGTTGGACATGACTGAGGAACTAACACACAGAAAATCTTAATGACCTACTCGTGAATTTATTTGCCAGCCATTTGCTCATGAGTCTGAGGAGATCCAACCAGTCCATTCTAAAGGAGATCAATCCTGGGTGTTCATTGGAGGGACTGATGCTAAAGCTGAAACTCCAATACTTTGGCCACCTCATGTGACGAGTTGACTCACTGGAAAAGACTCTGATGCTAGGAAAGGTTGGGGGCGTGAGGAGAAGGGGACGACGGAGAATGAGATGGCTGGATGGCATCACCAACTCTGTGGACATGAGTTTGAGTGTACTCCGGGAGTTGGTGATGGACAGGGAGGCCTGGCGTGCTGTGATTCATGGGGTCGCAGAGAGTCAGACACGACTGAGCGACTGAACTGAACAGAAGATGATAAGGGCAGGTCATTCCCTCTAGCCACTGTCATTGATCAAGGGTACTCTAGTCAGTTGATGACCCATATGTTTCTACAGCATGGTTTCAAGGAAGAAAAAGTAAAAAATGTAACTTTTACCTCTGATAGATCAATGTGACATATTTTAATAAAATAAGTAGGACTAAGATTCATGGGGTCACAAAGAGTCGGACATGACTGAGCGACTGGACTGAACTGAACTGAAATTAACCTTTGTATGTTATTTAACATATATTCAAATTTATAAAACATTTTAATTATTTTTTGCCAGAAGCCTATTGGAAAATATAAATCTATTTTTATTTCTACGTGGGTACAAGTTTCCAACTGATACTCTAATTTGCCAACCAGTAATCAATTATGTTAGATTAAAGTCACAAGGACATGGTCAAATTCACTTGTACTGAAAGCATTTACTTAAAACAGTGTATACTCTTTTTAAGTCTTACTTTTTGTAGTGGCCTAACAGATTTCTTTTATATTTTTATCTCTGAGGGAACTATAAAATATTTCAAAATTCTGTTAGTACACAAGCAGGAAATGTTATGTCAGTGATAACCTGATATCAGAACAGAAGATAATGAGCAGTCCTCTGGAAGATGGTGAATTATTTTCTGAAAATATGCTTTCCTATATATTAGGATGCATATTTTAATTACAAACAAAAAGGCAATATTTAAATTTTGTACTTTTTTCAAATCTCCTATATACTAAATCTTATAGCAAAAGAAATATGTGTTTTCAAATATATTTACTAGAAATGTACTAGGTCTCTGTAATCTTTCTAGTTAAGAGAATTTAGATCAATTTAAAACACTAAGCATTTACATTCAGTATATTGTTAAAATTACTATCACCTTATGATGCTATCTTTATAGTCTATATGTATTTAATTGAATACAAATAAAATCTGTTCTACTTCGCTTATACAATATTAAGTTTAAACAAACAACTAGAATCTTTGTTTAATATTTATATAATAACTATCTGGATAGGATATTTAAAGATTTAAAAATAGGCATAATATACGGGCTTCCCCGGAGAAGGCAATGGCAAGCCACTCCAATACTATTGCCTAGAAAATCCCATGGATGGAGGAGCCTGGTAGGCTGCAGTCCATGGGGTCGCTAAGGGTCGGACATGACTGAGCGACTTCACTTTCACTTTTCACTTTCACACATTGGAGAAGGAAATGGCAACCCACTCCAGTGTTCTTGCCTGGAGAATCCCATGGACACAGGAGCCAGGGGCACAGGGGTGGGGGTGGGGCATGGGGGGCTGCAAAGAGTCATACACAATTGAAACGATTTACCACAGCATATGATAATATACATTAATATATAATCCTTAAATAATACTGTATAATGCAATATACATAATACATAAGGAATAGACCTCTCTATATATTCCAATCTACATGATCTTGCCTACTAAGTGATATAAACTACCATGTACAATGGTAATGGTTTAATATTACATGGTTTAATACATAAACAAATACATAAGTAAATTAAATATGCTGCTGCTGCTGCTGCTAAGTCACTTCAGTCGTGTCCGACTCTGTGCGACCCCATAGACGGAAGCCCACCAGGCTCCCCCGACCCTGGGATTCTCCAGGCAAGAACGCTGGGGTGGGTTGCCATTTCCTTCTCCAATGTGTGAAAGTGAAAAGTGAAAGTGAAGTCGCTCAGTTGTGTTCGACCCTTAGCGACCCCACAGACTGCAGCCTACCAGGCTGCTCCATCCATGGGATTTTCTAGGCAAGAGTACTGGAGTGGCTTGCCATTACCTTCTCCGAAATTAAATATATTCCTCTCTAATTCATTTAAGAAAAAAAAAAAAACCTAAAATCTATAGGATATCCAAAGTTTTATTAAGTGTATCGGTCAAGATTCAACCAGAAACTCTAGTTAGGAGTATAGAGATCAACGAATTTGTCAAAAGGAGTGATCTTACATAATCGTGGGAGCTAGTCAAGTAGTCACCATATCACTGATGTTGTCTCTGCATCCAATGCTGAAGCTTAAAGTCCACAAAGCAGGCAGTCAGAAATAGAAGATCACAGGCTGGAAATCCAGACAACTGCACGCTGGAATCCCATAATAACAAATTAAGAGTTTAATATTTTAGGACTTTGACAAAGAACAGAACAGCACAATTAATCCTCAGGACAATGAAATGCATTAGTTATTATGTTTGTTGTGAGAAGAAGAGCTAAGTGATCAGAAATCAATAATAGCACTTCCCTGGTGGCCCAGTGGTTAAGAATCTGCCTTGCAATATAGGAGACACTGGTTCGATCCCTGGTCTGAGAGATCCCACATAATACAGGGCAAATAAGCCCAGGTCCCACTACTACTGAGGCTCACGCATCCTACAGCCTGTGCTCTGTGACGAGAAGCCACTGCAATAAGAAGCCCAGACGCCGTAACTAGAGAAAGCCCACACAGAAACGAAGACCCATAACAGTCAAAACTTGTAAAAAAAAAAAAAAGAAAGAAAGAAAGAAACTGATAACATCTCAGCGCTTTGTCTTGCCTGATGGGCTTGTTCCGGCAAATCGGCAAATCTCAATCCTGCTCATGTTTGTTATTTCGAGAATCCAGGGGTCTGGTGGATGTCCACTGACATCATTAGCACATGCTCACTCCTTCAATTACTGATACACCTGTATCTATTATGGGCTGGGGTGAGTGGGATGGAGGGAGACACGAATATTATAAAGGAAATACTATGTATCTACCTGGGGAACTTTAAGAAATATATGAGGTCCACTCTTAAGTCAGGAAGAATACAGAGCTCCTGCGATGTAGAACATGAAACGTGAGTCTGATCCAAAGACCTTCTGATTGTATACTTCACAAGAGGCTCTTCCCTCAGGCATATCTAGAGTAAGAAAATAATTGATATAAACCAATTTCCTTTTAATGCCAGTCTTTATACCTAATCTTAGTTCTCTTTGACATAGAGCTAGAAGAAGAAAGTATAGTTAGTATAATGTAATATGCTATAGAACCTGCTATTTATACACACATCTCATCACTCTTACAGTTTTTCAGATACATCTAAATATGTATGAGCCGTATATATGTATGAATGTGTTAGTCGCTCAGTTGTTTCCCACTCTTGGCGACCCCATGGACTGAAGTCTTCCAGGCTTCCCTGTCCATGGGATTTTCCAGGCAAGAATACTGGAGTGGGTAGTCATGCCCTTCTCCAGGGTATCTTCCTACCCAGGGATCAAACCCAGGTCTCCAAAATTGCAGACAGATTATTTACTATCTAAGCCACCAGGGAAACCTCCATGTATATGTATATGCATGAATAAATATAAATAACTCATCTTTGTGTATTCCACTTATGCAATGATTTGCCCAAAACTGTCAATAAAGTTTACACATTGAATGACATGTTTTAGAAAACTATTTTTTATTCAAAAAGACAAACATAAGTGTTCTTTTCAAAGTTGTTCCTCTTATGTAGATGACTAACACCTGATCTCATTAAAAATTATATCCACTTATTAAAATACTTGTGCTAAGTTGCAATGTTATCTGATGAAAAAAATGAATTCTGAAGCCATAAATGAACTTGGTAGATTAAAAATCTAGATTTTGCCCTTACCAGTTCTGTAACATTGTACAAATAACATTCCTGCTCCAATTTTCTACTGTAATAGTAATTGTGGAATTGGTTTATTCAAAGAGTAAAGTTGTTACTATGATTAGAGTGATCACATTAGTTACAGACACAGGGAGTGCTCAAAATTGTATAAAATGTTACTTGTTATTAATATTAAATAACTAAGGTTAAAAAACTGCATGTTCAGAGAGTAAAATTTGAACAAGTTAGCATTCTTGCCAATTTTTCAGTTGTTAAAAATTTTTAAAGTACCCACTAGAGGGTGCTGAAAGAGAGAAAAAGCTTTAAACCAAGGGACCTGTCAGGAATGAGTCTCCTAATTCTTATCAATATTATAACAATATTCAAGATTACTTTTAGATCGAAAATCCTTATTTTCATCCCTTCCCCCTTATCAAGGATTTCTACTAATTTCAATGATTTTTAATGTTTTGCTGAAAGCATGTGTTTCTGTGTATAGGAAGAAAGAGCAGGTAAGTGCTATTTTGAATTTCTTCTCTTCTTAAGCTAGATAAACTGTGTTTTTAACATTGCTTTAAGGCTAATAAAATGTTTAAAGCTGTGAAATTTCTAAAATTTAATGCTCTTAAGTTTGAATACATTACAGGTACAAATAAAACTATTTTTTAGAAATGCCTCTTTGATTATAATTAGCCAAAAAAAAAAAAAAACTATAAAATATTTCAAGGAGTATTTGCTTTTCTATAGTCATGTGACTTCAAATTTAATACTATTTGATGCTAAAGTGACTAGAAGTCCTTCTTATTTCAAATGAGTGTTTTATTAAGATTAGATTTTATTTCCCATAGAAATCTGGTATGATATATCTAAAATTAACTTGATTCTTCCCTCTGTCCTTTCCTTCTTAAAAAAAAGAAAAAGGCTGTCTGTCAATTTAAACAAGTTGTAACTTATTATAGGTTGTCTGATTCTTAGGTCTTAATTTTTATTATAATCTCTTAAGTGCTAATATTTTTTGGTATTTGTTATTTACTCTGTATCAAATTATCCATGTCTTGTTTCAATACAGGAATACATGAAAATTTTCATTAATACTTCACTTATTTTTCTGAACATAAAGTAAACATAGAAATGTTATATGGGATATGTATACTTTCAAAATATGTCATAAGAAAGCTGTAATTATTCCAGAAGATATACCAGATATATAAGAAAACATATATGGTAAAAGCATCAAAAGGATAATTAATAAAAAATTTATGTTTATTTTCATGTAGGTGTGTAGGTAAATGATCAATGCATTTTTTACATGTATATAGATTGATTCTTAAAGAATAGTTTTCCCCGGGTATCTGAGTAAATTATTTACAACTCAAAAGTTAATTCTCTTAAGTTCTGTAACACTTTGAAAAATATTACATAGCAAAATGCAAAATTTCTTATTTTGTTTTGGAGTTTTTCAGCATGATTTCTGTTAACAAAATAAGCCAACATTATTCAGTGGAATCTGTCACTAATAATTCATTCACTTTCTTGGTTAATATTAATATCCCAGTCATGACATTAATAGTTCAGTGTCCTTTAATATTAACAGTACTGTTACTGAGTTATAATGCAAAATAAAAAATGAGTCATCTGTTGAATTATATACTTAGAGTTTTCAACAGACATGTATACCTTGTCAATTATTTTCTTTCATTATAGAACATAGATCCAATTGTAACAAAAAAATTATTTCTCTCTCTATATATATATACGTTATAGTCAAGGTTATGATAGCCATAGCTTTACATTATAATGTAAAATGAACTAAATGAAACTGACATATTTTATAAAAATGGTTGAATATCACAATTACAAGATTAAAAGTATTAAGCTTGCATCCTTCAATGACACAATATGTGATAATAAGAGACAGTGAGGTCCAAATGGTGACTGGCCATAGGAAGACACCCAGGGATTTAAAATTCCCTGTAGATAGTCCACTAAGCCTATCATGCATATTCAATTCAGTGGTATTCACCTACCATTACTGGTAATCATCTGAATCCAAAGTAATTTAGTCACACAGGTTGTGTTAAAATACCTGTAAGACAACATTTGGGAAGATCCATGGGGATCAATTTTTATTATTATTTTTATTTTTAATTTTTATTTTTAGCATTAGATTTTGTTATATAGACAAAAATTTTAAAATAACTTTGTATATGTTCCTGAGAACAAGGCGGTAAATGTCCTAAGATCACAGGATAGTGAGAACATACAAAGAAATTATTTGACTTGAATAACTGTTTATTTGAGTGTTTTCTAAGTGCAATTCTGATACTTGGGGAAAACTATGAAGTAGACACTAGTCTTCCCTTAATGAGTTCTTACAATCAGTATAACACACAGTGTCTACCATTATCCCACTGGACCTGTTCTCTTACACACTCAATGTTCATCATGGAAATATCCATCAACGATTTCTAGCTGTTTTTTGAAAACTTTTTTTTTTTTTTGAAAAAAGTCTTCTTAGTCATCCATTTGAAGTAGGGGATTTTTTTTTTTTTTTTTTTTTTTAATGAAGAGAAGACTTCAGTCCAAGCTTCCAGGAGAAAGTGTTTGTTTTTAGTTTTGCCAGGTTAAGCAATGCTATCAAAGAGTTCCTTTGTGCCAACAGATTTCAAATCAAAACAGGAAGTTTGATTGTAAAGCCGGTCTTAGAATAAGGCAATTTCATTATTAGTTTAAACCTTTTCTCTCAGATCAAATTGAGCATGAAGGAAACTTAAGATTTAGATAACAAATGAACCTTTTTATTAAAGGTTCAATGCAAAAGGCAAGTTTCCTAAACACTCCTTCATGTGTCAATTTATAAAGTGTATCTATCATACGAATGTTTTCTAAGATGCATAGACTTTTCACTGAGAAGACATTATTCATGAATGTGTACAAATGTCCTCAAATATCAAGATGTTACTGCTAAAATGTGAGAAAATCTATTCTCCCTCATACAAAGGTCATATTCCTTTAGCTAAATTGCATGTTATTATCAGAAGTGAAGGTATCCATAATCATTATGTTCTGACTCTAACAGAACCAAAAAAGTAAGTAATTACAGTAAAGAGTTTGGGGCCTCTCTTCCAGTGAAATGTGAAAGAGAATCTTAAGTTCAATATTTGGGAATCAGATTCAGAGTTTAATGTATAACATGGCATTGCATAAGATAGACAACATTTTTATTATTATTTTCTATGAATGAAATTTGTGTATATAAGTAAAATTTTTTCAAGTAGATTTTACCTCATTACTATTTTAAATAAATCTTAATTTGAAATAAGAAAATGAGTTCATAAAGTTTATATAATTAGTGCACAAGATCTCTACATATCTATACATTTAGATATCATTTGCAAATATTTGTAATATTCAATCTCAATAGTATTATCATGAATTTGACTGTAATTCCCTGCCAGTACAGAGCAGATAGAGCCCACAATAATGTTTCTCAAGGATGTGTATTGCGTTTTTCTTTTACGATAATGATATAGGTACTTTAAAAATGTTTGCTTAGAATAATTTCTTTAAATTCTTTCCTCAAAGTTTACATTCTTTCTTAAAAGCATGAAATCACCAATATATATTCAAAGTCCATCTGTAGTATTATCATCCTGAAAGATTCACCAGATTTTATACATTCTAACTTCAGAGTATCTAAATATGCGTCAGTCTACACCAGTGGCTTCCTAGGTGGATAATCTGCCTGTCAATGGAGAAGCCTCAAGAGACGTGGGTTCCATCCCTGGGATGGGAAAATCCCCCGGAGGAGGAAATGGCAACCGGCTCCAGTATTCTTGAAAGGATAAACCTGTGGACAGAGGAGCCCGGGGAAGGTTACAGTCCATGGGATCACAAAAAGTCAGACACCAATGAACACACAGGTGCAGACTATACCACACTTGGTACAAAAGGCTTCTCTCTTCAAACTGTCCATTCTCTTAAGTTAAAGTAAATTTGACATACGTCTTCACTTTACCACTTAAATGTGGCACCGAGAAAGGTGGAGAGATGTTCTGAGGTAGACCTAGACCTAAACAGAATTTAAAAATCTTGCACTGTTACTTTTATTTTTCCTTTTTCCAGTGAGCAATCCTGGGTATTTTCATTCTCTTTGTTCCATATACATTATCAGTCTGATAAAATATTCTTTCATCTGGTCTTTGTCACATTGCATTTATAAGATGATCCCCTCCACGACCTATATAAGCAGGGAAGAAGAGGCCTTCTCCAAAGGCCTGACAGTGAATGAACTGTGCTCCTTATATATGCTGTCACTCTAAGGGAACTAACACAAACTGGTATATTTCTTCTGACTGCTTGGTACTCTTCAATGTACTCTTCAATAAAATACTTTCATGCTTACTATTTAAGATGCACATTCTAAAGAAGCATAACTTAGAAGATATCATTAAAAATGACTATACCTTAAAATTTTCCAATATGGAGTCACTAGGGGTAAACTACATGGATAAATTACTAACACTGAGTGCTTATTATGATAGCTTAAGTTTATCATTAATACTTGGAGCAAGCTACACTGGGAAAGTACATTTCCGTGTAATCATTGGAAATTAAAAATGTTGCTAAAATAAATCCCATGGAGGAGGGCATGGCAATCCACTCCAGTGTTCTTGTCTAGAGAATCCCATGGACAGGGCTATGGGCTGGTCCACAGGGTCACAAAAAGTCAGACATGACTGAAGCCACTTTGCATGCATGCATGCATGCAACAATAATTAACACAGAGGCCATGAGCATTTTAGAAAGGATGGCTGCATTATGGACTGAGTAAAACAACTGAGGAATTACAGTTAACAAAAGATAGAGAACAGTGAATTTAGCTATTAGGCTTTGGTAAAGAATCCACCTGCAATGCAGGAGACCCCAGTTCACTTCTTGGGTCAGGAAGATCCCCTGGAGAAGGGAGAGGCTATCCACTCCAGTATTCCTGGGCTTTCCTTGTGGTTGAGCTGTAAAGAATTCTCCTGCAATGCAGGAGATCTGGGTTCGTTCCCTGGGTTGGGAAGATCCCCTGGAGAAGGGAGAGGCTACCCACCCCAGTATTTGGACCTAGAAATTCCATGGACTGTATATTCCATGGGGTCACAAACAGCCAGACACAGCTGAGCTACTTTCACTTCACTTCACTTCACTGTGAATGTGTTAAGTTGTATATTATTAAGTTTGAAGTAATACTAAGTAATGCATTATCAATATTACTCCTTTGAATTAAGTTAAAAGTTACAGAATGCTTCTCAGAATGCTTACCTAACCATTATGTTCCCAACAAAGAGAGTTATTCCAAAGGCTTTTATTCACTTCTTTCCCCCCAACTATTGTGTAGTTAACCAGTAACTGATGCATGAAAAAAATAACATGCTACATACAGGTAAAAGACTCAAGATAAATAACATCAAATATATGCTAGGTATACATTATGAATAAAATCAACACATCCTCCAGCTGGAGAAGATATTCAATTTACAAAAATTTCCATTCCATTTGTTTTCATATGGCTATTTGAACAGCTTTTCCACCACACACTGTTATTCAGAGCATTTCTCCTGTGATTTTGCCTCTAAAACCTAAGTGAATGCATTTGGAGAATTATGTCTACAGTGTTGAGAGGGAAATTATTCTAGTTCCCTCTTTTCTCACAGATTCTATTTTTCATCACCACCTATCTAAAGCATTAGACTGATTTAAGTTAACTTGACCCTCAGCTAGCAGTAGACTGTGCCAAAAGTAACTCGCTTCTTTTATTCTTTTATCCCCTTTTTTATCTCATTCCTTATCTTTACTTTCTCCACACTCTCATCCATATTATAATCTCTTTCTATCTTAAAGCACATAATAAAAGATGAACTTAATGCATGAGAAACTTTATAATAAGGAAACTGAGAATATTAGAAATTGCCTTAAAATCCTTAGCTTTTAAAACAACTATTCCACAGATTTGAGAACTTTGTGAATCTGAGTGCATAACTGTAGACAATCATTAAATAACAACCTAATCTTATGTTTTCCTGCTTTAATAATATAATCTGCATAAAACCTCTGTTTTAAAAAGAATAGCTGTTTCTGAAAAGGGACCTAATAAAATAGGTAACCTCTAGAACCTATCGGCAAGAGAGTTTCTAAACATAGACTGCTTCAAAATGAATCAACGACAGCATTTAGTATATTCCATTTGGCTGTGGAAAAAGTTCAGG